>NC_083405.1:83856927-85106927 GCF_020745735.1 Hemiscyllium ocellatum | reverse complement strand
ATCTGATTGTTCTGCTAAAGTTTATGATTAAACTTGTGGCAACCCAATACAGTATACCAGTTTTACCTCAAATCAGAAAATTGAAGTTTTTCTTTTTAAATGGCAAAATATTAATCTGTAAAAGAAGTGCATGCTTCACTTTAAAAGGTGTTGCACGTACATAATAGCTCCTGAATTTTCTTTTCACAAATTAGATCATTTTTCAGAACTTACTATTATCGCAGTCTGCAATCAAGAACACAACAGTATTTAAATTCCAGTTTTGTACACTTTAAAGGATTATCTGTAGTATGTTTAAATAGCTGGATAATTAGTGTTTTTCTAATGTCGTCTTCACAAGCATGATGTTAGCTCCTTGCTGTTAATCACAGAGGTCGCTAGAAGCAAGCGCTGGTGCTAAATTTTAAATTCAGTCTCTCCATTTGACTCTGTTCTGGCCATTTAAACTTGCAAAGTGTCACAATGAATACAGATTAATTACTCAGAGCAACAAAACAGCAACAGCTGCTTGATTATTTTTTGTCACAGTCAGAACAGCTATAATGCAGTAACACCATTTCTGTAATGTATATTTTGTCTCTAAAATATTAGAAGATCCCAAGGCAATTGCATACATTTTACACTAAGAAACATTAAGTCATGCATATTCACTTACTTACAACTTCAGTAAAATTAATATCAATTTTCGAGACTATATCACAGAGGTAGCTGTAATGATCCAGTGTACAACTGATACAACATTAGAACAGAACTACCGCTATATTTTTGTTACTTGTGCCAGTTGTGGCTCAGTTGGTAGCAATCTTGCACAAACCAAAGCATTTAAGTTCAAGTCCCATTCCAGAGATTTTAACACAAAACTTTAGATTGCAAGGGTAGTGCAATTCTGCGGGAATCATTCATTCATTTTTGGTCCCTTGCTGATGAGGATGGCTCTTTTCCACTCATGGGGCAAGTCCGTAGGTGGCTGTAAAGACCGATGTGGCTTCTGCAGGCTCCATTACACTTGGGGCAGAAGGTGGTCATGGGGAGGGCTGGGTGGAGCATTGGCACGGCAGCGCACACCTTTAGTTATTTTTGCCTGGCTTTCGCTTTTCCTCCCTGCAATGGCAAGTCTCGAGGTGCTCAATGCTTTACTGGACGCTCCTCCTCCACTTTGGATGGTCTTGGGCCTGCATTCCCAAGTGTCTGTGGGAATGGCTCACTTTGCCAGTGGGGCCTTGAGGATATCCCTGAAGCACTTCCTCTGCTGCTCGCCTGCCATTTTGAAGCTGGGAGTAGAGTCTTGTGTTGGCCATGCAGATGACATGCCCGGCCCATCACAGATGATCAAGAATGGTCAGTACCTTGATGCTGTGATGTTGGCCTGGTCAGCGGGAATGTGCAAAGGTACCATCTTTTGAATGACTTATTAAACCAAAGTCCCATCTGTCCTATGAAGTCAGGTAAAGTGTCCCATGGTAACTTTTCAAGGTAAAGCATTTGAATTATCCTGGTTACCTGGTCAATATTATTCTCTCAAACAACATTACTGAAACAGTTCATCCAGTTATTAACATATTGCTGTTTCCAAATATCCGTGTGCACAGACTGGCTGTGCATTTCCTGAATTACAAGAGTGATGGCACTTTCAAAGTTCTTCATTTCAAGTTTGTTAGCAGGTCATGAAAGGAGCTACGTAAACATAGCATGATTTAAAAAGATGCTTTCAAGAAGTTAGAAGTCATTAACCTAAAAGGTGCTGTAAGTAGGTTCTCAAATTAATTTTTTCTCAGTATTTTAAGAAGTATTAGTTCACTTATTGGAATAATTGAGCACATCCATTTAAATCATGAAGGCAGGAATTGAAGGTAAATGTCTCAGATCTTCACATAGTTGGTGATATTTTCAGGCTAAAAATTACACACCACCAGGTTATATTCCAACAGGTTTAGCACCTGCACCTCCACACCATCGATACCACCAACTGCCAGCTCAAAGTGGAGAGGATCTCCAGGAAGATCGCACATAAACCTATTGGACTATTACCTGGTGTTGTGCGATTTTTAACTTTGTCCATCCCAGTCCAACACTGGCACCTCCACATCATATTTTCAGGTGATTGTCTGCTAACATAGGGGTCATGCTGACAGCAGTATGTCAGTGTGATATACCATTTAATGACATAACATTACGCCAGGTATGGAATTGAGACAGAACACTTGCTTTAAATGACAGTAGATTTTATTTAAATAAAAACAAGCACTCAACAAATTTTTAATAACAAAATCCAGTGTTGTTCTATTAGTCTAATTCAACTCACCGTTATGTATGTCTAGCTGGAGAAACAATGACAACTCAAAGCAATTAAGTTTGCAAAACAAGAAAATTAGTACCTAGTTGTCTCCAAAGGCCAGCTCCTCTTTGAAAAATAAACATTCTATGATCCAATAACGTGACCAGAAAATCAAACTCGCAGTTATTTTTCCAAATTACTGATAGTGACTGTTCAGATGCATGCTTTGTAATTATATGTGGAAACAATGTATTGTTATTACAGCTTTTATTAAAGACCGATGGTGATTGAAAGCTGGTATTATGAGATAAGAAACAAGACTTCACTACATAATGAGATTGCAATGATTTGTCTAATTTTAGCCTGCAGCCTTTGTGAGGACTCTTGAAACTGTAGTGCTGGGGCTCTGCATTGGCCAGCACACAGCAGACTAGTTGGCTTGCTTGCTTCATATCATTGATTTGTTATTTTCATTTGCCCCAATCAAATGTTGAAAGCTAATAATCATTTTTTCCACAAATGAAAAAATATTTTTAAACCACAGATTATATTTATATACACCAAATAGTTGATATAAAACGGGGAATTTTAAACTCTCTCCTCTTCCGTTTCTGACTGGGGGTAACACTTCGCCAGTTCTTGTTTTCGATTTGTAAAATACGAACTCTGTAAGTGTAAGTTTTATTCTTGTGTTTCCTGTCTGGATTATTTTTCACAAGAAATCAATCTTGTGAAATATGATATTAAAATTCGCACATCTCAAAAGTGTGAATAAAGTCTAACACTAAAACATTAGTGTAATGCCTGAAGTGTGACAGGTGAAACTTTGATGCATATTTTCATGCTGGGTACAAGATTGCTCCATATGCATGAGTTGGATCATCTTTTGTACAAAGGGCTATACTTTTTTTTCCCCACAATTGCAAGTTATTTGTGAGAACATACCTTTATTCAGCCAAGAATGTTGTATGATCTGGCTGTATAATTTGACATTACTGACAGATAATGAACATGAGCTGCAGGAAGCTTTTTCACTCATTGTCCTGTATTAAAACAGAATATTTTAGTTCTAGATCACGTCGCACCTGGCAGTTTGTATGGAAGACAATAAGCTCATTTGATTCAGTTGGGTGAAGTTTAAGCATTAAATCAACCGAACACATGGTTTTAATTTTGATAATTTAGCACTCAATGTATTACATCAAATTGTCTTTAATATACATTCGAGTAAAAGTAAGGAAGCGAACATTTTTTTGGAAATATACAGTATAACCTAAACTAACAGGCTGAAAACTGGAACTTGTGGGAAATTGTGTCTCACTAAATTCAGTGAGCTTTTTGAGGAAGTGAAACAGAAGATTGATATTGTTCTGACTGGAGACTCATGACTCGAAGGATCAGTCTGGGTCTGCTTTTGTTATCCATTTATATCAATGATTTGGATGAGAACATGGGAGGTATAGTTAGTAAGTTTGTGGATGACACATATTGTTGGTATAGTGGACTTTTAAGATGACTACCTAAGTGTTCAATGAGATCTTGATCAAACATGCCACATCTGAAACTGTAGGTATTGTAGTGAATATAAAAATCACACAACACCAGGTTATAATCCAACAGATTTATTTGTCCACTAGAGTCATAGAGTCATAGAGATGTACAGCATGGAAACAGATCCTTCGGTCCAACCCGTCCATGCCAACCAGATATCCCAACCCAATCTAGTCCCACCTGCCAGCACCCGGCCCATATCCCTCCAAACCATTCCTATTCATATACCCATCCAAATGCCTCTTAAATGTTGCAATTGTACCAGCCTCCGCCACTTCCTTTGGCAGCTCATTCCATACACGTACCACCCTCTGCGTGAAAAAGTTGCCCCTTAGGTCTCTTTTATATCTTTCCCCTCTCACCCTAAACCTATGCCCTCCAGTTCTGGACTACCCAACCCCAGGGAAAAGACTTTGTCTATTTATCCTATCCATGCCCCTCATAATTTTGTAAACCTCTATAAGGTCACCCTTCATTTTCCGACGCTCCAGGGAAAACAGCCCCAGCCTGTTCAGACTCTCCCTGTAGCTCAGATCCTCCAACCCTGGCAACATCCTTGTAAATCTTTTCTGAACCCTTTCAAGTTTTACAACATCTTTCCGATAGGAAGAAGACCAGAATTACACGTAATATTCCAACAGACAATGCATTAAAGGTGTGAGGTTAGACGCTGCCTGTATTCTAACCTCGAGTCAGACTGGTTCTATTTCCAAAGTAGGAATGTATAAAATGTCACATGGATCGACTGCCTACAAATAGTTTGCTTTTTGAACAAAATAGAATGTATCTGCAAATGCAAATTCACCCCATAGATTTATATGCACACAAACATTCACCTTGCTGGGTCAAAATCATGGGATTTACTACCTAACAGTACTTTGGGAACACTGCTACTTCATCGATTACAGTGATTTTCAACAAATAAAATTAGCTTCCTATCTTCTTTACAAGGAAAATTAAAGCTCATGATCTACATATCTTAAGCATCATTGTTTAAAAAAAAGCACCAGAACCACCACCCCATAGGCTTCAATGCAGAATATGAACTGAAATGTATAGAATAGGAAAAACCTCTGTAATCTGACTTCAAATAGTTGCAATGTGTGCAAGAACTTAAGCAAGGTTGTTGATAAAATATAAAGAAAAGCAGAAACACAAGTTGCTGGTGAAACTAAGCAGGTCTGTCAGCCTCATTGGAAAGAAAGTAGAGTAACGTTTTCACCAGAACTGTTAACAGCTATGAAAAGGTGGAATTATGATGAAAAGGAGGAAGAGGAGTGTGCGTTTGTGATCCCGTGTGCGTGTGGGTCAGGGTGGGGGTGGTGGTTGCAGGAAAGAGTGAGCAAATAAGTGAGACTGAGCCCAGTGGAAAGGGATATGGCTGGAAGAAGAAAACCTGAATGAGTGGTAATAAAAAGCTAAGGGAGTAGAACATCTTGAGCTATGCTTAATGCAATCCATATAATGTGATAATAAATCTATGAGTATGTGTGACTGTGCTAAAAGCAACCCATGTCATAATAGAACCGGGTGTGGCGTGGGTAAAAAACATGGAAGTAAGGAATCAGGCTATAAAGTTGTTGAATTCCATGTTGAGTGCCAGTGATGGCAAAGTCCCCAGGTGGGAAAGGAGACGTTGCTCTTGGAGCTTGCATCGTCTTGCTAGAACACGCCAGACAGAAATGTTGGCGTGACTACATGCAGTGCTATGTTGTAGTGGCAGACAGCTGAAATCTCAGGGGTATTTTTTGTAGATAGAATGTATATGTTCTGTAAAGCAGTCACCCAGCCTGCATTTCATCTCCCTAGTGTAGAGGAGACCACACTGTGAACAGCAACTACAGTAAAGTAGATTGAATGATATAGGTAAATCACTGCTTCACCTGGAAGGCGTGTCTGAAGCCTTGGATAGTGAGGAGGGAAGAGGTAAACAGGCAGATATTACATCTTCTGTGATTGCATGGAAATGGTGCCATGGGACTATGAGGAGATGTTCGGAATGAAAGAGGAACAGACCAGGGTGACCCAAACCAAAAGGTCACTGAGGAATGCTGACAAGGGGAGGGAGGGTAAGAGGTGACTTGATTGAAATGTAAGATCCGGAGGGATCTTGACAGTTAGGTATGGATAGGGTAGGTATGGAGAAGATGTTTCCTTTATAGGAGAATCCAGAGCTAGTGGTCACTATCTACATTCAAAAGGCATCTACATACCAATCAATGCATGGGGATGCTCCATGTGGCCATGATGTGAAGGTGCTGGTGTCGGATTGGGGTAGACAAAGTTAAAAATCACACAAGAGCAGGTTATAGTCCAACAGGTTTATGTGGAAACACACACACACACACACACACACACACACACACACACACAATCTCTCTCTCTACCTCACAAATACATAAGTCTATGGGCGCATTTGTATTTGCAGATACATTTGATTTTGTTCAAACAGCACACAATCTGTAGGCTGTCAATCTATGTGACATTTCATAAGTTTCTATTTTGGAAATAGAATTAGTCTGACTCAAGATTGCGATACAGACAGACTCTAACCCCGAACCTTGACTATATTGTCTTGAGCAGAGATGTCACCTTTTGTCAAACCTTAAG
Source organism: Hemiscyllium ocellatum (assembly GCF_020745735.1). Taxonomy (NCBI): domain Eukaryota; kingdom Metazoa; phylum Chordata; class Chondrichthyes; order Orectolobiformes; family Hemiscylliidae; genus Hemiscyllium; species Hemiscyllium ocellatum. Next base: position 85,100,491 of record NC_083405.1, on the reverse strand, counting down.
TTAATTCGAGAATGTGACTTAATAGTTCTAGGATTTACATATTAATGAATCGAAACCTACAACCCATTCTAAAAGATGAAAGTCTTAACAGCAATCTAGGTTTGTTCAATATATCGCATCAGTTGTATGACACCATGATCCTTTTTCCTAAATTCTGTGTCCTATGGTCCTGCTCTACAGCTACCTAACAAAGGAGCAGCTCTCTAAATGGCAGCACAGATGCACAGCGTGGAGGGGACACTGGTCACTGTTTAATAATCAAGGGTTGAAAATGTGTTGCTGGTCAAAGCACAGCAGGTTAGGCAGCATCCAACTCCCGGCACCTTTCCCTGCAACCGCAGGAAATGCAAAACTTGCGCCCACACCTCCTCCCTTACTTCTCTCCAAGGCCCCAAGGGATCCTTCCATATCCGCCACAAATTCACCTGCACCTCCACACACATCATCTATTGCATCCACTGCACCCGATGTGGCCTCCTCTATATTGGGGAGACAGGCCGCCTACTTGCAGAACGCTTCAGGGAACACCTCTGGGATGCCCGAACCAACCAACTCAACCACACCGTGGCTCAACACTTTAACTCTCCCTCCCACTCCACCGAAGACATGCAGGTCCTTGGACTCCTCCATCGCCAGAACATAACAACACGACGGTTGGAGGAAGAGCGCCTCAGCTTCCGCCTGGGAACCCTCCAGCCACAAGAGATGAACTCGGATTTCTCCAGTTTCCTCATTTCCCTCCCCCCACCTTGTCTCAGTCGATTCCCTTGAACTCAGCACCGCCCTCCTAACCTGCGATCCTCTTCCTGACCTCTCCGCCCCCACCCCACTCCGGCCTATCACCCTCACCTTGACCTCCTTCCACCTATCACATCTCCATCGCCCCTCCCCCAAGTCCCTCCTCCCTACCTTTTATCTTAGCCTGCCTGGCACCCTCTCCTCATTCCTGATGAAGGGCTCTGGCCCGAAACGTTGAATTTCCTGTTCCTTGGATGCTGCCTGACCTGCTGTGCTTTAACCAGCAACACATTTTCAGCTCTGATCTCCAGCATCTGCAGACCTCACTTTTTACTTAATAATCAAGGGTCACCTATTTCAAACAATGAGTCAACATTCATTCTCTCCAAGGCTCTTGAGAATTTGAAACTTTTTTCCTGAAAAAATGGTGAAAGCTGAATATTTTTAAGGCAAAGTTAAGTAAGTGCTTGTGAAGAAAGAGGTGAAGCATTGTCAGGAGTAAGGCAGGAATGTGGATTTGAAATGAAAAATCAGCTGAGCCACGTTCTTGCTGAATGGCAGATTATGGTCTCAACAACAGCCTCCTCTTACACTATTGTATTCTTTAATTTTATTCAATAAATCAGATTGATTTTCTACCTGAAGTCTACATTCCTATCCAAGTTCTATATCACTTGATTCCCTGTGTACAAATATCGATATCTCCCTTGAACATGTTTGATGACTGAAAATCCACAATGTCTGCAGCTAGAGAACTCCAAAAATTCACAACTCTATTCCTCAGCATCTCCTTCCTAAATGGCATAGCCCTTAGTCTGGGACTGTAATCCCAAGTTCCAGACTCCCCAGCGTCCTCCCAATACCAACCTGCCAAGCCGTTTAAGCATTTTATCTTTATTGTTTCAATGAGGTCATCTCCAGGTTAATTTAAACTTCTAAAGATTTTAGGGCCATTCTACATGATTTCTCCTCAAGGAATCAGTCCTTTGTTCTTCATCCAAGGCAAAAGTATACCCTTCCTTGGTTAAGGAGAGCAAAACTACAGACAATAATGCAGGTCTGGTCTCTGAGTTTAACCTTCTAATTCAGAAGGGAGATCTAAATCTTTGGTAATAGTCACTGATGCAACATTAAAAAGCCAACAGCAAGATCTAGGTTTAAATCCTATAGAAAAAGAAATTATTTCATTTAAAACTGCTGAAATCACTAAATCAGGTTTACTCAGTTAGTCTTTGTTAAGGGCAGATTCTCAATCTGTCTGTCTATCCCTGTCCCTCAGTCTACTTTACACCCGAACTTAGGGAACATCCCTGGACTAGTAGACGGCATTTGTGCCTCAGGCTGCACTAATCCTAACCTTGTAATTCAAGATAGAGATCTAAATCAGAAGTAATGGTCACTGTTTAAAACTAAAGAGCCTCAAGCAAGGCTTAAGATTGAATTTTTTTCCCCAGACAAGTAGCGAAAATTGAATAGACTTGCAGTTAAAATAGTTAATGCTCTTATTGAATAATAACTATTTCAAAAGAAGCTGGACACATAGCTATTTGGAAGCATGGGGGTTTAGAATGGTCACAGATGCAAATGATTGATTTCTATGCAATTTGCTGCAACCATGGAAACATCATGCTCTGGAAGACAAATCGATTAAAATAATATAAGATGCAGATTTTAATTTTGTTTTATTCATTCATGGGATCAGGACATCACGAGCTAGGCCAACAATGACTGCCCATCCCAAAGAGTCAACCACTTTGCTATGGATCTGGTGTCACATCTAGGCCAGATTAGGTAAGGCTGGCAGTTTCCTTGCTATCATTAAACATCAACAGTATAAGAAATTTATGTCATGGTTAAGAGGACACTTGGGGTCTATCATTTCTGTGTTAGCCAAAATGTGTCATTCAGCCTTAGTCCACTGTCCATAGTTTTGCAGATAATAACACTTTAAATAATGATCCAAGTACCTTTTTAAAAAAATAGAATGAGAATTTATGTCTCCACTATCCTTTTGGATTTCCAAAGCTGTTCCTTTCCTAATGACTCATTTTGGCAATACTTGCCTCTTCTTTTACTTTTTATTCACACTGTGGCTAGCTCAAACATACATGGGAAGAAATAAAGTCCTTTATTCACTTCCCAAGACAAGAGCAGCTAGAAAGCTGGTGAGCTAGTCAGCGGGTAGTCCTACTACTCTATGGATAACCATTCTACTGGGACAAGGCAGAATGGAGGTCAAAATATATGTCAAAACTGGCCGAGAACACAGCAGGATTTTCCAATACCTTTCATACTGCTCCTCTCTTTAACTCTTATAATAACACACTCATTTATCCCCTGAATATGACAATCCTGCTATTACATGATGTTGGCAGTCATCCAAAAATATGGGGAGAGAAAATAGGAATAGAAGGAGACCATTCAGCCCTTTGAACCCGCTCTGCTTTTTCAATATAATTATGACTCCTCATCCAACTCAGTACCCTGCTTTAGTTTTCTCTCAACACCTTTTGACCCTGGAGAACTATAACTCTTCCTTCAAAATATTCACTGGTTTGGCGTCCAACACTTTCTATGGCAGAAAATTCCACTGGCTTATCATTCTCTGGGCAAAGAAAATTCTCCTCATCCAGTCCTAAATAATCTACACCATATCCTTAAATTGTGACCCCTAGTCATCAGGTCCTTCGGCCCAACAACTCCACACTGACCCTCCGAAGAGTAACCCAGTCAGACCCATTTCCCTCTGACTAATGCACCTAACATTATGGGCAATTTAGCATAGTCAATTCACCTGACCTGGACATCTTTGACCTGTGGGAGGAAACTGGAGCACCCGGGGGAAACCCACACAGACTCGGGGAGAATGTGCAAACTCCACACAGACAGTCGCTCAAGGCTGGAATAGAACCTAGGTCCCTGGCGCTGTGAGGCAGCAGTGCTAACCACTGAGCCACCATTCCGCCCAACAATTTCTGCATTTACTCCATCTAGTTCTGTTAAAATTTTACAGGTCTGAAACCACATCATAAAACATACTCCTTTTCCTTAATTCGGGAGCCATCAAAAGCATGTTAGTGCCCAAGAGAAACTGAAAACTAGGATGATAATGTACAATCAACTGCTCTTATCATGCAAAGTATTACCACAGAAATCAATAATGCCTATCTATCTCATTTGACTCAGGCAGTATCACTGATAAATTCGCTGAATGTAAGTGAGAAGAAGCAAGAGGATGCAAGGTGATTCAATGGGAGAACAGCTGTTAAAAGACCGAATTCTGTCTGCCCAAGAATTGCTGGAAGATTTAGATTGCCCTCAGTGCAGTTTTTGAGATATGTTTGACAAGAGCATAGAGCCCAGTAGGTGATCAAATAGGATTTCCACAAACAAGATCGACACTCTGCTCTCATTCAAATCCAGGTCGTGGTTGAATCAACAACCTACTGCACCATCAAAAAGAGGTTGTTTCACCAGCAGTCAGATTGTGTTTTGGGACAGTGAGCTGAACTAAACCACTCAGCCTTAAAACAGAATGATAAATCAAATAATTAGTGCTTTTACTGTAAAGTTAAAGCTAAAATTACCCCCATTATTTTACGACTCCAACGGTGACTCAAGTTGAACCATTGCCTCATTGTACTGCTGAGTGTGGCTTATTATTAAAATGTGCCATAAGTCATGAGGGCTGGGAGCAGTTCTGATGTTTTCAGGACGTACGGCCTTAAGACATAAAAGCAGGAGAAAGCCACTCTATCCCTTGAGTGTGCTCTGCCAATCACTAAGCGAATGGCTGATCAAATATGACTTTAACACACTTTTCTGTCTGTTATCCATAAGTTTTGACTCTCTTGCCATTCAAAACTCAAGGGACAAAACAATGGGGTAATTGTTGGCTGATACGATATAAAAGTGTGAATTTTTTCAGGAAAATAGACAGTCCCGCGTGATGAACTGAGCTGTCAGCCACAGCAGTGAGCTTATAAAATTGCTGAAGGGAGCAGCATTGTGTGAAGCAGCAAAGGAGTGATGTGGATTTAGAACAGTGCCCTAACATGATACTACTTACTGAGTCAGAGTACTGACAAGCATTGAGTCTGGCTTCTCCTGCAAACTAGGCATCAGTCATTTATTTAATACAAGTAATGGACTGCAAATTGCCTGATGATGCTGATATCTGGAAGGAGCTGGAGGCAAGGAGGTTAAGGGCTGCAATAAGCTTGACAACAACATGCAATGCTATGCTAGTTTCGGCAGTCGGCTCTGGTCTTATATCAGAATATGATCTAACTCTGTCAACGCGTTCCTGCTAAAATGGACACCTTTTATATACTCTGGCTCAGACCTGCCAGCATCTTCTCTTAATATAAGAAACGTGTTCTGGGTAACCATCTGTCTATTTGTGCTCCCTTCAACTGCATTCTATCACATAGAATGTACAGCATGGGAACAGCCTTATTCAGCTAAACAATCGTCACAAATATTACAATGATTTTTTTTATGCTCCATGCAGGCCTTCTACTCCAAACTGTCTACATATTTTTATTTCCTTTTCCCTTATCTATTTTAACTAGCACCTCCTTAAAGGCAATTCTATTATTTATCTTTACTCCATACAGTACTTCCATAAAGACTTCAATATAAAATAAACCTATACCAAACAGACTAAACAACAAAGCAAACGTTCATTCTAACATTAAAAACAAGTTGTCTACATGTCTGCAAAATACACACAGTTGTTTTGGAGAAGGTAATTGTTCTAAAAGGGTTGATGTTAGGTACTGCATCGAGCTCAGGGCATGCTTTTTTGCCCCATTTTCAAGGATTTTACTCAAGGATTTGTTTTTGATTTTGGGTCTTTACTTTCACTGTATCATCTTCAAAAGGAGTGACGATCCCAAAACAACTTTACTATCTGTATTAGTGTAGAGAACAACCTCGGTTATCCGAACATCAATTATCCAAATTTTGGATGATCTGAACAAGATCTCAAGGTCCTGTAAAACATTATCCAAACTCTCAGTTATCCGAACAAAATACTCCCCGCCCATCTCGTTCGGATAATTGAGAATGTTCTGTAGACATGTAGGTCAGTTGGACCCTCACCGAAGAAGAATTAGAAGAATTCATCAATTTCTAGCTGTGCTTTCCCTCATACAGATGTACCTTCAAGAGCCATGCTCATGATAACTTCACCGTATCAGTGCATGTGACCAAATGATATAAAGCTCAGACTCTATCTTACTGAGTTTTGTCCTCTTGCAGTCTTATACACTGACAGAAATATTCTGCAGTACATCAGAATTACTTTGCTTTGCTTGAGCTTATACACACACACACACACACACACGAATGTCCATGACTGTTGTGTACATACTTATTACAGGAGCTGTAATAAAAGCTCATTAAATTCTTCAGTACCACATGACCCACATCTCACCCTTATGTTACAGGAGCTATCACAAGTACCAAAGTGTGGTAGTGGCAAGTCATCAATATGGCTTGCCAACTCACATTAAACCCCAATAAATTTAAAGACACTTCACATAAGGAAAGCATCAATTTCTTCGATACCACAGTATTTAATTTGGCACAAGACTACAAGCACGACAAAGTTTTCTTTTAAAAATAACTGACACATGATTCTACACCAAGTGCGCCAAAATACTGGTGAGATCACAGCTAACGTGTTTCCATCACACTCACAAAGTTGGGTTACTTTAACCAGGCAGTTCCTACACTTTTTACTGCACTCTAGTTCACACTGTCAGTTTTAAATTTAACAACTGACATGGTGTTCATTACAATAGCATCCCACACATTTTATTTTCTCACCTTGTTCCTGCGCATGTGCAGCCTTAAGATATAAAATTACTTTCATATACAAATAATACATAACTTCAGTGATTTTCAGATTTTCTGACTCTTAGTTGGTGGAGTGTCCTTTTGTTGATCCGTTCTCTTTTTGGCAGCCTGCCTTTCCCTTTCCTGTTCTTGCAATCTCCCCTGTCTTTGCTTCCAGCTTGGTCTCCCCAAATCCCCACAATCCTTGTGGCCTCTCTGTATGGCCACCCCACCATCACCCTTTCAGCTCCATTGTCTTTTCACAGTCTCTTGTGGGTTCTCTGTCTCCACTGATTGGTGAGTGGTCTCCCTGCAGCCTTCCTATCTCCCCATTAGGCTCTTGCAGCCAATGCCTCCTCTCCATCCTCCTGGAAGCCACACTGTTCCCTCCCCAAGTCCCCACCTCCAAATTCATTCAGCAAAAAGTCATCCTTGGCAGAAAAGGCTGCTCCAACCCATGCTTTCCCTCTGATCTCTGAGCAAAGCAGTAGCTATCAAGGCAAGTGGAATGGTCTATCCATAAACACTATAGGTTGTACCTGAGAAGGTATGCTGGACCCATTAAATATCATTTGAGGCAGCTGCCCAAATTTTATCACTAGTGACTTAGAGCAAGAGACAGGAAGTGACAAGTCAGCCATGAAAGGCCAAGAAATCAGCATATCTTTGTCACGTGATTCTTATTTACTTGTATCCATAAACCTCCTTCTGATTACAGAAGAGAGCTCTGGTTGCTGGGAGGAATGACCCAAAAGATTTCTAAATAGTCGCACATTTGACTCAAATATCATTGTAAACCTGATACCACCCAATTATAAAAGAAACAGAAAATATATGCCATGAGTTCACAGGGCAAAACTATCTTTGTATTACAAGTGACTATGGTTCAAAAGGACTTTATTGGCAGTGAAGTGGATTGGGAGAATCCAAGTTTGTAAAAGCTGCTAAATATTTCCATTGATCAAAGACATGTGAATCACAAAGCAGCAGAAAGTAAAAGGATAGTCACAAACCATTTTGTTCTATCAATTTCAACATTTCATAGTGTATGGTCAGCTTCCCTATCTAAATAAACATCACCAAACTCCTAACAGATAAAACCTGGTTAAAATTATATGTTAGTTTGCTACTAATGGAGGCATACTCTTTTAAAACCAGAACCTGCGGTGAGCTATAACAAGGAACAAGTAGTCATGGATCCATTATAGAATAACTTCCTAAGGAATAATGAATTGGCTTTCCAGTGCAGGCCATTAATTGGGAGACATCCTGTGTCTTTCTCCCTTAATGATGTTTATGTCAACAATGCAAATGGATAAACATCCGGGGTAGTGTTTAATTTTCATAGTTCAGGGCCTGCAGTATATCAGTTGCTATTATACAGCATGCCCAAGTTTTTATTAAATTGATTCACAGAATGTGGATGATACTGGTTAAGCCAGCATTTATACACCATGCCTAATTGCCTAGAGGACAGTTAAGAGTTAACTACATTGTCACAAGTCCAAGCCAGACATTATAACAATGGCAGTTCCATTCTCTAAAGCACTTTAGTGACAACAATCATCAGACTCCTATTTCCAATCTGCGATGGCAGGATTTGAACCTGGCTCCCAGACATTACCCAGGTCTCCAGATTAATAGTCTACGGAAAAAAACACTCGGGCATGACCAGCCCTGGGCTAATCTCCTTCTATATATATAACAGAGGTGCTATGTTGGTTCTTTTAGAATAAAAGGTAACATTAATTTTCCTCTTTACAATATCTGACATATGAATAACTGTGTGACTTGATATCACGTTTTTTAAGTGTGTAATTCCTGAGAAGATGATTATTTGGGGATAATGAAAATGCAAACTCATTGTGATCCATCTGCTGCAATGATTTATTAAACTTTTCAAGTAGCTAACAAGTCACTTAACCAACATAAATGACCCTACATTACAAATTCAGCTTTAAGTGCACAATGTTTGTGATAAATGCATCAATAAAAATGAAGAAAGTCTTAGTTTCTTCACAAAACCAGACGTGTACTTAGGTCTGGAGCAGTAGTACTGACTTGGGCTGCATCAAGTGCTGTTATAAAATGATATTTGAGTGCCACAAAAATCTCAGACACATGATTTAAAATATGTAAAATTTTATGCTGTAGTTTTTTTCCAGATTCGTATCTCAGTTCTGCACTTGTTCAAGCTCCACTCTGCAATCTTTTCCCCTTTTATTGTTGAAATTTCTAATTATCACCTAACAATGACATTTTTAAAATTTTTATTCATGGAACATGGGTATCACCAGCGGGCCAACATTTATTACCTGTCCCTAGTTGCCCTCAAGAAGGTGGTGGTGAGAAAAAAAAATTCAGGAACTTATAATAGTTCCTCGTCAATTTGCCCACCAACTCCTTGAACAGGCATGTTCCTACTCCTAAATCGTTAATGTAATTTATTTTTATTTATTCATTCATGGGATATGGGTTTCTCTGATGGGCCAGCATTTATTGCCCATCCCTAATTACCCTTGAGAAAAAGTGATGATTGTCCCAGAACTCCCTCCATAACAGCATTGGTGGGATGCAATAGTTCAAGAAGGCAACTCACCATCACCTTCTCAAGGGCAGATACTGATTGACGACAAGTGCTGGGTGTGCCAGCGAAATGTAACCCAGGGTTAAAAAAGGGGGGAAAATTAACTATCACAACTTGTTGTTCAAAGAAGAGAAGATAAAAATTTACTAAACTGAATTATCTGGCACAGCAGGTGGTGATGAAATTTGCGTAATTTGTAAATATTTTAATAGCATTTATTTTGGATTTTTGAATTGGGAACTAGTGGCATATCGGTGAATGTTGCGGCTAAGAAGGTTTAATGATTAACATATAAATAGTTCGACACCCATGATGATTTATTTTAAAACTACAGCAATAGAAACAGACTTCTTAGAGAGTTTTTTTTTAAACATTATCTTGTTTACTTGCTTGTAAACTCTCCCAAGGTGACAAGCTTTCAGATAGAAGTTTCTTAAAGTGATTTCCTTTGGGCATTTACAGAAACTTGCAGACATTGTAAAAATAAATAGCTTTTTAGTTTCAGTTTGGGACAAATGTATAAATCTCAGTTGCTCCTGAGAAAAGGAGATTGTTTTAAGACTGTTAAAAAAACATTACTTCATTGAAAGGAGTTTAGTGTTAAAGGTTTCAGACAAAAACTGCATAGTTACAAACCTGAAGAAGTTATTTGAAGCAGAGAAACTCAAATCTTAGTTTCATGAAGGCTCAAGGAAGTGGCCATAAGGTTCCCAATTGAAGAACTGAAGTCACAGTTAATTAATCTCTACAAACGATTATAAAGAATGGAATCCTCTGATGTGAGTTATGTAAGAGAGTGTTTTGAGGATTAATTCAATTGTATTCACCATATGTTTCTAAATCATTAACATCGTGTGTCAAAAGTAAAAAGGTTAGGTTTGTTGAATTTCTTCTGCTGCTTAAACTTTTCTCTATTTTGAAACCCAAACCTATAGCATTGTGTGATTGCATTTCAGTGAAAGACCACCTTGTTAACATAAAAAAGATCTATCAATCCAGAGTTTAGTCTGGGATCTGACTTGTCCAATAAAAACCATCAGTTGTGATCATAGTAGAAATAAAAGCAAAGAAGTTGGAAATAGTCAACAAGTTTGGCAGCATCTGACGGAAACAGAAGTAGTGAATTTTCACTTCCAAGTCAGAGGCCCCAGATGGTCACGTTTACATTGTGCACAATGGAGGGAATTACACAAGTTGGGCTGCAACAGGGGCTGCCAGATATGGTGGTGGGCTATGTGAAGGGCCCAGTTAGTGATCTAGGACTTTGAATGGTAAACAAAGAGAAAGCAACCATCTAGTTTCCACTCCTTAATACCCTGTACACTGTTGTCCCATTGATGCCACCTTATGTTCATCCTTAACCTTATACCAACCTCTCTACCCGCCTTCATGGTCCTTTATATGCACAATGCCAACCACTGACCCTTTACCCATTGCCGTCTATGGCCCCTAAGCTAACTTCACAACAATTTATACCTAGCATTCTTCCTCTCCCATCCACCTTGCATTTGCAACTTCCACGCCATCTCACTCAGCATCCACCAGGGGTACACTGTTAAGAGCCATGGTGAGATAAACAAAATCAAGTTTTAAATGTTTATTTTACTTTTTACAGAAAAAAAAACTGTTGATTAAGAAAATTCACTAAACATTTATTCCAATTTAATCCTTTCTACATACAAACATTTGTATTTATTCTGAAGGGTCACTGGACCCGAAACGTTAACTCTCATTTCTCTTCACAGATGCTGCCAGACCAGCTGAGATTTTCTAGCAATTTCTGTTTTTGATTTCCAACATCCCCAAATCTTTTAGTTTTTTTTAAAATTTGTATTCACACTTCTAAGTCAAAGATTTTGTAACCATTTGGAGCTGTAAATTAAACTGGGACCTGACAAGTACCCCACTGTAATTATGATAGTTTGTGAAATCCAATAATCAGCACAAATCTTATAACTATAGCTCTTGGGCACATGTCAACATAACAAACTAGCAAGCAGTTTTCTTTTAGTTCTGCAGGCTGTTTTCCTTTTTTAAATTTAAAAGGTCAGGAAATTTAAATGGACTGTCAGCTTGACAGTTCCAATAGGTTTATCTACCATGTGCGTGCACTCACGTCAATTTCAGACAAACCCAATGTGCAAGTTACCTATCCCAAAGGGTACCTGGCCTCTCCCAAGAGTATCTTTGGATCTTTATCGAAGATATCTCTCCAATTGGTTATTTTACTTTTTCAAAGCCAGTTGAATCCTTCTGTTATAAAGTATTCAGTTGACAGGTTCTGTTTGGATATCACACTAACAAATACAGATCTTTTACACTGCAGCTGCCTCTGTGAGCCATGGACATACAATCTGTAACACACCTCATTTCCATCCTAATCCCAGCGAAAATGGTGAGTGTGGAGTTCAAATGTGTGTTTTCTGTAACTGGGCCTCAGAATGGCAAAGTCAGAGATGCTCTCTGGTGTTGCAGAAAATCCAGCAGAGAATTAACGTATCAGCTCAATGAAATTTCAGAAGGAGGGTGAGTTTGACTTGTAATAGGTTTTAGAACATAGAAACATACAGCACAGAAAAGGCCCTTTAGCCCACCATGTTGTGCCGAGATTTAATCCTAATGTAAAATACAGTAACTTAACCTATGCACCCCTCAACTCACTGCTATCCATGCACATGTCCAGCAGTTGCTTCACCACCACAGCTGGCAACACATTTCATAGGTTTATAGAATCAGGATGGGCATGAAAAGGATAAATAGACAAAATCTCTTCCCTAGGGTTGGGGAAATCCAGAACTAGAGGACATAGGTTTAGAGTGAGAGTGGAAAGACATAAAAGGGACAAAAGGGGCAACTTTTTCATGCAGAGGATGGTGCGTGTATGGAATGAGCTGCCAGAGGAAGTGGTGGAATCTGGTACAATTACAACATTTAAAAGGCGTCTGAATGGGTGAATGAACAGGAAGGGTTTAGAGGGATAAGGGCCAAGTGCTGGCAAATGGGATATCTGGTTGGCATGGGTGATTTGGACCGAAGGGTCTGTTTCCATGCTGTACATCTCCATGACTCTGTGATATGCTGGAAGACAGAAAAGATTGGGGGGGATGGGGGTGCAGCAACAGTGGTTAGTTCTGCTGCCTCACAGCACCAGGATTCGATTCCAGCCCTGGGCAACTGTGTGTGGAATTTGCACATTCTCCCCTTGTCTGTGTGGGTTTCCTCCGGACGCTCTGGTTTCCTCCCAAACTCCAAAGATGTGCAGACCAGGTGAATTGGCCATGCTAAACTGCCCATAACGTTAGGTGCATTAGTCAGAGAGAAATGGGTGGGTTACTCTTCGGAGGGTCGGTGTGGACCTGTTGGGCCGAATGGCCTGTTTTCACTAGTAGAGATTCTGAATTAGAGACAAAAGGATTGGTGGCATAAGGTCAAAGAAAATGTTAATAGAACAAGCATGGAAACAAAAGATAAGTTGAGGAAAGCTGTGAATGGCAGAAACCTAAACAGCTGCTGTGGAAAAGCAAGGATTAAAAGAAAAAAAAAGTGGTGTGTCAGTAGAACCAAGCCCTAAAAAGAAAGGAAACAATACTACAGACGTAGCAAGAATTGGATGTTGGTTGAGCTTCATTGAACATTGTAGGAGATCGAGGACAGAGATATCATGAGACCAAGGTGACTTGGGCTATGCTTGTGGACTGAAGGGAGGCATTCTCAAAACAGTCACCCAGTCTGCAAGTGGTGTCATCAATGTGCACTAAATTGAAAAGTAGTACAAGAAGGGGATGAAGTATTGGAAATATAAAATGATGTTTCTATGGGCAGTCACAGGGGTGTTAGTTATGTTAGTCTTTCTGTTTAATTCCAGTCCTACTCAGGCCCCTCACTCAGGAACAAAAACACAAAAGGACTGCTGAAACAAAAACAAAAATTGTTGGAGAAACTCAACAGTTTTTGCAACATCGGTGGGTAGAAAGCAGAGTTAACCTTTCAGATCCAGTGACCTGCCCCAGAACTGATGGTAGCGAGGAAAAGTTTGGAGTGGGAAGTATTGTTGGTGGGGGAGTCAACAATATGTGGAGATAGAACCCAAAGATGGAGAAGAACAGTTGGATAGACTGGGAGAATGAATAGTTACTAATGGGGACTACTAGTGGCTGACAATGGGTTGTGTGTGGTTGCAGCCCACGCGATAATAAGGCCTGGTGTGTGAGGGTTGGGATAAGGACGTAGGAGAAGGTGCCTCAAGCCCTAAAATTGTTGACCTCGATATTGAGTCCAAAAGGGTGCAGAGTTCCCAACAGAAAATGAGGTCATATTCCTCTAGCTTGCACTGTGCGAAGCTTCATTGGAGCACTGCAGCAGCCTGAGACAGCTGTTGGTCAGGGAACAGGGTGATGCACTAAAATGGCAGACAACTAGAAGCTCGGACATTTTTGCAATCAGAACATAAAATGTTCTACAAAGTGGTCACCAGTCTGGGCCTCATTTCCCCAATATGGAGAAGATGACATTGAGAGCGGTGAATGCAATGAACTAGATTGTGTAAAGTGCAGGTAAACCAATGCTTCACATCGAAGATGCATTTGGGCACTTGGATATTGAGGAGGGAGGAAGAAAGTCAAATGGACACTAAGGTATTACACCTGTGATTGCAGGGAAAGCTTCCAAAGAACTGTGGAGATGAGTTGAAAGTGGAGGAGGAGTGCACCAGGGTGTCCCAAAGGGAATGATCCATGTGGGAGGCTGACAACGGACAGAAGGGGAATGTGTGTCTGGTGGTGGCATCTGGCTGGAGGTGGCAGAAATGGTGGCTAATGATCCTCTGGAATGTGGATGCTGGTGGGATGGTAGGTCAGGACAAGGGGGACCCTATCGCTGTTGTGGCAGGGAAGAGAGGTGATGAGGTCTGAAGTGTAAGAGATGAGTCCGACCTGACTGAGGGCCCTGTCAACTATGGTGCTGGAGAATAGTGGTTGAGAAAAATTATAGACATTTCAGAAGCCTCTTTATCAAAGTTGGCACAATCGGAACAGCTACAACAGGGATGGGGAAACTGGGAGAATGGAATGGATTCTTTATAGGAAGCAGTGTGTGAGGACGTTTACTCAAGGTAACTGTGGAATTATAGTGGATATTGTGGTCAGCTTATCCCTGGAAATGGAAATAGAGATGATGAGGAAGGGATGGGAGGAGTCAGAGATGGATCAGGTGGAAACTGCAAGTTAAATTGACCAACTTTTCCAATTCCAGACAAGAGAGAGGGAAACAACGCCAATCATGTCATCAATATACCAGTGAAACAATTCTGGGTGGTGGCCAGAGTAGGACTGAATCAAGGAACGTTCTGTATAGTCCACAAAGAGACAGACATAACTGCGTGCCCATGTGGATACAAATGGGCACACCACTGACATGAAGAAAATGAGTTAAAAGAGATATTTGTCAGAGTGAGGATGAGCTTAGTCAGGCAGAGGAGGGTGTTAGTGGATGTGGACAGTTCAAGTCTTTCTTCTCGGGATGTTTCCTCAAGAATTTCTTTCCAGTGTGTCAATTATTGTATCATACCATTCCCTGCTCTCACAGTGTCTTCTATTATCCTCGACTGAACATGACAAAACATCCCAGTCTGTATTTCCTTTAACTGTTCCTGCCACAGCACAGACCGTGTATGACAGTGGCTTCTGTACCTGGAGGTCAATGTTGCCATACCCTGGTCAGTGTACGTGTTCTCCATCAGCCATTGAACCATTTCAGAAGTAGAACCATACCCTTCTGACTACTCCCCTTGCGATCTTCATCACCACCTCCATTCGGGCCTCTAACTTGCCCTGGGTGAAATTTCTTTTGCCAGACTTTGGGAGCAATGCCTCTCGCCTCTCAGCAACTGTTTCAGATAAAGCCCCAAGAGAGACATCAAGTACCATGGGTTGGCACAATAGATGGCTGCTTGTGCAAATGCTGATCTTGTGATCATGTGCAGCATTTTTTGTTTTTTTTCAGGTTTGTACCACATCCAGAATTTTGCTTCAGGTAAAATCTCCCACTAATCCTGTAGTTGAAGCGTAAACTTTACTTACAATTTTGCAACTGATGATGATGGCTTCAATTACCATGGAGAAGAAATTCAGGATTGGTTTCAGTTTACTAACCTTTTATCATAAAATTGAAATGCCTCAATGCCATTTTGAATTGAATAAAATTAATAGATTTGCTACTTATGACCTACAATTGTGTCATGAGCTTCCTTCTCTCCAATTTGAGTTTATATTTCCTTGAGGAAACAACCACCATGATAAAAAATAATTTATGACCTTTACCTTCTAAAAAAGACATCAAAGAAATTGTGGCCCCACGTATTCTCAATAGCTTTGTAAATTCTATTCAGTGTGAATCTAATTCACAATAAAGGTGCTTTTGGCATTCTATGTTCCTGTGACAGTTCCACTTTCTCAATACCCATAATTTAACAAATACGTTTACATACTTGGCAATATTTTCTCTTATGGATACTGCACCTCGATTGGTTTTCAGTAATTCAGTGGAACAAACTTTATTGAAATCTCAATGAAAGTGCTCCCAAGATTTGCCACGAACATTAAGATGACTGATTTGAAAACCTTCAAAACAAAAAATGGGTAAGTCATCACAATGCCTGATTCACTCCTGCCTTATGTGACGTAATTCACAATGCATGTTCCTAGAAGCATCATTTTAAAAATCATAGCATCATAGAATCCCTACTGTGTTGAACCAGGCTACTCAACCTATCGAGTCCCCAGCAACCCTGTGAAGAGCATCCCACCCAAACCCACCCCTCATCCTATCCCTATAACCCTATTTCCATCTTGCCTACACATTTTTGGACACTGTGGGTAATTAAGCATGGTCAATCCACCTAAGATAGCATGTAACTCTTCAAGCGGCTGCATCAGCGGACCATGGGAAAATAGTAATAGGAGTAGACCATTCAGCCTCTCCAAATTTGTGGGCGGCACGGTGGCACAGTGGTTAGCACTGCTGCCTCACAGCGCCAGGGACCTGGGTTCGATTCCCGCCTCAGGCGACTGACTGTGTGGAGTTTGCACGTTCTCCCCGTGTCTGCGTGGGTTTCCTCCGGGTGCTCCGGTTTCCTCTCACAGTCCAAAGATGTGCGGGTCAGGTGAATTGGCCATGCTAAATTGCCCGTAGTGTTAGGTAAGGGGTATATGTAGGGGTATGGATGGGTTGCGCTTCGGCGGGTCGGTGTGGACTTGTTGGGCCGAAGGGCCTGTTTCCACACTGTAAGTAATCTAATCTAATCTAACCTGTTCACGATTAAATTAGATCATGGCTGAACTGTGGCCTAACTCCATTTACCTGTCTTGGGCCCCATATTGTTTAATATCTTAATAAAAATTTATCCATTTAAGTTTTGAAATTAATAATTGATCTAGGTAGCATTCCTATCTCTGAACCAAGAGGATTCAAGATCTATCTATTCCATAGGTGTTTATAATATTTCTGATCAGGATGATTTTTTAAAAAGCATATCTAGCATTGACTGACGTTTGTGGAAGGAGTTCCAAACATCTACCACCTTTCTAACATCTCTCCCTTATGGTCTGGCCCTAATTTTTCAGACCATGACCCCTAGTTCTAGAATGCCCAACCAGTGGAAACAGTCTATTTTTATCTATCCTGTTTTTTTCATGCTAAATCTTGAAACTTCAATCACGTCACTTCAATCTTCTAAATTCTAGGGAAAACAGGCCTAATTTGTATAATCTCTCCACATAACGTAATCCCTGAGGTTCAGGTATCATTCTTGTAAGCCTACTTTCTACTCCTTCCAAGACCAATATATTCTTCTGAAGATGTGGTACCCAGATCTACTCACAGCACTCCAAAAGGGATCAAGCCAAGTTTTGTATAACACAGCAATGTAATGTTGAGTATCCAGTGTTCATATAGAAAGGCAAGAATTCCATTAGTCTTTAATGTTTTTGCACCTGTTGTGACATTTTAAAACAAACTATATGCTTGAACATCCAATTCTCTTTGGATATCCACTGTATTACACATCATATCATCTAGAAATCACCCAGATCTATCCTATTCCAGCCCAAGGTGGATAACCTCACACTTGCTTGCATGGAATTCCATCTGCCAGAGCTTTGCCCATTTATTTTGTTTATCAATATCTCTTTGTAATTGTATGCTCTTATCTGCACTGTCTACAATGCTGCCAGATATCAGCAGTCACGCAGGAACTGAATCCAATTACAGAAGCAATGAAGAATTGCACTACATGGAAGAACATCGACTCCCAAGTCTTTGGATATGGTAATGGAAGACTTGATGGAGGTGATAAGTAGTAGTAAAGATAGCTTTTACCTTGGAGGAGGCAGAAGCCCCTCCAGGCACAGGCTTTAGGGACAGTGGGTGCTGCTAGCCGTGAAGGTCTATCATAGAAATCAAGCTTTAAGCATTTAAATGCAGTGCCACAAGAAATCCAAATGACCTTATGTGAACATTCAATATTCAAATGGGGCTTGTTCAAATGTACCAGTAGCCCCATTTGCTGGTCATGTAAGCCTACATACATTACTCATCTTGCAACCTCTATTAGTCAAGATTCATATCCAACAATTAGATGTTTTATTTTCACCTCACCATTTAGAACTGAAAGCTTTGCACACACATCTCAATTTGCATAAACCGCCAGGCACTTACACACATAATCCTCCTCAAATTTTACTTCCTCCATTTCCCACACTTTAACCTGATTTTTGCAAATATGCTTCTCCTATTAACTATACACCCAGCACAAGAAAACAAACACCAGAATATCATTCCTTTCAGATACTCCAGAAATCAAACTTTGCCAACCAGTGGAAGGACACAATAATAGTGATAATATGAGGGCTGCAATGTTACATAATTTTACACACAAAGTCAACAACCAACCCCCAGATACAACGTAACACACATCTTCGAGGACAGACTGCAGATAGGATCTCAAAAGTAGTAAGACACCAGGCATGAGTTCACTGCAGTCAGGGCAGGGAGCAAGGACAGCTCAAAAGCCAGCTTCCAGGAAGGGATGGTCCCACACAGGTCCTGCTGCAGAGATTTCAGACAAGATCAGTGAAGTGCAATCTACAGAAGAACGCTGGTGTACACATACACAAAAAGCAGTAGTAAGTCTGACAGCCTGCGGTCAAAGTCAAAGTCAACTATCCAGAGGAATACAGACCAACTTGGCACAGGGTTGCAAAAGAGTCTGGAGCCAAGTGTTTCCAGCATGGAAGCACCAGCTAACTCTACCAGCACATTTGTGAACCCGATTATGAGGCAGCATCTAGGGGCAGAAATTGCCTCACTTCTAGTAATCGGAGTTGAGTGTGGTGCTGGGTATGCACACCAAGTCACACAGCATCCGAGGAGCAGGAGAATTGATGCTTCAGGTATAAGCTCATCATCATCATTCCTGACATTGCTGTGGTCTAGAACAGGGTCTTCCAAAACCAGCACTATACACAGTAACACTCCAAAACCAATGGCAATATCCTCCTGTAAGTCATCAACTTGCCGCTGGCAATACCAGAGTCACTGGGTAGCACTATAAAAAGGAGCAACTCTTAAGAAATCTACAGAGGAACCGGCAAGATCACAAGGTCCTGATGCTTGGCTGAACTATGTTATTTGAAATTAGATTATCCGAAATTCGATTATCCAAGTGAAATACACTCCGCCCATGTCCTTCGGATAATCTAGGTTCCTCTGTATGTGGCTGATTAGCTAACCTTTGTCTGCAGTGCAGCATCATTTCATTGATAAACGTTACTGGAATTTTTATTTTGTCACAGTTTTTACATTTCCATTGTGGCCAAGCAGATTCTACAATAGCCAATGATAAAGGATAAGAAAGATTCAGGTTAGGGTTACTCGTATCATCCCTGGATGAGATAGCCAAAGTGACCCTGAGCAGAAAGGGCTGGTTCTGTCATATTGCCCCTTCCTTGTCCTCTGGCTCATATCTGCTCCTCAGTTGCTTGGTGTTATGATTGAAGTTGGAGGAGTGCACTGCCATTCCAGTCTCACTGCTCCACTTGTCATTATAAATCATAAAAGTACTTTTTGTGTTATCAAGATGACCAATATATCAGCTATATTATCTACATCAAGTTTTAAGCAAAATGATTTATCTTAAAAACACATTTATGGATTTATCAAAAGAAAATTTCAACTTAACAAATGTAGCATTTGGCCAGTCAGGAACAGAGATGCAGAAATACTTAACGTTTCAAATATCCCCAAAAGAAAAGCACATATACACATATAATCTCTTGTTCTCTCTCTCTCTCTCTCTAAAGAAGAAAGCTATGCAGGTTTCTCTGCAGAGATTCACTCTCTAAAGAACAAACTTTGGACAGTGGATTATTTCACAACCATACCATGTTGTGGAATGTGTTGCACTGATATTCTGGCATGTCTGATCAAGTAACTTAATAAACATGCCTGGTTGTCTCAAAAGTCTTGCAGATACACATGCTCAGGAAATACAATCTGGACATGTTCTTTCAAACACTCTCTCAAAAGAACCAACAGGTTACTCCCTGGAATCAACAATAGGGTTTTTTTTTCCAGAAATGGGAGCCGTCAGCTGGGCAACTTGTTTTTTTTTAAAAAACTTTCCTCCAACTCAATTTGTTCTTAACAAGTTTTCCTTTAAATGAAGCAGACAAAAAACAAGCAACTCTCTAAGCTAATCACACTCATAAACAGGCCCAGCAAGGAGTCCACAACAAAACTACGGTGTTATCACTGGTCATGTGATTTAGATTAGATTACTTACAGTGTGGAAACAGGCCCATACTGACCCTCCAAAGTGCAACCCATCCCTATATTTACCCCTTCACCTAACACTACAGGCAATGTAGCATGTCCAATTCACCTAATGTGCACATTTTTGGACTGTGGGAGGAACCTAGGCAGACAAGGGGAGAATGTGCAAACTGCACACAGACAGTTGCCTGAGGCAGGAATTGAACCCAGGTCTCTGATACTGTGCAGCAGCAGTGCTAACCACTGTGCCAGCGTGCTGCCCATCACTGGATGTCTTGACAATCCAAGGTCCAGTGAATTTCCCATCGCCATTTAAAGAAACCACTGCAGGTACTGTATTTATAAAACTTGAATTAAATCCATTTCCCACAATTCAAAACTTAAGTCCTCCAAACAATATTACACATTAATGCAAAGCATCTCCATAACAGGAGTTGGTGGGAAAGGTTAGCAGAGTTGTACAGCACACAGTCCGCTACTGTTCTGCCACATTCAGGAGAGCTTGTCCAGAGCAATTCACACAGGAGAAACATAATTTCAGTACGCTGACAATATGTTCTGTCATATTTTATGTGGCAACATGGTATTCGTTGCATGCAAACTATGAACAATTCATCAGCTATGCACCCAAATCATGAGCTATATGTTTGGTAGATATCCCATGTTATTCAATCCCCACCATGTGCTTATTGTTTCCTGTAGTGGCTTAAATGCAGTTGAACACAGTGACCTGTTGCAGAATGAAGGCATCACCAATGCTTTCTAGATACTAAAGCTGTATGATTTGGTACGCATGGTCACATACCAGCTGGATATTGGAGTTGCTCTTGGATAGTTGACACACAGCAGTAGCTGCAAAGTGAAGGGTGTGCAGTAACTGGTAGCCTGTACCACAGGAATGCCTGCAATTTTAACGAAACCTTACCCTCACTTTGCCTACTTGTCTCTGGCAAAAGAAGCTCTTTGATTAGAAATCCTTAGTGGCCCCTATTACACAACAGGGAGCAACAAACTGCGAGATCTTACAGAAGGTCTTGTTCCAGCCAGAAAGAAGCCAGATACATAAATATTCAATACAACAGTGACGTTAACAGCCTTAGTATTTTGCTCCTTGTCCTGTTCTTGCAATTACATATGGTGATAGATTTCAGTGATGACATCTGGTGTATTGTACCTTACCCAAGTTCTATTAAGGACATTGCTCCCTGAACACCTGGCAAAAAAACTCTTCTCCCACCCTTTCCTTTATCACCTTGCCCTGTGTGGCCCCAGTTCATTCTCCACATAATGCTGTATTCTATATAGAGAAATGGAAACTAGTGTATCCATGTCAGGTAACAATTGGCTTGTGCAGAAACCTTAAAGTTAATGAAAACTCCCATGGAATGAGCCACATTACTCCTTTTAACTTCAGAACTGGAAATATCCAAAGAAAGATCCAAACAGTATTGAGGTTATGAGAAGGCATTAAGTGGAGCTTTGAGCTTGAATACCTTAATGGCACATCATCTCAAAACTGTACAGTCTTCAATATTAAGTTCTGCCTGCTCTGTACACTTCTAGCAGACATTCACTTTGCATGTACTTACGCATTCACCAATCTGGCACTGGGCACAATTCACACTCCCAAGTGTGTACGCAAATCAAATATGTCAGTTTGGAGCTCTAAATGGACTTATCATCTCAGATGTCAGGCACTAATCATGAACATTTCTCACTCTTCATCATTTTTGTGTGTAAGCTTTGTACTTAACAGCCTACCTACATGAATAGTTAAACCCCATAGTGAAGTATTATCTAATTGATGTTATTGCAAGTGAAAAAAAACTATTGTAGTTAATTAAAAGAAATATTAATTGAGAATTGACATTTCAACACTTGACCATTTTCATGACGGGCAATGCTCATCCTGAAAACAAACTGTGGTGAGGCACATCTGATGTAGTAACATTGAAGAAAATTGGACAATCTGCAGTGAATTTGGCATTTAATAAATTTGCATCAATGTAAAACATCCAATATTTACCTAAAAACAAAGTGGTATAAATCCCAAAGCATGCAGTGTCTTCATACGGAAGGGCGGAAAGTGGATAAAATCTTTTGTTGTAAAACTAAGCGTGGAGGTGGGCCTAAAAGCAGGAATTACATCGGCAAAGGGTTAGAATGGGTTTTCTTGTGCAATTATTTTCCTCTCGGCTCAATGAATGCACATACAATCATAGAGACGTACAGCACGGAAGCAAACCTTCAGTCCAACTCAACCAGAATCCCAATCCAATTTAGTCTCACCTGCCAGCACTCGGCCCATATCCCTCCAAACCCTCCCTATTCATATACCCATCCAAATGTCTTTTAAATGTTGCAATTGCACTAGCCTCCACCACTTCCTCTGGCAGCTCATTCCAAACACTTACCATCCTCTGCCCCATATGTCTCTTTTATATCCTTCTCCTCTCACTCTAAACCAATGCCTTCTAGTTCTGGACTCCCGACCCCAGGGAAGAGACTTTGTCTATTTATCCTATCTATGCCCCCCCATGATTTTATAAACCTCTGCAGGGTCACCCTTCAGCCTCTGACTCTCAAGGGAAAACAGCCCAACCTCTCCCTTTCGCTCAAATCCTCCAACCCTGCCAACCTCCTTATAAATCTATTCTGAACCCTTTCAAGTTTCACAACATCGTTCCAATAGGAAGGATACCAGAATTACACACAATATTCCAAAAGTGGCCAAACCAATGTCCTGTACAGCTGCAACATGACCTCCTAGCTCCTGTACTCAAAATTCTGATGCACGGGTAAATTGCCAGTTTTTAACTGAGTAGGGAGACAGGAAGATCTGACCCTTGTAAATAGCTTCTCAGCTCCATTTTAAAAAGTACCTGGACAGTACATCCATCTCTCCAACCCAGGAGCATCACTAACTTCTGCTCCATACCTCCAGCCAGCCCTGGAGATATCAGAAACCAGTCAAAAAGAAATGACACACTTTAGTGAAGCCTTTCTAGAGGCTGTCTTGCAGTTTCTTCAACAGAGAAGGTGTTTGTTTTTCTAGGGAGGGCTATAGGAAACCATTCTAACTGATGAAGATAGCCTGGACAGAAGTGGCTGTGGAGGTCAGTGCTGATGGGAGACTCAACAGCCTGACACCAGTGTTGCAAGAAGATGAATAAATCAACTGTGTTCTGCCCAGGATACACTGCTGTCTACTCAATGATTTGTGTACCTACAAGTCTGAGTTCAGATTGCTCTGGTCAGACCCCATTTGGAAAATTGAGAGCAGGTTTGCTCCCATATCTAAGGAAGGATGTGCTGGCATTGGAGGGGGTCCAGAGGAGGTTTACAAGAATGACACTGGGGATGAAGAGATTGTCTTATGAGGAAAGGTTGGGGACTCTCAGGCCTGTATTGAGAGAATGGATATGGAGAAGATGGCATGAGAGACTAAGACAAGAGAACAGCCTCAGAGTGAAGGGACGAGCCTTTAGAACTGAGTTGAGGAGGAATTTCTTCAGTCAGAGAGTGGTGAATCTGTGCAACTCATTGTCACAGAAGCTGGTGGAGATCAAGTTATTGAATGTATTTAAGACAGAGATGGATGGGTTCTCGATTGGTAAGGGGATCAAAGGCTACTGGGAGACAGGAGAAGAATCTGGCTGAGCAACATATCAGCTATGTTTGAATGGCAGAACAGATTTTATGGACTAACTGGCATAATTGTGTTCTGTCTCTTGTGGTCTATGGTCTCACTAATAGCTTTACTTACACTGTTTAATAGCATCTTGGTTGGGGGTATAGGGAGGAGGGGAAAGGATACTAAACAAGTGGGATACTAAAGAGTATTTTGCATTAGTATTTACTGTGGGAAAAGATATGGAAGCTAGAGAATTTTGGGCAAATAAATTCAAGGATATCTTAAAAAGTGTCCATAATACAGAGGAGGAGGTGCTGTATGTCTTAAAACACAAAGGTAGATAATTCCCCAGGATCAGATCAGGTGTATCCCAGACCTTTGTGGGAATCTAGGGTTGAGATTTCTGGGCTGCTTGCTGAGGCATTTGTCTCATCAATAGTCACTGTACACTGGAAAGTGGCATGGGGGGGTGGGGGAATGTCGAACTCCAAAAAGTATAATGGCCAATGGGAAACAAAGCAGCAGGTTATCTATCTCTGTGGAGATGATTCAACTGCATGGAAAAAAAGTATGAAAAAACTGAAAAGAAAGGAACTCAGGAACTTCAGAAAAGAAAGGAACTTCAGAACACAAAATCAGACATTGTATGGAAAGGGTCAGGAATCTAACTTCAAGCATCCCAGATACAGAGATGACAATGAGAAGGGGGACACTAATCCAAAACTGAAGGTGCTGGGTATGAATGCACACAGTACACAAAATAAGGTAAATGAGCTCGTGGCGCAGATCAAAATTGACAAGTTTAACATGGACGTGGCTGCAAAGGGATCAGGATTGGGAGCTAAATATCTAAAGGATATATATTCTATCAAAAAGACAGGCAGATGGGCAGAGGAGGTGGGGTTGCCTTATTAGCAAGAAATGAAATTAAATCAGTAGCAAGAAACAATGTAGGATCAGATGGTGCAGAATCTATGTGGGTAAAGTTGAGGTAAAAGGTAAAAATGGGAGTTACATACAGTCCTCCAAACAGCAGTCAGGATTTGGGGCACAATATACATCAGGAGATAGAAAAGGTGTGTAAGAAAGGCAAAGTTAAGCTAGACAGTAATATATAAGAAATTTGCAATTGTTTCTTTAGATATACAAAAGGCAAAAGAGCTGCTGAAAAATGACACTGGAGAAGTACTAATAGGGAAAAAAGAAATGGCTGAGGAACTCAAGTACTTTGTGTCAGTCTTCATGGTGGAAGACACTCGCAACATCCTAAAAATTCGCAAGAGTCAGGGGGCCATCACCAAGGAGAAGATGCTAGAAAGACTGAAAGGTCTGAAGGTAAATAAATAACCTGGACCAGATAGACTACATCCAGAGTTCTGAAGGATATAGCTGAAAAGATAGTAGAAGCATTAGTGATGATTTCTCAGGTATCACTGGAGTCAGGGAGGGTCCCAGAGGACTGGAAAATCACGAATGTAACCATCCTGTTTAAGAACGGAGTAAGGTGAAAGACAGGAAATTACAGCCCAATTAGCCTGACCTCAGTCATTGGTAAGATGTTGGATTCCATTGTGAAGGATGAGATTTCTGAATACTTGTAAGCATATGGTAAAATAGGACAAAGTCAACATGGTTTCATCAAGGGGAGGTCATGCCTGACAAATATGTTAGAGTTCTTTGAGGAGGTAATGAGCAGGTTAGACCAAGGAGAACCAGTGAATGTTATCTACCTGGACTTCCAGAACACCTTTGACAAGGTGCCACACAGGAGGCTGCTGAGTAAGATAAGGGCCCATGTGTTAGAGGTAAGATACTAACATGAATAGAAGATTGACTATCTGGTGGAAAGCAGAGTGGGGATAAAAGGGCCCTTCTCAAGATAGCAGCCTGTGACTCATGGTGTTCTATAAGGGCCAGTGTTGGGATCACAACTTCTCACATTAATGATCTAGATGAAGGAACTGAGGGCATTCTGGCTAGGTTTGCACATGAGACAAAAATAGATGGAGGGACAGGTAGTATTGACGAAGTAGGGGAGCTGTAGAAGAATTTAGGCATGTTAGGACGGTGGGCAAAGAAGTGGCAGATGGAATACAATGTGGGAAAATGTGAGATCATGCACTTTGATGTGACAAATAGAGGCATGGACTATTTTTTAAATGGTGTGAAGATTCAGACATCTGAAGTGCAAAGGGACCTGGGAGTCCAGTCCAGGTTTCTCGTAAGGTAAACTTGCTAGCTTGAGTCAATAGTTAGGAAGGCAAATGCAACATTGGCATTTATGTCGAATCGACTAGAATATAAAAGCAGCTATGTACTTCAGAGGCTCTATACTGCTCTGGTCAGACCACATTTAAAGTATTGTGAGCAATTTTGTGTCCAAGATCAGAAAGGACATATTCCTGGAGCAGGTCCAGAGGAGCTTCATGAGAATTATCCCAGGAATGAAAGACTTAACTTATGAGTAACATTTGAGGATTCTGGGTCTATACTCAATGGAGTTTAGAAGAATGAGGGGGAAATTAATTGAAACTCAGAGAATTCTGAACGGCTTAGACAGAGTGGACATTGGGAAGATGTTTCCATTAGCAGGAGAGATTAGGACCCGAGGGCACAGCCTTAGACTAAAGGGAAGACCTTTCAGAATGGAGAGGAGGAGAAATTTCTTCAGCCTGAAAGTGGTGAATCTCTGGAATTCTTTGCCAAAGTTGACAGTGGAGGTCAGGTTATTGGGTATATTTAAGACAGAGACAGACAGGTTCTTAATTGTCAAAGGGATCAAAGGGAGAAAGTGGGAGAATGGCGTTGAGAAACTTATCAGCCATGATTGTATGATGGGGCAGACTCGATGGGCCAAATGGCATAATTTCTGCTCCTGTGTCTAATGGTCTATGATCTTAGGTGAGGTGCCAGAAGTCTGGAGGTTGACTAACGTGCTGCTAGTTTTGTTAGAAAAGTGGTAAGGAAAAGCCTGGGAACTAAACAGCAGTGAACCTGATGTCAGTGGTGGACAAATTGTTGAAGGGATTATGAGGGATAGGATTTACATGCATTTGGAAAGGCAAGGACTGATTAGGGAAAGTTAAAATGGCTGCAAATGTGGGAAAACATATCTCACTAACTTGATTGAGTTTTAAAGGAGTGATAAAGAAGGTTGATAGAGGCAGAACAGTAGACCTTGCCTATACGGACTTCAGCAAAATGTTCAACAAGGTTCTACATGGTAGACAGGTTAGCAAAATGAGATCACATAGAATCCAGGAGAAGCTAACCAATTAAATGCAAAAAGTGGCTTGAAAATGGGGGAGGGTTATTTTTTTAGACAGGAAGCCTATAGCTAGCATTGTGCCTCAAGGTTGCTGGGTCCACTGTTCTTTGTCATGTATTTAAATGATTTGGATGTGAACATAGAAGGTATAGTTAGCAAGTTTGTGGATGATACCAAAATTGGTGGTGCAGTGGACAGTGAAGATTATCACAGAGTACAATGGGCTCTTGATCAGATAGGCCAATGGTCCGAGGGGTGACAGATGGAATTTAATTTAGGTAAATAGATATTGTTACATTTTGGCGAGACAAATCAGGGCAGGACACATACAGTTAATGGTAAGGACCTGGAGAATGTTCCTGAATAAGGGGACCTAGGGGTGCAGGTGCATAATTGCTTGAAAGTCGAGTCTTACGTAGACATGATGTTGAAGGTGGCATTTGGCACACTTACCTTTATTAGGCAGTACATTGAGTAAACAAGTTGGTATGCTATTTTACAGTTGTATGGGACATTAGTTAGGCCACTTTTGGAATACTGCATTCAATTCTTGTCTCCCTGCTGGGGAAAGATGTTGTTAAAGCTTAAAGAGTTCAGAAAAGGTTTACAAGAATGTTGCAATGATTGCAGAGTTTCAGCTATAGGGAGAGGCGGAATAGGGTGGGACCAATCTCCCTGGAGCGTAGTAGACTAAGGGGTGACCTTATAGAGGTTTACAAAATAATGAGAAACATGAATAGGCAGGGGAATCCAAAACCAGATGGCAAGGGGTTAAGGTGAGAAGGGAACGATTTAAAAGGGACCTGAGGAGCAACTTTTTTTATGTAGCGGGTGGTGCGCGTATGAAACAAGCTGCCAGAGGAAGTGATGGGTACAATTACAACATTTAAAAGGCGTCATGATGGGTACATGAATAGGAAGGGTTTAGAAGACTTACAGGTCAAATGCTGGCAAATGGGACCAGATCATTTCAGGATATCTGGTCGGCATGGGCGAGTTGGACCAAAGGATCTGTTTCCATGCTGTATAATTCTATGACTTTATGATAACAGTTCAGAAGAGTTACCAAGATTAACAGTGAAGGGAAGTTAAATTTCCACAATTGGCATAATCACTAACCATGAGTACTTTATCAACCCACACATTATAGTGCTCTACAATTCATCCTAAAGAGTTTCTGAGGATGCTAACAATAGTCAATATGCACTTAAAGATTACAAATCCACAAAAGGAAATTTTATATGAGCATTGATGACAAAGCTTTCTGAATATATGTCATGTTTTGTTAGCTCTGTATAATCATCAGTTATAAATAGCAAAATTACCATTAAAGTAAATCAGTTCATTCCATCCACTTGATGCTATTATATATTTCATAAGAATGCATAAGCATTTTACTCAATTGTGCTTTTAAGTGTGAAAAATATCGTCGTATGGATTGAAATGTGTAATTTAAAATCTAGAGATACGTGGCTCCAGGAGGCTAAATCAGGCAATGAGTTTGAGCACTGTCAGTCATTTCTTTCTGACAGTTGTAGATTTTTCTTTAAATACCATGAAGTGATTGAGTGATCTCAGTGATGTTAAACCATTGCACAGAAGAGCTTTTAAGTCAGCAGTCTTGGTGCCAATTTATCATTCACATTCATTAAGACAGGTAATGCTGAATGTGGAAATTTCAAGGCTCGACAGACCATTTCAATATTTTTCATTTGCAGTTGCAAACGAAAGACAGAGATATGCAATTATATACCCAGCAGACTTTGCATGTTGAGGTTGCCTTTACTGCCAACCAATAATAAAGAAGTGAGTCGACTGCCTCTTGGACAGTGATAAATTGTTTTCAATAAAGGAGTTTACAGCTATGATCCTGCACTGCTTATAGAATAACTTCAATGACCTGTGACAGATGAGAAGTGTCTACAGTGAAAGAGATAACATGAGTATTTAATGGTCATGTCCCCTTTAATGTCACAAGTTACAAACAAAGCTGAACTCTGGACTGCAGGCTACTGTTGACTATCTGCTTTCTCACTTCCTCCTTCAAGACATAGCATTACTTTTCCATCATTAGTAATGATGCCTAAAACAAGAGTAATGAACCTATTTATATCCCTTATTACCAATAAGAATATGGTAAAATCTGTCAGTGATCATGGTTTTTGATGAATGATAGAATATTGTAAAACTCATCAACTGATAGTTATTCAGTGTTATATTGTAGTGATGTGACCCCAGGCAATTCAAATGAATATTATCAAATGAAATTTAACACGTCACACATTAGAAAGGATATTGACAGAGATGGCTCCGTGCTTGGCCAAAGAGGATGAATGTAAGGAGCACGTAAATGAGGAGACGCAGTGAAGTACAGAGTTTTAGGGAGTGAATCCCAGAATTTAAGACCAAAGCAACTGAAGGCACAGCAGCCAAAATGGAGCAATGAAAATCTAGCAATAGCCGTGCAGAATTGAGAAGGGATAGCAGTGCTTGCTTTATGGAATAGAAAGGTGGAGAATCACATATGGGCAGTCCCACAGAGAGGATAAATCAATGAAGTATGACGGCGTGGTTGAACATCCTCAATGCTACAGAGACTCAAGAAAAGAAAATTGTTACGACTATAGGCAATAAGAAAACCATTAGCGACTTTAGTCAGGATTGGGTCAGAACTCTGACAAGGTGCAAATACGACAAAAGAATTATGAATAGGGAAGGGTGGAAGAGATGCAATTGAACTCAGAGTCCACAGCATATTCAAGGACTTTAGAAAAGAAACAGAAGTTAGAAATTGGGTTACAGTTGATAAGGATAGAGAGATCAAGTGAATGTTTCATTTTAATATAATTAGCCTTATTGTATAACACGCCCATTCTACTCAAGCACTGAGAACCTAAGCTCAAACTGGGATGACATGGTGGCTCAGTGGTTAGCACTACTGCCTTATAGCAGCAGGGTCCCTGGTTCAATTCTAGCCTCGAGCAATTACTGTGTGGAGTTTACACGTTCTCCCTGTGTCTGTGTGGGTTTCCTGCAGGTACTCTGGTTTCCTCCCACAGTCCAAAGACGTACAGGTTAGGACCATGCTAAATTGCACATAGTGCTAGGTGCATTAGTCAGAAGGAAATGGGTCTGGTTGGGTTACTCTTGTGAGGGTCAGTGGGCCAAAGGGCCTGTTTCCACACTGTAGGGAATTTAATCTAATCAAACTTAAATGTCAGTGAATGAAGAAACTGATTGGGGAGGACTATGACAGCCTTATGATGAAGGCAGACAGCTTATTCCAGTGAATTTTTAAACTTACAACTAGATGTTTGTTTCATCCAATTCACTGGGGCCAGGTCATATTTCAAATGGAAACAAAAAGGTAGTTTATCTGAAAATTCTCATTTTTAAACATGCAAAATGTGATGTAAACATAAACAATATTCCCCAATAATGCTCTTTATTCTCATGTAAGCACATTGTCATTCATTTGCACTACTGAAACTGATCTAGAGCTTAAAGGTTCTGCATTGACTATATCTTAATCATTGATCAAACTGAAATCATTCAGAAATCCCTTAAAATCCAGTACAATAAAGCATATTGATACTGTATTCCAACACAACAAAATCTATTTGCTGCAGAATCAATAATAGATTATTTCTTATTTTGAGTCATACAAGTTATTCTGGTTGGTCATAATAAGGGGAATATTACGTTTACGTAAGCTCAAGTCCATTTAACCGAAACTATCTCAAAACTTTAAACTGCTTATTGTTTCAAATCCAGTTCCATATCAAGTACAATTTATTTATTTAGTCTACAACACTTCTTTTAAAATGCCAAAGTTACTTTCACACCACTGGAGGAACATTTTTCTTAATGCCAATTTTGCTCCACTTTTATGATAGCTTTATACTTATTATTTGTTCAGTGAACACAGAATTGTTTCAATATAATATCTGACACTGTAGAAAACATGTTGTCTGCTTAATAAGACAAGGCCACTACTTGTTGCAAAAGCTCAGCTGCAGTATCTTTAATCCAAACAAAACACGATTATAATTTTCAATAAAAGTTATAAGTTAATTAAGAAAAATGCTTCAAAACTCCTGTTAGCTAAGTCACATCTGCATATATATCCATGTGTCTATTTGGCTTCATAGAATAATTTAAACAGTAATGAATAAAATTTATACTGAAATAGCACAGCTAAATAAATTAGAATTTTATTTTAAATATTTCATATTGGTACTAGCTGGATTACAACTTGACCTGCTCTACAGCTAACTTTTTTTAAAATTACTAAATTGGCCATAGTGTTTTGGAACATGCTGAGGTTGGGCAAGGGACAAGTACAAAATCTTACATTAAATATTAAAATGATATTTAAAATTAAATGATTCCTTCAAAATTTACTTCTTTGAATATTAAGTTTTCAAAAACCTTTTTCTCAGTATTCTAATGACATTAACCCATGAATACCATCTTCATTAAAATTCAGGCAAAGATTTTCTTGCATTATAAACCTTCAAACACAAGTCTTCAGAGAGTTAAGTTACAAGACCAATAAAGTATCTGCTGTCGTTTTTAATTTCAAGTATTTTCAGACCACCATTAACTGAATGCAGAAAATATTCAATTTAGGATATCAATCTGAATATTTTTGATATACCCTACAAACTTATGGGATATGTGTAGCACTGTGACAACAAGGAAATAGACAGCCAACTTGATGATTAATCTCAACAGGATGTTTCCTTGACTCTGAAAATGAGTTGCTCCCAAAAAATATTTGCAACACTTGAACCAGTGTTGATATTTCAGTGCCAAATGATACTAGGTTTCAATCATGAGCAAGTTTTACAGATTCCCCTTTTCTTCTTTTTCAATTCCCTCAACAAAAAAGACCAACACTTGTGGAAGCACCCACTCCGCCAGTTTACCACACTTCATGATCTTTTGATTATGAGTATCAACAGGTTATTTGTCCATGGCCAGCATCATAGTTGGTCCCCTTTGCCATTACCAGATGCTGCCAGATCTGTCCTATGGTTTTGGCTTTGATGGTTTGTATGGGTCAGTTATGCACCATTATCTGCCAAAATAATGATCAAGCCAGTCTCACTGCTTGGCAACTCACTACATAGAGTGTTCCAACCATGACAAAGGAGTATGTATATCACCCAAAAAGGAATGAGATAAAAAATAATTACGAGATAAAAGTATGCATGAATGAAGACCAAATAAAACAAACCATTAGTTAACCTTCCACTTCTGATTGGATGCTGTGCAGCTCAAAATCTAGGAGAATAGGGAAAATCAGAAGAATTACTGAAAAACAGTGCACTTCTTTTTAGAAATAGAGTCTCAATTTTATATCACTGTGCACACGACTGTAATTGTATTAGGTTTGTAAATGTGCCATATCAATGAGTTATAAGTCATTACAATTTCCAAAGGGAATTTCTTTCCTGTAATTTCCAAGTGAGTACCACAGACTCGGAATTGTGTTCTTTTCCACCTCTGCTTACAGCAATCTTTGCTGCAATCAACATAACCCAAAGCACCCACCTCCCACCACCAACTCTACCCCACCCATAAATCATCACATTCATACATGCACTACACACGACACATTGTACATTTAGCTGCAGCACATACAGAAAAGTGGGTCATAAACAATCCTTTATTTAGATTAGACTAAAATACAAAATTAATCAGCAATTGCAACATTATTTTGGTTGGTCATGAGAAAATAATGACACCTGTAGGTTACTTGAGCAATAAAAATCTGTGCCAGAAAAGTGGATTGCCTATAAATAAAAGCAGAAAGTACTGAAAATACTCAGTGTGTCAGGCAGCATGCTAAATTTCTACTATTTTTCAGTTTGGAGGAAAGAAAATCTGAAATGTTAACCCTTTTCCCTTCTCTGGAGATACTGCCTGACCTGCACACATATTTCCAGCATTTTCTATTTTTATTTCAGATTTCCAGCATCCTTAGATTTATGCTGGGAATTAAATTGCAATTTTAGTTAGTCAGCAGGCAATACATGTTTGTTGATTACAAAAGGCATGTATTTAGAAAAGTATATTACTGTTAATGGCAAGGTTCTGTTAACCCTTTATATACTGATGGATTTTGCCTTATATAATAGTTTTCCAATAATTACCGTGCACTTTTTAAGTTATTTGTGGAATACTGACAAAAATACAATGGCATTTGGCTCAGATGCTAAACTGTTTAGTTTTTGTTTAAAACCATCATTAGATAAAAGAAAGGAATGCTTCCAGGATTCTGAAACAAATTGGCTCGGACTTGGAAAGCTTTCAGTTCAATGAATTCCAGACAGCTGGAGAAGATTTTGCAGCCCACTTCACCTGTAATTTTACCCTTGTGATAAATTCAGTCCACAAAAGCTAACAATACAGTTCTGCCCGATTGCATTAAGATAACAACATTGTCAGAATCTTCAGAAGCATCTTAAATGGCCAAATTGATCCAAAATCATAACATGTCATAGAAACACAAGGCCTCTTTCCGGACAGTCACGGCAGCAACTGTGGTGGCATCTAATCCGAAATGTGAGTAAGTGATAGACGCAAACTATGCGTGGTAATTCTCGACATTTCTCTTCTGGGGGAATTTCAACTTCCTCATCATAAATCGCACTGCAGTTGTCACATAATATAACCTGACGCTGACAATGCAGAACACTTGCATGACTGAATCAGTTCCCATATAACTCTGAGTCAACCACCCGCTGAATTCAGTCGAGTTGGACTTTGTTTATGTGAGTGTCGAGAACACTAATTTCAAATCCCACTTCCTGCCTCCGCCCCCCACCATTCAGAACTCCGTTTACATCGATACTGTAGTATCGAAATCGGTTGTTTTCATTGAGAGAGAAATACTGATTTCTCTCTCACACGCATGCACGTTCACTTTCTTTTAGACTTTCCAATGGCAAAATTGTTGCAATTTATACTTCACTGTAACTTCTCACATTCACGTCGCGTGGATATTGTCAGGAATATGTGAATGCTACCAGGGAATCTTTCAGCGCGTTCAGGATGCAGTAAAATCCACCGTTGATGGCAGTTATAACCTTTCCATTCAAAATGGAAATTGCTCAACGGACACGGTCTAAATTGATCTTTTAATTCAAAGTTTGAAAACGTGTCCATGAATTACTCGGACAACACAGTCGCGCAATGTGAAAAGTGGCAAAATTAGTCGAAGCAGCACAGGGTGCTTTGCAAATGCTATGAAATAATTGATCTACTAAAGTAAGTTTACTGTTCAGGGACAATCTGGGCAGGGATGCAGCGAGACGGCCGCGCTAATTAACTCAATGAATGTTTCACCAGTTTCTGGACTAGCAGAGCCCGAACGCATTCCGCTGTTTCAGCTATACATTTACATCTACTGTCTGCCACCAATTACTTCACATCACGTCTCTTCATACATCAAAGCATCGCCGAAAACCAAAGTGCCTTATCTATATATGCTTCTTTGAAAATCAGTTTCAATTTGCAAGACATAAAAAAAATCAGTGACTGCACGTTTTCCAAAAGGCACAATTTACACAATCATATGTTGCAAATGTTAAGAAAAAGTTTATTACACACAATTAACAGAAAAAAATAATGTATTAAATTTACCAGTGATTCACTCCCATTCTTGCACAGGGGTCCTCTAAAAACTCCTTTAATGCTTCTAAAATGCCCATTGCTGAGATGCGTTGAGCTGATCACAAGGTAATAGCACGCCATACGGTAATGTGTCTCCCATATGTACAGAGGGTTGACATAAGCAGGGGGGATTCAGCAGCTGCACAGCAAAGTGAGAGCAGGAACCCTACCAGGCAACACCTAGCCACTGTTTTACTTCAGCGTCGGCAGGCAGCGACAGAACACCAACAGACGATCCATCGGCCCCGATGATTAAATGACGAGACTGCAAATCCTTGCACTTCCCAAAACGCAGACCACGTGAAAATGCTAATCCTCAGTTTCGGGCAAGACAGGAAAATCCACACTATCTGACAGATGCAGCAGATCACCACTGGTTTACATAGTCTAACGGACAAAAGAGCTTTGCTGTGAGCAGTCCGTGATAACGAAGTCCCTGTTACACACTGCCACCAGTCTTCGATGGCTTCAGTCAAACTGCAGTCTGCCTTCAGAAAGCCAGGTACAGTAACAAATAAATTGCAAACTGAAAAACTGTCAAACCTCACAAGGCACTAACAGGAAAAGACTGTAAACAGAGTTCCACAGATGACAGCTCCCAATCAACATCACTTTTAACCTGAGCTGACTGCAACCATTAAGAACTCTTCCAGCTTTTGTTTATTCCCAAGACTTTTAGTTTCCTCCCTTCCGTCTAGTCTTCGCTTCCATTTCCTCTGCCTGAATTTGCTTGCTTATTTTCTGCCCACTTTGCCTTTGACACCTTTCTTGTTCCTTTCTGGCTCGATAGCAAGCTGCAGTAACAGCAGCAACCCCCAGCTGACTGTGAGAATGATCAATCCAGTTCCAAATAGGGTATAAAGAGGAGGAAACAGTGAACAATCACTTTATCGTCTTACTGCCATTCTCCTCAGTAACATGCATTTAACTGAATTGTTTCATTTGCTGTAAACAGTGCCACTAGGGAGCAGGCTGGACTAAAGCAGCTTCACAATGCTGAGATGAATCCGGAGCAAAGAGAAATCTCTGTTATTTTATTTGGAAATGTAATTAATGAAACACCAACAAAACTGCAGTTGAGTAGAAGGAGATGAGCTGAACAAGCTGTTGTTGTTTACACTGCCAAAATGTCATGTTAATTATGAAGTGCATAATGCTTAACCGCTGAAGAACAGTAAACATAGGGACCCTTTGATTGAATGAAGGAACTCAACAATGTGCAAGTCACTTCTGTCAAACTCTTTTCAATCTTATAACACTAATTATTTTGCATCCTGTCAAGTCCCTGTATGTGTGTCAAACTCTTGTAGCAGTTCTTTCTTACATGCAGTTACAAAGCATTGATTAATAACAACTTTAACATTATGTAGAAATAATAAAGATTAATAGACTTACATTTATGATCTCCATGCAGTGCCACTGAAAGACATGTTTGGACTGTTATATAAATCTATTCTCATTTCACAAATGTCCTATATTGATGTAATGCACAGGATCTATTCACACTTTGGTATTTTGCTCGAGTAAACCTTCTATTAAGTAGTTTGGTATGGATTTCTGGCTTATATTTGATAATATGATTGTTGAACTGCCCAGAAGATGCAAAGGTATTGATTAAAATGAAATGCACAATGTTGTTTCAAATTTTTAAGATTCTTACAATTTGCAAAAGAAATGGTGAAACAGTAAAGCTCCAAAACAAATTACTTGCATCATCTGCATGCTAGAAATATCAGCCCTCAAAGAAATTCATCATTAATGGTAAAACAAAATTCAAATACATCATTAATCACCAAACACTGGAGTCATGGCCTCAGTAAAAGTCTTCACAATCATCGCACACAGATTTGCTGATCATTATTCTATTACATGTTCACCCACAAGAGGGAACATTTGCACAAGATTGGCAGCTTCTTAAAGAGGCTTCAGTTCTGAAGAAATCATTACACTCAAAATGTTAACTTTGTTTCTCACTTTACAGATACTGCCAGATCTGCTGAGTTTTTCCAACATTTTCTGTTTTTTTTATTTAAAATTTCCATCATATGCAGTATTTTGCTTTTATTTCTTAAGAGAGGTAAACAACGTGAAAATAAGCGGCAGCGCTAATGGCTGCCTTCCATTTCTTAAGACAATGTCTGCATCTTGATGGTCATCTCTGTGTTAAACATTGTCTGGCATGGCAGTCCTGAATCATTGTTTTTGTGATGCTCATAGTCAAACCAAACTCCTTAATAACATGACAGAATCTGACCATTTGCGCAGAACGTGCTCCTTGGTATACAGTGCCAGTGTGGTTTTGTCAATGAGAACTAATACTTTTACCTTGAAATGCAGGTGAGTGAGGCTGAAGAGTTTTTCATCTCTTCAGGTATGTAAGTTGACATCCTCTGTCAATGATGTAAAAATATAGGGTAGCAGCAAACTGAAGATATATTCCAAAGAGTGTGAATGCCTGACTCAACACTGTTTAATTCCTCTGCAGTTCTCAAAGAGTTCTAATGTTGCCCCTATATTAATGACCTTACCCATCATGGTTCCATCAAAAGACATCACACTGAGCATCTTGAGTGTGTGACCAATTTTCACCAGCAGCTTAAATGGACCACCTCTATTCACATAGTTGAATGTTTTGGTGATTCCTTCTGTTCATGGCCTTTCTTTTATGTCAATTATCCAGTCCTGAAACCACACTGGAATTCAGGGTAGATATGTCCAGTCAGGATCCTAAGTCTGACAAGAGTAATAAGGGCAAATACTTGGCCCACCATGCTCAGGTTACAGATGCCTCCATAGTTGTTGCAATTGCTCTGGTCACCCTTGTTTTTGTACAGGGTCACATTACATTAGATTTAGATTAGACTTACAGTGTGGAAACAGGCCCTTCGGCCCAACAAGTCCACACCGACCCGCCGAAGTGCACCCACCCAGACCCATTCCCCAACATTTACCCCTTACCTAACACTATGGGCAATTTATCATGGCCAATTCACCTGACCCGCACATGTTTGGACTGTGGGAGGAAACCGGAGCACCCGGAGGAAACCCACCCAGACACGGGGAGAACGTGCAAACTCCACATAGTCTGTCGCCTGAGTCGGGAATTGAACCCAGGTCTCAGGCGCCGTGAGGCAGCAGTGCTAACCACTGTGCCACCGTGCCGCCCACGGTGTGTGCAGCGTGAGTATCCCAGGGCACTTACCACGTCCCTCCAGCAGAGACACGGAAGGTTATATAGATGCTGCAGTATTACTGGTTTCCAGTGCTTGATGTTATAACACCAGCTCTTGAAGCTTTTCTCATAGTAAGTGAGCTAACAGCTTTGCTTGGTTCCTCCACTGTGGGTTCAATGTGTAATTTTTCCATAATGAACAGCCTGCAGCTGTTCAGTGACAGTGTCCTCCTAAAGTATAACTCAAAACAGCATCCCTTCTATTTCTCGACAGTTTACACCCATGGGCAATGATCTCCCCTGCCTTTATTTTTGAAGGAGTTTGTTTTATTTACAGATGGACCGTGTTTTTGATCCCTTCATTTGTGCCCCTAGCAATAGTTGTGTTGAAGGTCACCTGGGCAGCCTGACGTAATTATAATCAGTTATCTTTGGTGCTCCACCTAACAGTCTGTTAAGTGAATTCAAGCAGACCTTAGAATATTCAGGGACTTCTCTTGCTTCTCTCAACTATAGTAGTGTCAAGCTTCTCATAGAACTGGGATTTCCCCTCCATAGTGAAGTACAGTGTTGGAGCATGGATACTTCTGAAGTTAACAGGCTGTTTTTGAATTGATAAGCAGGTGCAGGTGCATATGCTGAACTGTTTGTATGTTATGTGCATATGTGTGTGTTGGTGGAGTGGCCCTATCATCAAGACAGGGAATGTTACAGCAAAGCCCACAGCTTTCTCACGGACCTCCTTTGAGCACTTCCCTGCCAGTTGAATGGATAATATTTTCCTTTCAGTGATCCACGTCAACCAGCCTGATCTTTTGTCAGGAAACTGTGTCAATGTTCAGCTTGTCAAGTTCCATGGCTTCAATGACTATCTTGCACAGGTTATCAATCTGCTGTAAATTACTCTGTCAATCCTATGCACATCGACCTGATACTCCGGTTTCCAGTCAAAGAGTCAGCAAATGTTTTTGTACATTTGCTTTGTTGTCTGGTGCGGTGGATTCCACTCATTCGTGGAGTACAGATTCTAAACTAAAAGCAGCCATTGAAGCTGCAGGACTGTGATGGGTCAGCACCTTACCTGGCAGCAGCTGCGCAACTGGAAATACTGTATACCAAGGAGCACACGGTCCTTCTCACTATCACAGAGTCAGCTTGTAGTGCACATTCTCCATCCCTATCACAGCACTCATAACACTGCCTTGCTGTGTTAGCACTTTGCAGTAAAAGTGGAAATTCTTCTCCAGGTTGGAAGC
Source organism: Hemiscyllium ocellatum (assembly GCF_020745735.1). Classification (NCBI taxonomy): domain Eukaryota; kingdom Metazoa; phylum Chordata; class Chondrichthyes; order Orectolobiformes; family Hemiscylliidae; genus Hemiscyllium; species Hemiscyllium ocellatum. Next base: position 85,061,482 of record NC_083405.1, on the reverse strand, counting down.
CTGACAGCTCAAATGCTCAGTGCCCACTTTCAAACAAAGAAATCTGGAAATCGGAAAGAAAAACAGAAATTGTTCCGGAAACTCAGCAGGTCTGGCAGCAAATGAAGAACGGTCACTGGACCCAAAATGCTAACTCTGCTTTCTCTCCACAGATGTTGCCAGACCTGCTGAGTTTCTTCAGCACTTTGTGTTTTTGCTCCCCGCACCCCCCCCCCCGCAAACTCACTGGTTAAGTCCTAAGGAAAGCACTACGTTTAGCACAGGACTGAAAAACAAAAAGTGCTGGAGATCACAACAGGTCAGGCAACATCCATAGAAAGAGAGCAAGCTAATGTTTTGAATCTAGATGACTCTTCATCAGAACTGAAGCGTGGAGGGGGCAGCATTCATGCAATAAAAGGAGGGGGAAGGAGGGGGGAGTGCTGGGGGAGGAAGGATTTTGATAGTTCAGATTAAGTGATCGGGATGTGGGAATGGCAGAACAATGGTGTGTCTAATTGCCAGACTGGAAAGAACAGACAGTCCCACTGGAGTGGAGGCAATGGAGAGAGGGTGACAGAGAATGGAATAAGCAAATCTAAAAGAAAGGGAAGAAATGGATTCACAATTTGAAGATGTTGAACTCAATATTCATGCCAGAATGTCGTAAACTACCTCGTTGAAGGTGAGGTGTTGCTCCTCCAGTTTGCGCTGTGATTTGCTGGAGCATTGCAGCATGCCATGAACAGACAAATGGGCATGCGACCATGACACTGTGTTAAAATGAGGCTCCAGGAAGAGCATGTTTGCAGGAAATGCTGGAAAGATAACATATTTCAAAATCAGTCTGTCTTTAGGCTTCACTTATTTTTTGTCAGGGTCCATTTCTTAATCCTCAAATCATACAAAGTATTCATACAGCAGTGGAACTATTTGCCCAAAGCAAGGAGGTCATGAGTGATAGGGTACGTTCAATGCCATAGTACCTGCACATTGCATTTCTGGGGTCACAATGCTCTGACCACCTCCTGTCTTGGGCCTGCAGAGGTCCCAGTTTCTCTGTGTTACGTTGAGGAGGTAGTGGTGAGGACTTGCCAAGGGAGATGCTGTTTACTGTGCAATTTTTTTTTAACATATATTTTTATAAGGTAAAGTCACTATAGTCTTACAAGACCATAGGGTTGCTTGGTCAATAAAGAGAGAGATGACTGATGATAGTTTAACCTGAAGGTCACCACACCTCAGACAAAGGAAGTTCCTCATAGTAATTTCTGCCAGTGCAGAAATTGAACCCACCCTGTTAGCATCAGTCTGCATTGCAAAGCAGCCTCAAGTCCAGAGGTTTCATGTTTTATTTATTATACGTTTGGGTGTTTTTGAGTTAGTAACCGGTGAGTTTTCTGTCTATCTTCAGTTAACTATTAATTTGTAAATATTTCCATGGCCATGGTGATTTATTTTAGAATAGTTTTGATGACTGGCTTTAGAGATTAGTGCATCACTAATGGACTGTTGATTATTTTAGACTGTTTTGCAAACCAGCAAGTTTCATTATGGGATCTCAAGGTTTGTTAGGAATATCTGGAATTCTGGATGTAGGTTTGCTCGCCTAACTGAAAGTTTCATCTAGAATGCAAACCGGAACTCTATCAACAAACACATTGACTTGGACCCGATGTACCACACCCTGAGAAAAAGAACAGGAAATGACATCACCAACCCAAAGAAACCCAAACATATCAATAGAAAGCAGGAATCATCAGCAATGCTTCATCCGGAGGTCACTGAAGATGTTACCTAGTATTGTGATGAAACATCTGAAAAATGAACCTTCCAGCTCAGTGAGCAAATCTACATCCAGCAGCTCAACCTGTGCTACAAATCTTCTCAAAACTTGCTGCCTGGAACTCTATTTTTAAAACTTAAGGGAAACTTAAAGAGGAAGATCTTTAAGTTTAAATTTTAACATTGAATGAGAAGTCTGTGAAGTCCTTGGAATAGAATGGCTGTATAGACCTATGCTTCTTAGGGAAGGACATATGTAAACTACATGACCTCAGAATGAGGAGTTAGTGTTAGTCCCAGAGAAAAAGTATTGAAATAAAACTCTGAAGAAGTCATCTAAAGCAGAGTACACTGAAATTCATATATCATATCATTAGGAAGTAACTACCATAGTTCAAGTCGAACAATTAAGTCACAAATTAGGGTGTCAGATACAGGGACTCTGGAGTAATGAGTGGTGTTTTGGATAGGGTACCAGGGAACATTTTGGACACTACAGAAAAGCTGTTTTATTTCTTTTTCATCTGTAAGGGAGTGTTTCTAAATTAATGGGATCCTAATTTTATTGTGTATTGAAAGTTATTTGAATTTGTATTATCAGTAGGTGGTTTTATTCAATTTTATCTTCATTTCTTTTGTTAAGAAATGTCTTATTGTTAATTAATGTCTTTTTACCTAGTTTCAGTAAGAGACAAAACCAAACCAAATCAAAATATGATCTATCAAACTAGGCTCTTGTTTGGTATCTGACTTGTCTGCTAATAATATTCGCTAGGATTGTAACAAGTCAGAAGAAGACACTGACACATTTGGCTCTCTGTTGCTAGCCAATAAGGTGGTCTGAAAATAAGAAGCAGAATAGCACACAAAAACAGAACATTTGCTGAGTGTCATCACACACCCACATCACATTTAGCTGTCTACCTCACATCCAGCTATCATACATCATGAGAGAAAGCAATAATAACAAGAACAGGAATATTACATCGAGGGTCACAACATCAAAGCATCAACACCATCTCTCAAAAGCATTATGGGATCTCAAGGTTTGTTAGGAATATCTGGAATTCTGGATGTAGGTTAGCACGAGTTCTAATTCAAATATTTCACACTCAACAGGACAATATGAAAAGTCTCCATTTTTAGGTTGATCTGATACTCAGAAGCAATAGCAATGCTGCTATTAAAAATTTATTTGCTCATGGGAATAAAGCATTCCTCCCAATGCCAGTAAATATTGACCATCCAGAGTTAGCCTCGAACATTTAATGGTGAGGCACAATCTTGAATCCTTACAATATTCAAGATGGAACTCAAGGATATTAAACAAGTTTTATAATCGATCATTAAAGAGACCATTACTGGCCATTTAGAAAACTGTCAAGGCATTGGGAAGAGTGAGGATGGTTCAATGAAAGGGAAATTACGATTGACTAAATCGTCATACTTTTTTGATGCAGTAACATGCTTTGGATAAAGGGGAGCCTGTTGGCATAATATAGGTGAATTTCCAGAAGACATTTGATAAGGTGCCTCAGAAATCGATATTGCAAAAATTAAAACCCCATGATGTAGTGGGTAACATACCATCATTTCAGAAAACAAATATGCATAAATGGATTCTTGTCTGAGTCAACGGATGTAATGAGTAAATCCCTGCAAGGGTCTATGCTAGGGCCTCAAATTACAATTTGCATCAGTGATTTCAATGAGGACAATGGAGGCATGCGTGGTAGCTGCATTTGCAGATGACACCAAGATACATAAAAACACATGTTGTGAAGAAAAGGCTACAGGATGATATATATATGGGTTGAAAGAGTGAGTAAAAAATTTGTCAGATGGAGTATAATATAGGAAAACATAAACTTGTTTACTTTAGCAGGAAGAATGAAAAGGCAGAATGTTAGTTAGATGCAGAATGACTGCAGAATTCTAGAGTATAGATGGATTAGGTATTCTTGCACCACAAAACGTTGGCATGCAAGAACAGCACTGTGACGATGCTGCTCCCTTTAACAAGGTTAGTTGTCCTTTTTTTTCAAAAGGAGTCATATAGGCAGAGGTTCAGATACATCTGGAAATATCCACTTGAGAAGGCCTATAAGTCTTGCTTTTAAAACATTTTTACAATGAAAGGGGAGTGGCCAGTTCTCCTAGTTCAGGGTTTTGGTTTGGTTTAGTTTCAGCTGGGAGCCTAGAGAAACAGCTGCTGAGAAAAGAAACTGCTCCATGCTGATCCTCTCTCTCTCTCTGCATTCTCTCTCCTATAAGAATCTGTATTTGAATTTACCTTTCTGCCAAGGGGGTGTACGGGATGTTGCAAGTATTTGGAACAGCATCATTAAGTTGCAAAAGAGTTGAACGGATTTTCAGATTTAAGTTATTCTAAATTCGGATCTCTTTCGTTCATGTTTCATTCAGTAGTCTGTAAATAAATTGCTTTGTTCAAAACTGAGTGGTTGGGCCAGCTGCATCACTTCCTGGAATATCCACTCTACACCTGCTTAAAACAATGAGAAAAATTAAGATCTGGGCCACCTTCTTGAAATATTTGGAGGGGTCTGGCCATACCCATAACACACAGGGGGCTGGTTGCGGGATTTGTTCGACAGTTCCAAATTGGGATCAAATTGAGGATAAACAAACCTATGGTAGCCAAAGACCTGGGGGAGATCTGTTTAAATAAACCCAAGCATTGCCCTAAATTTGATTATAAGGATTATAAGCCTTTTTCACCTCACCATTGGGAAGGTGACTAAACAAATGCAGTGGCCAGTGACTATATAGGTTTTGATGATCCAAACAAAACTTGTAGGTAGATCTAGTGAGGTATTTGCATCACTGTCAGAGGAGGAATCTGGAGCATATGAGGAGATGAAGAAAGCCATTTTAAATGTATGTGTGCTTGTGCCAGAAGCATACAGACAGCATTTTAGGAATCTAAGGAGTGGCCCTGGTCAAACCTACAATCCTTTCAACCTTGTTTGAAAGGATCAAACAAAGCAATTTTGAGACATGGATAAGGATATTAAAAATAGATGGTCTTAGAGAGATGACTATTATTGAGGCACTCAAAAATTCCCTTCCTGATGTAGTAAGAACTCACGAGGAAGAGCAGAGAGTTAAAACGACAAGATTAGCTGCTCAAATGGATGATGATTATGAATTGGTTCAAAAATCAAAGCTTTGCTTCCGACATCAATTTCAATTGGTGAGGGATAGAAATTGGAAAAAAGAGAAATCCTCATATGGTCAGGGAAAAGTAAATCTGAGTGAAGATCGTAGGGATAACTCACAAGAGGGTAAAAAGCCAACCCTTTAAGGGGAAAGAGAAGCTAAAAAACTCTGCTGTTTTCACTGCAATTACGAAGGCCATATGAAATCACAGCGTTGGTGTGTTTCAAAAGCATTGAGAAGCCACATTTAGGAAAACAGGATAAGCCAGTGAATTTTGTTGGAGTTGTAACAGCAAGCACAGTGGAGGCTAAAGAGCTGCACAAGAATGTACAAGCTGGTCAGAGGTTAGTCAAGGAGGAAATGCCAGATCTTCTTAAATGATATATCTGTGAAAGTGAAGTTTACTCACATAGGCCAGGAGCAGCAGGTAAAGAGGTTACAATATTAAGAGATACAGGAACATCTCAATCTTTGATGTTGAAAGTGGTTGAAAGATGAGGCGATATGTGTATCTGAAGGACTATTGCCAGAAGAAGTGCTAGTAACAGGAATTCACAGTGAGACAAGAAGCGCTCAATTATGAAGAGTAAGGTTAGAATGTCCAGCGAAGAATGGAGAAGTTGTAGTGGGAGTAGTGGACAAACTCTCAGCTTAAGGAATACAATTTGTCCTTGCTAATGATATAGCTGGTTAACAGGTAGGAGTGCTGCCTACTGTGGTTGAAAAGCAGTAGAAACTCAAGCAACTGAGTTGTTACAGGAAGCATATCCTGGGATTTTTCCTGACTGTGTGGTAATGAAGTCACAAAGTCACCAGTTGAAACAGGACAGATCAAAGAATACACATAAGAAAGTTGAAGTGGAATTAGCAGAGACCCTGTTTGCTCAAGTGGTTGAGAAAAACCAGGAGCAGACAGCTGACAAAGTAGAAATCTTTAGCTCAGAGAAATTAACTGAGTTACACCAGAAAGATGAGAAACTAAAACAATTGAATCAAAAAATGTATACTCAAGAAGAATCTGAATGTATCCCTGAATACTACTTTTTTAAGAAATGATGTTTTAATGAGGAAATGGAATCTATCATGCATTCAGGCAGATGAGAAATGGGCAGAAATTTATCAAGTCGTAATGCCAGTGGCTTATAGAAAGGAAGTGTTGTGGGTAGCACATGAACTAGCAGTAGGAGGTCATTTATGTGTAAGAAAAACTCAGGCTAAAATACGGAAACGTTTTTACTGGCCTGGACTGCACAAGGATGTAGTTGAATTTTGGCAGACATGTCATACATGTCAGATATTGGAAAACCACAGGCAATAATAAAACCTGCACCTTTAACACCTCATCTTGCATTTGAGGAACCTTTTAGAAGAGTCTTAATTGATTGCGTAGGACCCAAACCAAAACAAAAAGTCAGAATTAGTACTTGTTAACGATAATGGATGTGTCTACTAGATTTTCAGAGGCCTTTCCATTATGCAACATCACAGCTAAAAGAATTGTTAAGGAGTTACTCAAACCTTTCACGAGATATGGACCACCTACAAAGATACAATCAGATCAAGGGTCAAACTTCACATCAAAATTATTAAAGGAAGTTATGAACAATTTAGGAACAATACAATTCAGATTTACTGCGTTGCAGGGAGTGCTAGAAAGGTGGCATCAGACCTTAAAGACTATTTTGAGGGCTGATAGTCAAGACTATCCAGATGCTTGGGATAAAGGAATTCTGTTTGTACTTCTTGCCATCAGAGATGCACCAAATGAATCGACCAAATTCAATCCATTTGAATTAGTTTTTTGGGCATGAAGTGAGAGGACCATTAAAATTGATTAAGGAGAAATTTGTAAGTCAGAATTCAGAGACCACATATTTGGACTACGTGTCAATTTTAGGGAACGAATAAATAGAGTGGGGGAATTGGCTGGACAACGTTTAAGAGTATCACAGCATACAATGTAACAGGAAGCAGACAAAAAAATCAAAAACTTGCAATTTTGTTATCAGAGATAAGGTGTTAGTGTTACTTCTAGCGATAGGTGAACATTTAAAAGCAAGGTTAGTGGACCTTATCAAGTTGAAAGGGGATTGAGTGAGGTGAACTATTTGATAAGGACTCCAGACAGAAAGCAATCTCACAGAATTTGTCATATGAATATGCTCAAAACTATTTTAACAGGGAAGGAAAGCAAAAGAAAACTGTGTTATTGGTTACAAGGCAGAGTGAAGAACCAAGTTCAGAGGATTCTGAGTTGGACATTCTTCAATTAAATTGGACAATGAGGAAGTTGTCAAAAATTGTATTAAATTATTGAGTTACCTTCCAGAGGAAAATCGAAATGACCTGAAAGAGTTATTACTAATGCATGGGGAGATATGTGGAAATTAGCTGGGAAGTACTTACCTAATTATGCATGATGTAGGTATAGAAAATGCTGCATAACATTCTAAAGTTAGCACAGGTTCAAAAGGAGATTGAATGCTTGCTCCAAGAATACATAATCAAAGTGAGATACAGCTGATCCACAGTAATGGTGCCAAAACCAGATGGTACCCAACAGTTATGTGTAGGCTATTATAAAGTCAATGCAGTTACAAAGACTGATGCATATCCAATTCCATGTTTGGAAGACTGTATTGAAAAGATGGGACAAGCAACTTATATTTCTAAGTTGGACTCGCTCAGACAGTACAGCTGGGTACCTTTGCCCGAAAGAGCAAAGACAATTTCAGCTTTCGTAATGCCAAGTGGACAGTATCAATTTAAAGTTATGCCATTTAATATGAAAAATACTCCAGCCACATTTCAAAGACAAACCAACAAGGTTATTTCTGGATTAGCCAATTGTGTACTTTATATTGATGGCCTAGTGATTTTTAGTCACATATGAAAGGAACATTTGTAACATTTATTTAAATTATTTGATCTACTTCGGGAGGCAGGCTTGGTGATAAACCTGGCTAAAAGTGAATGTACCAAAGCCTAAGTCACTTTCCTGGGCCATGTTATTGGACATGGCCAAATGGCCCCAAGGAATGCAAAAACAAAGGTAACTGGGGAGTTTCCCATACCACCAACAAAAAGAGCAGTACTACAGTTCCTGGGATTGAGTGGATTTATCGGAAATTCATACCACATTTTAGCAGTGTGTCTGCTTCATGCACTGAATTACCAAAGAAAGGCAAGAAGTTTCAGTGGACAGTGGTCTGTCAGAATGCCTGAAAGTTGTGTAAACCACTGTCCTAGTGTTAGCCACACTAATTAATGCAAAGCCAGTCAAGGTGGCTATCGGTCTTTCTCTAGGAAGTTGAACATTCATCAGCAGAAATATTTGACAGTTAAGCAGGAGACTTTGAACTTGGTGTTGGTATTACAACGTTTCAGCGTTTACGTTACCAATAATGTATCTGAGATAATCATATACACTGATCACAACCCATTGAAATTTGTGGAGAAATCTAAGAACAAAAATGCCAGACTGTTTAGATGGAGTTTGTTTTTACAGCCAGTCAATTTGACAATTGTACATGTGGCAGGCCGAGAAAACATGATTGACGATGTATTGTCGAGACTTGCTTAAAAAAACGGAGGTGTTTAGTGACAGGAGTAAATGGACTGAAACAGAATGTAGTAGTGCATGTTTGCATGTTTATAGTCAATGTAATGTTAAAGCATACCAACAATTTAAGATTAAGAGGTTTTAAAATGAGGCCATCTTTGGATATTGATGGTTCATTTTTAAGGGGGGGGGGATATGATGATGCTGCTCCTTTAACAAGGTTATGTTCTTTTTTTCAAAAGGGGTCATAAAAGCAGAGGTTCTGATATATCTGGAAATATGTACTTGAGAAGGCCAATAAGTCTTTCTTTTAAAACACTTGTACAACAAAAAGGAATGGCCAGTTCTCCCAATTCAGGGTTTTGGTTTGGTTTCGTTTCAGCTGCAGGCCTAGAGAAACAGCTGCTGGGAAGAGAAACAGCTCCATGCTGATCCTCTGTCTCACTGCAATCTCTCTTCTGGAAGAACCTGTGTTTGAATTTATTGTTTTTGCCTCTGGGGGAGGGGGGATTTATAGGATGTTGCAAGTATCATTAAGTTGGGATAGAGTCAAATGGATTTTCAGATAGGTTGTTATTCTAAATTCAGTTCTCTTTTGTTCATGTTTCATTCAGTACTCTGTAATTAAATTCTGTTTTGGGCAATTGCATTACTCCCAGAATATCCACTCCACATCTGCTTAAAACAATTGGAAAAGTTAGGGTCTGGGCTACCTTCTTTGAAATGTTTTGAGGGGATCTGGCCAGGTCCATAACAAGCACATAATCAAGAAGTCTAATAGGATGTTATCCTTCGATATGAGAGGTACTGAACATACTATAAGGATGTTATGCTTTGGTTGTACAGGCATTCATGAAACCACATCCTGTGAACTATGTGAAGTTTTGATCTTCTTAGTTCAGGAAAAAAATGTAGCGCATTGGAAGCAGTTGGCGAGGGTTTTACTTGATTGATTCTTTGGTTAAGACAGTTGAGGGATGAGGATAAGTTGGACAGGCAGGAATTGTTTTCACAGGATTCATTTGGATGAATGTGGAGTGTCTCAAATGAAGTGTAAAAGGTCCTGAAAAAGTCTTGACAAAATAAATATGTCCAAGATGTTTTCTCTTATTGGTCATTCTGGAGCTAGTAACTACTGTTTTAAATGTAAACATCGCCTTTTGAACATCAAGATGAGGAGAAATGTTGACTTTTGATGGGCTGTGCAACTTTGGGACTCTCTGCTTCAGAAAGTGGTGGAAAAGGGTCAATGAATCCCTTTAAGGAAGTGTTTAATAGATATTTGTTAGGAATGGAATGAAAGATTAACAGATGTAGCTGGAAATGTGAAATATGAAAGACAAATAGATCAGCCATGATCTTACTGAATGGACTCACGTGGCTAAATGGTCTACTTCAGCTCCTATTTCACTTTTGATTCCACTTATTGATTTTGTTTTATTTCTTCACAGCCCCTACCTTAATGCTGTCCAGATCCTGCTGCGCATGGACATGGACTCCTTCAGTATCTGAGAAGGTCTGGATAATATTGAAGACTGAAATCATCAACAACCATTCTTACATCTGGTCTGATATTGGAGGAAGGTTCACTGATGAATCAACTAAAGACACTGGACTTAGGACATCACAGTGAGAAACAGCTGCAATGATTCCTAGGGCACAGATAACTGACTTACAACAATTACAATTATCTTCATTTGTGCTAGGTATGACTCCAGTCAGTGGAGAATGTTTCTCCTGATTCCTATTGGCTTCAATGTTGCTAGTGCTTCATGATACCACGTTTGGCCAAACGCTGTTGAGCTATCTCTGGAATTGAGCTGTTTTGGACAAAAGCTATAATGAGGTCTGGAGCTGAGTCAACTTGATGAAATCAAAACTCAGCATTAATGAGAAGGTATAGCTATGTAAATGCCAGCTGACATCACTGTCAACAACACCTTCCATCACTTTAAATCCTTTCCCGAAGTACTTCACTAAACCAGATGGGAATTCAGTTTAATGACCTTCATTACCAGTACTACCATTTTCATTCAGAATGATTAATTAATTGAATTTAAATGCATTCAGCAATCATGGTGTGATTTGAACTCATTTGTTTAGGTTCTGTTTCTATCGGGTCCAATAATATTACCACTATATTACCTTTCCATGTTTGGCCTCAAATGATAACAGATTTTAACCATATTGTTTTATTATTGTAATTGCACAGGCCAAATTCTTGATCTATTCTGGTTGGATTTTAATTACATTTCCCAAAATTATTTTCCCACCCTCCCAGTGCAAGAACTAGTGTTTGGTACTGCAGAACACAAGGCATCAATCTCTGAAAGAATTGCTAAGCTAAACCAAGGGATGGTGAGTGAAATAATATTTCTATCTCTGGATGCACAGAGTAAACAATTTTAGTGACATATAAGGCTAGACTCAAGGAGATCATTTTGGGACATGTGCCGGACTCTGATGTCATGTAAAAATCAATACATATAGATTTTTTTAACAGGTCCATTCTGGTGTACAATGTTAAGTGAAGTAAAAATCTGCAGAAATATAATATTCCATGTTTCCACCTCACGACTTTCAAAATGGCTATTCCAGCAGCCTGAAATGTAATATTTATAAATGTGCGAAAAGTTATTTTTGTGTGGCTAATGTCTGCAAGAGAGCTTACCAGAATCTGATTGAAAAGCCACTTACAACTAAAAAACATTATTGGAACCATACCAATATTTATGGTTTTTTCTCTTTTCCTCCTTTGTTTCTTTCCTGTTCTTCTATTGAAGACAGACACCTTGTTGAATAGAAGTTCCATGGATAGCACTATCCATCGCCCATGCCTCTTCACAGACAGTATGAAAGTTGTGAATATCCTGTGCAATATGTGCAATTAGCAGTAGAGCTTGCTAAATTATTTTCATAATCTGGAATGCTGGTTGGTTTGAACCTCTTCAGTCTCGAGGATTGAGGCCACTTCTTAGATTTTACAGTTAGCGCAACTGAGATCTACTCAGTCAGGACATGGTAAGATTTCAAGGCAGAGTGGTTTTGTGATAATGTCACTGCACAAATAACCCAGAAACCCATTCTCTGGGAGCATGGATTCAATTTCCACCATTGCAATTGATGGTGATTAAATTCAATTGAATAAAGCCTGGAATATAAAACTGGTGATGGTGACCATTAAGCTATCATCGATTGTCGTAAAATTCCATTCCTGATGGGAAGAACTAGCAATGCTGGAACTGAATGTATTCGACCTCCAGCTTGAAGTATACAAGACAAGCTGTACCATTATATCTCTTTCACAAGTTTTACTGTGTTATTTTTCTGTACAATGCCCTTTGGGGACGAAAACCTCCATTGTTTACCCAGCCTGACCTCCATGTGTCTCCAGGCAATGGTGCTGACTCTTTGCTGTCTACTGAGTCACTCAGTTTAAAGGCAATTAGCAACGGGCAAAAAAATGTGATCCTTGCTTGTGATGCTCATATTTCATGAAAGAATAACCTATTAAGAAATCTTGACTCACTTATTAATTTTTAACATGCCTTTCTTATAAGAGCAAACATTTGGTTTCACTATCTCTTTATTCTATTTAGATTCTCCAATGACCTGGGCATGTATCATTCTATCATTCATGTTTCGTTTGAATGCTGAAGTGATGACAGAGGCATGGACAAGATTACAGTTTGGGAATGCACTCAACAGAAAATCAATACAAGAATCAGGCAAAAACAGCCACAAAAATTAACCCAATATGTTGCGAACTATGTATTCATCTTGAATGAAGCCACTTTGGTACTAAGAATCTGGTCACAGGCAATAAAACATGAGAGAATGGAAATTGAGGCGATAATTAACACAGGCAGACTAATAAAGAAGATTACAAGAATGTTCTGAATAAAAATGTGTTTAAAACCTGAGCTGTAAGCCTGTTTCTGAAAAAGGAAAAAGTTAAAGAGATACAAATTATAAATGTTTTATATTACTAAAATATGTATATCATGTTTTATATTAATAAAACATGTATAAACTATGTTACGAAAAGTTGCTACAGAGCCAGGAACAAAGTCACAAAAAGCTAGCATCGAAGCTCAGCAATAATATGGAAGGCAAATAGAATGTTGACCTTTATTTCCCGAGGAGAAAGTGAGGTCTGCAGATGTTGGAAATCAGAGCTGAAAATGTGTTGCTGGAAAAGCGCAGCAGGTCAGGCAGCATCCAAGGAGCAGGAGAATTGACGTTTCGGGCATAAGCCCTTCTTCAGGAAACTTAAGCCCGAAACGTTGATTCTCCTGCTCCTTGGATGCTGCCTGACATGTTGTGCTTTTCCAGCAACACATTTTCAACTTTATTTCCCGAGAATAGAATGGAGTTTACAAGGAACTACTTGGACTACACATAGGATACTGTGTACAAACAGAGTTGTAGTCTCTGGTTTGTTACCCGTGCCACGTGATAGAGAGTCGAGGAATAGGGAGAGAGAGCAGTTAAATGCGTGGCTACAGGGATGGTGCAGGAGGGAGGGATTCCGGTTTCTGGACAACTGGGGTCCTTTCTGGGGAAGGTGGGACCTCTATAAAAAGGATGGGCTACACCTGAACCTGAGGGGCACCAGTATCCTTGGGGGGAGGTTTGCTAGTGCTCTTTGGGAGGGTTTAAACTAACTCCGCGGGGGCATGGGAACCAGGACTGTAGCTTTAGGGTACAGGACCTTGAGTGTAGGGAGGTTAGGAATAATGCAGTGATCTCTAAGGAGGGTGCCTGTAACCAGAAGGGTGGATTGAAGTGTGTATACTTCAATGCCAGAAGTATAAGGAATAAGGTAGGTGAACTTGCAGCGTGGGTTGGTACCTGGGACTTCGATGTTGTGGCCATTACAGAGACGTGGGTAGAACAGGGACAAGAACGGCTGTTGCACGTTCCAGGGTTCAAATGTTTTAGTAGGATCAGACATGGGGGTAAAAAAGGGGGAGGCGTGGCATTACTTGTCAAAGATAGTATCACAGCAGTGGAATGGACGATGGAAGAGGACTTGCCATCTGAGGTAGTTTGGGCTGAGGTTAGAAATAGGAAAGGTGAGGTCACCCTGTTAGGTGTTTTCTACAGGCCTCCTAATAGTCCTAGAGAAGTAGAGGATAATATTGCGAGGATGATTCAGGAAAAGAGTGAAGGTAGCAGGGTGGTTGTTATGGGGGACTTTAACTTCCCAGATATTGACTGGGAGAGCTATAGCTCGAGTTCATTAGATGGGTCGGTGTTTGTACAATGTGTGCAGGAGGGTTTCCTGACACAATATGTCGACAGGCCAACAAGAGGGGAGGCTATATTGGATTTGGTTCTAGGTAATGAACCAGGCCAGGTGTTAGACTTGGAGGTAGGTGAGCACTTCGGGGACAGTGACCACAACTCGGTGACTTTTACTTTAGTGATGGAGAGGGATAATCGTGCGCTGCAGGGCAAGAGTTATAGCTGGGGGCAGGGAAATTATGATGCAGTGAGGCATGACTTAGGATGTGTGGATTGGAAAAACAGGCTTCAAGAGAAGAACACTAATGAGATGTGGGGATTGTTCAAGGAGCAGCTACTGCGTGTCCTCGATAGGTATGTACCAGTCAGGCATGGTGTAAAGGGCCTTGTGAGGCAGCCGTGGTTTAGTAAGGAATTGGAGTCCCTTGTGAAAGGGAAGAAGGCGGCATATGTAAAGATGAGGCGTGAAGGTTCAGTAGGGGCGATTGAGAGTTATAAGGTAGCCAGGAAGGAGCTAAAGAGGGAGCCAAGAGAAGCGAGAAGGGGACATGAAAAGTCTTTAGCTGGTAGGATTAGGGAAAACCCAAAGGCTTTCTATAGGTATGTCAAGAATAAAAGGATGACTAGGGTAGGTTTCGGTCCAGTCAAGGATAGTAGTGGGAAGTTGTGTGTGGAGGCGGAGGAGATTGGAGAGACATTAAATCAGTACTTTTCATCAGTATTCACTCAGGAACAGGACACTGTTGCTGATGTGAATATGGAATCACAAATAATTAGAATGGATGCCCTGGAAATATGCAGGGAAGAGGTTTTGGGAATATTGGAAAGGATGAATATAGATAAGTCTCCTGGGCCTGATGGCATTTACCCCAGGATCCTATGGGAAGCTAGGGAGGAGATAGCAGAGCCATTGGCCTGGATTTTTATGTCGTCATTGTCAACGGGAATAGTACCAGAGGACTGGAGGATAGCGAATGTGGTCCCATTGTTCAAGAAAGGGAGTAGGGATAGCCCTAGTAACTATAGGCCAGTGAGTCTGACTTCAGTGGTGGGCAAAGTCTTAGAGAGAGTGGTAAGGGATAAGATTTATGAACATCTGGGTAGGAATAACGTGATCAGGGATAGCCAGCATGGTTTTGTGAAGGGCAGGTCGTGCCTCACAAACCTTATTGAGTTCTTTGAGAAGGTGACTAAGGAAGTGGACGAGGGTAAAGCAGTAGATGTTGTGTATATGGATTTTAGTAAGGCGTTCGATAAGGTTCCCCATGGTAGGCTAATGCTAAAACTACGGAGGTATGGCATTGAGGATACATTAGAGGTTTGGATTAGGAATTGGCTGGCTGGAAGGAGACAGAGGGTAGTAGTTGATGGATTATGTTCATCTTGGAGCGCAGTTACTGCCGGTGTACCACAAGGATCTGTTTTGGGACCATTGCTTTTTGTTATCTTTATAAATGATCTAGAGGAAGGACTTGAAAGCTGGGTAAGCAAGTTTGCGGATGACACAAAAGTCGGTGGAGTTGTGGATAGTGAGGAAGGAAGTGGTAGGTTACAGCGGGATATAGATAAGTTGCAGAGCTGGGCGGAAATGTGGCAAATGGAATTCAATGTAGCTAAGTGCGAAGTCGTTCACTTTGGTAGGAATAACAAGATGATGGATTACTGGGCTAATGGTAGGCTACTTGGTAGTGTGGATGAGCAGAGGGATCTTGGTGTCCATGTACACAGATCTCTGAAAGTTGCCACCCAGGTAAATAGTGCTGTGAGGAAGGCATATGGTGTACTGGGCTTTATTTGCAGAGGAATTGAGTTCCGGAGTCCTGAGGTCATGTTGCAGTTGTATAAGACTCTGGTGAGGCCTCATCTGGAGTATTGTGTGCAGTTTTGATCGCCATACTATAGGAAGGATGTGGAAGCTTTAGAACGAGTGCAGAGGAGGTTTACCAGGATGTTGCCTGGAATGGTAGGAAAATCTTATGAGGAAAGGCTGAGGCACTTGGGGCTGTTCTCATTGGAGAAGAGAAGGTTTAGGGGAGATCTGATAGAAGTGTATAAGATGATTAGGGGTTTAGATAGGGTAGATACTAAGAACCTTTTACCGCTAATGGAGTCAGGTGTTACTAGGGGACATAGCTTTAAATTAAGGGGTGGTAGGTATAGGACAGATGTTAGGGGTAGATTCTTCACACAGCGGGTTGTGAGTTCATGGAATGCCCTGCCCGTATCAGTGGTGAACTCTCCTTCTTTATGGTCATTTAAGCGGGCATTGGATAGGCATTTGGAAGTTATTGGGCTAGTATAGGTTAGGTAGGATTCGGTCGGTGCAACATCGAGGGCCGAAGGGCCTGTACTGCGCTGTATCCTTCTATGTTCTATGTTCTATGTTCTATGATACTGTGCACAGTTTGGGATAGAGATCTAAACTAAGTTATACTGGCATTGGTAACAGTCCAGAGGTTAATGGGTACAAAGGAGTTTTCTTAAGAGGAGAGGTTGAGTAGTTTAGGCCTATAATTGTTGGAGTTCAGAAGAATGAGAGGAGATTGAAACATATAAGATTGTTCGAGGGCTTGAGAGGTATGGAGAGGTTGTCTTATCTTGTGGGAAGAGTCTAGGACAAGAAGGCATAATCTCAGAGTACAAGGTCACCCAGCTAGGGCAGAGGTGAGGGGGATTTTCTTCATCACGAGGGACTGAATCTGTGGAATTTGTTTACCATGGAGAACTGTCGAGATTGTTCATGAAGTATATTCAAGGCTGAGAGAGGCAGATTTTTAAACAGTAAGGGAATCAAAGGTTATGGAGAAAAGACAGGAAAATGCAATCGCGAATTCTCAGATCAGCCTTGATATCACTGAAAGGAAAACCAGGCTTGATGGGCCAAATGGCCTATTTCTGCTCCTATATCTAATGATCTGAATAGCACAGCAATTGTATTACAGGTCTAATAACCCAGAGGCCTGGAGTGGTGATCCAGAGACACACATTCAGTTCCACCATGGCAAATAAGGAAGTTAAATTCAGTGAATTATAAAATTTGGTACAAAAGTGACAATGAATGGACCAGATTATTATAAAAAGCCACCAGTTCACCAACATCCTTTCAAGAAAGAAAACTATCAAACGTACATGATGTAGCCTTTAAGTGATTCCAGACCCACAGAAAGGCTTCGGCTCTTGACTGCCCTCTGACAAAGCTCAGAAAACCATCACGATGTTTTGAACCAATTATGAAGATGTCTGACAAGAGTAAAACTACATGTCAAGGACACAGACCCTGGACACTTCAACCTCCAGGTGACCATTCAAAGTGCTATCTCGGGATGTGCACCAAAATTATGACAGATGTAGACCATAAGACCATAGAGCAGCCAAGTAGCAGCCTGAAATGGTCAGACTCACAGAACACATTCCTTTCAGCAAAGTATAAGAGTTGTCGTCCACCACCACCAGCTCCGCTGTGTGCACTGTTCCACTGGCAGGAGCAATTCATCAAATGTGGCAGCACATTGGTACACTGTCAGTGGGAACAGCTCTTATACACCTCAACATCGACTGAGATCTTACAAACTTTTATGATACCAGGTGGAGCACAGGCAAGGAAACTGATGTGTAAGGTAACAATTCTGATGTGGATAATTTTGAAGAATGCATCAGGCACTAACTGATCTGATGATGTGGAGAGTAAGGAGCCCAGCTCTGGAAGCTGATGTGGTCAGGTGCGTAGTCTCTCTGCTCCTGTTCATCTTAATGATAATATCTAACTGATCAACATCACTTCTACCTGTTGTTCTAATGCAATAAACTATCTGTCATTGTCAAGACAAGTTCCTCTTTTTATTAAGATTCAATAGCAGGTTATTCTCTGCCACAATTATCTGAACAAGTTCTTGAACCAAGTAGAGAAAGTAGGATTGGTAGCAGACAATGCAAACCACAAACCTCCAACAATTGGTATAATAGCATATGACAGATACTCACTGCTGATTACCATTTATTTTAATTGGTCATCCATATTAAGCAAAAACCTGAGTTACCTTTTTCACCAATATCTTAAAGCTTCTGGAAACTGGGTTGTCATATCGATAGCTGTAAGCATACATTCATGCGCTGCTTTAGTTTTCAGTGATGGTCCTACACAATCTACTAACAGACCCCACCACCAGAGATATATTTCCCTCCCCATCCCTATCTGCATTCCAGAGAGACCATTCCCTCTGCAACTTCCTTGTTGGAAACACGACACCACCCAATAACCCCCCCACTCCCTCAGCACTTTTTCCTGCCACCGCAAGAAGTGCAAAACCTGCTCCCACACCTCTCCCATCACCTCTGTCCAAGACCCCAAAGGATCCCTCCACATCCGACTGGGATTTACCTGTACTTCCACACGTGTCACCTACTGTGTCTGTTGCTCTTGATGTGGTCTCATCTACATTGGGGAGACAGGACGCCAATTTGCGGAACGTTTCAGAGAACATCTCTGCAACACAGGCACTAAGCAACCCCATCAGCCTGTAGCCGAACACTTTAACTCCCTATCCCAGTTTGCCAAGGACATGCGAGTCCTGGGTCTTCTTCACCGCCACCCGACGCATGGAGGAAGAACACCTCATCTTCCACCTTGGAACCGTCCAACCATATAGGATCAATGTGGATTTCAGTAGTTTTCCCATTAACCCTCCTCCCACCTTACCCCAGATCCACCCTTCCAACAGCCATCTTGAACTATCTAAACATCTTCCTTCCCGCCTATCCACTCCAACCTCCTCTCTGACCTATCACCTTCACCCCCACCTTATCTACCTATCACCTTCCCAGATACCTTTCCCCAGCACCCCACCCCCAGCCCCGTCCCATTTATGTCTCAGCCCCCTTGGGCCACACTCTCATTCCTGCTGAAGCGCTTATGCTTGAAACGTCGACTCTCCTGTTCCTCGGATATTGCCTGAATGGCTGTGCTCTTCCAGCAACACACTTTTAGACCACAATCTACTGACATTAAATCTACTTAACTAAATGGCTCAAACTATGGATAGTAAAGGTTCTGTGCTCAGGTTTTCCAACTACCTCACATGTATGACATAATTTAAAGTACTTTATGCCATCCTATGACATTTTGGACAAATAATATGCCTATTCATTGATCCGCAAGTCTTCCTATATGTCCTGCCACAAGAATTTCATGTGACATATGCAATATCATGCACTATTTCAGCAGCAACACTATCCAAAAAGCAACCACCCATTCCTCGTCTGAAGGTCTGTGAGGATGTCTCTAATTCCACATCAGAACCCCATTCATTGATATAATAGCATTCTGGAACACTTTCAACCTCAACTTCATTCTGAGCTTCCTCAGAGTGTGTTGAAATCAATTGAGGCCTCAAGTAATGAACACATACTAAGCTCATTCTTCCAATCATTCCCATCCTCAGAAAAAGCTTTGGCTACTCTAACATCTCTTTGTGGCTTTACATTGACCTTTGGTAATGGAGTTTGACTCGCCATTGCTCTGATCACCACACATGATGAAAACATTTGGAACATGTTTGTAACTATTTTATCTCTTTAATCACACTCATCTTTTTATGGTTATAAGCAAAACCATAACTTTTGCTCCATCCAAATCATTACCAAAGTGTAAGCCAACTCGATTATGGGTCATTTGTTTGCAACTCCGACTACCACTGATCCGAACAACAAATTACATTCTAATTGCATTTTTGCACGAAGGAGACAATATACTCTATCTATTTATAAATCTTTGTTTTCATTGAAATCTCTGGAGGGCAAAAACAGTGTTCCTCTGCAGCAAAAGATTTTGAGTTGCTCCTCTGTTTATTTATATATTTATAGATTTAGCTCTAAAACTAAAGGACATTTTACAAAAAAAACTTTTATTTCTCTCAGCTACCATATTTACCTCTTCCATCCTCTCAGTACTGTTTATCTCCATTCTCTCAGTTATATATAGAACTTAGAACTGTACAGCTCAGAAACGAGTGCTTCAATCCACCATGTCTGTGCTGACCATGATGCCATTCTAAACTAATCCCACCTCCCTGCACATGGTCCATATCCCTCTATTCCATGCCTGTTCATGTATCTGCTTAAATAAACTATAATTGAATTCTTGCTAACTGAAGAGTCTCATCAGCTGGTTTACCCAGTGCTCCTTATGTTTCCAGCAGTCATTGAAACATTGAAACTAGCAACAAGTCTGCCTTTCAAGACCGTTCCACCATTCAGTAGGATCATGATTGATCTTGTATCTCAATGCCACATACCACAGTCCCAAATGCTTTGCCAATGATCTCTGCCTTCTTTTCTCTGGAAGATAATTCCACCCCTAATTTATTTATTAATTCTATAATACGGCTTTTGTTAATTCCTCCAATCCCATCTGAGCCAAGTCTTCAAACTACAGAAAGGTTGTAGCTCTTTCTAATGCATTCTTATTTTGGGATGAGAAATCCAGCACCTGTCCTCTTATCCACTGCCATTTGCCCTTTCTCTATATCCAATCTAATGTTGTCTTTGTTCAAAGATCTCAGAACCAAAGTCATTCAACTTTTGGACTAACAGATTTGAAAGAGTATGCCAATAATTATGAATCAATATTTCACAAGCAATCACTTATATTTACATACAATTAAATCATCAAGATGATCAATTGAATTGACTGTCTGCTTTCAGTAAAAAAGCAATTCGCTCAAGTTTTCATCATAAATAGGAAAGTTCTGAAGTTAAACAAGGCGAGGATGGGAAAGAAGCTGGAAAACGTTATTGATCATTCACGTAGTATAACACACTAGTGATCCAATGATCTAATTACAGGCAAGTGAGTGCCCATTTTTTGTGGTGATTTGGTGACTCAGACTAATCAATTCCACAAGGTTTTATGCAAATTAGGTAATGGGAAAATGATTTGTGCCTGCCTTGTATATGCCAGTTTTAAAGGACAACTGATAGGAATGGTGCAGCAAATGACATACTAGAATTTGCACACTGGATGGGCAGGGATAAAATCAGTTTGATAGCCTACATGTGATAAATCTTGCTGGAAAATGCATGTGTACACCTGAGACCTCATCATGATTGTCAGAGTTCCAGTGATGATGAAGTAATAGCACATGTACGCAGCTTGATATCATCAATATTGAGGTCTGACTAGGAATTGAGCAGATTGGACAAGAGATTGCCAAAACTGAAGTTTGCAGATTTTTTGAGAGAATACAAATGTTTATGAGAAAGAAAATGCATTAGTTAGCAGTTTTATAGCCAATAGATATATATGAATTGTAGTCACTATTCATAATGCAGAAAAATGATGTGGCTAATTTGGAAACAGCAAGATATCACAGATGGCAATGAGACAAATGGTTGTGTTCTTATGGAGGCTAGAAGAACTTGCCTGTTTTCCTTTGAGCTGCACAATAGGATCTTTAAACCACCTGAAAGGGCAGATAGGGCCTCTATTTAATATCTTATCTAAAAGACAGCACGTGCAACAATACAACTCTGATATGTTTGCCAAGATTGCATCGCAAATCTCTGAAGTGGATTTCCTGTTCAGATGTGAAAATTCAACTACTGACTCAGGATTTGAGGTATATTAAGTGAATGTCAACTTAAATATTAAAAGAAACACTATGCTGTTTAACATAAATCTGTCTGCTTTTCTTATTTCTTGTTCTGGTATAGCCACAGTGACCTTTTGAAGAACTGCTCTAGATTTAGATTCAATTCTGGTATAGCCACAGTGACCTTTTGAAAAACTGCTCAAGATTTAGATTCAATTGGTTGTTTTGATTTAATAAAGTCTGATTCATAATTGTCTTTCTAGTCTCTAACTTGTGGGAATTTATGAGTCATGATCATATGATATGTGCTGAATGTATGCCATTTCATAAATTTTCTCCAAACGAAATACCCTACTTTCAGCCTGGTAAATTCAAATCAATTGTACAATCAATATTATCAGTTGTCAAGATCCATATCTTGGCCTATCAGAATAATAGAGCATATTGCTGGAGAATGCATATACACCAGCACAGCTTCTAATGTGTTATAGAATTTGCATTGCACAGTAACACCAGCAGCATGGGTTCGATTCCTGCACCAGCCGAGGTTACCATTAAAGGAATGTCCTTCTTAAGCTCTACCTTGCCTAAGGTTAAACCATCACTAGTCATCCCTCTCTAATGAGAGACCAGCCCTATGGTGTGGTAGTCCTAGGGCGGATTTAGCTTTACCTGCTACAAACAGGGCCACTGATGACTGTTTCTTAAGAAAATTATCTCTAAGGAATGTGGTCAAAATCGCAAGATTTTATGGGAAACACAAGTTCTTTGAAGACAAGCATGTCAAATATCTTTGTGGGTGACATAGTGGTTAGCACTGCTGTCTCACACCACCAGAGACGCAGGTTCAATTCCAGCCTCGGGTGACTGTCTGTGTGGAGTTTGCACGTTCTCCCCGTGTCAGCGTGGGTTTCCTCCGGGTGCTCTGGTTTTCTCCCACAGTCCAAAAATGTGCAGGTTAGGTGAATTGGCCATGCTAAATTGCCCGTAGTGTTAGGTGAAGGGGTAAATGTAGGGGAATGGATCTGGACGGGTTAGTGAGGACTTATTGGGCCGAAGGGCCTGTTTCCACACTGTAAGTAATCTAATCTTTCTTTTATATTATCATCTATTGGATAAAACTAATCATGGAATGAAATCGCTATGCTATGTTGTGTCCTGCTCTTAAATTAGGAGGAAAGATTTGCTTGATGATACAGCATAATTGAAATGTCCTCATGAAACTAGTGATGTGTTGAGTTAAGATTTATTAGATAATGCTAACTCTCTACAAAGCCACAACAAATCTTAGACTTTAACATTAAAAATCACACAACACAAGGGGGTTATAGTCCAACAGGTTTATTTGAAAGCACTAGCTTTTGGAGCGCTGCACCTTCGTCAGGGGGTCGTGGAGTAGAAGACACAGAATTAATAGCAAAAGTTTCCAGTGTGATATAACTGAAATTATACATTGAAAAAGACCTGGATTGATTTAACAACATTCTAATGATTCAGGTTCTTTTAAATTCAAGCAACTAGTTCATAATAAACTAGTGCACACCAGTAGTGCATAAAAAGAAAAATCTGAAATAAAAACAGACAGCGCTGGAGAAAATCAGCAGGTCTCCAATACTTTCGGTTTTTATTTCATATTTCTAGCGCAGATGCTGCCAGAGCTGCTGAGTTTCTCCAGCTCTTTCTGTGCATAATGTTCCCTGGTGTATATTTGGTAATGATAGATGGGAAGTTCATCAGGAAGATTGTTGACAATCTGTGGTAAAATCAAAATGGTCCAATCCTTCTGGTCAGCGTCAATGTTGAGGTCATTGACACTGCTCTCAAAGATTTCTGCTCTCAAAGATTTATGACTTTTTTTCAGCAGCATCGTCCAGTCTCAGCAAAAGCATGGAAGAGTCATTGTAGTCATTCACAGAGAAGACGACTGGGCATAGGAAGTAACAACTGCTGTCACACTCAGGTAGGTCTTTAAAAAGCCAAGTCAGTCAATAAGTGAGTGAATTAATATGAGTGGGGAGGAGGGGAGTGAGTGAAGGTTGGATGATTGTGATGTCTGTGTGAATTGCTGGGTGAATGGAGGAAGTGGATAGATAAATGGAGGAAGGTGGATAGATAAATGGGATAGATACCCTATTTGGAGTACTGTGTCCAGTTTTGGTCCCCACACCTCAGGAAGGACATACTGGCACTGGAACATGTCCAACGGAGATTCACACGGATGATCCCTGGAATGGTTGGTCTAACATACGAGGAACGGCTGAGGATCCTGGGATTGTATTCATTGGAGTTTAGAAGATTAAGGGGAGACTTAATAGAAACTTAAAAGATAATACATTGATTGGAAAGGGTGGACGCTAGGAAATTGTTTCCATTAGGCGAGGACCCATGGACACAGCCTTAGAATTAGAGGGGGTCAATTCAGAACAGAAATGCGGAGACATTTCTTCAGCCAGAGAGTGGTGTGCCTGTGGAATTCATTGCCGCAGAGTGTAGTGGAGGCTGGGATGCTAAATGTCTTCAAGGCAGAGATTAATAGATTCTTGATGTCACAAGGAATTAAGGGCTATGGAGAGAATGCTGGTAAGTGAAGTTGAAATGTCCATCAGCCATGATTGAATGGTGGAGTGGACTCGATGGGCCGAATGGCCTTACTTCCACTCCTATGTCTTATGGTCTTATGGTCTTATAAGTGAGTTGGCAAGGTGATTGAGGTGGGTCGAAGGTGATTGGCCTTCAAAGTTGAAGGGATATTCAGGCCTTGGTGGTCATTCATTGGTTGGGGAAGTTGTTGAGTGGTGAATGGGGGAGGTGTCATTTGGATGGTTCAGGGCAGTTGGATCTGGTGGAGTCTGTATTCGGGTGATTATGAGGAGGAGAGCAGTCAGACCTGTAAGGGGTGGGAAGCAGGTCCGGTCAGCAGTGTAGTTGGTTGGTTGGGTCAAGTCAGGTGGGGAGAAGTTGAGTGTTCAGGGGATACATCTTGCGGGATGTAGTCAGGTGATTAGAGGATGGAGAATCTAGTTGAAGGTAGTCAAGTGTTTGGAGGAAATTCCGATCACATGGAGGTGTCTTAGTTGGGTGGTCACGGAGATAATAGTTGAGTCTCATCAGGGAAGGGGGATTTGTCAGATGGTAGAGGGATAGTCGGGTGGTCAGCAAGATAGATTAGGTTGAAGGGGTGATTAAGTATCAGTTGTGGTAGGTCTGTTGTGGTAGGTCTGTTGTATTTGACCCAAATCTCCATCTGAAGCTCAAGAATTCCCCAGGATTCTGATGTGTATCTTATAATTTATATCCCAATTTTAATAATCCAGGGTCTGGATGATTTGCCTTATTTCTGGAATTTGTAAGCATTCAGCAAAGTTAGAAGAGACAGAAAAGACATTGGTGAACTCAGTACAGAAAACATCCCTGGGGAATGAATGAATTTGTTCCAGTGGAAACACTGGTAGTCTTGCTGGTAATGAATAATGTGAATAAATGAAACATCGAATCAGTGGTATATTATAGATTGCTAGATTATTTTTGTGGGAATGAGAGAGACTCACGATTGATGAGTTGCCTCCCAGGTGCCAGGCTTCGTGATGTCTCTGATCATGTTTTTGGGACCCTTGAGGGGGAGGGGGAGCCGTCCCATGTCGTGGTCCATATAGGCACCAATGACATAGGTAGGAAGAAAGATGGGGATCTCAGGCAGAAATTCAGGGAGCTAGGATGGCAGCTTAGAGCTAGAACAAACAGAGTTGTTATCTTGAGGTTGTTGCCTGTGCCACAAGCTAGTGAAGCAAGGAACAGGGAAAGAGTGGTGCTGAACATGGGGTAGGGATGGTGCAAGAGGGAGGGTTTTGGATTCTTGGATCATTGGGGCTCATTCTGGGGTAAGTAGAACTTCTACAAACAGGATGGTCTACACCTGAACCAGAGGGATACTAATATCCTGGGGGGGTGGGGGGAGTTGGGGGGGAAAATTTGCTAATGCTTTTCGGCAGTGGGGTGGGGAGGGGGTGGTTTAACCTAATACAGCAGGGGACTGGGAGCCTGAATTGTAGTTCCAGTGTACAGGAGGTTGAGGGTACTGAAATCAGGGATAGGTTACAAGGTCGCGAGAGGGCACCAGCATCAGGATGTTGGTTTGAAATGTGCGTATTTCAATGCCAGCAGCATCTGGAATAAAGTGGGTGAACTTGCAGCATGGGTTGGTACATGGGATTTCAATGTTGTGGCCATTTCAGAAACTTGCTAAAGGAAAAACAGGAATGGCTGTTGCAGATTCCGGGATTTAGATGTTTCAGCAAGAACAGAAAATATGGCAAAAGAGGGAGTGGTGCGGCATTGTTAATCAAGGGTAGCATTTCAGCAGCTGAGATAACGTTTGAGGACTTATCCACTGAGGTAGTTTCGGCTGAGATTAGAAACAGGAAAGGAGAGGTCACCCTGTTGGGGGTTTTCTATAGGCCTTCGAGTTATTCCAGGGCTGTAGAGGAACGGATAGCAAAGATGATTCTCAGTAGAAGGGAGAGTAACAGGATACTTGCTATGGAGAACTTTAACTTCCCCAATATTGACTGGGAATCCTATAGTTCAAGTAGTTTAGATGGATCAGTTTTTGTTCAATGCATGCAGATGGTTTCCTGACATAGTATGTAGAACATAGAACAATACAGCGCAGAACAGGCCCTTCGGCCCTCGATGTTGTGAACTATTTTCAGCTCGTCCCCCTACACGATCCCAAAGTCATTCATGTGCTTATCCAAGGATTGTTTAAATCTCCCTAATGTGGCTGAGTTAACTACATTGGCAAGTAGGGCATTCCACACCCTTACCACTCTCTGAGTAAAGAACCTGCCTCTGACATCTGTCTTCAATCTATCACCCCTCAATTTGTAGTTATGTTCCCTCGTACAAACTGACGTCATCATCCTAGGAAAAAATCTTTCACTGTCTACTCTGTCTAATCATCTGATCAGCTTGTATGCCTCTATCAAATCCCCCCTTGGCCTTCTTCTTTCCAATGAGAACAGACCCAAGTCTCTCAGCCTTTCCTCATAAGACCTTCCCTCCAGACCAGGCAACATCCTGGTAAATCTCCTCTTCACCTTTTCCAAGGCTTCCACGTCCTTCCCTAAATATGGCGACCAGAACTGTACACAATATTCCAAGTGTGGCTGCACTAGCATTTTGTATAGTTTCAGCATGATATTGCAGCTCCAGAACTCAATCCCGCTACCAATGAAACTTAACACACCGTATGCCTTCTTAACAGCACTATCAACCTGGGTGGCAACTTTCAGGGATCCATGCACATGGACTCCAAGATCCCTCTGGACATCCACACTACCTAGAATCTTTCCATTTACCCAGTAATCTGCCTTCCTGTTATTCTTCCCAAAGTGCACCACCTCACATTGAGCTGCATTGAGCTCCATTTGCCACCTCTCAGCCCAATTCTGCAGTTTATTCAAGTCCTCCTGCAATCAGAGATTGATAAATTCTTGATGTCACAAGGAATTAAGGGCTATGGGAAGAATGCTAGTAAGTGGAGTTGAAATGCCCATCAGCCATGATTGAATGGCAGAGTGGACTCGATGGGCCGAATGCCTTACTTCCACTCCTATGTCATATGGTCTTAACCTGTAACATTCTTCCAAACTGTCCACTACTCCACCGACATTAGTGTCATCTGCAAATTTACTAATCCATCCAAAACAGATCCTTGAGGCACACCACTAGTAACCGGACTTCAGATTGAATATTTTCCATCAACCACCACTCACCGCCTTCTTTCAGAAAGCCAGTTTCTAATCCAAATTGCTAAATCACCCTCAATCCCATGCCTCTGCCAACAAGGAGCAATGCCATATTGGATTTGATACTGGGGAATGAACCTGGCCAGATGTTAGATTTGGAGGTAGGTGAGCACTTTGGCAATAGTGACCACAATTCAGTTATGATTACAATAGCAATGGGCACGGATAGGTATGCACCGCAGGGAAAGAGGTATAACTGGGGGAAAGGCAATTATGATGCAATTAGGCAAGATTTAGGGGAAGGAAACTGAAGGGAATGGACATAATGTGGAGCTTATTCAAGGAACAGCCACAGTGGGTCCTTAATAAGTATGTACCGATCAGGCAAGGAGGTAGTTGGCAACAGAGGGAGCCATGGTTTACGCAAGAGGTTGAAGCTCTTGTCAAGAGAAAGAAGAAGGCTTATGTGAGGATGAGGCGTGAAGGCTCAGTTAGGCAGCTTGAGAGTTATAAGTTAGCCAAAAAAGATCTAAAGAGAGGGCTAAGAAGAGCCAGGAGGAGGCATAAGAAGTTGTTGGTGGATAGGATCAAGGAAAACCCTAAGGCCTTCTATCGGTAAATCAGGAATAAAAGAATGACTAGAGTAGATTAGGGCCAATCATCTCTCCAACTTTCAGGCTCTCTGCCTGTATTCCTGATGAAGGGTTTTGCCCGAAACGTCGATTTGACTGCTCCTTGGATGCTGCCTGAACTGCTGTGCTTTTCCAGCACCACTAATCCAGAATCTGGTTTCCAGCATCTGCAGTCATTGTTTTTACCCAATCAAAGATAATAGTGGGAAGTTGTGTATGAAATCTGAGGACATGGGGAAACACTTAATGAATACTTTTTGTCAGTATTCACATTGGAAAAGGGCAATGTTAGTGAGAATACGGAGATACAGGCTACAAGATTAGATGGGATTGAGGTTGTCAAAGAAGAGGTTTTAGCAATTTTGGAAGACCTGAAAATAGTTAAGACCCCTGGGCCAGATGGAATTTATCCTCAGATTCTCTGGGAAGCCAAGGAGGAGATTGCAGAGCCTTTGGCTTTGATCTTTATGTCGGCATTGTCGATAGGAGTAGTGCCAGAAGACTGGAGGATAGCAAATGTTGTGCCCTTGTTCAAGATGGCGAGTTGGGACAACCCTGGTAATTATAGGCCAGTGAGCCTTACTTCAGTTGTGGGTAAGGTGTTGGAAAAGGTTATAAGAGATAGGATTTCTTATCATCTGGAAAGGAATAATTTGATTAGGGATAGTCAACATGATTTTGTGAAGAGTAGGTCATGCCTAACTAACCTTACTGTGTTCTTTGAGAAAGTGACAAAACAGGTGGATGAAGGTAAAGCGGTCGATATGGCATATATTGACTTCAGTAAGGCGTTTGATAAGGTTCCACACGGTAGGCTATTGCACAAAATATGGAGTTTCAGGATTGAAGGTGATTTAACTGTTTGGATCAGAAATTGGCTAGCTGAAAGAAGACAGAGGGTGGTGGTTGATGGGAAATGTTCATCTTGGAGCTCAGTTACCAGTGGTGTGCTGCAAGGATTTGTTTTGGGCCCACTGCTGTTTGTCATTTTTATAAGTGATCTGGATGTGGGAGTAGAGGGATGGATTAATAAATTTGTGGATGACACTAAGGTAGGCAGAGTTGTGTATAGTACTGAAGGATGTTGTGGGTTATAGAGAGACATAGATAAGATGCAGAGCTGGGCTGAGAGGTGACAAATGGAGTTTAATGTGGAAAAGTGTGAGGTAGTTCACTTCAGAAGAAGCAACAGTAGTAGATTCACCAACATTAATGGCATTTAAATAGGCATTGGACACACGTACGGATAATAATGGAACGGTGTAGGTTAGATAGGCATCGGACTTATTTCACAGGTTGGCACAACATTGAGGGCTGAAGGGCCTGCACTGCGTTGTAACATTCTATGTTTTATAAATATAAAACGGAAAGCAGTTTGGTCAGTAAAAATAGAGCAAGTATTTTGAGGACAGGAGTGTTATTTAAATAGGCAAATTCAATTGATCAAATATAAATTGGGAAATCCAGTAATTTGGAATTAGGGAAGCCATAATAGATAGTGCTTGAGTTGATACATATTCATAAATAAACCAATCAATACATAGAAAAAGGAAATCATGGTTTTTGTTTTTGTATGGGGAAACTCAGTTATCATCGAACAATAAGAGGACAACACAGTCCATTTGACCTAACCAGTCCATGTTACTGTTTATGTTTCATATTTCTTCCATCTTTCCTCATCAAAATCTATCATCCTAACCCATTGTTCTCTTCACCATCATATGCCTATCTAGCTTCCTCTGAATTACATCTATATTATTCAGGCTCCACATCTTCAGCTCCTTTGGTAAAGATACTTCTTCCGAATGCTCAAATGGATTTCTTGGTGACTATCTTATTTAGAGAACCTCTTGTTTTTCTCTTCTCCACAAGAGAGATTATTTTCTCCATATCCTTCAAATAAATATTTTTATTAGTTTAAAAAAACCTCTGCTAGATTGCCCCTCGGACTTCTTTTCTCATGACCAAGGATTCAAAGATAACAAAAACCAGGAGCCTCTTATACAACCTCAAAAGGATAAATTTCAAAGAGATTCAAACAACTTAAAATAGCTTTGATTGCAACAAACTGTCCAACAATGGTATAAGAGATGATAAATGGAATACCTGTAAAAGCAACATGCTGAGTGTACTTTTTATAATATTATCCGTTCAATTGAAAAAATTGTCCATCTAAACATCTAAGCCTGTTTGCTGTTTTTGAAGCTTTAACATTTAATGTATATGATAGATCCGACCAAAATCAATAATCTCAGACTTCTCCACATTAAAGTTAATCCACCCTATCCAAACTGTCAGCCTTCCTATGTCATTCTGGAATTATTTAAAATCCTTTCCCATAGCTAATCACACTTCCAATGTTTGTCTTCCCTGCAATGTTTGAAAATGTTTTCTTTATGCTGTAAACAAAATCACTTACATATTTTAGGCACATTTGTTCCAAACTAGCCTCTATGAGCATCTGTGTTTATACCTCTCCATACGAGAAAAGCTACTGACCTGTTGTCCAGAACTCATCACACATGGGAAATGGGCACTCCAGGGTAGGGCAATGCCATAGGATCTACTTGATGCAAAGATTATGACTCTGTGCAATTGTCCATATTGTTACAGCGACTGCAACAACCATTAAGACATCTACCTGCTGATGTCTTTGTTAGACTGTAAATCCTGGCTAAATGTATCTATCGTAAATTCCAAGTAGTTTCAAAGTAGGAAGATCTACACTTAACATGGAAAGATGTTGTGAAACTTGAAAGAGCTCAGAAAAGATATACAAGGATGTTGCTAGGGTTGGAGGATTTGAGCTATAGGGAGAGGTTGAATAGGCTAGGGCTGCTTTCCCTGGAGTGTCAGAGGCTCAGGGGTGACATTATAGAGGTTTACAAAATCATGAGGGGCATGGATAGGGTAAACAGACAAGGTATTTTCCCTGGGTGGGAGAGTCCAGAATTAGATTGCATAGGTTTAGAGTGAGAGGAGAAAGATATAAAAGAGACCTAAGGGGCAACTTTTTCACACAGAGGGTGGTGCATGTGTGGAATGGGCTGCCATAGGAAGTGGTGGAAGCGAGTACAACTGCAACATTTAAAAGGTATCTGGATGGGTATATGAATAGGAAGGGTTTGGAGAGGTATGAGCTAGGTGCTGGCAGATGGGACTAGATTGGGCTGGGATATCTGGTCAGCATGGATGAGTTGGACCGAAGGGTTTATTTCTGTGCTGTACATCTCTATGACTCTATGATCTCCTCAGTCCTGTAACAAGAAAAATGCCAGGAGCAAAGAAAACCAGTACATGCTGCTTTCATCAGTTTAACCAAGGCACCTGACCCTGGGAGCTGATACAGTCTATCTAAACTGCTGGAAAACATCGACTGCTTACTAAATCTGCTCATTACAGTCACGTCTTTCCAGGTAACACAATGGGTAAATTCAACTAAGGCAGATAACCTTAGAATGCTGTGGGGTCCACAGTCGTTTCAAACAGGGTTATATTCTAGTGCCTACACTCTTTGATGCTATTATATGTCTTCAGCACAAATGCAGAGGATATATACAGGTCGTTCCGCTATAACGCACATTTTGTTATTGTAAATTTACCATAATGCGATTGATGAATTGGGGTCACTATTTCTAAAACATGAACTTTTAATGCGTGCATTGGTTATAACATGATTCTGACCCCATTAGTTTAAGTAGTACTGCTATTACATGATTATCGCATAAGACAGGATTGCACAAGAATGGAACTACCACATTATAGCAGAACCGACTATACTTGTGCTGCAAACTATTCAGCCTTGCCTGCCTCATATCCAAGACAAAGGTGTGCCACGTTCTCATCAGAACTTTGCTTTATACCAAAGATGGTGCATTACCATTCCATACTGAGGTACACCTCTGCCGCAAAGTGACAAACTCTCTGATGTCTATAAAGAGCTTAATTTGAGCATCATGAAGTCAACTACTGGGAGCCTGGCTGTTGCCATGCCTCATACTTGTCAGCACAGACAATGTGACACTGGAGATGTTTGGTAGATTCATGTGTCCGGCTGTAAAATGTTAGAAACTTTATTATTACGCAAACATATGTCTTTGGTGCCACAGTGAACCTGCACAGTTACTGCCTTTGCTGTTGAATTCATGTATTGCTGCACATTGGAGAGCATTTGGGAGAGGTCACAGCACAGACAGATAAATGAATATTTTTAAGTGTAGCCTGATAGAAAGTCTTCAGTAGTGAGTAGAGCAGTTCCAAGAGGTCGATTGTGTTAGGGGACACTCTAGTCCAAGGTACTGACAGACATTTCTGTGGCCAGCAGCAAAAAATCCAAATTTGTGTTGCTTCCCTGGTGCCAGGATCAAGGATGTCTCAGAGAGGGTGCAGAATGTTCTCAAGGAGGACAGGGGCCAGCAGGAGGTCATTGTCCATATTGGAACCAACGACATAGGAAGGGAAAAGGTTGAGATTCTGAAGGGAGAATATAGAGAGTTAGGCAAGAATTTTAAAAGGAGGTCCTCGAGAGTAGTAATATCTGGATTACACCTGGTGCTATGAGCTAGTGAGGGCAGGAGTAGGAGGATAGAGCAGATGAATGCATGGCTGAGGAGCTGGTCTATGGGCAAAGGATTCACACTTTTGGATCATTGGGATCTCCTTTGGAATAGAAGTGACCTGTGCAAGAAGGATGGATTGCATCAAAATTGGAAGGGGACTAATATACTCGCAGGGAGATTTGCTAGAGCTGCTCAGGCAGGATTTAAACCAGTAAGGTGTGGGGGGTGGGACCCAGGGAGATAATGAGGAAAGAGATCAATCTGAGACTGGTACAGTTGAGAACAGAAGAGAGTCAAACAATCAGGGCAGGCAGGGACAAAGCAGAGAACAAGGTAGGACTGATAAATTAAACTGCATTTATTTCAATGCAAGGGTCCTAACAGAGAAGGCAGATGAACTCAGGGCATGGTTTGGAACATGGGACTGGGATATCATAGCAATTACAGAAACATGCCTCAGGGTTGGACAGGGCTGGCAACTTAATGTTCCAGGACACAAATGCTAAGGAAGGATAGAAAGGGAAGCAAGAGAGGAGGGGTAACGGCATTTTTGACAAGGGATAGCACGACAGCTGTACTGAGGGAGGATATTCCCAGAAATACATCCAGGAAAGTTATTTGAGTGGAACTGAGAAATAAGAAAGGGATGATCACCTTATTGAGATTGTATTATTGACCCCCTATTAGTCAGAGGGAAATTGAGAAACAAATTTGTAAGGAGGTCTCAGCTATCTGTAAGAATAATAGGGTGATTATGGTAGGGATTTTAACTTTCCAAACATAGAATGGGACTGCCATAGTGTTAAGGGTTAGATGGAGAAGAATTTGTTAAGTGTGTAGAAGGAAACTTTCTGATTCAGTATGTGAATGTACCTACAAGAGAAGGTGCAAAACTTGACCTACTCTTGGGAAATAAGGCAGGGCGGGTGACTGAGGTGTCTGTGGGGGAGCACTTTGGGGCCAGCAACCATAATTCTATTAGATTTAAAATAGTGATGGAAAAGGATAGACCTGTTCTAAAAGTCGAAGTTCTAAATTGGAGAAAGGCCAATTTTGTCAACATTAGGCGAGAACTTTCAAAAGCTGATTGGGGACGGATGTTCGCAGGTAAAAGGACGGCTGGAAAATGGGAAGCCTTCAGAAATGAGATAATGAGAGTCCAGAGAAAGTATATTCTTGTCAGGGTAAAAGGAAAGGGTGGTAGGTATAGGGAATGCTGGATGACTAAAGAAATTGAGGGTTTGGTTAAGAAAAAGAAGGAAGCATATGTCAGGTACAGACAGGATAGATCGAGTGAATCCTTAGAAGAGTGTAAAGGCAGTAGGAGTATACTTAGAGGAAAATCAGGAGGGCAAAAAGGGGACATGAGATAGCTTTGACAAATAGAATTAAAGAGAATCCAAAAGGTTTTTAACAAATACATTAAGGACAAAAGAATAACTGGGGAGAGAATAGGGCCCCTCAAAGATCAGCAAGGTGGTCTTTGTGTGAAGCTGCAGGAGATGTGGGAAATACTAAACAAATATTTTGCATCAGTATTTACTGTGGAAAAGGATATGGAAGATATAGACTGTAAGGAAATAGATGGTGACGTCTTGAAAAATGCCCATATTACAGAGGAGGAAGTGCTGGATGTCTTGAAATGGGTAAAGGTGGATAAATCCCCAGGACCTGATCAGGTGTACCCTAGAACTCTGTGGAAAGTTAGGGAAATGATTGCTGGGCCTCTTGCTGAGATATTTGTATCATCGGTAGTCACAGGTAGGGGTGCCAGAAGACTGGAGGTTGGCTAACGTGGTGCCACTATTTAAGAAGGGTGGTAAGGAAAAGCCAGGGAACTATAGACCAGTGATCCTGACATCCTCCTGACATCCAAGTTGTTGAAAGGAATCCTGCGGGACAGGATGTACATGTATTTGGAAAGGTCAGGGCTAATTAGGGATAGTCAACACGGCTTTGTGCATGGGAAATCATGTCTCACAAACTTGACTGAGTTTTTTGAAGAAGTAACAAAGAGGATTGATGAGGGCAGAGTGGTAGATGTGATCTATGTGGACTTCAGTAGAGCGTTCAACAAGGTTCCACATAGGAGACTGGTTAGCAAGGTTAGATCTCATGGAATACAGGGAGAATAAGACATTTGGATACAGAACTCAAAGGTATAAGACAGAGGGTGGTGGTGGAGGGTTGGTTTCCAGACTGGAGGCCTGTGACCAGTGGAATGCCACAAGGATCAGTGCTGGGTCCACTACTTTTCGTCATTTATATAAATGGTTTGGATGTGAGAATAAGAGGCATAGTTAGTAAGTTTGCAGATGACAACAAAATTGGAGGTGTAGTGGACAGCGAAGAAGGTTACCTCAGATTACAACAGGATCTGCACCAGATGGGCCAATGGGCTGAGAAGTGGCAGATAGAGTTTAATTCAGACAAATGGAAGGTGCTGCATTTTTGGGAAAGCAAATCTTAGCAGTACTTATACACTTAATGGTAAGGTCCTAGGGAGTGTTGCTGCACAAAGAGACCTTGGAGTGCAGGTTCATAGCTCCTTGAAAGTGGAGTTACAGGTAGATAGGATAGTGAAGAAGGTGTTTGGTATGCTTTCCTTTATTGGTCAGAGTATTGAGTAGAGGAGTTGGGAGGTCATGTTGTGGCTGTACAGGACATTGGTTAGGCCACTGTTGGAATACTGCATGCAGTTCTGGTCTCCTTCCTATCGGGAAGATGCTGTGAAACTTGAAAGGTTTCAGAAAAGATTTACAAGAATGTTGCCAGTGTTGGAGGATTTGAGCTACAGGAAGAGGCTGAACAGGCTGGGGCTGTTTTCCCTGGAGCAATGGGGGCTGAGTGGGTGACCTTATTGAGGTTTACAAAATTATGAGGGGGTGTGGATAGGTTAAATAGACAATGTCTTTTCCTTGGGGTGGGGGAGTCTAGAATTAGAGAGCATAGGCTTACGTGAGAGGTGAAAGATATAAAAGAGACCTAAGGGGCAATTATTTCATGCAGAGTATGGTACGTGTTTGGAATGAGCTGCCAGAGGAAGTAGTGCAGGCTCGTCCAATTGCAACATTTAAGAGGCATTTGGATGGGTATATGAATAGGAAGAGTTTGGAGAGATATGGGCCGGGTGCTGGCAGGTGGGACTAGATTGGGTTGGGATATCTGGTCAGCATGGATAGGTTGGACCGAAGGGTCTGTTTCCATGCTGTACATCTCAATGACTCTGTAACTGCGTGACTCTGTAACTGCTGCAGTGTGGTCAGGTGCAAAGTAAAAAAGTCAAGAAGTGTACTTATTAAAAGTAAAGCCTGGACACTAGCAGACATAACATGGTGACAATGTTTGTGAGGAACAACTGAAAGATCTTGGACAGATTTGAGATTGAATTAAATTGAGCAAAGTCGACCTAAGTTAATATCAGACAATGAAAACCCAGGAGAAAATGCAAAACCAAAATGGCATTATTTTGTTTCTACAGCACCTAATGATTTGGGAAGCTGTCAATGTCATGGAGACATTTGAGAAATTTCAATAAAAACACAGATGATATACAATATGTTTCTAAAGGGCCTTAATGAAGAGGAAAAGACAATTACATTATTTTGCAGGCAAGTGAGAAAAAATTAAATATGTTTACTTGCTGGGCGATGAGTAAGGATGACAGTAAAAAACACAGAATATTTTTAGAATAATTCAGCACACATCAACATAGAGCATAGGGTGAGTTAGATGGAAAAGAATTCAAGTCAATCATATTCTGGAATATGATGATATGTTTTGGGGTAAACAATAGGCATTGTACTACTACAGTATACGCGACTGCATGAAACAACTGGATGTGACAATCGCCAATGAAAAGAAATTTACATTCCGATGAGGAAGATGGTGAGAAATAAACCCAAGATCCTAAATCGAAGACTGAAGCTTGACATCAGAGCAAATAAGAGGTACACATTCCAGTCAGAGTATACCAGAACTCTGCAGGCAATTTGAAAGAAGATGGTTAACAAAGAAAAAATGTTCTTAGACAAAACAATGTCATGCTAACAACATTCCGGGGAATTGAGATTCATCAGCTCGGCATTATCCAAATCCCAAAGGCAAAGATATTAACTAATCATTGAAAGAGTTGGCAGCATTGTAAGAATGGCAACCCCATTGGGAAATGTGGGGCACTGCTGCTGTACAAAGATCCCAGTCGTGACTGCAATCTACCCAAAACCAGGTAATTACACAAGCAAACTTGTTACCAACAGTTTACAGAAGATTAGCCTTTCGTAATTTTACTCCAACTTCAGTAAATTGAACAGAGGAATGATCTTATTGATTAACCAACCCTACAGCCTTCCATCCTCCCTTCCTCCTGGTCCTGTCTCAATGGGACTGTGAAGATCTTTGTAGCAGTAATTGTGATTCTAATTTACATTGCCAACTATCTGCTTGAAACTATCCACGAGCTAATTGAGGAGCCTCTATGAAATATCTGAATCAAAGAAAACCAAACTACCATACAGACAAAAATATTAATTCGTACTTCTGTTCTTAATACCTGTTATATTATAAATTATATTGCTTGGAAGTGTTTTAAGAAAAATAAATTAATAGCTTTGCTGATTTTACTCATCAAACTAAAGCTGGTCAAACAAGTTAAAAATATATATATTGTTTCACAACTTCAGGACAGTGCAAAATGCTGATGCGGTTTGAACAGTGTAACAATGCAGGGAACTACAGCAACTTGCTGTACATCTCTATGACAATGACTCGATAACTAATATCAATACAGGAAGATCCCACAAACAGCAAAGAGGTAAATTGCCAAATAATATCTAAACATACCTTTCCTGGCACTCTTATGATGACTGAGAGTTTTGCGCAAAATTCCAGACTGCACCGAGTTGTACAATGATGATTTATTTTGCTTTTGAAAAAAGGCTATTTGAACAAACCTTGACTTTATCAAGAAATATTACAAAATCATGATGGTGCTGAAGGAGGGTGCTTGGCCCTTCGAGTGAGCATCATGTCTTAGTGCCACTTTGCTTCCTTTTCCCCCTGACCCTGCACATTGCTTCAGTTCAGATAATCATCAAATGCTTCCTTGAATACCTAATGAAACCTGCATCCAATAGACTCAAAGGTACTGCACTTCAGATCTAATTACTTGCTGTGTGGGAAAGATTTTTCTCACACTGTATTTTCTTCTTTTGCAAATTACACTAAATCTGTGCTCTCTCGTTCTTGTTCCTTTAATTAATTTATTCCTATCTCTCTACCCTGTTCGGATTCCTCATGGCTTTCAGAACTAGTGAACCTAGCAGCAGCAAGTCCAGGCAAGATCTGACTTCTGATCAGAAGAGCACCTCCTTGGAAAACTCCCTGTATTTGGAACCAGGTTGGATGGACAGATAGGGCTCTTCTCGAGCCATGATGTTGGACAAGTCTGACGTAGAGCAAAAATTTGCAAGGAAATTACAAAGAAACATAAGAATTGAAGAATTGTTGTAATGAGAGTCACTAATTATCTAAATACATAATACGATAGAGGCAGAAAGGGACAAGAGATCCTAGAGTGTACAAGAGAATTTTCCATAGTATCATGTTTCCAATCCAGTGAAAAAGTAGGCATGCTACACCTGATTCCTCGCAATGAAGTGGACCAAATGGGTCAAGGATCAGGGAGAGAACGTTTAAGGGATAGCTATCGTTGCAGCATTATGTTTATGTTGCTAATGAAAAAGGACAAGGTATAATCTGGAGTATGAATAATTAACACGCAAAAGCCAACTTCAATGAGATCAGAATAGATCTGACCCAGATAAGCCGAAATCAAAGATTTGCAGGCAAAGCTATAATATGAACAATGGGCTGCCTTAAACAAATGCAGAGCTTCTTCCATGAGCAAACAGACAATAATTAAGATTAAGAAGAAAGCATGTGTTTATAACAGATGTCAGTAGATAATGCAACTGAGTATATAAGGTTCAGAGTGAATATAGAAAACTCATAGGAGATTTGGGAAAAAAACAAATAAGAGAAACAGATTATAAGAAGAATGAGAAAAGCAAAGCAGGTCAGGCAGCATCTAGGAGCAAGAGAGTTAAGGTTTCGGAGAGTTAACGTTTCAGGCAGGATCCTTCTTCAGGACTGATGAATGATCCTGCTCGAAATGTCAACTGTCCTCCTCCTCCTCAGATGCTGCCTTACCTGTTGTGCTTTTTCCAGCAGCACACTTATCAACTCTGACCCTCCAGCATCTGTAGTCCTCACTTTCTCCGAGAATATGAGAAAGACTTACCAGCAAAAGAGAAAGAATTCAAAAAGTATTGGGTCTTCATTTAAATAAAAAATAAGTGGGAAAAGGAGTGAAGCTATGTATAGAGGCAGAAGGTGCAACCCACCCATACCCCGACATTTACCCCTTACCTAACACTACAGGCAATTTGGCATGGCCAATTCACCTGACCCACAGGTCTTTGGATTGTGGGAGGAAACCAGAGCACCCGGAGGAAACCCACGCAGACATGGGGAGAATGTGCAAACTCCACACAGTCAGTCGCCTGAGGCGGGAATTGAACCTGGGTCTCTGGCGCTCTGAGGCAGCAGTGCTAACCACTGTGCCACCGTGCCGCCCACACCCAGTTACTGGCTTGTAATGTACTGTAATATCAGGTTATTGTTCAGCAGTGGACTTGTCAGCAGCAAATGTGGGAAAGAGTTGACATCTGCAAGAGTTCAGAGCTGTGACAATGTGAATAGATTGATTCAGCCTGTGTGCTACATATAAGGATCTTCAGCAGCAGTGGTGGTATCCAGTCCTGTAAGTTCAACAGGTTGACACTTTCTTTTAAGATATGCCTCGTGCTGCTCCTCACACTCCCCTCTATACTCTTCATTGAATGCAGATTGACTTCTCAACCTAACAGTCATGGCTGAGTTGGGGAAATTCCTGCTCATAAGTTTACAAGTTTTTGAAGAATACAATTTTGATGCTGCTGATGGTATGGTGTTTAATAGATATCTAATTGTGGGTTGCCAGATTTGTTTGCAAAATGTAGGCTAATATAGAAAAGCCAGCATTAATGTTCTTAATGCAATTTGTTTTTAATGAACTTGGTTGTGTTTTTGATGAGGTAGCAGAGAGGGTTGATGAGGGTAATGCATCTCGATCAGATGGGCCAATGGGCTGAGAAGTGGCAGATGGAGTTCAATTTAGATAAATGTGAGGTGCTGCATTTTGGGAAAGCAAATCTTAGCAGGACTTATACACTTAATGGTAAGGTCCTAGGGAGTGTTGCTGAACAAAGGGATCTTGGAGTGCAAGTTCATAACTCCTTTAAAGTGGAATCGTGGTAGATAGGATAGTGAAGAAGGCATCTGGTATGCTTTCCTTTATTGGTCAGAGTATTGTGTATAGGAGTTAGGAGGTCATGTTTGGCTGTAGAAGACATTGTTTAGTACACTTTTGGAATATTGCTTGCTATTCTGGTCTCCTTCCTATTGGAAGGATGTTGTAAAACTTGAAAGGTTTCAGAAAATATTTACAAGGATGTTGCCAGGGTTGGAGGATTTGAGCTACAGGGAGAGATTGAACACGCTGGGGCTGATTTCCTTGGAGCGTCGGAGGCTGAGAGAGTGACCTTATTGAGGTTTACAAAATTACGAGGGGCATGGATAGGATAAATAGACAAAGTCTCTTCCCTGGGTTGGGGGAGTCCAGAACTCGAGGGCATAGGTTGAGGATGAGAGGGGAAAGACATAAAAGAGACCTAAGGGGCAACTTTTTCAGAGGGTGGTGTGTGAATGGAATGAGCTGCCAGAGGAAGTGGTGGAGGCTGGTACAATTGCAACATTTAAAATGCATCTGGATGGGTATATGAATAGGAACAGTTTGGAGGGATATGGGCCGGGTGCTCGCAGGTGGGACCAGATTGGGTTGGGATATTTGGTCGGCATAAATGAGTTGCACCAAAGGGTCTGTTTCTATGCTGTGCATCTCTGTGACTCTATGACTCTATATTATATGTGTAGTCCTCAGAAAAGCATTTGATAATGTATCACATAACAGCCTTGTCAGTTAGGGTATAGAATACGAAAGTCAGCAGCAACACAGATACAAAATTGGCTGAGGAAACAGAGAGCAGTTGTAATTGTTGTTTTTCGGACTGGGAAAAGGCTTATAGTAGGAATCAGGGTTAAGGCCCCAGCCCCTCTGAGAAATGACATAGATCTTGGAATTTAGGGCACAATGCCAACATTTTTTGCCAATGTAAACTTTGAAAACATTGTGAACTGACAGGAAGATAGAATTGAACATCAAAAACACACAAACAAGTTATTGGAATAGTGATACATGGCGGATGAAATTTCGGACAGAGAGGTATGTTTCACTGATTTATTTTGGTGAAACACTATGGAGAGGCAATTTAAACTAAAGAGTACAATTCTAAAGGAACAAAGACACCTGGGAGTTTTGCGCAGAAATCACTGAAAATAGCAGGATAGGTTGAGAGATGAGATAGATTTTTAATCAGGACAGAGAAAAAGTACAATGACACCTTAATCAAGTGGGCTAATGGGCTGAGGAGTGGCAGATGGAGTTTAATTTAGATAAATGCGAGGTGTTGCATTTTGGAAAGGCAGATCAGAGCAGGACTTATACACTTAATGGTTATGTCCTGGGGACTATTGCTGAACAAAGAGACCTTGAAGTGCATGTTCATAGTTCCTTGAAAGTGAGGTAGACAGGGTAGTGTAGAAGGCATTTGGCATGCTTGCCTTTATTGGTCAGTGCACTAAATATAAGACTTAGGAGGTCATGTTGCAATTATCAGTTATTGTTTGACATTGATTAAGCCACTTTTAGAATATTGGGTTGACTTCTGGTCTCCCTGATATTGTTAAACTTGAAAGGTTGAGCAAACATCAGGCTGTTGCTGGGATTAGAGGGTTTGAGCTATAGGAAGAGGCTGAGTAGGCTGAAGTTTTTCCCTGGAGTGTCAGAGGCTGAAGTGAATCCTTATGATTAGATTAGATTAGATTACTTACAGTGTGGAAACAGGCCCTTCGGCCCAACAAGTCCACACCGACCCGCCGAAGCGCACCCACCCAGACCCATTCCCCTACATTTACCCCTGCACCTAATACTACGGGCAATTTAGCGTGGCCAATTCACCTAACCTGCACATTTTTGGAGTGAGAGAGGAAACGGAGCACCCAGAGGAAACCCACACAGACATAGGGAGAATGTGCACACTCCACACAGTCAGTCGCCTGGTGCGGGAAATGAACCCGGGTCTCTGGCACTGTGAGGCAACAGTGCTAACTACTGTGCCACCGCCCACAATGGGTGGTATGCCATGTTGGAAATTCATGAAGGGCAAGGATAGAGTAAATAGCCAAGGTCTGTTTTACTCAGGGAAGGAGAGTCGAAAACTAGGTGGTATATGTTTAACATGAGAGGGGAAAGATTTAAAAGAGACTTGAGGGGCTACGTTTTCACGCAGAGGGTGGTGCATGTATAGAATGAGCTGCGAGAAGAGATGGTGGAGGCTAATACAATTACAACATTTAAAAGGAATCTGGATGGGTCCATGAATAGGAAGGGTTTAGAGGGATATGGGCCAAATGCTTTATCTTTAGAAAATAGAATAAAGGAGAACCCTAAAGCTTTCCATAGATATGTGAGGAATAAAAGGATGATTAGGGTAGGAATAGGACCAGTCAAAGACAGAAGTGGGAAGTTGAGTGTGGACCCCGTAGAGATCGGAGAGGTGCTAAATTAACATTTCTCATCAGTATTCACTCAGGAAAAGGAGAATATTGCAGAGGAGAAGAATGAGGTATGAGATATTAGACTAGAAAGGATCGAGGTTAGTTACGCACAGGTGTTATCAATTCTAGATGGAGTGAAAGTAGACAAGTCCCCTGGGCCGGACGGGATTTATCTGAGGATTCTCTGGGAAGCTAGGGAGGAGATAGTAGAGCCTTTGGCTTTGATATTTGAGTCGTCATTGTCTACAGGTTTAGTACCTGAGGACTGGGGGATTGCAAATGTTGTGCCCTTGTTCAAAAAGGGCAGCAGAGATGACCCAAGTAATTATAGACCAGTGAGCCTTACTTCTGTTGTAGGAAAGGTTTTGGAAAGGATTATAAGAGATAAGATTTATAATCATCGGGCAAGCAATAATTTGATATCAGATAGTCAACATGGTTTCATTAAGGGCAGGTCATGTCTCACAAACCTCATTTAATTTTTTGGAGAAAGTGACCAAGCATGTAGATGAGGGCAGGGCAGTTGACATGATATACACGGACTTCAGTAAAGCCTTTGACAAGGTTCCACGGTAGGCTGATGGAGAAAATGCAGAGGCATGAAATTGAGGGTGATTTAGCAGTTTGGATTAGAAACTGGCTTTCTGAAAGAAGGCAACGAGTGGTGGTTAATGGAAAATATTCATCCTGGAGTCCGGTTACTGGTGGTGTGCCACAAGGATCTGTTTTGGGACCACTGCTGTTTGTCATTTTGATAAATGACTTGGATGCAGGCATAGGCACATGGATTAGTAAATTTGCAGGTGACACTAAAGTCGGAGGAGTAGTGGACAGTTTGGAAGAATGTTACAGGTTGCAGGGAGA
Source organism: Hemiscyllium ocellatum (assembly GCF_020745735.1). Lineage (NCBI taxonomy): Eukaryota > Metazoa > Chordata > Chondrichthyes > Orectolobiformes > Hemiscylliidae > Hemiscyllium > Hemiscyllium ocellatum. The sequence continues at coordinate 85,018,561 of NC_083405.1, read as the reverse complement.
CTTGGATAAATTGCAGAATTGGGCTGAGAGGTGGGAAATGGAGTTTAATGCAGCTATTCTCTCACCTTCCTCGCCCCCACCCCGGGCTGTACACCCCCTCTCTCACCGCCCCTGGCTGTACACTTTCTCTCTCACCGCACCCCCACCCTGGGCTGTACACGCCCTCTCTCACCACCCCCCACCCCACCCCAGGCTGTACACCCCCTCTCTCATCGCCTCCCCCCACCCCACCCCGGGCTGTACACACCCTCTCTCACCGCCCCTTCCCACCCCGGGCTGTACACCCCCTCTATCAACAAACACATTAAATTAGACCCCATCTACCACCCCCTGAGAAAAGGAACCGGAAGTGACGTCATCACAGAAAACCCAAACATATAAATAGAAAGCAGGAATTTTCAGCAGTGCGTTGCCTGAGGCCCACTGAAGACATTACCTAGCAGAGTGATAAAACTTCTGAAAATGAACCTTCAAGCTCAGCGAGCAAACCTACATCCAGAACTTTAACCTGATCTTCTCAAAACTCACTAATATATAAGATAATCAGAGAGTTAGATAGGATTAACAGTGAGAGCCTTTTTCCTCGGATTGTGATGGCTAGCACGAGGGGGCATAGCTTTAAACTGAGGGGCAAAAGGCACAGGATAGATGTCAGAGGCAGTTTCTGAACACACTGCCTGAAAGTGTAGTAGACTCACCAAATGTAAGGGCATTTTGTTGGTCATTAGATAGAGACATGGACAAGAACGGAATAATGTAGGTTAGATGGGCTTCAGATTGGTTTCACAGGTCAACGCAACATCGAAGGCCGAAGGGCCTATACTGCGCTGTAATGTTCTATGCTCTATGTGAAAAGGAAGAACGTCCAGTGAATGGTGAGCAGGAAAAGGAATGGCACTAAATGAATCGCTCCTTCAAAGAACCAGTGTGGACACTTTGGCATCAGAGCATAGACAAAGATGACAGTGGTCCGAAGGAAGGAGTACTAAACTGGCCAAGGCAAATTATATCAAAATTAGAGAGGAGCTGGGAAATGTGGATTGGACACAGCTTTTTGAAGGGAAGCCCACATTTGAGATGTGGGAGGCTTTCAAAGATAAGTTAAAGATAGTGCAGGATAGGCATGTCCCGTTGAAAGCAAAGGATAGGAAGGGCAAGATTCGTGAACCGTGGATGACAGGAAAAATTGTATGACTAGCCAAGAGGAAAAAGGAAGCATACATAAGGCCCTAGCAGCTAAGAACAAAACAGGCTCTGGAGGAATATTGGGAGAGTAGGACCAGTCTTACATGAGGAATCAAGCTGGCTAAAAGGGGTCATGAAATAGCGTTAGCGCACAGAATTAAGGAGAATCCCAAAGCCTTTTATACTTATATAAGAAGCAAGCTGGTAACTAGAGAAAGGATTGGTCCACAAAAGAATAAGGAAGGAAGCCTGTGTGTCGAAACTGAGAGAATGAGTGAGATTCTGAATGATTACTTTGCATCAATGTCCACTGAGGAGAAGAACATGACGAATGGTGAGATTAGAGATAGAAGTTTGATTAGTCTGGATCATGTTGACATAAGTAGGGAAGATGTGCTGGGTAGGCTAGAGGTTATTAAGGTGGAGAAATCCCCAGGACCAGATAGAATATATCTCAGGTTGCTGAGGGAGGTGAGAGAGGAAATAACTGTGGCCCTGACAGATATCTTTGTAGCATCCTTAAACACCGGAGGACTGGAGGGTTGCTCATGTTGTCCCCCTATACAAGAAGGGTGTAGGGACATTCTGGGTAACTACAGGCTCGTGAGCCTGATGTCAGTGGTGGGAAAAGGTAGTGAGGGATAAAAGCTATTTATATTTGGAAAAGAATGGGCTTATCAGTGATAGTCAACATGGTTTTGTGCGGGGGAGATCGTGCCCTACCAACTTAATAGAGTTCTTTGAGAATGTGACCAAGTTGATAGATGACGGAAGAGCTATCAATGTCATATACATGGACTTTTGATAAGTTTCTCAAGGTAACTTAATGGAGAAAGTGAAGTCACATGGTGTGCAGAGTGTTCTAGCTAGGTGGATAAAGAACTGGTTGAGCAACAAGAGACAGAGAGTAGTAGTGGAAGGGAGTTTCTCAAAATGGAGGAAGGTGACCAGTGGTGTTCCACAGGGGTCAGTGTAGGGGCTATGTCAAAGAATACAGGAGAATATAGATAGACTGGAGAGTTGGGCGGAGAAGTAGCAGATGGAGTTCAATCCAGGCAAAATTGAGGTGATGCATTTTGGGAAGTCTAATTCTCCAGCAAATTATACAGTAAACGGAAGAGCCTTGGGAAAAGTTGATGAGCAGAGAGATCTGGGAGTTCAGGTCCATTGTACCCTGAAGGTTGCTGCACAGGTGGATAGAATGGTCAAGAAGGCATATGGTATGCATGTCTTTATCTGACGGGGTATTGACTGTAAGAGCAGGCAGGTCATTTTAAAATTGTACAAGATGTTGGTTCGGCTTCATTTAGAATACTGTGTACAGTTCTGGTTGCTACATCACTAAAAGGATGTGAACGCTTTGGAGAGAGTGCACAGAAGGGTTACGAGAACGTTGCCTAGTATGGAAGGTGCTTGCTATGAAGAGAGGTTGTGTAGATTGGGATTGTTTTCATTAGAAAAAAGGAGATTGAGGGGGGACCTGATTGAGGTCTACAAAATCATGAAGGTTATAAACAGGGTAGATAGAGATAAGGTTTTCCCAGGGTGAAGGATTCAATAACGAGAGGTCACGCTTTCAAGGTGAGAGATGAAAAGTTTAAGGGGGATACATGCAACAAGTACAAAGGGTGGTAGGTGTCTGGAATGCGTTGCCAGCAGAGGTAGTAGAGGCAGGCACGGTAGATTCATTTAAGATGTGTCTGAACAGATGCATGATTAGGTGGGGAGCAAAGGAATACAGATGCTTAGGAATTGGGCAACAGATTTAGACAGTACATTTGGTTCAGCTCAGGTTTGGACGGCCGAAGGGCCTGTTACTAGACTGTAAATTTTCTTTGTCCTTTGTTCTTTGTTCTTATCAACCTGTGCTGTAACCATTCCGAAATTCAATGACACCTTGTAAATTCTCACCTCAGAGACAATCATCATGGATTTGTACAGGGTGGGTGATGTTTGAAAAACCTGCTTGATGAAGTCAATGGAGGAAATTAGCTGACTGTCAGCAAGCTGAACATAGGGATATGAACACATTAGTTGACAAGATGTGAAGAATGGGCTCTCAAGAAAGGCCTCAGCTATTTTCATATTTACTAACTACTTTGACAATCGAAGAGAAAACTATAGTTTGCTAATTACACAGAAGGGGATGAAGAAGAACTGACAGGATAGATGGAGAGAAACGATTTATGATGACTGAACAGTTACATGACCACAGGCTTCTAAAAATAATAGACAGATTTTTTTGAAGTAAAAGTAGGAAACACGTCTACACACAATGATTGGTAGGCATTTGGAATTAATTTCCACAAGTAGCAATTGACGACTTGATCATTTTAAATCACCCAATGAGGTATGGAGAGAAGGCAGATGTATATAGAACATAGAACAGCACAGTACAGTACAGTACAACTCCTTTGGCCCCTGACGTTGTGCTCGCCTTTTATCCTTCTCTGAGATCAGACTAACCTACATACCCTTCATTGTACAAAATTCCATGTGCCTATCCAAGAATCATTTAAATGTCCTTAATGTATCTGACTCACTACGGCAGCTGGCAATGTATTCCATGCATGCACGACTCTCTGAGTAAAGAACTTACCTCCAACATCTCCCCTAAACCTTCCTCCAATTAGCTTATAATTATGCCCCCTGGTGATAGACATTTTCACCATGGGAAAAAGTCTCTGGCTATCCACTCTATCTATGGCTCTGATTATCTTGTACACCTCTATCAAGCCACCTCTCATCCTTCTTCGCTTCAATGAGAAAAGCCCTAGTTCCCTCAACTTTTCTTCATAAGTCATTCCTCCAGTCCAGGCAAAATGGTAAATCTCCAGTCCTGGTAAATCTCCTTTGCACCCTCTCTAAAGCTTCCACATCCTTCCTATAATGGGGGGGACCAGAACTGAACACAATATTCCAAGTGTGGTCTAACGAGGGCTGTATAGAGCTGCAACATAACCTCAGAGTTCTTAAACTCAATCTCCCTGCTAATGAAAGCCAACACATCATATGCCTTCTTAACAACCCTATCAACCTGGGAGACAACGTTGAGGGATCTATGGACATGGACCCCAAAATGCCTCTGTTCTTCCACACTGCCAAGAATCCTACCTTTAACCCTGTATTCTGCATGCAAATTCGACCTTCCAAAGTGAATGACTTCACACTTTTCCAGGTTGAACTCCATCTGCCACTTGTCACCCCAGTTCTGTATCCTGTCAATGTCTCGTTGCAACCTACAACAGCCCTTCACACTATGCACAACTCCACCAACCTTTGTGTTATCGCCGAACTTACTAACCCACCCTAAGATGTACAGTTGGATTGCAGATCAGTCATGATCTCATTAAAATTGCAGAATGGCTCCAGGGGCCGAAAGCGTGACTCCTGTTCCTGTGGACAGGTATTCTTGGGTTTCTGGGGCTTCCCCTTCATGCTGAAACCAGTCAGTATGAAACCTGTCTCCTCCAGAGGGCTGTATCTCAGACATTTAACATGCAGCACAGCATTAAATAGTTGAGGGCAAGACCTCCATCCTGAACAGCTGCAAGCAAGAAAAGTCAAGAGGAGGTAAATTGTGGGCGTTCCCAACAGGGAATGCAAAGGAGGTCATGGTGAGGGGTGGAGGTGAATGCGAGAGTACAGAAGGAGGGGAGGGGATACTCAGAACTCAGAGGGAGAGGTAGCCCTTCCTTTCCTGACTAAAGGCCAAGCAGATTACTTGTTAGGCTTCCAATCTGTTACCAGCACCCATCTGTCAGCCGAAAAGTTGCCATCCATTGGCCACCAAAGGGCCTCAATCAAAATGAGAATGGGCAGACCACTGAAGCCTTGCAGACTGTGTGTTAAGTAATAGCCAGGTCAAGGGGAAGGCAGGGTGACAGCAGCAGAGGTGTCCTCTGATACTTACAGCCACTTCTCACTTGCAAAACTAACTACAGGAAAATCTCTGTTCTACCTTTCTATTCCAAGAGTAACAACAAAAACTCTTCTGATTTAATAGCCATCGGATGGCAGTCCTCACTTTCTCCTATCAGTTGCAGAGCAGTGGGAGATGCAACTCCGGCTGTCAAGAAACTGTCTTCACAGAATTTCATATTTGAAATTTCGATATTTTCATCAAAAATTAAATGCACTTTATTTGTTTTATATCTATATGGAAGGAAGACTGACATCAATGTGTTATGCAATGAGTTGCACTGTGTCAGGCAATGAGTTGGTGGCTCATCATGTGTCTAAATTAAGCCCAGTCACTTATAGCTGGATGTTGTTGTCATGATAAAGTCATTTTCTATTCTAGCTATGGCTTGTGGTGTTACATATTGCAGTAAAAAAAACTTCAGAGAGAAAAAAATGCTCAGTGTTTATAATGCTAAAACAGTACAGACAAGTTTACGGAATTTAAGATGATTACTTACAGCATCTGTTTCGAGCAGCTAGAGAATAATGAGGTGCTAACTTGACTCATTCATAGTAACTATTAACACATTTGGCATTTACAGAAGTGACAATTAAAGTTGCTAAAGGGCACCATTGTATGTTGTGAAGGACAAATGTGCCAATTTAGGCACCACTCAGCAAAGTGGTGCAATCGCAGAGTGGTTATACAACAGAACCAGCAATTCAGAAATCTGAATTAATGGCAGAAGCCTGGTCTAACTTTTCAGAGAAATTAGATCAAAGCTCATCACAGCAAAGGGATAGTCTAAAACAAAAACAGAAATTGCCAGAAAAGCTCAGCAGCTCTGGCAGCGTCTGCAGAGAGAAATCAGAATTACCGTTTCAGGTCGAGTGACCCTTCCTCAGAACTGGAGAATGTAATTCGAGTCATCACATTAAAAATCTGAAATAATAAATTAACATCAGTACAGGTCCTTCTGGTATAGCACACGTTTTGTCAATACGGATTGGCTATAACACAATTGATGAATTGTGGACACTGTTTGGATAATGCAAGCTTTCTACTGAACAGATTTAGTGTTTTTTATTGCAATCTTCAGCAGCACAAATTTAAATAGTGGTTTTCCATAGCCTGATTTTCTATAGCATGAGATTGCAGAGGAACAAAACTGTTGCGTTACACCAGAATGCCCTGTAATGGAGAACATACAATTATAATTGTTATAGAAAAGAAACTATCTGGTTCTCCACTTTCCAACAAGGGGATTACAATTTACTATTGTCTGTACACATGTGCAGATGCACAGTCATTTGGTCATCATTAACTGTCCTTTGAAATGGCAAGCTGGTTGGTTGTATCAAACTATTGTAAAAAGTAGAGATGATATGGACAGGCCATCCATCATTAATCTAAGCATCAAATAACATCTAGTGGAGCCTGAAAAGTCCTCCTTATAAATATCTAGCAACTTGCTCCTAGATTTGGCCAGCTGACTCACATATTAGTCAAGCATCAGTCTGATAGAATCACACTCAGAATAATATTTTTCAGCCAATTTCCCTGAGGCCACCATTATTGGCAGGATAGACCACAATTTATGCTCAGACAAATGGAAAGCTTATCTCTGGGACTCCTCAATATTGATGTTGAACTGCATGAATTCTCATTGTCATTCATTGCCAATTATCATGAGCAAAGAAACCTCTTTTATCATTATCATCTACCACCCTCTCGCTGCTGAGGAGTCACTTCATGTTAAATAAAACTTCAACGAAATATTGAGGGCTGCAAGAGCACAATATATATTCTGGCTAGGGGACTTCATGGTTTATTACCCGGAGTTGCTCAATGAAACATATACTGATCAAGCTATTGAAATGCAGCTTTATTTTTGATGAAGCGTTTTGCCCGAAATGTCGATTTTGCTGCACTTTGGATGCTGCCTGAACTGCTGTGCTCTTCCAGCACCACTGATCCAGAATCTGGTTTCCAGCATCTGCAGTCATTGTTTTTACCTGATTGAAATGCAAGTCATATCTGCAAGAGACAAAAAAATTGCAGATGGTTGGAATCCAAATGGACAGGCAGGAGGTTGGAAGAACACCGTAGGCCAGGCAGCTTCAGGAGGTGGAGAAGTCGGTGTATTGGGTGTAAACTTTCTTCAGGACAGCAGACATGTGTCAAGCAGTAAGAGAACCAACATGAAATGACACATAGAGACAGCAAGCCAAACTAAATCAGCATTCCTATCGCTGGAGTCATAACACCATAAAATTAAAACATGCAATGACCCTCAAAATTGTTCATTTGTTTTTCACTAGGCTTTACAATGATCAAATATTGAACTCCAAATATATAACTTAAAAAGAATTAACAATTTATTATTCATGATGTCACTTTACCAGAACAAAGATAAACAAGGAAGTAATCTAATTAATATCTAAAATCTAAGCCCGGCTTCTTCAATCATAATCTCATACACACATGGACAGACAGACAAACGAACACAGTTAAGGGATAAATAATAGGCCTTCATAAAATCCTTGGACAATGCTTTGTTCATAAATACATTATACAGTATATCTTGCTCGTATTTCAAAGTTTCCAGTTTGTGCAAACAATATCAACTGACTTTCAGGAATATTTACAGACAGGGATTCTTTGCTCAGAATATTGAACAATTCAATAATTGGTGAGCTAACCAGAGAAAGCAAAACCTGAGCAGCCAATCCAGCAGCTTCCAAAATCACACTGTCCTACAAATGAAATCTGATTCAGAACTGTTTGCTCCCTTTTTATTTCCAATTAATATTCTCTGTTGTTGGCTGGCTGGACTGACCAATTCAACAGCTACCAGCCTGGAGTATAGCAATATCTCAGAGCCAATTGGTCTACAGTGCCCATGGAACAGTGATTTGGTTGCATTATCTTCCAGGCTAGTTCCCTGCAGGTAACATCTGCTTTTGTTGTCTTCGTTTTTAAGACAACCAGCCATTCAAAGTTCAATCTTTAACCTCAACCCACAATTCAAAACCAAACAGAAATGAGAAAAATAAAAGAAAAATACATTGTGGTCATCCTCCACAAGTTCTGCCACCTACAAACAGACCCCATCACAAGGGATGTATTTCCCTCCCCACCCCTATCTGTGTTCTGTACAGAGCATTTCCATGCCCGCCACCAACCCACGTTCCATTCCTGGCACCCTCCCCTGCCACCAGAAGAAGTGCAAAACCTGTGCTCAAACCTCCCGCATCACCTCCGTCCAAGGCCTAGAAGGATCCTTCCACATCCGACAGAGATTTACCTGTACTTCCACGCACATCATCTACTATGTCCTTTGCTCTCAAAGTGATCTCGTCTACATTGGGGAAACAGAACACCAACTTATGGAACGCTTCAGAGAACATGTCTGGGACACATGCACTAAACAACCCCAAAGCCCTTTGGCCGAACACTTTAACTGCCCCTCCCACTCTGCCAAGGACATGCAAGTCCTGGGCCTCCTCCATCGCTAAACCCTAACCACCCAACGCCTGGAGGAAGAACGGCTTATCTTCTACCTTGGGACCCTCCAACCACACAGGATCAATGTGGATTTCACCAGTTTCCTCATTTCCTTCCTCCCACCTTCTCCCAGATCCAACCTTCCAACTCGGCACCGTCCTCTTGACCTGTCCTACCTGTCCATCTTCCTTCCCACCTGTCTGCTCCACCAACACTCTGACCTATCACCATCACCTGCACCTTCATCGACCTATCACATTCCCAGCAACCTTCTCCCTAGCCCCACCCCCTCTCATTTACCTCTCTGCCCCCTTGGGATACCCCCTCATTCCTGATGAAGAGCTTATGCTCAAAACGTCGACTCTCCTGCTCCTCAGATGCTGCCTGATCGGCTGTGTTTTACCAGCACTACACTCTTCGATAACAACTACCTGCAACAGCTGCCTAAGATATTTTGGGAGGAATGATCACCCAACAGTTTTTGTGGCAACAAATACCTATCTTGATGACACTCTCCATAATGTTGTTTTGGTAGCATCATTGCAGTAAGTGGAAAAGATTCAGCATGTATGTTGCTGCTAAGGAACAGGCAAACAAGAGTTGGTAGAACCATGAGTTGTTGTTTTGAATAAGGTTATTTTCAAGAATAACATTGCATTCATAAAGCATCCTTAATATTTCAATCCCCTAGAGGCTGCCTGGTTCAAAGGCAGACAAAGATGAATAAAAAGACTCAAAAGATATCACCATGTTGAAGTGATGGGTTTCATGGATGTGAAATGTGAGAATAGAAATAGCAAGAATGTAGGATTAGGGAGAGTGATCCTACTGAAATAATTCAATATTCTACTACCTATAATTGTACAGTGTGTGTGTGTGGGGGGAGAGTGGACCAGATCAGCTTTCAAAATACACTAAGTAAGAGCTGGGATTTAGAATTGCAATAGATTACAGAGATACAAAAATAGGTGTGAAGGTGAGCAGTGAGGGTGACACCAGAAGTATACAGAGGGATACAGACAGTTAACTCCGTGGGCTAAAGTTGGCAGATGGAAGATAATATGGGGGGAATGTTAGGTTATGCACTTTGTCAGGGAGAATAGAAGAGATTAATATTATTTAAATGGGAAAGACCTCAGAAAGCTGCAGCACAGAGGGATTTGGATGTTCTTGTAGATGAATCACAAACAGCTAGCATCCAAGTTCAGTGTGTAACAGGGAAGGAATGTTGGTAATTATTTCAAAGGGACTGGAATATAAATGTAAGGGTTTTGCTAAAATTAGCCAGACCATACCTGGAATGCTGTGAACAGTTTCGTTCCCCTTACCAAAGGACAGACATCCTGGCATTGGAGGCAGTCCAAGAAAAGTTCACAAGATTGATTCTGGGTATGGAGGCATCGTCATATGAGGAGAAGTTTTGTGGTTAGACTTATACTCATTGGACTTCAGAAGAATGACATCATACCTTATTGAAACATATACGATTCTGAGGGGACTAGATGCTACAAAGTCATTTCCTTTATAGTGGAAACTAGGATGTCAGGGCATAATCTCAGAGGAAATGGTCACCCATTTAAGACACAGATGAGGAGAAACCTTTTCTCACAATGGGTAGTGAATCTTTGGAATTGTTTACCATAGAGGACTGGAGAGGCTTGGACATTGAGAATCTTCAAAACTGAAATAGATAGATTTTTAATCATTAAGGAAATCAATGGTTATAGATAAAGGCAGGAAAGTGGAGTTGAGGAATATCAGAACAATCATGATTGCATCGAATGGCAGAGCAGACTTGATGGGCTAACTAGCCTACGTTCGCGCCAATGTCGTACGATTTTATAGGTCTGGGGTGATGTAAAGGTTTGTATTTTCAAAATTACTATATCGACAGGTTGGGAACTAACTGAAAGCCAGTGATTACAAGCAATAAAAAAAACTAGATTTCCAATGAGATATGTGGTTGGCTGAGGATTCTAGATGTCTTGAAGTTCAAGTCTTTGGAAATTAGAAGACTACTGAGGACGGTACTGAAAATGTAAGGAAGGGAATGGCAAATATATATCTGAAAGCATGGATAAGGTAGTAGCTCTGACATTAATTTTATATATACACATACATATATTGTACTATATATAGTATATATAAAGATGATAAGAGTAGATGGTTTTCATGATTGATTGAACTAAGACACAATTTAATTGTGATGTATGCTGACTTAACATACCATTGTCCATCACACTCCAAACAGTTTTTCAAAATATCAACAAAATGAAAATATCTTTAAAATATTTGTTTTAAAACATTGAGACAAATAAATGCCAACTAGAAAAGGTATTCAGAACTCAAGAGACTTTCTAACCTTTTCATTAATTTAAAATATAACAGACAAGATTGGAAATGAAGCATTCTTAGAGGGTAATTAACACAATCATTTAATTGACAGATGCAAAATGGATTCATGTATTAATGCATGCCAAAAACAGTAAAATGATATTCTTGAATTAATTTCCTTTGAGAGTTTTGAATGCATTTACAATTGACAGTCCAGCCAAAAATACCATATAATAAATTATTCATGGGCAATGAAGTATTGATATAATTTCTATAGCACTCTGACTGGTTAAATAATCATGTCATACAGAGTGGTCAGATCAATGCCAATGACATAAAATTGGTGACTGTATAAGATTTTGAAAGAATATTTGATTCTGATCAGTTACACAAAGACAGAACAATTCACTTAAGCAGAGCTAATACACTCTAGTGATTAAAAGCAAAAACTGCAAACGATGCAAACAAAAATGATTTAGACCGAGGTAAAGGATAGTCAAACTTGGACCATGATTTATTTGCTCAATGTAGAAAGGGAAGGTGGCAGTGGACTTGTAGTGGAACACTAAGAAGCTGTCCACAGCAAAACCAAAAAAATCATCTAAACATTTTCCTCTTTGCGAAGAGCACATCTGGAGGCCAACAATATAAAGTATAGCAAGTAATCAAATAGGGAATTCAGAAGAAATTCTTTTACCCACGTAAGTGGTGAGAATGTGAAGCCAGCCACCTCCACAGGGACTGTAATCATCTAGATGGATTGGAGAAGAAGCTGAATAAACATATGAGAGAAAAGGGAATAGAAGGTTAGATGATATATTTAGGTGAGGAAAAATCGCTCATATGTAACATTAATGCCATCATACAATGCTTGGAGTGGATGGCATATTTACATATTTCCTGCAAAAGTCTATGAAAATATTTACAAATAAACTGGCATGTAAATTGTAACATATCTATAATTATATTTTACTTGCATTTGTATAGCACCTCACCATAGCCTAGAAATTCAAAGGTGCACAAATATTTTTCAGGTACAAAATGAGGACCTAAAATTCTACACAATATGCCAGGTGCCAGCTTTCTTTTTTCCTGCTGCATTGGTAAAAACAGGGAAAGAAACATCCAGACCAAAGAAGCAAATGTGAAAATCAGACAAATGTGTAATATATGGCAATGTTAATGATAGTTGTCCAATAATAAATTACTTGTCAAAAATTGGGTTAGTTTGTTTCTAACATTGGAACACATTATGTGCTATGAAGCATTCACTGCAGCAAATCAGCAGATTTCTCTGTATGTAGCTTTTGAACAATAGCAGACCAACTATCAGGCACAGTCACAACATCATCTACCAACAACTCATGTAGCCCTTTACGATGAATTGTCTTAAAGACAAGGTCGCCTTACAGTGTCCCTTTCTTTCCAAAAAAATTAACAATTTATAATAACAAGCAAGTCTATGATTTTCTATAACATATGGATATTCAGACCTCACTACAGTGATTTGTTTGCAGATATCATTGATACCATGATAAAGTCTGTTATTCCTGTTTGAGTTCAGGATCCTGTATGTTATTGACAAGGATTTCAATGGCAATGCTGATACCTAGCCAACATACTGACTGCCTTGTGAACAGAAGTAATGAGATTGTTGAAGAATATCAAGCCACAAAGAATCTGACACAATTACCTGCCTTCTTTTAGAAATGTTTCATCAGCAGTACGTAGCTGATCTCAAATAGACCTGCATGGTCTCACATACTCACATGTTCATGGGATGCTAAATTGAATCCGGCTATCCTTCAATGATATTTTTGTAAAGTTCAGTAATGTGGAAACTTTTGAAATTTCTTCTTGTAACTGCTGGCATTTGCACTGTGTGAAATTTATCAGGTCAATTTGAAGAACATTTTCAAATTTTAGGTCAATGAAGTCAACTTACACATCCAACTTACCGATCCAGATCCTTCTGCAGCACACTAAATGCATCGGATGTGACAATCAGGTTACTTAGCTTGTACCCAATCTCAAAGTCATGATCTCAGATTTTTATCAGAAGAAACTGCAGCATTGATGGTGCACTTGTTAATGGATTTCACCCAATAATCTCCAGTGGTTTGTGATCACTCACAAATCCTTTTCTGAATATATAGGTACAAAAACATATGACTCCAAAAGCTAAAGCTAATATTCCCCACTCATTGTTTGAGTAATTGAGGATAACCATATATAATCCATGTGTCGACAAAGTCCCATTTTATATTCTTCATCATACTGTGTGGCACTACCCGATGCTAAGTAAACAGACTTCAAAGGTGTACTAACTCAAAACTGGGCAATCTTGGCCATTACTGGCAGCAGAATTGTATTCAACTACAATTTGTAACTTCACATCCATAAGACCATAAGATATAGGAGCAGAATTAGACCATGTGGCCCACTGAGTCTGATCTGCCATTTGATCATTGTTGATATGCTTCTCAACTCCATTCTCCTGCCTACTCCCCATAACCTTTAATCATCTCACTCATCAAGAACCTATCTATCTTTTCTGAGGAGGTTTGGCCTGGTCCATAACAGCAAATGCAAATTATCTGCCTGTTTGTAGAATGCACTCTCCCTTTCTGTGGGGCACCTATTTCCTGGATAGTTATTGCCCTAGAATCGTAAAATTACAAGTATGATACGTCCAATAGTGGTTGTGCCAATGCTTTTGAATGGGGTACAGAATGTAGTGAGATCTTTGGACTCCTCCACAAGATGTGCTGACCAGAAAGAATGCAAATCCCAGACTTAGCCCTTCTAAAGTGGATATATTGTAGGGATCCACTTCAAAGCATTCAAACTCCATTTTATCTCAACATCACTTCACCAGAGGTCTGGTCGCTAGAGTGAGCAATTTCAAACCACTGAAAGGAAAGATGGAACTAAATGTAGTGGTTAAATTCCAAATGTGCAACTCTCAATCATTACACCAGGAGCAGCAAACACATCAATACACTGCATTTTGTTTCGCCATTGCTGACTATAGATGTAGGTCCTTTAAAAATATAAAAGGTGCGAACAAAGCTTGGCATCGGCAGAATGTCAGCTGTCAGGCCTTTCTTGTCAAGGTTCAGCATTACAATATTCAGGGTTTGTAATGAATAATGGCTGATTGAGCAGCAGGGAATCTATAACTGTTAAATTGCACCCCTGGAAACTGTCAGTACTTACAGTAAAGGATATCAGATTTTAAATCCTGAAGCTAAATAATAATATTGAAAAATAATTATTATTCTTTGACTGGACAAAAGTACACAATACACAATTAACAAGCATCAACCAGGGATTATAATTAGTCAGATTTTCTTTCTGGAGAATTGAATGAGACAGGAACTAATTATTTGGCTGAAGATGTGAATTACATTTCAACATTCTTTTCTCCAACAAAAACTGATTTTTATTAGAGTCATTCTTTCTGGAAGATTCAGTTTATGTTTTTTTTGTTCTTATAGCAAGGTTTGTGGTTGCTGTCGAGTGTCCTCCCTATTAATGCATAAATCAAAAATTTTCAATAAGAATACCCCTTTGGTAGCTTTAAAATATAAATATGCTGCTGTTTGGTGTGTTATGTCAGTTGGTATGACAGTATGTCTTTCAGAGACATGCTAATTATATCATCATTGTATCATATCATGTGAGGGTATAAAGGTCTCAAAGTCTACCTTACCCAAGGATCACCTAAAGCATGTTACACTACAAGGAGCATTCATTAACTTCTTACTGGCCCAGTCAATGTGTGCCTAAGGAATACAACATATGTATATAATTGCTGGCTGCAATAAATGTCTTTTGGATTCTACAAATCAACATTACACAAATCTCGTTGTTTTTATGTAATAAGGGATAACATAAACTTTGACACACAAGATGAATTCATTGCTGTAGCCATAAACTCATATCACTGTTCACCACATATCCTCATCAAGCATCTGTGATACCTGCTTAAATAACTCTCCAAGTGATTTAATTTACTATTATCCTTGTAAATGAACATTGTACCTGATTATTAATTCTAAAAGCTTCCTCACTTCCAAAATTAAAATGAATGCCTGGAGTTGCTGGGCTTCCCTTTATATCCATTTTTGAACAAGCTTACAACATTTTCAAATGTCCCATCCTTAGGCACCATCCGTCACGTAAGGAAGACTGGAAGATTATGGTCAGTACCTAAACAATTCTCACCCTTAGCTCTCTCAGCAACTTATGCATCCCAAAGAACTTCATGACTTATCTATGTACCGCCTGTCATTCCAATATCTTTTTTGCCAATGAGTATATCCACTTCCTTAATAAAGGCAAAATACAATGGATGCTAGAAATCTGCAGAAGAGACATACCAGACTTAAAATGTTAACTCTCTTTCTTTCTACACTGATGTTGTTAGACCTGCTAAGTTTCTCCAATATTGTAAGCGTTTATTTCAATTATCTCACTTCCACCGTGACCACTTCTTTGATAAAGACAGAAGCAAATTGCAAATTTAGGACATGAGCAATGCTCAGTACCTCTGTACATAGATTCCCTTTAGATCCCTAATTGGTACAATGCTTTCTCTTTCTATCTGATTAAATCTTCTGTAAGCCTATTAGCAATAAAGAGTTCCTTTTATTTAAGTTGCCACTGCATTCTCATACTCTCTCTTTGCTTTTCTCGTTTCTCTATCCATTTCCCCTTCAAACCTTCCACATGCAACCTGGTTCTCATTTGCATTTTCAAACTAGCATCTGTCAAATAGTCCCCTTTTCTGCTTCACCTAACCCATAATTTCTCTTGACATCTAGACAGCTCTACTTTGGTAACTCTATTACTTCTGGTAATGTGTTCAGACTATTACACAAACTAGTTCTGAAGAGGCCATACCAGACTTGAAAAATTAACTATTTCCCACTCCACAGATGTTGCCAGACTGCTGGGTTTCATAGAACATGGAACATAGAACAATACAGCATAGAACAAGCCCTTCGGCCCTCGATGTTGCGCCGACCTGTGAACTATTTTCAACTGGTCACCCTACACTATCCCATCACCATCCATGTGCTTATCCAAGGAATGTTTAAATCTCCCTAATGTGGCTGAGTTAACTACATTGGCAGGAAGGGCATTCCATGCCCTTACCATTCTCTGAGTAAAAAACCTGCCTTAAGAACATCTGTCTTAAATCTATCACCCCTCAATTTGTAGTTATGTCCCCTCTACAAGCTGAAGTCATCATCCTAGGAAAAAAACTTTCACTTTCTACCTTTCTAATCCTCTAATCATCTTGCATGTCTCTATCAAATCCCCTCTTAGCCTTCTTCCTTCCAATGAGAACAGGATCAACTCTCTCAGCCTTTCCTCATAAGACCTTCCCTCCAGACCAGGAAATATCCTGGTAAATCTCTTCTGCACCTTTTCCAATGCTTCCACATTTATCTTGTAATGGGTTGACCAGAACTGTACACAATATCCCAAGTGTGGCCATATTGTTTTGTACAGTTGCAGCTTGAAATTACAGCTCCGGAACTCAATCCCTCTACCAATGAAACCTAACACACCGTATGTCTTCTTAGCAGCACGATTAACCTGGGTGGCAACCTTCAGGGATCTATGTACATGGACTCCAAGATCCCTCTGCACTTCCACACTACCAGGAATCTTTCCATTGACCCAGTATTCTGCCTTCCTGTTATTCTTCCTAAAGTGAATCACCTCACATTTAGCTGCATTCAACTCCATTTGCCACCTCTCAGCCTAATTCTGCAGTTTATCCAAGTCCCCCTGCAACCTACAACATTCTTCCACACTGTCCACTACTCCACCAACTTTAGTGTCATCTGCAAACTTACTAATCCATCTGCCTATGCCTGTGTCTAAGTCATTTACAAATATGACAAACAGCAGTGGTCCCAAAACAGATCCTTGTGGCACACCACTAGTAATTGGACTCCAGGCTGAATATTTTCTATCAACCACCACTCGCTGCCTTCTTTCAGAAAGCCAGTTTCTAATCCAAACTGCTAAATCAACCTCAATCCCATGCCCCTGCATTTTCTCCAACAGCCTACCATGTGGAATCTTATCAAAGACTTTACTGAAGTCCATGTATACCACATCAACTGCCCTACCTGCATCTACATGCTTGGTCACCTTCTCATAAACTCAATGAGGTTCGTGAGACATGACCTGCCCTTGACAAAACAATGTTGACTATCTGAAATCAAATTGTTGCTCACTGGATGATTATAAATCCTATCTCTTATAATCATTTCCAAATGTCCTCTGGTACTAAACCTGTAGACAATGATGACTCAAAGATTAAAGCCAAAGGCTCCACCATCTCCTTCCTAGCAACCCAGAGAATCCTCGGATAAATCCCATCTGGCCCAGGGGATCTGTCTACTTTCATTCCTTCTAGAATTGATAACATCTCTTCCTTACTAACCTCGATCCTTTCTAGTCTAATACCTCGTACCTCATTCTTCTCCTCTACAATAGTCTCCTTTTCCTGAGTGAAAACCAATGATAAATATTCATTTAGCACTTCTCCGATCTCCACAGGCTCCGCACACAACTTCCCTCTTCTGTCTTTGACTGGCCCTATTCCTACCCGAGTCATCTTTTTATTCCCCACATACCGAGAGAAAACTTTAGGGTTCTCCTTTATTCTATCTGCTAAAGACTGCTTATGTCCTCTCTTTGCTCTTCTTAACTCTCTCTTTAAATCCTCCTGGCTAATCCGTAACTCTCCTTCGCCTTATCTGAACCATCTTGTCTCAGCGTCACATAAACCTCCTTCTACTGCTTAACAAGAGATGCAATTTCTGTCGTAAACCACAGTTCCCTTACCTTATAACTTCCTCCCTGCCTCACGGGGATATACCCAACATAAACCAGCTCCACATTTCAATTGACCCCATCCTCTGCATTTCGCTACCCCATTCTATGCATCCTAAATCTTGCCTAATCACATTATAATTGCCCTTGCCCCATTGATAACTCTTGCCCTATGGCATGTACCTATCCATTTCCATCGCTAAATTAAATGTGACTGCATTATAGTCACTCTCTCCAAAGTGCTCACCTACAACTAAATCAAACACCTGGCCTGGTTGATTCCCAAGCGCCCTCTTGTGGGCCCCCTTTGACATACCATGTCAGGAAACCCTCCTGCACATATTGGACAATGTTTCTCCAGCATTCTCTGAGTTTATTACAGAAACAATCTTGCTTCTAAATGCTGCCCATTGCTAACTTACAATTAAGACTGACAATCTTCCCTGTGAATTTAGCTTAGCCAGTTCCATCATTAACCCAATGAAATTAGTCTTAAATATTTCTACTCTCGATGTTCCATAAATGTTTCCAGACCAACCCTTTGACCCACCTCATTCCCCAGAACCTCATCCACCAAAGTTCGCACGGTGGCAGTAGTCAGAACTGCTGCCCAACAGTGCCAGGACCAAGGTTCAATTTCACCCTCTGGTGACTGTCTGTGTGGAGTTTGCACATTTTCCCTGCATCTGCGTGAGTTTCCTCCAGGTGCTCCAGTGTCCTCTTAGTGTCCAAAAGAGGTGCAGGCTAGATGAATTAGCCAGAGGAAATACAGGGACAAGGTTGGGCGGTGGGGGTGATGGGGGTCTGGATGGAATGCCCTTCAGATGGTTAGTGTGGACTTGATGGGCCAAATGGCTTGCTTCCACAATGTAGGGATTCTAGTTGGATTGTAAGTGTAATGATCATAGTATCCATCTATGGGACTGACAGTTGATCACATATCCGAATTTCCAGCAGCAGCAGGCAGTTTTCCAACCCAACTTAGCTATCAAAGCACTGAAGTGAAAGCCCTTCTGAAATGAGGAAGAAAATGACATCAAATATCTTACTTTTAAAATTACTGTCATTATAACTTGCAAAACATTTAACATGACAGTCAGACGGCTTTTAACAAAATTGTCTCAAGATAAGGTGCACGTTTATAGTACTTGAAATTGTGGGAACCATCTGAACTGTAATTAGGATTGAGCTGCAAAAGTATCTTGAAATAGTCATAATTGCACCAACTAAATGCTTTCTGTCATCGCAATGGAAAATACCCTGATAAACTCCTGGGGATATGTTTAATCTCAAAAGAGCAGTTAATTTAATACAGGTAGTATCATTAGCTTGCAATAGCTTTGTTCACTCATATTTTAAAGTGCTGATATTCCGAATGCTTGCAACTTTCCCTGCTCTGGTTGGTTAAGATAGATAGCAACATAAAGAGCTTAGCCCCAATTCTGATAACTCATGCTTTACTGCTGCACAAACTAGCTCTTCTATTACTTGTGCTCAGCAAGCTCCACTCAGGATATTTAAAAAGTCATTACAAATAATAATTCATGTCAATAGACTAATTACAGAATTATTAAAATATAATATTTGCC
Source organism: Hemiscyllium ocellatum (assembly GCF_020745735.1). NCBI lineage: Eukaryota > Metazoa > Chordata > Chondrichthyes > Orectolobiformes > Hemiscylliidae > Hemiscyllium > Hemiscyllium ocellatum. Next base: position 84,999,181 of record NC_083405.1, on the reverse strand, counting down.
TTAGGCAACAATTAGCAGAAAATGCCAAACACATTCTCTCTACTATAGTTAGGACAGGGGTTTGGAGAGGAGGAATTGGGATGGGATTTGTTCTTGGGGGCAAGGATTGAGAGGAAGTGGAATATAAAGAGCAGAAGATAAAGAAGTGAAAAATCTTAGGGTTAATTAACTTGACTGCTCCTTTGAATGTTCAGCAGTCAGACACTAGAATATGAGACAAGTGGTCAAAACATATTTCAAACCTTTTCTCAACTAAATGAATTTCCTTAGTAAGCACAGGAAATCAAGCTAAGTTATTTGCATTTTTCTTCAAGGTGGCTTGGTCTCAGGAGTTTTCAGTATTGAGAAAGTGAACAGAAGGCCGAACCACAAGCAACTAAAATGTAAAACCAGACTGTAAAAGCTTCTACAAGCATGAAAAAGGAGGTATTTGGCTGGAGATCATCAATGCATTGGTATAGGCCTTTCAAATTTCCATTAAATGGAATGATTCCATTAACAAGAGAGTGGTTAGCAAAATTAAAGTACATGGAATGGGAGGTAAAAAGCAATAACTTGGTTGTGGGGATGAAATATTTCCCGGTTTGCTGATGATACAAAGTTAAGCAAGAATGCCTGTTGTGAGGAAGATGTAAAACATTTTCTGGAGGAATTTGATGGGCTTAGTGAATGGACAACAACATGGCAGATCGAGTCAAATGTGGATACAAGTGATATTATCCACTTTGGTAGGAAGAACAGATGTGCAGAGAATTTCTTAAGAGTGAGAGTTTAGGAAGTGTAGATTTTCAATGGTACTTAGTTGGCCTTGTCAAGAAGTCACTGAAGGCTAACATGCAAGTGCAGCAAGCTATTAGGAAGTCTAATGGAATGTTAGCCTTTATTGCAAGAGAAGTTGAGTATAGGAGCAGTAAAGCATTGCTTTAATTTACAGGAGCTTGTTTAGATAAGGAGCTTGTGTCCCCTTATCTCAGGCAAGATGTTCATGCTATAGAGGGAGTGCAATAAATGTTCACCAGAGTTGTTCCCAGGATTCCAGGAATGTCCTATTAAGAAAGACCAAGAATCTGGAGTAGTATCCTCTGGAGTTTTAAAGAATGAGGAGTGGTCTCCTTGAAGCTTACAAAATACTGAAAAGACTGGATAGGCTAGATGCCTTTAAGATGTTTCTCCTTTAATAAAAGCTAGAAATCATTAACTCTGATTTTTATTGACCTGCTGAGCTTTTCCAGCAGTTTCTATTTTGTCTCTGATTTAGAGCATTCACAGTTTTTCCAGTGTTTAGAAACAACAATAACATTGCTCCAAGTACTTTAACATGGGGTCCATAGAAACCTATTAGATATGACTAACTGCCTTGAAGATCTGCAACTGCCCTGTGTATTCATTGAAGACTCTGTGACATGTAACAATGGCCCATTGGAAATTAAGGTATCCAATAGCTCATTTTAAAAAAAAGGTTCATTTGATATCACCTCAAGATAATTAGGGAATTCTAGTCCCATTCTCTGTTAAGGAAATCTATGAAATTTTTTACCTCATGACATCTAGCTTTTGCAAGTTTTCACAAATTGAGTCTAAAAATAAGAGATATAGAGTCATAGAGATGTACAGCATGGAAACAAACCCTTTAGTCCAACCCGTCCATGCCGAACATATATCCCAATCCAATCCAGTCCCACCTGCCAGCACCCAGCCCATATCCCTCCAAACCCTTCCTATGCATATACCCGTCCAAATGCCTCTTAAATGTTGCAATTGAACTTGCCTCCACCACTTCCTCTGGCAGCTCATTTCATACACGTACCAGTCTCTGTGTGAAAAAGTTGCTCTGTAGGTCTCTTTTATATCTTTCCCCCTCACCCTAAACCTATGCCCTCTAGTTCTGGACACCTCCAAGCCAGGGAAAAAAACTTTGCTTATTTACCCTATCCATGCCCCTCATAATTTTGTAAACCTCCATAAGGTCACCCCTCAGCCTCCAACGCTCCAGGGAAAACAGCTCAGCCTTTCAGCCTCTCCCTATAGCTCAAATCCTCCAACCCTGGCAACATCCTTGTAAATCTTTTCTGAACGCTTTCAAGTTTCACAACATCTTTCCGATAGGAAGGAGACCAGAATTGCACACAATATTCCAACAATGTCCTGTACAGCCACAACATGACCTCCCAACTCCTATACTCAATACTCTGACTGATAATGGAAAGCATACCAAATGCCAAGAAAATAATTCTTTTCTGGAATTGCACAGCTTCAACTTGCTGTGGTTAAATTTGTTCTGTTTTAGCAATAAGTAAAAAAGATCAAAAGGATTTAATTTATTGGTTGTGAAGTCATCTGCACTAGATTCACTGCCAGTTTAAAAACCAAATCTCACAGCAGCAAGCAGTGAAGATTTTTATTTGAGAAAGATGCTTTCTGAAAATTTCAGATCTTTATAGGTCACTGTATCACCAATTCTTCATTTCTTTTTATTCTTCACCATTCACTGAAAAACTTACATGCAAAATCTCTCTGTCAGAATTTTTTAGGTAGAAGGAAAGAATGAAGATAGGCTTTATCTTTCTGATTAATGAATCCAGCCCTTTCTCATTAAACTGCTGGCCAGTTCATTTAATGTGTGTGTTGGTGAACATTTAAATCTTGAAGATGAAGGGCATGAAAGTCAGATTGATAATGCTACTGAAGCTGTTATTCCAGATGATGGAATCTTCATACAGTCCTCTAGCCAGTTCTAGTGCAAAGCCGACATTTGGCATCTGTTCACTTGGATATTCCACATTTACCATGCAATTTCCAATTGGTCGATTATGGATGCCAAATGCATGTTTTACAAACTTGGAACACAGTGGCCCAGTCAGTACATTTGCTCATTACTCACCATAAGAAGAGTAAAGAAACCTACCACATTTATTATTTAAAGGGCCAGACACCCAATTCATAGGTACAGCAATTTAGACTAACTTATGCTTTTGTAAAGATGGAGGAAAGATTATGGAGTGTTTTTATTTGTGGCAAGTTGACTTTGCAGAGAGTGTTGCTGAATCCTCACTGGGATAGTAGAGAATTTAGTGACTGGCTCACACAAACGTTGCAACTGGCATGCAGGCTACAATTGCAGTCCTTCTAGGTCTGTAACATAATGGTGGAAAGTTCAATGTGGCCCCTTTCATGAAATTGGAGCTGGATTCCATCCAATTCACCCAGTATTTTGGAGTCCATACCTCATTCTGTTCTTCCGTATGCCAATCAAACAAGGTTCTCATCAGAGTCCCACATGGCAGCCTTGCTTTCTGGTGAGCTCAGACAGCAGCGTTAGATAGTGTGAAGGAGCATCTTCATTAAGGTTGCTCTCTCTTCTCTTCCTGGGTGTGCTATGGCTTGTTAGGCAGCAGTAGTTCAAAGCAGTAAAGGAAGACAGGAAAGATTGGGCTGGAAGAAGAATGAATTAGGCAGAAAGGACGTAAGAAAAAATAGCAAATAAGAGGAGTAGACATTCAATGCCTCAAGCATGCCATACAATCCAAAAGATCCCCTTACAGTCACCACCAATGACCAAAAACTGAACTGACTCATGGCTACAAGATTACATCAGAGGCTAGGAGTTCTGCAGTTAACCATAACTCGCCTCCTGTCTCCTCAGTGCCTGCCCACATTTTAGTGAGGACTCTGATGGAATACTCTTAATTTGCCTGAATGACAACACTCATGAAGCTGAACACCATCCAGCACAAAGCAGTCCATTTGATTGATACCACACTCACACCTTCAAAATTTACTGCCTGCCCACCAGTAACAGCAATTTGTGCCATTTATATGAGGCACTGCACCAACTCACCAAGGATTCTCTGGCAACACCTTCCAAACTCATAGCTTCTACTATCATGTAAGGCAGTTCGTATCTTCAAGCGTTATGAGCCTATCATTAGAAAGGCTTCACCTATCAGAATACAAATTCCTGGGAAGAGCTAACCTCTACTGTCTAACCATGTGTTAAGTTCCATGTCGCTAACAACAATACATACTTACTCTTATGTAGACCCTGATGTCTCAAAAAAGACTATCATTTAAATCAGATGTAATGTAATGTAATTACAAATGTAAGCTATTAGGCACTTTGTAAAAGACTTATGCTATTTATCTTGGCTGAGCCTGTCTTCTACCAAAGATTTCATGTGAACATCTTGCCCTACATGGTATCAGTAACTCAGATGAATATAGATAAGAAAGATTGGTGGCATTGAATCCACTTGAGGCATGCCAGATGGCTCAGGTGAACATGACGAGAGCAAACGTCACATGTTTTTATTCATTTTGTGGGATCTAGGCATCACTGGCTGGGCCAACATTTATTGCCCGTCCCTATTTGCCCTTGAGAAGGTGGCAGTGAGCTGACTTCTTAACCTGCCACAGTCCACCCACTGTAGATTGACCCACAATACCATTAGGGAGAGAATTCCAGGATTTTGACCCAGTGAAAATGAATTGCTTACAGCAATTCAGATCCTGTAATATATACCATCAGCCACCCAGACAGTGAATGGCAGTAAATGGCTGCACGTCCACCTCCTAGCCACACACCAACCTGACACGGAATTATATGATTGTCGCTGGACATTAAAGAAAAATGGGTGAATCCAAAAATATTCAGATGAAATTATTATCAAAAAGCATAATAATTTGGAGGAAATCTAGCTCTGTGTGACATTTCATGTGTCATATTTACAAAGGTTTATCCATTGTAAATGTGGAAATGGATGAAAATATTGATTAAATATTGGCAACTGAGAGAAGGTTTTGAACAGGATGTGCACAAGCATAAAAACCTGGGAATTTGTGCTTTTTGTCAGTCTTCTTCTGTAACTGTGAGGTAACTTCAACAGAAATGACTAGAAACTTGCCCTTCACAGTTCCCTGGGATCCTGCCAGTCTTCTGACAAAGTTACAGGAGGCAACTGGAAGACAAATACTTCAAATTTCCACTAAATACACCTTCCCTCACATTTAGACTAAACATTGGAGAATCACGGCTTAAGTATGAGCCACACATTAATAAGTGTTGATTCCATATCTTGCCAATAGACCATATACTACAACCAAAAGCAATCTGTGCAATGGTGTCCACATTAAAGAACTTATGATTTTCACTGCAATGTTAGAAACTAATAATCATCAGCTAATTATTATGTAATAATATTAACACTGCATAGTATTATAATTGGCTCTATGCTTGATTGCTGCATTGTATTCACTCCATTAATATTTGATGCTGTTTACAATGAATTACAGTGACTCTGATGTTACTACTGCAAGTAGACCTGAAGTTTATTGGATCCTGAGATTAGGTTGTAAGACATTCATGCACAAATGATCCACATTTATCTGAAGTTTCTCTCTCTGCTTGTCCAGCAGAGCATGAACTCAATTTAAGTAAATGTGGTTTTTACTATTTTGACAATGGTGGAGAAATGAATGCCATGGAGTGCATGACAGAGCTCAGCTGCATCAGGGGCCACAAGCCAGGCGAAACCTTTGTTTTTTGTTTATTCATGGATGTGGGTGTTGGTGGCTGGTCAGCATTTTCATTGCTCATTCCTCATTGCCCTTGAGAGGGTGGCATGAATTGCTGATTTGACGTGTGGTTCCAGGAGATGGGAACCGGGTGCAGCAGCTCATTAGGGAATGTAAAATAGTCCGTGATCACCTTGCTAGCATTTGGTTTGTATCATGGGGTCGAACTTAAGCATCTATTGCTTTTGTTTTTATTCCATTTTGATGGCTGTCAATACAGGCTCATTTTTCAACTTGGTCATTTTCTTGCCTGTATGTGATGTTCCCCACAGAATCACAAACTCACAAAATAATGATGACACCGAAAGGAAGCTATTCAGTCTATCGTCCCTGCAGCAGTTCTATAATCCAGCACCAGTCTTCTGTCTTTTACCCATATCCCTCCACATCATTTCCATCTAAATAATCATCCAATGCCCTCTTGAAGGCATAAGATCATAAGACCATAAGACATAAGAGTAGAAATTAAGCCATTCAGCTCATCGAGTCTGTTCCACCATTCAATTGTGGCTTATATGTATCTCAATCCCATTAACCCACATTACCCTGTAAGCATTGTTCCCTTGATACTCAAGAACCTATCTATCTCAGTCTTAAATATACTCAATGACCTGGATTCCACAGCTTTCTGTGGCAATGAATTCCATAGATTCACCACTCTCTGGCTGAAGAAGTTTCTCCTTGCCTCCATTCTAAAAGGTCTTCCATTTACTCTAAGTCTGTGCCCTCAGGTCTTCGTCTACCCTACCAATGAAAACACCTTCCTAACATTTACTCTGTCCAGGCCATTCAGTATTCTGCATGTTTCAATTAGATCCCTCCTCATCCTTCTAAACTCCATTGAGTACAAACCCAGAGTGCTCAAACGCTCCTGATATGTTAAGCTTTTCATTCCTGGGATAATTTTCGTGAATCTCCTCTGAACCCACTCCAGGGCCAGTACATCTTTCCTGAGATATGAGGCCCAACACTGTGCACAATACTCTAAATGTGGTCTGACCAGAGCCTTAAAGAGCCTCAGAGTACATCCCTGCTTTTATATTCAAGTCCTCTCAAAATATATGCCATCATTACATTTGCCTTCCTAACTACTGACTCAACCTGCAAACTTACTGTGAGAGAATCCTGGACTAGCACTCCCAGGTCTCCTTGCATTTCAGACTTCTGAATATTCTCCCCATTTAGAAAACAGCCCATGCCTCTATTCTTCCTAACAAAGTGCATGACCTCACATTTTCCCACATTGTGCTCCATCTGCCACTTCTTTGCCCAGTCTCTAACCTGTCCAAATCCTTCTGCAGCCTCTTCACCTCCTCAATGCTACCTACCCTCTACCTATCTTTGTATCAACTACACATTTAGCCAGAAAGCCCTCAGTTCCTTAATTTAAATCAATAATGTACAAAGTGAAAAGTTGTGGTCCCAACACTGAGCTTTACGGAAAGCCACTTATCACCAGCTGCCATCCTGACAAGGGCTTTTTTATCCCCACTCTCTGCTTTCTGCAAGAAAGCCAAGCTTTTATCCATGCCAGCGCTTTGCCTCTGACACCAGGGTCCTTATCTTACTCAATAGCCTCCTGTGCAGCATCTTGTCAAAGGCCTTCTTGAAGACTAGGCAGATCACATTCATTGGTCTAACCGGCTCATTACTTCCTCAAAAAATTCTAGCTGGTTTATCACGCATGACTCCCTCTTGATGACCTATGCTGACTTTGCCCTATTTAACAACACACTTCCAAGTATTCAGAAATCTCATTCTTTACGAAGGATTCCAGGATCTTACCCACAACTGAGGTTAGGCTAATCGGTCTATAATTTTCCACCTTTTGCCTTATTCGCTTTTTAAACAGGGGTGTCATATTAGTGATTTCCCAGTCCTCTGGGACCTTTCTTGATTCTATCGATTACTGGAGGATCACCACTAACGCATCTACCATCTCTTCAGCTGTCTCCCTTAGGACTCTGGGATATAGTCCATACAGTTCCAGGTGATTTATCTACTTTCAGGCCATTCCATTTTTCTAGCTCCTTCTCCTTGGTGAAAGCCACCTAACTCAGTTCTGCTCCCTCCCTCTTGAAGTTTTGAGATATTACTCATGTCTTCCACCATGAAGTAATTATTCAGTTCCTTAGCCATTTCCTTGTTCCCCACTACTATCTCTCCAGTGTCATTTGCCAGTGGCCAATCTCCACTTTTTGCCTCTCTTTTGCCCTTTATATATGAAAAGAAACTCTTACAGTCTTCCTTTATATGACTGGCAAGCTTACCCTCATATTTAATCTTCTTCTTTCTTATTTCTTCTTTTGTTGCCCTCTGTTGATTTGTGTAAGCTTCCCAATCCCCTGGTTTTCCACTGCCCCTTTGCCATATTTCTCTTTTGCTTTTATGCTCTCCCTGACTTCCCGAGTCAGCCATGGTTGCCTCATCCTCCCTGTCCCATGCTTCTTTTTCCTTGAGCTGAATCTCTGCAGTGTCTCCTGAATTACTCCCAGAAACTCTTGCCATTGCTGTTCTACTGGCTTTCCTGCTAGGCTCCTCCCCCAGTCAATTCTACCCAGCTCCTCCTTCATGCCTCAGTAGCCCCCTTTATTCAGCTGTACTAGTGTTACGTCCAATTCTATCTTCTTCCTTTCAAATTGCAGAGTAAATTCAATCATATTATGATCACTGCATTCCAAGGGTTCCTTCACCTTAAGCTCCCTTATCAAATCTGCCTCAAAGTACAACACTAAATTCAGTATTGCCTGTTCCCTGGTGGACTCCACCACAAGCTTTTCCAAAAAGGCCATCTCGTAGGCATTCCACAAATTTCATTTTTGCAATCCACTATTAACCTGATTATCCTAGTCCACCTGCATATTGAAATACCCCATGATCACTGTAACTTTGCCTTTCCTACACATCTTTTCTATCTCCTGGTATATCTCATGTGCCCCAGCTCCTGAATACTCTTTGGAGGCCTGTACATAACTCCAACTATGTTTTTTCCACCTTTGCAGTTCCTCAGTTCTACTCAGATTCTGCACCATCTGATCCGACTTTGTTTCTTCGTATTGATCCAATTTCATTTCTTATTAATAAGGCAACCCCATTCCCTCTGCCCACCTCTCTCAAAGGAACCAACCACATTTCCAGGTAATGTATTCAATAACCTAACTACTCATTTTTTCTCACATTGCTCTTGCTTTATTTGCACATCATTTTAAACCTCCAGCCTCTTGTTCGCTTGTTTTCTTTTTCTAGCAGAACAGCTTCATCCCATCTGCTCTGTCCAGCCCAATCAGGATTTTGAAAACCTCTACCAAATCTCCTCTCAGGCTTTCACCCCACAATGAAAACAGTCCTACCTTCCAAATATAACCTCACAACCGAAGTTTTTTATTCCTTTACTTGACAATTACAAGATGTGGGTAAACAGTGGGCAAAAGGGACAGAGTAGTACTGACTTAGAGAGTGTGTTTAGATGGGATACAGCGATGGATAGGTAAGGTGAGTGGCTTGCTGCTTAAACTGTGACTAGCATAAGAGAATGAGGTTCTACTTGCAAGGAAATATTTCCCACATGACTTATATCCCCTGAGAACCATGGCTTCATGCCTGCTATGCTAGGATATTGCCATTGAAGAACAATGCCAGATTGCTACATGTCTGGCCTTTCAAATTTGGCACAAGTGCAAGGGATGAGATTAGAGTGGTGCTGGAAGAGCACAGCAGGTCAGGCAACATCCAAAGAGCAGGAAAATTGACAATTTGGGCAGGAGCCCTTCATCAGGAATGACCCGCTGTGCTTTTCCAGCACCACTCTAATCTTGACTCTCATCTTCAGCACCTGCAGTCCTCACTTTCGACAAGTGCAAGGGATGCTGATCTTCCAACGGATATCCACTGAGTGGTGAGTTTGTCTCAGAAAGGCTCATGTTATTAGATGGCTACAATTGGATAGGTAGGATCCCATGGGTGAGGTTAATCAATTAATGAAGCACATTTGATAAGATATTACAAGATATCTTGCTCAGCTGATGAGAGTCAATGCAGCTTGCAATCAGTCAAAATAAAAGAAAGTTTCAGCCCATTGTTTCATTAGTAATATTTTTATTTTGAATAATTTTTACTCGAGAAAAGGTAAATCAATCTTGATTTGATTTTCAATCCGGGAGAAAGTGTGGTCTCTGATGCTGGAGATCAGAGCTGAAAATGTGTTGCTGGAAAAGCGCAGCAGGTTAGGCAGCATCCAAGGAACAGGAAATTCGACGTTTCGGGCATATAAGTTAGTCAGAAATTATTTTTGTACTCACCCTCTCCTCACCATATATCTGAATGGGTCATTAGAGAATGCAGTTCAGAGTCACAACATTGCTTTTAAGCAACATTTAGTCAGCAACCACCTACTCATTGTTGCCACTTAGGTCCAGACTTCATTACAGCCTTGGTCCAAACAAAGAAAAAGCAAGACAAATTCTGAAGGTGAGGTGACAGTGACTGCCCTTGTCATTAAGCCACTAGCTAGCTGAGCATAGAATTGACAAATCCTTGTAAAATTAACATCACAGAATTGTTATGTTATAGAGGAGGTCATTTGACCCAACATGTCTGCACCAGCTCTCTGAGCATTTTGATTCAGTGCCAATCTCCTGACATTTCTGCCAAGCCAGCACATTGCTTCTACAATGATCTCCTGAATACCTCAGCTGAAGTCAAAGGGAATCAAAGATAGTTCATCATAGATTGGAATCATATCGACCACAAAGGAAAATTGCTGTGACGGTCAGATGTTGAACATCTAGCCCAATACTTAGCTATATGAGTTCCCCATGATAATTTCTTTGGTCCAAACATTTTCAGTTGCTTAATCAATGAACATCACCCAGAATAGGGGCAGATATGGGGATCATTGATTGTGGCACAGTATTCACTATTATTTGAAACTCTTCAGTCTGTCTGTATGGAGCAAGTCCTGGACAACATCATGCTGAGATAAGCAGCAGGTAACTTCATGCCATGTAAGTGGCAGGCAATAACCATTCACAATAAGGACGATATGATATAGTAGCTTTGACAGAAATGTAGCTCAAACCAGAACAGAACCCATACCCCAGTAGAAACAGGTTGGGTAAAAGGGGAGGAAGTGTAGCAGTCTTGGTCAAAAATAGTATCATTGCCCTTGAAAGAGATACAGTTCCTGAATTGGAATCTATACGGTTGGAGGTGAGAAACAGGAAGTTGGCAGAGACGTTGTTGAGCAGTTATTATAGAATACTGGTGAGGAAGTAGAAGAGAACATGAGTAGGTAGATTATGGAAATGTACATGACAACTGGGTTGTGATAGGTTAGTGATTTAAATTACCCAAGGGGAAAAGGAAGAGCATGGAGCACAAAGGGAGGGAAAATCCTGCAATGCATGAAGGAGAACTTTCTGGAACAGTACATTTCCAGTCCTACCAAGGAGGGGGCTGTGCTAGATCTCCTCCTAGAAAATGAAGCAAGCCAAATGGAGAAGGTCAGAACAGAGGAGCATTTGGGAAATAATGATCACAGCATAACATATTCAATATTAAGTTGAAAAAGTGTTGCTGGAAAAGCGCAGCAGGTCAGGCAGCATCCAAGGAACAGGAGATTCGACGTTTCGGGCATAAGCCCTTCTTCAGGAATGAGGAAAGTGTGTCCAACAGGCTAAGATAAAAGGTAGGGAGGAGGGACTTGGGGGAGGGGCGATGGACATGCGATAGGTGGAAGGAGGTCAAGGTGAGGGTGATAGGCCGGAGTGGGGTGGGAACGGAGAGGTCAGGAAGAAGATTGCAGGTTAGGAGGGCGGTGCTGAGTTCGAGGGATTTGACTGAGACAAGGTAGGGGGAAGGGAAATGAGGAAACTGGAGAAATCTGAGTTCATCCCTTGTGGTTGAAGGGTTCCTAGGGTTCCTCAGTGAAATCCCTCGAAGGGATGAACTCAGATTTCTCCAGTTTCCTCATTTCCCCTCCCCCCACCTTGTCTCAGTCAAATCCCTCGAACTCAGCACCGCCTTCCTAACCTGTAATCTTCTTCCTGACCTCTCCGCCCTCATCCCACTCCAGCTTATCACCCTCACCTTGACCTCCTTCTACCTATCGCATCTCCATCGCCCCTCCCCCAAGTTCCTCCCCCCCACCTTTTATCTTAGCCTGCTGGACACACTTTCCTCATTCCTGAAGAAGGGCTTATGCCCGAAACGTCAAATCTCCTGTTCCTTGGATGCTGCCTGACCTGCTGCGCTTTTCCAGCAACACATTTTCAGCTCTGATCTCCAGCATCTGCAGACCTCACTTTCTCCTCAATATTAAGTTGGAAAAGGATCAAAATCAATCAATGGTAAATATCCCAGACTAGAAAAGAGCAGGAGTCTAAAAGTTGAACTGGAGACCATTAATTGGAAACACATTTTTATGGGAAAAACAGTTGCTGAAAAATGAGGGAATTTCAAAATGGAGATGAATCAGGTGCTTGCTAGGTACAGACCCATGACAAATAAATATGATGTAACCAAATCTAGAGTAACCTGGATGACTAAAGATATTGACGAGAAAATGAGACAGAAAAGGGAGGCATATGATGCATACTGGAAAAAAATAGTAATAGAAATCAGGAAGAATATCTCAAATATAGGAAAGAGACTAAAGCTTAAATAAGGAAGGCCAATAGGAAGCATGACGAAGGATGGCACACTGCGCTAAAAGAAATAGTAAAATGTTCTTCAAGCATATTAATAGTCAAAAGCTCATGAAGGATGAAGTGGGACCCATAAGGAACAAGCAGACAAAGCTGCTCACTGAAGCAAAGGATAAGGCAGAGGTACGGAATGAATATTTTGCTTCTGTCTTTTCCAAATCAGAAAATGGTGACAATGGCCTAGTCCATTGAAAACATGGGTGTTGACCAACTGAGCAGTGATAAATAAAGAGGTGCTGTAAAGGCAAGCAACACACCACATACAGAAATTGCCAGGCCCAGACGGGATGCATCCTAGATTGCTGAGAGTGTCAAGGGAGTAATTTGTGGAGGCATTGACAGAAATTTTCAAGACCTCTCTGAACACAGAGGTCATCTCAGGGGACTAGAGGATTTCAAAAATGATCCTTTTTTTTAAAGAAAGAGACAAAGGCTAACTTAGGAAACTACAGATCTGTCAGCTTAACATCAATAGTGGGAAAACTGATGGAGGCCAAAAAATGGGTTAAGGTAAAGTTACACTTGAGAAAAACAAAGTAATACTGGACAGTCAACATGGCTTTGAGAAAGGCAGATCATGTCTGACAAATTTGACGAGGTGACACAAGCAGTAGTTGAGAGTAGTGCTGTGGATGTTGTATATTTGGACCTTCGGAAAGCATTTGATTCAGTGCCACATAACAAATTGATTAGTAAATTAAAAACGCTTAGATTGGTTTGCCCTTGGCACCATGAATTACAAGCTGGCTGAATGATAGGAAACAGAGGGTAGGTATGGATGGGCATTTCTCAGATTGGAGATGAGTTGGAAATGGTGTTCCCCAGGGATCAGTGTTGGGATCCTTGTTTTTTTCTGCTTCATATAAATGATTTGGAGATGAGTGTTGAGCGCAATATCTCCAAATTTGCAGATAATACTAAGCTAGGGAGAATAGTGAAGTATGAGGATGATGCTAAGTGACTTCAGAAGGACTTTGGCAAGTTGGCCAAATGGGCAGACACCTGGCAGATGTATTGCAATGCAGAGAAATATGAGAAAATTCATTTTGGTAGAAGAAACATAGAGAGACAATACCAGCTCAATGGTATAACTCTGATGGGAGTACAGAAGCTGAGGAACCTCAGGGTTCATGTACATGATTCCCTGAAGATGGCTAAGTAAGTTGAAACAGTTACGGCTGGAGGAGGAGCGCCTCATCTTCCGCCTGGGAACCCTCCAACCACAAGGTATGAATTCAGATTTCTCCAGCTTCCTCATTTCCCCTCCCCCCACCTTGTCTCAGTCGGTTCCCTCAACTCAGCACCGCCCTCCTAACCTGCAATCCTCTTCCTGACCTCTCCACCCCCACCCCACTCCGGCCTATCACCCTCACCTTGACCTCCTTCCACCTATCCCACCTCCATCGCCCCTCCCCCTAGTCCCTCCTCCCTACCTTTTATCTTAGCCTGCTTGGCTCTCTCTCTCATTCCTGATGAAGGGCTTATGCTCGAAACGTCGAATTCTCTATTCCTGAGATGCTGCCTGGCCTGCTGTGCTTTGACCAGCAACACATTTGCAGCTGAAACAGTTATTAGGAAGACTTATAGGATCCTTGCTTTTATAAACAGAAGCATAGAATATAGAAGCAAGGAAGTGATGCTGCACCTCTGCAAATCATTGGTCAGACCACATTTGGAGTATTGTGTTCAGTTTTGTTTATTTATGGTAGGATGTTAACGACCTGGAGAAAGTTCAAATGAGATTTACTCAAATGAAACTGAGCATGAAGAATTTGAGAGATAAGAAAAGATGAGAAATAGTGGGCTTGTCCTTGCAGCAGAGAAGATTAAGAGGTTATCAAGTTATGAATAATTTTGACAGGGTAAAGAAGATATTTGATTTCCATTAGGTGATATATCAGTGACTAGGAATTACAACTTCATGACTGTCAGCAAGAGAGCTAAGAGTGAGAAAATTCTTTACACTGAGAGTTGTTCTGATTTGGAAGGTGCTCCCTGGGATAGTGGTGGAGACAGATTCCTTTGGAGATTTCAAAAGAGAGCTGGATGTATATTTAAAGTGATGAAGTTGGAGGGCTATGGAGGTAGAGCTGAGGATGGGACTAGCAAGATAGCTCTTTCAGGCACCAGTACAGACACAACAGGCCAAATGGCTTCCTTCTGTACTATAAGATTCTATGATTCTATAAATCCATAATCAGTGCGTGACATTCACTTGGATTACCATAGCTGAAATCCTTCTCGTCAACATCCTGCTGATTAACGTCACTTGAAAACATAACTGCTCCAGCAATAAAAAGTACTGTGGCTGCAGAAGCAGGTCAGTGTTGCGAGTTCTACACTGAAAACTCATCTTTTGATTCACCAAAGCCTATTCACCATCTATGAACCATAGATCAGGAGTGTGATGGGGTATTCTCCAATTTCTGGATAAGTGTAGCATCAACAACACTCAAGAAGCTTAGTACCATCCAGAACAAAGCAGCCCTCTTGTTGGCACCAACAGGCAGTGGCAGCAGTGTGTATCATAAGATAAACTGCAATGACCACCAAGGCTGCTTAAACAGCACCTGTTAACTTATCGTTTATACCATCTGAAAGAGCAAAGCCGGAATCCACATCGGAACATCAACACCTACATGTTTCCCTCCAAGCCACACACCATCTTGACGTGGATCTATATTGGCATTCCTTCACTTCACTGTACCTGGGTCAAAATCCTGGAACACCATCCCTAACAGCACTGTGGATGTACCGACATGATGTTTACTGCAGCAGTCCAAGAGGCAGCACATCATCATCTTCTCAAGGGTAATAGACTTGGCGATTAAATGTTTCCCTTTGTCTACAACCTCTCTGCAATAAGAATGGATTTCAGAAAATGTCTGTGTAGACCAAACAAGGCAGAAAATATATTTCCTTTTCCAAAGGAAGGGCATTAGTGAAGAAGACGCATTTTTGTTACAATGTGGGTATTGTTATGGCCATCATTACAGATACTAGCTCTATATTCCTTTTACATTTAGGTAATTCTATAGAACATAGAACATAGAAGGATACAGCGCAGTACAGGCCCTTCGGCCCTCGATGTTGCGCCGACCGAATCCTACCTAACCTATACTAGCCCAATAACTTCCAAATGCCTATCCAATGCCCGCTTAAATGACCATAAAGAAGGAGAGTTCACCACTGATACGGGCAGGGCATTCCATGAACTCACAACCCGCTGTGTGAAGAATCTACCCCTAACATCTGTCCTATACCTACCACCCCTTAATTTAAAGCTATGTCCCCTAGTAACACCTGACTCCATTAGCGGTAAAAGGTTCTTAGTATCTACCCTATCTAAACCCCTAATCATCTTATACACTTCTATCAGATCTCCCCTAAACCTTCTCTTCTCCAATGAGAACAGCCCCAAGTGCCTCAGCCTTTCCTCATAAGATTTTCCTACCATTCCAGGCAACATCCTGGTAAACCTCCTCTGCACTCGTTCTAAAGCTTCCACATCCTTCCTATAGTATGGCGACCAAAACTGCACACAATACTCCAGATGAGGCCGCACCAGAGTCTTATACAACTGCAACATGACCTCAGGACTCCGGAACTCAATTCCTCTGCCAATAAAGCCCAGTACACCATATGCCTTCCTCACAGCACTAGTTACCTGGGTGGCAACTTTCAGAGATCTGTGTACATGGACACCAAGATCCCTCTGCTCATCCACACTACCAAGTAGCCTACCACTAGCCCAGTAATCCATCATCTTGTTATTCCTACCAAAGTGAACGACTTCGCACTTAGCTACATTGAATTCCATTTGCCACATTTCCGCCCAGCTCTGCAACTTATCTATATCCCGCTGTAACCTACCACTTCCTTCCTCACTATCCACAACTCCACCGACTTTTGTGTCATCCGCAAACTTGCTTACCCAGCTTTCAAGTCCTTCCTCTAGATCATTTATAAAGATAACAAAAAGCAATGGTCCCAAAACAGATCCTTGTGGTACACCGCTAGTAACTGCGCTCCAAGATGAACATAATCCATCAACTACTACCCTCTGTCTCCTTCCAGCCAGCCAATTCCTAATCCAAACCTCTAATGTATCCTCAATGCCATACCTCCGAAGTTTTAGCATTAGCCTACCATGGGGAACCTTATCGAACGCCTTACTAAAATCCATATACACAACATCTACTGCTTTACCCTCATCCACTTCCTTGGTCACCTTCTCAAAGAACTCAATAAGGTTTGTGAGGCACGACCTGCCCTTCACAAAACCATGCTGGCTATCCCTGATCACGTTATTCCTACCCAGATGTTCATAAATCTTATCCCTTACCATTCTCTCTAAGACTTTGCCCACCACTGAAGTCAGACTCACTGGCCTATAGTTGCTAGGGCTATCCCTACTCCCTTTCTTGAACAATGGGACCACATTCGCTATCCTCCAGTCCTCTGGTACTATTCCTGTTGACAACGATGACATAAAAATCCAGGCCAATGGCTCTGCTATCTCCTCCCTAGCTTCCCATAGGATCCTGGGGTAAATGCCATCAGGCCCAGGAGACTTATCTATATTCATCCTTTCCAATATTCCCAAAACCTCTTCCCTGCATATTTCCAGGGCATCCATTCTAATTATTTGTGATTCCATATTCACATCAGCAACAGTGTCCTGTTCCTGAGTGAATACTGATGAAAAGTACTGATTTAATGTCTCTCCAATCTCCTCCGCCTCCACACACAACTTCCCACTACTATTCTTGACTGGACCGATACCTACCCTAGTCATCCTTTTATTCTTGACATACCTATAGAAAGCCTTTGGGTTTTCCCTAATCCTACCAGCTAAAGACTTTTCATGTCCCCTTCTCGCTTTTCTTAGCTCCCTCTTTAGCTCCTTCCTGGCTACCTTATAACTCTCAATCGCCCCTACTGAACCTTCACGCCTCATCTTTACATATGCCGCCTTCTTCCCTTTCACAAGGGACTCCAATTCCTTACTAAACCACGGCTGCCTCACAAGGCCCTTTACACCATGCCTGACTGGTACATACCTATCGAGGACACGCAGTAGCTGCTCCTTGAACACTCCCCACATCTCATTAGTGTTCTTCTCTTGAAGCCTGTTTTTCCAATCCACACATCCTAAGTCATGCCTCACTGCATCATAATTTCCCTGCCCCCAGCTATAGCTCTTGCCCTGCGGCACACGATTATCCCTCTCCATCACTAAAGTAAAAGTCACCGAGTTGTGGTCACTGTCCCCGAAGTGCTCATTCTGTTGCAACTCTCCAGCTGCTGCGTTGGGATTTAAATTAGTTACCTTCGTCTAAGCGTCAGGATTACTCGCTCAATAGCATAAAGACAATGCACAATCACTTTGCTGTCTCTTATCACTGTTTGCATTTCCAGTTTCCTTTCCCTAGTATTGCTATCCATTTCCTGCTATTGCCAGTTTTCTTTTCAATAACCTCATCGCCTACCTCCAACATTTCCTCTGCCCGACTCAGTCAGTGTAATCTTTCTACATGTCTGTAGGTACTGTGTCACAACAATGGCACCTATTCTTTGGCAAATATTACTGTCTCAGGGAATTCCACAGAGGATTTCTCTCCGTGAGTTCTAGTGAGTTATCTCATGGAACTCTCCGCTGCTCTCATTATTGTGCACCAGGCTGCTATGGAACAAAAGTTACAATTTCTTGCACTCATCAGTGACGGATGTACTCGCCTCTGCCGGGACCTTCCAGGATTCCTGCCACCAGCATCATATTTAAACACCAGCCATGCTCCAAGGCGATTACGGACAGCCGGAAACAGGACCCTTCAAAAGACACGCACGGGGACAGGAAAATGAAAGACAACAGCTGACCAATGGATGATCTATGACTGAACCCCTGCCTAATTGCTGTCCAACCCCCTGACTGACTTACCCTTAAACCCCTGGCTGCACTGCCACCTGGCAGACTGACTATGGCCCACTCCCCAGACTGCAGTGATATGGAATTCCTGATCCTGACCATCCAAAGTGTCCAACTGACTGTATCCAAACCTCTGCACTGAGATTAGATGCTGCCCCCAACTACTTATGTTCCCCATCGAGGTTACAGAAGATGGACCCTCTTAGACTTTGAGAGATGTCCATTTGGTTGAAGTATGTGAAGTATGTCAGCTGCTGGCACATAATGTAAATGGGATATTGATGTAGTACAGTGCAATACAGAAACATGCCCCCCTGCTCAACTGATCACTGCTCAAAAGCATTAAACCTGCCTGGTTTTGTGCTTGCATTAAAAGGTAAAACAAAATAAAAGTATTGTGAGCCTGTAAATTCTGAATGACATGCGATGTGCAAAAACAAGGCAAGACTTAAATGCTGTGAGTGTCCAAGTAGGTGAGATATGAGTAAGCGTTGAGAAAGCAAGTGAAAAGCCCTGAGGTGTACCTATTCCAACACATGAGGTGCCTGCTTATCCCTGCATGCAATATAGCTTGGCAGCAGCATTATGTCGAAAAATATCAGCTCACTTCAAAATGCAGCAGTAAAGTGGATCCAAAGTATTCTAAGCGATTCAGACATGTGCCACAATGACGTAGTGAAAATGATACATATCTGTGGATAGAGGTGTACCTGCCTATGAAGAGGTTCAGTGCTACTTTCCAAAATGGAGGTTCAGGATGAGCAACTGGAGCCACCAGGAACCTGCTCTGACTTTCAGAATGGCACCCTCTAGTATCTATCCATCATGTGGGATAGTAGAAAACTGCATGAAAATCAGGCAAGAATAGGCAATAATGTGATGTATATTCTTGGAAATAGGCCTCCTGCTGCTCCTTAGTGAGATTATTGTCTTACTGTTCAAACATTGGGTGAATGATCAGAGTTATTCACTCTCATTTTTCCAAACCCATGTATTTTCATAACCGACTTGCCATTGCTCAATTTGTTCACTTCGTCTGTCACTGACACTAATCATGGCAGAGACTGTGACATTCCTATGACATTAACAAAACAATTAAATAATTTCTTACCGAGCGTCTTCAAACATTTCCGCTTTTACCATAATCACTGAGAATGACCATCAGAGTAGAGAGATCCACCCTGTTACCTCAACATTCAATGCTGAACCCAAAACTGCACATTGGATTCTTAAGTGTAATGTTCTGAGAATTTATGATGAGTCACCGTTAAACTTTAAGTAATATTCTGCATTTTTTTCATAATTTGCAGCACTCCTTGGGTGATTACTAAAAGGCCCATACTCACTTAAGATGAAGCTTTTATGTATCAGCGAATTTGAAACCCAAATCCATCTTTTTTCGACATTACACAGTTATGCCATGAAGGTAAAGTCTTTAACTGAAGGGTGTGCCACCATTTGCACAGAATTCTATCATACACCTTTTTAAAAATCTATTCCACCCTTGTATCCATTTTCATTTTTGTAATCAGAATTGATTACTCTGCCTCCAATGTTACTATCTAATTTTTCTTTATCCTTTTAACCAATGTGGGTCAAAGTCCAATATTTGTTCTTGAACTGAGGGGCTTATTAGACCTTTTCTGAGGGCAGATAAGAGTCAATTACATTTCTGGGGTTCTGGAATCACAAGTAGATCAGACGAGGTAAGGATGACAGATTTCCTTATGACATTATTCGGAAAGTCATACAGCATGAGAGCAGGCCCTTCGGTCCAACTCATCCATGTTGACCAGGTTTTCTACAGTGACCTAGTTCCATTTGTCTGCATTTGTTTCATACGGGTGAGACAGTGGCTCAGTGCTGCCTCACAGTGCCACGGACTTGGGTTCGATCCGAACTTGAACTAACTGTGTCGAATTTGCGCATTTTCCCCATGTCTGTGTGGGTTTCCTCCACGTGCTCCAGTTTCCTCCCACAGTCCAAAGGTTTGCAGGTTAGGTGGATTGACCATGCTATATTGCCCATAATGTCCAGGGATGTGTAGGTTAGGTGGATTAACTGTGGGAAATGCAGGGCTACAGGGATGGGGTAGGTCTGGATGGGATGCTCTTCGGAGGGCTGGTTTGAACACGATGCTTCCACAGTCCAGGGAAAGAAAGAAAGTATCCCTATAAAGCTTTCCTATCCATGCTTCTTTAAATTTTGTAACTATACCTGCATCTACCACTTCCTCTAGCAGCTTGTTCCATATATGCACCACCCTCTATGTGAAAAAGTTGCCCCTCAGGTGCCTTTTGAAACTATCCTCTCTTACCTTAATCCTATACTCTCTAGTTTTAGACTCCTCTACCTTGGGGAAAGAACCCTTGGCTACTCACCTTATCGAAGCCCCTCATGACTCGTTTTTTTTAATGACGGTAATTGACAATGGGGTTTCCAGGTTACCATCAAACTATTTTTTTTAACCCCTTCCAGATCTATTAATTGAATTCAAATTTCTGCATATGCCATGGTGAGATGTGAACCCATTGCTCCAGACCATTTGGCTGGTTTTCTGGATTACTAGTCCAATGACAATATTACTACTGTAGCATCTGGCCCAAATTTGAACACTGCTTGCTCTATAATCAATAAGACAGCCATTGGTAACATCAAGACTAAACTAAAAGTATGTAAATAATATAGAAGACTGATGAGGTCTAAAATTTTCATTCCTGTGGTTCCTTCCTGTTAAAATGACAAATCATATGCAGGAAAAAAATTGAGCAAATATCAAGCCGACCAGTTGATCACCTACAAAACTGGTCTGTCTGGTATTCAAACTAAATAAAAGCAAACTCATTTCCAACAAATTGGTCTTCAAACCATACATTTGAACAAATTTGCTGTGATAAACGCAGAAGTGAATTTACAGCAATGTTGGATAAATCTTTGTCACTGAAAATTTGACTGGTAAACTTGCTTTGGAGTGCAAACATTAACTCATCTTACAATAAGTAACTGCTACTTCCTCAGTTGAGCATGATGTAAGATTCTACCAAAATATACATGGTCTTTTACCTGGGCACTGGAGTATATGCAAAGTGCATGTACCTTTGTGTATGCAGAAATTTGAAGTCAATTAATAAATCTGGAAGGGGTAAATAAGCTAGTCTGATGGTAAGCAGGAAACCTCATTGTCATTTATCTTCACAAAAAAAACCAAATCATGATATATCATGGATAAGGTGAATAGCCAAGGTTTATTTCCCTTACCAGGTCTTATTACTATGAGGTTGCACCACTGGAGGGAAGAGGAATCGCTTCAGCAGGCTGCAGACACCTACATATCTGGACTCAGGGCCTTTAGATCACTAATAGTCAACAGCAGCTAAAGACAATTTGGATCTAAAGATGCTGGCCATGCTGTGAGTGGAAGGTCCTTGCCACCTTCTTTAGACACCCCTGTTTCTAAAAGAACCAAAATGGTAAGAGGCATGAGACCACTCCCTCCTGGGATTGGGTACTTTTTGTACATTCATGATGAAACTGGTGCCATTGTGAGGGCTGTTGCCCTTTCAAAATGAATAAATTATCTGGACTTCGATATGGAATCATGATATTAAAATATGCAAACAATGCAAAATTGTCAAATGTTTAATCACCAACAGGAAGCTAACTTTAAAGAGACAGATATTTTGGAAGGTTGCATCAGATGTAATTTAATGAGGAAAAGTATGTAATGGGATTCATCAAATAGTACATTTTTAAAGTTAAAATAAATAAATACTTAAAACGTGAAGCACATTGTTGATAAAACTCCACAAATATGTGATCCAAGGTTTCACAAAAGAATACAAAGTAAAAGAGCCATGCTATTGTTGCATGTGTGATTGGCTGGGCTGCAGACAAAATATTGTGTCCATCTACGGATGCATTTATTAAAGAAAACTGGGAAGGCTGTGGAAGCATTGTTGAGAAGATTTATTAAAATTACAATAGGTTTGAGAGGTTCTCAAATGACATGAAGACTTCCTGACTCAATGAGGAAACAGCTGGTATGCTTTGCTGCATTGTAGACAATGAAAGGTCACTATCTAGGTTTGGAATATTCGAGGTCCAAAGCAGGACAATCCATCAGCAATGATATGAGATAGTAAAGTCAATGGGTAGAAACAGCGTCACAATAATATTACAATAATGTATGGCACAAAAGTTTTAAAGTCCTTTCCTCGTCAGGTTACATAAAAGTAGAGACAAGGTTCTCACAAGAAGGCATTGTAGAAAGCAGATGGCATTCACAGGAATATTTCTCCTTTCATTTTACACCGTCAATGCTCCAGAAGTAACATGGGACCTCTGATATCCTCAATTCTAAGTTTTAGAGTGTTATTTTATTCATGGTAGCAAAAGCTTTGCATGTTCTCTAATTGCATGGTGCATCACATTCATTCACGTTGCTACCTCGATTTTGCAGACTGTCATTATTCCCAAAGGTCATTTTTTTCTGAGAGAAATAATAACAGGGTGCGAAATGTCACAGGTGGGTTCTATGCACCCACATCTTCCCACCCATGAGAAGGAAGAAGCCTTTGAAATCCTGTCAAAGAAAAGTATTGAAGTCAAAGATAGTGAAAGAGGAGGCCAGCTGCCAACGCAAAGAGCACGAGTGGTGCGATAGTCCCAGCAGCATACAAATTGCATCATTTAGAGTAAAATCTTTTTCAACTGATGTAGGGCACTGATGGAGGAAGCATATGGCACTATAGTCCAATCAATGACTCCCTGGTGGTTGGCCATTCATCCAGTTTTCCACGAGTTTAGTTACCATCTAACACTGGACACCTTAATGTCTGGTGTTTCTACTATAAGGTGACAAACAATGCAAACAGTTGTAGTCCTGAACAGGATACATCTCTCTGCCTCACACTGAGTACTTTGCACAGTGAAGCAGCAGCCTGTGGTTGGTCATCTCTCTGGTGTTATTATTTAGCCGCACAGGCTTGTGGATAGCAGACTGGTGGTGACGGCATCTCCACATATGATGCAATAGCGAGGTTACTTTTCCCATTGTGCTGTAGCACCTCCAGTCTCTGGACTGCTATTCTTACCAACCTCAGTGGTTACCTACATTTTTGCACAACACCAGATTATAGTCCAACAGGCTTATTTGGAATTACTAGCTTTCGGTGCACAGCTCCTTCATCAGATAGCTGTGGAGCAGGATCATAAGACACAGAATTTATCGCAAAAGACCACAGTGTCATGCAACTGAAATTATGTATTGAACAAACCTCAATTGCTGTTAAGTATTTCGTCTTTTGGAATGGGTTGCAAGTTTCAGTTTATTAATATGTAAATCCCAGAACTTTTTTTAAAGTCACATTCTCAAGATAACTTAAGGTACATCAGGATAACAGAATAGAATGTAGAACATAGTGTCACGGCTATAGAGAAGGCGCAGAGAAAGACCAATTCTAACATATGAGGGGGCTGTACATAAATATGGTTACAGTAGAGAAGGTACTGTTCTAAAATCTGTTGGTGCATGTTCCAAACGTTTGTATCACCTACCCAATGGAAAAGGGTGAAAGAAAGTAAACCAGGTTGGGAGGGGGCTACAATTATGTTGGCTGCTCTCCTGAGGCAGCCAGTAATATAGACAGAGTCAATGGAAGGAAGGCTGGTTTGTGCGATGGACTGGGCTGCATTCACAACTCTCTGTAATTTCTCGTGGTATTGGGCAGAGCAGCTGTCATACCAAGCTGTGATGCGTTCTGATAGGGTACTTCCTGTGGTGCATCAATAACAATTGGTGAAAGTCATCGTGGACATGTCCAATTTCCATGGCCTCCTAAGGAAGTACAGGCATTGGTGTGCTTCCTTGACTGGAGAGTCGATGTGGATGGAGTTGAGTTTTTGTGACTTGTGTTCTAACTCTCTTTAGACAAAGTGATAAATTTGCTGGCTGCAGCAAATAACACAAATCACACTTGCTTCATGTTACTTTTTTTAATTCATTCACCATATGTGGGCACCACTGCTTAGGCCATCATTTATTGCCCATTAATAAGTGGCCTTAAAAAGCTGGTGGTGAGCTTCTCTCTGGAATTGTTCCAGTTCGTATGATGCAGATAGACATACAATATCAGACTTTCCCACAGTTCAATACAGCTTAGTGTCTTGCTCAACCACTCCAGATGGTATTTAAGAGTCAACCACACTGCTGTGGATCTGGAGTCACATGTCGGGCAGACTAGGTGAGAATAACTGTTTTTACTTCCCTAAGGACATTAGGGAGTCAGATGGGTTTCCACAACATTGGTTTCACGGTCACTATTATGTAACAGGACACCACCAATGGGTGAGATGAAGCAGGTAAGCACATCAGCTCCTCTGGGATCCTTCTCCGGGAGACAAAAACAGGACATGGGCAAGGGACAAAAACAAGGAAAAACTAAAGGCCAGAGCAGTGTTCCAGATTGATAGGTCAGTATTGAAGCACAGACATTGCAGTCAACAGCCATTGATGCTGGGATATCAATTAAGTTATAGGAGACCAAGACAGATCATCTGGACAGAATTCTTAAGACTGAGAGGAAAATCCCATGAGGAAAGAAAGATCCTCTTTCTGTCTCGAAGGCTAGGACAGTGTTACATGGTCATGGGAAATCAACATTAGGAGCTCCTCCAACTGACCTGGTTACCTGGTTATTTAAAGATTTGTCACAATATCCTGATAGATGTGCAACATCAGCTGACCATCCCAATATAAACAGGTAATTACTCAAAGCTACATGTTTCCATTAATGTTTTTGAAGATTCATTGCCGGTGGAACAAAGAATCTAACTTTTATAATCTTGTTGCAGACTGTGTGTTTAAATTTGGTAAAAACAATGACTGCAGATGCTGGAAACCAGATTAGTGGTGCTGGAAGAGCACAGCAGTTCAGGCAGCATCTGAGCCTGTTACAATTCGAATAGCTTTTAAAATCCACATTTATGAATTAAGTTCAAATTTCAACATCTTATGTAGTAAACTTTTAACCCATGTTCTCACAGTATTAGTCTGATGATGGTTGTAACAACAAGATACATTTATAATTTGCCTATAATGCAAAAATAAAATAATCTACAGTCACTCAACAACAGTGTGCCAATAGGAAGGATGGCCAAATGTTTGGTTGGGATTCACTTCTGGGCAGCTTTGGATCTTTTAGCAGCCTTAATGGACAAATTCTTTTTGTAAAACTCTTCACAGCAAGAGCCATGATCCACCCTCCACCTTCCCTTGACGTATGATGTATAAGGTTAGCTGCTGGATTGAACCTTTGTTAGCTAGATCAGTGAATGATATTTTAAATTCTGCTGGTCCATTGCTAACCATGATTAATCGCTTATGGTGGGTGATACACACCAGTGATAACATTCAGGTCATTCACATGAAAGCAAGATGCTTGAAACATGAAATGGAATGAGTGAATACTCAGGACTGCCATACTTGTGGAGACAGAACAGAATAAATTTCAGGTGGATGACCTTTTGCTAGGCAATAGTTTGTTTGTGTGAAATGTTGGATGAATTTTACCTCTCTGCTGGACAGCTGATGAGAGATCAGGCCTGCTGAACTATCTACCCATGAGGCAGCACTGAGGCCAATGCCAGGCCACCCCCTGGTAGCAAGGCTGACAGAAGTCACACCTAGTGAGAGCTGCCAGTCAACCAGAAGCCAACAGCTCATGTTCAACTGCAACACAGGGGAGACTCCGGCTGTTGCTAGAAGCATGCTGTGCCCTCAGCCAAGAGTTCCAGGATCATGCAGAACACAGGTCATGGGTTAAGTGATAGTAACAGATTGTGGTGGAGTTGTGAAGAAGAGTCATATCAAACCCTAAAGTTAATGGTTTCTCTCTTGACAGATTTTGCCAGAGGCACTGAGTTTTTCCAACATTTTCTAGTTTTATTGCAGGTTTCCAGCAACCACAGTATTTTTCTTTTATGGATGTCAGGTTATGTTGGGTTGGGGATTTTGCAGATTTGGGAGGCATTGGGGCAAGCGCAGCAGATGAATGGGAACTTCTCCAACTACAGTAAACCCCAGCCCCCATATTAACTTGAAACGATACTAATGTTCCTTCATTATCACTGGGCAAAAGTCCTTAAATGCCCTTCCCAATAGCATTGTAAACTTATCTCATGAACTGCATCAAGTCAAGAAAGCTGCTCATCACCACCACTTTCTTAGTAACATTTAGGGATAGGGACTGGCTACTGAGCTTTCCAATGACAGTCACATCTCAAGAATAAACAAAACAAAATGTTGGAGCAGTTATGAAGCTAACTGTGGCAGATTCTCTGAATCTGCACTATGACTGCATTATGAATCAGGTGCTGCAGAGAGATGAAGTTGCAAGTATTGCCTTCTGTCAAGTTGGAGTCACACTTAGAGTCATAGAGTCAAGAGATGCACAGCATGGAAGCAGACTCTTCTGTCCAACTCTTTCATGCCAACCAGATATCCCAGTTCTATTTGCCAGCACTCAGCCAATATCCATCTAAACAATTCCTATTCAAACACCCATCCAGATGCCTTTAAAATGTTGTAATTGTACCAGCCTCCACCATTTCCTCATAGCTTATTCCATAGACACACCACCCTCTGCATGAACAAGCTACCCCTTAGGTCCCTTTTAAATCTTTCCCCTCTCACCTCCAACCTCTGCCCTCTAGTTTTGCACTCCCCTACGCTAGGAGAAAGACCTTATCTATTGACCGTATTATTGCCTCTCATGATTTTAAAAACATCTATAAGGTCAACCCTCAGCCTCTGATGCTGCAGGGAAAATAGCCCCATCTATTCAGCCCCTCCTTATAACTCAAATCCTCTAACTTCTCCATGCTTTTTGCCAATGATGGAAGCCTGTCTGGCAAGACAGTGCACCCAGCATCCTGATATGCTTATCCATCAGCATTGTCCCATGTTTCACTCCATTGAGGTCTTCATCAGATTTCTCTGTAAGTTCACTTTCTGGTGAGCTTGCATACAAGCCAACATTCCTGCTTGATCTGCCTAGAAACCACTTTGTCTGCAATGACTCATTGCCCTCTGATCCAGCGTTAACGTAACATCCAATTATGGCAGTATCTGACCTGTTGATGAACATCAGATTCAGCAATATGGCCTCTCCATCAGTGCTGTGCTGTCACTCTCTCATCTTCTTGGGCTGACGCGACTGAACAAATGGAAATTCTGAGAAAGGGAACATGACGTGGAGCAGGGAGGATAAGGTGGAATTACAGTCACATTACTCTCAGCTTGCAAACATAACAGATCATAAGCTCAAAGTTCAGAAGGAAGGAACATATCATTATTCCTAATGGTCTCAGTGACATTACGAGCTATAGGCATGTTTGTAATTTATAAGAGTAGTTTCCTTTTTACAACTCAGATGCACAGGCTGTTGTTCCCCACAAATTCGAATCTGGTAAGTTTTAACATGAATGACCTGGTTTTAGAAGATAGAGTGAAGCATGTCAGTAATTGATGGTATTCTTCGCGTGATGTTTGGATGACAAACTGAATCGCTGGAGGTATCTGGAAACAGTTAGATGGAGAGTCGTGGTCACAGAGCCATAGATATGTTGAGAAGGGAAACAGGCCCTTCAGTCCAACCTGTCCAAGCCGACCAGATATCCCAATCCAATCTAGTCCCACCTGCCAGCACCCGGCCCATATCCCTCCAAACCCTTCCTATTCATATACCCACCCAGCTGCCTCTTAAATGTTGCAATTGTACCAGCTTCCACCACTTCATCTGGCAGTTCATTCCATACATGTACCACCCTCTGCTTGAAAAAGTTACCCCTTAGGTCTCTTTTATATCTTAGATTAGATTACTTACAGTGTGGAAACAGGCCCTTCGGCCCAACAAGTCCACACCGACCCGCCGAAGCGCAACCCACTCATACCCCTACATTTACCCCTTACCTAACACTACGGGCAATTTAGCATGGCCAATTCACCTGACCTGCACATCTTTGGACTGTGGGAGGAAACCGGAGCACTCGGAGGAAACCCACACAGACACGGGGAGAACGTGCAAACTCCACACAGTCAGTCGCCTGAGGCGGGAAATGAACCCGGATCTCTGGCGCTGTGAGGCAGCAGTGCTAACCACTGTGCCACCGTGCCGCCCACTTCTCAGCCCATTGGCCCATCTGGTCAAGATCCTGTTGTAATCTGAAGTAACCTTCTTGGCTGTCCACTACACTCCAATTTTGGAGTCATCTGCAAACTTACTAACTATACCTCTTGCTCGCATCGAAATCATTTATATAAATGACGAAAAGTAGAGGACCCAGCACCGATCCTTGTGGCGCTCCACTGGTCACAGGCCTCCAGTCTGAAAAACAACCCTCCATCACCACTCTCTGTCTTCCACCTTTGAGCCAGTTCTGTATCCAAATGGCTAGTTCTCCCTGTATTCCGTGAAATCTAACCTTGTTAATCAGTCTCCCATGAGGAACCTTGTCGAACACCTTACTGAAGTCCATATAGATCACATCTACCACTTTGCCCTCATCAATCCTCTTTGTTACTTCTTCAAAAAACTCAATCAAGTTTGTTAGACATGATTTCCCACACACAAAGCCATGTTGACTATCCCTAATCAGTCCTTGCCTTTCCAAATACATGTACATCCTGTCCCTCAGGATTCCCTCTAACAACTTGCCCAGTACTAATGTCAGGCTCACTGGTCTATAGTTCCCTGGCTTGTCTTTATCGCCCTTCTTAAACAGCAGCACCACACCAACCTCCAGTCTTCCGGCACCTCACCTGTGACTATCGATGATACAAATATCTCAGCAAGAGGCCCAGCAATCACTTCTCTAGCTTCCCACAGTGTTCTAGCGTACACCTGATCAGGTCCTGGGGATTTATCCACCTTTACCCATTTCAAGACATCCCGCACTTCCTCCTCTGTAATATGCACATTTTTCAAGATGTCACCATCTATTTCCCCACATTCTTTATCTTCCATGTCCTTTTCCACAGTAAATACTGATGCAAAATACTCATTTAGTATCTCCCCCATTTTCTGTGGCTCCACACAAAGGCCGCCTTGCTGATCTTTGAGAGGCCTTATTCTCTCCCTAGTTACTCTTTTGTCCTTAATGTATTTGTAAAAGCCCTTTGGATTTTCCTTAATTCTATTTGCCAAAGCTATCTCATGTCCCCTTTTTGCCCTCCTGATTTCCCTCTTAAGTATACTCCTACTGCCTTTAAATCTTCTAAGGATTCACTCGATCTATCCTGTCTATACTTGACATATGCTTCCTTCTTTTTCTTAACCGAATCCTCAGTTTCCTTAGTCATCCAGCATTCCCTATACCTACCAGCCTTTCCTTTCAGAAAAGTTTCCTCATTTCTCCTCCCACTACCTTACCTCAGTCCCAACCTTCCAGCTCAGCACTGTCCCCATGACCTGTCCTACCTGCCTATCTCCCTTCCGACCTATCCATTCCACCCTCCCCTCTGACCTATCACCTCCATCCCCACCCCCATTCACCTATTGAACTCTTTGCTACCTTCTCGCCAGTCCCATCCCCACCCCCACTCCATCCTGGAAGCTTTCTGCCTCTATTCCTGATTAAGGGTTTTTGACCGAAACTTCGATTTTCCTACCCCGCGGATGCTGCCTGACCTGCTGTGCTTTTCCAGCACCACTCTCATCTAAACTTTAATTTCCAGCATCTGCAGTCTTCACTTTTGCCTAGCCTTTCCTTTTACCCTGAATTTCTCTGGATTTTCGTTATCTCATTTCTGAAGGCTTCCCATTTTCCAGCTGTCCCTGTTAATACTGCGAACAACTGCCCCCAGTCAGCTTTTGAAAGTTCTCGCCTAATACCATCAAAATTGGCCTTTCTCCAAATTGGAACTTTGATTTTAAGATCTGGTCTATCCTTTTCCATCACTATTTTAAATCTAATATAATTATGGTCGCTGGCCCCAAAGTACTCTCGCACTACACCTCAGTCACCTGCCCTGCCTTATTTCCCAAGAGTAAGTCAAGTTTTGCGCCTTCTCTAGTAGGTACAACCACACACTGAAAGTTTTTTTGTACACACTTAACAAATTCCTCTCCATCTAAACCCTAAACACCTTGACAGTCCCAGTTTATGTTTGGAAATTTAAAATCCCGTACCATAATCACCCTATTATTCTTACAGATAGCTGAGACCACCTTACAAATTTGTTTCTCAATTTCCCTCTGACTATTAGGAGGTCTATAATAGAATCCCAATAAGGTGATCATCCCTTTCTTATTTCTCAGTTCCACCCAAATAACTTTCCTGGATGTATTTCCGGGAATATCCTCCCTCAGCACAGCTGTCCTTTATCAAAAACACCACTTCCCCACCTCTCTTGCCTCCCTTTCTACCCTTCCTATAGTATTTCTATTCTGGAACATTAAGCTGCCAGTCCTGCCCATTCCTGAGCCATGTTTCTGTATTCGCTGTGATATCCAGTCCCATGTTCCTAACCATGCCCTGAGTTCATCTGCCTTCCCTGTTAGGCCCCTTGCATTGAAATAAATGCAGTTTAATTTATTAGTCCTACCTTGTCCCTGCCTGCCATGATTATTTGAGTCGCTTCTGTTCTCAACTGTACCAATCTCAAATTGATCTCTTTCCTCACTATCTCCCTGGGTTCCCCCCCCACCCACCTTATTAATTTAAATCCTCCTGTGCAGCTCTAGCAAATCTCTTAGCCAATATATTAGTCCCCTTCTAATTTAGGTGAAATCTGTCCTTCTTGTACAGGTCACTTCTACCCCAAAACAGATTCCAATATTCCAAAAATGTGAATCCTTCTCCCATACACCAGCTCCTCAGCCATGCATTCATCTGTTCCATCCTCCTATTCTTGCCCTCACTAGCTCATAGCACCAGGAGTAATCCAGATATTACTACTCGCAAGGACCTCCCTTTTAAATTCCTGCCTAACTCTCTGTAATCTTCCTTCAGAATCTCAACCTTTTCCCTTCCTATGCCATTGCTTCCAAAGTGAACAATGACCTCTTGCTGGCCCCTCTCCCTATTGAGAACATTCTGCACCCTCTCTGAGGCATCCTTGATCCTGGCACCAGGGAAGCAACACAAAAATTCTGATTTTTCGCTGCTGGCCACAGAAATGTCTGTCTGCACCTCAGACCTGAAAATCCCCTAACACAATTGATCTCTTGGAACCCAACGTACCCCTTGTTGCATTAGAGCCAGTCTCAATACCAGAAACCTGCTCTTCATGCTACATTCCCCTATCAATTGATCACCCCCTACATTTTCCAAAACAGCATACCTGTTTGAAATGGGGGTAGCCACAGAAGACTCCTGCACTTCCTGCCTACCTCTCTTACCCTTCCTGGAGTTAACCCATCTATGTGACTGTATCTGAGACTTTACCCCCTTCCTATAACTGTCATCCACCACATACCATTGTTGTTGCAAATTCCTCATTGCTTCTAACTGTCTCTCTAACTGATCCATTCGATCTGATAGGATTAGCAACCAACAGCATTTACTGCAGATATAATCCACAGTCACCCGTAAACTCTCCTTAAACCCCCATATTTGACAAGAAGCACATATCACTCTACTAAAGGCCATTTTTTGCTCCTTCATAATCTATAGACCCAGAAAATAACACCATCTTATTCCTCTCCAAAACACTGCCCCAGGTTAAAGTAATAGTTATAGCTTATATATTAAGTTTAATCAAGAGACGTATCTCAAAAAACATATAATCAAGAAAGAACCCACCCTATTCACTGCTGCAGACTTTCTGTAGGCCACATTTAAAAGAATTCACTTATCTGTTTCTGTGCTGTGACTTTACCCAAACAGTTTCTCCAAAATCAGTTGTGAATTTCATTGTTTATTAATTTTCCTGGATGCACTCCGATGTCCAGCAATGCATGAATTCAAACAGCGAAGGCAGTAACTGTGCAGGTTCACTGTGGTGTAAGTTTCTTTCTCTCTCTCTCTCTCTCCTTCTCTCTCTCTCTCTCTCTCTCTTCTGCATTGACTTCACCATGCACTTCCTTTGTGAGAACTATCAGGCTGTGACAGTGAGATTGAATAGCAGCTGTTCGGCATGAATGCCGATGTCTGGGAGTGCTGATGGAGGAGTGGTGATGGGTGGTGCTTTCAGCATTGTCAGAATTTAGCAATTTCGTGGATAGATGTCATGTGAAGGCTGCATTCAATGATCTTGATAACCTTTATGAGATTGTTAAACTTCATGTAGCACTGCTGTCAGATCTTCATGGTCCGATGCTGTGAAATATCCTCCCTGGACACCTGCTTCCAATCCTTTCTAAAGGTGATTGTTGTGCGACATCCCCTGCGGGATATAGCGACTCTCCTTCTGCACAAATCCACCACCAGAAACTTCTGTATCTACCAACAGCACCTCGACAACCCAATCTTTCAAGTTTAAATACGACTCTGTTCAACTTTCTTTTTAATTTGATAGTATAATGTTAAGCATTCAAGTGACTTTTTGGATTTACTCGATGAAAACCACTGACTGAGTTTTAAAAGACTGCAAGTAACTTAGAACAGCAGTTTCTAAGATGGCTAGAAATTTACATGACAACACTTTACAATGCATTAAATATAATCAGCTCAGATAATGAATTCTGGTGGAGAAAATAATTCACCCAGCTATAGTCTAATCAAGTTGAAACCATGGGTCTGAAATCCACAAGCCTGAACCACATTTTAGCAACTATCCAGTTGGAATTTATGGAAGGTTTCCACCAGGAGTTTCACTTTCCTCCCAGAGTCGCAAGATGTGCATGTTAGGTGGGTCGACCATAGTATATTGCCTGAACTGTCCAGGGATGTGCAGGCTTGGAGGACTAGCTGTGGTAAAAGCAGGGTAACATGGATAGGGTAGGAAGCTGGGTTTGGGTGGGATGGTCTTTGGAGGGTCAGTGCAGAATTGATGGGCTGAATAATCTCTTTCTGCACTATAGGGATTTTATTCTAAATTGCTTTTCTCCAGAACAAAAGGCGGAATCAGAAGAAATACAAAGGGAGCAGGACACCTGAATGGGCCTCTGACTCCCCCTCTCTTCATTTCTTACAGATTGAGCCCTGACTGCTGTTCACCCACCCACAGGTGGCAGGGAGTATTTTAGCAATTCCACTCAGCAGCTGCCTACTTGTTAGAACAGAGAAAGTATCAGTAAACATCCTTGAATTGTCTCCAAATGCTGAAACCAGAGAGACCATTGAACTCAACATGAAAACTAGCCAAGTTATCAATTTACAAGGGTGAAACTTTTAATTTTTGTCTAAAAGACATTGCTTAACTTGTCCTTGCACTCTGCAACCTATTGGTGCACATGCATAAGAGCTGGAGTGTTATTATTATTTTATCTAGATCGGGTTCAGCACAATAAATTTATTTTTCACAAAGCTGTCTTCGTGCACCTTGTAAAGGCACAGCTCATAAACTGATTTGACAAGAACATCTTTTAACTAACCTCTCTTAGATCAAATGAGGAATGGGAAATAAAAGGAGGGATTCTAATTCTTCTCACCCGATCACAAAAGTAGATCAAACTGCCTTTAAGAACAGGAGATTGGGTGAACTGCATGCTATCAGCATAACAGGGCCTTGACCCTATCCAGCAATCATGGCATTCGGTGGCAACTTCAAGTTCCAATGTAACCCTTGCACTCAGGTTGTGATTGGGACTCAGACTTGAAATTCAATGGAAGTCAACTTGTAGCCTGATTTCTGTGATTAGAATTAGAATTAGAATTAGAATTCCTACAGTATGGAAACAAGCCCTTCGGTCCAACGAGTTCACAACGCCCTTCCAAAGAGTATCTCACCCAGACCCATGCCCTTCATTTCCTCTGACTAATACACCTAACCTACACATCCCTGAACACTGTAGGCAATTTAGCATAGCCAATTCACCTAACCTGCCACATCTTTGAACTGTGGGAGGAAACCCATGCAGACACAGGGAGAATGTGCAAACCCCACACAGACAATTGTCCAATATTGGAATCAAACCTTGGTCCCTGGTGCTGTGAGGCAGCAGTGCTAACCACTGACCCACCGTGCCACCCATTGTATTGATCATTTATTGATATTAAATAACAACGTCTACCACTGGTAAAACTAAACAAATCATGTTGAATGTCTCTGATATGTGATTTCATTTATACATATATTTATCTTTATATTCATCTTATAATTAATTCCATTTATTTATCCTTCTCTGCTGTAGCTCACTCCCACATATTATTCTGAAAGCATCAAGAAAAGTACACGGGTTAGACATTCCCCTCCTACTAACAGCACAACTCAATCTATAGTTAGATACTCTCAGCAAAATACCCCAATGATCCTTTCGATATGTTTAACTTAATTTAAAATAATAGAAACGAACAATTTTCCTAAAAATAGGATTCTATGGACTATATACATTAGCCAGCTACTGTATATTCCGGCTGAAAAATAACAAGTGAAAGCCCAAAACAGCAAGTCTGATTTTTATCATTCTGTAACTGTAACCAAGCCAAAACTTCATAACAAAAGGGCTAGATTTATACAGCTATATAGCTACCAGGGGGATTACAAATAGAGATCACAGCAGAAGCATCTATAAAACAGTCTTCATCAATTCTAGATCTCAAAAATTGTTGTGTTGCTGTGCAATATGCTTTTCACTGTAAACAGTAGTCATTTCATGTATGGTAATGAAAATATATACCTAACTATATATAATTTATCAAATTAACTCTCAATCGACACAGAAATCATTAAAATCACATTTTCTTATTGCACACTAACAATAGTGACATGAATAGTGGTCTGACTTGTGCAGACATAATGACATGTTTAAAGAACACCCACAATAGTGCCCTTTAGTTCACACAGATTGCTTTCTTTCTTCGTGTACTATTGGATCTTACTGTGGGTGCTGGTACAGGTTATTATCAGTCTTTAAGATACTATTGTCAAAAGCATGTGATCTATTAAAAAGCAATTTGTGACAGAGCACTGAGTGGGCAGATGACCCAGAAAGATGGGCAATGTTGCAATGATTCATAGCAATCTCATAAAGAAATATGTAAAAAGAGACTAAGTACACCTCAAGCAAACCCATAGTATAAAAGTACTGCACTGCAATAGATTATGCAGGAAGATGGTTACAATAAATAACTATAAGACAAAATACAAAAGCCATGGGAAAATAATAAAACATTTAAGGTGGAGAGCTAATATATTGTAAATCATCTTAATTATCGAATAACATATCAAGGTTTGATTGCATATCCTTTGCCATTGCTTTACACTATAATGTTAGCTTTTCGTAGTAATAATTAACAATAAAAAAGACATATAATAATTCTTAATACACATTCACATTTAATGACATACTTAATATGCAAATCTACTAACCACAGTCCCTTAAAACTAGTCCAAAATCCACTCCTGTTGCAAATTCTACTGCATGCCAATAGCAATATTACAGATCCATCTGCCAGTTCATTGTGTCTATGGGCACATTATCTTTCTCATAAATCTCTCTACTTGACAGCAATAACAGCATTTAGGGAGCCTTGTGAACAACTAACAGAAGGGATCATGTTTAACATCCTTTAATACAATGTTTCATCATCTGAGCAAAATCCCTCTGCTCTCTTACTTGCAATAATCTCTTCCCTGCTCTGAAAACAGATAAAATCTAAAACCACATTTATGAAAAATCTTATTTAAAGAATAGAGTGCATGCTTTGCATTCTCATTTTACAACATTCAAACATTATCGCAGTTCCAACAATTTTGCTTCATTCTGTAATTTGCAGAGTACACCAAAACTAATCACTATGTTGGATCAATCCTTCACCAGTAGA
The DNA here is from genome assembly GCF_020745735.1 of Hemiscyllium ocellatum. Classification (NCBI taxonomy): domain Eukaryota; kingdom Metazoa; phylum Chordata; class Chondrichthyes; order Orectolobiformes; family Hemiscylliidae; genus Hemiscyllium; species Hemiscyllium ocellatum. The sequence goes on along the minus strand of NC_083405.1, from coordinate 84,963,049 downwards.
GCTTCTAAAAGAAATATCCGGTGAACTGTGTCAGATATTAAAATGTCTGAAATGACCGACATGTGGCAGCATTTCATTACATCGAAATTACAGGCTATTCAGCCCAACAAATCCATTGCAGGGGATGCTTATGATTAACTCAAGCCACCTCCCACCCCTCTTCATCTATCCCCATCAATATATCTGTCTGTTCCTATCTCACTCATTTGTTTATTCAACTTCTCCTTTGTGCTAGCTGCCCCAATGACTCATGAGGTAAAAAAAAATTGCCTGAAGTTTGGACTTTGTTTTCTTTTGAGTTGTTGCTCCCTTGGTCTCTTGCAGAAGTGGAAATATCCTTTCATCATCTGCACTATCAAACCTACTACAATCCAAAATTTCTCTAGCAGGCTGCCTCTCAGTTTTCTGTTTCTGATAAACCTTTCCTCATTAGTATTACATCTCTTTTCTTGCACCATTCTAATCGATTTTTGTTGCACTTTCTCCAGTGGCTCTAAACCTTGTTAAAAAATGGAGACCAGACGGAGTCCAGTGCTCTCAGTGTGGTCCTCTTCAAGGTTCTGTACAGCCTCCAAAATGTCTTCACTGCTTTTTACTTATATCCTTCCATAGGGTGGAATTTTCCCTGCCTTTAAGCAGTGTGAGAATGGCGAGAATATGAGCAATATTACAGGAAGAATGAAAAGAAAGGTGAAGATGGAAAGGAAAGATTTCTGATTTTTTTCTTAAATTATTAAACAGCAAGTTCTGAATCTGGATGAAGAGTGACACCTACCTTATTCTGAAGAATTTGCATTTCATTATTAGCTGATCTCACCTCAATTTGATGCAGCTTTCCATTCTACTCCCTCCTTCCCAAGAGTGATTAGCTGTCGCCATGACTTCCTGCTTGCTTCTCCAAACCTTCAGACAGCCCCACTGTCACCACCACTTTTCTGCATGCCACATGGACACAGTCTCCTTTCATTCATTCACTATGACCGTGAGCACCACCAATCCCTCAGCCTCAACATACCATCACGACTGCTTTCAGAACAACTCTCACAGCACTGCAACCATACGGGACTTCACTTTAGAGTTTGTGGAGACTTCTCCTCCAGTCAGTTGTTTAATTGTCCACCACTGTTCATGACTGGATGTGGCAGGACTGCAGAGCTCAGTTCTGATCTGTTGGTTGTGGAATCACTTAACTGTCCATCAGTTGCTGCTTATGCTGTTTGTCACACAACTAGTTCTGTTTGGTCCCTTTAGGAGGTTGACACCTATCTACAGGCATGCCTGGTACTGCTCCTTGCATGCCCTTCTGCACTCTCCATTAAACCAGGGTTGATCCCCTGACATGATGGTAATGGTTGAGTGGGGGGCTATACTGGGCCATGCGGTTACAGATTGTGCTGGAGTACAATTGTGCTGATGACCCACAGCGCCTCATGGATCTTGAACCTTGAGTTGCTACATTTGGTTAAAATCTGTCCTATTGAGCGCAATGATCATACCACACAACACAACGTAAAGTATTATCATTGTGAAGGTGGAACTGTGTCTTCACAAGAGCTGGACTGTGGTCACTCTTACTGATACTGTCATTGACAGATGCATCTGCAGCCGGCACATTGGTGAGGATGAGGTCAAGTATGTTTTTCCTTCTGGTTGGTTCTTTCACTACCCACCACACACACAGTCTTTTGGATTCAAACAGCTCGATCACTAGTAGCATTGGTGAACCAGCCTTGGTGGTGGACATTGAGTCCCTTGCCCCTGTCAGTGCTTCATCCAAGTGGCATTCAACAGGAAGAATACTGATTCCTTTGGTATTTATTATCAGCAAGAGGTTTCCTTGCCATGCTTGGCCTGATTCGATGAGACACCATGGGGTCTGGACTCCTACGACAATCTCTCCGGACCGTATATCACTGTTCTGTTAACTTTGACCAGGACGTACCCAGGGATGGTGATGTTAGTAAGGAGGACTCTGAAAGATCACTGTTTTTGCCAGTGTTACAACTGCTACCTTAATCAATGCCAGGTTGTCTATCCAGTTCTATTCTAGAGGTTGATACAATGAAATGGCTTGCTTGGCCATTTCCGAGAATAGTTAAGAGTCAGCAACATTGCTCTTGTGTCATATATAGGCCAGAAAGTTAATAATGGTAGTTTTCTACTGGATGGGTTTTTAACAACATTCAACAATGGTTCCCTAGTCATAATTTTAATGGTGGATTTTTATTGGATTTGAATCCGGGTCCCCAGTACATTACCTAGGTCTCAGAATCAGTTGTTTAGCACCAATACCACTTGGTCATTGTCTCCCTGATGATTAAAATGGAAATTGTTTTTCAAACTATAGACAGTGGCATTAATTTGGTAATTCAGGGAAGATTGCCACTTATTTAGGCTATGAACAGCTGGATTCATCCATTGAAACTGCGAAAATGCAGGGAATCATCAAGTTTGGTTGCTAAATGCCAGAATCCTCCATTTTAGCTGCAAAAGACAGAAGCTGTGGAAAAGCTGACAAAATCTATTCTGGCTGCAAAACACAGGAATCCCCTCCAGCAACAAAGAGTAGCAGCACTGCTATTACTGCAAAATAAAAACCTTTTAGGCAAGAAATATAAATAATCGCATTGGGAATGTATGACTTCAGAAATCATATTGCCAGGACAATTTGATTTCAGAGATGGATCAAATAGAATAGAATGATATATCTTACAGAAAGTAGTTCTCAAGATACAGAACATCTTCGAATTATATTCTAAATCAGAAGCTCAACAAATAAATGTACTTTTATATACTTTTGGGAAAAAAACTGATGTCATTACATTCATTGAAGTGTAAAGGAAGAAATTGATGCTGCTGAAGAGCTACTGAAAACCTTTGGCCATTACTATAGTCTTAAAAAACAAAATTGTCAAGACAGCAGAATTTAATAGAAGAATTCAGGGTCCAGGGGAATCCATGGATGATTTCATTAATGAACTCTACAGATTAATGAGGTGATACAACTTCAGTGACTTAAAATCAGAATTCATGAGACAGATTCTTTTGTTGGAATTGCTGATTATCAGATTTCTTACAACCAACAGAATATTTTATTCTCAAGAAAACCATTAAGATCATTAATGAAGCAGATGCCCACAATCAATACAGAGGAGAAGATCAATCTTGGCACAGGCTATCAACAGAATTCATTCAGTTCTTAAAGAGCAAACCTATAAATGGCACACATGAGAAATCAGTACAAGAAGTCCAATAGGCACCACAAACTGAAAGACCTTGTCAAGACTATGCTGCAGAGAAACCTCACAGGCACAGACAATGCCCAGCTACCAACAGTGAATGTTTTGTCATCCAATAGGTCTTTTTCAGGAAGTTTTCCAAAGAAGCACATACAAAAAAGCAAGGTGTTAAATAGTTACTCACGAAAAAGAGGTTCATGAGGAAGAACAGTCTAAAACAGAAGAAAAATCTTCCTAGGGGAAATATCCAGTTGTATCAATGGCCATCTCATGAATTTTAAATGAGGTACCCCAATTAGTGTCACTATATTATCAGCTAGTGAGCCATGGTTAAACAAAAACACTGTCTTCCAACAACAACAGTGTAACTACGTGGTTGCCACAGTTGCCAAGTAGTTAGCACTGTTGCTTTAGACAGCTGGGAGCCTAGGTTCAATTCCAACCTGAGTGTGTGGAGTTTTCACACTACCCCTATGCTTGAAATGGTTTCTACTGGGTGCTCTGGTTTCCTCCCACAGTCCAAAGATGAGCAAGTTACATGGCTGTACTAAATTGCCCGTGGTGTCCCAGGATGTGTAGGCTAGGAAGATTAGTAATGGGAAATACAGGGTCACTGGGATGGTGTAGGGAGCAGTGTTTGGATGAGATGCTCTTTGGAAGGTTGGTGCAGACTTGATGGGCCAAATGGCCTTTTTCAACACTGTAGGATTGTATGGTCGAAAAGGCATAGCATTTAAGATTACAGGTATGTTACAAGCAACTCTCTGCTACAAGGAAACCAAATCATATAAACGTTAAATGCACATTGCAATCAAGTATTCACTTTTTTTGAGTAGAAAGCGGTGCCTTGGTGAGCCACCAGGGAGTGATACAGAGGACAGCGTTCCAGTACGGAGAACGATTTTAGTGTCTACTAAGATCTGACAAGGTGAGTGCAAAGTGACACATGGGACATTTCTTTAACTCAGCACCAGAATACACTTGATTGAAAACAAATCTCCTCAACTGTGCCAGATAAAGTAGCTACCAACCCTCAAAACATGAATGTCTGTAAGCTGGTGACATCACTCATGGTGACAGTGAGCTGAATCTTACATTGTTTGTCCAAATGCAAGCTGCATCAAGGGTTTTTGAGGGTTGTTCACAACAAGGCCTAGTGAGTTTTCTGCTCCTATCTAACCAAACTCAACTCATTAATTCCCTACCAAAATCCAATGGCATCTATCATATCTGATTTCTGCCACATCATTCCCAGGACCAACTCACCACTCACTGGATATTCCAGAATTCAGCGACATCCCTTGCCCCACACCATTAGTGCAGCCTGACAATCACGGTCAGTCCAGAGCTATACTGCACAGCTGCTGACATTTGCCCTGAACATGGCAGACAGGGGGAATTGACACCCCACTTTGTGGGCACAGTCCACAGGGGCTGGATGGTGCAATGCACAGACAGGACTTCCTCATTCCGAAGAGCAACATTGGAAGCCACAACACTACACTACACCAACCTAAATGAATAATGGAAGCCACAATACCACACTACACCAACCTAAATGAATAATGGAAGCCACAATATCACACTACACCAACCTAAATGAATAATGGAAGCCACAATATCACACTATATAAGCCTGAATCTCTCCCTCAATATCAGCAAAATAAAAGAGCTGGTCATTAACTTCAGGAAGCAAGGTGGAGGGCACGCCCCTGTCTCTATCAATGGTGCTGAGGTGGAGATGGCCAAGACCATCAAGTTCCTCAGAGTGATGATCATCAACAATCTGTCCAGGTCCATCTACCTTAATGCTCAGGTCAAGAAAGCACAACAACGCCTCTACTCCCTCAGGTGGCTAAGGTAATTCAGCATGTCCAGAAAGACTCTTACCAATTTTTATACATATCGAAGAGTGTGGTGCTAGAAAAGAACAGCCAGTCAGGCAGAATACAAGGGGCAAGAGAGTTGAGCATAAGCAGTTCATCAGGAATGAGGTATGGGGCTGGGTGCGAACGTAGTTGGGAATGCAATAGCTAGGTGAAGGTGATAGGTTGGACAGAAGGGTGGAGCAGACAGGTGGAAAGGAAAATGGTAAGGTAGGACAGTTCCAGAGGGCGGTGCTGAGTTGGAAGGTTGGATCTGGGATAAGGTGGGGGGAGGGGAAATGAGGAAACTGGTGAAATACACATTGATCCTGTGTGGTTACAGGGTCCCAAGGCAGAAGATGAGGCATTCTTCAACCAGGGTCGGGTGGCAAGGGCTTGGTGATGGAGGAGGCCCAGGACCTGCATGACCGTGGCAGAGTGGGAGGTGGAATTAAAGTGTTTGGCCATGAGGTGGTGGGATTGTTTGGTTCGGGTGTCCCAGAGATATTTTCTGAAACAATCTGCAAGTTGGCATCCTGTTTCCCCAATGTGGAGGAGACCACATCGTGAGCAACAGACACAGTGGCTTAGGGTGGCACGGTGGCTCAGTGGTTAGCACTGCTGCCCCAAAGCAACAGGGACGTGGGTTCGAGTCCAGCCTCAGGTCACTGTCTGTGTGGAGTTTGCACATACTCCCCGCGTCTATGTGGGTTTCTTCTGGTTTCCTCCCACAATCCAAAATGTGCAGGTTAGGTGAATTGGCCGTGTTAAATTGCCCATAGTGTTTAGGGATGTGTAGGTGATGTGCATTAGTCAGGAGTAAAAATAGAGTAAGGGAATGGGCCTGGGTGGGTTATTCTTCAGAGGGTCTGTGTTATCTTGTTGGGCTGAAGGGCCTGTTTCCACACTGTTGGGATTCTAATTCTAATTCTAAAAGTAGATGATGTGTGTGGAAGTACAGGTGAATCTCTAGATGACATGTGTGGAAGTGTAGCTGGATCTCTAGATGACGTGTGTGGAAGTACAGGAGAATGTCTAGATGACATTATGGAAATACAGGGGATTCTCTAGATGACGTATGTGGAATTATATCCATTTGTACCCAAGGCTTGGTATGGCTACTGCTCTGCCCAGGGCCATAAGAGACTACAGAGATTTGTGAACACAGCCCAGTCCATCATGTAAGCTAACCTTCCATCCACTAACTCCATTTATAATGCTCACTGCCTCATGAAGGCAGCCAATATAATCAAAGACCTCTCCCACGCCGAACTATAATCTCTTCCAACCACTTCCATTGGACAGAAGATTCAAAAGCTTAAACACACTTATCAACAGAACAGCTTCATCCCCACTGTTATTAGACTTCTGAATGGACCTCTTAAATTTTAAATTGAATGTTGCTCCTGCTCTTTGTGTACCTTCTCTGCAGCTATTACATTGTATTCATCACTCTGTACTATTACCTTAATATATTTTGTATTATTATGAAATTAAAGGCATGTACTATACCTTTAAGAGAGACAGAATGCTTTTCTAAACTAAGAGGTTACAAGAACCTGTGTATACGACTAGATGGCAGTCTCAGAGTGTATTGGAAAAGTGAAAATTTGTAACATTTGGCTGTGAAATGGATACCTGAGTTTTGATTGCTGCTTTGACAACAATTTAAATTTAACCAATCAGTTTAAATTATGCCCCGGGATGCTAAATTCCAATCATGGTTGAATTTATTGTTTTGCAAATATCAAACCAATTAGATGATCTGATGTGTGTCAGTGTGGGGGAAGGGGGTGGGGTGGGGGTGAGGGTTTGGGTTACAAGAATGTGATATTTTGAAAATTGACCAGAGCGCAACTGCCTTAGAGAGAGAAACTGCCAGAGAGAGAAAAACTGCCAGAGAGCTAACTGCCCATCCAACATCATGCTCTTAAAGAAATCAGAAAAAACCCTCTCTCTCAAAGGTAACTTTTCATGTAAAGCCTATTCGCAGTGAAAAGAGAGAATATCGCTCAGGCAGATCAGCAGCAGAAAAAACAGAAGACAGCGGGGAAGACAAAGATGGCGTAGTTTTGAGGTTTAGTTAATGTAATTTTATTAAGTATCTTATTGGAACAACATATTTTTTATAGAATTGGAGTCAAATAGTAAGTAGTTAAGAGAAAGCAGGGCTTGGATTTGTGAATTTTTCTTGTTTATTGTTCAGTATTACAGTTAGAAAAACTTTAAACAGTGGAATTTGGGAGTTCCCTGTTACTCACATTTTAACAGATTGTGAGATGAGATTTTCTGGGTGTTTGGTTTAATTAACAGAAAGGCTCGACCACTGCAACCACTGGTATAATCTGCCTATACAACACAGAAACAAAGCATTTCATTGTACTGAGGTCATGTGACAATAGTAAATCATATAACATAAAATGATTGATCACTGGAAGCTACAGTACCACACATCAGCCTGAATGAACATTGGAAACCATAATATCATACTGTACTAACCTGAATGAACACTGGAAACCACAACACCACACTACACCAGTCTGTACTGGGGTTGCCACCTGTGTTAAAGCATGCTGAGCCAACTAGAGGAATGCCCAGCACAAACATAGAAAGTCAAAGTGTCCTCCACACTGCAAGAGTAATTTTAACCTCCACCATCATTTTTCTGGCAACTCCACACATTCTACAAGAATATAAGAAACAGAAGGAGAAGTAGGCCACCTGGCCCATCAAGCCTGTTCCCCCATTAAATAGGATCCAGACTGATCTGTGTCATGGACTCAGCTCCACATACCCGCCTGCTCACCATAACCCTTAATTCCTTTACTGTTCAAAAATCTATCTTTGCCTTAAAAACATTCGACAATGTAGCCTCAACTATTTCACTGGGATGGGAATTCAACAGATTCATAACACTTTGGGTGAGGAACTTACTCATCTACTCAGTCCTAAATCTGCTTCCATTTATTTTGAATCTTGGCCCCCTAGTTGTAGTTTCAGTCACCAGTAGAGTGTTGCTGAACAAAGAGATCTTAGAGTACAGGTTCATAGCTTCTTGAAAGTGGAGTCGCAGGTAGATAGGATAGTGAAGAAGGCATTTGGTATGCTTTCCTTTGTTGGTCAGAGTATTGAGTACAGAAGTTGGGAGGTCATGTTGCAGCTGCACAGAACATTGGTTAAGTCACTGTTGGAATATTGTGTGCAATTCTGGTCTCCCTCCTATCGGAAGGATGTTGTGAAACTTGAAGGGTTCAGAAAAGATTTACAGTGATGTTGCCAGGGTTGGAGGGTATGAGCTATCAGGAGAGGCTGAATAGGCTGGGGCTGCTTTCCCTGGAGCATCAGAGACTGAGGGGTGGCTTTATAGAGGTTTATAAAATCATGAGGAGCATGATAGGGTAAATACACAAGATCCTTTCCCTGGTGTGGGGGTGTCCAGAAGTATTCGCCACTGGTTTAGGGTGAGAGGGGAAAGATGTAGAGGGTCCTTTTTCACAGAGACAGTGGTGCGTGTATGGAATGAGCTGCCACAGGAGGTGGTGGAGGCTGCTCCAATTGCAGCATTTAGAAGGCATCTGGATGGGTATAAGAATAGGAAGGGTTTGGAGGGACATGTGATCAAGTGCTGGAAAATTGAATGAGATTAAGTTAAGATACGTGATTGGCATGGACGAGTTGGACCAAAGGGTCTGTTTCCGTGCTGTACATCTTTATGGCGCTATGACTCTATAACCTCTGTTTCTATCTTATCTATTCCCATCATAAATTTATATGTTTCCATAAGGTTGTTTCTAAATTCCAATGAGTATAGTTAAGTGTGTTCAATCTCTCCTCATAAGCCAAACCTCTTAACTCTGGAATTAACCTAATGAACCTCCTCTGCATACATCCTCAGTGCCAGCACCTCCTTTCTCAAGTTAGGAAACTAAACTGTATACAGTACTCTGGGTGTGGTCTCATCAACACTCTATAAAACTGCAGCGTAGCCTTCCCATTTTTAAGCTCCATCCCTCTAGCAATGAAGGACAATATTCTATTTACCTTCTTAATTACCTGTTGCACCTACATACCAACCCATTCTGAATCATGCACAAGGAGACCCAGGTCCCTCTGCACAGCACATCTCTGCTACAGCACTTACTTCCTTCCAAATCTCATGCTATCCCATTTTCACTATTACCTGTAACATCTTCCCTCATTTGCTGTGCTTCACCCTGACCCCTCACATCATGATCCTGCATGCCCTCTGCCCTGCCTACTCAATCATCAGGCATCCCCTCCATATGCACCACACTAACAGTCTGCCACTTACATTTGTCTTCCAGCACAGCCTTTTATGCCATGCCAAGATGGGGCAGTGCTGAAAATAACCAAAGGGAGTGATGCCTGTTAAGCAGTTGATATTTCAGTCAGCAAGTATTTTGGAAATAGTGACCAAAATCCAAAAAATTTCAAAGTCACTATGAAACGGGATAAAAAGTTGTGTCCACATTCGGGGAAGGCTGATTTTGATATTGTTAGATGGGATCTGGTAGATAAAGACTAGGAACAGCTACTTGCAGGTAAATTTGGAAAGTGAGAGTGGTTTATAAGAGCTATCATGATAATTCAGGACCAGTGTGTTCCTCTAAGAGAGAAGGCATGGGCAGCAAATCCAGAGAACCCTGGATGTCAAGGGATATCGAAAGTTTGATCAAGGAAAATCTACCAAATATCAGGTACAGCGCATTAAAAACAGGGGAGACCCTTCAAAAGTATAGAGTGCAGGGGGTGGGGTGCTCAAAAAGAAAATTAGGAAGGTTAAAAAGGGCCACAATGTGTCTTTGGCAGGTGGGATCAAGGAAAATCCTAAGGTTTTTCATAAGTATATTAAGAGTGAGTCGATTTCCAGGGAAAAATGAAACCTATTGGACATCAAAGATGCAACCTAGTGATCGTGCGTGAGGTCTAAAATAGAAACTTCTCATCTCTATCCACAGAGAAGAAAGGTATTGTAGTCAGGATATCTGTTGAGAGAGTGAGGTCTGTTCAAGAAGAGCAACATGGACAGGCCAGGTAATTACAGACTGATGTTATGGTAGGAAAACATTTGGACAAAATCCTGAAGGACAGGATTAATCAACACTTGAAAATGCAGGGATTGATCAGGGATAGACAACACAGATTTGTTAGAGGGAGATCCTGTCTGACTAATTTAATTGAGGTTTTGAAAAAGTGACTTAATATATTTATGAACATGATTTGGAGGTTCCAGTGTTGGACTGGGGTGGACAAAGTTAAAAAGCACATGACACCAGGTTATAGTCCAACAGGTTTATTTGGAAGTACTAGCTTTCACAGTGCTGCACCTTTGTCAGGTAAGCTACCTGATGTAGGAGCGCTGCTCTGAAAGCTTGTACTTCCAAATAAACCTGTTGGACTATAACCTGGTGTCATGTGCTTTTTAACTTTATTTGATGAAAATAGTGCACTTGATGTGGTTCACATGGACTTCAGTAAGGCCTTTAACATGAAAGGCTGGTCCAAAAGATAAGTGCACATGGGATCCAAGGCAGGGTGGCAAATGAGATCCAAATTTGGTTTACAAACAGGAAGCAAAGGGTGATGGTGGAGGGTTGTTTTTGTAATCAGAATTCTATAGCTAGTGGTGTATACCCACGGATCAGCGCTGGGACTCTTGCAATTTGTTATATACATCAATGACTTGGAAGCGAATGTAGAAGGTTTAATTAGTAGGTTTGCAGATGACATGAAAATTGGTGGTGTTCTTGATAGTGAGGAGGATGGTCTCAGGCTACAGTCTGATATTGATCAGCTGGTGAATTGGGCATAGCCATGGCAGATGGAATTGAATCTTGGTAAGCATGAGGTCATGCATTTTAGAAGGTCTAATAAGGGAAGGATATACAGAATGAATGGTAAGTCCCCAGGGAGCTGAGCGAGTACTGAGGAACAAAGGAACCTTGGTGTACAAGCCCACTGATCCCTGAAGGTGTCAGCACAGGTAGACCGGGTACCTTGTGTTCATTAGCCAAGATGTAGAATACAGGAGCAAGGAAGCGTTGTTACAACTTTATAAAACATTGGTGAGGCCACAGATGGAATACTGTGTATAGTTTGCCACACTGTCAGAAGGACATAATTGTAGTGGACAGAGTGCAGAGGAGATTCACCAGCATGTTCTTTAGGATGAAAAGTCTCAGTTATGAGGAGAGCCTGGATAGGCTGGGTGTGGTTTCAGAGGAGGCTGAAGGGAGAATCTGATTGACATGTACAATATTATGAGAGGCATAGACTGAGTTGATTGTGAGATTTTTTTTCCCATGGTGGATGTGCCTAAGACCAGAGTGCATAAGTTTAAGGTGAGGGACAAGTGGCTTTGAGGAGGTCTGAGAAATGTTTTCTCACCCAGAGGATGGTATATACATTGAACGCGCTGCTTGAGAGGGTGGAAAAGACCCCATGGCACATCTCCGATACACTCCGGTAGTCTCTCTACATATAAGTAGCACTGGTACTGGGGCCTGCTTGTGACCTACTGTGTCAGGACCCCGAGTGAAGGCTGACAACTATGACCAGTTCCCTTGCTTTGTGTGTGTGCTCAACAGTTAGGCAATATAGTAAAGCAATCAGCTGTAATAAAAGCATGATTTCCCTGGCTGAGGATCCAAAGTGCAAAAGGGTAAGACAAAGCAAGTTATGAATGCACTGTGTCTGCTTCAGTCCATGAGTAGTGCGCATCTCCCTAAGGGCTCAAGGTCCTTGCTGCAGCATGAGATTGATAATTGCCTAATACAAGCTGAAGTACGGAAATGATCTGCAAGTGTATGAGAGATGTGCCATGAGGGTCACTACAGACTAGCACATTGCAGATGCTAATGTCTGCGGATGTGCAGTGCAAACGGCTGGTTACCATGAAGCTCATCTGGAGATGTTCATGTGCAGTTTCCAACATGGAGATCATTCAGAGAATCATCAGCTCTCATTTTGATTTCCTTGTCAAGATTTCCTGGTATTGAGCTAGTTTAGTGGGTGTGGTAAAATGCATCTACCAATATTAATAAATTGAGTTGTTGCGTTAACAAAGCATTTCACAAGAAATAGTCAATTCACATTTCACCATAACCAAGTGCCATGCCACTTGTGAAAGTATAACACATCCAGTGAAATTATCTCACCGTCAAGATAGATCTTACCGCACATGTCATGCAATTCTGCCACATATCTCACCATTGCCCACAGCGGTCTGATGCCTATAAGATCGTGCCCTTGCTTACTGCTGCTTCCATCCTTCTAAGGTCGTTGATAATGAATTCAACAAGAAAGTAATCATAAAGCATGAGAGTTGCCAACTCACCTCTTTCACCCTCCCAGGAATATCTAAATGCATCCTGAGGCATCAAGAACCAGAGACAGATATCCAATTCTTGAATTTCTGGGCGAGCCAGTACCCAAATTCATGGATGACTGAAAATACGGCCTCTATTTTGTAACCGGGTAGCCTGCCACTTGTGCATTTACCTCACATGTTCTGATTTTAGTTGTCAGGTTACTGTATTACTACTGATAGCCCTTTAGAAATCTGAATATATTATGTTTCAGCATTACCTTTATCTGACCCTCTTTTGTTACTACTTCAACTAAATTAACAAGATTGGTTAAGTATGATCGTTCTCTTTTGCAATCTATGCTGATTATTCTTCATTACGTTTAAGTTTGGAGATATGCAAGGTATAGCTGGAAAAGCGCAACAGGCCAGGCAGCATCCAAGAAGCAGGAGAATCGACGTTTTGAGCATGAGGCCTTCTTCAGAAATCTTGATTCTTCAGGATTCCTGAAGAAGGGCTCATGCCCGAAATGTCGATTTTCCTGCTCCTTGGATGCTGCCTGACCTGCTGTGCTTTTCCAGCAACACATTTTCAGCTCTGATCTCCAGCATCTGCTGTCCTCACTTTCTCCTAGAAGATATGTAAAGTATAGACAGGATAGATCAAGTGAATCTTCAGAAGAATATAAAGGCAGTAGGAGTATACTTAAGAGGGAAATCAAGAGGGCAAAAGGGGACATGAGATAGCTTTCGCAAATAGAATTAAGGAGAATCCAAAGGGCTCGCAGGTAAAGGGACGGCTGGAAAATGGGAAGCCTTCAGAAATGAGATAATGAGAGTCCAGAGAAAGTATATTCCTATTAGGGTGAAAGGAAAGGCTGGTAGGTATAGGGAATGGTGGATGACTAAAGAAATTGAGCATTTGGTTAAGAAAAAGAAGGAAACATATGTCAGGTATAGACAGGATAGATCGAGTGAATCCTTAGACGAGAATAAAGGCAGCAGGAGTATATTTAAGAGAGAAATCAGGAGGGCAAAAAGGAGACATGAGATAGTTTTGGCAAATAGAATTAAAGAGAATCCAAAGGTTTTTTTTAACAACTACATTAAGGAAAAAAGAGCATCGAGGGAGAGAATTGGGCCCCTCAAAAATCAGCAAAGCGGTCTTTGTGTGGAGCCACAGAAAATGGGGAAGATACTAAGCGAGCATTTTGCATCAGTATTTACTGTGAAAAAAGATATGGAAGATATAGACTGTAGGGAAATAGATGGTGATATCTTGCAAAATGTCCAGATTACAGAGAGGAAGTGCTGGATGTCTTGAAATGCATTAAGGTGGATAAATCCCCAGGACCTGATCAGGTGTACCCGAGAACTCTGTGGAAAGCTACAGAAGTGATTGCTGGGCCTTGTGCTGAGATATTTGTATCATCCATAGTTGCAGGTGAGGTGCCAGAAGACTGGAGGTTGGCAAACGTGGTGCTACTGTTTAAGAAGGGTGGTAAAGACAAGCCAGGGAACTATAGACCAGCGAGCCTGACGTCGGTGGTGGGCAAGTTGTTGGAGGGAATCCTGAGGGAGAGGATGTTCATGTTTTGGAAAGGCAAGGACTGATTAGGGATAGTCAACATGGCTTTGTGCTTGGGAAATCATGTCTCACAAACTTGACTGAGTTTTTTGAGGAAGTAACAAAGAGGATTGATGAGGCAGAGCGGTAGATGTGATCTGTATGGACTTCAGTAAGGCGTTCAACAAGATTCCTCATGGGAGACTGATTAGGAAGGTTAGATCTCACGGAATACAGGGAGAACTAGCCATTTGGATACAGAACTGGCTCAAAGGTAGAAGACAGAGAGTGGTGGTGGAGGGTTGTTTTTCAGACTGGAGGCCTGTGACCAGTGGAGTGCCACAAGGATCGGTGCTGGGTCCTCTACTTTTTCTTATTTACATAAATGATTTGGATGCGAGCATATGAGGTACAGCTAGTAAATTTGCAGATGACACCAAAATTGGAGGGGTAGTGGACAGTGAAGAGGGTTACCTCAGATTACAATACAATCTTGACCAGATGGGTCAATGGGCTGAGAAGTGGCAGATGGAGTTTAATTCAGATAAATGCGAGGTGCTGCATTTTTGGGAAAGCAAATCTTAGCAGGACTTCTACTCTTAATGGTAAGGTCCGAGGGAGTGTTGCTGAACAGAGACCTTGGAGTACAGGTTCATAGCTCCTTGAAAGTGGAGTTACAGATAGATAGGATAGTGAAGAAGGCGTTTGGTATGTTTTCTTTTATTGGTCAGAGTATTGAGTGCAGGAGTTGGAAGATCATGTTGCAGCTGTACAGGACATTGGTTAGGCCACTGTTGGAACATTGTGTGCAATTCTGGTCTCCTTCCTATCGGAAAGATGTTGCGAAACTTGCAAGGCTTCAGAAAAGATATTACAAGGATGTTGCCAGGATTAGAGGATTTGAGCTATAGGGAGAGGCTGAACAGGCTGGGGCTGTTTTCCCTGGAGCATCGGAGGTTGAGGGGTGACCTTATAGAGGTTTACAAAATTATGAGGGGCATGGATAGGGTAAATAGACAAAGTCTTTTCCCTAGAGTGGGGGAATCCAGAACTAGAGGTCATAGGTTTAGGGTGAGAGGGGAAAGATATAAAAGAGACCTAAGGGGCAACTTTTTCACACGGAGGGTGGTACATGTATGGAATGAGCTGCCAAAGGAAGTGGTGGAGACTGGTACAATTGCAACATTTAAAAGGCATTTGGATGGGTATATGAATATGAAGGATTTGGAAGGATATGGGCCTGGTGCTGGTAGTTGGGACTAGATTGGGTTGGGATATCTGGTCAGCATGGACGGGTTGGTCTGAAGGGTCTGTTTCCATGCTGTACATCTATATGACTATATGTATGTCTGTTAGATATTTGAACATAGGACTATCATTTATACTGCAGGTGTTAAGTTAATAGGTCTGTGAATCCTTAGAAATGTTCTATCTCCTGGTCTTAATTTCTTTTATTTGAAATCAAACATGCAAAAGCATACAATATCAGGGAAAGGACACAAATGCTACTGTCAATAAATAGAAAATATTTGCAGGATTAATGGAAATGTTTAAAAAATTGGGGGATGACAGGGAATTTTTGTTATTGGTTCCAGAGTAAGAGCAGCATAGAAGAACACACTGAGATATTGCAAAAGTACAAACATTTTAAAATATTTGTAACGAAAATTTAGAACCAGGGTCAAAGATTATACACAGTGCAGCCCCACATTTTGGTGATGGTAAGACTTCCAGGCCCAAACAAAACGGGAAAATTACATTCGAACTTTTAGTTTTATTTTAAATTTGTGTTTTAGACAATTTTTGAAGTGAGCAAGAAACTCAGCATCAGCAGAAAATTTGAAACCTATGCCATTTAACATCCAGCCTGCATGTTAAAGTGATTTGACATGTTTGCAGTCCTACTCATTGACAGAATGGAAAACCAGGCAAAAGTGAGGACTGCAGATGGTGAAATCGGAGTCTAGATTAGAGTGGTGCTGGAAAAGCACAGCAGGTCAGGCAGCATCCGAGGAGCAGGAAAATCGATGTTTCGGGGCAAAAGCCCTTCATCAGGAATGAAGACAGGGAGCCTCCAGGGTGGAGAGATAAATGCGAGGGGGGGTGGGGCTGGGGAGAAGGTAGCTAAGAGTATAATAGGTGGATGAAGATGGGGATGAAGGTGATTGGCAGGTAGGACAGCTCATGAGGAGGGTGCCAAACAGGAACCACTCAGTTTTCATACCCAGTTTCTGGTAAACCTGCAAAGACCTAATAAAACCAGGAAAGTAAGACTCATGGCGTAGATTTAAGGTAAAGAGGGAGAAGGTTTCAGAGGAGATGTCAGGACAAAATTGTTCACCCAGAGGAGGATGGGAATCTGGAACTCACTGCTGTAAGGATGGTAGGAAACCCTCACAATATTTAAGAATATTTAGATGTGCACAAAGCTATGGGCCAAGTGCTAGAAAATGGGATTAGAATACTTTGGTGACTGGCACAGACTGAATGGACTGAATGGCCTTTTTTTTGTGCTGTAGACCTCTGTGACTCAAAAGTCACCCCATGTTTGAGGAACTACATTGTCACCAAACAACATTGTAAATTTAAAATTCTCATCAAAAAATCCCTCTAGTGCCTTGTCTGTAATTTCCCCGATCCTATAGCCTCTGAGATTTTTGCATTTTCTCACCCTAGCCTCTTGTGCATTCTCAATTATGATTTTTCCACCATTGGGAGCAATATTTTCTATTGCCTAGCTCCTCCCTAAAGCTCTCTGCCTCTCTACTGTGCTTTTCTCAAGACAGCTGTTAAAATATACCACTATAACTAAGCTCTTGGTCATCTGCCATAATATATCCTGATGCGGTTTTGTGTTATTCTTTGTTTTATAAAGCTCTTGTGAAGTGCCTTGACATTTCATTATGTTAAAGGCACTATATAAATATCAGTTGCTGTTATTATTGCTGTAAGGCAAAGCAGGTGTTAATGGGATGAGTAAAGCAACAAAAGATGAGTACAAAGGATGATAAGTTGTCACAGCAGAGTCATCAGCAGCATTTGTTGTCTAAAACAATGGGAGCAGTGGTTAGGATCTGTTGAACACAGTAAGGAAATTGGAATACCACAAAGCATCAATCCATTCTGTGTTTGAATACATGCAGGGAACTTTCAAGTGGACACTGGTGTACTCAATGCCTTTACTTTATTATGTGGAGAGTATATTTTATTGTAGTTGTCTTGTGCAGTTCTAATTCAACTTGTCTCATCTTCCTCCTGCTCAGTCAACCTTACTTTTACTGCTCTGAAATGTAGTTAACCCGTAGACCCTGGACTCTGATCTGCCCATTCACAATTTAAAAACAATTCTTTTTAAGGTTAGGTTAAAGAAAACAATAAATTGACTATTTTTAAAAGGTTCATTGCATAACCAATTCTGGAATAATTTGGGCTGAATAGAATGATACTGGAAAATATTTCTTCAAAGAGTCTTCAGTATATTCCAGTGGTAAAAATATCCCTTTCATACTGGTGAAACTGCTGTTGTTAAGCTAAAATGGCATTGTTTAAGCAAAAGTATATTTGAGAAAATAACTCCACTTTGAACCACATATTAGATAAATAAATGTGCATTCCTTGCCCCTCCCCACCCAACACCCCACTCCAATCAGAAAACAATGTTTGTAACAGGGAATGGGGGAAAACATGGAAAGATGCAGGGTTGCAGAGGACCGAAGGGTGAAGTACAGCAGAAAGCAGCCTGATTGGTAGAGTTAATTACATAGAGGATTACGGCCTGGAGTTTTCAACAAACTGGGTGCAGCACCAGAGAAATGATCATGTGAGATCTGATGCAACACCCTAAACCTATTAGAATTCCACCATATTTTCAAGGTGGGTCAATAATTATACAGATTCCTGTGGAAATATGAGTCACCCAAAGGAAGAGAAGCTTTGGACTTTGCGAGCACTGCTGTGACGTGTAAAAGGAGATAGAAACAATCTGAACTTTGAAAAAGGATACTTTACAGAGATACTTGTCATGAATTATGACACTTTAAGGAAGAGAGAAAGAGCTTGAAGGGAGTGAGAAGTGCCTTGAATATCTGGATCAGTCTCCATCTGAAGTACTTTCAGCAATTTCATGAGGTTGTACTTCTAGTTCTCTCCTGGCTGTCGCTGGGGTTAGCAGCTTGAAGTGAGGAAACTGGACAGGTTGCTGAACCCACCTTTCTTTCTTCATTTACTTTTTATCTATCAACATCATTGCTAGGCGGAGAAGAAAGATTTCCACTGATTTCAGGCTAAGTTGGCAATATTGCAACAGCCTTTCTGCTGTCATTTCACCCTGCGATAATGCCTAACATCAGAGGGCTTACAGAATGCATAATTATCCAGCCTCATCTCACACAGCAGTCTTACAATTGTAGTGCAGTTTACATTTCACTGAAAATGGTATTCTCTGCAACTTTTTTTTGAGCAGTGAAAATCTTCAGTGGTACTTCCCTCAGTTCCGTTCCCATGGTTCCTGCATCAAACTTCATCCACTGAAGTAATCCGTCTCTCTCACTTGGCGGAGTCATGTATCTAGCAACGGCATTCATGATACTGTTTCATCTTCCCCCTAGGTCCAAGAAGAGCAGATTTAACCTGGTGCAGAGTCTTCTGCTGGAGCTATTCCTGTAGTTGCATGAGGAGTGGTCCTATAATCAAATAGGAACCGGGACACCTTGGTATCTAGTGAAGCTGTAAGCTGTTTCTTTAAGCTTGCCTTAAAAGTTTGGACTGCTCTTTCTGCCAGACCATTGGATGATAGATGGTATGGAACTGCCCTTATATGTCAAATACCATTTGACTTCAGTAAATACTCAAATTCCCTGCTGGCAAACAATGGCCCATTACCTGTGACCAATACTTCTGGGAGTTCACGTATTGCAAAAGATGCACACAGTTTTTATATCATCTTCCCTGTGTTTTACGAATGAACTCTATGCACATCCAGCCATTTTGAATGGGCATCCACAATGATTAGGAACATTGAACCCATGAGAAGACCTGCATAGTCAACGTGTAACCAAGTCTAGTGTTTACTCAGCCATTCCCATGAACAAGGGGGAGCTGCTGGTGGTAATTCTTGTTTTTGTTGATACTCTGGGCACTGCCCCACCAACGCAGATATGTCTGCACCAATCCTTGCCACTAGACATAACTTCCCACTTAAGTCTTCATTTTGAATGACCCTGGTGGACATCAGCCAGAATCTGGTGGCTAGCTTTGCTTGGGACAATCACTCATGATCACCAGAATAATATGCAGTTGTCCAGCGTAATCTAATCTCTCTGGCTCCAAAAAGGTTTCAATTCTGGTTGTGATGGCCCTTTGGATGCTCCCATCACCACCAGCTGTTACAGTTTTGCCAGGGCTGGATCTTTCTGTGTCCAGAGTTTTATACTGTCAGCTGTGACTGGAAGTGTTCCCTAAAAAGTTAAAACCATTATGGACTCTTCCAGTGGTGCTACAACTAGGGGAGTATCTGCCAGCAGAAAGCAGCTCAATGCATCCATATTTGCTACTTGGCCTCCCAGACATTATTCCAATTGTAATACAAAAAGTATGATAGCCCACTGTTGAATACGGTCTGAAGCTATGGGCCTCACTGTTTTGTCCTCTTTAAGTAGACCTAGCTGTGGTCTGTGGTCCTTTATTATTACAAATTTATGTCTATAAAGCTATTGGTGGAATTTCCTGACTCCAAGTATGACCGCCAAACCTTCCTTCTCAATCTGGTTGTAACTATGCTCTGCATTAGCCAAACGTGTGATGCATTTACTGTTAAGCATTCCTCTTCTTTGGGCCACCTATGAGCTAACACTACCCCAATGCTGCCTGGTGAGGCATCCCATATCAATAGCAGATCTCATGTGGGACCATGGTATGCCAACACCTTACAGGATGATGGCTGTTTCTTCACTTCCCTGAATGCTATGGTTTGGCTCCGCAACTATTTCTAAGGTTGACCCTTTTTCAATAGCAGATGGAAGGGCGCCAAGTTGGAGACTAGGTTACAAATTAACTTTGAATAGTAATTCACAAGCGCAAGGAAAGACCTTAGCTTCATTACAGACATAGGAGGCAGGGCACACTGGCATGATTCGTTCTTACTTTACCTTCCAACAGTTGTAATCTGATCTTGTCAACTATATAGCCCAGGTAGGTCACTTGGGGTGCCTAGAGTACGTCATCTAGATAAATGGCGACCTGAGGTAGACCTTGCAACATGTTCTCAACCATTTGCTGCAAAATTGCACAGGCTGGCAATACCCCAAATGACAGTCTCCTATATAGGAACAAGTCCTTAAGAGTATTAACTGTAGCATACTTCTGGGAATCCTCATCTGACTACAATTGCAAAAATGCATGGCTCAGGTCCAGATTTGTGTATAAATCCTCTATCCAAGGAATTAAGTATTTATCCAGATGTGAAAAGCTGCTTACCGTTTGTTTAAAATCCCCACAAAGGCGAATTAACCTGTTGGGCTTCATAATCGGCACAACCAATGCTGCCCATTCTGCAAAGTGGACTGGTTTGATGATTCTTTTGCCCTCCAGCCTCCTGATTTCTGCCTCTACTTTTGCCCATAAATTGGGCTGGCCTTGCAAAATCATGAAATTGCTTCCTGGTCAACATGCAAGATGGCCATGGCTCCTTCCATAGTCCCTAGACCTTTCTGAGAAACCTTCTGGTATTTAATTAGCTCTTCACTCAGGCAGCCATTTTCTAATTGAAAAATGTTAAGCCAACCTTGGTGAATCTTGCTCAAGCAATATTGCCCATCAAGCCTTAACCCTAGCCTTTTACTGCAATTAGTGGTAACTGGACCAACTGCTTCTCATTAGAGACCAGACCCACAGTGGTATCCTTAATCTGTTAAGGTTACCCAGTATAGGTTCTCAGGCTAACCAACGCCTTGCACAATGATTGAAATCCAAAGCAAATTTTGTGAAAGATCGTTCTGTGATCACTGAAAAGACTGCATCAGTATTGACCTCCATTAGATCTGGGTGACCATTTAACCAGACATTTATTTTCATTGGTTCTAATTTAGATGTTGTTCAGCCATTTAACTATGCAAAACCAGATGTAGGTGGATTATCCAGGATGTACACTCTCCTGGATACCAACTTATGGAGTTCTCTTACTCAATTAAGGTCTAGTGGGGCTCTTTTTGCTGCCTCAAGTCAGCATGCTGACAGCAACTACAATATTTTAACTGTTTGGCTGAGGCTCGGCTTTGTTTTAGGCTTCGCTGTGGGTTGACCGAGAGTCCCTTTGTTCACGATGTGTCCTGAGTTCGGCTAAGCAATTGCTCAGTCAGACTAGAAGGGGGTGTCTACTTCCATCAGAATACCCTGCAAATCACATACTCAACTCGCTGCATTTTCCAATGATTAATCCAGTTGGAGCGCCTGATTGAAGTCCAGTTGGGTTTCAGTTGGTCGGTACTTTTACATGATTACATCATTAATCCCACATACCAAACAGTCTCTCAGCATCTCATTAAGGTTAAACCAAAGTCACATGCCTCTGCCAGTCATCTTAACCTAGTGAAAAATCCCAGTATGGACTCTCTTGGTTCTCAAATTGCTGAGTAAAACCAAGAATTAGAGGAGGCTTGGTGGGCGTAATATTCCTAAACTAAATCCATCAATTCTTGAAAGGTTTTTCTATCTGATGCCTCAGGGAATGTTAGGCTCCTAATAACCAAAACCTTTGTGGGTCCACAAGCTATCAGGAGTAGTACTCCTTGCTTTTCATCTGCCCCAATGTCATTTGCGGGGAAAAAATAACGCATTCTTTCCACATAATGTGCCCAGTCTTGAAAGGCAGGATCAAACAAATTGAGCTTCCCAAATAACGGCATGATGCTAGAAATTCTTACCCCAACTCAAAGATGACTATTTTGAGCAAATTTCTTCAGGCACCTGCTTTTCTCTTACTGTCACTGAAAATAGCTCCGCAGAGACCAGAATCTCATTACTCGGTCACTCTTTATTTACACATGGAGAGTCCTTGACACTGATCCAGCTCCCCCAGAGCCAGCTCTCAGATGAACAGAACTTCTGACATTCCTGTTTATATCTCTCAGCCAGGGCTCCCTAATTGGACCAGATTAACAGTCCCAATCAGAGAACTCATATTCTATGCAATCCACCCAGATGACCTCATTATAATCACTCCAGTATCACCAACCTTTCCTGAAGTAGGGACCATGGGTTACCTGCCTCTCAAGACAGGCGATCGATTAGGTTCATTTAGAATATTGCTGACTGCAATTAAAGAAGTCTGACTCAAATTTTCCAGCAACAACCAGTTTCCTGCACTAATTGGGGTATGCGAGTGAGCCAGAGAGAAAGAGAATGTTGTCTGCACAGTTTAGCTGTCTAGAGATGGGTTTCCAGCACAGCAGGATTGTGTGCAAGAGCTCTGTCATATCCAAAGGCTCCATCTGCCTGCCTGGTTGCAAGAGCCCCAGTTATCTGGTTTTTAAAACTACATGTTACATGAGTTTTCAAAGTAGTTCAGGCTTTTGCTGAGACACCCTCTTGGTTATTCACCATTTGTTGCAGCTTGCTACTCATCTCCAGCATTAATTGAGACCTTTGAAAGCCAACTCATAACCGTTAATTGGACTGAGAAAATATCTCCATGCCAATTAAGGGGACATTTCTGTGAATATTCCAAATGTGTATGACTGCAGCCATGACTTTCTGTATCATTAATGGTGGATTCAGGTCCCACCTCCTCCAGAAGTATTTAATTATATCTCTGAACACGTTGATGAGAAATTATATATATATATAACATACTGCAGTGATGCAGTTGAAAAATAATATGCAAGCTGCATTATTCTCAAAAATAGACAACTGTAATTTTACAAATGTTCAGCTTTGCAAATGTTTAATTCACTTTTGGAACTTAGTGTGCCTGCAAAACAGGTGCTTTTGTGGCCAGTCTATGTGCAGTTGGTAGGCACAGTTACATCAGTATGGACTCTTCAAAAGAGCCAGGTGGATATGATGGGCCGAAGGATCTCCATTGATGCTGTACTATTCTATGAATCTGTGTCATCTTGAAGTCTATTATTATACTCCTTGCTATTTAATACATTTCCAAGTTTCATGCCAAATACAAATTTCAACCCAAGTCAATATATTTTTTTATTTTCAGCAGATTCCAGCATCTGCTGTAATTTGTTTTTACGTGTGTTTAATCAACTGTCACTTCTCTCTGAGGAATGCCCATCCTGAAAAAGTTTTGCTCTTCCCTCCATCAGGAATTCTAGTTGTCTCTTTCACCAGGTATATTCGTGTTGCTTTCCACTTCACTGCTGGTGTTCGAAGTACTACCTCCTCCATACTTCACCTTAACTCTGATCAAGAGTCATTCAGACTCAAAACGTGCCCTTGAGAAGGTGGTGGTGAGCTGCTTTGTTGAATTGCTGCAGTCCACTTGCTGTGGGTTAACCCACAATGCTGGTCGGGAGGGAATTCCAGGATTTTGGCCCAATGATTGTGAAGGAACTGCGGTATATTTCCAAGTCAGCATGCTGAGTGGCTTGGAGGGGAACATGTAGGTGGTGGTGTTCCCAGCTACCTGCTGCTCTTGTCCTTCTAGATGGAAGTGGTCATGGTTTGGAAGGTGCTGCCTAAGGATCTTTGGTGAATTTCTGCAGTGCGTCTTGTAGATAGTACACACTGCTGTTCCTGAGCGCCGGTGGTGGAGGGATTGAATATTTGTAGATGTGGTGCCAATCAAGCGGACTGCTTTGCCCTGGATGGTGTCAAGCTTCTTGAGAGTTGTTGGAGCTTCACCCGTCCAGGCAAGTGGAGAGTATTCCATCACACTCCTGACTTGGGGCTTGTAGATGGTGGACAGACTTCAGAGGAGAGTTACTGGCCGCAGTATCCCTAGTCTCTGACCTGCTCTTGTAGCCACTGTTTTTATGTGGTGAGTCCAGTTGAGGTTCTGGTCAATGGTAACCTCAAGGATGTTGACAGTGGGAGATTCAGTGATGGCAATACTGTTGAATGTCAAGGGGTGGTGCTTAAAGTATCTGTCATTGGTGATGGTCATTGTGTGGCATAAACGTTACTTGCCATTTGAAAGGCCCGAGCCTGGATATTATCCAGATCTTGTTGCATTTGAGCATGGACTGCGTCAGTATTCAAGGAGTTATGAATGCTGCTAAACACTGTTCAATCATCAGCAAACATCCCCACTTCTGACTTAATGACAGAATGAAGGTCATTGATGAAGCAGCTGAAGATTGTTAGGCCTAGGACACTATCCTGAGGTAATCCTGCAAAGATGTCCTGAAGCTGAAATGAATGACCCTCCACAACCATGACACCTTCCATCACTTCACTGATGATGGAGAGTAGATTCGTTGGGCGGTAATTGGCTGCTTTGCATTTGTCCTGTATTTTGTGTACAGGACATACCTGGGCAACTTTCCACATTGTCAGGTCAATGCTAGTGTTGTAACTGTACTGGAAGAGCTTGGCTAGGGGAGCGGCAAACCTATTATATGATGCTTTATTAAGCACATTTTGGAAGTCTGTACACAGAACAATATTTGAAGGTTACCTACAAGATTTAAGAAGACAGAACTTAAATCATCCTTGAATAGAACATTTCAACAAAATGAGGAGATTGAAGCCCAATTTTCTTCATGCTGGAACATATCAGAAAGACCAGAAAATGTCAGAATTTTTCTGGAATTTCAAGTCCCAACCTCTTACTTTTGGTGGGGGCAGGTCATTATGTAAGAATCTGCAGTCCTGGGTAGGGTTTGCCATTTAAAACCACAGCTACCTTCATAGAAACGAGAGTTCGGTGTCCCTCCTATCTGGCACCCAGGGTCTGCAGAAGACCAGCTAAGAGGAGCTCTGTTCTCAGTGCATTTCATTTGGCGGGAGTAGGTGTTGTCTGGTCCCCCGAGAGGTGGAATTGAGGGATTATCAGGGAGATGGGTAGCCAGCATTGGGACAGTTATCTGCACAAAATATTGAGCGTAATCCTTAGTTTGTGTTCCACTATTCATGGCCTGTCAACAAATTTGAAGAGTGTCAAAATGTCAGGAGTTGTCAAGAATTGTCAACAAATGTGCATCTGTCAAGAAAAGTCTAGAAGACGCAATGTGGAAGTTGTCATTGACCATTAATTGAACTGGACCAGCTTCATAAATGCTAAATGCAATATCCTGAGATTCACAGACTTGTGAGAAGTGGCTCAAGTTGGTGACCTGTAAATGAAACTGCTGAAGGGAAAATTAACTGTACATGATGGAATGGTGCTCATTTCAGGAGGTCAAACTAGACTGAGAGCCCAACATAATGAAAAGAAAGATTATCTACAATTTCAAATGGTAGACATTAAGCAAAATCCACTTGTCTCAGTTGAAACAAGTCAAAATCTTTTTGACAGAGAACGTTAATGTTTTGCAATATTGTAAAGTTGCCACAACCCTGGAAGACCACTGGGCTGTCTCTTACTAGAGGTGGGGGCAATTTAGCCCGAGGGTCACCATGTCCCGGAGTGGGGCTAAGGTTGAGAATGTGGAACCTCAGTCGATATGGGAACTGAGCCCTTGCTATTGATGTCACTCTGCATCACGAACAAGCTGACTGGCCAACTGAGCTAACCGACAGCCATTTTTGCATGACCTTAAGTCACTGACTACCAAACAGACACTACGAAAATATTTGCACATATCATTGATGCCTTTCGGGTGGATAATATCTAGATATAGGCAAGGATATGTGACCACTCAGGAGGGTTTAAACTAATGTGGTTTGGCAGGGGGGAGTTGGGAATCAGAGTAACGGGTCAGTAAGTATAGAATCTGGTAAACAGCAGTATATAGGCGAATATAAGCAAATATAGCTAAGAGGAAGAGCAGTCAGGGAGAGGTTGCTGAGCTCAGTGGAACTGGAGACTTGGATTGTATTTGTTTCAATGCAAGTAGTACAATAGGAAAGACAGATGAAGTTAGAGCCTAATTCATGCAATTATGATGTTGTTGCTATCACAAAGATATGATTGAAAGAGGGACAGGATTGGCAGCTTTACATTCTGGGATATCGATATTTTAGATGAAACAGAGGAAGAAGCAAAATAGGTGGGGGAGTTGCATTACTAAGCAGCATATCACAGCTGTGTTGAGGGAGGACACTGTGGAGAAATCATGCAGTGAGGTATTATGGGTACAGCTCAGGACTAGGAAGGGTGCAATCACAACGCTGGGATTGTACTGCAAACCTCCTGGCTGCAAGCAGGAGAGAGAGGAAGAGGTACATAGTCAAATTCTGGAAAGATGTGATAACAACTTGGCTGTTGTGGGAGGTAATTTTAACTTCCCCTATATTGACTGGGACTCCCTTAGTGCCGCGGGTTTGGATGGGGAGCAATTTATTCGGTGCGCTGAGGAGAGTTTTTGAAACAATATGTGGATAGTCCAATGAGGGAGGGGACCAGTCTGGACATGGCATTAGGAAATGAGCTCAGCCAGGTGGTCAAAGTTGGTGGGAGAGCATTTCGGGAATAGTGACCATAATTCTGTAAGTTTTCAGTTTTAGAAGGCCACGTGGGCGGCACGGTGGCACAGTGGTTAGCACTGCTGCCTCACAGCGCCTGAGACCGGGGTTCAATTCCTGACTCAGGCGACTGACTGTGTGGAGTTTGCACATTCTCCCCGTGTCTGCGTGGGTTTCCTCCGGGTGCTCCGGTTTCCTCCCACAGTCCAAAGATGTGCGGGTCAGGTGAATTGGCCATGCTAAATTGCCCGTAGTGTTAGGTAAGGGGTAAATGTAGGGGTATGGGTGGGTTGCGCTTCGGCGGGTCGGTGTGGACTTGTTGGGCCGAAGGGCCTGTTTCCACACTGTAAGTAATCTAATCTAATCTAAACCATAACCGGAATAGGCAAGCACTGGAGAACGTGGATTGGAAGTGGCTGCTTGTGGGTCAATCCACACCTGATATGTGGGAGTGTTTCGATTGGAATGCAGGACCAGCATGTTCCTGTGAAAATGAAGGACAGGAATGACAGGATTTGGAAACCTTAGATGACTGGAGAAATTATCAGCTTAGACAAAATAAAAGGAAGCAATCCTAAGATCTAGGAATCTAAAAAGTGGTGAAGTCCTTAAAGAATATAGAGAAAGTAGGAGGGAGCTCAAACAGGGAGTTATGAGTGCTTAAAGGGGATATGAAATGTTTTACAGGAGCAGGGTTAAGAAGAATCCCAAGGCGTTTTATGCATTAGGAATAAGGGGGTAGCTCAGGAAAGAGTAGGCCCACTCAAGGATAAATGTGGAAGGTTATATATGGAGCCAGAGGAAAAGGATGAGATCCTTAATAGGTACTTTACATCAATATTCACGTGCGGAATGTTGAGGTTTGGAAATAGTGTGTGAATACTCTTGAGTAGGTCAACATAATGAAGGAAGAAGTGATGGGTGGTTTAAAATGCATTAAGATAGACAATTCTCCAGATGGGATCTATCCCATGATACTGTGGGAGGCAAGGGAAGAAATAGCTGGGACCCTAACAGATAGCTCTGCATCCTCTTTGGCCTCGGGCAAAGTTCCAGAGGCCTGGAGAATGGCCAATGCTGATCCCTTGTTAAGAAGGGAAACAGAGATAATCCAGGTAATTACAGGTCAGTTAAGCGTGACAACAGATTTGGGGAAGCTATTGGAGAAGATAATGATATACGGGATTTATTCACATTTGAAAGCGATTGGACTTGTTAGTGATTGGCAACGTTTGTGTGGGGAATTTGAGTTATTGAGGTGATGACAAGAATGATTGATGATGGAAGGGCAGTTGATGCTCTCTACATGGACTTTTGTAAGGCATTTGATAAGGTATCTCATGACAGGATAAAGAGTAGCGGTGGAAGGGTGCTTTTTGGAATGGAAATCAGTAACTGACAATGTACTGCAGGCACCAGTGCTGGGACCTTTGCTGTTTGTAATATTCATAAATGATCTGGAGGAAAATGTAGGCGCTCTAATTAGTAAATTTATGGATGTCACCAAAATTAACAGAATTGCATGTAGTGAGGATTGTCAAAGGATACAGTGATATATAGTTAGATTGCAAATTTGGGCAAAGAAATGGCAAATGGAGTATAATGTGGACAAATGCAAAATTATGTATTTTGGAAGATCAAATTCAGGTGCTAATTATACAATAAATGGCAGATCCCTTAGCAGCCTTGGCATGCAGTGGCGTCTGGGTGTACAGGTCCATAGATCCCTGAAAGTGGTAACACAGGTGGCTAAAGTGGTCAAGAAGGCATGTAGCACGCTTGCCATCATCAGCCAGAGCATCAAACATAAAAGCCGGCAAGTTATGTTACATCTGTATAAAACTTTAGTTAGGCCACATTTGAAATATTGCATGCAGTTCTGGTCGTAACATTACCAGAAAGACATGGATACTTTGGAGAAGATACAAAGAAGGTTTACCAGGATGTTGCCTGGTCTTGAATGTTTTAGTTATGAGCAGAAGTTGGATAAACTTGGATTGTTTTCACTGGAAAGACAGCAAAAGAGGGGTGACCAAATAGAGGTCTACAAAATTATGAGAGGCATAGATAGGGTGGAATGTCAGAGGCTTTTTCCCAGGGTGGAAAGGTCAATGAAAAGGGGGCACAGGTTCACGGTGAGAGTGGGCAAGTTTAGGGGAGAAGTTTGGGGAAAAGTT
This sequence comes from Hemiscyllium ocellatum, assembly GCF_020745735.1. Lineage (NCBI taxonomy): Eukaryota > Metazoa > Chordata > Chondrichthyes > Orectolobiformes > Hemiscylliidae > Hemiscyllium > Hemiscyllium ocellatum. The sequence continues at coordinate 84,934,298 of NC_083405.1, read as the reverse complement.
TTCACACAGAGGGTGGCTGGATGTTTGGAATGTACTGCCAGTGGGGGTGGGGTAAGCAGGCATGTTATTAACGTTTAAGGCTTATCTTGATGGACACAAGAACGGGAGGCGAACAGAAGAACACAAACCGAGCATGGACAATAAGTAGCGGATCTAAATAAGAATTTGGAATTGGCACAGACTTGGTGGGCCGAAGGGCCTGTACTATATTGAATTGAATTGAATTGAAGAAAGAAATTGAAAAATAATAGAAGTGGAAACTGGAACCAATTCAGCATCTTCTGAGGAGAGCTTTCCAGCTGCCATCAGGCCAAGCCTGGAAAACAAGATACAGGAGCTTGAAAAGAATAGGAGTAATCAAGAAAGTGACAACTACCAGTGACTGGATTAACAGCATGGTAGCAGTGAGAAAAAATAGAAAACCCAAACAGCATCTCAATAAAGCTATGAATAAAGTAAATCTCACCCAATCATTGAAGAAATTTTGCCACAACTTGACAAGACAATGATCTTTTCTACCTCATATACAAAGGATGGGGACCTGATGAAAGCAGCAGTTTTACAGCTACATTCTGGAATGCATTTGTGGGATAAGGATAATTTCACGAGTTGTTGACATTCCTTCTCCTTCAATAGAGTATCAATGCAGAAAGTACAGAGCTTTGAGAAGTATAAATGATTGTAGATGATCTGTTAGTTTAGGGATGTGGAGACCTAATGGAGGCCATTGCCTCTTGATGATGATCAGAATCCAGTGGGGCTGCTACAGAGAGCTTACTAAATGAGCAAGTAAAACAGTAACTGAAGACAACTGATATGCAGTACATACATTATGTACCCTCAGTGAAAGCACATCATCCTGATCCTGATAAGGTTTGAACTGTAGCAGAGTTGCAACAACAAACAGAAGTGAATGATTTGTTGAATTGTGATCTATCTAGCCAGGTATGACATCAGAATACAAGCCCCTACATGAGCTCAATACAAAGGATGATCAATGGCATTGGGACACGAACAAGAAGCAGCTCTCACCTGCATCAAACAACTAGTGACAACAATTCCAGTGCTCAGGTACAAAATGTCAATGATGATGTTACTCTGCAGTGTGATGCTAGCAAAATAGGACAAGGGCAACCCGATTGCAGCAAGGATATCCAGTTATTTGTATCCGCAGTGATAACACAAACTGACTGACATTATGTGCAGATTGAGAAAGATTAGGAGAAAGTGAGGACTGCAGATGCTGAAGATCAGTCAAAGAGTGTGTTGCTGGAAAAGCACAGCAGGGCAGGCAGCATCCGAGGAGCAGGAATGTGTCGAGCGGAGGATCTGGAGGGAGAACCGTTTCTGAAGGCTTTGGATATATCGTAGGTACTCATTGTCCTGGTCCAAATTGTGTTGGTCTGAATGTAGTCTGGATTCCATGTGGGATCAGTCGGTTCTTTAGGCAGGCATTGATGAAGGAGATGTGGCTGTGATAACGAGTCTACTTGGTCCAGGAACTCTCCACAGATGTTCGGGACACTACCCACGCCCTCCACCTCCTCCATGAATTTCATTTCCCCAACCCTCAATGCCATATCTTCACAGTGGACATACAGTCCCTGTATACATCCATCTGCCATGATGAAGGTTTCCAAATCTTCCGTTTCGTCCTCTCCTGTCAACCCAACCGGTACCCCTCCACTGACACACTCATTCGATTGGTTGAACTGATGCTCACCCTCAATAATTTCTCCTTTGAATCCTCCCACTTCTTCGAGATGAAAGGAGTAGCCATGGGCCCCAGCTATGCCCGCCTCTCCAGCAGGTATGTGGAACAGTCCATCTTCCGCAGATACACTGGCAACATTCCCCACCTTTTCCTCCACTACATTGATGACAGTATCAGCACCACCTTGTGCTCCCACAAGGAGATTGAACAGTTCATCAACTTCACAAACACCTTTCACCCCAACCTTTAGTTCACCTGGACCACCTTGTACGCCTTCCACTTCTCTCTGGACCTCTCCATCTCCATTTATGGTGACCGACTTAACATGGACATCTACTACAAACCCACTGACACCCGCAGCTACTAGGATTACACCTCCTCCCACTCTGCCTCCTGTAAAAATGCTATCCCTTATTCTCAATTTCTCCGCCTCCAGCACATTTGTTTGATCTGAGGAAGACCTTGTCTGTCAGATTCAGTGTCTTTGCTGGGTTGATAACTGTCCTGTAGCTTCTCATTGAATCTGGAAGCTTCAATGAGAAGGAGGACCAATTCCACCACAGCACATCCCAGACAGCCTCCTTCTTCAAGGACCACAATTTCCCCTCCCACATTGTCAACAGTGCTCTCAAATGCATCTCTTTCATTTCCTGCACCTCTGCCCCTGAACTCCTACCCCTCCAATCATATCAAGGACAGAACCCCCCCATCCCGGTCTTCACCTTCCATCCGTCCAACCTCTGGACACATCACATCATCCTCCACCATTTCTGCCACCTACAAACAGACCCCACCGCCAGGGATATATTTCCCTTCCCAACCCTATCTGCATTCCAGAGAGACCATTCCCTTGTTAGGTCTATGCACCCCCTAACCCCACCCGCTGCATCCAACCCACCCTCCCCTCCTGGTGCCTTCCCCTGCCACTACAGGAATTGTAAAACCTGTGCCCCTCTCACCTCACTTCCCCCTCACCTCCATCCAAGGCCCAAAAGGAGCCTTCCACAAATGACAGAGATTTATCTGTACTTCCACACATGTCATCTACTGTGTCTGTTGCTCTCGATATGGTGTCCTCTACATTGGGGAGACAGGACACCAACTTGCAGAACGTTTCAGAGAACATCTCTGGACACACGCACTAAACTACACTTCAATTCCCCATCCCACTCCGCCAGGATCATCCAAGTCCCTGACCACCTCCACTGCCAAACTCTAGCCACCAGACACCTGGAAGAAGAATGCCTCATCTTCTGCCTTGGGACCCTCCAACCACAAAGGATCAATGTGGATTTTACCAGTTCTCCCAATTTCCTCTCAAATTGCAGATTGAACTGTCCTACCTGTCCATCTTCCTTCCCACCTATCCGCTCCATCCTCCTCTCCGACCTATCACCTTTACTCCCACCTTCATTTATCTATCACATTCCCAGCTACGTTTCCCCCCACCCCCACCCCTAATCCATTGATCTCTCAGCCCCCTTGGGCCACGCTGTCATTCCTGATGAAGGGCTTGTGCTCGAAACATCGAGTCTCCTGCTTCTCGGATGCTGCCTGGCTGTGCTTTTCCAGCACCACACTCTTTGACTCAAGATTGAGAAAAAGTGTCTGGTTACTGTCTTTACCTGTGTGCTTTGGTTTATGATACCCAAAGCAATGTTGAAGTCTGACCACAAGCTACCTCAAAGCATTTTTCTCAAACCACTTCTGTCCACTACAAAGTGCCTTGAAAGGATCAGTGAAGTACAGCTAAGTGAGGCACATGTAAATTGTGACAGGCTGTTCAGAGCTACACTGTCTTCAAAAGAAGTTAATGATAGAATGGGATGTGAAATCTTTCAGATTCAATGAGAAGCTACAGGACTATCAACCCAACAGAGACACTGAACCTGACAGACACAGTCTTCCTCAGATCAAACAAATTAAATAATGAGATGCAATTCTCTAAGTGTTATTGGAAGTACTCATGAAAGGATACACTAAAACTTTCAAGGATACACTTGTTGTTGGAGGACAGAATTGGACAAAGAGGAATGGAGTGATTACTCAATATGGCATCTTCGAGTAAAAAATGAGGTCTGCAGATGCTGGAGATCACAGCTGCAAATGTGTTGCTGGTCAAAGCACAGCAGGCCAGGCAGCATCTCAGGAATAGAGAATTCGACGTTTCGAGCATAAGCCCTTCATCAGGAATAAGAGAGAGAGAGCCAAGCCGGCTGAGATAAAAGGTAGGGAGGAGGGACTAGGGGGAGGGGCGATGGAGGTGGGATAGGTGGAAGGAGGTAACGAGTCTGTTTGAGAACGTGGCTGAAGAGCTTCTGTGCAGAGGAGATGACCTGGGGGGTGCAGAGAGAGAGAGACTCTTCCTCCCTCTACAAGGATTTCAGTGAGTCTCTCTCTCTCTGCACCCCCCAGGTCATCTCCTCTGCACAGAAGCTCTTCAGCCACGTTCTCAAACAGACTCGTTACCTCCTTCCACCTATCCCACCTCCATCGCCCCTCCCCCTAGTCCCTCCTCCCTACCTTTTATCTCAGCCGGCTTGGCTCTCTCTCTCTTATTCCTGATGAAGGGCTTATGCTCGAAACGTCGAATTCTCTATTCCTGAGATGCTGCCTGACCTGCTGTGCTTTGACCAGCAACACATTTGCAGCAATATGGCATCTTGTAAAAGGTAACTGGAGTCATTATCCCAAAAGAGATGAGAAAAGAGATTAGATTCCTTACAGTGTGAAAACAGGCCCTTCAGCCCAACCAGTCCACACCGACCCTCCGAAGACTAATCCTCTGACTAATGCACCCAACACCATGGTGCAATTTAGCATGGCCAATTCACCTGACCTGCACATCTTTGGACTATGGGAGGAAACCCACGCAGACATGGGGAGAATGTGTAAACTCCATACAGACAGTCACCCAAGGCTGGAATCGAACCTGGGACCCTGGTGCTGTGAGGCAGCAGTGCTACCCCCTAAGATGTTGAAGTGCATCCAGGCAAGCCATTGAGGAACTGGGTATGGACTGAGGAAGAATCGAGAGAGTGGTGCTGGAAAAGCACAACAGGTCAGACAGCGTTCAAGGAGCAGGATAATCGATGTTTCGGGCAAAAGGCCTTCATGAGGAAGGCAAGTGAGGGACATTATTGGTCAAAAGACAGCAATTAAATTAGGGACCACATTAGCCAGGCTAAGCAAATTAGAGACTCAAGTTATTCCAAATAGATTGTGGATGAAGCTTGGAATAGATCTCTTTACTCTCAAAGGAACTGATGATCTCGTCACCATTTGCTACAATTCAGATTACTGGGAATTAAATAAAGTAACATTAATAAAAGCAGATGTTGCTGGAAAAACTCAGCAGGTCTGGCAGCATCTGTGGACAGAAATCAGAGTTAACACTTCAGGTTGAGTAACCCTTCCTCAGAACTGATGGTAGCTTGGAAAATGTTGGTTTATATGCAGAAGATACGCTGGGGGGAGGGGTAATGAATAAACAATAGGTGGGGATAGGGCCCAAACAAAGAGAAGAACAATTGGACAGACAAAGGAGTTGATAATGATTTGGCTTGAAGGATAAATAGCTATTAACAGGCACTATAGAGGCTTGAGCTCTTCCATGTCCTTACCCCAAATCCTACATGCCAGGCCTTTTCATCATATGGTCTGCTGCAAATGTGTTGCTGGTCAAAGCACAGCAGGTTAGGCAGCATCTCAGGAATAGAGAATTCGACGTTTCGAGCATCATATGGTCTGCTACTACACACACAACCCATTGTTAGCCACTAACAGTCTACATGAACAGCTATTCACCCTCCCAGCCAAATCATTGTTCATTCCTTTGTTTGTCCAACTGCTTGCGTTCTTGAGCTCTATTCCTACCCATCATTTAGTCTTACCCTGTCCTCCCACCCTATCTTCTGTATTTGGATAGATATTTTCCAAGCTACCATCAGTTCTGAGAAAGGGTCACTGGACTCAAGCGTTAACTCTGATTTCTCCCCCCACATATTGCCAGAGCACTGAGTTTTTCCAGCAATTGCTGTTTTTGTTCCTGATTTACAGCATCTGCAGTTCTTCCAGTTTTTAAGGTAACATTAATGATCTCCAATGAGATCATAGCATCTTTGAAAGCGTACTTCTTCCATCATAAATGCAGTCTGTTCAATAGTTAAGAATTCAAGCACTTCAGGAGTGATCAGGAAATCCATCATTTCCACATATTAATCCAAGTTAAATGGAAAGGCTAAGGCAGTAGTGAAAGTTGCCAAAGGGATCATCAGAAAATTAACTAAATTCAGCAATCCAAGCCTGGAAAATACATAAACTGAAGGTATAGGAAGTGGTCAAGTCCAACAACTAATATCATACTGTACTAAATCTTTTCTTTCAACTACAAAAAAACTGCTCAATTCAGGAATATCAACAGGAGCAAGTTATGAAATCATAGCTATACGATAGAAAGCCAAATTTCACTTGATAAAGCTGCAAAAATTGAGTTTCAAAGATACAATAGACAATAGGTGATGGAATAGGCCATTCAGCCCTTTGAGCCAGCACCACCATTCATTATGATCATGGCTGATCACCCACACTCAGTATCCTGTTCCTGCCTTATCCCCAAAACCCTTGATTCCATGATCTTTAGGAGCTCTATCCATCTCTTTCTTGAAAATATCCAGAGACTTGACTTCCATTGCCTTCTGGGGCACAGCATTCTATATATCCACCACTGTCCTCAACTCTAGGCACGGTGGCACAGTGGGCGGCACGGTGGCACAGTGGCACAGTGGTTAGCACTGCTGTCTCACAGCGCCTGAGACCCGGGTTCAATTCCCGACTCAGGCGACTGACTGTGTGGAGTTTGCACGTTCTCCCCGTGTCTGCGTGGGTTTCCTCCGGGTGCTCCGGTTTCCTCCCACAGTCCAAAGATGTGCGGGTCAGGTGAATTGGCCATGCTAAATTGCCCGTAGTGTTAGGTAAGGGGTAAATGTAGGGGTATGGGTTGGTTGTGCTTCGGCGGGTCGGTGTGGACTTGTTGGGCCGAAGGGCCTGTTTCCACACTGTAAGTAATCTAATCTAATCTAATCTGTTCTAAATGGCCTACCTCTTATTTTTAAACTGTGTCCTCTGGTTCGGGACTCACCCATCAACAGAAACATGTTTCCTAGCTCCAGAGTGTCCAATCCTTTAATAATCTTATACATCTCAATCAGATCCCCTCTCATCCTTCTAAACTCAAGTGTATACAACCCAGTCACTCCAATCTTTCAGCTTATGAGAGTCTCGCCATTCCAGGAACTGACCTTGTGAACCTACGCTGCACTCCCTCAATAGACAGAATATCCTACCACAAATTTGAAGACCAAAACTGCACACAGGTACTCCAGGTGTGGTTTTCACCAAAGCCCTGTACAGCTGCAGAAGGACCTCTTTGTTCCTATACTCAATTCCTCTTGTTATGAAGGCCAGCATGCCATAGTTTTCTTCACTGCCTGCTGTACCTGCATGCTTGCTTTCAGTGACTGATGTACAAGAACACCTCAATCTTGTTGTACTTCCCTGGTACCTTACCTGACTCCATTTAGATTGCAATCTGCCTTCCTGTTCTAGCCACAAATGTGGATAAACATATGTTTATCCACATTAAACTGCATCTGCTATGCATCCGTCCACTCACCTAGCCTGTCCAAGTCACCCTGTATTCTCATAACATCCTCCTCACATTTCACCCTGCCACCCAGTTTTGTGTCATCAGCAAATTTGCTAATATTACTTTTAATGCCTTCATCTATATCTGTATTTTGTAAACAGCTGCAGTCCCAGCACTGAACCTTGTGGTACCCTACTGGTCACCGCCTGCCATTCTGAAAGGGACTCATTTATCACTACTCTTTGCTTCCTGTCAGTTGGTCAAATTTCAATCCAGTAGTATTTTGCCCCCAATACCATGTGCCCTAATTTTGCTCACTAATCTCCTATGTGGGACTTTATCAAAAGCCAGGTACACTACATTCACTGGCTGTCCCTTGTCCAACTTCATAGTTATATCCTCAAAAAATTCCAGAAGATTACTCAAGCATGATTTCCCCTTCGGAAATCCATACTGACTCTGACTTCTCCTGTTACTGCTATCCAAATGAGTGGTAATTTCATCTTTTATAATTGACTCCAGCATCTTTCCCACCACTGACATTATGCTAACTGGCCTATAATTCCATGCTTTGTCTGCCCTTCCTATCTTGAAAAGTGGGACAACATTAGCCACCCTCCAATCCGCAGGAACTGATCCAGAATCTATAGAACATTGAAAAATTATTACCAATGCGTCCACGATTTCTAGAACCACCTCCTTAAGTACCCTGGGATGTAGACCATCAGGTCCCGGGGACTTATCAACCTTCAGACCTAACAGTCTATCCAACACCATTTCCTGTCTAATATAAATTCCCTTCAGTTCATCAATTACCCTAGGTCCTTCAGCCACTATTATATCTGGGAGATTGTTTGTGTCTTCCCCAGTGAGGACAAATCCAAAGTACCTATTCAACTCTTCTGTCATTTCCTTGTTCCTCATAATAAATTCACCCGTTTCTGTCTTCAAGGACCCAATTTTAGCCTTAACCATTTTTTTTCTTTTTACATACCTAAAAAAGCTTTTACTACCTTCCTTTGTATTTTTGGCCAGTTTGCCTTTGTACCTTATTTTCTTCTCTGCATATTGCCTTTTTAGTTATCCTCTGTTGCTCTTTAAAAGTTTCCCAGTCTTCCGGCTTCCCGCACATCTTTGCTATGTTATACTTCTTCTCTTTTATCTTTATACAATCCTTAACTTCCCTCATCAGCCACGGCCACCCCTGCATCCCCTTGGGCTCTTTCTCTTTGGAATGAACTGATCCTGCACTTTCTGCATTATATGCATTGTTGTTCCACTGCCATCGCTGCTATGGTATTGAACCATTGAACTTTGGCCAGTTCCTCCCTCACAGCTCCATAGTTCCCTTTGTGCAACTGCAATACTGACACTTCCGATCCTCCCTTCTCCTTCTCAAATTGCAGATTAAAACTTATCAAATTATGGTCACTACCTCCTCCGATGTCCCTGATCAAGTCCGGTTCGTTGCACAACACCAGATCCAGAATTTCTTCTCCCTGGTACAAGCCTGCATCAAACTGCATTCAAAATACTCAACAAAAGGCAACCCAGATGGCAACTTGGAGCCTATGTACAGCAGTTGTCAACTTGATAGTGCATGGTGGGAGTGAACAAACAGATATACCACCACAATTGTAAACAGATACATGCAACTGGAGAAGCTGACAGCTGATTAGAAGATTTCATTTTGCCAACTGAACAAGGAACTGAAAGGTCATCAATCCCAGAGGTCGACCATTCTCCAACAAATGTGACAGATCAGCAGCAACCCTTGGCAAGGCAACTTCCTTCCCCAGAGAGGCAGCATCATGCCTGGAGCCAGCAGACACCAGATGATAAACAACAACAGCCTACAGGCATTCCAAATGAGACCTGAATGCTTCAAAAATTTTGTGCATTATGACTATTGATGCATATGAAGGGACAGATGAAGATAGGACAGACTAGAATGAACAAACAATATTTTGTTCATGCATCATGATTTTCTTAAACAACTAATTTTGTGAGTAACTTGGAACTTCAAGTGATGCATGTCCTTTTGTCTTTTTATGAAAAGTAGCTTGTTAGGAGAAATGACTTTATGCACAGTGTGTCACCATAGTCAAAGGATCCCTAATGTCATCATTAATAAATAAACAATTTTGGGCTATTAGCCATTTTCACACACCACAATCCTAAACACTACTTGGTGAACTGCTTCTGTCTGGAAGCATTATTTCAGGAACAGCAAATAAAGGATATTCTATTCTATACCTATCATAAAAATCACTCACCATTGCACCACTCAATGTCCACTGAAGCAGCTCCAAAACAACTTTCATTTTCAACTGAAGTTCTCATTTCGACCCATTTATGCATCTTTATAATTCTTAAAACAAGTTCTCCACTCATTAAGATTTCAGATCTCCAGAGGTCTTGTATCCTTTGGTCTGACTGCCTCCTTCAAAAATGCAAAGTTGAATGACAACTCCAAACATTCTTTTCTTTATATTTCTAAATATTCTGCAACTCAAAGGTAATTTAAAGGTTTGATATTTATGTAAACAGTTTATTTTGAATAAATACATTTTAAATGTTAGTTTAATTCTAATACTCTGGGAGTATTAAAGTGTGATAAATGCAAATAGGCATATTTTACATTCCCTGGGACCAGGCTTTAATAATAAATTCTATTTCCATTCTCCTTAGCACATTTGCTGATCTCTCAAACCTCCTGTTGAGCATCTTGTAGTAGTAGAATTGTTACAGATATTGTATTTATAGGATTAAATTGAATTGTTAATCAATTCTAAAGAGAACTATCACTTGTTGAATAAGTAGCACAGATAAATTTGATAGTTGAACAACTAAGATTGAGATATAATGTACAATGCTGCAGACTGAGAGTGCATGTATTAATTTGAGGTTATGTTAGAGAGTAAGTACCACTTCTGAATAAGGAAACTTCATCGTAGATCTCATGTCATGAACTGATTTTTTTTCATCATTCTGTGGCGATGGACTTGGAAAAATATCACAGATTTTTTTTGAGTGAACAGACAATGATGTAAATTGTAACAATGAGAAATGATTATGTTTAAACCCTTTGGGCCCAGTTGATGAATTTGGCTACGAGCCAATGCTCACAGCCTGGCCTAGTAAAATACTTTATCCTATATTTTCTGCCATTTCCAGGGTTAGTAAAAGAAGGTCTATGGAATGAGTTATCCAAAATGAAGCGCTGTGCTGCATGAGCTGAAATTCTACTTCTCAGATACCAACCACTAGGTCAAACTGCACAAACTATTAAAGCTGCTGTCCTTATTATAGTATAGGTCAAAACAATAGAAAAGAGGTGAACTCATTTGGTGAAATGTCCTTCTGGCTGCCCTTGAATCAAAGTGGCACTCAATCAATAGTACCAAGCAGCCTGAGGAAAACTGAAGTCAATGGGAACTGGGGGAGTCATACCTGGCAAAAAGGAAGGTGGTTGTGGTTGTTCAATTGTTTAAGCCCCAGTTTATCGAGTTTCAGGGTAGTATTCTGGGCCCAGGCATTTTCATTTGCCCCATATTGATCTTCCTTCCATAAAAAGGAGTCAAAATTGGGGATGTTCACTGATGGTTACACAATGATTGGAAACATTTGCAACTGCTCACTTACTGATGGAGTTTGTGCCAATATGCAGCCAAACCTTGGTAGCATTCAGGTTTGGGCTGGTAAATGCCAAGTTATATTCACACTGTACATGTGCCAGGCAATAGTGCTCTGAAGTGATGAACCACAGAGACTTTCACCCTTGAGCTGCTTGCTCACTCTACCAAAAACTGGCAGGCTAACATATTTGTTTTTGTGGGTTCTTAGCATTATCTTAGAAATTAATTCTCTCTCAAAGCCTATTTCCAATGTCATGTGAATCACACTGGGCTTGATTCCAGGGATTAATGCTGATTGACTATCCTTGACAATTCAGCTTTCTTTCACCTTGGAGCTAAATGAACAGTTTTAAGCTCAACTGATTACAACCTGACAGTCTCAACACTTCTTTGGGATTTTCCAGACTCTGTCTATCCAATGTTAATACACAGGGTGTTGCCTTTGTGTCCAAGCATCTTCGATACAGCAAAATAACATGGATTCCCTTTGATATATAATGAATAACCAACCAGAGGTACAGTCAGGCAGACTTCAGAATAGGTCACAGGAAATCCACAACTTTACCTGAAGTTAAAGATACAGTAACAAAATGTAATAATCTTATACAACTCTAACAAACTCCAATTTTAACTATGCCACCACTAGCAGCCACATGTTTCATTGCCAATGTTCTATGTTCTAGGACTCCTTTCCTCAACATCCTTTGTCTCTCTCCTTTAATGTGGAGGTGTCGGTGTTGGACTGAGGTGAGCAAAATTTAAAATCAAACAACACTAGGTTATAGTCCAACAGGTTTATTTGGAAGTACAAGCTTTCGGAGTGTTGCTCCTTCATCAGGTAGCTAATGGAGCAGGATCATAGGACACAGAAATTATAGCAAATTAAGACATTCCTTAAACCCACCAGTACCATGAATCATACCTCCGGATCATCTATTGATATATGGAACATTTATTAACAACTCATGTCTTTTTCTAAAAAGAGGAAAAACTCCCGAAAAATGACTGTGAATGTACATTGTGAGCAACATAATTCAGTAGCTGCGGGGAAGGCCTGTGTGGATTATTCCCAGCCTTCAGGGAGCCCCTGGAATGTCATAGCGGACTTATGTCAAGGAACCTTCAAAGAATGAGACATCAAAGGACAGAAATTCAAGGCAATACCTCCACTCAACAGGAAAACAATCCCTGAGGGTTATATTCCAGACAATTGATGAGAGACAGAAGACACATGTGTATTTTATCCTCCCAGGAAACAGAAGCTAAAAACCAACTGCAAACCGTGGTCTGTATTAGTGGACTGCTTTTCTAATGTGGGCTAAAGGGCTGTGAAGATCTCAAGCAGGAGGGTAGCAATTAGTCACCCATGCCTGCATATAAAAAGAAAGATACTCTCTCACTCTGAGTACGGGAAGCCACAAAATGATTTCACTTATCTTGCAAAGCGAAGAACTTCAAAATCAATTGCTTAGCTGCCAACATCAACATCATACCCAACATAGCAGCCGCAATGTTCCACTATCTACTCTTCACGACAAGAGATTAATCTGTGTATATTTTGAATTTTGCCTCCTCTTGGACTAACTTGACTTTCCTAGTCTGTGTGCATGTGCATTATACCATAGAACTTAGAACTGTACAGCACAGTAACAGGCTCTTTTTGGCCCAGGATGTTGTGCCGAACATGACGCTAAATTAAACTAATCCCTTCTGCCTGCTCTTGGTCCATATCCCTCCATAGCTTGCATATACATGTGCTTATCTAAAAGCTCCATAAATGCCCTTGTCAATCTGTTTTCACCACCACCCCAGCAGTGCATCCCAGACTCCTAACACTCTCTGTGTAAAGATAATTGCCCGTCATGTCTCCTTTGAACTTGCCCCTCTTACCTGAGCTGCATGCTCCGTAGTATTAGACATTTCAACTCTGTAAAATAGATTCTGATCATCAACCCTATCGATATATCCTAAAATTTTATAAACTTTGATGAAATCTCCCCTCAGCCTGCACTGCCCAAGAGAAAACAACCCGAAATTTTATAGCCTCCCCTTTATAGCTCATTACTTCTAACCCATCCTTATGAACCTCTTCTGCACCTTGTCCAAAGCCTCCACATCCTTCCCATAATGTGGTGACCACAATTGAACACAATATCCTAAGTGTGGCCTCACCAAAATCTTATAAAGCTGCAACATGACCTCTCGACCCATGTACTCAATTCCCCGACCAATAAAGCCCCTCATGACCAATATTTTGCCTACACCTGGGGCTTGTCTGATTAATGCAGCAAAACCTAATTCAATTTATTCCAGGGCCTCCCCCATGGTGGTTAGCCCAGTCTTGCTACTGCCCCAGAAATGGTCACAATTCCAAGTGACACTACTTGGGGATTTGATATAGTCTCTTAAAAGGGTGAAAATCCTGACTGTGGACAATTAACTGCTTGTGGAATGCAAAATGTAATTGGCATCACCAACACGCCACATAAAGCTTACCAAAATGTTCATTTGCTGTGGTGGTCATGATAAAGTCTACTTGCTTCACTGAAATAAAGGTAGCGAAACAGGTTGATCTCAATTTTAGATATGCCATTTACTTCCATAAGAGTTGTTCAGAACAATCCCCACTTTCCATTTAGCCCCTCCCTGCATGACAGTGACACCAATGGAGCGAGAGAACAACTTTCCAATTTTCCTGACAACTGCCATAGGTCAGGCATCTCACATGTGCTGACAGCATCGTGGGTCTCCAGCCCTGTGGATTTAATAATGCAGTCCTCATGATTTGGGACATGGTCTACAATGTTGACTGTGATGGATGTGATGTTGCTTGGAACTTTTGAAATGCTGGGCACTACAGAATTAAAACAAATACAGATAATGCACATGAAACTATTGAGACTGTAAACAGAGAGCTGTCAATTCAGAAAATGCTGTCAGAAGTGTACTTTAAAGAACTGCAGAGCAGGTGTCAATTTCCATGTTGTCAATAGCAATTTCAAAAATGCAATACAGAAAGAGACTATTACATCTGAGTGCTTCTTCAGCAAAATAACCTTGTCGTGTTAGAAGGGGGAAAATTCGCTGTCATAAGCCATGATAGATTTGTCTGAAACATTGGGAACTCATTTGGTTTCCTATACTTTTGCTATCCCAAAGGAGTTCATAAAAACTGCAATTTCATTTATAATGTAAGATAATACTTCTGATATTTTTGGCAGAACTCAATTTCCTACAACTTCTAAGACGTATTCAAAATATGTAATCCCCTCCCTACCCCCCCCCCCCCCCAACAACTCTGACTAGCACTTTTTGAATACAAATGAGGCAGACATAAATACTTCATCTGCTGCAGCAGTGAGAGGGGGAGTGAAAGGGAGAATACATGGCAGACCAGCAGTCAGGTCAAGAGCCAAGCCAGGCTGATGGGTCATAACAGATAGTGCCAAACTAAGCAGAAGACCAGTGTTGGACGAGGAGATAACTATTCAAATTGCACCACAAGAGGACTGCCCCATGACATTGGATGGTATCACCATCACTGAATCCTCCTCAACATCCAGAGGATTACCACTGACCAGAAACTGAACTGGACTAGTCATGAAAATACTATAGCTACAAGAAAAGGTCAGAGGCTAGGAATCCTGTAGCGAGTAACTCACCTCCTGACTCCCCAAAGCCTGTCCATCATCTACAAGGCGCAAGTCAGGAATGTGATAGAATAATCCTCAATTGCCTGGATAAGTGCAGCTTTAGCAACACTCAAGAAGCTTCACAATATCCTATCCAAGGAAAAGTAACCTCTTTGATTGGCATCACACTGACAAACATCCAGTCCCTCCACCACCAATGCTCAGCAACAGCAGCATATATGCTCAATAGTGTGTGTCGTCTTTCCTTCTCTGCCGCTCAAGCAAAAGCATGGAATTCCTTCACAATGGCATTGTGAGTGTACCTAAAGCAAACGTACTGCAGCGGTTCAAGATATAGCTCATTGCCACCTTCTCAAGAGCAACTAGAGATGTGCGATAAATGCTGGCCCAGCCAGCTAGGCCTGCATTTTCTGAGTTAATAAAAAAAACAGTATTTTTTGTTAAGTATGTAAACCTGCTCCTTACTTTCTGTCAACACTGGCGTAAAACATTGAGCAAATTGGAGCATTTTGCATGCTTTTTAAAAATCTTTAACTTACCTGCTGACTCCAGAAATAATGGGGCTTGATTTCCAGCACATTATCCCAGTGGGGCATAACAGTTAAGTACTCTTTGAGTTGGATTTGCAAGAGTTTGGATCACTAGGACAGGTTATGATCCTGTAGATGTTATGGAAAGTGCAGGGAGAGATCACCACATGACTGTATTGGAACAAGTTCTTCCACATACTGTATCACATGACCTGGCTTCACTTCCTGTGATGTCATCACTTATTCTATCAACACTTAGCACCTTTGGCACAATGTGGAAAGACAAAGACCAGCAAAAAGAAAAAAAAGTAAAATTTGGAACTAAATGTACTTGTGTACTGATCTTCAATTCTGAAATATGCAAGATGCGCAGGACCAATATGTCTCATTCACCAGTTTAATTACATTTCCTTCTGGAAGTAGAGTTAAATTTTCAAATCCAATTTGACTCTTCCTTGGAACTGAAGACAGAGGTGGAACAATGATGGGTATTGTACAATAGATAAAGGTAGGGAGGTGGGAGTACAACAGAAAGTTTAGAGGGTACGTGAGATTCAAAATTACCATTGTCACAGAACAAAAGGTAAGGGGGTTAGCAAATGTGTTAGGATATGAAACAGATAGATTCAGAGTAGGTGTTAATAGTAGGTGTCAATGGCAGAGTATAGGTCAGGTCTGCTGAAGGAAACATCAGAAGACCAAACATGGCTGCTGCAGGGGGAAATCAGGAAGGCAGAGAAAATAAAATGGAGGGCAAAGTTCATGATCTCAGAATGCTGAGTCCAATGTTCAGTCTAGATGATTACAAAGTGACTAAACAGAAATAAGGTGCTGTTCCTCCAGCTTCACTGAAACACTGAAATCTGGGTCAGAAATGAATGCATGAGAGCAAGATGCTATATTAAAATGGAAAGCGTGCTGGGCAGAAAAAGTGACCTAGTTGGTCTTCCCATTGTCAGAGAATCTGCTATATGAACAGTGACTACAGTGGTCTAAGCTGAAAGAAGTACATGTGATTCACTTTCTCCCTCAGAAGGTGAGTTTGGCCCTTGGAAAGTGAGAAGGAAGGTTTTTAAAGTTGTTGCATTTTGTGCATGTTAAGGTCTCATGGGAGGAGAATGTGGTATAAGGATTGACAGAGGTATGAACCAGCATTTCATCAAGGATTTGTGCCTTTTATAGGGAAGGATTGGTCAGGAATGGGGAGGGGAGGAGTAATAAGATGTTGGTGGCAGCAATGGCAGAACTAATCACGTGAAAACAGAAGGTAATGGGGTGGAAAGTGAGGAAGAGGGAAATGTCATCAAAATTTTAGGAGAAAAGGGAAGTGATGAAAGAAGAGGAAAGTAGAGGACCTGGTTGAGGTCTGGGCCACCATATTTGTGGGAGAAATCCTGGGTTTAGTAAAAAGGAAGGCATTTCAGAAGTATTGTTGCAGAAAGTAGCTTGATCAGATGATGGAGCTGGGAAAATGGAATTCAACTTTTCTGGAAAGTAGTGTGATGATGCTGCTCCTTTAACGAGGTTACATTGTCCTTGTTTTTTTTTCTCAGAGAAGTTGCAAAAGCAGTGATTCTGAAAAGTCTGGTTTCGATGGGTTTTAGGGCCAGTTTGATTATAGCTAACAGATACTGCCTCAGGAAAAAGATTTTCAAGTTAAAAAAAACACTTGTACAATGAAAGGGAAGTGACTAGTTCTCCCAGCTCAGCTTTTCTTTGGTTTGATTTGATTTTTAGCAGTCTGGCTATTCACTGAAACAGTCAGGCAGTTTTGAGGCTGCTGATCCAAGAAATAGCCATGTGGTAGAGGGTGTTCCATGCTGCCATCTGTCTCTGTCTCTCCTGTAAGACCCTGTGTTTGATTTTATCTTTTGTGCCAAGGAATGTTTACGGGGATTGTTGCAAGGATTGGAAACAGCATCATTAAGTTGGTAAAATCTGTGGGCATTTTGGATAGGTTAGGTTATTCTGTATTTTGTTCTCTGTTGTTTGTGTTTCATTGGGTAATCTTATAAATAAATGTTGTTTTGTTTAAAACTAAGTAGTTTGACCAACTGCATCTCTCCTGGAATATCCACTCTACACCTGCTTAAAACAACGAGCAAAGTTAGAGTCTGGGCCTCTTGAAACCTTCTTGAAATATTTTGAGGGGGTTTGGCCGGGTCCTAACAGTGGGATGTGAAGAAGCAGAGTTAAGACAGGTAAGTTTGTAATGAATGTTAGACAATCTATCCCTAGAAACACAGACAGAATAGAAGGGAAGATGGATGTGACAAAGCTATGGCTTTAAGAGGTGTGTTTCGTCCTGGGTTTTTAATGAAGAGAGGTTGAGACAGGGGTTTGAGCAATCTGTTCGAGGCCAATAACGTAAACAGTTTATCAGACCTTGTTATTATTTAAGTTGGAACAATAGAAACAATATGAAGGAATGGGGGCAAGCTCTCACAGAATCAGGATTTTGGTTTAACTTGCTGTAGCTACTGGGGTTTGGAAGAAGCTGAATATCTCTGCCTGCTAAGGCAAAATGCTTGAATTCTCTCTATCTATCTCTCTCTCTCTCTCTCTCTCTCTCTGTCTTTCTGAGTTTTCTCTTGATGTTCTTTCCTCTTGGACAGGAGAATTGCATGTGAGACATTCTGTTTTACTGAATTTGCTTTTACCAAGGGTGCATATCCGGGACATTACCATATTGGAACAGTTGATGTTTAGTAGTTAAATAATCATTATCCTGTTCAGTTTTCTGATGGAGTTGTTTTTCCAATTCCTCTTTCCTTTGATCATATTTTAACAAAAGTGCAAGAATAAGGGCGGCACGGTGGTACAGTGGTTAGCACTGCTGCCTCACAGCGCCAGGGACCTGGGTTCAATTCCCACCTCAGGCGACTGACTGTGTGGAGTTTGCACGTTCTCCCCGTGTCTGCGTGGGTTTCCTCCGGGTGCTCCGGTTTCCTCCCACAGTCCAAAGATGTGCGGGTCAGGTGAATTGGCTATGCTAAATTGCTCGTAGTGTTAGGTAAGGGGTATATGTAGGGGTATGGGTGGGTTGCGCTTCGGCGGGTCGGTGTGGACTTGTTGGGCCGAAGGGCCTGTTTCCACACTGTAAGTAATCTAAAAAAAAATAAAACATGTTTACTTCAAGCCTGGTAGTTTGACTAATCGAATTACAACTGAAACACATTGCTTTACACTTGCCTTTAAAAATAAGAAGAAGTTGGGGTCTAGGCTATTTTCTTAATACATTTTGAGGGGACTTAATCTGGTCCATAACATGGTGCAGGTGGAGGTGAGAGAAAGATCTCAAGTAAAATGTGTTGACTGGCAAAGCTGCTGATTTGCAAATCAGAAATTGCTGACTTCTTTTCCTATTCTGAACCACAGCAGGAAGTGGGATAATATCATCATTGACATAAAACAGGTATATGCCAAAGGTTTTTTTTCTATTTCAAAAACATATATTAGTGGGCGGCACGGTGGCACAGTGGTTAGCACTGCTGCCTCACAGCGCCTGTAGACCCGGGTTCAATTCCCGACTCAGGCGACTGACTGTGTGGAGTTTGCACGTTCTCCCCGTGTCTGCGTGGGTTTCCTCCGGGTGCTCCGGTTTCCTCCCACAGTCCAAAGATGTGCGGGTCAGGTGAATTGGCCAAGCTAAATTGCCCGTAGTGTTAGGTAAGGGGTAAATGTAGGGGTAAGGGTGGGTTGCGCTTCGGCGGGTCGGTGTGGACTTGTTGGGCCGAAGGGCCTGTTTCCACACTGTAAGTCTAATCTAATCTAATCTAATCTAATATTATCCCTAAAATGAAAAAAAAAATCACCTCCAAGTACATTCACAGGTTGTCAAAATGTAAATAGGTCCCCTTATTAGAAAGTGTAGACCTAGGACCTGCTTTTTAGCCCAATGTCAGGGTTCCATGATCCTTATAAAGGTCAACCATTTGGCTCTATGGCAAATCTATTCAAAAGATATAAACATTTTGATACAAGTCTAATAAGTTAAATACTTTGATGAATTTTAATTCCAAAATTTGTTGAGAAAAAAAATTAAACTAAAGCTATGAAGGGACACAAGAGCTAACAGCTCCTAATACAAAAACTACTCATGACTCCCGAAATGGTGAATGCAGTGTTAGTATTATCTTTCTGACCCATGAATGGGACACTACTTTCCCGACAAAATCCTAAGCATGATGTCAAAACCAAGAGTTGTCTTCTGTTGAACCAGGTATAGAATAAGACAGTTTACACTTACCTGGGTATCTCAGCATAACTCAATTTCATTTTAAAGTTATTTATTGCTTCCACTTGTTTATAATACCTTAACTTTATTTTTTTCATAATTTAGTCATAACTATTTCTGCTACTCTAGAAACAGAGAAGTAGTTTTGGTTAGACCCTCATCAGTTCCTTGCTTTAATGGATGAGTGGCTGTGAGATACAAGACTGAGGTACAATAATGACATGACTGGAGAAATTATGTACTTACAAGATGACAGGTTTACATATGAAACATGGACAGCAAAATTTATCACGTAGCAAGTCAATAGGAAAGCATGACTGCATTTATACACATGTTTGCTTTGGAAATGAAATCTAAGGTGTTTTGCAAAGGTGCAATCAGACCTTTGGATTTGAAAATGGATATCAAAACAAAGGAAATCTAGCAGCTTGGTCAAAGAGCTGGATTAAAAGGTACATTTGAGAAAACAGTTTCACATGAAGAGGGAATATGATGAAGCACAAAGTTTACATAAGAACAATCACCAAAGGTGGAGTGAAAGGAGAACATACAAGAGGCCAAAATCAAAGAAACAGATCAACTTTCAGTGAAATGGAGGGGGGAATGACATAAGGACATTGAGCCAGATAACAGTGGAGCCATAAAGGAATTCAAACATCAGGAAGTATAAGAGTTAGGATTTTAAATGGTCACAATGAAGGACCAGGATGAATGTTGGTCAGCAAGGATACAGGTAATGTAGTAATGAGAGTTTTAGCTGAGGCAGGTAACATTTTCAGTTCGAAGAAAGCAGTCATTATTATAGCAGGTATTGTCATACACCTCATAACAGGCAGTATATAAGCACACACATACACACAGATTGAAATTTTTGAATACATTGTAGATGTGGGCATACATTACTTGCAGATGGAGTCTGCAGATATCTCTTCACACCTGTGTCAGCCTTTTTTCTTTCAGCCACTGTCTGTCAGGCCTTCACTCACTGAATTCCCTTCCACAACTTCACTAACAGAATTGCTATATTTCCAGTTAGGAATCTCAGGATGAGCACCCATTCTTCTATCACAAAATATAATAGATCAGAATACCAACATGCTTGGAAATTGGAACCTTTTATAGATGATGTGCAACAACTTTTAGGGAGAGGCAACTGTAATACTCAGACGTAGAAGCTTTCCCACACAGTGATAGATGAGGCAGAGAAAATACATGGCTTCTTCCAGAGCTAGCTTTCCCTGGACAAGTTCACTAGCATACTGCCAGAGCCTATGGTGTAATAATAATGGCGGGACAGTCCACATCTAGCTTGACTGGCCAAGAGACTTAAAATCTCTTCCCAGCTATCATAGACTTATTGAAAGGTTATGCAACCACATGAAATATACGAAACTCGCTGCCTCAGAATTGGGTGGTAGTTGATGGGGAATGTTCATCCTGGTGTTCAGTTACTATTGGTGTACCACTAGGATCTGTTTTGGGGCCACTGCTGTTTATCATTTAAATAAATGACCTGCATGAGGGCGTAGAAAAATGTGTTAGTAAATGTGTGGATACACTAAGGTCGTTGGAGCTGTGGACAGTGCGGAAGGAGATTGCTGATTACAGAGGGATGTAGATAAGCTACAGAGCTGGGCTGAAAGGTGGAAAATGGAGTTTATTGCAAAGATTGTGAGGTGATTCACTTTGTAAAGAGTAACAGGAATACAGAGTACTGGGCTAATGGTAAGATTCTTGGTAGTGTGGATGAGCAGAGATACCTCAGTGTTCATGTGCATAAATCCCTGAAAGCTGCCACCCAGGTTGAGAGAGTTGTTAAGACTGCATATGATATGTTACCTTTTCTTGGTAGAGGGATTGAGTTTCAGAGCCATGCAGTCATGTTGCAGCTGTACAGTTCTGGTCGCCACATTATAGAAAGGATGTGCAAGCATTGGAAAGGGTTCAGAGGGGATTTACCAGGATATTGTCTGTTATGGAGGGAAGGTCTTAAGAGGAAAGGCTGAGGGACTTGAGGCTGTTTTCATTAGACAGAAGAAGGTTGAGAGGTGACTTAATAGAGTCATACAAGCTGATCAGAGGATTAGATAGGGTGGATAGTGAGAGTCTTTTTCCTTGTATGGTGATGGCTTGCACGAGGGGATATAGCTTTAAATTGAGGGGTGATAGATATAGGACAGATGTCAGAGTTGGTTTTTTTTAACTCAGAGATTAGTAAGGGTATGGAACACCCTGCCTGCAACAGTAGTTTAAGGGCATTTAAATGGTCATTGTATAAACATATGGATGATAATGGAATAGTGTTGGTTAGATGGGCTTCAGGTTGGTTTCTCAGGTTGGCGCAACATCGAGGGCCGAAGGGCCTGTAGTGCACTGGAATGTTCTATGTACCCTTTTTAATCAAAAGGCCCTTGAAATGCAGCGAGTCCTCAAGAACTTTGCATCCTTTGCTTTACTGACACTTAAATGATAGCTGCACATGTTAAAGAGATATAAGATTATTAATAACTCTCCAGCTTGGAATAAAAAAAGACACAGGCACCAGAATCTGCAAAAAAGAACTGGATACCAATAGAAGCTTTTTGAGCAAAATGAAGGCAGAAATCATCATCAACGGACAACAACATGAACAATGGAATCTCTTTTCTCTCTCTGGTGCATTCTCAGCCTTGGTCTCGAACTCAGTTGTTGAAACCAGGGTTTGTGAAAACACAACTTGGAAAATTCATTATTCACTAAGAACTCGAGATTTATAAACTTCATCACTGTTAACTAAACAGGACAATAGCTAAGCAGTTGAACTTGGGTCTTGTCTTTCTCATGATTCAAATGGACCCTGAAGGTTTGTAATTCCATTTGCTTTTACCTTCCTATCTGTACCAGATACCTCCACCGCTTTCGTTGAAAGCTCATTATGTGTGTGTGTTTGATGTCACCTTTTATTATTTTTACCCTGGGGTGTAGGTACGAAAACTCCACTCACTTCCACTCAAAAAAAATTTTGAATTGGCCCTCCTTCATTTTGATCTAGTTAACTGTTCATTTAAAGTGCAATAATTATGTGCTTGTTGTTGATGATCCAGACCATCAAAAACTGCAATCAAAAAGTGAAATAGTTATTCAAAATTATTGAGTAAAACTCTATTTACAGCAAGTCATTTAAAGGCGAGGCAGGAATGTGTACCTTGACCAGGAACTATTGCATTTATTTTTTTCGGAACTTTGATTCACGTGAGCTTTTGTTTTAATTTTTCTTTTACGTGGTCATTGCCATTAATGGCTACATAGATTTCTCAGTGAGAATCCAGCTGTCTGAAATATTTGATAAAGGAAGGACAACTCATAGAGAAATGGTTGGCAAGTCAGGCTGCATAAGATATGCTTTGATGCTTTACTTTGATCCAGACCATCATCAACTGTGTTCTCAGATTTAAAACCTGCACCTCAAGAACACCCAAAGGAACTATACTCTATACTAGGTTATCTTTCTTTTTTACTGGACATTATTCCCTGTTTAACTATCCACCTGACTATCTACATATATGCTTGAAGCCATGTCTATTAATTTTCTCAGAATTACCAAACAAATAATTGCCCTTTCTTCCACTCAAACATCACTGTGACTGGCTACTTACGATGCTGTAGAAATTAGGTAGTAGTATTTGTAAGTGAAGAGAGGTAGACCGTCATGCTAAAAACAAATATTTCTTTGTTCCAACAATCTGGAGATGTTAAAAAGAGGGGAACGGATTCCCTCCCTTCACATGGTCAAAACACTAGTCCTATGCTGCCTGGAGCTGTAGCCATCCTTCCTGCAGCTGCAGCCAACAGATAGCAAAGATCTGCATCTGGCTTTTTGTCAATCCTGCAGAGACTGTTCCAAGGCAATTTCCAAGTAGTATTCCACATTCTGATAATATAGGTGGTGACAATTTGATGTGTGCACCCACACAGGTCACAGGAGCTATTAATTACCCTTGAAGTGCCTTCCTTCATACACAGATATAGTGGTCGGGGTGCTTCAGAAGGCACATCCAGTATTATGATTAGTTGGGTACTCACAAATCTTAGTTGTGTCATTGGGATTGCTGCTCCAACTTCCTATGGGAATAACAGTTTCTGCTGTAATAATCATGTGCCAAAGTATAGCATCAAAGCATATCTTATGCAGCCTGACTTGCCAACCATTTCTCTATGAGTTGTCCTTCCTTTATCAAATATTTCAGACAGCTGGATCCTCACTGAGAAACCTATGAAGCCATTAATGGCAATGACCATGTAAAAGAAAAATTAAAACAAAAGCTCACGTGAATCAAAGTTCCGGAAAAAATAAATACAATAGTTCCTGGTCAAGGTACACATTCCTGCCTCCCCTTTCCATGACTTGCTGTAAATAGAGTTTTACTCAATAATTTTGAATAACTATTTCACTTTTTGATTGCAGCTTTAATTGGATACCCAGCACATCCCACTGTTACCTAATGGCTTGCTGAACATTCACATTGGCAATTGAATGAGTGTTACTAGCAGTGATAAATCTAACAGCACTCCCTGTCACAACAGGGTAAATTACTCAGCAGCTTAGGGTTTAGCACACTTGTACTGTAAAATGAGTAAATCTAGAGGCAGCTGACAGAGATAATCTCACTTCTTGCACTCTTTTAGCCCTCAGCACAAAAATAACTGCAACATTAACTCTGTGTACTTGTTATGAGAACTGGACTAAAAATAATGAAATAAGTAATGACTGTTGCTTTCAGAAATAAGTGATAATTATTGTGATGATTATTGCTCAGGGTCCTCTTTAGTCCTAAAAAATGTGTTTGTTACCTTGTTGATTCCACTTTCTACTTGTTTCCTCAGAAGAAAAGTAGTGCAAGAAATTGTTATTTTGCTTATTTTTTTTCTGTCTAGCAAATTTCAAGACAATAGAAGGAATTAAAATTGATATGAAGTAAGCACTGGATAGGCTATTTGTGCTTAAAAGACGATAAAGTATCATGTGAACAAAACTCCTGTCAGGCACCGTACCCTGCCTACACAAAACGGAGCAATGGCACGGTTGGAAAATATTCTCTGTACTTTCTACTTAATGGCTCTGGCCATGGTGAAGAGATAGAAACTACTCTGTCACACTTCAGTGGGCCTCTTAACAGTCCAGCTCAGTTATCCTTAATTCTCAATAACACAGCATTTTAAGTGTGCAGGCCATTGATGCATGTCAGTATGCACTTGATTCACTGCTGCATCTGATGCTCCATGCAAGTGTCCACTCTTTCCATGGACAGAGACATTACCATGAAACTCTGCGAATTCATGATACTCATCCCAGAAGCAGTTTCCTCCAATCTTGCACAGTCTGGCTGTAAAGACTGACAGAATGCTACACGTTTTGTGTTGCCACTTTAAAATAGTCTTCAACATGGCCTAAGTGGATCAGTATCTGCACCAGGCTGAGCAGAATCCAGAGTAGGTTCTGATGAAGATGTTCCAATAGTGTCCCAGATTATATGGCCAGTCCATACTCAGTTGTGATTGTACTTTACATTGCAGTTTTGTGCCCTGGCAGTTTGCATGGCCTGTACATAACTGAGCTGGCATGCTTGAATCCTGTGACAGTACATCCCCAGAGCAAATTAGCTCTTTTGAGGAATCTTTGCCCTCTCCCTGCACCACATCCTGAGGGATGTTTGAAGGACCTGTGGGGGGCTGAAAAAACAAGAATTACAGCTGACAGGGTGAGAGGGTTAGGAGTCATCACTGTGCATATGATCATTTCCCATTACATGCTGACATCAAATCAACATGAGTCAGTGTGGTTTGCCTTGTGGCTGTGTGATATTTAATTCTGGCCAAGTTGCAGGGAGACCCCATCTCCAAAGGCCAGGCATGGACAGATCTGGCTTATCTCCAGTGCTTCTTCCTCTGCAGCTGTCACATTGTCGATGACTGCCTCTATCTGTTATTCTGTACTTATTTTCCTCCACAAAGAGAAACACAGAAGGGAATGAGTGTAAGTAATAGTGTCTTAAGAGGGTGAAAGGTTACTGGGAGGATTAAACGTGGTGTTATAATAGTGAGGGATAGTGCCAGTGGGGGTCTGGTCAAATGGGGATTTATGATGGTGCCTTGAAAAAGAGGGATGAAAGCAATATTTGCCGATATTAAGTGCAAGCAGCAGCTTGGCAAGGCAATGTGTGTGAGTTTTTATTTGAACATGCCATGCCACTTGCCTTCCCTGCTTTGATTATGTCTCCCAGCAATATCCAATTTTTCCATAATTTGGTGCTATCCACAGAATTTAATATCCTAATTCTAGCAGTGTTATAAATTAGTAGGTATATTGATGTGGTGGTGGAATATGTAATTGGTTAAAGTGCCCAATTACAATGGCTCACTTTAATAAAGATTGTCTGTTTTGCATTACTGAGTCAATTTATCATTCAATTACAGCTTCCTTTTTGATTCCAGTCACTCCATTTCAGCCAAAAATCTCTTGTAAAGACATTGCTGCCAAAGTTATGCTCCTTAGATAGACTGAATGCTCTCATTTGCTGTTTATCTGCTATCTGCTTGTTTTTGGGGTGATGTTCCTTCTCTAGAAAGTGATGTTGCCATAGTGAGTGCCTGTGCCATGATATTTCTGACTACTGATCCACTGCCCTTGTTGGAGGAATGGTGGACTATTGGGAATGATGGCCTTTCTGTATACTCTCTGCAGGTCTTCCTAATTGGTTGCACACTGTGAAGGAACAGCTTCTTTAGTTGTTGATGCAAGTCCGCAGTTGCAACAATACGTCTGATTGTTCATGTTCACTGCATGTGATTGAGGTGATGACTGCTCTTCACAGACCGAGTTGCCTGGTAGACTGGTAGGGTGTTGCACGTTGACTGGATTTCTAAAAACCAAAATTGGAAATTATTTAGCAGGTGTTATTAAAGTGAAATTTGTCATCCTGTCTTTGTTGCTTACTTTTATTTTTTACAATTTCTGGCTTCAGTTCTTTTCATGATTGGAAGAGTAATTTGGATGCAGCATGACATTCGTCTTGGACTGGATACTTACCATATCTTCAGTAGGTGGATTTCTCGAGTCCAGGATTGCTTTGCGCAAGTCTGTGCTGGATTTTCTCAATCTCTTTGTGATTCCTTTGCTGACTTCCACTGACATTCAACTAGGGATAGCGTGGAGATGACCTATGGTGTTTAATTTCCTAATTATTTATGAAGTAGCTGAATTCTTCACTCATTAGGCTATTGTTGTTCATCACAATCACCACAATCATCTCAGTTCCTGTGAGAGGGAGGAGGCCCACTCCAAGTTCCATCCATGGTTTGCCTAAGATGCATCATAAGTAGCTCTTTAGCTTGCTTACCTTGGTATTCATTGCAAGCTCTTACTGTTTATGTTTTGCCAAGAGAACATTTCTCTTTTCTTCCTCAGACTGGAGTCCATAGTTTGATGGCTGACACGGACACACCTTCCCATCTTTATTCTCAACTCTTTATGGATAAATACTCTACTCTCCTGGTGCGAGATGTTATCCTAGGCTATCACCTGACTTGTAGATGTTCACATCTCCTTTATGGCAACAGATACTTCTGTGATCTTTGCAATATCACTAATTCATGCAGCACTTGCAGAAGTGCATCCTGTTGCATAGGTTCAAAACATTTGTCTTTCAGATTCAATGCCTCTTCTAGATTGATAGCTTTCGAGGCATGATTAGCCATTTATTTTTGTCAAATCTGGAAGTTTACACACTGACTTAGCCAGCGCTGCCCTGAACAGCATGTTGACAATTTACGTTTATTTCTCTTGACTGCACGTCAAATCGAAAATGATATTTCTGTAACCATAGTAACATTCTTTCCCAACACTTTGGAGCAGATGGAAGTGATTGAGAAAGATGTTTTGAAGTGAATTGTGGTTGGATTCCACTGTTAGTTTGTCTTTGCCAACCCTGCATTGATTACAATTCTCATAAGCAAAGACATTGGCCAGGCATTCATTCTCAATCTGAGTGTGGTATTGATCAGTTTGCATCAACACCCCAGATGCAAATGCAACTGGCTGTTACATAAGGATTACTGTAAATCCTGTCTCTCTGGCATTGTACTGCAAAATGACTTCATCACTGACCCTGTACCACCACAGTAACAAGCACTGCCGTCACTCATTATTTAAATTTTGTGAAAGGTGCTTCCTTTCCTGCATACCAATACCACAGCATACCCTTAGCAGTGAGCTTGCATAGATGTTTACTCTGATGATAAACTGGCCAAGAACTTAGCTAGACAGTTTACAAATTCAGCAAATAATTACATTACTTTCACATCTGTTGATCATTGCATCACTGCTACAGCTTTCATCCTGTTAGGATGCAGGCAATGTCCTTTTGTGAATAGTCCAATGTTTTATTCAACTTCAGGTCCATCTGACAAACTCCCTGTCTGGCAGCTTCACTTGATGCTGATTAATGTAACTCCTTCCATTGTGTCTCCACATCCATTGGCTACAGGATCATCTACAGTAGCTTCCACTTCTCACTATCTCATGCTGACTGCATTGATGTTCTTCTGCAGCAGTGAAAATGCCAAACAGCAGGCAGTACCATCTATATCACCCAAACAGTACCTAAAATGTAGTTAGTAAATTGCTGCTTTCATCCAGTTGTATTCACCAATAACCATCCTTCACCTTCAGGATAGTAAAACAAGCAATTTTGTCAATGATTGGAAGAGGGGAGTGAGATCCATTTAAAACTTCATTGAAATATTTTGGATCTGTTTATATTTAAAACCTATATATTCTGTCAGTTTTCCAGGTTAATTCATTTCTGCCATCCGGTTCATGTAAGAGTTTCACTTTCTTTATTACTCCCTTCTTTTCCAGCTCTTTCATCCTATCTTTCAGACTGCTCTTGAGGGCAGTTGGAATTCTCCCCAGCAGGTACGGAGTTGGTTTCGTATATTTATTAACGTTGAGATGATATTCACCAGAAAAACATCCAGAGAAACAGCTTTGTGATCTTCAAGGATCTGTTCAGCAGCAAATAGCTTAATGGCTTTGAATATTTTCAAGTATTTTCTGGCATGTATGCGATTAATATTTCAAGCTTTAAATTGGCTTCAGCTGGAGTGAGTAGATTTTGCTCTGCATCTATTGTCTGGAACTTTTAAACCTTAATTTTTCCCAATGCAATGGGTTTATTATTTCATTTCTCCTCTTGACATAACTCTCATTCCATCATCTCAAAGGCTCTACTTTCCCTTTGAGAGCTTCATTTTTGTGTCACCATCTTGAATCACTTTTCATCAGTCCCTAAAATTATACGATTGCATAAATGTGTATGGAACTGGAACGTGACATTCACCTGATGCTCTTCCTTTGCAGTCGTTATTCTAACAGTGACAAACCAATGTATTACCTTTAGACTCTGATGCCAGCTGCTTGAATAGTGCAAACTGATTTGTCAGAATCACTGGATGGCATCTTTTCATCAATCTTCTTCATAGCCTTGGTTTGTTTCTCTCTTGCTAAATACTTGCACGCAAATTAATACAGCATCTTGCAGTTGTAACACTGCTTTCCACGTGCTGGACAAGCTTGTGAGGTGTCCTCCATAATATTTACTTCTCTGGGTCTTGATCTTCCTGCAGATAATTCTGCAAATATTTTTCCCATTTTCCCAATAAATTATTCTCATTCAGCATCATGCAAATGTATTAATGCATAAAGTCTCTCAGTATACTGCAAGTCTTATCTGTTCTCCCATGAATATGTTCTATCTGACGATTGGCAGCATCAAAGCTTCTGGTCATGTTGACAGGTTTATTGTGACAGTAAATCTCTCCTCCTTCAACAGATGTACTCTTGTATCAGAATCGCTTCTGCCTCAGACTATCCTATCTCTGATGAGATCATCTTTCTATCATCAAAACTCTCAAGAGTCAAATAGATGTCAGTTCCAGCACACACTGATTAATAGCCTCCCTTTTACCCTAAACTTCGATGTTAAACATCCGTCATTTATAAATAACCTTAATAGGGGGTTCAAAATATGTCTTCAAAATTTCTGCGACTTGGATTATTTTCTCCACATTGATATTGATGGCATAATACAGCTTTTTTCGCAGTCTTTCCCCAGCATTGGTAACAGAGTTGCAATTTTTATTCGCTCTGTCTTTTTTTATTTATGCTGTAACTGTTTCACAGTTTTGCCAATAAGACTGCAACAAATTCCAATTCTGTCTCATTCCTCCTTTCATTTTTACACCATCAACGAATGGATAATCCAGTCATTCTGACTTATCCAGCACTTCAAAGTTGCAGACTAGGGTTTAATTCCTTTTTTTTCTGATTTTATGCAGTAGCTGGCTCTTTTACAGCTCTGAAAATCCATACAATTTCAACTAGTTACGTCTGACATCATGTTCAAGTAATATGTTTAATGATTGCCATAGTCTAAAATGAAGAGTAAAAAGTGAGGTCTGCAGATGCTGGAGATCAGAGCTGAAAATGTGTTGCTGGTTAAAGCACAGCAGGTCAGGCAGCATCCAAGGAACAGGAAATTCGACGTTTCGAGCCAGATTCCTGATGAAGGGCTCTGGCCCGAAACGTCGAATTTCCTGTTCCTTGGATGCTGGCTGACCTGCTGTGCTTTAACCAGCAACACATTTTCAGCTATAGTCTAAAATGAAAACAATTACAGCAACCGTAGAGGTCACATGGCTACAACGAGCTATGTGCATTTCTCCAAACAGGTTATATTGTGACTGAGATACAAACTGACAAAAGTGTTGTTTGAATGTTGTTTAAAATTTGCATCTGTAAAATGGAATTCATTTGAGATTTCTGAAGAAAAAGAATGTCCATGCCATTCTTATCAAGAGGGATTATCGCAATGGAACATTCAGAATTGAACCAGACCCACTAAGCTGTTATTGTTTATTTATAGACATGCAAATTGTTTCACTCGCAATCAATATTGTTATCCTTTGTGAGACATACTGCTTAACTACTTGACTATAATTTTTGCCAGGACCGAGGAACATCTTAACAGCGTTTCACTCCGACTGCCTGAACAATTGCTGGTGGTTTGACAAATCGTCTCATTTATTCTTATGACACCAAACTTATTTTAAACAATGGACACATATCCTCCAAAGACTTTACCTGTAATATTCAGTAATGATCTGTGAAATTATTTCAGAGCTATTTTGCTCTTGGCATTGGCAAACAGATGGGACAGAAATGATTATTATAACATCCTCCTTTCCTGTACAGGAAATAGAAAAAGGCTCATCAGCAATCATTAATATATTACCATCCATGGACAAACAGCTGTATGTGAATTTATAAAAGCAATTATATTCAAGAGAATCCTAATCTTTATTCCTGTTGTCTTGAGAAAACATAGCCTACTCTCTACACAGCAACTGAACATGTTATTATCCATCAAAATGTAATACTTAATTCTGTAAAAATGTGCCACAATTATAACTGATGAACCTTTTCAGCAAAATAAATTAGGTTTTTGTGAATTCATCATCTTTCTGTTCATTGTTTGCATTAAGTTTCTTCCACTGAAAGGAAATGTTTTACTCTCCGAAGTGATCTTTCTAATTTTGTCAAATTTGATGATCCTAGTTGAGCCCTTTCCTTAAGGACATCTTTAGGCTAGTTACATTTGTAAATAGGGAAATATAGCAAGGAAGCACCATAGGCCCCAAAAGACAGACAAAACAAATTAATGCATACAACAACACATTAATACAATTAATTCACCTCCTTTTTATGGAAACATTTCCATTAAGGGAACATTTGTTTAGGCTGTAATTTATTTCACAGTCAGAGAAATACTGGTGTTTCATGGGAATATTTTCAGAAATGTTCCCAGCAGGAAAGAAAAACAAAAACTAACAATGGAATCATACAGTGATCTGATTTCTTGAGCCATTAATGTGGCATAAATTTGAAAACGTTAGGAAAGAAAAACATGAGCTGCATTAAATACAGGTAAGTTTTCTTCAATGGTATCAAACAATTTTCAAAAATGTAACATTATCTGCTTTAAAGGCCAACATTTTTGAAAGATGGTTCTGCATCGTTTTAATGTATTGCTGCAGGGGATGCCCTAAAGAGGAAGGATATGGAGAAATCAATAACAAAAAAATGGTAATTCAAAGGGTAGCTCAGTGGTTAGCACTGCTGTCTCATAGTGCCAGGAACCCGGGTTTGATTGCCGTCTTGGGCAACTGTCTGTGTGGAGTTTACACGTTCTCCCTGCATCTGTGAGGGTTTCCTCTGGGTGCTCTGGTTTTCTCCCACAATCCAAAGATATGCAGGTTAGGTGAATTGGCCATGTTAAATTGCCCCTAGTGTTAGGTGGATTAGTCAGGGGTGAATATAAGGGGGGTGGGTTTCTCTTTGGAGGGTCGGTGTGGACTTGTTGGGCCGAAGGGCATATTTCCACACAGTAGGTAATCTAATCTAATCTAAAAACTGATAAAACCTGTAACTTCCATCCTTCCCAGTGTGTAACCTGAACCTTGCCAAGTTCTTCTAGACTCCTGAAAATGGCAAATAATTACATTTAAACGCTTCAAAAGACATATCTCTGTGAATTATTTTACTTAAATTCAGCTATTATTCAAAATCTTAACTTCCATGTTCAACTTTGATCACTTGAATTTCACAGACTCTATACCAAGCAGCACAAGCTACAGTTACGAACCAATTTTTCACATCTGGAGGTGACAAGAGACAGGGAAACAGGAGCTTGATCTAGATCCACCTTCAATGGAAAACAGATTAAAGTTAAAATGTTAATATGGATTAGGCCTTCATTGGCATTGACCCAGATATGCAGAGCTAGTGCAAGCCTAAATGTAGTTGGGACAGATGAAGTAGAAATATAGAAAAATGGAAAACAGGAGCAGAAGTAAGCCATTCGAACCTTTTGAGCTTGCTCCGCCATTTATTAAGTTCATCTTCCAACTCAATAGCTTCTTCTTACTTTCCCCCATATCCTTTGATTCCCTGAGCCTCATGTACATTATCCAACTTCTTCTTGAAATCATAACAAGTTTGGGCCTCAACTGCTTTCCGTGGTGCCGCATTCCACAGTCCCATCACTTTCTCGGTCAACGATCTTCCTCTCATGTCACTCCTAAATGATTTAGCCAGTAGCCTCAGGCTGTGACCCCTGATTCTGGACTCCCCCATCATCAGGAAAATTCTTCTTGCATCTATCCTGTCTAATCCTGTTACAATTTTATAGGTTTCTATGAGAGTTTTCTTATTCTTCTGAATGCCATCAAATATAATCCAAACCGACTCAACCTCTCCTCGTAATCAGTCCAGCCATCCTGGAATCAGTATGCGAGACCTCTGTTGTACTCCCTCCTTAGCAAATATATCCTTCCTCAGATAAGGAGACTAAAACTGCATGCAATATTCCAGGTATGGTCTCATAAAGGATCCATGTAATTGCAGCAAAACATCTCTGCTCCTGTATTCAAATTAGCTCACTATGAAGACCAGCAAACCATTTGCTTCTTCAACTCCTGCTGCATCCTCATGTTTACTTGCAGTAACTTGTTTATGAGGACAACCAGGTCTCATTGCACATATATAGCCATGTTAGATAATAATAACATGTGGGACTGATTTAGACTTCCCACAGCAGCTATCACTGAGACTACTGATCGCCAAAGTCTTCTGCAGCAGCAGATGGAAGTCTCATCTCTGTGAACCACTTTTTCCTTCCCCTCTCTCATTTCTTATTCCCAGTACTGCATGAATAAATTGTCTTCATTTTCAGTCACTACACACTACATATGTCCACACTGCTCTGGAGTGCATAACAATGCACCAGCATCACCTAACAGAAGAGCACTGGAGTGCATCGGCTGAATGGTCCAGGCACCAGAAGCACATGGAGGCATCCCATAGCATTACTGTTATTGAGCTGTTAATTCAGAGTCCAAGCCTAACACTCTTAGTATGCAGGTTCAAATCAATCCACACCCATATGACCTCCACTGCCTTCCTCCCCAGTGTCATTCCATTGCTTGGAGTTCCACAGCTTCCTGCAGATGGTGTGGCCCCTCATCATCACCAGGTTCAAATTTTAACAGCCATTCCCCAATTCCTATCAGCTGCCTCCTTCGTACCAGCCAATGCCTGTTCCATTTTGATTGACAGACTTAGACACTGTTCCTCTGCAGCACCATGATGTGGCAGTGAGGAAGGGATGGTTGTGCAGGATTGTATTGGATGCTTTAATGCCCAGGCCAATTTCTATGCCTCTTATGTTGCCAATAGCGTCCCCTAACCAAATATTCAGTCTGTCTTTCCCACCCAGTGAGCCTTCTGAGGCCAGGGTGAAGAGCTCAGACAACGTTTTTTGGCTCTCCAATGTTCCTGACTCCTCCAGTTGATCAGCTGCTAACAGCCATATACCATTCAAGGTTCCCACCTCCCCCCTCCAAAACCTCTTATTAAGCTTTTTAACTAATTGAGAGAGCCTCAGTCGAGAAGTGGGATTCCAGTGCTAACCCAAACCAGTAAAACAAATCGTTCACATCTGTGCCCATCTTCAGGGTGAGAGTAGTGGGACGGCTTTTGGCAGACGTGACAATGTAACTCCAGGTCACTGGACAATGCGGTTCAATGTTTCCTTTAGTTCTTTAGTCTGTTGTAAGGTGTTAAAGCAAAAATAAATCAATGATATTAAGTAAAATTAGTGGCTTAAAAATGAAATCAAATCTGCATTTATTTGTATTAATTTTATTTGATTAATATTTGTCAGTCTTACCCGCCTTACAAACAACAATTTGTATTTTTTAAATGTTTATACACACTAGCTAAACCAACATTTATTACCATCCCTAACAGTTAGGAGTCAACCAGATTGGTCTAGACTCACATAGATTCAGGCCAGGAGAAAGTGAGGACTGCAGATGCTGGAGATCAGAGCTGAAAAATGTGTTGCTGGAAAAGCGCAGCAGGTCAGGCAGCATCAAAGGAGAAGGAGAATCGACGTTTCGGGCATAAGCCCTTCTTCAGGAATGAGGAAGGTGTGCCGAGCAGGCTAAGATAAAAGGTAGGGAGGAGAGACTTGGGGGAGGTGCATTGGGAATGCGATGGGTGAAAGGAGGTTAAGGTGAGGGTGATAAGCCAGAGAGGGGGTGGGGCGGAAAGGTCGGGAAGAAGATTGCAGGTCAAGAAGGCGGTGCTGAGTCCGAGGGTTGGGACTGAGATAAGGTTGAGGGAGGGGAAATGAGGAAGCTGGAGAAATCTGCCTTCATCCCTTGTGGTTGGAGGGTTCCTATGTGTAAGATGAGGCGCTCTTCCTCCAGGTGTCGTGTTGCCAGGGTCTGGCAATGGAGGAGGCCAAGGACCTGCATCTCCTTGGCAGAGTAGGAGGGGGAGTTAAACTGTTCAGCCACGGGGCGGTTGGGTTGGTTGGTGCGGGTGTCCCAGAGGTGTTTCCTGAAACGTTCCGCAAGTAGGCGGCCTGTCTCCCCAATGCAGAGGAGGCCACATCGAGTGCAGCGGATACAGTAAATGATGTGTGTGGAGGTACAGGTAGATTCAGGCCAGGTAAGAGCAGCAAATTTCATTCAAGTCATGAGCTAAATGAATTCCTGCAACAATTAACAATCACCATTAGGTTAGTTAAATTTTAAACCCCCTCCCCAGATTTTTATTAAATTCAACATCAACTATGGTGTGATTTGAACCCACAGTTACCAGAACATGAGTTTAGTCCTTTGTTTACAAGCAGCAGCTGGGATATTTGCCAATGGTGTGAAAAAGGTGGGAAAGGATGAATTGGGGATGAGAGTGTAGAATTTGGAACACAAACACATCAACCATGATCACTGAATAGGGGAGCAGGCTTTTCTTTTTAAAATCATTTGTGGGACCTGGGCACTGCTGACTGGGCCAGCATTAATTGCCCGTCCCAAGTTACCTTTAAGGAGGTGGTGATGAGCTACCTTCTTGAACCACTGTAGTCCATGGCTTGGGGGCCCAAATGGCTCAAGCCTTCTCTGACTTCATTCATTCACAAAAGTTTTCCAAGCACATTTTTTTAAAAAAAATCAGAGAATTCTGCCAGGTTCTTGGCTACCATTTCTCCATCAGCCACGACCTAAAACAGTTGCCAAATTTGGGAAATCAAAAAAAATCTAGTTTTAATTTTGTATATTTTTATCCTGTGAATTAGAGCATATAAAATGCAATTCACTGCCCTTATATCAGCATTTCAGTAGTTTTTAATTCAATCTATTTTTCTAATCAACTTGTTCAGAGGTGTTATTACACATCTCTGGAGTAGGTGGGACTTGAACATTGGTCTTACAAGAGGGCTCTGTCATTTGCTTTATTTATACGTATAGTCCATACTGTTCTTCATGGGTTAGCAAATAGAAATATTTCAGGCAAAGGCAATAACTTGGAGCTTTGATTTGGAGATGCCGGTGTTGGACTGGGGTGTACAAAGTTAAAAATCACACAGCACCAGGTTATAGTCCAACAGGTTTATTTGGAAGCACTAGCTTCCAGAGGCTTGGAGTTCAATTTCCAAATGTTTAACTGAGCACTGTGACACCTAATACTGGTTAGATTTTATCATTGCCCTTTATTGTAAACTTTATCTATTAGCATTGATTTAATTTGGTTTTACTCAACACAATGGAGCAACTCCTAAAGCATTAAAAGGAACATTCAAATTTCAATATTCACTGTAAGGGGTGGGTTAATAGCACTAGTTTTTTAGTCAACTGTGGATAATGAGGTTTATAGGAACTTAATAAATTAGGTAAAATGGGTAAGAATTGTTAGGTTAAGAAAATGCAACAATTTACTAATAATTATCACAAACAAATATATAGTTATTCATAATATTAGTTATCTCCTAAGCTACTACACAGAATTAAACTATATCCTCCTCAATCTCAAATACACGCATTCGTATGCAGGCAAGACAACACAGCGCTGTAAAGGTATCATCGGTTGAAAATATAGGTAAAACAGGTACCAACCCCTGTAAGTCAATTCTACAGATATAAAAAATAGAAAAAAAGTTGACTTCTGATACTTCTTCTTTAATTCCCTATCAATGATACAAAACTACTGACAGTTGCAAAGCAATGAAAGACCTTCAGGCAAGATTTCAGTTTCAAATGGGAGACAGCGAGGAGTTTCAATATGTAAAAGTTGTCAGATTATCACAACACTGAGAGGGAAAGCTGCTGACTTTGCTTTAAGGTTGTCCCTTACTGACTTACAGAGGAAGATAGAGTCCTGCTTCCTCTGCAAGCCATCGCTAACAACTCACAAATCTAGATCTATGAAACTCACAGCACCTTGACCTCCATGGACAGTTGCCAGGCAACAAACAGTACAGTTTTCCAAGTCTGGTTGTCCTCCAATTAAACCTCAAAACCCATCCCTTGTCACTTTTAGGAACCTTTATTGGACTCCTTCTCCCCAAATCACTTACTTTTTCAGCAAACAGCAAATGATGCACAGATATTCTGACTTTTCATTTTCAAGATAACCCATGATAAAATCTCCTCAACCCAGAAACCTCCAAGCAATTCGATAATCCAGTTACTCATAGGCTGGATGTTACAATCTAGTTACTTATAGTCCATAAGTATATTTATACTTGTAACATAAATTATGCAGCACATTAACTGTTTGATTCATGTTGTGCACTACATAGGCTTTGTTTATTGCATAAACTGGAACAGAGCTCAAACCCATTCTTACTGCAGGTTCCAAGTTTTCATATACTTCTCCTGTTCATACATGATTGAGTTTATTAACTTTCAACCCTCATCAGTGTTGGGAAGGTAGTTACCACCGTTCAATACATGTGTTTGGAATAACACCAAGCTTAGGACAAAGGTGTGAGAATTTGGATGGCGTACAGCTGTCAGTGCACGAACTTTCAGCCTTACCATGTATGACAAAATATGTGCACATTCTGGTAGGTCAAAATCATAAATGCAACAGTCAGCTCAAAGTTTAACACTTATAAAACAAAGGTGATTTTAGTGGCCCCGGCCCTTTCGCACAATGGAAAAGGATCACAAACTCAAAGATTTGGTGTCGTAGTTGCAGCCAGATGTCCAAGCCCCGCTTCAAGGAAGTTTGCAAGAGTAGCACATAAATCGTGAACAGCAGGTGCTACTAGTGAGGGAGGACAATGAGCAGGGGATTTCGAGGAGTTGAGTATATCCATCCTGGAGAGTCTGAATGAGGCTTCGCACGGAGAGGCAGAGGCAGACAAAAATTATTTTTCAACCAGATATTGTCTACAGGTTTAACTCCAAGGAAATAATTCCTACTTTCACCTTCATTCTCCTTCAATTTTGTAAGGATCTGATGCCAATAGAATAAATAATTCTTGCCTCATGATCTTCAGGACATCATTGTGCTCAAATCTCATGCTACCCTTCTGGCGTAGTTGGGAGGATTCTACAGCGAAGGTGGATGAGGTATATGGAGTGGATGATGGAGGAGATGAAGCTGGCAATGTCCATGAGGGAGGCCAATGCTGCTCCAGGACAATTGGAAGCTCAGGACCTGGTGAAGAAATCAGACCTTTAAACCAAACCCTGACAGAGGTTCCACATGTACGCTCTCCAACACTACATAGGAAGGAAATGCTACTTCTGGTTAAATAGCTTACCACCAATGAGTAGAAAACTTGAACAATACCCAATGTTTCAATTATTGCAGATAAGATTGAAGCCACAGAACTGGGGATATGGTATCCAGGGACCTTGACATGAGTGACTGGGTAGCATTTATGACTGAACATCTCGGTGGTAAAGCAAATTAGGGAATGCTGAAAAGAGGTACAGATGTTCAAACAAGTCTGCAGTAGATGTCTGAGGTCCAGTTTGTTCTGCTATAACGTGGTAGTCGTGTTCCTGTGCGACACTGGGTGATAGAAAACCATGCATTAGAAATAATGGGTGAAACAGGGCTAGGTGTGAACCACCAAAACTATCAGTAAAAATTGAAGCAAAAATAGTAGTTAGCCGAACACAAACAACAGCACAGTCTAAGTAAGTGTGAACATCATATATTTAATGAAATAATACAGTAAATTTAACACTTTAAGGAGTTTCTCAGTTTGCCCAGTTACAGTATTGTATTAAGACAGAGGCTGAGGGTCACCATTAGCATCATTATTACTTTCAGGTACAGTTCTGGATGCAGGGTTATCACAAGAAAATATTTAGTCCAGAAGTGGATGGCTTGGTGACTCATTGTCCTCAGACTGTTTCTTGGGGGCTGGCTTTAAAAAGACATCTAGTTTTTTGCTGCTTTGCCATCTTCCTTCTTTCATGAAGAAGCTGTTCTTTGGGTGCCAGATCAGACTTTTACGCCACAAACTGCAATCCTGCTGCGTTCTGCACTGCAGTCATTGTCCTCTAAGAGCTGCAGCTTCTTCTCAACTTCCCTCAGGATAGAAGATAGAGGAGTGGAAAGATCTCTTGGTGATGTATCCTGGAATTCATCATCTTCATCTCTAGCTTCAATTTTCCCCACAGCAACAAGTTGCCGATCAGCTGTGACAAGGTCTTCACAATGAGACTCAAGCAGCTCCTTGTCATCCTCAGTCTCCACATCTTCAAACCCAACTTCCTTTCCAATGTTCTTTTATTGCCAGAAACTTATCTAATGGTTCATCGCCTTTAAAATCATGAAGAAAATCTGGGAGTAGCTTCCACTAAACTGCATGCAGGCAGTACTTCCAGACATCACCTCAGGCCTCCACAATGATGTCAATAGCATTCTTAATGTTAAAGCTCTTCCAAAATTGAAGAAGACTGTCCTCATTATCCCCCTCAATAACTGCAATCAGCTTTCTGAATGTGTGTCTTAAATAAAAAGCTTTAGAAGCTGCTACTGTACCCTAGTCCCTGGGTTGAAAGAGAGAGGTTGTGTTCAGAGGTAGAAGTATCACTTTGATGTTTTCAAAAAGCTCACCAATGATGCGAGGATGGCTTGGTGCATTGTCCAGAATAAGAAGAATGTTGAAATCTAAACTTTTTCTACAGCAATAATTTCTAAAAAACAATCCTCAAAAGCATCAACAATAAAATCAGAAAAAATTTATCCTATCAACAAACCCTTCTTGCTTGACCTGAAGTAAGCACCTAGAGTGGGCTTAAGGTAACCTTTCAAGGCTCAAGGGTTAGCAGAGTGGTACATCAACTCAGCCTTAAGCTTTAATTCTCCACGAGCATTGACACAGCATTGAGCAACAGCACAGTCATACATCCTTAAAATCTGGAGTGTGAGCTTCATTCTTAGAAATGTAGGTTCTGGATGGCATTACATTATAAAAAGCATAGCAGTTCTTTAACCCAGCAAACTAGCCACTACCTGCACTGAAGGTAGGCACATCTGCAGGATTTTCAGCTTTTTTCCTCAGGTCCTCATAAATTGATACAGCTTTCTGTTTTATAATGAGGAAGCCGGTCCCATTCTTTCAATTGATCTTCTATCCACACACTTCGAAGCTGTTCCAGCTCAAGTTCCTTTGTTTGTGATCTCACAGACTTGCTAGAACTCAAACCTGTTCCAGCAATGCAGCTTGCTTTAATGCTTTCTGCATTGTCTCTAATGGTGCATAGCATAGAATTCTTTATTTCTGTTGCACAAACAATATCACATGTTCTTTCATTGTGTTCAAAACGCTTAATACCATCTAGCTTCTGTTCAAGTCATAGAGTCATAAAGTCATAGAGGTGTACAGCATGGAAACAGACCCTTCAGTCCAACCCGTCCATGCCAACCAGATATTCCAACCCAATCTAGTCCCACCTGCCAGCACCTGGCCCATATCCCTCCAAACCCTTCCTATTCATACACCCATCCAAATGCCTTTTAAATGTTGCAATTGTACCAGCCTCCACCACTTCCTCTGGCAGCTCATTCCATACATGTACCACCCTCTGCATGAAAAAGTTGCCCCTTAGGTTTCTTTTATATCTTTCCCCTTTCACCCTAAACCTATGCCCTCTAGTTCTGGACTCCCCGACCCCAGGGAAAAGACTCTGTCTATTTATCCTATCCATGCCCCTCATAATTTTGTAAACCTCTATAAGGTCACCCCTCAGCAACCGACACTCCAGGGAAAACAGCCCCAGCCTGTTCTGTCTCTCCCTATAGCTCAAATCCTCCAACCCTGGCAACACCCTTGTAAATCTTTTCTGAACCCTATCAAGTTTCACAACATCTTTCCAATAGGAAGGAGATCAGAATTGCACGCAATATTCCAACAGTGGCCTAACCAATGTCCTGCACAGTCGTAATATGACCTCCCAACTCCTGTACTCAATACTCTGACCAATAAAGGAAAGCATACCAAACGCCGTCTTCATTATCCTATTTACCTGTGACTCCACTTTCTCGGAGCTATGAAGCTGCACTCCAAGATCTCTTTGTTCAGCAACACTCCCTAGGACCTTACCAGTAAGCCTTACTAAGATTTGCTTTCCCAAAATGCAGCACCTTGCATTTATTTGAATTCATCTGCCACTTCTCAGCCCATTGGCCCATCTGGTCCAGATCCTGTTGTAATCTGAGGTAACCCTCTTCGCTGTCCACTACACCTCCAATTTTGGTGTAATCTGCAAACTTACTAACTGTACCTCTTATGCTCGCAACCAAATCATTTATGTAACTGACAAAATGTAGTGTTACA
Source organism: Hemiscyllium ocellatum (assembly GCF_020745735.1). Classification (NCBI taxonomy): domain Eukaryota; kingdom Metazoa; phylum Chordata; class Chondrichthyes; order Orectolobiformes; family Hemiscylliidae; genus Hemiscyllium; species Hemiscyllium ocellatum. Next base: position 84,893,130 of record NC_083405.1, on the reverse strand, counting down.
GCTTTTATTTTACAGTAACCACCCGCAATGTTTTTCACCCGGATGCTTCCTGTTGACTTTCTTGCAATTTAGTCCTTTCATATTCAGATTTGCAAAAATCAAGATCTAAAATTATTGAGTACAGCACTGTACCTTCCAGAAAGCACTTCAGAAAAGATGCGAGCTGGCAGACCACATGATTCCACCACGGTGTCCAGTTCTCTGCACACTGTGACACCCAATGCCAGAGATGGAATCACATAATCACTAATGGGAGTTCATGTTGTGGAAAGGCCATTCCCAAATTCACCAGTCACGTTACAGCCAAACCGTGCTGACAAAATGTGCGTTACAGTAGAACAACCTGTACTGAGAAGGGTTTCTGGGGAAATCCATAGAGTATTACAGCTACAGCAGAAGGTTAATGAGAATAAAAAAGCCAAAGGGGTGGACCTTGTCTCTGTATCTCTGGAGCTGGTGAAAACATTCAACTGCATTGTCCTTTCCAAATCCCTCCTTCAAATCAAATGCATAATGGAAATGATGAGGAATAGAAGCATCCTGATAGAGTTAAGAAAGCTTAAAAGTGGCAAACCTCACTTGTACTGCTTTTCAGCTGAGATCACATCAGATAGTGCTGGACTACCAAGACCAGGAAAGAAACCGCCATCAGTGAGGTGACTAACAGCCTGGAAAATGGAGAGTGGGCGGCACGGTGACACAGTGGTTAGCACTGCTGTCTCACAGCGCCTGAGACCCGAGTTCAATTCCCGACTCAGGCGACTGACTGTGTGGAGTTTGCACGTTCTCCCCGTGTCTGCGTGGGTTTCCTCCGGGTGCTCCGGTTTCCTCCCACAGTCCAAAGATGTGCGGGTCAGGTGAATTGGCCATGATAAATTGCCCATAGTGTTAGGTAAGGGGTAAATGTAGGGGTATGGGTGAGTTGCGCTTCGGCGGGTCAGTGTGGACTTGTTGGGCCGAAGGGCCTGTTTCCACACTGTAAGTAATCTAATCTAAGTAAACCTTAGGTTGAAAAGGGAGCTCAGCAACCACTTGATATTCTAGCTCCACATTAAATCTGACAGCCTGTTCTTCCTAAGCGACTCTCCAAAGAAGGGTTGCAATTGTGACAATGCTGGCCAGTTCAAACAAGATGCTCGTAACAATCACATCCATCACTGCTGTCAGGCAAGCAACCCCATCCAATGTAACAGCTTCTTTGCTCACCACATGTTGAACTAGCCAGGGTCCAAGTAAGAGCCAGGCAAGGGCATGAGGTTCCCTCTGGAAGAGGCTTGGTTTTTTTGTGAGGAATAACGTGAGTGGTGAAGGTGGGGCCATCATGCTGAATTGACAGGTGTGGAAGTGTCAACCATTACTCACCAGTCTTTGCAAGGGTATCCAGCTGAGGGATGTGAGCTGATTGATGTCTCATCCCCTATCAGGGTTCTGCTCTGTAGGGACTGGACATCCCTCATCATGTCTACTATGACTTCTATTGATTTGTTCTCATCACACTTTTCATTACATAGAGTTTCTGACAATCTGTGACCCAATCAATTATACAGCAGAAGCAAGACGTTGAGAATACCATGTTAAATGGGATTGAATGTGTTGTGAGATTATCCGTGGGCATCCTTGGAAGGCATATACACTGACGTAGGAGCAGCACATAATAAAGTGAGGAGATAGAACCTTTCACTTTGCTCAACACAGTCATGGTGTATCAGCCTCTATGGACCTTAGAATTGTTTGAGTAACAGGGAACTGAGTTGTTCTTTCACCCAGATGTACCTTTTCTTGAAGGCTCATGCAAGTCATTGTCAATTGGTTGATAACAGGTCATGCTAGAAAGTCAGATACAGCAAAGTTCTGAGTTGGTGTAATTCTTCCAGCTGATCTCATCACTGTAAGACAGAGAGATTGGCTTCTCTTACAAAATGGCAATTTCAGAAATTTCAGACAAAGATGTTTAACTCCAACCGAGATCACACACAGGTAACCTTAAACCTCCCACTGTTATAGACTGTGGACTAAGTGGAGAAGACATTTCTAACTATATTTCAAAGATGGAGACTGGTGAATTGAGTAGATCCAGAGGAGGTAATTATTTTGATTCTCACAAGGTATGAGACACTTTCAGTAAAGAAAATGATGACATTGGGTTTGTCTCCTGCTAAGTCACAGGTTTGTGACTAACGATGACTGTACATCAGAGAGAGCTCAAAACTGGATGACACTGTAATATTGGGAGTAAGTCCAGTAACTGCAGATGTCTCTGGAGTGAGAAGTCATCTGGGAACCACTAAGTCCATATTCTTCCCCTATAATCCTCACAAGATAGTGTCGTGTATATTTTATGGGAAATATATATTTGATTTTATTTATCATAAGTTTGGCTTTCTGGTTCTTGAGTCAGTAACCTGTGGGATTTCTGTGTGTCTGAATTTGATAATTAACTGTGTGTATTTCTAAAGCCATTGTGATTTCTATGAAATAGTTTTTGCTGCCTTGCCTTAGAGTGAGCATGTTTTTGTGCACCACTATGGGATTCGTTTTATTTATCTCACTTTGCATTGTGACCCAGCAAGGTAAATAATGGGGACATTAAAAAGACAGTATTCCAAACAGGAACCGGAGGACTTTATGAACACAGCACAATGTCGTTTGGGCTCTCTAATGCCCTGCCACCGTCATGCATGTGATGGATAAAGCCTGCGGACAATGTATTCATTTTCAGCTTGGCATTCAAAGAGATGGTTTAAAAACTAGAAAATATTTTAACCCACTTGTTGAAGTTTACTCTAAAAGTCAAACTAAGTGACAACATTTTCATAGCAAAGTACAGTCCCTGGGGCACCTCATTACCTGGGAAGGCATTACTCCTGACAATGAGAAACACTGTGCAGTTCAAGGGTGTCTGCACTGGACAGACCTACTCCGGACGTGGAATACAGCACTGAGATGATCTGTTGGAACTGACAGTGACGTAACAAATGCTACCCATTATGTGCCTCATGGAGACTTGACAAATCTAAAGACCAGTGTGTGAGATCCACCACAGTGCCTGGATCTCCTGAAATTACCAGTATAGATACGAGACCACAGATGCTGCATACAACTCCAACCACCAAACATTCTGTGCATCATGGTACAATTGGAAGTGCTGATCACATTGTTGAATAAATGGCCACCATGCATATGCAGTTGCCAAGATGGCAAGTCTCAAGCATGGAATTGAGTAAAGAATCCTCCAGCAACAGGGAGTGGTGGTATAGGGGTGCATTGAGCAGAGGAGCTGGTGCAGTCGATCTGATCCCCACCCCCCACCACTTCCCTTGTTGATAGGATGGTTTCTCTCTATTCTCGACAGCCATTTGTCTAAAGGAATTCAGCTAAATTCCTTCACAATTTTTTTCAGTTACATTTATAATTTCAATATACTTAAATGTACATAATGTAATGGCAATTACTGAAAACACCGTTGAGTTTGGTGAAATCAGACTTTTCCTTTCACACTTTACTAAATAACAAGTTTGCTCTTTCCCACTATGATTTCTGTGAGGCATTGCATTATGTTAACTGATGGTCATGAATATGAAGACTACATTTCGACTGTTGCTGCCTCTTCAGCCATCAGCTACATAGAGTGAAGCTCTTTACACATTTTTGTCCTGATGCTGACTTTCTTCATCAAAAAGAGACAAATACATCTGCATCAGAGGAGTCAAAGGCAAAAATTTGTGTCTTAGCATCTGATGGAGCAGTAACTCATTACTTCACTTTTGTGCTCCATCTCTGTTTTATGATGGACGATGCTAACAGTACAATACAGTGCTTCCTATATACATTTCAGTTTTAGCTAATTAGCCACGTGTGTTGAGGTCTGAGGTTAATAACTTAAAAACAACAATGTTTGGAACTAATGATGAGAACACAAGAGGCCATTCATCACCATCACTTTTGTACATATTAAAATATATGCTTGGAGCATTAACCCACCTCAGTACCTTTATTTCGTTGTGATAATGATGGCCATGATGGATAAGTCCTGAAGTGACTAATTTATCAAAATGCCTTTGAGTTCAAAGTTGATGTTGTAAGATCTTGAAATGTCCATCACCATTATCATTTTTCAATATTCATGTTTAGTGTGATTTTTTCCATTAATGTGCACCTTGTTACATAATGATGTAAAATATAGGCCAAATATTTACCTCTTAAGAGTAGGGAATTGTGCACATTAAACTACTCTTTCATTTCTCAAATGTGTAAGGTTATTGTATATGTTGCATTGAAGCATAAAATGCACATTAATTAAGAACTGAATCAGCCAGACAAAAGTGTTGGATCACTGACTTTATATTTTTGATAATTAAAAGTTATTGATGAACCAACTGGCGTTTTGAAATGTCATCCTTACTGGGATATGGGCATCACTGGCAGTTGACAGTATTGTGCCATCAGTGAAGGATAATGAATGAGCAGCAAAAAACCCATTTGAGATGAGGTATTTTCACTTCGTACAATGAGATTTAGGCACACAAATAGCCCAAAGATCATGAAGCAAGGATTCTTTAATTCACTGGCATCAGGGCTTTACAATGATGAAAGGAAATTAATGTGAAACTTGGAAAAAGTACGTGTAAATAAACCTGCGTTTCACATCTTTCATCCATCTCTCCCTCTCTCCAAGCGGTCTCTATCTGAATTGAAAGACAAGTCCCGTAAACAGCAAGGATCAGAGAATATACAGTATCATGAATGGTATAAACATCAAGGATAGAATGATGTACTGTGAAGGGTATAAACAGATAACCTCAGGAAAGGACACTGGAGAACAGAGAGCATTGTAAAGAGGCAATTGCAAAACATTCTTTAGCCATTATGACCTTGGGAAAATAAACAATCACAGCTACATAAGGTAACAAACAGCACCCACTCAGTATGATGAAGCTGACAAATGTCTGGGGAGGGGCATAACAGGCAGAGGAGATGTGGCAAGCACTGATGTCAATGTTGCATGTCATCATTGTATGCGGTATGTATAAATATCCTGCAATTTATTGGGAAAGTTAGAGTGTCCTGGAGACCTCTGCCAAGCTGCGTGGTAAGGAGTTCCAAATTGATTTGTGCTACTGAACACAGGACTCAGGCTCCTCTTTACAACCCCTCTCCAAAACTGTGGTTGACTTTTCAAACTGGAAATTTTCCAATGGTTATAGTGTCATATGGCATAGAAACAGACCCTATCTATGCCAGAGCTGAAAATGTGTTGCTGGAAAAGTGCAGCAGGTCAGGCAGCATCCAAGGAACAGGAAATTCGACGTTTCGGGCATAAGCCCTTCATCAGGAATGAGGAAAGTGTGTCCAGCAGGCTAAGATAAAAGGTAGGGAGGAGGGACTTGGGGGAGGGGCAATGGAGATACGATAGGTGGAAGGAGGTCAAGGTGAGGGTGATAGGCCGGAGTGGGGTGGGGGCGGAGAGGTCAGGAAGAAGATTGCAGATTAGGAAGGCGGTGCTGAGTTCGTGGGATTCGACTGAGACAAGGTGGGGGGAGGGGAACTGAGGAAACTGGAGAATTCTGAGTTCATCCCTTGTGGTTGGAGGGTTCCCAGGCAGAAGATGAGGCACTCTTCCTCCAACCGTCGTATTGTTATGGTCTGGCGATGGAGGAGTCCAAGGACCTGCATGTCCTTGGTGGAGTGGGAGGGGGAGTTAAGGTGTTGAGCCACGGGGTGGTTGGGTTGGTTGGTCCAGGTGTCCCAGAGGTGTTGTCTGAAACGTTCTGCAAGTAAGCGGCCTGTCTCCCCAATATAGAGGAGGCCACATCCGGTGCAGCGGATGCAATAGATGATGTGTGTGGAGATGCAGGTGAATTTGTGGTGGATACGGAAGGATCCCTTGGGGCCTTGGAGAGAAGTAAGGGAGGAGGCTCAGGCGACTGACTGTGTGGAGTTTGCACGTTCTCCCCGTGTCTGCGTGGGTTTCCTCCGGGTGCTCCGGTTTCCTCCCACAGTCCAAAGATGTGCGGCTCAGGTGAATTGGCCATGCTAAATTGCCCGTAGTGTTAGGTAAGGGGTAAATGTAGGGGTATGGGTGGGTTGCGCTTCGGCGGGTCGGTGTGGACTTGTTGGGCCGGAGGGCCTGTTTCCACACTGTAAGTCTAAGTCTAAGGTGTGGACGCAAGTTTTGCATTTCTTGTGGTTGCAGGGGAAGGTGCCGGGAGTGGAGGTTGGGTTGGTGGGGGGTGTGGACCTGACAAGGGAGTCACGGAGGGAGTGGTCTTTTCGGAACGCTGATAGGGGAGGGGAGGGAAATATATCCCTGGTGGTGGCGGAAATGACGGTGTATATGGAGGTTGGAGGGGTGGTAGGTGAGAAAGAGTGGGGTTCTGACCTGGTGGCGGTTGGAGGGGCGGGCTCAAGGGCGGAGGAGTGGGAAGTGGAGGAGATGAGGTGGAGGGCATCGTCGATCACGTCTGGGGGAATCTGCGATCCTTGAAGAAGGAGGCCATCTGGGCTGTACAGTATTGGAACTGGTCATCCTGGGAGCAGATGCGGCGGAGACAAAGGAATTGGGAATATGGGATGGCGTTTTTACAGGGGGCAGGCTGGGAGGAGGTGTAGTCTAGGTAGCTGTGGGAGTCAGTCGGTTTATAAGAGATGTCTGTGTTGATTCGGTCGCCCGAAATAGAAATGGAGAGGTCTAGGAAGGGGAGGAAGGAGTCTGAGATGGTCCAGGTACATTTGAGATCGGGGTGGAAGGTGTTAGTAAAGTGGATGAACTGTTCAACCTCCTCGTGGGAGCACAAGGTAGCGCCAATACAATCATCAATGTAGAGGAGGAAAAGGTGGGGGGTGGTGCCAGTGTAGTTGCAGAAGATGGACTGTTCCACATATCCTACGAAGAGACAGGCATAGCTGGGGCCCATGTGGGTGCCCATGGCAACTCCTTTAGTTTGGAGGAAGTGGGAGGATTGGAAAGAGAAGTTGTTCAGGGTGAGGACCAGTTCAGTCAGTCGAAGGAGGGTGTCAGAGGAAGGGTACGGTTGGTACGGCAGGAAAGGAAGAAGCGGAGGGCTTTGAGTCCTTCGTGATGAGGGATGGAGGTGTACAGGGACTGGATGTCCATCGTGAAGATAAGACGTTGGGGACCGGGGAAGCGAAAATCATGGAGGAGGTGGAGGGTGTGGGTGGTGTCCCGAACGTATGTGGAGAGTTCTTGGACTAAGGGGGACAGGACCGTGTCGAGGTATGCGAAGATGAGTTCGGTGGGGCAGGAGCAGGCTGAGACAATGGGTCGGCTCAGGCAGTCAGGTTTGTGGATTTTGGGCAGGAGATAGAAACGGGCAGTGCGGGGTTGTGGGACTATGAGGTTGGAGGCGGTGGATGGGAGATCCCTAAGGTGATGAGGTTAACCAACATACACAAAACTACATGAATACCATTGACCTGCACTTGGTCCATAGCCTACTATGCCCTGGCATTTTAAATATTCATCCCGATGCTTCTTAAATGTTGTGAGAGAATCTGCCCCCATCACCTTCTCAGACAGCACATTCCATATATCCGCCACCCTCTGAATGATCTCCTGTAAGATCTTCATCTTAAACCTATGTCTTTTGGTCTTAGATAGGTATGCTATGGGGAAGAGATTCTCACAATCTACTCTGTCTATGCAGCTCATTAGTTTTCAATCAGATCACCCCTCAGCCTCCTCTACTCCAAGGAAAACAAACCCAGCCTATCCAGTCTCTCCTCATAATGGAGACTTTTCATCCCAGGCAACCTCACGATGCATATCCTCTGCACCTTCTTCAGTACAGTCACCTCCTTCCGATAATGTGGTGACCAGAACCACACACATTATTCCATCTGTAGCCTAACTTTTATAATGTGGAAGTGATGGTGTTGGATGGGGTCGGACAAGGTCAACAATCACACCTAAACTAGTGTTTCCAAATAAACCCGTTGGACTATAACCTGATGTTGTGTGATTTTTAACTTCTTTGAATTTGTAACAAGACAACCCTTGTTCCTATATTCTACAGCCCAATTAATGAAAGCAAGCATCCCATATGCCTACTTCACCATTCAATCTACCCATGCTGACATCTTCAGACATCTGTGGACTGATAAAGCAAGGTCCCTTTGTTCTCATTGCTCCCTCAGGACCATAAGTCAGGTGTAGATCCTTCCTTTATCAGATCTCCCAAAATGCATCACCTCGCACTTATTGGGAATAAATTCCCACTGCTCTGCCCAATTTACCATCTGGTCAATATCAGACTGTAGCCTGAGACCATCCTCTTCACTATCAACAACACCATCAATTTTCATGCCATCTACAAACTTACTAATAATACCTTTTACGTTCATATCCAAGGCATTAATGTACATAGCTGAAAATGTGTTGCTGGTTAAAGCACAGCAGGTTAGGCAGCATCCAAGGAACAGGAAATTCGACGTTTCGGGCCAGAGCCCTTCATCAGGAAAGGCTCATTAATGTACATAACAAACATCAAGGTTCACAGCACTGATCCCAGCGGTACTCCAATGGTCACAGACTTCCAATTATGAAAACAACCCTCCACCATTATCTTTTGCTTCCTATTTATCAGCAAATTTTAGATCCAGATTGCCAACCTACCTTGGACTCACATAAGCTCTTAGCTTTTGGACCCGCGTTCCTATTCTGACCTTATCAAAGACCTTACTGAAGTCCATGTAAATCACATCAAGTGTACTGGTACAGAATTCAAGCAGTTCTTTTTGCTGAAGCAGTGCTCTTCAGCAATGTTGCAATATTCACCAGAACAGCAAACCCAATGTGCAGAACCTAAGTCTCACGTCATGAAGAAGATTTGGAAGAAACAACAGACAATTAAATGCCTTTTCCAATAACCAAATTCCAGCACAGGAAGCCTGAGGAGTAACATATGATTTGTTCACAAATACCATGCACCATTCAACGATGAGTTCAAAAATCATATACTGTACTGGAGAAAATCCTCTGCTAGTAATAGCAACTCATACTTATATAGTGCAGTACCATAACCAGCAAAGTGATGGAAGATCTGTCGACAATGCTATTTGCTTACGAAAGAACAACCTGCACACTGATATCAGTTTGGGATCTGCTACTACCCCTCAACTCCTAATATAATTACAGCCTTGTCTAAACAGGAAAAGAGGTGAATTCCAGAGGTCAGGTCTGAGACACAAAAACAGAAATTGCTCAGTAGGTCTGGCAGTTTCTGTGAAGAGAAATCAGAATTAACCTTTCGGTTCCAGTGATCCTTCGTCAGAACTCGTGTGGGTCACCAGAGCCAAACTGTGAATCTGATTTCTCTTCACAGATGCTGCCAGACCTGTTGAGCTTTTCCAGCAATTTCTGTTTTTGTTTCTGATTAAACGGCATCCGCAGTTCTTTCAATTTTTATTTTGTTAGGTGAGAGAGGCTGCCTTTGACATCAAGGCAGCATTTGTTTGAATATGGCATTAGGGAGCAGTAGCAAATCTGGAGTCAATGGATCTTCATTGGTTGGAATCATTCCTCATACAACAGAAAATGGTTCTGGTTGGTGATGGTCAATCATCTCAACCCCAGGACCTCTCTGTATGAATTTCTCAGGGGAGTGCCCTAGGCCAAACCATCTTCAGTTGTTTCGTCAATGACCTTCTCTCCAACACGATGTCAGAAGTGGGATGTTCACCTTTGATTGCACAATGTTCAGTACCATTCACGACTCCACAGATACTTGCCGTAACATAGCAAGACCTGGATGACGCCCACATTTGGGCTGACAAGTGGCAAGTAACATTTGTGCTGCACATGTTCCAGGCAATAATCATCTCCAATAAGAGAGAATCTAACCATCATCCCTTGATGGTCTGGGTATTACCACTGACTAGAAAGTGAACTTAGGCCAGATACCTAAATACTGTGGATACAGGAGCAATTCGGATGTGGCAATTTTGTGCTAACTCGCCTCCTGTTTCCCCAATGTTTATCCCCGATTCTAAGGCACATTTCTGGACTTTGTTGCAATAATCTCATTATTCATTTGTTGACTGCCACTGTCAAGTTCCATAATATTTTCAGCAGTACCAAAAATTGGGAAGAAGCCAGGGGTGAAGATCTGAGAGTGGTGCTTTCACAGTCAGAAGGAAAATGTAGCCACCAAGAACTTGACAGCTGGTTTTGTTCTCTGAAACTGAAAAGGTCTGCCCCTATTTCACGCAATACCCTAACTCCCTAAGGCACTGTGTGCAGGCAAGTCGAGAATGTATTCCAACACTGCCAGTCCTGTGACTAGGCCACATCTTTCTGATTCCCCCTTTCATCTGAGGAGCTATAGATCTGTGAGTCGAAGGATGTGGTTGTCAGTTGTTCATCATTTTGCTCCTCTGCTGACATTGAAACTAGGTGTCCTGATGCTGATCAAACAGATCAAAGTACATAAGTGCAGTTCAAATCTCCAAACCTCCAAAGCATCTGTGACACCTTCAAAGTGGTGAGAAACTTCAAAGTGTAAAAGGTAACTTGTTAGCATGTGAACAAATCATTTCCCACAAGCAAGTCAAAGTTAAATGTCAAGTCAATTTGACAAATAGGGTGATTATGTTAAATGGCAACTCAATCGCCCAAGTGGATGGGTCAGACACAGCCTGACTGCTGCAGTGATCTGCAGAGTTCAACAGGTTAAAGGCAGCTTCTTGATATGCTGTCAACTTTCTTCCAAATACCCAGACCTCTGAACATCAAAATCCTGCTCAAAGAGATAGCAGGAGGTTAGGACAATGAAAGATGGGGCAAACCATGGAATTTCATCCCACAGGTTAAAATTGTGCCAAGATTCAGATACTATCACCAGACCATGACTACCACATATGAATGAAAAATCCATTCGTCTCAATTGCCTCAAATGGAAAACAAATTGGCAGTTGAAATGGTGATGGCTTCAGAAGGGGTTCAGAAAAAGGTAGTAAGTACCTGGAAGTAATTTCACCTTTCTGTCTTGTAGGCAGGGTTAAACTCAAGGTACTGAGCAGTTCATGTAGTGCTGTCACAAATGAATATTCTGCAAATTCCAGCCATAACAAAATTGCAGTTTGGCCTTTGTCCAAACATATTGTACAATAGAATCCATCAAGCTTTCAATTAACTAAAATATATAGATGGTATGGTAAAGTTTTCTTCTTGGTGTCTTACAGTACGTTTTTAATGAGCAGCAATTTTTCATCTTCAAAGCTGTGTAGAAAGGTGATACAGCTGATTCCTGCAATACTTCAGGCACCAGAAAACTCTTGTTTGAACCTTAGCCTCAGCCCTTGCCAGCAGTAAATCTACTGTACCTTCTTATGGCCAATTGGTCAATCAAACCAGAGCTTCCACATGTGAAAGGAAAAAAAGGGCTACAAATTAACCAAGTTCCATTTTCAGACATGTGTTGCAATTCATGTTTTTGTCTTTGCATTTTCTCATCAAGGAAGGTAGTGCAGAAACATTTATATGATTGTCTTTTTCGGTTGAGCTGTGTTCATATTATTGTTTGCTTGAGTGTTTAGTCTGGTGTCGAAAAATGTGGTGCTGGAAAAACACAGCAGGCCAGGAGCAGGAGAATCGACGTTTCGGGCATAAGCCCTTCTTCAGGAATGAGGCTGGTGTGCCAGGCGGGCTGAGATAAAAGGTAGGGGGAAGGGAATTTGGGGGAGGGGCGCTGGGAATACAATAGGTGGAAGGAGGTGAGGGTGAGGGTGATAGGCCGGAGAGGGGGTGGGGGCGGAGAGGTCGGGAAGAAGATTGCAGGTCAAGAGGACGGTGCTGAATCCAGGGGTTGGGACTGAGTTAAGATGGGGGGAGGGGAAATGAGGAGGCTGGAGAAATCTACATTCATCCCGTGTGGTTGGAGGGTTCCTAGGCGGAAGATGAGGTGCTCTTCCTCCAGGCATCATGTGGTCAGGGTATGGCGATGGAGGAGGCCAAGGACCTGCATGTCCTTGGCGGAGTGGGAGGGGAGTTAAAGTGTTCAGCCACGGGGCGGTTGGGTTAGTTGGTGCAGGTGTCCCAGAGGTGTTCTCCGAAACGTTCCGCAAGTAGGCGGCCTGTCTCCCCAATGTAGAGGAGACCACATTGGGTGCAACAGATACAGTAAATAATGTGAATGAAGGTGCAGGTGAATTTGCGACAGAAATGGAAGGATCCATTGGGGCCTTGGAGGGAGGTGAGGGGGAGGTGTGAGCGCAAGTTTTGCACCTTGCGGTTGCAGGGGAAGGTGCTGGGAGTGGAGGTTGGGTTGGTGGGGGCTGTGGACCTGACAAAGGAGTCGCGGAGGGAGTGGTCTCTCCGGAACACTGATAGGGGAGGGAAGGGAAATATATCCCTGGTGGTGGGGTCTATTTGGAGGTGGCAGAAATGACGGAGGATGATACCGTGTAGCCGGAGGTTGGCGGGGTGGAAGGTGAGGACCAGTGGGGTTCTGTCCTGGTGGCGATTGGAAGGGTGGGGTTCAAGGGCGGAGGTGCGGGAAGTGGAGGAACTACATTCGGGACACTACCCGTGCCCTCCACCTCCAGCATCTGCAGTCCTCACTTTCTCCTGTTTAGTCTGGTGCTCAGTAACTTGCACTGAAGGAGATGCAGGTTTTCAAGCTTGTCTTCTCTTCTTAAGGGGACCTGAACCATCTCTGCTGAGATCATTGAAAGGGAATAGCAACTGAGTGCCTTCAACAACATAAGCAGGAAGAATGAACTTGGCAGTTGTGGAACCATTGAAGGAGAAGGCCCCATGACTCATACTAAAGGTGTTAGGGGTGGAACTCAACAGGATTCTACAGGAATCACTCTCCAATGGGAACAGAAACAAATTTTCAGGCTGCCTGGGTATAAGGTGCTCAAATGAATTAATGTGCTTTGTTAGGTCTCGGGAACTTTAGACTCAGGTCTTGTATTTCCATAAATCATATCACTTTTACAGCCATCTTTCCGAGCCTTCCCATGCCTGCAGCATGACCACCTCTAGCAAGTGAGAATTTAATGTCATTGTGTAACAGTATTATCACGCTAAATCAAACACTGGGAACATCGTGCGAGTTACCAGTGTCCAGAAGCTGAACTCGACAAGCCATACAAATTCTCACAGTAACCCTACAAGCAACAAATGCAAGAGAAGTCAAGTAAACAATGGAAAGAGCAATTCCATCAAGATTCTGACAGTTTTGTCAATTGGGAAAAAAATGTTCACCCTCGGTCACCCCCATGATTGAATTTTCCCAGATACCTCAGTGGTTTTTTGGTGGTAAATTCACCCACAGCTCCAGTGTTGCTCCAGTCATTCAGCTGTAGCAGGTATCTCACGAAAACACACTTGTTGACATATATCATCTCTTTTGCAAAGCAAGGGTGCCCAAAATCAAAGACAGCAAAGCCAAACTGGCAGGGGATAAACACACTTCAGTGCTCTAGGCCCAGTGGATAAGATAGCACTGCATATCTTGGGATTCGTAACAATAGAGGATATCACATCGAGCAATATTGTGTGTTTCCTTTGGGCATGTCTTGGGATTATCTTTGCCACACCTAGTGTATTCAAGCTCAGCTACTCTGGTGTTGGAGAACAGTTTGCAGTGAAGGTAATTCTAAAAAATAAGATTTATGGACGTTTCGAGAGGCAAAACTTGATTCGGGAGTCAACATGGTTTTGTGTAAGGAAAATCATGTCTCACAACTTTAAGTTTTTTTGAGGAAGTTACCAAAAAGATTGATGAGGGCAGAGCAGTAGATATTGTTTATTTGGACTTTAGTACAACCTTTGACAAACTTCCACAAGATAAATTAATGAGTAAAGTTAGATCATATGAGATTCAGGGTGAGCTTACCAATTGGATACATAATTGGCTTAAAGGGAGGAGACAAAGAGTAATGGTGGAGGATTGCTGTCTGGGCTGGAGGCCTGTCACCAGTGGTGTTCCCCAGGGATTGGTTCTGGGTCCTCTCTGTTTGTCATTTATATAAATGAATTGAATGAGTATAGGAGATATGGTGAGTAAGTTTGTGGATGACACCAAAATTGGTGGCATAGTAGACAGGGAAGAAGGTTTCTAAGATTACAAAAGGATCTTGATCAAATGAGTCAATGGGCTGAAAAATGGCAGATGGAGTTCAATCTGAATAACTGCGAGGTATTGTAATTTGGTAAAAGAAACAAGGGCTGGACTTACACAATTAAGGGTAGGACCTTTAATCATGTTGCAGAACAGTGGGACCTGAGTTCAGATACATAATTCTTTGAAGTTTGCATCACATATAGACAGGGTGGATAAACAGTGCAAAAACGACTACTAGCTGAAACCCAACTGGTCTTCAAACAGGCAGTACAACTGGCCTCATCATTGGAGAACATGGCAAGTGGAGCCTATCAGTTTCAGGATATTCTGGTGGAAGTGGACACCCTTACTAGTCTGACTGAGTTTGGGGAACACGACTTGAGTGAAGGTAATTGCTTAGCCTCATTCACGACATATCCTGAACAGATGAACTCCAGGTCAACCCAAAGCAAATCCCCAAAATAAAGCCAAGCCGTGGCCAAACAGTTAATGTTTTTCTTCAGAATCAGGGTCGGCAGGTCTTTGTAGTTACAGCCGAGATACAGGTTTGAGATAGCACAAGAGTCCAAACAGACCTAGATGGAGTAAGAGAATTCATAAGCTGGTAATCAGGGGAGGGCACACCCTGGAAAGCCCACCTACATCTGGTTTGGAACAATCAAATTGCTTACCAACATCCAAATCACAACCTATCAAAATAAACATCTGGTTAAATGGTCACCCAGTTCTAACGGAGATCGATACCATTTCAGTGATCACAGAACCAGTCTTTCCCAAAGTTCGTTCTAGACTCCAATCCTTAAGTTTGCACAAGACCTCGGCTAGACTGAGAACTTATACCAGGGAACCTTTACAGATTAAGGCCACAACTTCAGTTCTGATCTCTAATGAGAAGCAGCTGGTTTAGTTACCACGAATTGTAATAAAAGGGTCGGTCCCAAGCTTGACTGGGCGATATTGGTTGAGAACGATTCTCCTTGATCGGCTTAATATTTTTCAATCAGTAAATGGCTGCCTGAGTGAAGATTTAATTAAATACCTGGAAGTTTCTCAGGAAGGTCTAGGGACTACTAAAGGAGCCATGGCCACCTTGCATGTTGACCAAGAAGCAATTCTACATTCTACAAGGCCCACCCAGTGCTGTTTGCCTTATGGGCAAAAGTAGAGGCTGAATCAGGAGGCTGGGAAGTGAACGAATCATCAAAGCAGTCCAGTTTGCAGAATGGGCAGCAATGGTCATACCAACTGTGAAGCAAGATAATTGATTTGCCTTTTTGGGGGTTTTAAACAAACGGTAAACTACTTTTCACAGCTGGATAAAAGCCCGATGCCTTTCATTGAGGATTTATACACAAATCTGGCAGAAACAGCAGTCCAAACTTTGAAGGCAGGCTTAAAGAAACAGCCTAGAGCTTCATTAGATATCAAACTGTCCAGTTTCTGTTTGATTACAGGACCAACCATCAGGCAGCTACAGGAATAGCTCCAGCAGAGTTATTAATGGTGAGAAGACTCCACACCAGGTTAAATCTAATCTTCTCAGACATGTGGGTAAGGGTGATACAACATCAGGAATGCCAATGCCAGACATAAGACTCTGCTGAGTGATAGAGACAGCTTACATCAGGGGACGAAGTTTGGTGTAGGCACCACGGGAATGGCCCTTCATGGGTAAGAGGCATGGTCGACCTGAGGTCAGGTCCAAAGACGTACAAAGTTTGGGTAGTGCAATAGTCCTGAACAAGCACATGGACCATATCAAAAGTGCAAACTCGCAAACGATCCGGGAGCAAAACGTGCTCGACTTCTCGACAGTCTTTCTGACTGCTCCAGAATCCGTGGGGCTTCTCTCTCCATAAAGCACTGAAGATACCTTCGAATCTGAGATGGTCACAGTGGATGTCACCACCTCAATGCCTTTGAAGAGGAGCATGAATTTCTTTCCAAGTACTGTGTGTTACAGGTTGCCCATATCAGAGGCAGAGTTGGAGGAACCTAGCCCAGTCCTAAAACACTCCAGGAGGAGCTACAATAAAAGGACCTATGTCCTCGAACTCAGAGGGGGAGCGATGTAGTGGTTGTAAGGTGAACCTCATAAAATAGTGGTTCCCTGATTGGGGCTGTTAACCTGGTCCCATCAGGGAGTCCTGTCTGTCAGATAAGAACAGGATGTCAGATATCCTGTTCACTCTGAGAGCTGGCTCTGAGGGAGCTGGATCTGTGTTAAGGATTCTCTACGTATAAATAAAGGATGACTTGGTGATGGGTTATTTCAGTGGCTATGTACTCCACAAGTGGAACATCAGGATCAGTTCTGCTGAAGCTGTTGAATGTATTGTTAACCTCAGATCAAACTTTAAGTGCTTTCCCACATCAAAAAACAGTTTTTTGTCTACCCCTTTCAACAGTGCTAATGAGGAACTGCCTCTTGTTCCCAAACACATATTGGTAAAATTTCCTGATGGCAGACATGATCAGGGTGCTAATTCAACACTTGAGTTCCCAAGAATCAGTATTTGGACCACGACTGTACTGGGATATAGCAGGCTTGAAAACAAGTAGTACATTTTAGACGTTCTTTTAACATAAAGTATCCTTTTCTCTGAAGGCATATTGAAAGCCTTTTGGAAATCATATACACTACATCAACTGGTTTCCCTTTATTCATCCTGCTTGGTAATCCAACAGAGCTTCCTGAAGAGTTGACAAAATTCTGACTGAATGCATAGCGTGATGAGTGGCACATAACAGCTCACAATAGAATAAACATTTGCCTATTAAAAAAGCAACAGTTGCAACATGATTTCTATTTTTATCACCAACTGTCATCATTTCTATTTTTCTCTTCAAAAGGCTTCATTAATTTCATACTTAGCTAAGTATTTATTCCCTAATAGTGATCCTGGATCCAGAGCGCTGATGAGATACTGGATTGCGCAGCCCGGTCAGAGGAAAGTGTAATGTTTACCTTCAAAGTGAATTCCAACCAGTAGTCCAATTTTAGTAGCCAGCTTGATCTTTCCACCCCCAAAACCAGAGAGCCAAAAACTGCTGCCCGCTGAAACTGAGTCTGGGAAATTCTACTGGTGTGTGTGACACAATGGCACATTCCAAAGAGACAGCAAATTTAAAGGATAAGAATACTGAGAATAGTTTGTTTTCTGAACTGAAAAGAATAGCCTTATCGCTTTATTTCATAGTTTGCTATTGTCAAAGGCAAAAGACAAAATGAAACCCTAACATTTGTGGGCTGAATCAACGACAAAGAAATTGCAAGGTTCAAAATTGCCAATAATGTGCTCAACTTTCTTCATGGTCTATAATCTTAGCAGAGGTATAAACCATTAATTTTAAAATAGGTTTGCACTTCTATTATAAAGAAGTTATATGGTATATTTATCATTTATCATTACATTTACAATCAGAAGCCACCAAACATAATAGTTTGATGAAGTACAGATGGAACTCATCACATACAATAGGCAAAGTCTAATATCAGGGAAGCCAATATATCCAGCTCAAACCCATAATTGTCCTCTGGAATAATGTTCCTCCATGATGACAGGGCGATGTGTGACAGCAATTTGAATGACTTGCAGTCCATCATGGCTGTCTAGCACTCTCTTTTCCCACAGTGCAGTAAACTTACCTGTGCAACTTGTAGGAATACTATGGAAACCATTATCATGAATAAAATTAAATATTGTTTGGAGAAACACAGATTAACAAGAAGCAGCCAGCAAAAATTCCTTGTCTGTCTAACCTTGGTTGAGTTATTTATGAAGGTAATCCATTAGGTGTTATGCAAATAGGCTTCCATAAGGAATGCACTCTAAAGCAAATATACTTAGAAGATGGAAGAACGCCTTCTTAGAGGAATGATGGTAATGTGGACATGTAATTGGCTAAGAAACAGGAAGCAATGAGTGGAGATGAAGTAATGTTTTCTGGTGTGCATTTGAGTTCTCAAGAGTCAATATTAGGATCATTACTGTTCTGGTATGTAACAGGCTTAAAACTAACAGAAGGGGTACATTTTAGATGTTGTTTTCACATACAGTAACTTTTTAACTGAAAGTTTATTGAAAGCCTTTTGAAAATCAAATATACTACATCAACTGTTTCGCCCTTTATTCATCCTGCTTGGTATATCTTCAAAGAACTCAACTTTTTTTATTCTTCCACAGAATGTTGGCTTTTTTGGCTGAGCCAGCATATTCATCCTGCTTGGTATATCTTCAAAGAACTCAACTTTTTTTATTCTTCCACAGAATGTTGGCTTTTTTGGCTGAGCCAGCATTGATTGTTCAACCATAATTTCCTTTGAAATTAGTGGCTTGCTCGGCAACTTCAGAGGATAATTAAAGGTCAACCATATCCCAATGATAGATACTGGCCTAACTTGGCAGAAGTTCCATTTGCCTTCACAATTGCTTGCTGAACCTGTATGCAAACTTCTTGCATATATAATCCAACAGGTTTATTTGAAATCACAAACTTTCGACCATTGCTCCAAAAGCTTGTGATTTCAAATAAACCTGTTGGACTATAAGTTGGTGTCATCTGACTTCTGACTTCATTCTGAACATCAATATTTTTAAGTTTAATAGCCTTTAAAAATTCCATTATTTCCAATTTATTCTTAGCCCTAAAGTCTATATCTTCACACTTCTGCATGTTATATTCCATCTGCCAGATTGTTGTCCATTCACTTAGCCTGATTATATCTCTTTTAGCCATGATGTGTCCTTCTCAGAGCTTAAATGGCCACCTAGCTTTGAATCATCAGTAAGCTGTTGGAACCAAAGAGGACAAATGTAACTTAAGTCAATTTGGGTCATAAATGGGTAAGGTCCCAACACTGATTATTGTAATGCTCTACTATTCACAGCCTGTTAACTTGAAGTGCCATGTTTACCCATATTTTCCGATTCCTGTCCATTAGCCAAGCCTCTATCCACCTCCAATTCCATAAATGTTATCTTCTTTAATAACCAATACTGTGATGCATTTTAGAATTTTTTTTGAAAACCAAGTACGCAACAGTTTCCCATTTATTTAGCCCTAGGTCTTCCATCCTAAAATACTGTAGATTAGATTAGATTTCCTACAGAGTGGAAACAGGCCCTTCGGCCCAACAAGTCCATTCCTGCCCTCTGAAGAGTAACCCCACCCCCCCAGACCCATTTTCCTCTGGCTAATGCACCTAACACTATGTGCTACTTAGCATGGCCAATTCACTTCACCCGAACATCTTTGGACTGTGGGAGGAAACCAGAGCACCTGGAGGAAACCCACGCAGACACGGGGAGAATGTGCAAACTCCACACAGACAGTCACCCAAGGCTGGAATCAAACCTGGGACCGAGGTGCCTGAGGTAGCAGTGCTAACCACTGAGCCACTGTGCCGCCCTAAGGTTTTGACGTACATCTTCCACTTCATAAAAATATGTTGACTTCAGAAAATGACTTTTTACATGCATTGCTCAAGATATCTTTAAGAATAGAGGCCAGCATCTTTTCAATGAAAGATACATGGCAGATGTGATTTATTCTGGATAGGTATGAAGTATTGAACTTTGGGGGATATAATGTGGCGAACTTGATGCACTCCATTCTCCAAGATTCAACATTAATACTGTCATCAAGCATGCAATAACAGCAGTGCTATTTTCATTTGGTAAATCAATCTCTACCTCTGCACTACGATCCCAAACTACACACTAATATATCATTCTCCATTCTTTTATTGACTTCATCTCCAATGGAGATCGTTTATTTATGGCTTCTAACCTCATATCCCATTCACCATAATTAGTCTACTTCTATCGTCTTCGCAAAAACTACAAGTAGGATGCCCCTGGTAAACCTTCCATTTTAGCCTACTCTTGACCCACAGAACTAATTTGGTCTGATTTCAATTATATTTTATCTAATTTTCAAGCTAGGAATATTGCTTACTTATTTGAAAAAAAAATCAAAAGCACACTTTAAATAAATTTGATCTATTTTGATAGCCTGCACTGTGTTGTTCACCCATTTAAGTTCAGAGAAATATTTCCTCTTCCATTTATCACCTTGTCAAATGGATCACAATAAATTTATTGTGCCAGGTCTCGCGTGTTTTCTTCATACCAAATACAAGAAAGAGCTTTCAGTCGTATTCCTTCATCGGAGAGGCACAAGCAACTGAGTGGGTTTCCTCCAGGTGCTCCAGTTTCCACCCACAATCCAAAGATATGCAAGACAGGTGAATTGACCATGCTAAATTGCCCATAGTGTTAGGTGCATTAGTCAGGGGTAAATATTACGAAGGGGATTGGGTCTGGGTTGGTTGCTTTTTGGAGGGTCAGTGTGGACTTGTTGGGCCGAAGGGCCTGTTTTCATACTGTAGAGTAACTATCTAATGAAAAAGAAAGTTTTGTTTAGAAAAAAATTGTTCACTTATTGGAACTTTTCAAACTATTTTCTTCTGTCTGACATTTAGCTAAATTAGGGAGGTCATAGAAAATGTGCCTGTGATTTGTTTCACAGCGGTAGTAGTGGTGTTTGTTTTTCAATGATGAGTGCTTTCAACCAGGGTTGGTGGATTGCTTGAGTGTTTTAATTGCAATTCAATGTCACTGAACTAGTTAAGTGCCACAACACATTAATGTACTGATTCAGTGTGGAAAATGTACTTTCTTTTGTAATTCTCAACAGTCGGTATCCCCAGTTTTAAATGAGCAGAAAGGTAAGAATGTGTGACAGATAATCTAAATAAAGTGATGAAAAACTCACCAATTGCCTCGGCAGGTGCAGTTCTAGCAACACTCAAGAAGCTTGACACCATCCAGGATAAAACAGCCCACTTGATTGGCACATCGGCAAATATCCACTCTATGTAGCACCAACGCTTAGGAGCAGAAGTGTGTACTATCTACAAGACGATCTGTAAAACTACTTAGGCAGCACCTTCCAAACCCATGATCACTTCCGTGCAGAAGGGCAACAGCAGCAGATTTATGGGAATATGATAACCTGCTAATTCCCCTCAAAGCAACTCACCAACCTGAGCTGAAAACATATTGCCATTCCTTCACTCTCACAAGGTCAAAATCCTGGAAATTCCTCCTATGGGCATTGTAGCATGTGGATTACAGTGGTTCAAGAAAGCAACTTGCCACCACGTTCTCAAAGGCAACTAAGGATGGGCAATAAATGCTGACCCAGCCAGCGATGCCCACATCCCTTGAGTGAATAAAAACACTTAGGGAATTTCTGCTGCACCCTCTAGTCCGATCACATCCTTCCTATAGTGTTGTGACCAAATCTGCACATGTACTCCAGCTGTTGCCTAACTAATTTTATATACAAATCCATCATAATATCTCTCTGCTCCTGCTTTCAATGGCTCAATTATTAAAGCCACTGGATACAGACTTACAGTCACAAAATGACCATAAACCACTCCTTCCTGCCACTATTCCAATTTTGGATCCAATTTCACAAATTTTCCAAGATCCTATGACTCCTAACTTTTTAACCAGTCTGACATGCAAGACTCTGTTTCTTCGAGGATTAGATTAGATTACCTACAGTGTGGAAACAGACCCTTCGGTCCAACAGGTCCACACCGACCCTCCAAAGAGCAACCCACCCAGACCCTTTTTATTGAAGTCCACGTAAACTACATCAACTGCACCACCATCATCTACACACTTTGTCACCTGCTGAAAAAAATTCAGTCAAATTTGTTAGAGATTATCTCCCCCTTACGAAGCCACACTAACGTTCCTTGATTAATCCTCGCATTTCCAAGTGGAGATGATTCTGTTCCCTCAGTACTTTTTCCATTACTTTCCCGATCATAGATGTTCGACACATTGGCCTGTGCTTTCCTTATTGCCATTCTTGAGTAAGGGTATCACATCTGCTGTTTGCCAATTCTCTACTACCACTCCTATGGCCAGAGATGATTTGCAGATTAACATCAGAGTACTGTAATTCCATCCCTTGCTTCCCACAGCTGGTTTGAATTTAAAGAAAGCTTGACTGTTAACTGCTTTTCATCTTCTAAACAGTGCATTCTCCATGCCCCCAGCAGAGTCCGGTTGCCAACTAATCAGCACTCTCTTCATGTACAGTATAAAAAGATGATCCCCGTTTGTGAGAAGATTTGTAGCTTGGGTGCTCGTTGTTGTGGTTCTGTTCGCTGAGCTAGGAATTTGTGTTGCAGACATTTCGTCCCCTGTCTAGGTGACATCCTCAGTGCTTGGGAGCCTCCTGTGAAGCGCTTCTGTGATGATTCCTCCGGCATTTATAGTGGTTTGTCTCTGCCGCTTCCGGTTGTCAGTTCCAGCTGTCCATTGCAGTGGTCAGATTATTGGGTCCAGGTCAATGTGCTTATTGATTCTTGAGTGCTTATCCGGCACTCATCCACAGATTCAATCAATAAGCACATCAACCTGGACCCAATATACCGACCATTGCAACAGACAGGTGGAACTGACAAATGGAAGCGGCAGAGACAAACCACTATAAATGCTGGAGGAAACATCACAGAAGCGCTTCACAGGAGGCTCCCAAGCACTGAGGATGTCAGCTAGATAGGGGGTGAAATGTCTGCAACACAAATTCCCAGCTCGGCGAACAGAACTACAACAATGATGTTCCCCTTTAAGTGATCTTCTTGCAAATATTCAGTTTTATTTTATTCATTCACAGGATGTGGACATCAATAGCTAGGAGCTAGGCCAACACTTATTACCTATTCCTAATTGTCCAGTTAGCAGTTAAGTGTCAACCATATTGTTGTAGGTCTGGAGTCACATGTAGCTCAGACCAGATAAGGACAGCACACTCCTTCCCTAAATCCATCTGCACCTGTTGGATTTATCCAATAAATGGCAGTGTTCGTCATTAGGCTTTCAGATTTATTTTCTTATTTAATTCAAATTCCACAAACTGTTAGCTAAGTGTCAAATGACAAACTCCAACAAACTATGTATTTTTTTATCAGCAATATTCAAGTTCTGTACCACCAGACAATCATTTTATTTGGATTATCGTGTTCTTACATGTTCTTACCTTTCTGCTCATTTAAAACTGGGGATCTGAACTGTTGAGAATTACAAAAAGAAATGACATTTTTCCACACTGAATCAGTACATCAATGTCTTGTGGCACTTAACTAGTTCAGTGACGTTCAATAACAATTAAAACACTCACGCAATTCACCAACCCTAGTTGAAAGCACTAGTCATCGAAAACAAACACTACCACCGCTGTGAAACAAATCACAGGCAAATTTTCTATGACCTCCCTATTTCAGCTAAATGTCAGACAAAAGAAAACAGTTTGAAAAGTTCCAGTAAGTGAACAATTTCCTTCTAAACAAAACTTGTGCCTTTCTGATGAAGGAATATGACTGAAAGCTCTTTCTTGTATTTGGCATGAAGAAAACACATGAGAACTAGCACAATAAATTTACTGTGATCAGTATGACAAGCTGATAAGTGGAAGAGGAAATATTTCTATGAACCAAATTCGTGAACAACACAGTGCAGACGATCACTTTTGATCACTTTTTCAAATAGGAAAGCAAAAGATAGACATCCAAATTATAAAAGTAAACCTTTTTTTCCAGAGCATTCAGTTCCAAATAATTACTCAATATTTCTACTTCATCTTTGAAATTTTGAGGGGTTAATTTGATCATCTTGCATAAAGATGATATCAATTATTATAGTGTCAAATAAAAAAGATAATAAGAATAGAAATAATAACACATAGCTCCATTTTTATTCTCACTACTCTCATTCTGTTTTGATTGATAATGTTTGGGTTAGTAACATTTCTTCATGTGAAATAAAATAATAGTTGGATCATCCGCAGAAACAGATTTCAGTTCTTTTTCACTTATGTAGTCAACATGTGGGTATCAGGATAGAAAATACAGTTCAAAATATAAATTACTATTCTATACACTGGAATTCTTTGCAATTTCATCCTTGAAAGTTCATATACATGCTTTACTTTCATATTATGTACACCCCTGCATTTCAGCAATCAAACGAAAACATTGACCTTTCAATCAGCAGTCATCAATACATCTTAATACTATTTGAACAAGTATTTTGACCAAGTCAATGTAAAATAAGAAAAGCCTCATCAAGGATAAGCAGAGTGGTTCATAATACAAAGGATTGAATTCATTTGATCGTACTTCTGAGTAGATTTAGGAACACATTTTCACAATTTTTTTCATCTAAATCAAAAAGTATATGTTTGATTGATCTTGTTGAAAAAAGGTTTTATTCACTTTATCCTTTACCTTTTGCTGACAACAGTAATTTGAAGTGGACAACAAAAAAAATCTGCAAAATGATTGTAGAGCATAAAAGCCCAAAAACAGATAGGTTAGCAGAAAGGTACCATTACAGTCAATAAACAAGGTTTGCAATGTTTATTTGTCCAAATGGGCAATTTGTCAGTTCCAAGACACATAATGGGTCAGATTTGTTTTTCTCTGCTATCAGTTGTGAAAATGACTTTAGCACTTACTATTATTTGAAGAATTTACCACCTTCAGCCACAACCATATAGAACTCTAGGCCAAAGCACAAAAACAAGTAATCAAGCAGCTAAAAGTTTGTAGGAAATACATTTTGCAGTGTTGCAGTAAAACAACAATGACAGCTAACTTCAACCAAATTATCTGCTGTCTGAGCTGCTAAGTGTTTGCAGCATTTTCCATTCTTATTTCCAGCATCCAAATATTTTGTTTTTGTTTGAGGATTAAAATAGCCTGAAGGAAACAAAGAGCTTCAGCTGAAGCCTGTCTGAGTTAGAAACCAAGGTGCATATAGATAGTCTTTGTGGGGCGATGATATGACGTCAGCAGCTTGGCTCAGAGCTGAATAGAAAATTGAAGTGGTGAATAATCCAGTTGTGCCAAGACAGAACTGTCTGCATGTGCTTTTTCATATTCATTCAAGGGATGTAGGTGTTGCTAGTTGGGCCAGCTTTTATCGCTTATCCCTAAAATTATTTTTAAAAAGGAGCTGAGAATGGTGCTGAACGTTGTGTAATCATCTGCAAACATCCCCACTTCTGACCCTAGGAAGGAGGGAAGGTCATTGAAAAAGCAGCTGAATATGATTGGTCCTAAGACACTGTAGGAGCTCCTGCAGAAATATCCTGGAGCGGAGGTGACTGATCTCCAACAACTACAACCATCCTCCTTTGTGTTAGGTGTGAATCTAACCAGTGGAGAGATTTTCCATTGACACTAGTAATGCCATACTCAAAGAAATGTGGCCTTGATGTGAACAGTGCTCATGTCTGAACCAGGACTATAACAAGATCGGGAGCTAAGTGGCCCTAGCAAAACTCAAACTGAGCATCAGTGAGCAGTTTATTGTTAAGCACATGTTGTTTGAGAGAACTGTTAATGATTCCTTCCATCACTGTTGATCAAGAGTAGACTGATGGGGTGGCCAGTGTTGGATTTGATCTGCGTTTTGTGTGCAGGATATACTTGGGCAACTATCTACATTATACATCCTAGTGTTATAACTGCTCTGAAACAGCTCTGATGGGAAGCAGTAAATTCTGGGGCACAACTCTTCAGTACTGTTGCCAAAATGTTGTCCGGGCTCACAGCCTTTGCACTGTTTCTACATATCATGTGAAATGAATCAAACTGGCTGAAGACGAGCATCTGTGATGCTGAGGACAACTAGATGAGGCCAAGATGGATAATCTGTCCAGCATTTCTGGCTGAAGCCTGCTGGGAATGCTTCAGCTTTAACTTTTGCACTGATCTGTTGGGCTATTCCATCATTTGAGGATGGGGGCATTTGTGGAGCCTCCTCCTCCTCCAATGAATTGTTTAATTGTCCACCATCATTCACAACTGAATGTGGCAGGACTTCAGAGCTTAGGTCTGAGCCATTATTTGTCATTTAATTCTGCCAACTTGCTGTTTATGCTGGTTGGCATGCAAGTAGCTCTGTTTGATAGCTTCACCTTGTTGATGCTTCATTTTTAGGAATGGTGCTGGTCTTGGCATGTCCTCCTGCACTCTTCTTTGATCCAGGGTTGACCCCCTAACTTGATGGTCATGGTTGATTGGAGGATATGCCAGGCCATGAGTTTTCAGATTGTGTTGGATTACAATGCTGCTGATGTTGATGGCCCATAATGCTTCATGGATGCCTAATCTTGAGTTGCTAGATCTGTTCAAAGTTTGCCCCATTTAGCACAGTGATAGTGCCACACAACACAATGCAGGCTATTTTCAATGTGAATGCAGGACTTATACTCCACAAGGACAGTCACTCTTACTGATACTGTCATAGATAGATGCATCTGAAACCAGCAGATTGATGAGGATGAGGTCAAGTATGTTTTGTCCCTCTTGTTTCTTCCCTCATCACCTGCCGCAGAGCCAGTCTAACAGCTATGTCCTTTAGGAACCGACCAGCTTGATCAGTCGTGCTGCTGCTGAGCGACTCTTGGTGGTGGACATTGAAATCCTTGAATGGTATCATTCCCTCAGAGTAAGTTAACGCCATTCATGGTAATGTGTTTTAACAATTCCTCTTACCACTGCTTCAGACAACAAATCATACTCTATTTGCAGTTTATGCAATGGGACTGAGATATCCACTCCACTTTGGCTTGTATTACTCTCTCTGGGGGGAAAGCTATCCTCCTCCAGCAAGAGTTTGAATAAAACTTTAATATAGATATGGTTTAGCATCATCATTTGAAGAAAAAGGAGTTTTCTTCCCTTTGACAAAAAAAATCTTTATTTCTCTAAACTGCACCTTTTCTGCATTCAGTTGTTGTTAATAGTTGGTTTCCTGGCTATAGTTAAAGCTTCAAATTGACTGTTGGTATTTTCCTTTCGCATTCTATTTTAGACTCACTCTTCCAAACCCTAATAAGTTCCATGGGCTTCGCTTACAACCTGCAGCATTCTGAATAAAGGTGGAAATGCTGCGGCCTTCAATTTAACCTTGCACTCAGTATGTTGCTTTCTGATCTGAGGAGGAGACCTTGGGGCATTTCCAGCTGTCCCTTCTTTACCCTGGTTATGTGCCTGCCTTTCACTCTCTTACCTTCTATCCTTCTCAGGTTTGTGAGGGTGACAGAAAATAAATAAGGTTTAGTTTCATGGATCAGCTCATAAGTATTAGCCATTACAACGGCCTGTCTTGCAGTTGCAAGCCTCTTCAACATGGGTTCATGTTTGGAAACACTGCATTTTTTAAGTTCATCTGAGAAAATAATCTGTCTGAGAGCTTTATACCATGGTTTCAATGCCTAACGCTCATATCCACCTCTCAAAATTTCTTTGATTAACCCTTTCAAATTCAATACAGTTTTCTTTCATAATTTTCAAAGGATGTGGGTGACACTACCTGGGGAAATATTTATTACCCATATCTAGCTGCCCTGAAGAAGGTGACAATGAGCTCCTTTCTTGAACCGTTGCAGTCCATGTGCTGTAGGCAGACCTGCAATGTCATTAAAGAGGAAATTGACCCAGTGACAGTGAAGGAACATTGATATATTTCCAAGTCATGGCTTGGAGGGGAACTGTAGGTGGTGGCATTCCCATGTATCTGCTATCCTTGTCCTTCTAGATATAAGTGGCCATGTGTTTGGAAGGTGCTGTCCAAGGACCCTTGGTGAATTTCTGCAGTGCTTCTTGTCGATGATACATTCTGCTGCCACAGAGCATTTATGGATGTGGTGCCAATCAAATGGGTGACTTTAACCTGGATATTGTCAGGTTTCTTGAGTGATCCTGGAGCTACACCCATCCAGGCACAGGAGGAGTATTCCACCAACCCCTCACTTGTGCCTTAATAATTTTGGGGAGTCAGGAGATGAACTACTTGCTGCAGTATAGCTTTTGATTTGCTTCTGGAGCCTCAGTATTTATATGGCTAATCCAATTCAGTTTCTGGTCAATGGCTTCCTCCAATGGTTGATAGTGAGGGCCTCAGTGACTCAGCATCAAAGGGAAATGTTTGGATTCTCTTTTGTTGGAGATTGTTATTGCCTGGCACTTCTTGTTCTTGATATTAATTACCATTTCTCAAACTAAACCTGGGTATCATGGACTGCTTTAGTAGCTAAAGAGTTGCAAATGGTGCTGATCAATGAGCAATCATGAGTGAACATCCCTATTTCTGATCTCATGACTAAGGGAAAGTTATAATGAAGTAGCCGAAGATGATTGAGCCTGGGACCCGGACATAAGTTTGCCCAGGTTGGTTCTTTAGTTTTTTTAAAACTTCTATCTGTAGCTTCCAAAACTATTCAAATGAACCCGGAATAGCCTGCTTTATAGCATCATCAACAGAGGCTGCCTTGCTGAGATTTGCCCAGCATAGATCCATGGCAGCAGCAATGTAGGTGGAAACAAGATGGCACCAAAGACTGGTGACTCTATTCCAGCAGTGGCTGAATGGTGGAGGAACTTAAGGCTGGCCAACTGCTTCGTGCTGATGTTAGTCTCAGCATCAGGGTGGAAGAGCCCGGATCCAGGCCCATGGCTAAGCACTTAACAAGATGGACTGTAAAATTGAACATTTAACTTTATTTCTTTGTTTTCTACCTTCATATTCTATGTCCTAGTTTATTTTCTGTATTTTAAGATGGCACCAGAGAATGCAACATTATACAAGTCTGGTTGAAGATTTGTCACCAGATGCCTAAGAGATAGACCATGGAACGAGGACATGCCACAACCAAAAGGACTAGCCGCACTACCATACGTCAGGAGCATCTCAGAACTGACAGCCAGACTACTGCAACCCTTAGGACTCGTAACAGCACACAAGCCAACTTCCACACTCAGACAACAACTCACTAGAACAAAGGACCCAATACCCAGCATGAGCCAAACTAACGTAGTTTACAAAATACCATGCAAGGACTGCACAAAACACTATATAGGACAAACAGGAAGACAGCTAACAATCCGCATCCATGAACATCAGCTAGCCACAAAACGACACGACCAGCTATCTCTAGTAGCCATACACTCAGACAACCAGCAACATGAATTTGACTGGGAAAACACCACTATCATAGGACAAGTCAGACAGAGAACAGCCAGAGAATTCCTAGAAGCATGGCATTCATGCCCAAACTCCATCAACAGACACATTGACCTGGACACCATATACAAACCACTACAACTGAAACTGACACCCGGAAACGGCAAGAACATCCATCAACAGACACATCGACCTGGACCCCACATACAAACTACTACAGCTGAAACTGACACCCGGAAGCGGCAAGAACAAACCACTATAAATACCGGAAGAAACATCAAAGCAGCGCTTCACAGGAGGCTCCAATAGCACTGATGATGTTCCCTAGCCAGGGAACGAAACGTTTGCAGCAAAAACTTCCAGCTCGGCAAACAGAACCACAACAACATTATACAACACTTTTCACTGTATTTGTAACAAATACATGTAACAAGTACACATGACGATAAATAAATTGAATCAAATAAATCAAAATGTAAATTGGTTTTATTGCCTCAGATCCTTTTGACTCTGTAATGGGGCTACCATTCACTGCTTAGGGATTCACTCTTTCAGTATCACTGAAACACACACACACCCCTTTAGAGAAAGTGAGGACTGCAGATGCTGGAGATCAGAGCTGAAAAATGTGTTGCTGGAAAAGCGCAGCAGGTCAGGCAGCATCAAAGGGTCAGGAGAATCGACGTTTCGGGCATAAGCCCTTCTTGAAACGTCGATTCTCCTGCTCCTTTGATGCTGCCTGACCTGCTGCGCTTCTCCAGCAACACATTTTTCAGCATACAACCTTTTAGAGAAAGCTACATTAGTAGCTGTAGGTTATGGCTCAAATAAATTGTACTATATGGAATAATATCTCCTGTGCTCAAGAGCTGACTGACACAAAACAGCATGAAAAAGCCGAGAATTTGGTGTAAGTGGAAATTCAGTATCAAGGTGGCAGATGTACTGTTTTCTGCCTCTAACAGATGCATTTGTTGTTTTATCGATGAATCTTTAAAATAAAGCAAAACAAAGAACTGTGGATGCTACAGATCTGAAAAAAAAAGGCTAAATTCAGCAGGTCTGGCAACATAGAGTCATAGAGATATACAACATGGAAACAGACCCTTCGGTCCAACCCGTCCATGCTGACCAGATATCCCAACCCAATCTAGTCCCACCTGCCAGCATCCAGCCCAAATCCCTCCAAACCCTTCCTATTCGTATACCCCATCCAAATGCCTCTTAAATGTTGCAATTGTACCAGCCTCCACCACTTCCTCTGGCAGCTCATTCCATACCCGTACCACCCTCTGTGTGAAAAAGTTGCCCCTTAGGTCTCTTTTACATCTTTCCCCTCTCACTCTAAAACTATGCCCTTTAGTTCTGGACTCCCCGATCCCAAGGAAAAGACTTTGTCTATTTACCCTATCCATGCCCCTCATAATTTTGTAAACCTCTGTAAGGTCACCCCTCAGCCTCCGAAGCTCCAGGGAAAACAGCCCCAGCTGGTTCAGCCTCTCCCTATAGCTCAAATCCTCCAACCCTGGCAACAACCTTGTAAATCTTTTCTGAACCCTTTCAAGTTTCACAAAACATCTTTCCGATAGGAAGGAGACCAGAATTGCACACAATATTCCAACTGTGGCCGAACCAATGACCTGTACAGCCACAAAATGACCTCCCAACTCCTGTACTCAATACTCTGATCAATAAAGGAAAGCATCCCAAACGCCTTCTTCACTATCATATCTACCTGCGACTCCACTTTCAAGGAGCTATGAACCTGCATTCCAAGGTCTCTTTGTTCAGCAACACTTGGTGACTTAAAGTTCTGATGAAGAGTCACCAAACTCAAAATGGAAACTCTGCTCTCCTCCCTTCAGATGCAGCCAGATCGACTGAGTTTCACCAGAAATTTCTTTTTGTGTTTTGAACCTTTAACTTAGTCTGCCTGTAACCTAACTACATCAAGTAGTTAGTCATAACCTTAGCATAAACAGAATGGGAGGAAAGGCAGAATGTGAGAGGAAAGGACAAGAGTATTTTGCAGTATGCATAAGCAGGCTCAAGAACAATAACAAAAGTGAGCACGGGGTGATGTTCCAGGATTGTAGATTGGTGGTGAATTGGTGAATGTTCCTGCTGTGTCTTTTCTGTAAATTAAGGCAGCAAGTTAGAACAAAAAGTGTGGTTATTTGTCTCAGAAATAATTGAATAGCATAACACTTCAATCCTATTGAATGTACATCATGTAGGAGCTCCAGTTGAGTTATGTCCTTCCCATGTCCTCAACAACATTCAGTATAGGAAGTGTCATCAAGTGGAAGTTTTCATGTTTGAGTAGCATCTGCTGTCACTGCAATACATCTGTGAAAACCAACAGTCAAATGGATTGAGTGCTTCAGGTCACTCGGCAGCAAAGGGTATGAAAAATTCAAAATCATACTTGTTCAAAACAGGTTTCAGTGTAAAAATAACTCCCACATTCTGATCATTTGCATTGGATCAGCAACATCATGGAAAATCATGGGGTATATTTCAGTTAAACCTTTTTCATAGTAAATAAAAGCATTTTTCAACATCATCTTCAATGTGAGACTGAGCAATGCAGATGAGAAATTAACCCGACTTGCCATTAGTTTTCCTAATTACTGGCTGAAACATACACAACCTCTTGAAAATAGTTTGCATTAATAACATATTGTAAGAAATAAAGAAATGACATTAATGCAACTACGTGATTGTGAAGGATATCTAATAATTTAATAAATTCATTAAAAGATCCATTAGATATTAATAACTGCAAATTAACGATAAAATACTTTTATAAATGAGTTCAGGCTGAAAGCTGGAGGGTGAGAAACTAGGAAGTGTGGTCAAAGAGGTAGATTTTAAGAAGGCTTTTAAAGGTCAGAAACGGAGTGGTTTGAGTAACGAGTATTAAATGGAATTGTCAAGGCATGGCAGTATGGTAAAGCATAAGATCTAGTGATCCCATAGCAAATAGGAGTTGGAAGGTCAAAGAGTATGTTCCGGATTCAGGGCATATTGAAGCTTTCAGGAGTAATAAGGCCAACGATAACAAACATTTGATGAAATGAGGGATAAGAAACTGTGAGATATTGTACTATGATTCTCTTTACTAACTCACTCACAAGGACTCTAATGTTTACTACACCACATTTCCATTCATTCATTCATAAAACTGTGCTTTTATCTTACAAGATAAAGTAAATTAAACACCCCTTCCTAGGCTGCCAAGCCATTACTGTTTCTTTACACCTTTCAATTCTTATCAGGACCATGGCTGCAAGCAGTGTTTACACCTGTTTCTGTATCAAAGGCTACCTCTGAATAAGTGTTCATACTATAACCTAATCAAAACAATACCATCCCCATCATCATGTCTCCATAACTCACTCGAAATTATGGAAAGATTATAATATCAATTATCCCTTAGTAACCGTCTCTCGGGACCTGAATAGGCTGCAGGACATCAAACAGGTTCCTCTACCAGTATGTCCCTACAGTCTGCTGTATTTTATCTCTGAAATTTCCTATACACTACGTGTTTCTGTAACTACTTATTTATAGCTTTTATTTAGGACTACCATCTTATACTAATATATGGATTTATACTTTTTAAGTACATATTAAATAAGGTCACTACCCCCTTTAAGAGACTTACCATTAAAACAGCGCTTCCATGAAACTGCATGGATGTGTAGGAACTGTCAAAAACCAGCAATAGGAGATGAATTCTCACAACCCAGTTGCAGGTGATCAGTTTAATTTCTATATCTTCTATACTTTTATTTCTCACTGAGTTAGATCATGTAGGTGTGGTATTTTTACTAACAATACTAATTTTAAAGACAGAAGGACTAACAATTCTTAGTTTGCAAACTCAGACATTCTAATCCTACCAAGAGTAACATCCAGTATTTAGCAAGTGCTGAAATTATCTCCTGCTTCCCCAGGATACCTGTCATGCAAATCTGTGTTCGATAGATACAATTATGAGACACCATAATGCTAAAATTTTAATGTATGCAAAATCCTTGTATAAAAGGGCTACTATAAAACTGTACTTTGGATTCCATCGCTGCCTTGAACTGTGCCATTGCAGATGGTCAATAATGGGGCTTTTCTCGCCACCCACCGACTTCGGTCATTATTGAGCACAACCCCATAAAACTAACAGACATGAGTTAAGATGGGTTAGCCTAGTTTACAAATCGATTGTTGTTTTGTCTGGTAAGTCCCATCTTCTGCAACTAAATTGTTTCCAAAAGATTATTCTCCTGCATGAATATTTTCTCACAAGCTGATAACATTGACAATGGACTCATCACAGGTCCCTTCACATTACTAAACTCTTCTTCAGCATAAAGTAGTGAAGGCCATCACCATTTAAAAACACAAGATTCATTAATGCATATAGACCAAAGGGACAATTTCTAAGTTCCCTGTACAGTAAACTACCCAGTAAGATGCAATTGTACATAGACAATTTCAAAGAGTAACTAGTGCAATGGACCATAAGGAGTTAATGTCAGTAAAATGCTGGCGATAGTGCCATTTCTCTTCTTCAACATGGTGCCAAAGGATCTTCTTCCTCTACCACCTGAGCCTCAGTTCAACAAATCTTATCAATGGTAATGCGTTCTCTCAGTACGGTACAGGAGATCAACCTTAATTCTTGTTCTCTTATCCTAGAGTGGATTTAAAACTACAATTGTATAAAGGTGTATTCAAATGTCAGCTTCAGTCCTATCCTGCTGAATTAATTGATCTGAATTAAAGCATAACTGAAGCTTTAATATTGAATCCTGTGGCTTTTTGGCGAACAAGAAGAAAACTTTCACACTCCTAAATGCCACCAGTGATCCCTGCTGGAGGTGCATCTATGTCAATGGCAAGAGAAGACAGGATGTTGCACCCTCCGCATTCACATTGCCTGCTGACACTCTATTCATGCTTACATATGATGGATGACTACCTGGATGAAGTAACAGAGAGCTGCATCAATCATTGAAGTTGCACCTTCACAGTAAATTTAACAGCTTAGTGAACTTAATTCACATTTAGGAAATATTACAGTTGAACTGGCTGACTCTCACTAAATCAACAATCTGACAAAAAAAAACTGAAACACTTGTTTGTGTATATAGCAATTGCTAAACCAAATATCCAAAAAAAATATTCTGGCATCATCTATTGGAAACATTCCTGATCATTGAACATAAGTCCAATGGAACTCCACCTGACATTCAAATGCTTGATGCTTTGGGGTACTGTCTGTCACATTCCATGTCAGGATACAGATGGGAGATGTAGTGGGCTTCAGTCAACCATCTGTTATTTTGGTTTTAGAGATGTCAAATCAACTAAAGAAGAAACAGCAACACATTTCATTACGC
This sequence comes from Hemiscyllium ocellatum, assembly GCF_020745735.1. Classification (NCBI taxonomy): domain Eukaryota; kingdom Metazoa; phylum Chordata; class Chondrichthyes; order Orectolobiformes; family Hemiscylliidae; genus Hemiscyllium; species Hemiscyllium ocellatum. The sequence continues at coordinate 84,858,573 of NC_083405.1, read as the reverse complement.
ATCCTATGTGGAGCAGCCCTATTGTCAACTTGTGATTTTGTTGCTTGATTGATCTTAACACAAAATTGATTGCACTATCAGGATACATGAGTGATTTTATAACTCCAATATAAATAAAAGATGACTGTCTTGAGTTATACTTTTTCAATAATTCATGTTATAACTTCAAAACAGGACTAAGTTAAATGAAGTTTCTTTGAGGAAGTGGTTTATTATACTATTAACTGTGAAACTATACATTGGAATGCCAGCTGTTAGTTTTAGTATTTAACTCATATTTCTTTCATGTTCAGTGGCAAGTATCTCTCCATTAGACACATTCTCATTCACTTTGAACTGATATATGTTATTAAATGCACAATATCACATATAGTAGAACTGCTCAAGTTTCAAACAGAAATCCATATTACTTCCTGTAGCTCAGTGGCTACAATAAAATATCTATCATAACTTCAGATTCAAAGGAAACTCATTGAAAGGCTATGGGGTATGCCATAAAACTACAGAACAGTTTTATTAAGAGCAACATATAAGCAGTCACAATTATTGCTTAATTTATTCAATTTATTCACTCAGAGAATGTGGGCATCATTTCATGCTCGTCTCTAATTGAGAAAGTTCTTGCTTCCACACAATCTCAGGCAGTGCATTGTAGAAACTATCCACTTGCTTTGTGTAATACTTTTGCCTCCTTCCAGTTTTGATTCTTTTAAAATTTCATTTAAATCTGTGGCCTCAATCAGAATTCATTTTAGCCTCCTCTTCTAGCAGAACAGTCACGGCTTCTTTCTTTATTATCTTCTCTTTATAACTGAAATGTGTCACCTGTGCAAACACTGTCATAAAGTTCTTCTTCACTCTCTTCATTAATGTCAAATCCTTCCTAAAGTGTACTAAATCCAATATCCAGAACTGGATGCAACACTCCAGCTGAGCCTGAACTACTGTCTTGGATAAGTTCAAATTCACCTTTTTGCTCCTCTACTCTATGCATCATTAATAAATCCTTGGATACTACATATTTTATTAACTGCTTTTTCAATCTGTCCTGCCACCTTTAATGACATTTGCATCTAGGTCCCTCTGCTCCAGCACCCATTTTGGAGTTATCCTCCTTATTTTGTACAATATCTCCACATTTCTCTTCCCAAAATGTATCACCTAAGACTTCTCTTTGTTGAATGGCATCTATTGCCAACCCACTGATTGCCACTGTGCACTGCTGTTTGGGGAGTAAATGCTCAAGTTGAAGGATACAATGCCAATAAAATGAGTTACTTTATTCTGGATAGTGCCAAGCTTCTTGAGCGTTGTAGAAACTTCAGTCATCTGGTCAAGTATACAGTTTTCCATCACACTACTGATTTGTGCTTCAGATGGTGAATAACAAGCTTGGGAGTTGGGAATGGATTTGCTCTCCACAGATTTCCTATACTCTGGTCAGAGTTTGGTAGCCACTGTGGTTATGTGGTAGGTCCAGTTCAGTTTCTGGTCAATGATGGCCAACATTCCCTCTATTTTTTTTCCATCTTAGTGTATATTGTTATATTTTATTCACTTGTGGTACATGGACCTCGCTGACTGGTCATCGTTTTATTGATCGTCTCTAGTTGCCCTTGAGACAATGTGGTGATCTATCTTCTTGAACCGGTGCAATTCACATGCTGTAGGCTGACCCACAATGCCCTTAAGGAGGGAATTTCAGGATTTTGACCCAGTTACAGTGAAGGAACAGCAATATCTTTCCAAGTCAGGATGGCGAATGGTTTGAAGAGAACCTTTGGTGGTGGTGTTCCTATGTAGCTGCTGCCCTTGCCCTTCGAGATGGATGTTGCCATGGATTTGGAAGTTTCTTCCAAGAATCTTTGATGAATTTCTGCAGTGCAGCTTGTAGATACCATATACCGATGCTACTGAGCATCGGAGGTAGAGGAGGAGGATGCTTGCGGGTGCGGTGGCAATCAAACAGGCTGCTTTGATCCTGGATGGTGTCAAGATTCTTGAGCATTATTGGAGCTGCACCAATCCAGACAAGTGGGAAATATTCCATCACACTCCTGACTTGTGCCTTGTAGATGGTTGAGGAGAACCAGGAGGTGAGTTACCCATTGCAGTATTCCTAACCTCTAACCTGCTCCTATAGTTTATGTGATGAGTCAGTTGAGTTTCTGGTCAATAGCAACCCCAAAGATGTTGACAGTGGGGGATTCAGTGATAGTAACACCACTGAATGATGAAGGGCACTGAATAGATTGTCTCTTATTGGAGATGGTGATTGCCTGACATTTGTGAGGCACAAATGGTACTTGCCAAAGTTTGGATATTGTCCAGATCTTGCTTCAGTTGAACATGAACACCTTCAGGATCAGAGGAGATACAAATGATGCTGGACATTGTGCAATCATCAGCAAAAATCCCACTCTGACCTTAAGATGGAAGGAAGATCATTAATGAAGTAGCTGAAGACCGTTGAGCCAGGGAGACTACCCTGAGGAACTCTTGCAGAGATGTCCCAGAGCTGAGATGACAGAACACCAATAACCACAACCATCTTCCGATGTGGCAGGTTTGACTCCAACCAGTGGAGAGCTTGTCCCGATACACATTTACTGCAGTTTTGTGAGGGCTCCTTGATGCCACACTTGGTCAAATGTAGCCTTGATGTAAAAGACTGTCATTATGTACATCAATATTGAGGCAATGTACAAATGTGCACCACCAACAGCTACAAATAAACTTAAATATAAACTTATAATGTTAATTTGATATGAATCTAATTAAAATAAATTTAATATTGCAACATTACAGAAGCTTTTTAGATTTAAATGAATCTAATCCTTTCTTGACACAAGAAATAAACACTCCATTAGTACTGTTGCATAAAATGAAATAATTCTCATAGTTTTTGAAATTTCCAAGCTTCAATAACATTTAAATGACCAAATCATAATAACCTAACCTTGCTTGCTGCTTCCCACCTCCAGCTCTGTACCTCTCAGATTCCCTCCTGCTCGCCATTTCTGCTGCCTCACTTCTTCCCACCTATTACTATTCTCCCCTCACCTCTTTCCTTCAGCTCGCTTCGGCCACCTGTAGTTCAATTATTTTCCCCTTTTTATAAACTTTTTGGTGATTTGTTGCTGGTTTCGGAAACATTTCAATCCTTAGTTTTGTTCCTGTCTTTGCAACATTGTAAGCCTCTTCTTGGAATCTATTACCGTCTTGAACTTTCTGAATGAGTTATGGATTCGACTACCTCCTTGCGTTTCACTGTTCATTGGAATGCATTTTAAGTGAACATGTTGAATTGTTTGTTTAAATGTTAATTTATCACCAAACCTTTTAGTATATTTACCAAATCAATATAGCCAGTTGCCCCCTCATACCCATGTAATTGGCTCTGTTTAAAAGTTTAAGATGTTTGAGTAATGCTGAAATAAGGACACATTTTAGAGTCATAGAGTCATAGAGATGTACAGCATGGAAACAGACCCTTCAGTCCAACCCGTCCATGCTGACCAGATATCCCAACCCAATCTAGTCCCACCTGCCAGCACCCGGCCCATATCCCTCCAAACCCTCCTGATTCATATACCCATCCAGATGCCTTTTAAATGTTGCAATTGTATCAGCCTCCACCACTTCCTCTGGCAGCTCATTCCATACACGTACCACCCTCTTTTATAAATTTCCCCTCTCACCCTAAAACTATGCCCTCTAGTTCTGGACTCCCCGACCCCAGAGAAAAGACTTTGTCTATTTATCCTATCCATGCCCCTCATGATTTTGTAAACCTCTATAAGGTCACCCCTGAGCCTCCGCGCTCCAGGAAAAACAGCCCCAGCCTGTTCAGCCTCTCCCTATAGCTCAAATCCTCCAACCCTGGCAACATCCTTGGAAATCCTTTCTGAACCCTTTCAAGTTTCACAACAGCTTTCTGATAGGAAGGAGACCAGAATTGCACGCAATATTCTAACAGTGGCTTAACCAATGTCCTGTACAGCTGCAACATGACTTCCTAAGTCCTGCACTCAGTACTCTGACCAATAAAAGAAAGCATAGCAAACGACTTCTTCGCTATCTTATCAACCTGCGACTCCACTTTCAAGGAGCTATGAACCTGCACTCCAAGATCTCTTTGTTCAGCAACACTCCCTCGGACCTTACCATTAAGTGTATAAGTCCTGCTAAGATTTGCTTTCCTAAAATGCAGCAACTCACATTTATCTGAATTAAACTCCAGCTGCTTCTTCTCAGCCCATTGGCCATTCTTCCTTGCTGTCCACTACACCTCCAATTTTGATGTCATCTGCAAACTTACTTTCTGTACCCCTTATGCTCGCATACTAATCATTTATGTAAATGACAAAAAGTAGAGGACCCAGCACCGATCCTTGTGGTACTCCACTGGTCACAGGCCTCCAGTCTGAAAAAACCCTCCACCACCACCCTCTGTCTTCTACCTTTGAGCCAGTTCTGTATCCAAATGGTGAGTTCTCCCTGTATTCCATGAGATCCAACCTTGCTAACCAGTGTCCCATGGGGAACCTAGTCAAACGCCTTGCCAAATTCCATATAGATCACATCTACCGCTCTGCCCTCATCAATCCTCTTCGTTACTTCTTCAAAAAACTCAATCAAGTTTGTGAGACATGATTTCCCACGCTCAAAGCCATGTTGACTATCCCTAATCAGTCCTTGCCTTTCCAAATGCATGTACATCCTGTCCCCCAGGATTCCCTCCAACAACTTGCCCACCACCGAGGTCAGGCTCACTGGTCTTTTGTTCCTTGGCTTGTCCTTACTACCCTTCTTAAACAGTCGCACCACGTTAGCCAACCTCCAGTCTTCCAGCACCTCACATGTGACTATCAATAATACAAATATCTCAGCAAGAGACACAACAATCACTTCTCTTGCTATCCACAGAGTTCTCGGGTAAACCTGATCAGGTGCTGGGGATTTATCCATCTTTATGTACTTCAAGACATCCAGCACTTCCTCCTCTGTAATATGGACATTTTTGAAGATGTCACCATCTATTCCCTACATTCTATATCTTCCATATCCTTTTCCACAGTAAACACTGATGCAAAATACTCATTTCGTATCTCCCCCATCTCCTGCGGCTCCACACAAAGGCTGCCTTTGCTGATCTTTGAGGGGCCCTATTCTCTCCTTAGTTACCCTTTTGACCTTAATGTATTTGTAAAAACACTTTGAATTATCCTTACTTCTATTTGCCAAAGCTACTTCATGTTCCCTTTTTGCCCTTCTGATTTCCCTCTTAAGTATACTCCTACTGCCTTTATACTCTTCTAAGGATTCACTCAATCTTACATATGCTTTCTTCTTTTTCTTAATCAAAACCTCAATTTTTTAAGTCATCCAGCATTCTCTATGCCTACCAGCCTTTCCTTTCACCCGAACAGGGATATACTTTCTCTGAACTCTCATTATCTCATTTCTGAAAGCTTCCATTTTCTAGCCACCCCTTTATCTGCAAGCATCTGCCTCCAATCAGCTTTGAAAGTTCTTGCCTAATACTGTCAAAATTGGCCTTTCTCCAATTTAGAACTTCAACTTTTAGATCTGGTCTATCCTTTTCCATCACTATTTTAAATCTAATAGAATTATGGTCACTGGCCCCAAAGTGCTCACCCACTGACACCTCAGTCACCTCCCCTGCCTTATTTCCCAAGACTAGGTCAATTTTTCCACCTTCTCTGGTAGGTACATCCACATACTGAAATCAGAAAATATTCTTGTACACACTTAACAAATTCCTCTCCATCCAAACCCTTAACACTATGGCAGTCCCAGTCTATGTCTGGAAAGTTAAAATCCCCTACCATAACCATCCTATTATTCTTACAGATAGCTGACATCTCCTTACAAGTTTGTTTCTCAATTTCCCTCTTACTATTGGGAGGGGGATCTATAACACTATCCCAATATGGTGATCATCCCTTTCTTATTTCTCAGTTCCACCCAAATTGCTTTGCACCCAGCAGGATATTTTGCAAGAAGTATCAATGTAAAGGAAAACAATCTTTTTGTACTGCATGAATAGAGAATGCTGATTCATTGGCAAGTGGACTTTGGTCATAGACTAAACCAGTTACATGATGACTGACAGTTAACTGCCAAATATAGATTGAACTTAAACTAGCATATTGACTCTGATTAGTCAGAGTATTACCCTTAAAAATGAAACAGAGCATGGCTGCACCAGCAAACAGTCATTCTTAACAAGCATGAGTATGATTAACAAAATGCACACTGTTCTTAATAATAAGTCCAAATTCATATCCATTGTACCTGCTGTTCAGTACACCTGAACAGACTAGCTCAAAAGCAAGCCCAACTAAGTGCCTAAAAGATTTATTAAGAGCAATGATAGGGCGATAGGGTTTGTCCTCACAGCTCACTGCATCTGTATATATATGGGCTATCTAAGACACACAAAGTAATGACTCTTTATACTGTCTATTTTATCCAATACAACAGGTTCTGAACTAACAAATAGCTGCATAAACCACTACAACCTGTTTTGAGCAAATTTTCATATAAATGGTGAAGAGTTCTTTCACATTTGTCCACACAGGGCAATACAATGTTAATGTATAGTCCATTCACAAATGTACCAGTCAAGGAAGCTGCAGACTTGTGCGCTACAGCACAATACCATGGTGATCCACATCCCCACTGCTGTGTGAATCAGTACTAATCAAACTTAAGAATTCAGCATCTTGTGCTATTGAGCTCTGTTTTAATGATAGCAAGTGTGGTCAAGTAGATTATGTTATCATGGGATTCCTGCCAGGTCCTGCTCTCACAAACATCTTTAGTTAAGTTTCATGTGATATGTGTCTTCGATGGTATGACACCCAACCTCCTTCACTTGGCATACATCCTAGGCCAATCATCTGTTGATGACTAAATGTGACATCAAAGAGCCCTAGCAGACATAAAGTCAATCGGAATCTTTCCACTGATATTTTCAAACTTTGATGTAAATAATACCAGCATCCTTTCTGTTCAATCATATTGCTACTGATCCACTCCTGACTCCACAGAAATAACACCAGAGAGGTTTCATTCTTTCTGTTTTGCTAGCTTTTGCATGCACTGCTCAATTGTTCTCAACATTTCATCAGAGCCCTATGAACATCATAGAAATGCGGTTTTTAATCCATAATGAAATAACTACACAATTCAGGCATGTGCCTCAGTCAGCTAGCAGAAGGTCCCAGCAAAAAAATAGTGGCGGTCCAGGTTTGTGGCACAAATACAGCACAATTATTCCAGAGCCACTACCACTCAATTTCAGTCAGGTGATCCAAGTTATTGGTAATAATAGAGTACCTTTGGTTGTTGGGAGGAAGCATTTATTATTCACCTGTTGTCCACAAAAAGAACTTGGCAGGGATTTACACTGTTCAAGATGCTACTGGAGGAGCTTGCTCTTGGAAATCGAGAATATGGACAGTGATAAAATGCAGACAAGTAGTCTGGAGAAAAATTCAAAGGCATGTGTGCAGGAGATCATGCCTAATGGTAATAATAGTTCAACACTGAAGTGATCATGCATTCATAAAATCAATTCTCTAATGTACACAATCTGATGAATTTCTTGTAATTCAGCATTACAAGTGACCTGATAACAATGTAAATCCTAAATTGCTAATCTAATGTTCCTTCTGGGTCCAATATTATGAAGCAATCTTTATTTAGATGCTTTAATATGAAGTGCTTTGTGAAGGGAATTGAACACATGGACCACAAAGATAAGAATGATACGTTGTGCTGTGGTACTCACTCACTTGAAAATCTGAGAAATAACAATAATTCAGTTCAAAATTCCATCTCATATGGTTGTTAAATTAAAAGAAAACTATTTCAGATTTGTCCTTGCATTATGCAACATGATCATCACTTTGATTGACTCACTGCATCGGAAATAGCGGAAATCATGATTGTTTACTTCATAGTACTACAACTTAATTGTCAACATTTTATGCTGAAACTTTGCTCCAGCTCATGTCTGTTGCCCACTGCCTCAACAAGACAAATTTAGGTCTCCTAGGCCCTCATTTCCGACAAGAAAACATTTATAAGCCAGCAACGTCTGATTGACAATTACTGCTGAGGTCATAGCAACCTTCAGGTAAGTGAAGGGGGAGGAGTCAGGATGTGGAGGGATAATGCATACTCATGGATCAGAGGCAAGAAAAGGGAGAGGGTACCTGATAGCTGACAGTTGCTACTTCTCCCACCTATGTATTCAGTTACATATATTTTAATTTTCGAGAGTGTAGTTCTGGAAAAGCGCAACAGATCAGGCAGCATTTCAGGAGCAGGAGAATGAATGTTTTGGGCATAAACCCTTCATCAGGGTTTGTCGAATCTGATGTCGATTCTCCTGCTCCTCGGATGCAGCCTGACCTGCTGTGCTTTTCCAGCTCCACACTCACAACTCTGATCTCCAGCATTGCAGTCCTCACTTTCTCCACATACATTTTAATATGTTGCTTGTAGTCCATTTTTATTTCTGAATATGACTGATTTACCTAAGGTAGTTGGCATCAGAAACAATGTCACAATGGTAACTTCCGACAGTCATTTAATCCCTTATTTGTACATCTGCTGCAGCAAATCACTGAGACTCCTTCAACAGCATTTGCAATCTCCTGACCTCTACCACTGAGAAGGATAAGGGCAGCAGATACATGGGAGCACCATTGTCTGCAAGTTCCCCTCCAAGCCAATCACCATCCAGACTTGGAATTACAGCAAAGTTGCCACCCATGGCACTTGGTGTGTCAGTTGATCAAAAAAATGTTTTGATCAAGAAATCAACATAATCAATGTAAAACACACACTGAGTAACAGATACGTAATGCAGGCAGAATGCACATCACTGTTACAGCACAAATCATTTAAATAATTGGACAACTTTGCCTTAAATAAACCTACTGGCAGACAGCCTTCGCTCTTGCACCATCAACTGACTGCTCAGACATTGCAGAGATTGCGAGAGTACAGTAAACTTCTAATATTTCAGGTGTATAACTTTTGCCGGTTAATGGAGAGTGCTGGTTCATAAGGTGCCGGTTAAAACAAATGTTTGAGGTACATCCCTATTCCTTCAGTATCATTGGATCAAATTACTGGCACTCCCTCTCTCACGACACTGTTGGTTCAGGTGCACCACCTTCTTCTCAAGGGCATTTTGAAATGGGCAACAAATTCTGGCCTTGCCAGTGACACCTCCCCACCTCCCCCCATAGCACATCACAAAATTTTAAAAACGCAATCTACCTAAGAAAAGCTCCCTATTTGCCATATCAGAAACTGACAAAACTGTTTAACTCCCATTGCACAACTCAATGTAATACTGAATGGAGAAAAATACAGCAAATAAGAAACATCAATTTGCATTTCAATTCTTATTTTGCAATTTGTCAATTCACACTAGCAAATTTTCCAACCAAAGAAACCTTTCAAAAATCTGAATAAGTATTTGTAAGTTATACTTATGAAACCCACATTCATAACATTAAACAGCAAAAAAATGAATTAATTTCCTTTTTGGAACAGCCAAGTAGACAGATAAAGAGAAGCTGATAACACCTTTTGAACATCAGTCACCTTCCTACTCCAGAGTACCGAAGTTCCAGAGAAATTCAGGATGTTTGGGCTATGACATCAGCCATTCACTAAAGTAACATGCACGTATTGTATTGGTGTCATATCCCTTCACATTAACCACCTCTAACTCCACACAAGCCTTTGCTTTTAAACAATATTAAGTGCACCCAGCACAGAAAGAGAATAAAGAATTTTATACAGCACTTTTCACAACTTGAGGACATCTCAAAGCACTTTACAAACAAGTGAGTATTTTTTGATTGTAGCCGTTGCAATGTATGATAAAAGGTTCAAAGTTTGTGAGAAGATTTGTAGCTCATTGTTGTGGTTCTGTTCTCCGAGCTGGGAATTTGTGTTGCAGACGTTTCGTTCCCCTGTCTAGGTGACATCCTCAGTGCTTGGGAGCCTCCTGTGAAGTGCTTCTGTGATGTTTCCTCCAGCATTTATAGTGGTTTGTCTCTGCCGCTTCCGGTTGTCAGTTCCAGCTGTCCGCTGCAGTGGCCGGTATATTGGGTCCAGGTTGATGTGTTTGTTGAGAGAATCTGTGGATGAGTGCCATGCCTCTAGGAATTCCCTGGCTGTTCTCTATTTTGCTTGTCCTATAATAGTAGTGTTGTCCCAGTTGAACTCATTTTGCTTGTCATCTGTGTGTGTAGCTACTACGGATAGCTGGTCGTGTCGTTTCGTGACTAGTTGGTGTTCATGGACACGGATCATTAGCTGTCTTCCTGTTTGTCCTATGTAGTGTTTTGTGGAGTCCTTGCATGGGATTTTGTACACTACGTTGGTTTTGCTCATGCTGGGTATCGGGTCCTTTGTCCTGGTGAGTTGTTGTCTGAGAGTAGCTGTTGGTTTGTGTGCTGTTATGAGTCTTAGTGATCGTAGTAGTCTGGCTGTCAACACTACTATTATAGGACAAGTCAAACAGAGGACGGCCAGGGAATTCTGAGAGGCATGGCACTCATCCACAGATTCTATCAACAAACACATCGACCTGGACCCAATATACCGGCCATTGCAGCGGACAGCTGGAACTGACAACTGGAAGCGGCAGAGATAAGCCACTATAAATGCCTGTGGAAACATCACAGAAGCGCTTCGCAGGAGGCTCCCAAGCACTGAGGATGTCACCTAGACAGGGGACAAAACGTCTGCAACACAAATTCCCCGCTCAGCAAACAGAACCACAACAATGATAAAAAGTATATATCTCTCACTTTCCTTGGGGACGTGTCTTTATTTTGAATAGGGGAATATGTGTGGTTTCATTTCTGTGAAGGTAACATGTTTTTAATGAGTTCAGAAGGTCATTTGGGGACAATACCTCAGAACATATTCACTTAAATAAGAAATTAAGAAGTTGAAATGGGGCAACATTTCTCTGGGATTGAGTATCTGTAAAATGACAGTGTTAGGAAACAGGCTAAAACTGTGCTTTGCTGTTTATGTTCAGGTGTTTTTAAACTGTTGTTTTGCTTTCATGCAAAAAACTTGCAATTTTTTTCATTTTAAAAGATCCAGTTTTGAGTAAATGATGTGAAATGGCTACCAACCACAGTAACTAACTATAAAGATTTAACTTGTGATCAATCAAGCCAGATTTCATTTTGGGATCTGACTTATCCAGTATTACTATTATCGATAACAAACTGGGGACTCTTGCAGGATGAAATTCTTTGAATTTAAGAGGGGTCTGTTTTGAGAAGAATACACAGAGCACAGTACATAAAAGAGGAATGTTGTGGTGAAGTTTATGACAAGGGTTGAAATTTCAAAATGGCTTTGAACATTGTTCAGACTTTTCTAGAAGTGGAAAAAATAACAGTGGATGATTTGAAATTTCTGATTAAGGCTTAACTGAGAGAGTTAGAAGATAATTTGAAGGTAAAAATAAAAGGTGGCTCTCATATCAGTGAGTAATTGTGCAGCATTTAGAATTAAAAGAAGGGAAGCTTGAAATTGAGGTGGCATTGTTCAAATTACCAAAATTCAGTGAGAATAAAAAAATCTGAATTAGAGAAAAAAGAGAATAAAATGAAAAGCACAATGGAATGAGAAACAGAACTGAGAAAGCTTGATCTGGAAGACAGTGAAATCACAGACAACGAGACTTAGAGAGAGAAAAACTTAAAATAAATAAGAAAGAAATTGAAGTAGCTCAGAGAACAATTCTGATCTGAATGCAGGATTTGATTTAACTAGACATTTACATTTAGACCCTCTATTGACAGACCTTGGAGGTGAAAGATATTTCATTCATTGGAGTAGTTGGGAAGATGAACTGGCCAAAAGATATTTGGACTTTAATATTACAGTGCGTTTTGACAAGTGCAGCTATGAGTCTGTAAGGCAGTTTCATATCCCATTCCATAGCAGGAAGATTGTGTTGAAGGAATTGGATAAGCATGATTTGTCACAAAAATTGACTTGATAAAAAGATATTGGCAAGTTCCTTAGACTGATAGAGCCAAAGAAGTAATAGCAGTTGTAATATCGGATGAACTTTATAAATATAAAGTGATGCACTTTGGAATGAAAAATGCTTCAGCAATCTTTCAACAATTAACCAGCAAAGTGCTGGAACAAAACCGCAGCTATGTTGTCTACATCAATAATTTGATTGTATTCAGCTAAACCTGAGAACATTAGCATCACTTGAAAAAAACTGTTTCAACAACTATAATTCTATTAGTTTTAAAATAGTGATGGAAAAGGATATCAAAAAGTTGAAGCCCTAAATTGAAGAAAGGCCAATTTTGACAGTATTAGGCAAGAACTTTCAAAAGTTGATTGGGGGCAGATGTTCACAGGGAAAGGGTCAGCTGGAAAATGGGAAGCCTTCAGAAATGAGATAATGAGAATCCAGAGAAAGTATATCCTGTTAGGGTGAAAGGAAAGGCTGGTAGGTATAGGGAATGCTGGATGACTTAAAAAATTGATGATTTGGTTAAGAAAAAAAAGGAAACATATGTCAGGTATAGACAGGATAGATCGAGTGAATCCTTAGAAGAGTATAAAGAAAGTAGGAGTATACTTAAGAGGGAAATCAGGAGGGCAAAAAGGCGACATGAAATAGCTTTGGCAAATAGAATTAAGGAGAATCCAAAGGGTTTTTACTTTTTACAAATACATTCAAGGATAAAAGGGTAACTAGGGAGAGAATAGGGCACCTCAAAGATCAGCAAGGCGGCCTTTGTGTGGAGCCGCAGGAGATGGGGAAGATATTAAACAAGTATTTTGCATCAGTACTTACTGTGGAAAAGGATATGGAAGATATAGAATATAGGGAAATAGATAGTGACATCTTGCAAAATGTCCACATTACAGAGGAGAAACTGCTGGATGTCTTGAAACATATAAAAGTGGGTAAATCCCCAGGACCTGATCAGGTGTACCCTAGAACTCTGTGGGAAGCTAGGAAAGTGATTGTTGGGCCTCTTACTGAGATAGTCACAGGTGAGGTGCTGGAAGACTGGAGGCTGGCTAACGTGGTGCCACTGTTTAAGAAAGGTGGTAAGGACAAGCCAGGGAACTATAGGCCAGTGAGTCTGACATCAGTGGTGGACAAGTTGTTCGAGGGAATCCTGAGGGATAGGATTTACATGTATTTGGAAAGGCAAGGGCTGATTAGGGATAGGCAACATGGCTTTGTGTGTGGGAAATCATGTCTCACAAACTTGATTGAGATATCTGAAGAAGTAACAAAGAGGATTGATGAGGGCAGAGTGGTAGATGTGATCTATATGGACTTAAGTAAGGCATTTGACAAGGTTCCCCATGGAAGACTGGTGAACAAGGTTAGATCTGTTGGAATACAGGGAGAACAAGCCATTTGGATAAATAAGTGGTTCAAAGGTAGAAGACAGAGGGTGGTGGTGGAGGTTTGTTTTTCAGACTAGAGCCCTGTGACCAGTGGAGTGCCACAAGGATCGGTGCTGGATCCACTATTTTTTTGCCATTTATACAAATGATTTGGATGTCAGCATAAGAGGTACAGTTAGTAAGTTTGCAGATGACACCAAAATTGGTGGTGTAGTGGACAGTGAAGAGAGTTATCTCAGATTACAACGGGATCTTGATCAGATGGGCCAATGGGCTGAGAAGTGGCAGATCGAGTTTTATTCAGATAAATGCAAGGTGCTGCATTTTAGGAAGACAAATCTTAGCAGAGCTTATACACTTAATGGTAACATCCTAGGGAGTGTTGCTGAACAAAGATACCTTGGAGTGCAGGTTCATAGCTCCTTGAAAGTGGAGTCACAGATAGATAGGATAGTGAAGAAGGCATTTGGTATGCTTTCCTTTATTGGTCAGAGTATTGAGTACAGGAGTTGGGAGGTCATGTTGCAGCTGTGCAGGACAATGGTTGGGCCACTGTTGGAATATTGCATGCAATTCTGGTCTCCTTCCTATCGGAAAGATGTTGTGAAATTGGAAGGGGTTCAGAAAACATTTCCAAGGATGTTGCCAGGGTTAGTGGATTTGAGCTATAGGAAGTGGTTGAATAGGCTGGGGCTGTTTTCATTGGAACATCGGAGGCTGAAGGGTGACCTTATAGAACTATAAAATCATGAGAGGCATGGGTAGGATAAATAGACAAGATCTTTTACCTGAGGTGGGGGATTCTAGAACTAGAGGGCATAGGTTTAGGGTGAGAGGGGAAAGATATAAAAGAGACATAAGGGGCAACGTTTTTATGCAGAGGGTGGTGCATGGAATGAGCTGCCAGAGGAAGTGATGGAGGCTGGTACAATGGCAAGATTTAAAAGACATCTGGATGCACATATGAATAGGAAGGGTTTGAAAGGAGATGGGCCAGGTGCTGGCTGGTGGGACTAGATTGGGTTGGGATATCTGATTGGCATGGAGGAGTTGGACTGAAGGGTCTATTTCTGTGCTGTACATCTCAATGACTTTATGACTCTTTGAACTATAAAGAGCTATTTTGATCATAAATCTAGTTAAAAGTAAATTTGTCGATGCAAAACTGAATAATTTGGATCACACTGTCTGAAAAAGCCATATAGAGCTTACAGAAGCAGAAATAAGTGCCATCTTAAATTTCCCCATGCCTAATACAAAACACAAAATTTGCAATAAATCTATATAAGGGGATTTTATCAGAGGTTTGGTCTGAATTTTAGCACTTCCCTGACTCCTTTACCAAGTTATTAAGCAAGGAAAAGAAATTTGAACAGCCATGTGAATGTCAGAATACCTTTGACAGTTTGAAATTTGGACTGTCAATGGCACTGGTTTTCACAGCACCGAATTATAAGAAGCCATTCAAACTGATTCTTGATGCAAATGATGTCAAATAACATCTGTTAGATGCCACATTACAACAAAGAAAACAAGATAAGGGATTAAAAGACCAGTCAGTTATTTTTCTCACAAACTATTTAACTGTGGAGAAAGCCTTGTATTGGCCCCACAAAGTTTAAAATTTACTTGCCCATCAACACTGAACATATTATTATTAAGACAGACCATAACCCTTTGGTCATTTTGGAAATATCTCTTCAAAAATATTTTAAAATCATCAATGTTTCTGGAAGGGGCAAATTTTTCACATTGAGTGGTTTATATGTGAAATAACTGTCAGAGGAAATGGTAGATGTCGGTACAGTTACAACATTTAAAAGACATTTGAACAGGTACATGAATAGAAAAGGTCTAGAGGCATACGGGCCAAAAGCAAGCAAATGGGACTAGTTTAGTTTGGGAAACTTGGTTGGCATGGACGAGTTGGACCAAAGGTACTGTTTCCATGCTGTATGACTCTATGATTCTAAGTGCCCAAGTGGTATTCAGCAGGATTTTCATAATGTCAGCAAGGTGCTCCATTAAATCCAACTGGGTGCAAAAGAGTAACAACTGATTAACAGCTATTAAATGGTTGTTAGCTTTTAAGGGTGTTGGGCTAGCAGTCCAAAATATAGGGTCAATCATGTTTTCGGGAAAAGTCTATAAGTCACTCATGTGCTTTTGACATTGTTGTATTTCCTTTAGAAGTAGGAAATGATCTACAACCGGCAAGGGTAAAGAGTATCAGCACAGGAAATGCTGAGCAAACAAGAAGTGGAGGCACATTCAAATCATTGACACGAAGGCAGAAGAATCTGTGAGAGTCAGCAGATAAAGTGGCAACAGAGGTTTGTAAAAGCTGTAATATAATCTCCGTAGGTAATCTCAGCATTTTCAGCTTTTTCAAAAAATAGCATTCCTCCTAATACTTTGAAGGAAGAATATCAGTGTGAGCATTTATAACTGACAGCTATGTTTTAGATAATGGGAATTCGACAGGAAGGGGTTGATATTGATGATGATGAAACAGCAAACATCACAATGATATTAGCTATCAGACACTACAGTCTCAACTGTTACCTCTTCGCCAAGTTCTCATAACATTTGGTCTATGCAAGACCCAGCCTAAAGATACCTTCACTGCAGGATATAGTGAGTCAGATGGATTAAACAAATGTGAGAATAGGTTTCTGGGGGTGGAAGACTTTTTGAATGCCACCTCTTCAAAGAAAGAATGACCGTCTTGATTGAGAAACCTCGGAATTCGGCTCTAAGAGCTATGATTTCAGAGTATTGATCACTTCGGGAATGAAGGACAAAGACCTCCATGCATAGAGAGTTTTTATGCTGCTTATCCAAATGAGAGTGAGAACTGTAGACTGGATCAACTAATTTCCATTGCACTGTGGTACAGCATGCCTATCAATTAGGGAAAGTTCACAGGAATATTATCGTAGTAGAGGACAGTATACTCTCTGCAACAAATAGGCAATAGCAAAATCCAGAAGGATGTTTTGTCTATCTGATGCTCAGAGCTAAAGAGGAACTTACGACAAGAGGAGGATGAATCATTGTGGTCCATCTAAGTGCCAACAATAGAAGCAGAACAAGGAATGAAAGATGAGGACAAGAGTGGACCTCAGATGAACGTGCTAAATTGGGGGAAGGGCAATTATAACCAAATTCGGTAAGAATTGAAGAATGTGGATTGGGAGTGGCTGTTTGAGGGCAAATTCACATCTGCCATGTGGGAGTCTTTGAAGACCAGTTGATTAGAGTGTACAACAGGCATGTTCCTGTGAAAATGAAGGACAGGAATAGCTGGATTCAGAAACCTTGAATAACAGAAAATGATCAATTTAGTCAAAAAAAATGGAAGCATGCCTCAGGTCTCGACTCAGGTCTAGTCCTTGAAGAATATAGGAAATAGGAAGGAGCTCAAATGGGGTGTTAGGAGAGCTGAAAGGGACCAAGAAATGTCATTGCGAAGCAGGGTTAAGAAGAATGTCAAGCATTTTATACACATATTAGGAGCAAGAGGGTAGTTAGGGAAAGTGTAGGCCCACTGAATGATAAAGGAGGGAGGTTATGTATGGACCCAGAGGAAATGGTGAGATCCTGAACGAGTACTTTGACCCTGGCTCAAAGACTGATACAGCAGAAGTGCCTTCCAGATCCAGTGGGGCACTGGCACCAGTACTGAGGAAAGTGAGGACTGTACCATTGGGGCTGTCAAAACTAGAACCACACTGAGGCCACTCCAGCCAGTTAATAGATTTTTAAACTAAATAGTGGGACAAGGGATCAAATTTGGGAAGATATGGTAAACCAGAGTAGAGTGAAGGAAAAAAATGTAGGATATTAATATGAAATGGTAAACAGATGGTGACAGGAAGAGACAAAAGTACAACTCTAGCAATAAGTCAATGGATAAGACGAGAGATGACAAAAAGTAGTGAAAGAACAACTAAAGGTTTTGCATTAAATGCAGATGGCATTTAAAATGAAACAGATGAACTAAAGTAAATAAGAATCAAATAGATGTAAGTATGATCTGATAGTCACTGCAAAAACATGGCTATAGAAAGACATAGATTGTCAGTTGAACATTAAAGGGAACAAGACATTTAGGGAGTACAGAAACCTCAGAAATGTTGGAGGGGTGGCTCTTATTAATGATTACATTAGGACAATAAATCAAGATGACTTAAGTTCAGGGAACAAGCATCTAGAAGCAGTTTTTTGTAGAAATGAGAAATTAAAAAGACAAAAATCATTTTCCTTTATTCACTCATGGAGTGTGGACATCACTGGCAGGGCCAGCATTTATTGCCCACCCCTAAGTGCCCTTCAGAAGGTGGTGGCAAGCTGCTTCCCTGAAACACTGCAGTCCATGTGAGAAAATTGTTCGGAAAGAATTCCAAGCTTTTGACCCAGCAACAGTGAAGGAAGTGTGACATATTTCCAAGGCAGGCTGGTGAGTACCTTGGAGGGAAACTTATAGGTATTCCCATGTCTTGGCTGTTCTTGTCCTTTTAGATTGTAGTGGTCATGGGTTTGGAAGGTTTATCAATTTCTGCAGTGCATCCTGTAGCTGGTACACACTGCTGCCACTGAGCATTGATGGTGGCAAAGGGAGCAGATGTTTGTAGATGTGGGGCCAATCAAGCAGGCTGCTTTGTTTTGGATAGTGTCAAACGTCTTGACTGTTGTTGGAGCTGCACTCATCCAGTCAGGTATTCCATCACACTCCTGACTTGTACCTTATAAGTGGTCAATAGGTTTGGGGGAGTCAGGAGATGAATTACAGCATGATTCCTAGCCTCTGTAACTATAAGACTTAGGAGCAGAAATTAGGCCATTCCGCCCATTGAGACTGCTCTGCCATTCAATCCATGGTTGATAAGTTTCTGAAACCCATTCTCCCGCTTTCTCCCCATAGCCCATGATCCCCCTGACAATCAAGAACCTCTCTATGCCTGTCTTAAATATACTCAATGCCCTGGCCTCCGCAGCCTTTTCTAGCAATAAATTCCACACATTCACCACTTTCTCGCTTAAGAGGTTTCTCCTTATCTCCTTTCTAAAGGGTCTCCTTTTTACTCTTAGACAGTGCCCTCAGGTCATAGTCTCTCCCAACAAATGGAGATGTCTTCTCAACATGGATTCTGCCCAGGTCAGTGTACTGTAACTTTCAATTAGATGCCCCCCCCCCCCATCCTTCTAAAGTCCATCGAGTATTAACCCAGAGTCCTCAAATGTTCCACATAT
This sequence comes from Hemiscyllium ocellatum, assembly GCF_020745735.1. NCBI lineage: Eukaryota > Metazoa > Chordata > Chondrichthyes > Orectolobiformes > Hemiscylliidae > Hemiscyllium > Hemiscyllium ocellatum. Next base: position 84,839,841 of record NC_083405.1, on the reverse strand, counting down.
ATTGAGCCTTTCATTCCTGAGATCATTCTCGTGAAACTCCTCTGGATCAGCTCCGGGGCCAGTACATCCTTCCTGAGATATGGAGCCCACAATTGATCACAAAATTCTAAATGTGGTCTAACCAGAGCCTTATAAAGCCTCAGAAGTACATCCCTGCTTTTATTTTCTCGTCCCTTCAAAATAAATACCAACATTGTATTTGCCTTCCTGACTATCAACTCAACTTGCAAGTTTACCTGAACAGAATCCTGGACTCCCAAGTCCCTTTGCACTTCAGATTTTGGATTTTTTTCCCTATTTAGAAAATAGTCCATGCCTCTATTATTCCTACCAAAGTAGATGACCGCACACTTTCCCATGTTGTATTCCATCTTCCATTTCTTTGCCCACACTCCTAACCTGTTTCAATCCTTCTGCAGCCTCCCTGCCTCTCACTAGTACCTGTCCCACCATCTATTTTTGTCTCATCTGCAAACCTAGCCAGACTGCCCTCAGTTCCTTCATCTAGATCATTAATGTATAAAAGTGAAAAATTGTGATGCCAGCATTGACCCTTATGGAACACCACTAGTCCCAGCTGCCATTCTGAGAAGGCCCCTTTTATCCCCACTCTCTGCTTTCTGGCACTCAGCCAAGCTTTGATCCATGCTAGTATCTTGCCTCTAACACCATGTGCCCTCATCTTATTAAGCAGCCTCCTGTGCAGCACCATTTAAAAGTCTAGGTAGATAATCCCATTGGCTCATCTTTGTCTAGCCTGCTCATTATCTCTTTAAAGAATTCTAACAGATTTGTCAGGCGTGACCTCCCCTTGATGAAACCGTGCTGACTTTGCCCTATTTTGCCATGCACTTCCAAGTATTCAGAAATCTTATCCTTCACAATGGATCCAAAATCTTAACAATGACCAAGATCACGTAATCTGCCTATAATTTCCAGTCTTTTGCCTTGCTCCCTTCTTAAACAGAGGGTTACATTAGCAATGTTCCAGTCCTCTGGGACCCTCCCTGACTCCAGAGATGGCTAAAAGATCACTATTAATGCCTTCATTATCTCTTCAGGTATCACCTGAACTCTGGGGTGTAGTCAATCTGGTCCAGGTGATTTATCCACCTTCAGCCCTTTCAGTTTTTCTAGCACATTGTCCTTAGTGATGACTACCATACTGAGCTCTGCCCATACCCCCTACCCCACCCCGATTCTCTTGAATTTTTGGAACATTACTCGTTTCTTTCACCGTGAAGACTGATACAAAGTACTTGTTCAGTTCCTCGGTCATTTCTTTGTTCCCCATTACTACTTCTCCAGCATCATTTTCCAGCAACTTGATGTCCACTTTTTGCATCTCTTTTGCTCTTTATGTATCTAAAGAAACTCTTGCAATCTTCTTTAATATTCCTGGCTAGCTTACCCTAATACATAATCTTCTCCCTCCTTATATCATTTCTAATTGTCTTCTATTGGTCTTTGTAGGCTTCACAATCCTCTGGTTTCCCACTGCCCTTTGCCACATTATATGCTTTCTCTTTAGCTTTTATGCTGTCCCTGACTTCCCTAGTCAACCATGGTTGCCTCGTCCCCCCTTTACTATGCTTCATTATCCTAGGGATGGATTGTTGCTCTGTCTCAAATTCTCCCAAAAACTCCTGCCATTGCTGTTCCATTGTCTTTCCTGCTGGGCTCCTCTCCCAATCTATTCTGGTCAGCTCCTCCCTCATGCTTCTGGAGTTGCCTTTATTCAGCTGTAATAATATTACCTCTGATTCTGCCTTCCCCCTCTCAAACTACAGAATAAATTCTGTCATATTATGATCACTGCCTCCCAAGGGTTCTTTCACCTTAAGCTCCCTTATCAAGTCTGCTTCACTGCACAACACTAAATCCAGAATTGCCTGTTCCTTTAGATTGGACTAGATTTCTTTAGATTACTTATTGTGTGGAAACAGGCCCTTTGACTCAAAACGTCCACACCGACCCTCCGAAGAGCAACCCACCCAGACCCATTCCCCTACATTTACCCCTTCACCTAACACTACGGGCAATTTAACATGGCCAATTCACCTAACCTGCACATTTTTTGGACTGTGGGAGGAAACCGGAGAACCCGGAGGAAACCCATGCGGGCACGGGGAGAATGTGCAAACTCCACACAGACAGTCATCTGAGGCAGGAATTGAACCCGGTGCTAACCAGTGTGCCACCTTGGAAGTCTATGGAAGTTCCCTAGTAGGCTCCACCCATAAGCTGCTCCAAAAAGCTACACTGTTAATGTGGCTCAGACATTCAGCCTCCAATCTTCAGATAAACATTCTCCAAGACGGCCTTCAAGACACACAACAACACAGTATCACCGAGCAAAAACTGATAGCCAAGTTCCCAACCCTAAAGATGGCCTCAACTTCATTACTGTCCTGTTTTGACACCATTACCTTGATAACTTGCTATGATCTCTCTACTCTAATTAGTTTGTACCATTTTGGATTACTTGTTACTTTGGTTGGACCCTCGGCATGTGCCTCTTATACCTATCATGTTATTCCAGCCGTTTTGTTTGTCTCCAGCACCATCTTATTTTTAATTTTTTGCAATTATCTCTCTGCCTCAACTAATCAGATCTGAGGTCATCCCTTTACTTCTGATCAGCTGTTGACACTTTACTCACACTGTCTGACACTTTTGATCACATCCAGAGACTTATTATTCACCTGTTGACACTTCATTCATACCATTTGTAAGACCTTTTGCTCTCTCTGCCTATAAATGTTGTGCCTTTGTTCTTTTCTTCACTTCACCTGACGAAGGAGCAGTGTTCTGAAAGTTTGTGATTTCAAATAAACCAGTTGGACTATAATCTGGTGGCAGGTAACTTCTAAATAGGTTTTAGCCAGGCATTATCTAATTGTTTACGCAATTCATGCAGAGTCAACCTGGTTTTATGAACGGGAAATCATGTTCAATAAACTTATGGGTATTTTTTTGTTAATTGAATATGCATTGTGGGTTGAGAGGAATATGTGGATGTACTATAACAAGATTTCCAGAGGTACTCTATCAGGTGCCACATAGTGAATATCACAGGAAATAAAAGCTCAGGATAACAGACTGGCACATAGAGAATGCAGGTTCATTAACAGGAAACAGAGAGCAGGTATACATGTAGAATTGAGTTACCTTTCAATAATAAAGACATTAGCAAGTGAAATATTTAATTAGCTTTCCTTCAGTTGTAAAACACATCCTGTAAACGAATGCTACATGGTCCAGGTGAAAAGTAAGGTCATTGGCTTATGATCATGTGGTTGTATTCATGGCTCAATCTGATGTAAACTTATGCGAACAAACTGTGGAAATGCTTTGAGGTCAATGATTTTACTCAAAAACACAGCAATATTTTCAAATGGTTTAGTTTTGTAGCTTAATGCATGTAATGTTTGCATGGGTATTTGGAGATTTAATTCAGTTTAGACATCAAAATGTGTTAAGGAATTACATATGTTTGTTTAATTCAGAATTATCCAGATTACTTAGATGTCCCAACTGGGGCATTCGTGACAATACAAAATCACGAAGGGACACTACATACTCTAATCAAATGTTTCAACTGTTTTACTGTGCAGCCTGATCTTGGTAAAGATAAATAGAATTACAGAATAACTGTTGGACCAGCCTAAGACTCCTGCATTCCATGAATGAATTTTTAAAATTGTTAAACTGAAAAGCATTTCGAAAAAATGATCTGACAAGTGATTACCATGTCAATGAATGAATCAGAAGGCAGCAGGAAGTGATGTCATAAAGCTGATAATTACATTTAAAGAAACCAATTATGGAGAGAAGGCAGAAGAATGGGAAAGAGAAACATATCAGCCATGATCACACAGAGTCACAGAGTCCTGGAGATACACAGTACAGAAACAGACCCTTCGGTCCAACTCGTCCATGCTGACCAGACATCCCAACCCAATCTAGTCCCACTTGTCAGCACCTGGCCCATATCCCTCCAAACCCTTCCTATTCAAAACAGATGGCCTCCTTCTTTAAAGACTGCAATTTCCCCTCCCATGTTTTTGATGATGCCCTCCAGCGCATCTCATCCACTTCCCGCACCTCTGCCCTCGAACTCCACCCTCCAACGCAACAAGGACAGAAACCCCCAGTCCTCACCTTCCACCCTACCAAACTCCATGTACACTGCATCATCCTCTGCCACTTCTGCAACTTACAAATGGACACTACCACCAGAGATATATTTCCCTCCCTACCCCTACCTGCCTTCTGTAAAGATCATTCCCTACATGACGCCCTTGTCAGGTCCACACACCCCCACCAACCCACCCTCCCCTCCCGGCACCTTCCCCTGCCACAGCAGGAATTACAAAACCTATGCCTACACCTCCCCCCCTCACCTTCGTCCAAGGCCCCAAAAGCACCTTCCACATCCATCAGAGATTTACCTGCACTTCCACACATGTCACTTACTGTATCCATTGCTCCCGATGTGGTCTCCTCTACATTGGGGAGACAGGACGCCTACTTGCAGAGCTCCTCAAGAACGTCTCTGGGACATCTGCACCAACCAACCCCACCGTCCCGTGCCCAAACACTTCAACTCCCCTTCCCATTCCACCAGGTAAAAACAATGACTGCAGATGCTGGAAATCAGATTCTGGATTAGTCGTGCTGAAAAAGAACAGCAGTTCAGGCAGCATCCGAGGAGCAGTAAAATCCATGCTCCATCGCCGTGCCCTAACCACCTGACACCTGGAGAAAGAACGCCTCACCTTCTGCCTCAGGACCCTCCAACCTCACGGCATCAATGTGGAACTCACCAGTTTCCTCCCCTCCCCTCCCCCAACCTTATCCCAATTCCAAACTTCCAACTCAGCACTGCCTTCATGGCCTGTCCTCCCTGACCATCTTCCTTCCCACCTAACCGCTCCACCCTCCTCTCCGACCTATCACATTTACCCCCACCTTCATCTCCCTATTGCACTCTCAGGTACCTTCCCCCCAGCCCCATCCCCCTTCAATTTATCTCTCCACCCCCTTGGCTCAAAGCCTCATTCCTGATGAAGGGCTTTTTGCCCAAAATGTCAATTCTCCTGCTCCTCGGATGATGCCTGACCTGCTGTGCTTTTCCAGCACCACATGCCTGGCCCACCTCCTGATCTATCCATTATTCGATTTTTTAATATCAGACCACTAGCACCTTACCTGTATCTGCTACAATTTAGAACAGTAAGAGGCAACTTGTCTGAGACACTTTATTCATTCTCTCAGGGAAAGTAGGTTACTGGCTGGGCCAGCATCTGTTTATGTTAGCCTTTGAAGAGATCCTGAGGGATCTTGGCATAACGCATAAGGAAAAGATGTTTTCTCTTGTGAGAGAATCCAGTAGTAGGGTTCACTGTTTAAAAATAACAGCTCACTCACTTAGATAGAGATGTGCAGAATTTTGTTTCTCTCAGAGGGTCATTAGGCTTTGGAATTTTTTTCCCCGAAAGGTTGGGTTGACTGAGTCCTTGAATATTATTTGGACAGAATTACTGAATGGTTTGCAATGTCTGACAAAAATGTTAAGAGTCTTTTGATAAGCCGTGATCTTGTTGAATGGAGCGGGTAAGCTTAAGGAACTGAATGTCCTGCTCCTACCCCTAATTCATATATTCACTTTTGATTGACAGGTTGACCAAAAGGGAGGAGCCTTCCACCTCTGGCACATTTTGCAGGAGGATTCCCACAATCTACAATATATCCTGGACAATGTAAATGCTAAAAGATTTCTATGACAACAAAGTATCCAGAACAATTTCTAAGGAGCTTAATGGCTTCAAAAGGGCCTTTAATAAGTGCCTGAGAGTCTGCCTAAATGCAACAATAGCACATGGCCTCAAATACCAGTGAATAATATGTAGCCATATGTGTCTGCCTGGCCAGAACAGAAAAAGGTATTATATTTTTTATTCATTCACAAAATATCGACATTGCTGGGATGGCCAATGTTAAATACCCATCCCCAATTTAACCTTCAGTTGGTAGTATCTTTTCTGAGCACTGCCATTCGTGTGGAATAGGTGTGTATTGGAGTTACGGCAATTAACGAGCATTTCAGGATTGTGATCAGGTGACAGTTAAGAATTGCAACTGTATTTCAAAGTCAGAATGGTGTTTGACTTGAATTTTACTGAAGCTGCACTCAACTAAGCAAGTGGACCGCATTTCTTTATAATTCCGATTTATATCTTGAAGATAGTGGAGCACTCTCTTTCTTTTGCTGGGGTTATGGGTGTGTGCGTGGAGGGGGTGGGGGTGGGGGGTCAGGAAGTGAGCTGTTTAATGCAAAATTGTCTCCCTCTGACCTACTCATGTCGTACTGACGTGCTCTTGCAGCAAAAGTATTTATAAAGTTGGGCCAGTTATGTTTCTATACAAAGTTGCTTCTGGGGATGTTGATGGTGAGAGATTCAGTAATGGTAATCCTGTTGAAGGTCAAGGGAAGGTGCTCAGATTCTCAAGTGGAGCTAATGTTATTTGCTACTTGGCAGCACAAGCCTGAATGTCATTCATGTTTTGGCATGGATTATTTTATTACCTGTGGAATTGCAAATGGACCTGAATACTGTCAATTATCAAACATTCCCACTTCAAACCTTATAATGGACGCAATGTTACTGAAATACTGAAGGTGATTAAGTCAAGGATACTGGCCTGAAGATCCCCTGCAGCAATATCGTGGGACTACAATGATTGGCCTCCAACAACCACAAGCACGTTCCTTTGTGTTTATCTGATTCCAACATGGGGAAAGCTTTTCTCCCCATATTCACAGACTGAATTTTATAAAGGCCTCCTCAAGGCCACAGTCAGTCAAATGCTGGCTTGATACCAAGGGCAGTCATCCTCACCTCATCCATTGAATTTAACACTTCGTTTTGGACCAAGACTGAAAGGGAGCCTGAAGCCAAGCAGTCCTGCTGGAATTCAAACTGTGCATATGCAAGCAAGTTTCTGATGAGTAAGTGCTGCATTAGAACACTAATCTCACTGACACCTTCCGTCACTTATCTAATAATTGAGAGGAGATTGTTGGCTGATAATTAGTCAAATTAGGTTTGTTCTGCGTTTTGTGTACAGGCCATAATAAGGTAATTCCCTACTTTGTCAGGCAGATGCCAAAGCTGTGGAAGTACAGGAAAAGTTAATTAAAGGTTAGTTCTGAATTCTAGACTGTCAGCACCACCTGTTGTCAGCACCAAAAGCCTCTGCTGTATCCAATGGTATCAGTCTAGTTGGCTGAAGAATGATATCTACACTAGCGGAGCCCTCAGGAGGATGCCAAGATGGGTCATCCACTGAGTTCCTCAGGATAGTGCCTGAGGCCCAACCATCTTCAAGTGCTTCATTAACAAACTCTCTACATTATAAGGTCAGAAGTGGGGATCTTCGCCCAGAATTGCACAGGGTTCAGCACCATCCACGACTCATCAGACTGAAGCAGTCTGAGTCTAAATGCAACAAAATCTGGACAACATCCAGGCCTGAGCGGTCAAGTGGTAATTATAATTCAGTCCACACAAATCCACAGCAGGTGGACTGCAGCAGTTCAAGAAGGCAGCTCACCACTACCTTCTCAATGGGAACTAGGGACGAGCAATAAAATGCCAGCCAGCATCCCACAAAAATGAATTTTAAGAAACTATACCACTAATTTTGAAATCATACAAATTTATTAACCGGGCATCCTAAACTCTCATCCAAAATGTTACTATAAATGGCAAACAAATGTGGGGACCCAGCAACCATCCCTCTGGAATGTCACTGGTTCCAGGCCACCAGTCTAAAAAACAACCCTCCACCACCTCCTACCCTTTGTGGGCGGCACGGTGGCACAGTGGTTAGCACTGCTGTCTCACAGCGCCTGAGACCCGGGTTCAATTCCCGACTCAGGCGACTGACTGTGTGGAGTTTGCACGTTCTCCCCGTGTCAGCGTGGGTTTCCTCCGGGTGCTCCGGTTTCCTCCCACAGTCCAAAGATGTGCAGCTCAGGTGAATTGGCCATGCAAAATTGCCCGTAGTGTTAGGTAAGGGGTAAATGTAGGCGTATGGGTGGGTTTCGCTTCGGCGGGTCGGTGTGGACTTGTTGGGCCGAAGGGCCTGTTTCCACACTGTAAGTCTAATCTAAAAAAAAAATCAAGCCAATTTTGTATCAAATTGGCAAGCTCTCCCTGAATCCCATGTGGTCTAACTTTTCTAATTAATTTACCATGCAGAATCTTGTCAAAGGCTTTGCTATAGTCCAAGTAAACAATATCTACCACTCTGCCTAATCAATTTTTTTTGAATACTTTTTCAAAAAACTCAATTAAGTTTGTGAGACATGCTTTTCCATGCACAAGGCCATGCTGACTATCCCTAATCAGGCCTTGACTCTCCAAATGCATATAAATCCTATCTCTCAAAATCTCCCCCAACAACGTACCACCAATGATATCAGCCTCATCGGTCTATAGTTCCCAGACTTCTTCTTATAGTCTTTCTTTAGTCAAAACACACCATTAGCCACTCTCAGTAACTTACTTTTGAAAGCCTCCCACTTGTCAGTCATCCTTTGGCCTGTGAATGGTCTAATCCACTTTTGAAAGTTGTCTCCTATCGCCAAATTTGGGAGGGGGGAGGAATGTCAGGTCTCGGGGGTAGGGGGAATTGTGTTAGTTTGGAGCAGACTGGCCTGGCATTTGTTTGTCATGGGTACTGGAGTGTAAGGGATTGGGGAAAATATTGTTTGCGACCAGACAGTCCAGTGGTGAGTTGGGTGTTGGGTGTTGGGTGATATTAAAGAGTTAATTTGCTCTGCGGACCGGCAAGAAATTGGATATCCCGAGGCCAGGCCTCTGACTTACAGATAGATTGTAAGAAATTTACATTATCATCTATTATTCAGAGCCATTTACATTGCCATTTCCTTGCCACTGAGAGCCATTTACATCATCATCATCATCACCTATTCAGAAGTCAGTTCGAACACTGCAATTGAAATTCTGACCGTACCCTACTATTATATGAAAAAATAGAATTCACACCAGATCTGACCATTAAGGGATGATTTGCATTACATTGTTTCTGGAGATGATGTGGTCACTGCATTGTGTTTTGAGTGGCATGTGACCATGAGGGAGTGACTAGAGATGGTGTTGTGGTCATTACTGACTGTGATGTAAAGATTTTGTATAAAGGAAGGACTGTTTCCTTTGTTCAGGGAGCTTCCCTGGACACACTTTGCTAGCATGACGAAGAGTGTTCAGGGTTTTTCCAAAGCTTGTATTGTACTGTGCTTAATACATTTTTCTTGTTGACAGAAGTTGGCATGTTGCAGCTGTATCAAGTGTGTAGTATCGCAAGAAAAAGCACCTAACAACGGGGGTGAAGTTAATCATAACCCAGGAGTTAGGTTAGGTTTTCGATTGTCCATCTTTTCACTAATGGAAGTGAAACTTTTTGATATTAAGGGGTTTTTTTTTCTGGGGTTTTCAGATGCAGAGAATTGTGCTTTGGAATTCCAGCCTCTTGATAATTCCCACAGCTGCAGGGTCCTGATGTAGAACGTCAATCTGCGCTGCTCTGGTAACTATCTAACCATTGGAATATCTGAGCCATTGTTTACACTATCTGAGCATGTGGGGTTTTTTGCCCCAATCATACAATCATATGAATAAAAACATATTAACATTCGTGTTTCTACTGTTACTGTTTACAGTGATGCAGTGCAGCAAAGGGACAAGATTACTTCAATAACACTTATCTCACCAGAGGTATTAATCGATGAAAAGAGCAATAATGCTTTGAGACCACAGGCACGTTGAGTTCAGCTCAGAGTAAGGCGCAGCAAATGTCATTGTTTCCTCATCAATTAACAAATGAAATTCCCCACCTAAAACAATCATGTTATCATCAAGGACTGTGCTGCTTCAGGGAACAAACCCAAAACCCCCATCTTCTTAAAGCACCAATGTAGAGGGGAGAAATGCAGCATGTGTCAGCACTGCCCCATATCACAATAACAAATGGGGAAAAAAAGTCTTCTGACTGGAAATGAAGATTACTGTTACTGGTACATTTGTAGCCCTGTGTGTGCCACATTTTTGATCTAGCCCTCCTGGGAACTGTGACTTATTGGAAGTCTATGACAGGTTCTCCTTCGCAAACTGATAACTGCCTCACTGATTTTAATTCCACTCACTCTGGAATGGCTTAGAATGGAAACAGAAGAAAACAATGACTGTTACAGGTTAAATACTTGAGTGGCTCAAAGTATTGCCTGCAATGGAATTTACTGTACTCCAGTTCAGCAACATTTCTCACCGTCCACTTAGGCCTCCATTTCCCATTTCAGATTAAAATCAGCCCTGTATTTTTAAACCAGCTGACCTAGCCACCACCTCCCACCCCCCACCTTTCTTTTAAATGTTAAGGCTCATTTTAATCTCACACAACTAGAGTATAGAGTGGCTATAACACTGTGAACACTCTGGTTACGGAAGTATTTCAACTTTCCCTATAAGTAAAGTTTGAGCCATATAGCATACCTCTCCCAACATCTCCAGGCACACAGATACTCCTACTGAGTACAGAATTGTCAGTGTCATAGCTCTTTAATCCAGTCTTTAATGTTTATTTATGGCATGATGAAACATCACAATGCCACAAAGGATTTAAGTCTTATTTAACATATTGCAGTCTATCCTGGCAGGTTTTGTTATTTTTTACTTTCATAAAGGAAGTGAGACAAAGGGAAAAAAAAAATGTGACTGAATTAAATAAATCTGAGGCATATATAAACTCTGTTACACTGGAGTGGAATTTGTCACAAGTGGTAATCAGAAAAGCTATCAAAATCTTGCACTGAATAGATTTTTCACTTCCAACTGAAAGAATATCTAAGAATAAGGCAACTGTTAGCATAATCAATCCAATGCTCTGGAACACATCTACACTACAGTTTTTTTTAATTGCATCTTGCCCCACTTTAAAGACAATGGTAAAACTTGTTTCAAAAAGAACAGAAACCACTTTAAGAAACAAAATGCAATTTCTGCTAGGTTATTGCTAAGTTACCCATCTAATCTTCTCCTCATGGTTCATTTTTTAAAAATAGCACCAATTAACATTACATTTTACCCATTGTTATAGTGCTGAGAACTTGTGACTTGTTCTCCTGCTGTAAGATCCAGTTTCATCTATTCTTAAACTGATTCTCCTGGGCACATTTAAACTGGCACCTTTAGTCATTAAATACACCTCCTACTCACTAATTAGTATTAGCAGAGAAGCTCAGATTTAAAACAACGAGATGAAACAGTACGCACATAATTAGCAATGAAGATCAGGCACCAGAGAACAGTTGAGTGAGAGATGCATATCAGCACATACAGGAACATATCAGGGAGCAAAAATTAATGCTAAAACTTAAAACAAAAAAAAGATAGTCACCAAAAGTACTGCTGCACATTTCTAAACACACAATTACTGAGTACCATGAGCAAAAAGTGGGGAATAACGATACTGATCGCTTACAACCATTTTGCAATGAGATACAAGGCAACCAAGAGGAAGAAAGGCAGTAGCCAGATTTCACATATAGCACTCTTGTCTCGTTAGATTATGGGTTAAATTTTCTGACGAGTAGCACTTTCATACATTTTATGAAAGAAGGGAGCTCCTCATTCCTGAGAGGAGATTCTGCTCAGGGCTATTTCAGGCGTTGCAGAGCCATACTTCCCCAATCTGACAGTTCTTTCCAACTGTAGAGTATTTTAATCAAACTCAATCATGGAGTGTGGGCGACGCTGGCTAGGCCAGCAATTATTCCCTATCCCTAATTGCCTTTGAGAAGGTGGTGGTGCTGAGCTGCCTTCTTGAATCACTGAAGTCGAAGGGGGAGGTAAACCCAGAATGCAGTTAGGGAGATAATGTTGACCCAGCGACAGTGAAGGAATGGGAATATATTTCCAAGTCAGGATGGTGAGTGGCTTGGAAGGGAACTTGCAGGTATTGGTGTTTCCATGTTTCTACTACCGTTGTCCTTATAGACAGTGGTGTATTGGGTTTGGAAATGCTGTTTCAGGATCTTTGACAAATTTCCACAGTGCAGCTTGTAGATAGTGGAATTAGAGGAAGGGGAACCATACAGCCATTCTGAAATTTGAGGATCCTGGCAGCCAACTTGATGGCTGTGGAGGCAGTAGGAATGGCAGGGGGAGGATACCAGATTATTAGGGGAGTAGGATGCCAGTTGGGGTAATGTGTCAGCATCCAAGATAAATCGGTTATCCAGCTGGGAAAGGGGTAGGATGCCAAATGTGTTGGGATAGGATGCCAGCTGGGGAGTGTACCAGCTGGGTAATGGGTAGAGTGCCAGGTGGCTAGGATGCCAAGTGAGAAAGGAATAGGAATGTCAAGTCGAGCAGAGGTTTGGGGCTGTTGGTGAGTCAGGTCTGGTGTGGTCTGGTACACTGGGTGGGGATGGAGTGTCATATCCTGAGAGGTAGGAGATGTCAGATTGAGATCTGGGGGGCTGTAAATGTTGGATTTTAATGCAGGCTTTTAGAGGGTTCTAGGCATAGAGGATCTGTCCAGTGGAAAATTCAATTTCTTCAGCGATTTCTTTGAGGATACTACAATAGGAAGTTTGCAGGCGCTCCATGCGCAATACCCATTTGTGCGAGCATTGCAACTGTTTGGCCAGCAGACAATCTGGGCAAATGACCCCAGCTCAGCCTGCCCTTTCTCATCAATGTAAAAGATCCTAAGATGCCAAGGTACTACTTTTGAATAATAATATCTGAACCGTCGTATCCTGGCAAATAATGATTAATTAACTTGTGTCACAAAATTAGTCTAGTTAATTATCTGATTGTTGTTTAGAGGATTTTGTTTTGTGCAAGAGAAAATCTTGCTTGACCAACCTTGTTCAGTTTTTTTGAGGAGGTTACAGAGTGAGTGGACAATGGTAATTTAAAATTCAGACACAGCGATCTGTTGTCTACAAATAAAAGGAAAGTGCCGAGCGATTGTACTTTTTAAGTTAACAAGAGTATGGAGAATGAAAGATCTCTGATGCATTCTCTATTGGAATGCTTCAACCCAACCAAGTCAACTTGCTGCCTACCTGTGCCCCTGTTCTCAAAGGTATAAATTTGTTACTCCCTTTGAAATTTGACATTCTTTTTGAGTGCAAGATGAATGGTTGAAAAACATTTTCCAGCAATATTTATGTTCTTTATTTAGGGTAAGGGGTAGCAGATTTAAAACAAAGATGAGGAGAAATTACTTCTCTCAAAGGGTTGCGCATCTTTGGATTTTGGGACATTGAGTAAATTTACGAAGGCTATAGACAGATGTTTTTTCACTGGTAGGGGGATTGAAAGTTTATGGACAGTGGGTAAGATCAGTGAGATCAGTGATGATCTTCATGAATCCTGTATATACTTGCGTATAAGTTGAATTTTGAGTACGTTTATAAATCTGACATCAGGGGGTCGGCAAATACACGAGGTATTGTTTTTGAGGGAATGAAATTCATGCTTGATAAGAGTCAAAAAATAGACAAGAGCCAGATCTCTAGATAAAATAATAAACAACAAAAGGAAAAAGAATTATGGCCATTATTGAATATTTATCTACAAAATAACTGTCTCCACTCTGCCTGCTATGGTAGAACAGTACTGTCATATTATATTCCAATTACCATTACTGCAAAGTGCATGTCAGGCTACACATAAGTACAAAAGTTAAACGGCATACCAGCAGCTGGACAGACCATCTACGGGGGTATTTGTACAACACACAGTTCATGGAATAAAAACAGAGGAGTAGTACAAACAGAAACAAAGATATTAATATCTTATTTAGAAAGACCACATGAAACACTTTACATCAAAAAACTGATATTCACAGTAAAAAAAAACTCTTATCACCCTATATCACAAATATTATGGGATAGCTGCTTAAAACAAAAGTTACATGCAAAAGTCCATTAGAATCCTTCAAATTCACTGCCCTCATCACTCGCACCACTGAATAATCAATTCCAGTCGTCTGGGTCAAGCCTATTGTCGTATGAATCATCTTCTCAAAGGGATAACCAACTAATTTCTCAACACTTCGATCTGATCATAAATAGTCATCCTCCATATCATCTAAAGCATTAGAAATTCCACATTCTTTGAACGCTTTCACAATAATTTCAGTTTTCATCTCCTTCTAGGACTCAACAAATCCACTCACATACAGTTGCAAGTAATGGAGCATGCGTGCTGCCACCCTTTGTGAAACTTTTTTTCCCCTCTTGCATCCAAGTGTCCCATTTCTTCTGTACTAAGTCTTTAAAAGGTTGATGCTAACACCAAGTGGCTGAACCATGTTTGTAAGGCCTCCAGGAATCATGGTACTGTCAGTATTGTTAACACGAAGTTCACTAACAACACTCTTCAAGCTGTGAGATCTACAACATATCGCAAACCAGTAAGCCTTTTCCTTTTCTAAGTCCATTGGCCACATATTCCAGACTTCCCCAATCCAGGACTTGCAGCCATCTTCATCTATCCACCTTTTTTCATGGACAAGGACCACAATGTCTTTCAGAAATTTCTGTTCGGGCAGTTTTCTGTTTAAAAATCACTATCGTTTTAATTTTGTCCCATCTGCCATACAACCAAGTACTTCAATGAATCAACTCCTTTCATAGCCAGTGGTATTAACCTAAGCTGTTTTTGCTCCAATCTTGTCCACAGTTCTGTTCCCTGGCATATCAAAGTTCATCTGGGTTTCATCGATACTGCCAATGCATGAAAGCCTGCAACCGTTTTTGACTTCTGATTACAAAGCGATGGAACTCCATTAACTTGTCATGAAGTCCTGCTGGTAGACGTTGGGCAATCTTGGTTTTCTGTCTAAGCACTAAATCATACCTTTTCATAAATCTACTGCACCATCCAGGACTAGCTTTGAAATCAATGAATCCATTTTTTTTAACTTTGTTTTTGGCGCATATTTTTATACATTGTTAAGTCACTATTCTTCCGTTCTGACAACACTGAATTATCCAGTCAGCAATCTTTTCTTCTAGTTGTGACCACTTGTTCAGCTTTCCTTGGTTGGCAGACTTCTCTTTTGGCATAGCCTTTTAATATGTGGCTTCTTCCTTCCAATCTCGAACACATTTTTCAGAAACACAGAACTCCCTTGCAGCTACACTATTGTTGTTCTTCTCTGCAATTTCAATAACTTTGACTTTAAACTGTCCTGTACACTTATTTCCTCGTGATGCCATTTTGTCAGAAACATATGGGGGAGTTTTACAATAGGTTCAGACCACAACTTGTACACTTCACCTAATTCTTAGAAACTGACGCAATAGTGGGAAGACGAGGTCAAGAGCTGCTATAAGTAGATATTTGCCAGCACAGGTCAAATATATGTATGTAAATATTACATAAATAAATATATACTATTTATATACACAGTATATAGTTATATAACTACCCATATATAGTTATCAACATTCGATTCAACGATTTGAAAATCGCATTGTGTAAATATACACTGGTGCGCATAACATGTGATGACACAGGTATTTGAATCAAAAATGTGCAAATCATGCCCTTTAACGCTGCATATATGTTCAGGAAGAGAGCTCTGAAAATCTACAGTCAACTTATCCATGAGGTATATGAAAAATACAAGATTTTTTTGGCCAAAATAAGGGGATGACTAATACATGAGATTGACCTATACACGAGTACATATGATAAAAGGCTTGAGGTGCTGACTTGCCTATTCCTGCTCCTGGTTCATAAAGTCATAGAGATGTACAGCAGGGAAACAGACCCTTCGGTCCAACCCGTCCACGCCGACCAGCTATCCCAAACCAAACTAATCCCACCAGCCAGCACCCGGCCCACATCCCTCCAACCCCTCCTATTCATATACCCATCCAAATGCCTTTCAAATGTTGCAATTGTACTAGCCTCCACCACTTCCTCTGGCAGCTCATTCCATACACATACCACAACTCTGAAAAAGTTGCCCTTTAAGTCGCTTTTACATCTTTCACCTCTCACCCTAAACCTATGCCCTCTAGTTCTGGACTCGCCCGCCCCATAGAAAAGACCTTGTCTATTTAACCTATCCATGCCCCTCATAATTCTATAAACCTCTTTAAGGTCACCCCTCAGCTTCTGACGCTCCAGGGAAAACAGCCCCAGCCTGTTCAACCTCTCCCTATAGCTCAAATCCTCCAATCCTGGCAACATCCTTGTAAATCTTTTTTGAACCCCTTCCAGTTTCACAAGAAGGAGGCCAGAATTGCATGCAATATTCCAACAGTGGCCTAACCAATGTCCTGTACAGCTGCAACATGACCTCCCAACTCCTGTACTCAATACTCTGACGAATAAAGGAAAGCATACCAACGCCTTCTTCACTATCCTATCTACCTGTAACTCCACTTTCAAGGGGTTATGAGCCAGCATTCCAAGGTCTCTTTGTTCAGCAACACTCCCTAGGACCTTACCATTAAGTGTATAAGTCCCGCTAAGATTTGCTTTCCCAAAATGCAGTACCTCGCATTTATTTGAATTAAACTCCATCTGCCACTTCTCAGCTCATTGGCCCATTTGATCAATATCTTGTTGTAATCTGAAGTAATCTTCTTCACTGTCCACCACCCCTTCAATTTTGGTATCATCTCAAACTTACTAACTGTACCTCTTATGCTCACATCCAAACCATTTATATAAATAACAAAAAGAAGTGGACCTAGCACCATTCCTTGTGACACTCCACTGTTCACAAGCCTCCAGTCTGAAAAACAACCCTCCACCACCACCCTCTGTCTTCTACCTTTGAGCCAGTTCTGTATCCAAATGGCTAGTTCTCCCTTTATTCTGTGAGATCTAATCTTGCTCAACAGTCTCCTATGGGAACCTTGTCAAATGCCTTACTGAAGCCCATACAGATCACATCTACCGCTCTGCCCTCATCAATCCTCTTTGTTACCTCTTCAAAAAACTCAAGTTTGTAAGACATGATTCCCACGCACAAAGCCATGTTAATTATCTCTAATCAGCCTTTGCCTTTCCTCATACATGCACATCCTGTCCCTCAGGATTCCGTCCAACAACTTGCCCACCACCGAGGTCAGGCTCACTGGTGTATAGTTCTCTGGCTTGTCTTTACCGCCCTTCCTAAACAGTGGCACCACGTTTGCCAACCTCCAGTCCTCCGGCACTTTACCTGTGACTATCGATGATACAAATATTTCAGTAAGAGGCCCAGCAATCACTTCCCTAGCTTCCCATGGAGTTCTCAGGTACACCTGATCAGGTCCTGGGGATTAATCCACTTTTATGCTTTTCAAGACATCCAGCACTTCCTCCTCTGTGAGCTGGATATTTTTCAAGATGTCACCATCTATTTCGCTACACTCTATACCTTCCATGTACTTTACACAGTAACTACAGATGCAAAATACTTGTTTAGTATCTTCCCTATTTTCTGCGGTTCCACACAAAGGTCGCCTTGGTGATTTTTGAGGGGCAGTATTTTCTTCCCAGTTACCCTTTTGTCTTTAACGTATTAGCAAAAACCCTTTGGATTCTCCTTAACGCTATTTGCCAAAGCTACCTCCTGTCCCCTTTTCGCCCTCCTGATTTCCCTCTTAAGAATAGCCTTACTGCCTTTATTCTCTTCGAAGAAAACTCTCGATCTATCCTGTCTATACCTGACATATGCTTCCTTCTTTTTCTTAACTAAATCCTCAACTTCTTTCATCATCCAGCATTCCCTATACCTACCAGCCTTTTCTTTCGCCCTGACAGGATTATACTTTCTCTGGATTCTCATTATCTCATTTCTGAAGGTTTCCCATTTTCCAACCATCCCTTTATTTACAAGCATTTACCCCCAATCAGCTTTTGAAAATCCTTGCATAATACCATCAAAATTATGGTCACTGGCCCCAAACTGCTCCCCCACTGTCACCTCAGTCACCTGCCCTGCTTTACTTCCCAAGAGTAGGTCAGGTTTTGCACCTAGCTCATAGCACCGGGAGTAATCCAGATATTACTCTCTCGAGGACCTCCTTTTTAAATTCCTGCCTAACTCTCTATATTCTCACTTTGGAATCTCATCCTTTTCCCTTCATATGTTGTTGGTTCCAATATGTACAATGACCTCCTGCTGACCCCTCTGCCCCTTGAGAACATTCTGCACCCTGTTAAGACGGAGCCCCCGTCTCCGTGTTCGTTTGGAGGAGAGAGACACCAGGTCTGATTAAAAGTATAAGCAGTTTTAATGAGAGAGAATCATACACAGTACAGTGAGGTGTCTAGCTCACTGGAGAAGGCGCCTTCTGCCTATTGTTCTGTTCTGCCTAGCTTCTTAGCCCCCCTCGCACCTCAGTGCTACATCCTTATTTGGTAATATGCAGTATACTGGCATGCCATTGGTTCTCAGAATGTGCTAACCTGATAACGTTCTGTTATCTCAGTTTGAGCTACGTGCATTTTGACACGGCTCCAATGTCCTGTTACCTTTCACCCTCCCTGGGGCCTCCTCAGGCTACACTATCAGCTTCTCTGTCTGCCGCAGCACAGCATTATGGCCCAATGCTGCCCAGTGTAACTAACAAGTTCCAGACGTGCTAACACTACCTAACCTTAACAATGCTTCCCAACAACCCTCTCTGAGATGTCCTTGATCCTGACACCAGGGAAGCAACACACCATTCTGATTTTTCACTGCTGGCCACAGAACCATTTGTCTTTACCTTGGACTAGAAAGTTCCCTAACACAACTGATCTCTTGGAACCCAATGTACATTAGAGCCAATCTCAATACCAGAAACTTGGCTGTTGTGCTACATTCCCCTGAGAATCCATCACCCCCTACATTTTCCAAAATAGCATACTTGTTTGAAATAGGGGTAGCCACAAAAGACTCCTACACTAACTGCCTACCTATCTTGCCTTTCCTGGAGTTAACCCATCTATGTGACTGTATCTGTGACTTGTCCCCCTTCCTATAACTGCCATCCATCACATCCCCTTGCTCTCGTAAATTCCTCATTGCCTCTAAATGTTTCTCCAACCAATCCATTCGATCTGATAGGATTTACAATTGATCGTATTTATTGCAGATATGCTCCGCAGTAACCTGTAAACTCTCCCTAAACTCCCACGTCCAACAAGAAAAGCATATCACTCTACTAAACGCCATTTTTGCTCCTTCTCAATCTACAGACCCAGAAAATAACACCGTCTTATTCTTCTAGAAAACACTGCTCCAAGTTAAATGAATACTTATGACTTATATTTTAATTAGGAGACATATCTCAATAAAACATACAATCAAGAAAGAACTCACTCTACTCACTATGGCAGACTTACTGTAAGACCACGCGCAAATATTAACTTCTGTTTCTGTGCTGTGACCTCTCCCAAAAAGGTTCCTCCAAGATTAGTTGTGAATTTCACTGTTTGTTAATTCTCCCAGATGCACTCCGATGTCCAGCAATACATGAATTCAAACAGCAAAGGCAGTAAATGTGCAGGTCCACTGCTCTGTCAGTTTCTTTTTCTCTCTCTCTCTCTCCTGCACTGACCTCACCATGTGCTTCCTCTCCATTTTAAATTTGCTGTTGTTTTGACTTGTTTTTTTTCTTCAAAGTTCCAAAACAACGCAACAGCATAGAAAACAGTAATTGCTGCTCCTGGAATTCAAGCAAATCACCTCCAACACCTAAAATACCCTGAAAAAGGAGCAGCTGTTACAGCCAGAAATGTTTCCTATGGTCATATAAACTACTAAGGACAGAATTGATAATAGGGAAACTAAACCTGTATCAATCGATGTGAAACCACAGTTAGAATATTCAATGTAATTTTTCTTGCAATATTGAAAAAAAAGAGATAGACACACTGAGGAGGTTGCAGAGGAAGGTTTATAAAGGTGATACCAGAACTGTGTCAGCATCAATGTATTCTAAAATGTTTTGATGGAGTGAATATTAAGAGGGACGTATGGTTGCAGAATCAACACTACCAACTAACAGTTGGCGTACAGTGCTGCAACCAATTTTCCTTTCTGTTCTGGATAGACAGTCTGTTTGGTTAGCAGTGGCAGAGAATGAACCATTAGTGAATCTTAACAAGAAGATACATTTATCTTAAGATGTAGCTTATTGCAAAAATAGCAATAGATATAACTTACATCAGCAGCTAGTGATGACCCCATAGAAACCCAATCTAAACTCTTGATCCTACCCTCAAGATTATATGATCATCAGATTGAATTTAATGCAGCCTCTCAAGCTTTTTCATCTGTTTTATATATGTTATGTGGAGATGTCTGCGTCGGACTGGGGAGGACAAAGTCAGAAGTCACCTGATGAAGAAGCAGCACTCTGAAACCTTGTGATTTCCAATAAATCTGTTGGACTATAACCTGGTGTTGTGCAACTTCTGACTATATATGTCCAGATATCTAACTAATTTTACATTTACCGCAATCCATCTTTATTCTAGTCGCTGACCTCACAATTTTAATTGGTCCAGAGATTTCACAATTCTTCCACAGACTTGAAACTTTAGCAGGTCATTAGATTAATCTGGATTCTGATCTTGACATTAATTGGTCTGTAATCCTTTTTTATTATAATGTTCCTTAACAGGCTTTTTTTTCATCTAAGCATTAGTGGGCAATTGTTCCCAATAGACAAGGTTTCTGCAGTTCTCTGTACAGCTCACTCAACTGCACAGATAATTGCAGTTAGCCCATCGACTCTTGAATGACTATACCATCCCTGTTGAGGTCTCTTCTCCATATCTGTTATTCTTGGCCGAAGCACGGCAACTATTGTGCATGGGGACATCTATTCCAGTGAGTAGCGTGTTGCTTCCAATCTCAGAAACATTTCTGGCATCCCACAGTCTCAACAGCGGAATCAAAGTCTTTGGTAGGACTGGGAATTGAATCTCCAGTTTTTTTCCTATCAATATTTCTGAGGGTGAGAAGCTGCAGTGGAGTTGGGTGGACCAGTAATTTAACAAGGCCGTATCATAGCTAGCATTTTCTTCAAAAGGATTTTGCATCTGGATCTTATGTTCAGCTTCCCCACTGCTTCAACCGTGGGTACCTCTGCATGGTGTAAAATGCTGAAATCCAGAATTAGCTACAAACTGGCTGCAAGATTTCCTGGCAAATTGTTGACCATTATCTGATTTGATCACATCAGGAATCTCATGTGTATAGGATGTTTCATTGAAGACCCTGGTAACTGCTTCTATGGTGATAAATTTTAGTTTTTTTCACTTCTAGTCACAGGCAATAAGGTAAGACCGTCCGTCAAACATATCTAGGTCAGTTCGCAATTATTTCAAAGGTCTGGTGGTGAATGCAGTGAGGATCAGTGATTGTCTCTGCTCGAGTCTATGAATAGCTCAAATTTTACAGTCAGCTATGAGGTCCTCAATCACTTGGAAGATTCCAGATCAAAGAGCCCTGGCTCTGTACTTGGTAATCCCCATGTGGACTTGAAAAATCATGTCTCTGATGTTTTTTTGCAACAAAGCTGAAACTACCCACATTTCAACAAACATTGGGAGGTGTTTGATGAAACAAATTTGATGAATAAAAATAGAATCTTGGTCACCTGTTGTTGTTGAGTTTGATTCAGCCTGTCTTTGGTTTGCTAGCCAGTTTATGACTGTGGCCTGACGGTACGTTTCAGTTCACTAACAGGTTTCTCATTGTAAGACTGTACCAATTTTGCGAAAGAGTACATTAACTATCATTTGTAATCACCCCTGCACGTATTTGATCTCATAGACAAACCAAATAAGATGGAGCTCAATTCTCTATATCCATGAAAGCATCTTTATCAACTATTTCTCATCTAATAGGAATCTCAATGGTTTATGGTCTGTTTCTATCATTGTTTTAGGCCAAGGTTGCTACAAATCTCTTACAAACCCATGTAACCATTTATCCTTTCTAACTTCATATTATGTCTGTTTTGCAATAATGCCCTGAAATAAGATTACAACAAGACACACATCCACTGGCTCCTGACTGCACTGCTCCTATGCATCCACAGTTGTGCTCATCGGAAAGGATGCATTGTCCTGGGACAGGACATCTGTGGACATCAGCGTATCCTCAATCTCCTGAAAAATATCCTCCTGGTGTAATGTCCAACACTGTAATCGAGTCATGGTAAGGAGCTGCCTCAAGAGTTCAATGGTCATTTTCCAGTGACTTCAGACTTTTGTGAATGGAATTGTCACGCCAGGAGATGTTGCAGGTCACAAACAGATTCCTGAATGGGAAGCTGAGTGGAAAGGCAAGGACTGATTAGGGATAGTCAGCATAGCTTTATGCGTGGGAAATCATGTCTCACAAACTTGATTGAGCTTTTTGAAGAAGGAACAAAGAAGATTGATGAGAGCGGAGCAGTAGATCTGATCTATATGGACTTCAGTAAGGCGTTTGACAAGGTTCCCCATGGGAGACTGATTAGCAAGGTTAGGTCTCATGGAATACAGGGAGAACCAGCCACTTGGATACAGAACTGGCTCAAAGGTAGAAGACAGAGGGTGGTGGTGGAGGGTTGTTTTTCAGACTGGAGGTCTGTGACCAGTGAAGTGCCACAAGGATCAGTGCTGGGGCCTCTACTTTTTGTCATTTATATAAATGATTTGGATGCAAGCATAAGAGGTACAGTTAGTACATTTGCAGACAACACCAAAATTGGAGGTGTAGTGGACAGCGAAGAAGGTTACCTTAGATTACAACAGGATCTTAATCAGATAGGCCAATGGGCTGAGAAGTGGCTGCAGATGGAGTTTAATTCAGATAAATGCGAGGTGCTGCATTTTGGGAAAACAAATCTTCGCAGGACTTATACACTTATTAGTAAGGACCTCGAGAGTGTTGCTGAATAAAGAGACCTTGGAGTGCAAGTTCATAGCCCCTTGAAAGTGGAGTCGCAGGTAGATAGGATAGTGAAGGCAGTTGGTGTGCTTTCTTTTATTGATCAGAGTACTGAGTACAGGAGTTGGGAGGTCATGTTGCAGCTGTACAGGATAGTGGTTAGGCCACTATTGGAATATTGCATGCAGTTCTGGTCTCCTTCCTATCGGAAAGATGTTGTGAAACTTGAAAGGGCTCAGAAAAGACTTACAGGGATGTTGCCAGGATTGGAGGATTTGAGCTATGGGGAGAGGCTGAACAGGCTGGGGCTGTTTTCCCTGGAACGTCAGAGGCTGAGGGGTGACCTTATAGAGGTTTACAAAATTATGAGGGGCATGGATAGGATAAATGGACAAAGTCTTTTTCTGGGGTCGGGGAGTCCAGAACTAGAGGGCATAGGTTTAGGGTGAGAGGGGAAAGATATAAAATGGACCTAAGGGGCAACTTTTTCACGCAGAGGGTGGTACCATGTATGGAATGAGCTGCCAGAGGAAGTGGTGGAGGCTGATACAATTGTAACATTTAAAAGGCATTTGGATGGGTATATGAATAGGAAGGGTTTGGAGGGATATGAGCCGGGTGCTGGCAGGTGGGACTAGATTGAGTTGGGATATCTGGTCCGCATGGACTGGACTGAAGGGTCTGTTTCCATGCTGTCCATCTCTATGACTCTATGACTCTGTGACTCTTGAACTGCCTTCATTTTCTGTGGGTTCGGCCTTTATCTATTCTTGTTCTTAACATGTCCCAACAAATGAATTGCTTTGTCTACAAGCTTTGAGTGTAAAAATGCTCCCTAACACCTGTCCTGAATGGTATGGCCCTAATTTTAAGACTATACTCCCTCGTTCTAGAATCCCCAACCGGTAGAAATAGTTAATCTTTATTGACCCTGTGTTTACCTCTAAATAGTTTGAGGATTCAATCAGATCACCCCTAGACTTTCTAAATTCTGGAGAAAACAGGCCTCATTTATAAAATGTCTCCTCATAACTTATTGCCTGAAGTCCAGGTATCATTCCTGTAAACCTACCCTGTACTCTCTCTTATGATGTGCCCAGATCTGTTTGGCTTGGCAGCGTGGAAGGCCCACTTGCTCTTCTTAAATAGGCTTTGCCAACATGCTGTCTGCCAAGGAGGCTTGGTTGACACTGTTCATTCCAAAGGTGGAACTCCACTTTTTCGAGTCACTGTTTGTTCACAGTCTCTGTCATTCCTCCAAACATCCAGACTACTGCATTCAGCACACAATTGGGTTCCTGGAACATATTCTCTGAGCTGTGACTCCGTGATAATTTGTTTTCCTTTTATCAAAGCAGTAGCTACTATAGTTAGTGTTCAGCTCCCCAGGTTGCCTTTCAGAAATGCAGGCGAGCTGTGCATCGTGCTGTTCACACGTGTTACTGAGCTCTCTACTGAGCACACAGCCTGCTGGCAGGCAGTGCTGTTTACACTTAGCTACACACTATCAAGGCAGTGGTAAGCAGGCAGCACAAACCTTTCATCCAATTTGCTTGTTGCAAAACATACCAGTAAGCTAAGTCATGTGACAACTGTATGGAAATTGTATAAATGTGAACTGTTTCGTTATGTCAAAAGTACGATGACAATCAAAACAACTGTGGATGCTTTAAATCAGAAACAAAAACAGAAATTGCTGGAAAAGCTCAGCAGGTCTGGCAGCATCTGTGCAGAGTTAACATTTTAGGTCAAGTGAGCCTTCCTCAGAACTTTAGGATGATACTAGAGGTGGAGAAAACTATTTTACCTTAGAAGTTTTAATAACAAAGGGATTTTCTTCATAACCTGTTGCTACCTTTTCTTTTCAGATGCTGAAATCCTGCTGCCTATCTCAAGCATTTTAGTGAAACATTACATTTTATTCTCGAGTTGGTTTTAAGGGGCTGGAATCCAATTATTAACAAAGTATACAGGAAACATTCAACAGCATCAGTGGGGCGAGAAAGAAAAAGTTCATGTTTCAGGTTGATAAACTTCCATCAGAACAAGGAAAAGTTATAAATGTAATAAGTTTTAAGTAAGAAAGTTGAAGAGTGAGAAAGAACAGAACAGGAAGTTTATAAGAGAGTGGAAGACTGCAGAGATTCAATGAACACAGGGTTGGTTGTTCAAGGCCAAGGGGAAACAAACTCGGGTCAGAAATCATGATCTAAATGTGTACTCAGCATTACGTCCAAAAGGTTATAAATTGCCTGACTGAATGATCAGATGCTGTTCTTTGAGCTGTGAGCTTCAGGAGGCCTAGGTTTTGGAGGTGAACATAACTACAATCTGGAGAATTTAATTTGGTGAAATCTTAATTAAAATCTGAAGCTGCTCGGCCCTCCAAATGTTTCCAGCAGTCTCTTTTCTCTGTTGCAGAATGTTATTTCAGATTTCCAACACATACATTATTTTGCTTTTATGTCCTAACATTATTATTAACCCTGAATTTTACACACTCTTGCAAATTTTCTCCTGGGAAGAATCCATACCAAAACAATCCAAACAGAATGTTTTAGTTCTGAATGATGAACTTCATGTTAAGTACTATTTAGATTCAGTGTTAAGGCTTCTGAGGCACTGTTTCTGATGCAAATCTCCCAGTGCTGCCACTAGACAACTTTTGACATTGGTTGGGAGTCTGGGTTCATAAATTCCTGAAGACCTTTCGGCATGTAATTTTGCACAGAAACAGACTTTGCAGCTTACATCAACAATGACTTGTATTTATAAATTTCTGGTTGTTTAATTGAATATGGGAGCAGGAATAGGCTGATTCAATATTTTAGATATAGATCACCAACATGGAATTTCAGGTTTATTTTGTGGAAAAGTAACAAGATTGCAGGCTTAATTAATAAGACGCAAAATGCTAAGATACAAGAATTAGACATGAAAAGCCTGAATATATGTTGCAAGAGAAAGATCATCGCAAGTGCAGGGATTCTTGGATTTCTCAGTTGAAGGTCGACACATGAATTTAGGTCATAATAACGATTTCATATAGTTTATTAAATAAAGGAAAGCAACACCATAAATTAAGTTTATCATGAAACTTCTGATCCTAATTAAAAGTTGCACAGTGTGATCGTCCATCCCTTTATAAACATTATTTTGCATTTGGTACCCAACAAAAATGTAGGATCTTAGTCTGCATTGCTAAGTAACCTTACACCTCTTTTAAATAGATGGGTTACTTATATATTTACAAGTCCACCTCGATATTGCAGCAGGGTGATTTCTATTATAGAACAGCTAAAACTCACTGTAGCTGATCATATGAAGGTATGTTTAGTTCTTGAAATTATACCCCTCTGTAAGGAAAGAGGAAAATTAACAAAAAAAGATCTGCATCCTTCATAGAAACTTTCAAGACCTTCAGAAATAATAAATTACTTTACAGTTATAGTTAATGTATGATGAAGCAAATGAAGTGTATTTACTGTTGTAATATAAAAAAACACAGCAGCCAATACGCAAACAGGAATGTCCCCTAAACAACAATGAGATAATGAACAAACAAATTTTTATCTAATGAAGCAGACCTTAAAGCTAAGTAATGGCAATAGATTCGGAATGTATATTATGCACCTAGGGCAAATAGTGCCTCAATTTAACAACTCATTTGAAAGACAGCAACATGCACAAAGCGACACTCCTTTAGTACCGCATTGAAATTTCAATCTAGATTTAATACCCAAGTCTTTGGAATGGAACTTGTACCCATAAATTTCTGACTCTGAGGCAAAAGTCCTAACACTGAATCACGGCTAGTACCTTGGTCAGGAAAAGGGAGACATAAATGTTGAAAAACTTAATTTTAAAATCAATTGATATTCCCATGCCACTGTGAATTTTCTTTTTAAACAAAATGACAGAGTGAAGTAGGTACAAATTGTGAGCTGCAAATTCCTGAGCTGAGTAATGCACAACCATTTAAATTCTCTCAGCAGGGATCATTGAAATTGCGCTAGCAATTATAGGATACCATAGCCACAACCTTGTTCCCCATTAAGAGAACTGTTGTTTACAATATGATTGTTATGTCCACTTGTTAGTTAACAGGTGCAGTATCTAAGATTATACTGTATTACTGGTAAGTTATTTAAGGGGCTGCAGTTCATAATTGAAAAGTAAGTGCTGCAAAATTAGTTCTATGAAGTCTATGGCACAGTAACTCTTCCCTTGTATATCATTAAAATGACTGAAGCTTATATACAAATTCAAATATCAACAGTTTGTCACATCTTTCATTATTGGGTATTTATTTCTAACACTGGTATATTTGACAACAATTTTACAAGTACATCTGCTGAACCTTTTGTTTGCTATGATCCACTCAGAATTTAGGTCCATTAAAATGGGGATAGAAAACTATGAGGCAGAAGTGGGTACCACAGATGCTGGAGATCAGAGTCAAGATTAGAGTGGTGCTGGAAAAGCACAGCAGGTCAAGCAGCATCCGAAGAGCAGGAAAATCGACGGTTCGGGCAAAAGCCCTTCATCAGGATTTTCCACCTTTTTCAGCACCACTCTAATCTTTGAGCCACAGAAAACTATGAGACAGTCGCTCTAATTTCTGGTATGAAATCCATATATACAGAATGCAAGCAAAGATAACAACTATGAATTCTTGGAAATTCGGCAAAAGGTATGCAGCCTCTTGCAGCACTTTGTCAACAGCCTTTTGGAAATCTAGGTACACCACATCTAGAGGGTCCTCATTGTCCACCATGTTCGTAATGTCTTCATAGAATTCCAAAAGATGAGTTAAGCATGACCTACCTTTCATGAACTCATGCTGCATCTGCCCAACAGGACAATTTCTATCCAGATGCCTTCCTATTTTTTCCTTGATAATAGGCTCAAGCATCTACCCAGTACAGAAGATAAGTTAACTGGTCTGTAATTCCCCATCTTTTGAATACCTCCCTTTTTAAACAGTAATGTCACATTTGCTGTTTTACAATCTGCTGGAATTGCCCCAGAGTCCAGTGAATTCTGGAAAATTACCACAAGTACTCTTGCTATTTCACCCGCCATCTCTTTTAGTAACCGGGATGCATTCCATCAGGGCCAGCAGATTTGTCTATTCTTAGCTCCATTAGCTTGCCCAAGACTACCTCTTCCGTAATAATAACTGTTTCCAGGTCCTCACCTACCTTTGTCTCCTTGTCGGTTACTGGCAAGTTATTCGTGTCCTCCACTGTAAAGACCAACACAGGATACCTGTTCAATGCCTCAGCCATTTCCTAACATCCCATGACTAAATGCCCCTTCCCATCCTCTAAAGGACCAATGTTTACTTTAGCCACTCTTTTTTGTTTGTTTTATATATTTATAGAAGCTTTTGATATTTATCTTGATATTCTGTACTAGTTATTCTTCTCATGTTCCATCTTACTTTTCTTTATAGCTCTTTTTGTGGCTTTCTGTTGACCTTTAAAGCAAGTGTTAGTTGCTGGAGGAACTCCGGATCAGAATTGATGAGCTGGAATCTGAGCTTCAAACACTGTGGCACATCCGGGAGGGGGAGAAGTACCTGGATGCTTTGTCTCAGGAGGTAGACACACCTGGTAGATTAAATAATTCAAATTCAGTCAGTGATCAGAGACTACAGGATGTGATTGCAAGTGAGGCAGGCAGGGGAATCCTAAACTCAGGAACAGAGGAGCCTCAGCTTTTGACCTTGTCCAACATGTATGAAATGCTTGCTCCCTGTATGGATAAGGAAAAGAGCTGTGGGGAGGATGAACCAGGTGACCATGGCACAATGGTATAGGAGGCCACTCAACAGGAGGGAGCAAAAAGACAAGTGGTAGTTATAAAGGATGTCTATAATTAGGGGGAAAGATTGTATCCTATGCAAGCCGGATCGGGAGCCCCGCATGCTGTGTTGCCTACCCGGTACCAGGGTGCAGGACATCTCTGACCGGCTGGAAAGGATATTGGAGTGGGATGTGGAGGATACAGTTGTTGTGGTCCACACTGGTACAAACAACATAGGCAAGGCTAGGAAGGAGGACCTCTTTGGGGATTATCAAACACTAGGAAGGAAATTAAGGAATAGGTTCTCAAGGGTTTTAGTCTCTGGTTTACTAGCCAAGCCACTTGCAACTTGTCTGAGGGATAAGAAATGTAGGGAGGTAAACACGTGGCTAAGGGAGAGTGTGGGAAAGAGGGGTCCCATTTCATGGGGTATTGGCATCAATTTTGGAACAGGAGGGATCTGTACCAATGGGATGGTCTCCACACGAACTGATCTAGAACCAGTGTTCTAGCAAAAAGGATAAATAGGGCTGACACTAGGACTTTAAACTAGTGAGTCAGTGCGAAGGGAAAGGGTGTATGATGGTAAATAAAAAGGTAAGCAGCAGGTTAGCATGTGTGCTGGAGGGTTTAACTCCAAGGCAGACAATGAAAGAAGTAAAAAGGAAGGATAACTCAGGAGATATAATTAGAGATTTTAGAAATCAGGTGGGTATGAAAATTAGGATACAGGTACTTGATTGCTCATAGCACTCGCAACAAGGTTGATGAGTTTTAAGGGCACAAATCATCGCGAATGAATATGATTTAGTAGCCATTACGGAGACATGGTTACAGGATAGTCATGACTGGGAGGGAAATATCCGGGGTACCAGACTATTCGGAAGGATTGACAGGAAGGTAAGGGAGGTGGTGTAGCTCTGATATTCAAGGATGACATCAGGCGTGCTGTGAGATGATATAGGTTCTATGGAGAATAAAGTTGAATCCATTTAAATGGAAATTAGAAATTCTGAGAAGCAAAAGTCACCGTTAGGCGTAGTCTGTAGACAACTAAATAATATCACCGTGGGCCAGATCATAGAGTCATAGAGATGTACAGCATGGAAACAGACCCTTCGGTCCAACCAGTCCATGCTGACCTGATATCCCAAACCAATCTAGTCCCACCTGCCAGCACCTGGCCCATATCCCTCCAAACCCTTCCCATTCATATACCCATCCAAATGCCTTTTAAATGTTGCAATTGTACCAGCCTCCATCATTCCCTCTGGCAGCTCATTCTATACACGTACCACCCTCTTCGTGAAAAAGTTGCCCCTTAGGTCTCTTTTATATCTTTCCCTCTCACCCTAAACCTATGCACTCTAGTTCTGGACTCCCCGAACCCAGGGAAAAGACTTTGTCTATTTATCCTATCCATGCCCCTCAATTTTGTAAACCTCTATAAGGTCACCCCTCAGCCTCCGACACTCCAGGGAAAACAGCCCCAGCTTGTTCAGCCTCTCTCTGTAGCTCAGATCCTCCAACCCTGGCAACATCCTTGTAAATCTTTTTTGAGTCCTGTCAAGTTCCACAACATCTTTCCGATAGGAAGGAGACCAGAATTGCACGCAATATTCCAACAGTGGCCTAACCATTGTCCTGCACAGTTGCAACATGACTTCCCAACTCCTGTACTCAATACTCTGACCAATAAAGGAAAGCATACCAAACGCTTTCTTCACTATCCTATCTACCTGTGACTCCACTTTCAAGGAGCTATGAACCTGCACTCCAAGATCTCTAAATAATTAATGCCTGTAAAAATGGTATGGCAATTGTCATGGGGGTTTTTAATTTATGTGTCAATTGGTTGAATCAGCTCAGTCAGGGTAGCCTTGAGGAGGAGTTCATTGAGTGTATCCGCGACAGTTTTCTTGAATAGAATGTAATGGAACCGATGAGACAGCAAGCTATCCAAGATCTGATCCTATGCAATGAGACAGGAATAACTAATGACTTCCTCATAGAAGGAGCAATCACAATACGGTTGAATGTAAATTACAGATGGAGAGTATGAATATAAAATCCAATACTAGGGTCCTGTGCTTAAACAAGGGAGACTACAATAGGATGAGGGAGAACTTGGCTAAAGTAGACTGGCAGAAAGTGAGAACTGCAGATGCTGGAGACCAGAGTTGAGAAATGTGATGCTGGAAAAACACAGCAGGCCAGGCAGCATCCGAGGAGCAGGAGAATCAACGTTTCTGTCATAAGACCTTCTTCAGGAATGAGGCTGGTGTGCCAGGCAGGCCGAGATAAAAGGTAGGGGGAGGGAATTTGGGGGAGGGGCGCTGGGAATACAATAGGTGGAAAGAGGTGAGGGTGAGGGTGATAGGCCGGAGAGGGGGTGGGGGCGGAGAGGTCGGGAAGAAGATTGCAGGCCAAGAGGGCGTTGCTGAATCCGGGGGCTGGGACAGAGATAAGGTGGGGGGAGGGGAAATGAGGAAAGCTGGAGAAATCTACATTCGTCCCGGGTGGTTGGAGGGTTCCTAGGCGGAAGATGAGGTGCTCTTCTTCCAGGCGTCGTGTGGTCAGGGTCTGGCAATGGAGGAGGCCAAGGACCTGCATGTCCTTGGCAGAGTGGGAGGGGAAGTTAAAGTGTTGTGCCACGGGATGGTTGGGTTGGTTGGTCCGGGTGTCCCAGAGGTGTTCCCTGAAACATTCCGCAAGTAGGCGGCCTGTCTCCCCAATGTAGAGGAGACCACATCAGGTGCAATGGATACAGTAAATGATGTGTGTGGAGATGGAGGTGAATTTGCGATGGATGTGGAAGGATCCATTGGGGCCTTGGAAGGAGGTGAGGGGGGAGATGTGGGCGCACGTTTTGCACTTCTTGTGGTTGCAGGGGAAGGTGCCGGGAGTGGAGGTTGGGTTGGTGGGGGGTGTGGACCTGAGAAGGTAGTCGCGGAGGGAGTGGTCTCTCTGGAACATTGATAGGGGAGGGGAGGGAAATATATCCCTGGTGGTGGGGTCTGTTTGGAGGTGGTGGAAATGATGGAGGATGGTACGATATATCCGGAGGTTGGTGGGGTGGAAGGTGAGGACCAGTGGGGTTCTATCCTGGTGGTGATTGGAGGGGGGGGGTTCAAGGGCAGAGGAGCGGGAAGTGGAGGAGATGTGGTGGAGAGCATTATCGACCACGTCGGATGGGAAATTACTGTCTTTGAAGAAGGAGACCATTTGGGTTGTTCGGTAGTGGAATTGGTCCTCCTGGGAGCAGATGCGGCGGAGGCAAAGGAATTGGGAATATTGGATGGTGTTTTTACAGGGGTCAGGGTGGGAGGAGGTGTAATCTAGGAAGCTGTGGGAGTCGGTCGGTTTGTAGTCAGTGTCTGTGTTGAGTCGGTTACCTGAGATAGAAATGGAGAGGTCTAGGAAGGGGAGGGAGGAGTCTGAGACAGTCCAGGTAAATTTGAGGTCAGGATGAAAGGTGTTAGTAAAGTGGATGAACTGTTCAACCTCCTCGTGGGAGCACGAGGTAGTGCCAATGCAATCATCGATGTAGCGGAGGAAAAGGTGGGGGGTGGTGCCAGTGTAGCTGCAGAGGATGGACTGTTCCACATATATGACAAAGAGGCAGGCATAGCTGGGGCCAATGTGGGTGTCCATGGCTACTCCTTTGGCTTGGAGGAAGTGGGAGGATTGGAAGGAGAAGTTGGTGTTTTTCCAGCACCACATTTTTCAACTAAAGTAGACTGGAAACAAAGACTTTACGGCGAGACGGTTGATGAGCCGAGGAGGACTTTCAAAGCAATTTTTCAAAGTGCTCAGCAAACGTATATACCAGTGAAAAGGGAGGACTGTAGGAAAAGGGGTAATCTGCCAATGGTGTCGAAGGAAATAAGGGTGGCTATCAAATTGAAAGAGAAGCCATACAAAGTGGCCAAGATCAGCGGGAAACTAGAAGATTAGGAAAGCTCCCTCTGACTACTCCCCACAGACTAGACCATGCTCCCCAAGCTCAGTCAGCTTTATACTCACTCCTTGCTGTTGCTGCTCCACCCTCCAACCACACCCTGCAAACTTGGCCGGGCTTCCTGAGCTCTGTGAGCTTTATACTCACTCCATGCTGCTGCTCCTCCCTCCAACTGCTCCCCGTAGACTAGGTCGTGCTCCCTGAGCTCAGTGAGTTCACTCACTCAATACGGCTGCTGTTCCACCTTCTAACCACTCCCCGCAGACTGGTCAGACCACATTTAGAACATTGTGAGCAGCTTTGGGTCCCAAATCTAAGGAAGGATGCATTGGCAATGAAAGGGATCAAGAGGAAGTTTACAGGAGTGATTCTAGGGATGAATGGCATTTCATATCAGTAGTGGTTGAGGACTCAAGGTCCATACTCAGTGGAGTTTCAAAGGATATTGGCCTGTCTCCATGCTGTAGGACTCTACGACTTACTGAGAGGCCTGGATACAATGGAGGTGGAGAAGATGTTTCCACAAGCTGGAGAGATTAGTACCCAAGGGTACACGCTCAGGAAGAAGGGTTACCCCTTTAGAACTGGCATGAGGAGGAATTTCTTAAGCCAGAGGGTGGTTAATCTGTGGAACTCATTAATTTGTGAAGGCCAAATCACTGGTGTATTTAAGACAGAGATAGATATGTTCTTGATTAGTAAGAGGATCAAGGATTACAGGGAGAAGGCAGGAGAATGGGTTGAGAAATCAATCAGCTATGATGGAGAAGACTCAATGGGCTGAATGGCCTAATTCTGCTCCTTTGCCTAATGGTCTTTATCACAAAAGAACACCTACTCCTCAGCCACACAAGATGACATATAAAAACATATAGCATGTGCTGATATCTTTATAAACAGAGTTCAAAAACCTCAAAACACAGTTCCTTCAAAATAGTTGTTGGAAGCAGGGCAGGCCTGTAAATTCACTTTTGCTTCACAGAAGGAAAAATGAAGGCTGGAAATGTCCAGTGATGAATTCACAATGGCACTTCAAGCAAGATCAGATTTCTAGGCTTTCTGGTCAAACAAGTGGTCAAACCACTGAAGGTCCATCCACTAATCATGTAATTGTAGTTAAAGATAAAAACTTAGTGGTCATACTGTCGTCGTCCTGCAGCTTATTTAACATAAGGCTTTGAAAATCAGCTTTAGGTGTGAACTTCTGTTGTAATATGTGGATGGTGCAGTCTACAGGTGTTACATTGGAAAGGTTGTGGAACATATGTCTTTTATACACTTATTCGGTTAAAATAATGATCAACTTGTTCATTTCCTAGAAACTACTTCATATATGTAGATCTCCCTTCTCTCCTCAGTTTCTTTCCAAATTCCCATCATGCCTTCCCTGAGCTCATCTTGTCCACGAGAACTACCTCCTGTTCCTTTGACCTTATTCCTAATAAAGTATTGATCAGCAAACTTCTCTTACTCTCCATGTTAGCAGACATGGTAAACAGTTCTCTCCCCAATGACAAATGCTTCACATCATTTGCTTTCAACAGCTTTCATGCGCACTCAAAAATAATCATTTAGGCATCACTTGATCTCATTTATGCTTAAAAGCAATTATTCAGCTATCATTTTACATCAATTGCACTCAAGAACAATTACACAGCTATAATTTGACATCCCAAGTGGTCATCAAAAGTTATCATTGTCATCAAATGGAATATTGTAGCACTCAACCTTTGTGGTTAGCATCATTTATTTCCATCAAAGTTCAGAAATGAACAATTGTTTTAGATATTCAGCAATCATGAGGAAAAAGTTTATCGAAGTTTCACATATCAATGAACATTAACAGTATTTTGCCAAAGATTTTTCTTAGTTCTAACATGTACAGTCTGTACCATGTCTTCTGTTTAATAGTCAGTTCACTGCAGATTATGCAATGGGATTATTCGTTGAATCTCTACAGTGTGGAAACAGGCCATTTGGCCCAACAAGTCCACACCAAACTTCCAAAGAGTAACCCACCCAGACACATTCCCCTGCCCCATATTTTCCCTGACTAATGCGCCTAACCTACACATCCCTGGACACTATGGGCAATTTAGCATAGCCAATTTACCTAACCTGTACATCTTTGCACTGTGGAAGGAAACCAGAACAGCCAGAGAAAACCCAGCAAACACAGGGAGAATGTGCAAACTCCACACAGACAGTCACCCGAGACTGGAATCAAACCCAGGTCCCTGGCACTGTGAGGCAGCAGTGCTAACCACTGAGTCACCATGCCGTGAGCATGTAGGTCTATGCATTATGTATATCTACATTATGGAACTTCATTTATTAATAATATTATAATCCTTAGACCCCAACACGCCAAGGTAAATTTATCCAGGTGAAATTATTGTTCACCTAATCGTCAACTCGGAGAGATTTAAGTAATTGTTGCAATTTGTCGGAAATCTTGGATTTCTTTTAAATGGTGCAGTGGATGTGGGCATCACTGTTCAGGACAAAATTTATTATTCATAAGGACTGTTAAAAGTAAAACATGTCAGCGTGACAGACATAAATCAGATCAGGCAGATTTCCTTCTCTAATGGTTATTAGTGAATGAGGTGGATTTTTATGATAATTGACAGGAGTTACCTCATTGCCACAGGCAACTGGATTTGAACACAGAATATTAGCCTGGGAGTCAGGATAACGAGCCCAGTGATTTTAACATCAAGCCACCGATTTGCCAAGTTCTGCTGCACTGGAGTCATGTCAATGTTTCCGACAGTGACCTTCTGAGCAATCTTCTCCTTCACGTGTCACATGAGCTGACTCTGCGACCTCCTCCACTCCAGAAGGTCCTGGAGACCATTCTTCCTCGGTGCCACTTTGTAGAATCTGACTCTCTTTCTCTAGATACTCATGGCAATCTTCTACACTGACATCTCTCCTGGGATACAAAATATACACCTACAATGGAATTTGGTGAGGGGGATCCAATGCCTGGTTATAGGAATTTTGAATCCGTGTTCGAGTGCTAAACCTGCGGTTGCCTGCTGATTCTTTTAAATCCTGATAATTGTCAATCAGTCAAAAAATCATGTGCTTAATCAGGTTTTCAACCAGGCATGAAATCAACTACACTCTGGTTACAATAACCCCTTCCACGAACACCCATCGGCACTTTTGCCAAGTCCACAAAGGTCTTCAAAATTCATAGTGATCCAATGTAATCCATTAGAGGTTTGAAATGTTACAAGTCTCAAAATTCTGTAAATTTTCAGGCGCTCGATAATGGCACACACTCCATGGTGTAGTGGCCAGGAAATCAGTCTCCACTTTTCCTCGAGTTGTCATGTAAGTTTGAAAAAAATATTAAAATATCTAAAGTCTCCAATTTAACTCCAGGCTAACAGAAAACACTGACCAGGCTTCTGTATTAAATAAGAAATATGACTTGTTACAGTTAAACAGATTCTAACCACAGAAAACTAACTAAACTGTCAACATATAACTACTAATTAAAACTCTGTGCCCTTATAAACACCTGATGCACACATAGAGGTAGAGACAGACAGAGAAAAAAATTGGTGTCATGTGTGGCGGATAAACAATCTAGGGAGACAGTTGAATGGCCCAAATCCACAAGATGTGCACAGAGGATCCTTTTGTTTCCTAGAACATTCTGTCTTTAATCTCTCTTGTGCAACTTTTCTTCAATTCTTCACAGGAGGCACAAGATATTGGTATTTTAATCGCAAAGTCGCTTAATTATTGGGTAATGCACAGCTGACAGTAACTGCTGAGGGAAATTAAACTGGCTTTCCTCAGACTTCAGTTAAACAGAAAGAAAAACGCACCACATGCCCTTGCAGAAGTCTGTAGGCTTCTTGCAGAATCATACCCATCGCAATCTGTTCAGTCACACAGGAGCCAATCTAATAATTATTTTCAGGTTGATGATCTATGGCATCCACAACTGGTCAAAACTCCACAAACCAATCAGCAAATCGCTGCTGACCAAATCTCGCTTTGTACACACCTTCTGGTGCCAGCCCATCTATAAACAGCCTCCCCCACTGTTAAAGTAGGAGTGTAAACATGAATTACAATGAGTTTCAGTAAATTGCTTTTTAGAAGTGCAACAATTCCCTCTGCAATGTTTGGTTTTAAAACAGTGTTTTTCCCATTTCAGTTCACAATCAAAAATACAGAACAGTAAAAAGATACAACTTTTGCAATGCAGGGAATATAAGTATCTTCCCCACCATGACATGAACCAAGGAATGGAAGAGATGAAGATGCATGATCCACCACAAGCATGCCCTGAGGTAGCAAGCTACATCATACAACGCATTAGTTTTAATAGGACAAAAAGCCATTTCATTGTGCACAACATTAATCATATCAATAAGCTCTCACTTTGTCGCCCAGAAAGAGAAATAATAAGTAGTATGATACATTAATTATACAATGATATTGCAAGCATGGAATGCAGACTTCAGACACATTATTACTGGCACTAGCTGCAGAATTTAATAGGGTTATCAGAATTTTTTTTCCTTGTTGTTTAATTAACTTTCTTTCCAAATGCTCATTAAATTATGACAAGCCACCATAAAAATATCTCACAGTAATTAACTTTTTTTTTGCATTAACTATTGATGGTATTGTTTCAAAGGACAGGGCTATGCTGAAAGATGAGCTCAGAGAAGACTGGTGTTTGTTCTCACTCCCATCCAACACGATTACATTAAGATGGGTAGAAATAAGGGTTGAGTTTTTAGTCCCATGTTTGTGTTGAGTTTCGCCAGAGCAAGTGGAGGTGCTTACTAGATCTTGACCAATTCGAGAACAACAGCAATTAAGATTCTTAAGAAACGAATTGGCAGCTCGCTGAGGGATATGTTCTCAGTTTGCAGGGCACACTGACTAAACACATTGTCTGCAGCAGGGCAGCTGAGCGGAGTAGAGAGCTTGTTGTGTGTGTACATCGCAGGGAAGTAGGTGGGCAAATCAAAGAGTGAATGGTGCAAAGGGGAACTCTACCACTGGCACAGCGTAGGTCAGAGCAAGTCAGAACAGATAGAGGCTTGAACTATGACACACACTGCCAAAGGTGATGATATCATGATATCATGAGTATATGGATACATCGATATCTGCTGCAAGACAGAATACAAAATCCCTCTTTTCCAAAACAAAATTCCAGAGATATATCTCATTCTACATAGGCATGTGATGTAAATTCAGTAAATATGTCAATGCGACAACACTACACACATTTAAAAGTCAAGCTGACAAGATTAATAATTAAATTTTGATGTCAAATGTCTGAAGATTCGCAACACAGCCCGATGATTGTGTGCCCATCTGGAAAAGTACATTTTATTCTCAGTTGCTCCTGGCTGACATTTTTTCAACTAATTCGTGGGACATAAGTGTTGCTGACCAGACCAACATTTATTGCCCATCCCTAGTTGCCCTTGAGAAGGTGGTAGTGAGCTGTCTTCTTGAATTGTTGTAGTCTCTGTGCTGCAGGTAGATCCACATTGTCATTACAGAGGGAAAACCAGGATTTTGACCGAATGACAGTGAAGAAACGGTGATATATTTCCAAGTCAGGATGGTGAGTGTCTTGGAGAGGAACTTGCAGGTGGTGATGTTCTCACCTATCTGCTGCCCTTATCCTTTTAGATAGTTGTGGTGTTATTGGTTTAGAAGGTGTTGTCAAATGATCCTTGGTGAATTTCTGCAGTGCACCTTATAGATGGTACAGACTGCTGCTGCTGAATGTCAGATGTGGGACTGAGCGTTTGTGGATGTCACCTTCCTGAGTGTTGTTAGAGCTGCACCCATCCAAGTGGGCAATATTCCATCACAATACTAACTTGTGTGTTGTAGACAGTGGACAGGATTTGGGAATTCAGGAGATGAGTTACTCACTCCAGGATTCCTAGCATCGAAGCAGCTCATGTAGCAATACTAAATTATGTGCTAGTTCAGTACAGTTTCTGATTAATAGTCACCCCCAAGACATTGACGGTAGGTTATTCAGTG
The DNA here is from genome assembly GCF_020745735.1 of Hemiscyllium ocellatum. Classification (NCBI taxonomy): domain Eukaryota; kingdom Metazoa; phylum Chordata; class Chondrichthyes; order Orectolobiformes; family Hemiscylliidae; genus Hemiscyllium; species Hemiscyllium ocellatum. Next base: position 84,801,032 of record NC_083405.1, on the reverse strand, counting down.
ACAGTGATGTCACTGGATGTCAGAGAACAATGGTTGGATTTTATGTTCTTAAAGATGGTCATTACTAGGCACTTTTGTGGTACAAATGTTACTTGCCACATTTCAGTCCAAATCTAGCTAATTTCCAGATCTTGATGCATTTGGATATAAACGGACCTGAGGGGTCGTGAATGGTGCTGAACATTGTACAATTATCTGTGAACATCTCCACTTCTGATCTTACGATGGAAGAAAAGCCATTGACGAAGTAGCTGAAGATGGTAAGGCCCAGGGCACCATCCTGAGGAATTCTTGCAGAGGTGTCTTGGAGTTGAGATGACTGACCTCAAACAACCACGACCATCTTCCTATGTGCCACATTTGACTCCAAACAGCAGAACATTCCCCTTTGATTTCCACTGAGTCTAGGTTTTTTTCCTAGGGCTCCTTGAAGTCACAGTTCGTTAAATGAAATATTGATGCCAAGGGTTGTCACTTTCACTTCACTTCTGGAACTCAGCTCCTTTGCCCATGTCTGAACCAAGGCTGTAATAAGGGCAGGAACTGAGTGGTCCTGGTGGAACATGAACTGAGCCTCAAGTGAGCGGGTTACTGCGGAGAATGTGCTGTTTTACATCACTGTTAATGAAACCTTTCATTACTTAACTGATGACTGAGAGTAGACTGATGAGGCGGTAATTGGTTTCATGACCATTATTTGACTTTTCAATTCAAGATTTTTATTGAATTCATTTTCCACCCTTGGCCATGGTAGGAATCGAACTTAGATTCCCAGGTTATTACCTGGATGTCGAAATTACTGGTCAAGTGACAATATCACTATATCATTGACAACTTAATTGTTTTGTAGCTGGTTGCTGTCAGTCAGCATCATAGCACAATTATTGTCAGAATTTTCCTGCACCACACCATGTGCCTGCTTGACATGTTGTCTGTTGGTCTGGACTGGCCCTTCCTCCTTTGCAATGTAATACGATGATGGGTAATTAGACTCACTACAGTGTGGAAACAGGCCCTTCGGCCCCACAAATCCACACCAACCCTCCAAACAGTAACCCACCCAGACCCATTTCCCTCCGACTAATGCATCTAACACTATGGGCAATCTAGCATGACCAATTCACCTGACCTGCACATCTTGGGACTGCAGGAGGAAACCGGAACACTGGGAGGAAACCCACACAGACACAGAGAGAATGTGCAAACTCCACACAGACAGTCACCCAAGACTGGAATCGAACCTGGGTCCCTGGCACTGAGGCAGCAGTACTAACCCCTGAGCCACTGTGCCGCCTCAATGACACCGTGCAGCCGTAATGACTTCACATGTCCTCAGCTGACTGCATTTTTTTTTGGAAACCTTTGCCAGTATCTAGGTCTTTCTGAATGGATTTTTGACTTGCACTCTTTGTCTGCTGCATGGAGGGTTAGTTTTCAACCTGCTAACTGATGGTGTTTCTGTTGTTTTTCCCTCCATCTTTGAAGTGTAAAATTCTCACCACTGTGGTTTGAATTTCGTGAATGGTTCTGATGCTGAAATCTGTACGTGCTTGTGCTCCTGCTGTTGCTTGTCCATTCCTATCTACCAGGCAGAAGATTTTGGGAACCTGCGATGAACTCATATATTGGCATTGTGTGTGATTGTTCCACTGTATAACCGATGAGTGGTTATACATTTGAGTATTGTAGATTATACTGCACAGCACCACTTGTTGGGGCTCCACGTCTTTGAGGACATGTAATGGTTAAATGTTGGTGCTAGCTCTTGTATCAATTTTAGCTTTTAGTGTACTTACCTGCCTTTTGATGTTGATGTTTGTAAAAACTTCTGATCATCTTATGCGATTGATATCTTGCATGAGGTTGAGAATTGAAAGGCTTGGTCATCTTTCAAAGGTTGCTTTATATTTTGTTCACTTCATTGATATATTTATGTGTGTTTGAAACAGTCACCATGTAGCCATCGTTGTGATGTTGCAGTACATTTTTGGTCACCTGAGTCTTTTTCAGGCTCTGGTTTGGCTTTTGAAACCAGACGTTTAGCTCATACATGCCCAATGTCCTTCAGTAGTGCATACTCTGAAGATGAGAAGAAACCCCGACAACATCTGAGCATTTCTTAGAATTAGATTTTATTGTCGTGTGGAATACAGGAATAAAGCGAAAAGTGTACAGTGGCGCTATTCTCCAGTGCCATCTTGGTTACAAAACCAGGATCTTAGAAAAACTGAAATATGTTTAAAAAGAGCTAAATGATAAGCTAACATCCAGATCTCCAAGTCTAAAAGTCTTATTTCCAAAAAGGCAGTTGGAACTCTCAGCCACCGATGCAGGCGTCTGGGCCGAGTCACAGTCTGGAGTCGAGATCAGCCAATTGCTGGGAGTAGCCATACCCTTGTTGCTGCTGATCATGCTGCTGCCACTGCCGATTGCTGCCATTGTTGTTGCTGTCCCAAACACTGAAAGGAGCCATGTTATTTCTGCCGCTGATGCTGTCCCATCCTATTGCCGGGAGGTTACCAGCTTAAGGCCCACTCTGACTGCTGACGCCATGCTGCCTCCTTCTCTGACTGCCAAGAGGAGCCCATGAGGCTACTGCCTCTGATCTCGCCGCCATCTCCGACCGCCAAGAGGCTGCTACCACTCTGCACACTGCCCGCTCTATGATAGACAACAACCCCATTTATGATTGACCTTGTTGGTTTGGTGCATCTTTCTGACCATTTCTATAGTGTCCCCTGTACTTAAACCAAGCAACTGAAGTTGGCCTCCCACTATGTCTTCATATTGACACCTATCTTCAAGCAAGCTGTCAATGTTCAGGCCTTATTCCTTGCTCGGAAGATCTTTTTTGATGTTTTTGATCAAAACAGAGGAATTAATCAACTGGATTAGCCTCTCTGCAAGTTGCTGCACCAAGCAGCAACAAAACTATCCATCGACCATTGATGTTTCTGTATAAAAATTGAGTTGGAGTCTGGTAATCTTGAAATCAATTTTTACCTTGAGCTGGTTCTCAAGTACTGTCCAGATCTTCTTCCGAGCTTTCTTATCATCCTGTTCTGTGGAGACCATTCTTGCCAATAGCAAGCCAAGATGTTTAGAAATATCTTTTTGTGATCATGACACGGTGGCTCAGTGGTTAGCGCTGCTACCTCAAAGCACAAGAGATCTAGGTTCACTTCCAGTCTTAGGTGGCTGTGTAGAGTTAGATATTCTTCCCGTGTCTGCGTGGGTTTCCCCCGGGTGCTCCAGTTTCTTCCTAAGGTCCAAAGATGTGCAGATTAGGTGGGTTGGCTATTCTAAATTGTTCCATAGCCTCCAGGGCTATGCAGGTTATATGGATTAGCCATGGTACATGTGAGTTTCTAGGGTGGGGGTCTGGGTGGGATGATCTTTGGAGGGTTATGTGGGCTTAATGGGCCAAATAGCCTCCTTCTGCACTGTAGATATTCTATGAAGTTCGGTTTAAGGTTTAGTCTGGAAAATACGTTGCTTAAATAGCTGCAATTCAGGGCCCAATCCATAATCAAATGTTTCCCTTCCTTTTCTTGTTGAAAGTCTGTGGGCTTTTTATTACATTGAAGTAGAGTCATAAAGTCAAAGAGCATGAACACAGATCCTTTGGTCTATCTGGTCCATGGTGACCATGTTTCCAAACTAAACTAGTCCCACTTGCCTGCATTTGGCCCATAATCCCTCCAACGTTTCCTATTCATGTACTTATCCAAATATCTTTTAAATGTTGGAACTGTGCCTGCATCCAGTAATTCCTCTGATGTTCATTCCACACACAAATCACTTGTGTAAAAAAGTTGCCCCTTATGTCCTGTTTATATCTTTCTCCTCTCACCTTAAAAATATGCCCCCTGGTTTTGAATTCTCCTCGACCGAGGGAAATTACCCTTGCTATTCACCTTATCTATGCCCCTCATGAATTTATAAACCTCTAGAAGATGATCTCTCAATCTCCTATTCTCCAGTGAAAGAAGTCCCATCTTTTTCAGTCTATTTTTGTTCTCAAACCCTCTGCTCCCAGCAACATCCTGGTAATAATTTCTGAACCCTCTCCAATTGAATAATATGCTTCCTATAGGAGATTGACCAGAACTGTACACAGTAATCCAGAAGCGGCCTCACCAATGTTTTGTACATCTTCAACATCACGTCCCAACTCCTACACTCAGTGGTCTGAGCAATATATCTCAGAGCTTGCCTGTTCCTTTCTTTTATTCATTCATTGTCCTGCCTCTTAACTAACCCTTCTTTTGCTTCAATTTTACCTTAAAGCAGCCACAGCTGTGAAAAAAATTAAGAGTTTTTGTTGATTATAGGACCATGCCTTTAAAAAGTAAAAGACACAGCAAGCCAGACAGCATCAGGAGGTGGAGAAATCCACATTTCACGTGTAACTCTTCTTCAGGACTGGGGGGTGGATGTAAGGGGAACTCCAGATAAAGACAGGGCTGGGGGAAGATTTTGACTGGAGGGAGTAAGGCCTAGTTGGTCAGTGGGAGGAATGAATCCAAATGGTGGCTGGAAGGAAGGGTCGGTCAGAGGAATGGAAGGAACCAGGGAGGGGCTGGAAAGGGAATCAGGTGATGGGAAGGGAGGTTATTTGAAATTGGAGAAATCAGCCTCGGGCTGTAGGCTGCCCAGGCGGAAGGTAAGTTATTGTTTCTCCAGTTTGCGGTCTGATTCGCTGTGGCAATGGAGGAAGCTAAGAATAGTCATGTCAGAGAGGAAGTAGGAAGGGGAATTAAAATGGGTGCTGACTAGGTGGTCTCATCTGCCCCTGCAGGCCCAGCTTACCCAAATGGAAACTAAGGGGAACATTTCACTGAGCCTCTGCAGGGGCCGACCTGACCTCCCAGTCACCACTCATTTCAACCCCCCTTCCCACTCCCTCTTTGACATGTCCATCCTCAGCCTCCTCCATTGCCACAGTGAATCAGGCCACAAATTGGAGGAACAACACCTCACCTTCTACCTGGGCAGCCTGCAACCCGGAGGACTCAGTCCAAGTTCAAATAATCACCCTTCCCATCCACTGACTCCCTTTCCGGCCCTCCCTCCCCCCTTCCATCGCTCTGACTGACCCTTCCTTCCAGCTACCTACTGGATTCATTCCTTCCATGGACCTACCAGGTCGTACCTTCTCCCTGTGTTCACCTTTTACTACCTGACCACTCCCCCCATCTCCCCACCCATCTGCAGCTTCCTTTACACCCACTCCCAGTCCTGAATAAAGGCTACATCCAAAACACTGACTTCTCCACCTCCTCATGCTGCCTGGCTTGCTGTGTTCTTCCAGCCTCCGGCTTGTCTTCCTTGGATTCCAACATCTGCAGTTTTTTTGTCTCTTAATAAAAGATCAGGGCCAGAAGTACCAGATTTCAGCCACTAGACGGAGCTCCAAATCAGGAATGGTAATATAACACCAGCTTTGGTGCCAAATTCAAGGAAACAAAGTGTTGGAACCAACCAACCAACCATTGCAGGGAGGTAACCTTCTCAGGGTTCAAAAATCTTCTTTAATGAGCCTACAAAGTTGTCTTTTTTGCAAACAGGAGGGATGTACAGTTAACTTGAAAATATCCTTTGACTTTTAATATTAATTTTAAATCTGCTGGAAGCCTTTTAGCTGCCAATTTAGTTTTTAAATTTATATAAAGACTTCTAACCACAGTACCTCAATTTGTTTTCATCAGGAATCAAGCTGAAAATTCTTTTTTTTTACTTTGTAAAAACAATACATCATTTCTAGTTTGATATGTATTGAACTTCAAGCAGTAAGAAAGCAAGTTGCTTGCTGGCTGAAGCTAATCAATTTGGATGTGTTGTAACATTCTTCCCTCAGCGCATCGTTCTTCAAGAGAACAGAGCTCACTAAGATGGAGATTGAGATCTTTTTACCATTAGTCTCATACAAATGAAGTAAATGAGAATGTCGAGGTGGGGGGGAAAGAGATGGAACGTTAAGTCTGATTGTAGAATACACAAAGATTGGTTGATAGCGAAGAAGACTTCACTATCAGGAAGATATAGATGGGTCAGTCAACCGGGCAGATCATTAGCAGATGGAATTAACCGTGAAAAGTTTGAGATGTTGCACCAGGTGATGAGACATGGGAGTACTCAAGAAATGGCAGGATACTCAGAGGAACTAGATTACTTATGGTGTGGAAACAGGCCCTTCCACACTGACCCTTCGACTAATTCACCTAACACTACGGGCAATTTAGCATGGGTCAATTCACCTAACCTGCACATTTTTGGACTGTGGGAGGAAACCGGAGCACCCAGAGGAAACCACGCAGACACGGGGAGAATGTGCGAACTCCACACAGACAGTTGCTTGAGGTGGGAATTGAACCCAGGTCTCTGGCACTGCGAGGCAGCAGCGCTAACCACTGTGCCACCGTGCCGCCCACAGGGATCTTGGGTGCCTGTCCATAGATCCCTGAAGGCAATAGGTCAGGTTAATAGGGCGGTTAAGAAGGCATACAAGACACTTGTCTTTATTCAGTTGTGGCAGAGATTATCAACACGGTGATTATGTTGAAGCTAAACTTTGGTTAGACAACAGCTGAAGTACTGGCTGCAGGTGTGGTTGCCATATTATAGGAAAGATGTGACTGCATTGGAGGGAATGCAGATGAGATTCAGCAGGACGTTGCCTGGGTTGGAGCATTTTAGCTAAAAGGTGAGACTGGATAAGCACGGGTTATTTTCTTCAGTGCAGAGAAGGTTGAAGGGGGATCTGATAGAGGTGTACAAGATTACAATGGACAGGCTGGATAGGAAGCAGTTGTTGCCCTTAGTTGAGGGGTCAATAAAGAGGGAGCATAATTTGAAAGGTGAAGGGCAGGAAGTTTAGAGAGGAAAAAACATTTTCACCCTCAGAATGGTAGAAATTTGGAACACACTGCCTGGAAGAGAGTTGAGATGGCCATCCTCACAAGCTTTCAAACTTACATCAATGAGCAACTGAAATGTCACAACATTCAAGGTGATGGGCCAAGTACTGGAAAGTGGGATTAGTTAAGTAGGTTGGCACAGATTCAATGGGCCGAAGGGCCACTTCTGTTATGAATGATTCTCTGACTCGCCATGATGCAGTGATGATATCCTGAGCATGTTCCTTAAAGGTATATTGCTCAACTGCTGCTAGGCAGAATACAGCACCAGCTTTTTCCAAAGAAAATGAATCGCTAACAGATATACATTATATATGCAAAGGCACATTGTCAATTCAACAACTGTATGTCATGTGAAAATAGAGTTAATAAACTAATAATTCAAACTCTGATGTAGTGTTTCAATGTTGGATAACTCGACCTAATCTGGAGATTGCATGCCTGTCTGGAGAGCTATTTATTATCCTCGGTTGCACTTGGCTGACAATGTACTTGTTTTGTCACTAGTTTCTGTTAGTCAGCATCACTGCATAATCATTGTTGTTAGAGTTTACTTCTTCTCTGTCTGTTTGCATGATTGTTGTCTTTTACATTGTTCTGAGTTGGCTTCGGTTCTTTTGCAATGTAGCACCATGAACAGTAATTTTTTTAAATTCACTTGTGGGACATGGGCGTCACTAGCTGGCTGGCATTTATAGCTCATCCTGAGTGGCTCTTCAGGAGGTGCTGAGCTGCACTGTTGAACTGCTGCAGGTCACTCACTATGGGTTGACCCACAACGTCCTCAGAGAGAGAATTCCAGGATTTTGACCAAGTGACAGTGAAGGAATGGCAACATATTTCCAAGTCAGGATGGTGAGTGGCTTGGAGGGGTATTTGCAGGTGGTGCTGTTCCCATGTATCTGCTGCCCTTGTGCTTATACAGGTCATTCTGTTATAATGCATGTTTCATTACCACAAATTCACTGTAACACAATGACAAATTGGGTGTGTTGCTTCTTCAGCGCAAACTTTTAAAACGTGTGTTGGCTGTAACACAATTACATTGCCAACACTTTAAGCACTGTTTCTAAAGCATGATTTTTCTATAAAGCAGTGTTGCGCAAGAACACAACCATCAGGCGTTATAAAATAATTGACTGTAGATGAAAGTGTTTGTGAGTTTGGAAGGTGCGGTCTGAGGATCTATTGTGAATTTCTGCAATGCAAATCGTGCAGCCATAGAGTCATAGAGAAGTACAGCACGAAAACAACCCTTCGGCCCAACCCATCCATGCCAACCAGATATCCCAACCCAATCTAGTCCCACCTGCCAGCACCTGGCCATATCCCTAAAACCCTTCCTATTCCCATTCCGATGTCTTTTACATGCTGCAATTGTACCAGCCTCTACCATTTCCTCTGGCAGCTCATTCCACATATGTACCACCTCTGTGTGAAAACATTGCCCATTAGGTCTCTTTTATATCTTTCCCCTCACACCCTAAACCTATGCCCTCTAGTTCTAGACTCCCCCACTCCAGGGAAAAAATACTTTGTTTATTTTTCCTATCCATGCCCCTCATGATTTTATAGATAGTACACAATGCTGCTACTTAGTGATGGGGGTGGAGAGAGTGGATGCATGTGGTTTTGGTGTCAATCAAGCGGCTACAGTTTCCTGCATGGTAATCACATCCAGGCCAGTGGGGAGTATTCCAGCACATTCCTGACTTATGCCTTGTAGACGGTGGGCAGGCAAGCCACAGTAATCCCAGCCTCTGACCTGCTCTTGTAGCCACTTTGCTTATGTGGCCAGTTCACTTGAGTTTCTGGTCAATGGTGACCACCAGGATGGAGATAGTGGGGAATTCAGTGATGGCAACAGCGTAGAATATCATGGAGCAGTGGTTACATTATCTCTTATTGGAGATGTTTGTTGCCCAGCATTTGTGTGGCACAAATGTTATTGCCACTTCTCAGGCCAAACCTGGATATTGTCCAGATCTTGTTGCATTTGAACATGGACTGCTTCAGTATCTAAAGAGTCACATATGGTGCTGAACATTGTGCATTTGTCAGTGAACAGCCCCACGTCTGACCTTATGATGGAGGGAAGGTAACTGATGAAGCAGCTGAAGGTGGTTCGGTCCAGGCACTCCTGTGAGGAGCTCCTGTCCTGGAGCGGAGATGACTGACCTCCAACAACCACAAGTCAGGTATGACTCTGATCACCGGAGAATTTGCTCCTGGATTTCCATTGATTCCAGTTTTGCTAGGGCTCCTTAATGCCAAACTCAGTCAAATGTGGCCTTATTACTGACTCTCATCTCACCTCTAGAATTCAGCTCTTTTGTCTATGTTTCAACCAAGGCTGTAATGAGTGCAGGAACTGAGTGGCCCTGGTGGAACCCAAACTGGGCGTCACTGAGCAGGTTATTGCTGAGCAGGTGCTGGTGATAGCATTGTCAATGACACCTTCCATAACTTAACTGATGATCGAGACTGGACCAATAGGGCAGCAATTGTTTGGGTTGGATTTGTGCTGATTTTTACATACAGGACATACCTGAGTGACTTTCCATATTGTCAGGTAGATGCCAGTATTGTATCTGTACTGGAACAGCTTGGCTAGGGGAGCAGCAATTCAGGAGAATGAGTCTTGTTACCAGGATCCACAGCCTTTGCAGTATCCAATGGCTCCAACCATATATTAATTTCATCTTGAGTGAACTGAAATGCCTGAAGACAGATGTTGTTAATACTGGGGGCCACTAAAGGAGACTGAGATGGATTATTCACTTGGTACTTCTGGCTGAAGATTGTTGTGAAAACCTCAGCTTTACCTTTTTCACTGATGTGCTGGCCTCTTCCATCATTGAGGATGGGGACATTTGTGGAGATTCCTCCTCCTCCAATGAGTTGTTTAATTATCCACCAGGATTGCAGAGCTTAGATTGGATCCATTGGCTATGGGATTGCTTAGTTCTGTCCATCACTTGCTGTTTATGCTGTTTGGCATGCAAGTAGTCCTGTTTGGTAACTTCACCATGTTGGCACCTCATTTATAGGTATGACTGGTGCCGTCTTCATTGAACCAGGGTTGATCCCTGACTTGAGGGTAATGGTTAAGTGGGGATATGCTAGGCCATGAGTTGCAGATTGTCCTGGAATACAATTCTGCTGCTGTTAATGGCTTGCAGTGCCTCATAGATAACCAGTCCTGAATTGTTAGATCTGTTTGAAGTCCGTCACAGGACTTTGTCTCCACAGGGACTGTGCTGTGATCACTCTTACCAATATGGTCATGGACAAATGCATCTGCAGCAGGCAGATTGGTAAGGATGAGGTCAAGTGTGATTTTTCCTTGTGTTGGTTCCCTCAGCACATGCCACAGACCCAGTCTAGCATATCTTTCCTTTTGGACCCAAAGAGCTCAATTAGAGGTACTGCTGCCGAATCACTCTTGGTAATGGACATTGAAATTCCCTACCATATTGCGCCTTAGCCAAGTGCTGTTCAACTTGGAGGAGTACAGATTCATCAACTGAGGGAGGACGGTACAGGGTAGTCAACCAGAGGTTTCCTTACCCATGTTTAATCTGAAACCATGAGACTTTATTTGGTCCGGAGTCAATGTTTAGGACTCCCGGAGAAACTCCTTCCAGACTGTATACCACTGTGCCACCACCTCTGCTGGGTCTGTCCTGCCAGTGGAACAGGATGTACTCAAGAATGGAGGTTGCTGGGACATCGTTTATAAGGTATGATTCCTTGAGTATAATTATGTCAGGCTATTACTTGATCAGTCTGTGAGGCAGTTCTCCTAATTTTGGCACTAGCCTCCAGATTTCAGTAAGGAGGCCTTTGCAGGGTCGACAAGGCTGTTTCTATCATTACCTGTTCCAGTGCCTAGGCCGAAGCCGGGTGGTCTGTCCAGTTTCATTTCTTTGTTGAGACTTCATAGTGATTTATACAACTGAATGGCTTGTTAAGCTATTACAGAAGGAGGTTTGAAAGTCAACCACATTGCTGTGGGTCTAGAATCACATGTCGGCCAGACCAGGTGAGGATGGCAGATTTCCTTCCCTGAAGGACATTCATGAACCTATACTAAACCTGGGCTGGTTACATACCTTAGAAACACCAAACCCAGGAAGAAGGGCACAGACTGGAAAGTGAGCTGACTGTGCCTCAGACAAGTGAAAGCATATCTGTTGCTGCTGATGTAGTTTCCTTTCCTGTGACTTCAGAGGGCCTGCATCTGTGCCCAGCTGATCCAGGCTGTGACTGTCTTCCTCACCCAATGGGAGCTGCCCACGTCCGCCTTCTCCTGCTCAGGGCCATAGTCAATGCTCCAACATATAACAATGAGCAAGAACCCACCAACATGACTTTATCTTTGCTGCTGGAAGCTTCAACGGTCTGACGATGCTTCTCTGAGCTGGCTGAGACTGCATTTAGCCTGGTGTAGACGATGGAATGGAAGTTGCCTGAATGTGTATATCTATGGGTGATCTGAGGAGCAATGATGAAAATTAACAGACAGCATCAATCTCTGTAGTGCTGCAGCTTCGCAATGCAATTCAGTCTTCAGCACATTGACAAATAAGGAAGGAACTAAAGCATCCCTTTAAATAAACACATAGCATTCCCTAATCACCATCTCTGCCATCAATGCTCAAGTTCACTTCACCAAAGTTTCTCATGGTCTCCGATCCTGTTGATGTCCATAGTCCCATTCTCCATGATGGCAATTACATTCAGATACACACACTCTCCTCATTTTAAAGGCACCTTGGGCATTGTCTGCCTATTTGTCCTGCAAGAACAAAGTGGACAAGATAAGGTACAGCTAACATGTACGACCAATGCCAGAATTCCATTTCACTTGAAGACGTATTATTCAGTGGTTAGTTGTCCTAAGCAGCACTATGGTGGTGAACGGTTCTGAGGAGTGACTAAGTTGTCTGCTGAAAAGTGAATAGCCAGAGACATTTTGCATTCACTTGTCCAGACCATATCAGGATATAAAACCAATTCCTAAGCTGCATCAAGTTTCTGAGTTACCTCCACTCAAACCTGTCCTGAAGAAGAGACACTGGTCCCAAAACATTGACCGTGCTTCCTCTCCACACTTGCTGTCAGATCTGCTGAGCTTCACCAAGAACTTTTCATTTTGATCCATTCAAGCCTGTGTGTCTGGGTGCAGGATGGCCTATCCCTGCCACCATCCAAACAGAGGACCTCTCTCTTCTCCCTCATGGCCTATAGGATCGCCATTAGGCCCATATACATGAATCAAGGAGCAACAAGCCCAGGTTCACAGTCTCGGTCTCCTGTGAGGCATCTTCAAATTTGAAGATGAAGCAATGAAGCAATCGCATAAATCGTCCTCAGTTCTTGTTCCACAAAACAGAGGTGTCCCTGTGGAAACATAGTAAGCTTTGTAATTGCTTTACCCTGTGTGGATTCAGTACCCAGCTTCTATTTGCTGTCCCAAGAAGGAATAACCTACCTACCGTGCCAGCTGTTGCCTACAGTATAGCTGCAGGCAATCAAGACTGGAATTCTTTAGATGTTTAAAAAGGCACATTTTCCAACACAAAACAATGGCAAAATATTATTTTCTGGAATTCTCCAAGTGTGAAAAGGGAAAACATCTTTACAGAAATATACAAAACGCAACACAAATTCTTGTTAATTTTTAATACATTCTAAGGATTTAAATTATGTCAAATGACAACAGTAATATCCCAGACCCAGTTTCCTGAGACCATGTCACACTAACCCAGTTTCCTTTCCTTCCTGCTGCCAAGTTCAGGTCTGCTCAAGGTGCAAGTGATTACACGATAGTAAAATCATATATAGGTCAATTATTTTTAAAGAGATGCTTTTCCTATGACCCAAAAAGAAGACAGAAAGCGGAGTTAGATCAGACTCAACATGTTAACTCTGTTTTTCTCTCTCCACAGGAGCTGTCAGACCTGCTGGGTTTCCCCAACACTTTGTTTTTATTTCAGATTTCCAGCACCTGCGGTACTTTTGTTTAAGAAGATAGTATCTGGTAGAAAGTCTGTTGGAAGCACGCTGGTTATCTTTTAAATGTCAAAACATCTCTCAACATTATTAAAAGAACTTACACTTATGTAATGTTTATAACATCTTTGGGATGCTGCAAAGTATTTCACTCACAGTGACTTTCTCTCGAAGTGCGGTTACAGTTACATCATCAAATGTGACTACCATGCTCCATATCTCAGGTTTGATAAGTGGATTCCCCATGGTTTAGATTCCCTACAGAATGGAAACAGGCCTTTCAGCCCAACAAGTCCACACCAACCCTCCGAAGAGTTAATCCACCCAGACCCGTTCTTCCAACCCGATATTTACCCCTGACTAATGCACCTAACACTCTGGGCAATTTAGCATGGCCAATTCATTTGACTTGCACATCTTTGGATTGTGGCATGAAATCAAAGCACCCAGAGGAAACCTGCACAGACAGAGGGAGAATGTGCAAACTCCACACAGACAGTCGCCCAAGATGGGAATTGAGGCCGGGTCCCTGGTGCTGTGATGTAACACTGCTAACTACTGAGCAACCGTATTGCTCTTAATTCTGGGGCATATTTTAAATTGTCACATAGAAGTATGAGGATCTAAGTGACAACATAAAAATAGATTTTAAAATTTAACAGCAGAAATAAACAAATGTTAAAATTTCAGCCTCTTTTACATGTTCTGAAGTATTTTAATCACCAACTAACTACATTGGATCCTTATTTAACATGGGCCTAATTTATATCTACCATCTTACATTTTAATAGCCGGTGGATATAAATAAACTCAAATGAATATTGAATAGAACTACATCTTGTAACAAGGAGATATTTTCAAATTGCTGATCCCAGGCAACAGAATGTGCAAATCAGATTCCACTAGGAGAGAACATCTCAGCTCTCTCTACTCCAAACCCACCTCTACAATGAGAAGCTAAACAGAATACCCAGCTAGGTGCTCACTTGTATTTTCTTGCCATTCTTCACCTCACATTCTATGGTTATATCTGTTTATATTGGTTGGTTACTTCAAAAGAGGTTATCCATTTGAAGTACTTCCACAAGCATGTGAAGGTTTAATGATTCTATTTCAATTCTAGTTCAATTCTATCTTTCATTACAGAGTCATAAAGTCATAGAGATGCACAGCACAGAAACAGACCCTTGGGTCCAACCCGTCCATGGCAACCAAATATCCCAACCCAATCTAGTCCTACCTGCCAGCACCCGGCCCATATCCCTCCAAACCCTTCCTATTCAAATACCCATCCAAATGTCTTTTAAATGTTGCAATTGTACCAGCCTCCACCACATCCTCTGGCAGCTCATTCCATACATGTACCACCCTCTGCATGAAAAAGTTGCCCCTTAGGTCCCTTTTATATTTTCCCCTCTCACCCTAAACCTATACCCTCTACTTCTGGACTCCCACACTCCAGGGAAAAGTCTTTGTCTACTTATCCTATCCATGCTCCTCGTGAATTTGTAAACCTCTATTAGGTCACCCCTCAGCCTCCAAAGCCCCAGCCTGTTCAGCCTTTCCCTATAGTTCAAATCCTCCAATCCTGGCAACATTCTTGTCAATCTTTTCTGCACCCTTTCACGTTTCACAACATCTTTCCGATAGGAAGTAGATCAGAATTACACACAATATTTCAACAGTGGCCTAACCAATGTCCTGTACAGCCGCAACATTACCTCCCAACTCCTGTACTCAATACTCTGACCAACAAAGGAAAGCATACCAAACGCCTTCTTCACTATCCTTTCTACCTGCAACTCCACTTTCAAGGAGCTATGAACCTGCACTCCAAGGTCTCTTTGTTCAGCAACACTCCCTAGGACCTTACCCTTGTGTATAAGTCCTGCTAAGATTGCTTTCCCAAAATTCAGCACCTCGCATTTATCTGAATTAAACTCCATCTGCCACTTCTCAGCCCATTGGCCCATCTGGTCAAGATCCCGTTGTAGTCTGAGGTAACCTTCTTCACTGTCAACTACACCTCCAATCTGCAAACTTTCTAACTATACCTCTTATGGTCACATCCAAATCATTTATATAAATGAAGAAAAGAAGTGGACCCAGCACCGATCCTTGTGGCGCTCCACTGGTCACAGGCCTCCAGTCTGAAAAACAACCTTCCACCACCACTCTCTGTCTTCTACCTTTGAGCCAGTTCTGAATCCAAATGGCTAGCTCTCCCTGTATTCTGTGAGATCTAACCTTGCTCACCAGTCTTCCATGGGGAGCCTTGTCAAACTCCTTACTGAAGTCCATACAGGTCACATCTACCGCTCTGCCTTCATCAATCCTCTTCGTTACTTCTTCAAAAAACTCAATCAAGTTTGTGAGATATTATTTCCCACGCACAAAGCCTTGTTGACTATCCCTAATCAGTCCTTGCCTTTCCAAATACATGTGCATCCTGTCCCTTAGGATTCCCTCCAACAACCTGCCCACCACCAACATCAGGCTCATTGGTCTATGGTTCCCTGGCTTGTCCTTACCATCTTTCTTAAACAGTGGCACCACATTAGCCAACCTCCAGTCTTCCGGCACCTCACCTGTGACTACTGATGATACAAATATCTCAGCGAGAGGCCCAGCAATCGCTTCTCTAGCTTCCCACAGAATTGTAGGGTACACTTGATCAGGCCCTGGGGATTTATCCACTTTTATGCATTTCAAGATATCCAGCACTTCGTCCTCTGTAATGTAGACATTTTTTCAAGATGTCACCATCTATTTCCCTACATTCTATATCTTCCATGTCCTTTTCCACAGTAAATACTGATGCAAAATACTCGTTTAGTAACTCCCCCATTCTCTGTGTCTCCACAGAAAGGCCGCATTGCTGATATTTGAGGGGTCACAATTAGAGTGGCAGTGGAAAAGCACAGCAAATCAGACAGCATCTGTGAAGCAGGAAAATCGATGTTTCGGGCAAAAGCCCTTCATCAGGAATGGGCTTTGAGGGGCCCTATTCTCTCCCTAGCTACCCTTTTGTTCTTAATGTATCAAGCCTGCATTAGCAATTCAAAGACAACTTGTTATGCAAGAATCTATTATATTTGTCTGATCTGAATCTGCCTTGTTCAGTGTGATCACATATCAGTCAGAAATGATGGAATGCCCTCCTTAGAACCTTTCACAATTCGCCATGTTCTTCCAGGAATAATGACATGTCCTTGCAGGTCCGTTCCTTCCTGTGATACTGCTGTTGTGGTACAAACTAACTTAGAGCATCCATGCTTATAATAAAATAATGTATTTTTAAAACAAAGTATTGAGTTTTTCTTGGGAAAGGAATGATGACATGAGTTCTGGTGAATCGTGCTGGAATTAAACCTGAAAAATATGCCCTTTGTGAAAGAGAACTGGAAATCCAGGGAGCACAGTTCAAGCTAAGAGAAAATTAGCATATAAAAGAACGGATATACAAGAGATTCGTTTAACAATACATTAAAGCAGTTTTGCTAAAAGGTCTCATCTTTCAGTAATATTGGGAGCAGAGCTCATATCCTGGCAAAAGTGTGCCTGAGGAAATATTGCTAAGATTAAAAAGAATTATTTTCCTCCACAGGAAAACTCTTTTTTGATATACACATGTTTTCATCGGATTGAAACTAATTCTAAAAGCTTCTTCCTTTAGAAAAGGGAGCAATCTCAAAATTTAACTGCATTGAGAATGTGCTGAAGGAAAGATGATGGAAGTCTTAAAAATATGGCTGTCAGACAAAAATAATTAAGTATCAGAGAATCTTACAAGGTTAACGCACGCAAGGAGGCCATTTGGCCCATTGCACCTGCTTGTTAAATGAGCATCATTACCTAGTGCCAATGTCTGGATTTTCCTTCATATCACTGAATATTATACTTATCCAAATAATCATTCAATGAATACCTTCTTGAATATCGCAGTTGAACTTGCCTCCTCCAGGAAGTACGTTCCAACCTCTAACTACTTGCTGAGTGAAAACGTCTTTCCTTACTTCATTCTTTCGCAGATCCCTTTAAATCTATGCCCTCATGTTCTGTTTCCATTTTTCTAGTGGAAACAGTTTCTCCAACCCAAGTGTTAGAACAATTTCATGCACTATAAAGACATTGTGGGTGAATATCTGCTAGGTTCTCCTACTCATCCATTTTTAGGAGGAAGAACTAAAACATCCTGGACAAATGGCACAAAGCCATGAAAATTCATCTACATTCTTTCCATAGACATGGCAAAACAGAGATCTTGTCCTCACAAACAAACAAAATTAAAACAATGGATTTTCAACATACCAATGTAAACAAGTCTCAATGAAAAGTTATAAAGAAGTTTTCAGGCAACAAAGACCAGAAATATATTGCTTTGGCTCTGGAAAAGCTTCCAAAATGAAAGGTAAAATTTTATTTCATCAGCTGGATGTCTGTCACAGGCAGTGACTTATCATCATGCTTGGAGTCTTCCAATCGAGCTGATGAGAAATCCATAATTTATATTTGTGTAGTATGATAAAGTCAAGGAAAAATAAACACAAATTATGCTTCAATGAATGCACAATAATATTGAAGCTCTATCTTCTTTACTCGCATGGAGCATTAATAAAATTCCTGCTGCTCTGCCTGGTTAGGACCAACTCCCACTTTGAGCATTTCAAAGAAGCCATGTGGGCAGCACAGTCGCTCAGTGGTTGGTACTGTTGCCTCACAGTACCAGGGAGCCAGGCTCCATTCCAGAGTTGGGTAACCGTCCGTGTGGAGTTTGCACCTTCTGCCCAAGTCTGCATGAGTTTCCACTGGGTCTCGGGTTTCCTCCCACAGTTCAAAGGTGTGCAAGGTAGGTGGATTGGCTATGCTAAATTGCCCTGTAATGTTCAAGGATGTGTACGCAAGGTCGATGAGCCAAGGAAAATGCAAGGTTACAGGGATAGAATGGAGGCTAGGGCTGGTCTGGGTAGGTTACTCTTCGGTGGGTCAGTGCATGACTTGATTGACCAAATGTCCTCTTTCTCCACTGTAGGGATTATATATTAATCTGGAACTTTATGACTTCTCTTACTTACCAGTTTGAGGTATGTGCCTGAAATGTATTCTGGACTTTTTGGATTAGATTCCCTACTGTATGGAAACAGGCCCTTCAGCCCAACAAGTCCACACCGACCCTCCGAACAGTAACCCACTCAGACCCATTCCCCATATCCACCCCTGACTATGGGCAATTTAGCATGACCAATTCACCTAACCTGCACATCTTTTGGATTGTGGGAGGAAACCGGAGCACCTGGAGGAAACCCACGCAGACACGGGGAGAATGTGCAAACTCCACACAGACAGTCACCCGAGGCTGGAATCGAACTGGGATCCTGGTGCTGTGAAGCAGCAGTGCTAACCACTGTACCACCGTATTTCCAGGCATCAGTACCATGTCTATAATTCTACATTCTTTTAAAGTGGCAAAGTGAGCACATCGAACATCAACAACCAGAAATACTGTTTATCTGCTTGACTCGGTTTTTGAAATGCAATGCTTGCAACAGAACAGAAGGCTCACTTGATTTCAATCTTTCATCAGTGGAAGGTGTATTATTGAGATGATACTTGCACTACCTTAAGGAACGTAGCCACTAGTTGGTCACTAAATAACAGTGGGTCTAGAATGAAATAGGCAGGTGGAGGAAACCTCAAAAGAAAAGAACTGCAGATGCTGAAAACCAGAAACAAATTCATAAATTGCTGGAAAAACTCAGCAGGTCAGACAGCATCTGTGAAGAGAAAGCAGGGTTAACATTTCAGGTCTAGTGACTCTTCTTCAGAGCTCAAGAAACTTACATTAAGCAGTTTCTGAAAAGTAAACCTAATGCACAGCTTTGGACTTTGATTTCCAGACCTATAAGGTGACTGCAAATGCCCAATGTTGGTCCAACATATTGTGGAGATAGATGTAAATTCACCATTAAAGGGAGTAAAAGGATGCACAGAGTTGAGACTATGCCTAAATGAGGCATAAAACAAGTGTGAAGTTAGAAATTTGGCTCATAAAGCAATTCAGTACATAGCAGAGAAGAAGTATATTTTTTTTCTATTGTTTTTCTGCATGCATAATTTGTAAAAGATTAAGATTGCTTCCTAGAAATAGAGAGCATACCAAAGACAGCAGTAGGAATTTGAACAGATATGTTGGGATGGAAGGGGAGGTGAATTTGTGCTTCAGTGAATACAAAAGAAAATATAAGTCTGATATAACAAGAAGGAAATTAAGTTATGGAGTGGTTGAGTGGCTGTGAACATTGCTCTTACCTAAAATATCCAATTTTAATCTAAGCTTATCATAACTTGAAATAATAAGAATATTAGTAGGACAAGAGGCATTAATTAAAACTAATTTAAGATTATTACTAACTGATTAATACCTGAGACACAAACGTACTAATGTAGAATAAATAAGATTAGAGAGTTGAATGCACAATTCAACAATTAGTTTAAAAGAAATAAGCACAGGCAGCTACTGCTGCTTATTTGAGTCTGTCTCCTTTGTTAAATAGAGATATTACATTTCCAATCCACTGGGACCTTTCCAGAGGCTACAGAAGTGAGAACTGTACCATTAAGATGGTCTTCAACTTAACTGTACTAGATCAGTATTCTGTTGAGTCATATAACTAGGGCAGTAGAAAGGTCCCTGAACTTAATGGTGGAGCAAGGGAATCATGTAAGGCAAGAAGTGGCGTAATTAAGAGAAAAGGCAAGCAATAAAACAGGATAATAACATGTGAAATGATAATTAGAGTATAGCAGGAAGGGACAGAAAGCATTAGACTGCACTAGCAGATAAGCTTAAGGTTTGCCAGAATGATTAAACAAAACAACACTAAATGCTTTACATCTGATCGCATGCAACATTTGTTACTAAATGAATGAATAAACAGCACACATAAAAACACCAAGGCTCAGACCCTAATGTTCAGTGTATTTGACATTTTGGAAGGAGGGGAAACTTGCAAAAGGTGGTGGGGCAGATCTGTTCATTAACAACAACATGAGTACAGTAGCAAGAGATGACCTTGGTTCAGAAGGTCAGGATGTAAAATCAGTTTGGAGAGAGATAAGACAGTCAAGGTAAGAAGCCAGTGTGGGAATAGTTTCCCGGCCCTCGAACAGTGGCTACAGTGTCGGATGGAGTATACAGCAAAATGTAATGGTGGCCTGTAGAAAGCTACTGCAATAATTAGAGCTAGTTTTGATCTTCATGTCGATTGAATGAATCAA
Organism: Hemiscyllium ocellatum; assembly: GCF_020745735.1. Classification (NCBI taxonomy): domain Eukaryota; kingdom Metazoa; phylum Chordata; class Chondrichthyes; order Orectolobiformes; family Hemiscylliidae; genus Hemiscyllium; species Hemiscyllium ocellatum. The sequence goes on along the minus strand of NC_083405.1, from coordinate 84,780,816 downwards.
ATAGTGAAAGGTAGCATTGAAGATGGGTTCAAAGAGTATATTCATGAAAATTTCTTAGAGCAGTACGCTCTAGTGCTAACCAGGGAGAAGACTAATGTGTGATGATGTAGGATTAATGAATTCTCACAGTAAAGGAGCCTCTTGACAACAGTGATCATAGCACGATAAAGCTTTACATTCAGTTTGGGAATGAGTTGTCTGAGATGAATGCCTTAATCTTAAATATTAGCATTCACAAGGAAACAAAGACAGAGTTGGCTGAAGTGAATTGTAAAATGGGTTCAAATGTGGGGCAGCTGAGAAACAGTGGAAAAGGAAGTTATTTTCCTTACCTCAGACTTAAATGGGAGACACCAATATTTTAAACTGTGACCTCTCATTCTGTACTCCCACACAAAGGGAAAGATCCTCCTAGCATCCACCCTAGCATATTTCCTCAGGAACTTTATATGTCAGAATACAAGCTAATTCACAAATTCATTGAATTTGGGCCCAACCTGTTAAATATTTAATCTAAAGACTAGACCTTCTTCCCAGGAATCAAGTCAAACTCCTCTGAACTGTTTTAAATACAATTCTATCATTTCTTATAAACGGAGACTGAGACTTTACACCATACAGATGTGGTCTAACAATGCACCACCATCCGATATAATCATGGCTAATCCTCTATCTCAACACAATATTCATGCTTAGTCCCCATGCCCCTTGATGCTTTTAAGATCTAAAAATGTATCTATCACTTTCTTGAATATATTCAGTGACTTGGCTTTCACAAGCCTGCTGTGGTAGGGAATTCCCCAGGTTGATGACCCTTTGTGAAAAGAAATGCTTACTCATCTCAGTCTTAAATTATCTACTCTGTATTCTGAGCCAGTGTCCCCTTGCTCTAGACTTTCCAGCCAGGGAACACATTCTTCCTGAGTTGAGTCTGTCCAGCCCTATAAACATTTTGTATTTTTCTCACAGACATATTTCCGACCACATCTTGTTAAGCTCAGCTTATTAACTACCTACCCCAGCTCTCCAGTGCTCCCTTGCCCAATTCTGGCCCCATCTTACTACATACTGTCCCGTAAACAAATTGCCGCCAAGCAACTATGCATGAAATGGCAAGTATACCTGATGCCCAAAGTATCTTGATTTAAGGTTGCTCTGCACCAGAACAAGCATTGGCAATCTGGCATTGTTGGCCCTCACCAGCAACATAATGGCACAGCAGACACAAAGCCATGCTCCTCACGGCACACAGTTGGTGCAGCTGTTGCTTAACTGTCAGGCCTCATATTTTATCTTTCTTTAGCTACATCCTGTTTAAGTACCCTCATTAATTCACCACTACTCTGTCCCCAATGCCCAAAGTAAATCCAATGCTTGTCATTGTCCAGTAGGTAAAGATCACAAGAGAGCAATTGAACAAATCCAAACATGAGTATTTTTTCCAGATAGCAAAAGCAAACAAAAACAAAATGAATAAAGGCCGTAGTTTGCCCCCACAATTCAAACCAAATGCTGAACAACAATGATGTAACATTCTGTGATATGTGTTCAGCACAGCTCCCATCCATTGGAAGTGGCTTTCAATCATGTCCTGCCTGCTTTGTAGTTGAGCTTTGTCATCCACAAGGAAAGCTTCCTCCTCCTCAGTGTCTCCTCTCCTGAGAAGACAGCTCTTGCTCACCCAGTTCTTTAGCTTCCAGCATGTCTTCTTGATGTCTGTTCCAATAGCGCAGAACACACCACGCCACGATCATGTAGCACACTGTCTTGACTATACTTGAAGGCCCGACCAGATTGGTCCGACCAGCTGAACCACCTGTTCAGGAGCCCTATAGTTTGCTTCACCACAGTCCTCGCTGGTAAAGGTGGCCTGTTGGCTGAGTGCTCGCTTCATTCAGGAGCTTCTTGATTGAGTTGCCAGGACTCGCACTGTTTTCCTACAGACAGTTCCCAGTTTCAGTGTCATGGTAAGAATCTACTTAACTTTGCTGTCTCTCAGGATAGTAACACCAGCATGATCTCACAACACCCTCAAAATTAAAAGCGTAGGTGGTAGTCAAAAGGTAGGGTGAAAAAGAAATGCAAAGAGCAATTCAAGTAATACAGGGAGAAATTTTCTCCTGGCTTCTGCAAGACCAAGTACGTATATTTTTGTAATTTGCAAAATGCACATCCAACCCTTGTGTTAACTTTGCTTAGGATCTTTGTCTTTCCACACAGCAATCAGGTTCACAGCATGTTGGTGTGTCATGTCAGAGATTATGTGGATTGTGGGTGTGAAGGAAGGCCAATTAAAAGACCTGCCTCAGTTCTCCGACACAGTATTCCAGCTTTCGACATCTTTTACAGGCCCCGTACATTCATGCCACAACATCTCACCACACCTTCAACTAACCCTCTGCCATTCCATGTCCTACACATTATCCCTGCAAACGCAGATTATCTCAGGTCATCCACCCACTTCAATGCCACAGCACCATACCACACCACCTTGGTCTGCCCAAACCAGCCATACTATCTCCATAATCTTTGTGCATTTTCTTTAGCTACTCACTCAATACACACATTTTCCAATCCTCAGGAGCCATTCAAGAACAATTTAAAGTTTTCTTTAAAAAACAACATAAATCTTCATCATTTAATAATCTACAAAATCCCTAAATTCAAAGACACTATCACAGATACTGAAAGGAGAGGTGATGGCGTGGTGATATTATCTCTGGACGGTTCAGCTAGAGAGCCAGGTAATGTTCTGGGGTCCTGGGTTCGAATCCCATCATGGGAGATGGAGGATTTTGAGTTCAATTTAAAAACTCTGGAATTAAAGAGTCTAATGATAACCACAAATCCATTGTTGATTGTCAGAAAAAAAAACATCTGGTTCACTAGATGGAAACTGCCATCCTTACCTGGTCTAACCTACATATGATTCCAGACTGATAGCAATATGGTTGACTCTTTATTGCTCTCTGGGAAATTAGGAATGTGCAATAAATGTTAGCCTAACAGCGATGCCCGTGAATTAATTTTTTTAAATTGCCAAAAGACAACGTAAGTGGAAAACTGGCATTCTCCTAAAGGGCTGACTTGATTTTTAGACAAGAAAATACGTCAATGGCGTGCTCTGTTATTACAGGTTCATAAAAGCTTTGATTATTCTTGACCCATTACACTACTACCTGCTGATATGAAGGCATTCATAGTTTTTTTTGAAACCTAGCCAGGCATTTATAATGGTAACAGCTTTCATAACAAATACTTCCAGCTACATTTCCTGAAAATAACAAAACAGAATGCTGCTCCCATGTCTATCTCAAAGTACAGGGCTTGTCAATCAATGGTGAGGTACAGGGGCAAACATTTGCTTTTAAACTTTCAAAAGCCGGTTTAAAAAAATAGTCAGAGCAGTCAGTCATTTAAATTGTAATTCAAAACATGGCACAAGAGGCTAATTGGTTTTCTTTTCACATTGATCCATCATAGCATTTTCTCCAATGCAAAAATACTTTCAATATTTAAACAATGGCAGTCAAAGTAAGGGTCAGTTTATCTTTGCTCAGCAGATCCCTACGTCAATCACTGCATTAAAACACATACCTACATTACAATTCAGCATCTAGTAGTGACATTTCTTGGTGTCCAAATATTTTATACTTACCTCTCAGGATGTTCCAGACTCTTCAAAAGGTTTCCTAATCAGTCACAGACTCTCCAAGGAGGTTATTTTCTTAAAGGACTTTGAAAATTCATCTAGCACACCAAAATCATGGTCAAAAGGTAACAGAATTGTTATGTGACCATCAAAACAGAGGCCCCAATCTTGCGAGAGGTGCACAGGCATATCGCACCTAAGAAATTCCCAACCTGTGAAATGGCTACCTAAAAAGGGTATGTGGTCAGGAAAGTAGATGCAACTTATTTATCCAAGGGAAAAAAAAATCACATTCAGCATTTCAAGACTAGATTCACATCTCCACGAGGAGACAAAAAAATGTAGATTAGTCTGTTGCAGCTCCATCTCATGATGACTATGTACTAACATAAAGCTACTTTACTCCTAAAGGCCTATTCAAGGAAGAAAGCAGCCTGCCATCTTGCGCTCCTGCTCATTTAGTAAGCAAGTGGAAGCATATAATTAATTCCAAAAGTCACACAACATAAACTCAAACTGAGAAGAGGTATTGGGAAATAATAGATAATTCAAAGGATTTTGTCGAAATCGTAGCGCATGGAAAGTTGATCATTTCAGCAATATTTGGGAGAAGCATTGATGGTTAGTATAAATGGGATCATTGTGAGTTGACATGACATGGAAGAATGCATACTTATGGTGAAAACCAGACAGATATTGACAGAACTATGTTTTTCAAGGCGGCACGGTGGCACAGTGGTTAGCACTGCTGCCTCACAGCGCCTGTAGACCCGGGTTCAATTCCCGACTCAGGCGACTGACTGTGTGGAGTTTGCACGTTCTCCCTGTGTCTGCGTGGGTTTCCTCCGGGTGCTCCGGTTTCCTCCCACAGTCCAAAGATGTGCGGGTCAGGTGAATTGGCCAAGCTAAAATTGCCCGTAGTGTTAGGTTAGGGGTATGGGTGGGTTGCGCTTCGGCGGGTCGGTGTGGACTTGTTGGGCCGAAGGGCCTGTTTCCACACTGTAAGTCTAATCTAAATGTAGAAATCAAATTAATGCCTCTGAATGAAGATTGCCTCTTGGAGCTGCCAATGGGTGGTTATTGTGCTTCCATTTCATGACATTGCTATTCAACTGCCTGAAATGTCTGTTCTCTTGGGCACCTTTCTCCTCTTTTTCTGGAAAATTTGAGTAACAAGCAGCACATTGCCCCACCTTTGAGACCCTGGATGGATTGCATTGCAAATTACCTCCCAGAAAGATCCAGGCATTTGAAGCAAGTCTTCGCAATTCAGTACCACGATAGATCTGATGGTTCTTTATACACAGCTACATCAGTACCGCAGTTAATAATCTGTTGCTCCGGGAATTTCACTGAGGTTTTGCCAGCACCAGGAGAACCACGCGCTCAGTGAAGTCAGAGCAGTAATCTGATCAATATCTGCCCTTTACCTTTCTATAAAGGTGGCAGGACATTGAAAATAACAACTTCTGGACTGACATTTGAAGTTTTACTCCTGGACCATTTTTGATTGTATTCAATATCTATTCAGTACAATTATTTCCATCCCACAGAGGACTAAGACATTGCAATTCCATTTCTTCGTTCAGGCATGAATTACCAGCAACAAGTAAGGGTACATCTATGTAGGGCAGAAGGTGCATGGTGACAGCACCACCTGCAAGGTCCCCTCCCAAGTTATTCATCATCCTGAATTGGAACTATAATTCCTATGTTGCTTGGTAAACTGCCTGGAACTCCCTCCTTAAGAGCATTATGAATTAACATAAACTTCTGGCTGTCCATGTGATGTAAAAATGCAGCTCAACACCACCTTCTCCACAGTAATTAACAAACAGTAATGCATTGTGGGATTACTAGCATCCTCATACCTCAAGAACAAATAAAAAGACCCATGTTAAAATCAGTTGGTAAGTTTACAGGTCTCTGTACCATGAAGAAAATTGCAATCAAATTGATATCCTTCTTATAACCACATAGTTCTGTATTTGCCATATCTCCAATACAATATACAACCTTTACCTGAACAGAATTGTAATGGCATTTCTATCTCTGTTCTGTCAACTACAATGTTGGAAGTTTGGAAACTGACCCTGTGCTATGTCTACATTTCTCCTGTAATGCTGCCTTCAAGTGCTGAGCTAGAAGCAGGCTTAACACCAAAGCATTGGTGTCAAACACTTCCAGAAGGCTATCTCCTGAATATAATCTCCAAAGGCAGATGGTACCATGGTGAAGCTGACCACTGCCTTGTAGGTTGTAAAAACAAGAGATCAGCAGGTACTCTGTCCAGAGATGTGGCCAAAATACAATCAAAAAAGTGTTTGATTTGATTTATTATTGTCACATGCATTGAGATACAGTGAAAAGTACTGTTTTGCACACTAACCAGATAAATTATACCTTATATATGTACATCACGGTAACAGAACAGAAGGCAGAATATAATATTATAGCTACTAGGAGAGAAAGGTCAATTCCAATATATGTAAGGTCCATGTATAAGTCGGATAACAGCAGGGAAGAAGCTGTTCTTAAATCTGGCATTCAATCTGAGACAAGAGCCCATATTATCAAAAAAAAATGTTTCGAGAAAAGAAAACCTGATGGCTTCCTGCATTGCATGTGACAACAATGCTCTAACATACATTTGATTATTTGAGATTGATTATCTGTAGTTTGAAATCACCATTGAATCTCCCTTGTCTTAAGGAGTTTAATTGGCAGCTAAATAGAAGTGAGCGGGTGTCAAACTCTGGCAATCCCATGAAACACATTCTAATGCATCCAAGAGACATTAGGACACTGACACACCATCTAGAAATACTATTATCAACATGTGTCTGCACGCATTCACGTCCCTGGGAGCGACTACAAATCAAGCACAATATCTTTCCATCAAACAGACCTTGCTGAAAACACCATTCACCATATACAATGGCACCAATGCTCCTCTGTTACTCGTATGGAGACAGCAGGAGATTCGAAAAAAATGTCCAGGTATTTCCCCATTCTTGCTAGTCTTCCCCAGACCACAGCTGCAGTATTATCCTGAAATTCTTGCCTAAATTCCTTCAGGTACTCAGCTAGTCAACAAGCCAAAAGAGCAATTTTATATAGAATTGATGCACATCGATTGACTGCATGACTCATTCGTTGTGACTAACATGTGAATTCTTAAAGTTATACTGCCATTCACATCGCTGAACATATTTAGCACAAACATCAGGAGCATAGAGTTATAAAGTCATAGTCATAGAGATGTACAGCACAGAAACAGACCCTTCGGTCCAACCTGTCCATGCCGACAAGACGTCCCAACCCAATACAGTCCCACCTGCCTACACTTGGCCCATACCCCTCCAAACCCCTCCTATTCATATACCCATCCAGATGCCTTTTAAATGTTGCAATTGTACCAGCCTCCACCAATTCCTCTGGCAGCTCATTCCACACATGCGCCACCATCTGATTGAAAAAGTTGTCCCTAAGGTCTTTTTTGTATCTTTCCCCTCTCACCCTCAACCTATTCCCTCTAATTCTGGGCTCCCCACCTCAGGGAAAAGACCTTGTCTATTTACCCTATCCATGCCCCTCATGATCTTATAAACCCCTATAAGGTCACCCCTCAGCCTTCGACACTTCAGGGAAAACAGCTCCAGCCTAATCGGTGGCTCAGTGGCTAACACTGCTGCCTCACAGCGCCAGGGTGCCACGTTCGATTACAGCCTTGGGTAACTGTCTGGGGCTGAGAAAGTTTGCACATTCTCCCTGTGTCTGCGTGGGTTTCCTCCTGGTGCATCGGTTTACTCCCACAGTCCAAAAATGTGCAGGTCAGATGAATAGGCCATTCTAAATTGCCCATAGCGTTAGGTGCTTTAGTCAGAGGGAAATGGGTTTGGGTGGGTTTCTCTTCGGAGGGTCAATGTGGACTTGTTGAGCCAAAGGGCCTGTTTCAACACTGTAGGGAATCTAATCAACCTCTCCATATAGCCCAAATCTTCTAACCCTGGCAACATGCTTGTAAATCTTTTCTGAACCCTTTCAGTTTCACAACGTCCTTCCAATAGGAAGGAGACCAGAACTGCATGCAATATTCCAAAAATGGCCTAACCAATGTCTTATGCATCCACAATATGACCTCCCAACTCCTGTACTCTATACTCTGACCAATAAAGGAAAGCATACCAAACGCCTTCTTAATAGAACTATTACAAAATAAAATGAACACACAGTACAGCTGTCTAAGAGTTCCTGTGTGTGTTGTGAAAGCTGGATGGTTATTTGTGGATCTGTGGTGTCAAGTTCTAATTCTGCTTTGACACATTGAACGGAAAAACAGGAACCGAAAAGCCTTCAACAGCACTTTTACTTGTATATTTTTCACAAAAATGTTTTTACTGATGATCATATTTGTATATTTTTCACAAAAATGTTTTTACAGATAATCATACTTGGAAAGCAAACATTTCCATTTCAAGCACCAGCGTCAAGTACTGCCAGGTCAGCTTTAGCACAGGTAAAAAAAAATAGGCTCCTCGTACTTTGAAAAAGTGAGGACTGCAGATGCTGGAGATCAGAGCTGAAAAATATGTTGCTGGAAAAGCGCAGCAGGTCAGGCAGCATCCAAGGAGCAAGAGAATCGACGTTTCGGGCATAATCGGGCATTTCCTGAAGAAGGGTTTAAGCCCGAAACGTTGATTCTCCTGCTCCGTTGATGCTGCCTGACCCGCTGCACTTTTCCAGCAATACATTTTTCAGCTCCTCTTACTTTGACCCAACCTCACAAAAGCACCCTCATACCTGTGTGGAACGTTTCAATTGTCGAATGAGTAATTCTCTAATACTTCTCAGTGAAATTGGTAGCGGTAATGGAAAATTTTCATTTGCAGACAAATTAAGACAAAAGAGTAAAAAATTGCCCCTCATGCCTTTTTAAAATCTTTCCCCTTCCCTCCTTATAAACATGTTTCCTCGGCTTAAAATCCACAGCCTAGGCAAAAGTGTCTGATCAGATGAACTCTATCCCTCGCCTTCGACAGTATGGACCTTGCATTGAATATAAATATAAATATAAATACACATTTTCTGTAATCATAGCTCAGAATTTAATTATTTTCTGTAATTAAATCATAGCTCAAAATTTGCTGTTAATATAGCAATGACTATGAACTCAAATGTTAATGCACCACAAACCGAGTAATGTGGTAATGATAAGGTGCACGGTATAGTCATCAACAACCACCTTCCACCCCCATTTGGACCCGCCCCCACTCCCAACCAAACTATGAATGTCAAAAATTTGCAGGATTTGAACTGTAAAGACCAATGTAACATCACACATTAATGTCAGCTCTGAAGAAGGGTCACTGTAGCCAAAACGTTAACTTTGATTTCTCTCTGGAGATGCTGCCAGATCTGCTGAGATTTTCCAGCAATTTCCATTTTTTTTCTGATTGCAAGCATTGGCAATTCTTTCACTTTTTAACACATAAATTAGGGTTCATATTTCATGATGCATCAAATTAACATCCTGGTACGTTAATCAATTCTGCAGGCCTGGAATCAGAACAAATGGAACTGTCATGTTTCACCCCAGCAAGTAGGAAATTGTTCCAAGAGGTTTTGTTTTAGAAAGGAGAATTATTAAATCTTCAAACCTTTTATTTTACTTCACCATTCTGACTCTTCTTACTCTCTCATTTAATCTAACCTTCCGACTCAGTTACTTTTTCTGCATCGAATATGACCCAAATTCTCCCCTTTTGCTTCTCTGCAGTTTCCTCTCTTTCTTTATATATTTCATTGCTTTGGGAAATAAGCTGATAAATGCCATCAGACAAAGTCTCAGAAAAGGTATCCTGTGGTACAGGGGTAGTGTCCCGACCTCTGAGCCAGATGCCTGGCTGGGTTTCATTTCTACCTGTTCCAAATATGTGTCCTAACAGGTTGAATAAAAATATCTCCGAGATCCCCAAGTTTGTGGCTGACTTCTCTTTTTTAGATTAGATTAGATTAGATTCGCTACAGTGTGGAAACAGGCCCTTCGGCCCAACAAATCCACACCAACCCACCGAAGAGTAACCCACCCAGACCCATTTCCCTCTGAGTAATGCACCCAACACTATGGGCAATTTAGCATGACCAATTCACCTAACCTGCACATCTTTGGACTGTGGAAGGAAACCAGAGCACCCGGAGGAAACCCACGCAGACATAGGGAGAATGTGCAAACTCCACACTGACAGTCACCAGAGGCTATTTCCAGCTATTTGCAGTGCAAAAATAATCTGACACAAAGAGGACAGAAAAGTTCCAACTCATGGTGCAAGGTAATCCACTCCAGCAACTTTTGGGTCAATAACACTATTAGTTGAAATGAGAGTAAATCTGGTTTCCCGTTGTGGAGTTTAACTCAGCAGACCCATGAAATAAATAGTGACGGGGTGGCTCATGAGCAGAGTCTTGAAAAAAAGTTACTCCAGTGTAATGCATAGGAAAGAAAAGTTAAGCTTGAAATATTTGAAATGGTAACAATGTTTAAAATTTATTCCCATGTTGTCTGATTTAATGTCATTATCAAACTGTCACAACCACTGTGACTGTATCTAATCATTTGTCATTCCATAGAGGAGCAGAAGGGGGAGTAAAAGTGTGGAGAAAATGAAAGTAGAAAGGCTCTATACAGTCTACCAAGCAGCAGAGGAGTCCAACAGGACAGTCATGTCTACAGCTGACAGAAGCATAGCTGAGGGTTTCAGCAGCAATGGGCTAGCTTGGGACAGACACTTCTGTGATTATTGAGATGGAAATCATCAGTCCTGAAAAGGGTACGGGATCAGAAGCTCAATTCAAGGCCAAAAATATCAAGGCTGCAAAAGTTTGGGTCATCCTGAAATGAAAGTTGATGAAGTTCTGAGTGATCAATCTATTTCCTTGCCATTATCACTTCAATTTCTGTTTAAGCATTTTACTCAATATCGAATTCCACAATGTCAGAAACTGACCACATTCTGTCTATTTCTCATTTTTCTTACATTTCCCTATCTTTGTCTTGCTTGAGTTTGTTTAAATTCCTCTTAGCAGAGAGAACCCATTCTTTCCCTTTCACACTTTAATGTGCACCTATCTTATCTCTTGGTCTCCTTTTCCATCAGTAACAACCCTTTTGTCTTTTGCACTGTGCCTTGACCTTTGTCACAACTGTAAAAGCAATTCCAACATATTTCAATTTGAAGCAGTCATAATGAACTTAAAACATGAGCTCCATCTCGGCCAGACCTGCTGAATACCTCCAGCTTTCTCTGTGTTTATTTCAGACTTCCACCATCCACAGTACTTTGCCTTTAAATCTATTCCCTTGCCTGCCTCATTAGATCACTGATATTTCTCCAATTCTGTTTTGCATTTTGTGAGGTGAGAAAGACGTCAACCAGTTGCATTGCCAGTTCCCTTCATATGCCAAACAAGACACCTTTCTAAGATTTCTCCCGTGAAAGACTGCAGTTTTCTCTCCTTTGATATAATTCCTTCAATAGTTTGGTAAGGTCCAGCTAACCAAAACTGTACTTCTCTTCTCCTTCCATTGACTTTCTCCCTTTTCTTGCCTCTGCCCATTCTCCACTTGAAGAGGCCTTTTTTAAAAATGACTTTTATCATGAGCCATATATTTGCAGCTACCTGACAAGTTCAACAGTCGAGGGGTTTATGCTGCACATCTTCAGCCATTTCTGGCTTTTTAAAGGCTGCAACCTCCCACAACCCCAGCTCAATGTTTTGATTTGCACAAGAGTTCTACTGATCTAACATATACTGTTACTAAATATATGCCATAAGTTGAGTCACAGAAAAGATGTGAACTGATGTCTGCAGGAAAAGCTCAGAACAAGGAATCTTCAAAGCGTGCACAAGCAAAACACTAAAATGGACAATCATTTATTTGTAAAGTTCAGAATATGCCATAGGATAATAAAACCAATCAGGAGTTTAAGAGAAAAAGGCAACATCAGAAATATGTTTTCTACTATGAAGCAGCTTTCATTATAGGTACAGCAGGAAGTTTCCATACAAAATTAACAACTTGGCCACATATGGCTCACAAAGGATGTAACATAAAAATCTCACAATTCTGCCCGAGACTCATAACCTGCTTCTGTTTAGCCTCTGCTGAAAATGTGTTGCTGGAAAAGCGCAGCAGGTCAGGCAGCATCCAAGGAACAGGAAATTCGACGTTTCGGGCATAAGCCCTTCATCAGGAAATTCCTGTTCCTTGGATGCTGCCTGACCTGCTGCGCTTTTCTAGCAACACATTTTCAGCTCTGATCTCCAGCATCTGCAGACCTCACTTTCTCCTCTGTTTAGCCTCTGTATAAGTGTGAATTGCAGCACTGATAACAGAAGTTAAAAGCTGTTTCTGGTGTCAATAAAGTAAGCTTGCTGGGTACATGCAGTTGCTACTAGTGATCTGCAAACTGCTCCTAGCTGGCCATCTGGTGGCTAAGAAAGAAAAAACTCTGTACAGATTCTCTCTCTCTCTCTCTCTCTCTCTCTCCCCGACCCCGCCCCCCTCCCCTCAGGGCTAAAGATCCTGAACATTGCAGTAGCATCCAAAACTGTGCTCACTATAGAATGGATTATTTTAACCCTGTCTCGTCAGGAAAAGCTGGGCAGGTGGGACTCTGAAATCCCTCATGTTGCAATGCTACAGAGACAATGCTTTCTTATCACAGCTTGCAATCATGACTTGCTCTTATACAGACAGAGTCATATAGTCATACAGCACAAATACAGCTTCGATCCATCTCATCCATGCCAACCAAGTTTCCCAAACTAAACTAGTCCCACATGCCTGTATTTAACCCATAATCTTCTAAATCTTTCTTATTCTGTGTCTATCCAAATGTGTTTTAAATGTTGTAACTGTACCTGCATCTACCACTTCATCTGGCAGTTCATTCCACTCTCTGCACAAAAAAAAATTGCCCTTCAGGTCCCTTATAAATCTTTGTCCTCTCACCTTAAAAATATGCCCTTTAATTTTGAACTCACCCTGGGGAAAAGACCATTGCTATTCACCTTATCTATTCCAAGTAGACAGCAAGCTGATCTACAGGAAGTCACTAGGGTCAGTCTATAAGTGGATAGTCTGGTTTCTCAATTATGTTACCCATGTTCAGCTACTGTTTCAAACAGTGGTTCGCGCAGGAAAATGCTTTAAGAACATTTTTTTATATTAAAACCAAATTCATTGTCAGGCATAGTAGGGAAAAAAGGAAAATTTATATCTTTTAGATCCTGGGCTCCTCCAATGACCAGGTCTTCCTGACTCACCTTCTAAGAACTCATCAGCTGATATTCTGTTCCCTCCATTCGCGAGCTGCCTGTGGATGGGTAACTTGACTGTGTCTATGTAGATGAAATCTGGGAGTTGAAATCCCCAGACTTCATGCTGCCAAGATAGAGATGATTAACCACCAGCCTCAGTCTTCATCCACCCGATTGTCATCCTGAGTTCAAATATAGCACAACTTGTTCTCAAAAGTAGGACACTAATTATGCAGCTATTTTCATAACATACATTGCAAGATCTGAACTTCACCTTCAACTGTATAAATATATAAAGGCTAAGATGTTCGCAATTTATGAACTTTAACATGAAATGTTTCTAATTCCCAATGGAAATACAGAAGAAATTCATAAGTTCCATAGCCAATTGATCTAAAACAAATCTACCCTTTTTTATGTCAATTTCTTGAGTTAATAAAGTCCTTTGTCATAGATTTCCACAAATTAATTTGCAATTTTTCTGGGCTAGTAAGTCGGTAAAAAAAGCTTATGCCTAATTCACACCATCGAAGACATTCCCTGAGCCTATCTGATCTGAGGGGAGAGCCTGCCATAGATGACAGTATTGTGACCATTGTGCCATGTCATGCTTATGACTGGATTGTGACACACTGTATCATGTCATGCTGATGATAGTACTGTGATCATTGTACCATGTCATACTGATGACAGTATTATGACACATTGTATCATGTCATACTGATGACAGTATTGTGACACACTGTATCATGTCATGTGCACACATCGCACGAGCAGTTTAAAGTGTCAAAGTCCGCAAGAGAAAAAACCTTGAATGAAGTTACTTTATGCTACAAATTGCTTTTTGTGTAAGCAATGTCAAAAGGACCAGAAGTTTTAGAAATGGCAAAATACACATGGCATTTACAATATAAGACATAAGACAAAGGAGAAGAATTAGACCAATCAGCACATCGAGTCTGCTCCGTCATGATTGATATGTGTCTCAAACACATTGTCCTGCCTTCTCTGCTCAAACTTTATGACCTTAATAATCAAGAACCAATCTCTCTGCCTTAAATAGTCTCAATGACAACCTCCACAGCCCTCTGCAGCAATCAGTTCCAAAGATTCACCCTCTGGCTGAAGAAATTCCTTCTCATCTCAGTTCTATAGGGCCGTCCCTTCACTCTGAAGCTGCACCCTTTCCTACTGCTAAGACATCTTCTCCACGACTGCTCTATTCAAGCCTCCCTGTATTCTGTAAATTTCAATCAGATCCCTAATTTCCTCTTGAATTGAATATGCCTCTCCAGAGAGTAGTCAAGGTTTAACCACATTACTGTGGGCCTGTCATCAAATGCAGGTCTTGGAAGTAAGGACATCAGATTTCCTTCCATAAAGGACAATAGTAAACCAGACAGATTTTCTTTTTAAGCAGCAATCAATGGTAATTTCATGGTCATAGTAACAAAGACTAAGTTTATATCTCAGATATACTAATTGAATTTAAATTCTATCAACTACAATGAGCATCAGTTTTGCCCTCTACATTACTAGGAAATTACCAACTTCTTCAGAGTCAGACGAAAAGACAGTTGTGGTATAGTGGAAATGTCAATGGACTCATAATCCAAAATGCCAGGGTAATGCTGTAAGACCATTCACCATGGCAGATGATGAACTTTGAATTTCATTAAATCTGGAAATAAAAATTAAAAATTAATCTAATGGGAACCGTATAACCATCATCTATTGTCAAAAACCCATCTGGTTCACTAATGCTCTTTGGAGAAGGAAATCTGCAATTCCTTACCTGCATGGGCAGCACAGTGGCTCAGTAGTTAACACTGCTGCCTCACAGCACTAGGGACCTGGGCTCAATTCCAGCCTCAGATGACTGTCTGTGTGGAGTTTGCATGTTCTCCTTGTGTCTGTGTGGTGCTCCAGTTTCCTCCCCCTGTTCAAAGATGCGCAGGTTAGGTGAATTGTCTGTGGTAAGTTGCCCACAGTGTTCAGGGATGTCGAGGTGCATCAGTCAGGAGAAGTGTAAAAAAATAATAGGGTAGGGAAATGGGTCTGGGTGGGATACTCTTCAGAGGGTCAGTGTGGACTTGTTGGGCCAAATGGCCTGTTTCCACACTGTTGGGAGTCGATATATGACTCTAAATCCTCTGAAATTTCCAAGAGCTCAATAACAACCGGGGATGGGGGGGGGGGCAACTAAATGCCAGCAATATCCACATCCCAAGAGAGAATTTTTTAAAATCGTGACTCCTCGGAGCTACCTTTTAAATTGCTGTGTCTATTTAGCCTTCTTTATAAAATATTTTATAATTAATGATCATAATACACCAGTAATAGAGCTGTACTACCAATCACTGATCCATCAAATCAAGACTATATGCAAATGTTGTAATGGATATCCCATTGGGTACTGGTAAGATTAATCCACACCTTCATATGCTGAATAGAGTGTCTCAAACATTGGTCAGATTGGAACGTGTTTGCTAACCTAATGTACTCCAATTTTCCAGGCTGCAAAAATATCTGCAATTTGTAGACATAATGGAAGAAAAACAAATGTTGTAGACTTAATTAACACAAACATCCTCCTGCAGCAACACAATAAGCCGCACTGAGTTTACATTGTTTAAATAATACCTGATATACTAACATTTTCCAACTCGGAGCCACTAATAAGCTAACGCAATTATAGTAGCCAAACTCTCAAAAATGATGCCAGAATTATGGAAATTATGTTTAAACAACAATTAAACGTTGATTTAAAAAAAAACTCAAAGCACACAACTTTAAAATGCTTAAGTACATTGTTTGATTTATTTTTGAACTCAACATGTTACTTTGTAAATTGAACAAAATGCATCACTTAGTGTAACATATACAACTTTTCTCTTTTTACATGGGGTATATGGTGTAATTAGGTAAGAAATTGAGCAACTATTTCTTAAAATAAGAAAGATAAAACATTACAAATGATTTATCAATTATTTGAGCAAGTATTAATAGGTGATTAATAAGCAGTCATAGGATTAATGCAGCATGAAAACTATTTCATCTATGAATATTTGACAGACTCCTCCTAAAATCAATTCCTTAAAAGTTCAGTTACTGTCTCAACAAATAAGAATAAAATAATTCACTCAACATTGGTTTATTTATATAGCAAAAATAATTACTTTAGCAGCTAATGCACAAGTTCACAGTATAATTCAATTAGCATATAAGGCAATAGCATTAGTTAACTCAAGCAGTATAAGATAATATTCTATAAAAGGATACTGTGCTACTTATCAAATGCATTACTAAATCAGTTTTATGTTATGAACTCAAATTGTGAACTGCATTAAATTTCATTTCACTCCTTGGCAAGATTTTTATGATAAATAATCTTTATTCCGTTCACTCACAGAGATCTTGACTGTTACAAGCAACTGAGAGTATGCAGTATTTTGGTAATATTATGGGTAATATCATTAATTTTCTGCATTATTCAGTCAGGATAATGTTTGAACTTTTACAATTGTAATGTAAGGCAGTACAGAAGTAGTTGAGTTTCTAAGAAGCTGGAGCTTTTGAAAAAAGTGGAAGACGGAGTATAGGAAGTGTGTTTAATAGCATGATGTAAATGTAACAATCTTCTTCATCAACATCAGCAAAACAAAGGTTATTGAGTTCAGTAAGCAGAGTGGAAGACACAATCCTATCTGCACCAATGGTGCTGAGCAGGAGATGGTCGAAAGCATCAAGGCTGTGGTCATAAAAATCACCAACAATCTGTTCTGGTCCACCCACATTGACAGTACGCTCAAGAAACCTCAACAACACCTCTACTTCCTCAGGGGCTAAGAAAATTTGGCATGTCCACAAGTTTTTATATATGCAGAAATCATCCTGTCTGGATGCATCACCATGCAGTATGGCAACTCCTCAAGACTGCAAGAAACTACAGACAGGATCTGGACCAGATGGGCCAATGGGCTGAGAAGTGGCAGATAGATTTTAATTCAGATAAATGTAAGGTGCAGCATTTTGGGAAAGCAAATCTTAGCAGGACTTACACACTTAATTTTAAGGTCCTAGGAGTGTTGCTGAACAAAGAATGCAGGTTCATAGTTCCTTGAAAGTGGAGTCGCAGGTAGATAGGATAGAGAAGGCGGCGTTTGGTATGCTTCCCTTTTTTGGTCAGAGTACAACAACTGAGTACAGGAGTTGGGAGGTCATGTTGCGGCTGTACAGGACATTGGTTAGACCACTGTTGGAATATTGCATGCAATTCTGATCTCTCTCCTTTCAGGAGGATGTTGTGAAACTTGAAAGTGTTCAAAAAAGATTTACAAGGATGTTGCTAGGGTTGGAGGATTTGAGCTATGGGGAGAGATTGAATAGGCTGGGGCTGTGGGGTGACCTTACAGAGGTTTATAAAATCATGAGGGGCATGGATAGGACAAATAGACAGAGTCTTTTCCCTGGGGTGGGGGAGTCCAGAACTAGAGGGCACAGGTTTAGGGTGAGAGAGGAAAGATATAAAAGAGAACTAAGAGGCAATTTTTTCACGCAGAGGGTGGTACGTGTATAGAATAAGCTGCCAGAGGAAGTGGTGAAGGCTAGTACAATTGCAACGTTTAAAATGCATCTGGATGGGTATATGAATAGGAAGCATTTGGAGGGATATGGGCCGAGTGCTGGCAGGTGGGACTAGATTGGGTTGGGATATCTAGTCAGCATGGACAGGTTGGACCAAAGGGTCTGTTTCTGTATTGTACATCTCTATGACTCTATGAGTTGTTAACCACAGTCCAGTCCATCACATGAACCAGTCTCTCATCCAATGACTCCAACTATACTTCCCATTGCATCGGGAAACAACCCATATAATCAAAGATCCCTCCCATCTCTCCATCGGGCATTGCAAATACAAACAAATTCAAGAATGGCTTCTTCCCTTTTTTATCAGACTTTTGAATGGGCCTCTTTAATGTTAATGTTGGTCTCTCTCTGCACCTTCTCGGCAGCTGTAACATTGTATTGTGCACTCTGTTCTATTACTCTGATGCACTAGTATCATACAACCTGCCTGCAAAGGACTAGGACAACACTTTTCACTGTACCCAGATACACATGAGAGTAATAAATCAAATCAAAATCAAAAATGGGCAGCAAAAAGGAGAAGTAAAAAAAGATTGATGCTGGATAAAGAGTTTGATTAACTGGAAATGGATAAGTGTCAAAATAATTGGTGGCGGAGTTGAATTTATACTGTCAGTAAACATGTGTAATCTAATGTTGCTAAGGAACAGCATCTATGGGGGGGTGGGGGGTGGTCAAGGATACATCTTTGGGAGAGACCAGAAACAACAGTAAGTAGAAAGAGAAGCAACTGCAAATGATTCCAACTGCTCTTAGATGTCAATCAAACTAGCTGCCAGCCTTACCCACATGGATGACAGCAGAGAGACATTAGGGAAAGGTGATGTGGTTAGCAGAATTAAAGGTTGCAATTAGACCACAAAATACAAAGAAAAACAAATTACCTTTAACAACCTATTTTTAACAATAAGTCAAAGATAGAGTGGAAGGGACTAACTCTAAAGATGATATGGTTATGAACAGGTTAAGTTGGAAATTGTGAACAGACAGAACATGATATTAGAGACTCCATTCTTGATCAAACAAAATAAAACTTTCTCATAGTGGGGTTTAACGTAAGCATGGGCCAAGTCGGAGTACGGCATCTGTTGAAATAAAACAGTCAGTTGCTCTTTGGACTTCTGATGTTCAGTTATGCCCTCATAAGATAACAAGGTTGGTAGAGATGGTCACAAGGTGCAGGGATCACAGATAGTTCCAGAGGATGCTACCATCAGTAACTATAAACTAAATGGCATCAGTCCACAGGATACAGAAAAATGTTTAATATTAGTGGAGAACGTGTGACTGTATTAAATAAAGCAAACTGGATTTTGGGTTGTGTAGCCTATGGAGTAGAACACAAAGCAAAACATATGACATTGAGCCTTTTCAGGTCAGTCACTGGGATTAGAATGTACAGGACTGGCCCGTAAATCTCAGACAATACAGCATAAAACATGCAAAAAAGCTTCCCACCTGATACCTGGCATTTCATCCCTGAACTACGACGTCTAAGAGCTCAAGTGTCAAGCATGAGAACAAATTGTGGAGAGGCAACTTTCAATATCCTCACAGATATTAATCAAACAGAGCCTGAGGAAAACAAATCGTCCAATCATCAACTAAGATGCAGAATCTGAAGCTGAAAGAGTGAATAGATAGACCCACATAAGAGTTCATTTTGAATTGGTTCCAATCCTAACTAATGATATCACAGGACAAGTCAAATCCCAGAATAAAACCTGGCATGATAAGCTATAAATTTAACTTTTGTGGTTAGTTACTACGGTCACAGTTCATGTCACTGGTTATATTGGTGCAAGACTGTTCTTTAACAAAAGAACCAAGGTTTATTACTCAAAAGAGAAAAAAAAACAAAGCTGTATTATTTGAAAAGACGTGAACATAAATTGCAGCAGCATAGATTCAATCTTTCCTCAGCAACATTCTTTTCAGGTACTCAAACCCTGACAAATATCACTCTTATTTCAACTTTTTAATTTCTTACTTATCTGATGCTTTCCAACTTTCCATCTTGAACTGTTGGAACAATTTTGAAACTTCTTACTGATTCTAATTGCCTAAACCTTTTTCCAATTTTGACAGTTTGAAAATGTCTAAACGTACTCTGCTTGCTATCATCAGACTATAAGACATAGGAGCAGAAAACAGGCCTTTTAGCCCATTGAGTCTGCTCTACCTTTCAATCATAGCTGATAAGTTTCTCAACCACATCCTCCTGCTTGAAATCATGAAACCATTCCCCTGAACTGAAAAACGGATTCTTCTGCTGTGATGTAACTCAAAATCTGTTTCTTCCAAACGGAGTTCAAACTGAACTAATAGCCTCAACAGTTTGTTTTTCAGTATCTGCAAACTCAGAAATGTAAATACTTTATCACTTAACACAGCTGGTACCTAGCTCGGTAGTACTCACTCACATTCCTTCTTGGCACTTAGATTACTTTTTACAAATGGATTTTTGACCTTTTAAAAAAGTATGGTTACTTTCACAGAACTGAAACCAAAATCCATTTGTATCTAATTAAAAATCAAAATCCAACTGACAATAATGTATTATGCACCTTTATCACAAGTGGTGAACGTTTGAAATGAATTACAGCAAGTTGGTTAAAACTGATCACATCAGTTATGCAATCACAGAAATGTATAGCATGGAAATAGACCCTTCAGTCCAACAGTCCATGCCGACCAGATATACTAACCTAATCTGGTCCCATTTCCCAGCACCCGGCCCATATCCTTCTAAACCTTTCCTATTCAAATACTCATCCAGATGCCTTTTTAAATGTTGTAATTGTACCAGCCTCCACCACTTCCTCTGGCAGTTTATTCCATACACCCACCACCCTCTGCGTGAAAATGTTGTCCCTCAGTCTCTTTTAAATTTTTTTCCTATCACCCTAAATCTCTGTCCTCTAGTTCTGGACTTACTGACCCCAGGGAAAAGACCTTGTCTATTTACCCTATCCATGCCCCTCATGGTTTTCAGAAGGAATTAACAGATATTTTTGCAAGAAAAGCAGTTAAAAAGTGTTTGGGTGAAAAAAGGTAAATTCATACTTTGCATTGCTCCAGGTTTCCAGAGCCACAATGGAGTTATTGCCACTTTGGGCTGAGGAGTTTCTGACACAGTCATGTTTAAAATGAGCAAGTCAGATTATACAAGTTGTGTACTAGCATGAGTAATGGATCTCTGCTTATATTTTTAAACTGGTTCTGCCCAATTTATGGCTGATTTGGAGACAGAACCATCAGAAAATTTATGCTCATGAAAGCAAAGAGACAGAGGAAATGAAGATTAAACTTTTTGTAACAAAACAATTATGCATGAAAATGCTCGGGGGCGATTAGTTAGTCTGCACGAAACATTTATTCATTATAAATAAAAGCTTTCAGAGTAGTAATTTGTTTCGTATCCTTCAGATACTGCAAAACAATGTCTATGTTGTAATGGACAAATCTTATCCTATTGTCTTCCTTTTTATGTTTTTATCTGATTTTACTTCAACAAGATACAAATGAGAAAGCCAATGTGAAAAGTAGAGTGTGAGAAGCAAAAGTACTTTCTGTTATTTGAAGTTTGTTTTATGTGTTTATTTTTGTAACTTAGAAATGTAATGATAAAGTCAGCAATAACAGAATTCAAGATGAAAATCTAATGAGAAAGTCCAGTCCACAGTATCAAAAGTCACTCACAGCTTCAAGCGCATTAAGATTAAACTTCACCTGACATTTATGAGTGAAGTGAAGCCACATTCTGAAAGAAAAATTTAAATTATATCGGGAATGAAGACTTCAATTTAATTCCCAAAACACAGTGGTGGATCTAATCTTCTGGGCTCTTGCCATTTCAACACTCTGTTTTGCTCTCATGTTAACATCTCAGAACTAGGTTGATGCAATGTTCCAGCAAAGCTAAATGAGCAAGGCCTCATTTTCCACTGAGACATTTTACAACCTTCAGGAATCAACACTGAGTTCAACAAATTCAAGCCATGTACACTGCCATCTATTTTGTTTAGACCACTACCTTCCTCCCAAATTTTTGTTTACATTGAGAAACTCAGCAGGTCTGGTAGCATATGTGAAGAGAAAGCAGAGTCAATGTTTTGGGTCCGGGGACCCTTCTTCAGAATGCTGGACCTGAAACGTCAATTCTGCTTTCGCTCCATAGTTGCTGCCAGGCGGTGCTGAGGTTTTCTAGCCATTTCTGTTTTTGTTTCTGATTTCAAGCATCCATGATTATAGGGTCATAAAGTCATTGAAATGTTCAGCATGGAAACAGTCCCTTCAGTCGAACTCATTCATGTTGACCAGATATCCTAATCCAAACTAGTCCCATTTGCCAGCACCAAGCCCACATCCTGCCAAACCCTTCCTATTCATATACCAAACCAGATGCCTTTTAAATGGTGTATTTGTACCAGCCTCCATCATTTCCTTTGGCAGCTCATTTCATACACGCACTACCCTCTGCATGCAAAAGGTGCCCATTAGGTCCCTTTTATATCTTTCCACCCCCTCACCCTAAACCTATGCCCTCTAGTTCTGGACTCCCCAACCCCAGGGAAAAGACATTGCCTATTTACCCTATCCATGCCCCTAATGATTTTATAAACCTCTATAAGGTTTATAGGCCTATTTAACCTCTCCCTATAGTTCAAATCCTCCAACACTGGCACCATCCTTGGAAATCTTTTCTGAATGCTTCATATCATCTTTCTAATAAGAAGGTGACCAGATTGCATGCAATATTCCAAAAGTGGCCTAACCAATCCCCTGTACAGCCACAACATGACCTCTCAACTCCTATACTCAATGCTCTGGCCAATAAAATAAAGCATACCAAACGCCTTCTTCATATACCTATGTACCTGCAATTCTACTTTCAAGGAGCTATGTACCTGCACTCCAAGGTCCCTTTGTTTAGCAACACTCCCCAGAATCTTACCATTAAGTGTATAAGTCCTGCTCTGATTTGCTTTTCCAAAAAGCAGCACCACATTTATCTAAATTAAACTCCATCTGCCACTTCTCAGCCCATTGGTCTATCTGATCAATATCCTGTTGTACTCTGAGGTAACCTTCTCGCTGTCCATTACACTTCTAATTTTGGTGTTATCTGCAAACATACTAACTTTTCCTCCTGTGTTCACATTCAAATCATTATATAAATGACAAAAGGTAGTGGACTCAACACCAATTCTTGCAGCATACCACTGGTCATAGGTTCCCAGTCTGAGTCTTTGATTTTCTCGTTTGCGTGGGTTTGCACTCAGTAGAGATGATCCATTTTCTGATATTAACATCCATCGTTCATGTTTATGCCCCTTCTTGAATACCATCAGCACCTCCTTCACCTTTTACTCTGGGATAGCTTTCCAAATTGTTCCATTTGCTCCCCTTCCCCTATTTTGTTTCTGCAGCATAAAAACCATCATTCTTCCAGCCCCCTTCAGTTCCTAAGATGATCCATGTCCGACTTGAAACATTGAGCTAAACTTTACCAAAAATTGCCACAGTGGAGCTCACAGTGAGAAAAACTCCATAAATCTCCCCAAAATGTCAATGTTGGGAAGATTTATGAAGGTTTTCTCACTGTGATCTCCACTGAGTTACTTCACACAATTCTCTGCTGCTCACCACATTACATATGGTAACAAACAATGTTTTCAGTCACTTTCTGAGGATAAGGAGTGTGCTATTTAGGACTGAGATGAAAAGACATTTCTTCACCAGACAGTGAATATTTTCAAGAAGGAAATATTTCTTAGGCATAATGGGATCAAAATAGGATATGGGGAGAAAACAGAAAGAGATTTCTGAGGTGGATGATCAGCTTTGATCAAATTGAAAGGCAGAGCAAGCTGGAAGGGCCCAGGCACCTTCTCCTGCTCTCCTTTTATATGTTTCTGTGACTGCAGTGCACCTCTACATCCCCATTCCTGCACTATTTTGTGATCAACACACTGGGATTTCAGGAATTTCAGCCACCAGTGCCTTATTTTAATAATGCAGCAGATTGATAGCTGCCAGCTCTTCTTTAGCTATGAAGAATTCCTACTCATCTCTGTTTTAAATGTGCAACCCCTCATTCTGAGATTAAGCACTTTGGTCCCAGACTCTCCCACAAGGGAAAACCACTTTTCCAAAGCTACCCCATCAAGTCCTCTAAGAACCTTATGTTTCAATAAGATGGTCTTCATTCTTCTATCTTCATATTTGTATAGGCTTAACCCACAAAACCTCTCCTCATAAGACAGTCTTCACAGCATACATCATGGGATGGGGAAAAACTCTGAGGGCACATAGGTGACAGAAGTGAACTCTTTTGGAATGAGAAGCTCACATCTGTAATTATATTACTTCTATATATCATCACCTGTTTGATCAACTATCATAGTGACTGCAGCCACAAGAACGAAGCTACATGCCCTTGGTGTCACAATATATTTCAATCCTGCCAAAGAGAGTATTCTTTCCTTAATGCCCAACATTGCTGCCGTGATTGGGATCAGGTGGACCTCATTGACTACAAATGGCCCAGGTTAGTAACCGTAATCAAGAATCTCACAGTCAACAAAGTCCACATGGTCCCAATCACTACAATTACATAACATCTGATCATTATGCAGGGCTGAGCATAGCTCATCTCTCTGGCACTACCCTCTAATTGGAAGGACTGAAGAGTGATGTCATCCTTGATTGATCAGTGTACACATCCTGACTGACCACAAAATGTTAATGCAGAAGTAGGCCATTCAGCCCATTGAGTTTTCTGTATTGTTCAGTGAGATCGTGATTAATCTGGTAACCCTCAACTCCATTTTCCTGCTTTTTTTCTTCATAATCCTGATTCCCTTAGATTAAAAATCTCTCTCTCTCTCAGCTTTGAATATACTTAACAATTCAATTTCAACAACCTTTTGGTTAAAAAAAATCTATAGATTCACAACTCCTGAAAAAAGAAATTCCTCCTCTGTCTTAAATGAGCAACCCCTCATTCTGAGACCATGCCCTCTGGTCCCAGACTCTCCCACAAGGGAAAACCACCTTTCTACAGCTACCCTGTCATGTCTCCTAAGAATCTTCAATGTTTCAATAAGGAGGCCTTTCATTTCTCTATATTCCAAAAATTTAAGGTCCAACCTACTTCACCTCTCCTCATAAGACAGTCTCTCAATGCCTAGATATCAGTGCAATGAACCTTACTGCCTCCAATATATCTTCCCTTTGATAAGGGACACAAAACTGCTCATTGTTTTCCAGCTGTCTGACTAATGCCTTACATACATTTAGCAAAATCTTGCTACTTTAATTCTCTATCACCTTTGAAATAAAAGCCAACATTCCATTTGCCTTTCCTGTTACCTGCTGAACTTGTATGCTGGTATTTTGTGAATCATGGTCAAGGACTTCCAAGTCCCTTTGCCTTCTGCAGTTAAATCATATTCAGCTCCTCTCATCCTCCTGCCAAAGCATACACTTTACATTTTCCCACACCACATTCTATCTGCTAAGTATGTGCCCACTTACTTAACTTGTCTATATCCCTCCACAGACTATTAATGTCATCCTCACCCTTGCCTTTCCACCTTTTTTTTAAAAGTGTGTCAAGCCACTTACCACTGATGACTTGTGTCAAAAAGTGTGGCGCTGGAAAAGTACAGCAGGTCAAGCAGCATCTGAGGAGCAGGAGAATCAACGTTTTGTGCGTAAATCCTTCATCATGAAGGGCATGCCCAAAACGTAGATTCTCCTGCTCTTCGGATGCTGCCTGACCTGCTGTGCTTTTCCAGCACCACACTCTCAACTCTGATCTCCAGCACCTGCAGAGCTCACTTTCTCCTCCTCTCACTCCACTTATGACTTATGTCTGGTTACATAAAACCCACAGGACTCACTGTGGCTCCCTCCCTAGATTGATACAATACAGAATCTCTGACCTTGACTGGTCCAAGTCCCAGACTGATGATGGCCAAGCTCCTGGACTGATGTTGGATGATCCCCTTGAGCTATTGTGTTAGTGCCCTTGACTGTGGATTAATCCCCTTAGACTTTGAGACTTAGCCATTTGGATGAAGTATGGGCCCTGCATTTGCTGTGTAAGCTGCTGGCACAGATGTGACATTGATGCAACACATTGACATAAAGCAACATGCCCTTGACAGATCACTAGTGGCAAACAAGACATGCTGCCTGGCTTTGTGTCTGCACTTAGAGGGTAGTCCAGACAAGAATATGGTGAGTGCTGAATAATAATAATATGCACAATGGCAAGGATGCTGAAAGTGTCCAAGTAGATGTTAAAAAAAGCCCTGAAATACTCCCATTGATGAGATAGGTGTCTGAGCTCTGACATACCTGCCTGGCAGCAGCATTATAATGCAAAGTGGTGGTAACATTGAAATGGATACCGTATTCTAAGTGAATTGGAGTTATGCCATAATGTATTGAGGTTGGTGTAAGTCCAATACCAATCTGGATGGGCAAAGTTTGCAGACTGTCAACACCCACTGAGTACACCCTGAGGTGTTGGAGATTGCTGACAAAGATGGAGGCATGGAGGAGCTAGCAGTGATCTATAACCACTAGGTACCCGCTCTTTCATGTCAGGAATTGTTGATGTCTAGTTTCTCTCTGCCATGTGGATTTGATTGAAAACAACAAACTGCATACAAATCAGACAAGAAAAGGTAGTCCCAGAATTGTGAACAGGTTCTGTTCTGGAGTCCATTCATAAGTCAACTTGTATGTAAGTTGCAACATATTTTAGGACACCATAAAAGAACCATGTGTAAGTACAGCAAGTGTTTGTACATCTGATGTTTAATATTACACCCCTGCATGACATCGCAAGGACAAGTGTTCACAAGTTGCAAGTTTGTAAATCAGGGACCCCTGGTAATGGCATGTTCATACATGAAAATTGACCTCTCATCATTCATAGTGAGGTTGTCATCTCACTATTCAAACCTTGGGTAAAAAGTCAAACTTTCCTCAATATCAAGTATCTAATTTTTTCTGTTCTCCACATATTTTTCCAATTGATTCATCATTGCTCACATCGCTCAGTGACTGGGAAAATTCAGCTAATTAACTCTGTTTCTCTTTCAACAGATGTTGGCAGACATCTTGGGTTTCTCCAGCATTTCCTGCATTTTTTCATCCTAGAGTGTATTCACCTATTTTAAAATTCCACTATGAAACTGGAATATTTGAAATTCAGGCAGCACACACTGGCTACAATATGAATTAATATGCTTTAGCCTAACAATCTTGGATGATAGCTGATTCTTAGTGTAAAAAGTGAGGTCTGCAGATGCTGGAGATCAGAGCTGAAAATGTGTTGCTGGTTAAAGCGCAGCAGGTCAGGCAGCATCCAAGGAACAGGAAATTCGACGTTTCGGGCATAAGCCCTTCATCAGGAATCAGCTGATTCTTAGTTACTTGCCAGGCTTGTAAGTGAAATGATTTTAGACAGTATGACCTAGTTTCTCTTTCTTAGTAGATGGACGACAATGGAACATGAATTCACAGCTTGGTAGCCAGAGGAACAATCAGTGCGTGAGACAGAACAAGATTGTTAAATGGAGAAGAGTCTGGAATCCGGAGTTCAGGGTGAATGAAGAACATTTTCTTTTACACAACACCAGATTATCATCCAACAAGTTTATATGGAAGCACTAGCTTTTAGAGCGCTGTTCCTTCATCAGGCGGTTGTGGAATAGAAAATCGTAAGACATAGAATTTAAAGCAAAAGTTTACAGTGTGACATAGCTGAAATTATATATTGAAAAAGACCTGGATTCTTTGTTAAGTCTCTCATCAACATGGCCATTCTAAAACAACAATGCCTGGGTGTTGTGTGATTTTTAACTTTATACACAAAGACCAACACTGGCACCTCCATCCATTTGACTTAATTCACTCATCAGAAAATAACTACTGTCAAATTCTGATGTGGAGATCAAGAAATATACAGGTCTCTTTCAATATTGACATTTACTTTGTTTGGCACAAATATTCACTGGCAATATAAATAATTCATATATTAATCAGGAATGTGAGATTTGTGCTGAGATATTGTATTATACAATATCTTTATTAACTCACACACCAGTTCACTATATTCATTAATATCAGGCTCCTGTTCATTCAATCACAACCCTTTACTAACCTGTTATTTACTATAACATGGTTTCAATTATTCATTTATAAAACAGTGCTTCTGTAGTATATTTTACTATCCAAATTCAAAATAACCCTTTCTAATCAAGCAACCCTTTCAAACCTATTACTGCATTTTCACACCTTATCCGCCCCTGCTATAAGTAGTGTTTACCTCTGAATAAATGTAGCGTACAGAACAATCCCCATCAAGTCTTCATGAAATATTATAATATTAATCAGTCCTTACCAACCATCTCCTGGATCTGAATACATTTCCCAATCAGTAAGTACCTGTGAAATACCTTTTAATGGGGCCATTATCCCTTTAAGAAGCTAACTGACAAAACAGTGCTTCCATGAAATTGTATGAATGAATGAAACTCATACCGGCACATAGTAAATATATCTCACAACCAAGCTGCTGTAATCAGTTTAATATCCTTTATTCTTTTATAAAGTATAAGTACATTTTCCAACTTATTTAGAGCATTTCAGCCTATTTTTTTTAACATTTGCTAACTTAAAAGACAAAAGGACTCCCACCTTTTGTTTATGCAAGCAGACTGGACGGACACAATAATTCCCATCAGGAGTAACAGACAGCACTTAGCACATGTTTTAATCCATCTCCTGTCTCCCAGAACAGAAGCCCCTCCAAACTTTGCGTACGACAGATAAACAATGTAACACCATAGTAATAAAATTTTAATATATGTATGAACTGTGTACTTATTCCTTCTCATTCCCTTTCTCCATTGTCTACAATCTCTGTCTTCATCTTCCTTTCACCCTCAATTCTTGTTCTCACCACTTCACTTATTTTCGTCCTTTCTCACAGTTTCACTTCTCTCCTCCTGCATTTCCACTTCCCATTCCCTTTCCTCTTTTGTCCCCTTCCCCACTCTCTCTTCTTTTAAATATTTCTATAATTTTACTCTTAATTCAGATCACTGTTAGAACTTGCTGAGTGCTGGGCTAGGAACAAGGTAACAAGTAAAGTAATTTTATGCAGACATAAATGTAACCTAAAGAGTTTAGAGTTCTAGCCTGCCAATACACAATTGATGCAGGATCCAAGTGACCTCTAGTGTGTAGCAGTAAGACTATCACCTCCAGCTCAAACCTAGGTAAAATGACATTTCTAAAACTATCAGAAAATGAGCACATACCCTGCAGAGATTTTCCAAGGCTGTTACCAAACTTCCATCCATAATTCTGTATCAAAATGATGATCTGTGAAACAGTTTAGAGAATATATTTTTCAGCAATATCAAATCTTTCATGCTTTGTAAACTATTAAAAAGCAAAATAATGTGAAATTTCTAAAAGCAAACATTCCAAAATGCTCTCAGAACCACAGAAAATAATTCCCATGTTCACAGCTCAGTATCACAATGTTACAGTTTCCCAATATAACCATTGAAGAAATGTAGTGCGCTAAAAAATTAGTCATTTGATGCCATCTGTAAGGGAAATTGACAATCGATTTAGATTTGAAGTGGGGGAATAAATTGCTGTGAGAATTCCAGTAGTTAAGTAGCAGGGCTCTCAACTACCACTGAAAGGCTGCGTCACCAATCGTGCAACCTTGGTCAAGATTTATAGTGAAACACATACATGAAGTATGTGAATGTGAATATACTGAATGAGTCATGGTACAGGATAACTCATGATTACTCAAATGAGCAATTGCTATAAATATTCTATGTAAAACTCAGAAATACAATCAGAGAGTTCATCACCAATGAGAAAAAATTCAGTCCCGCAGGTGAGGTAACTTCCAAATATTCAAAATGAACTTGTCATTCACCAATTCGAATGGGAAGAAAATGAAGTTTTGTTAACATAAAGTACAAATTGGGAGGTTCACTTTCCCAAACAACCAAGACTATATCTGCTGACTTCTGTTGTACATCATGCAGGTGGTACATGCTGTTGCTACTGAGCATTTGTGGATGTCGTGCCAATCTAGTGGGCTGCTTTGTCCTGGAAGATGTCAAGCTTCTTGAGGGTTGTTGAAGACGCAACCATCCAGGCAAGTGGGAATATTCCAACACACTCCTGACTTGTGCCTTTTAGATTGCGGTCACGGGAATCAAAAGGCGATTCCTATTATTCACCACAGGATTGGTAGCCTCTCACTTGCTTTGGTTGCCACTGCATGTATAAAGCGAGTCCAAAGTAGTTTCAAGTCAATGGTAACCACCACTCACCCCCACTCCCCACCCCACCCCCCAGGATGAAGATAGTGGGGGATTCAATGATGGAAAGCAATGGAATGCAAGGAATAATGGTTATATTCTCTCTTGTTGAAGATGGTCATTGCCACTTGTGTGGTAAAAATGTTACTTTCTACTTGTCAGCCTGAAGGATCTGAATATTATACAATCAGTGAACATCCCCACTTCTGACCTAATGATGGTGGGAAAGTCATTGCTGAAGCAGCTGAAGGTAGTTGGATCTGGGACACCACTCTGAGTAACTCCTACAGAGCTGTCTTGCAGCTGAGATGGCAGACATCCAACAACCACAACCATTTTGCTATGGGTTGAGATTGTGGTGCTGGAAAAGCACAGCTGGTCAGGTAGCATCTGAAGAGCAGAAGAATCAACATTTTGGGCATAAGCCCTTCATCAGGAATGATGCTGCCTGACCTGTGGTGCTTTTCCAGCACAACACTCTCGACTCTGACCTCCAGCATCTGCAGTCCTCACTATCTCCTCCATCTTCCAATGGGCCAGGTATGACTCTAGCTGCAATTTTGAGTTTTCTTCCTGCTTCCCAATGACTTCGATTTTGCTAATGTTTTTTTATGCCACACCCAAACCTTGATTTCAAGGCAGTCACTCTCACCTCACGTCTGGAATCCAGCTGTTTTGAACCAAGGCCACAATCAAGTCAGGAGTTGAGTGGACTTGGTGGTATCCATAATGAGCCTTGGTAAGCAGGTTATTGTTGAGCAGGTGCTGCTTGATATCACTGTGGATGAACCCTTCTATTATTTTACTGATAATTAAGAGTAGACTGATGGGGCAGAAATTGGCCAGGTTGGATTTGTACTGTTTTTGTGTACAGGATATATCTGGGCAATTTTCCACAATGTTGAGTACATGCCAATGCTGCAACTGAACTGGAACAGCTTGGCTAGGGGTGCTGTAAAATCTGGAGCTCAAGCCTTTAGTACTCTAGAGGGAATGTTGTCAGAGTCCATATACTTTAAATAGCCAGTGTTTCCAACTGTTTCCTGATATCCTCTTAAATGAATCAAATGGTATCTGTGATGCTGGGGATCCCTGGAGGATGCTGAGGTGAATCATTCTCTTGACACTTTAATTTACATAGGCATCAAACCATCAAGAGCAGGGCTTGAACTATATTTACTTTTTAACTACTGTTTTTTGTGAAACATTCATGATGTCTGACTTTTGATTTTCATGAGCTTATTTTTCATTCACACTGACTCTATTATCAGATCAAGCTGTCACTATGCAATGTTACTTATTTCATTATTTTAATCTTTATTTTTTGTTGATTTTTTAATGTTGTTTATTCTACATAAAGATGGTGCAGCACAAGGGATTGTATGCGTACATATTAAATATTTAACTTGGAATCTATAAATTAGACATTTTGGTTAATTTATGATTTATAAGGTTTCATAACTTTGTTTTCATAATGGATCATGCGCACATTTCAATCAGTCCCTATTCTTTCAGCATACACTCCTTCATTGCAGGGTATCAAGTGGATCTTTTGCAGAAATGCCAACATTAATCAGAAGCTCTTATAGTTTGGGATCAGCAATATTTTTATTGAACTGCTTTATTGAGGATTTGTTCAGCCAGTTCCCTTAATGATACAATAATGAGTACCATTGGAGCACTTGGTAATGTTGAAGTTTCAGCCATCTTTGTTGCAACATATGTTGTGACTTTACAATTTAATGATCAATAGCTTTATCTTGCACTGCAAAACCATCTATTGGGAGCACAACGAACTCAACATTCTATGAAATATAAGACACTCAAATGTGATTCTCTATTTGTGAATGAATATCAAAAGCATGACCAAGGTCTGTCTTAGTTGTTGAAAGTTTGTTCCAATAATTTATTTGATTAGTGTAATACCCAATTTAAATGAACAAATTTTCCCCAACCCCTCCCACCCCAACAATCCTGTTCTGCTCCCACAACCGCTCTGACACTTGGGTCCTCAAACCTTGCTCCTTCCTCTCATTATAGCATATAGCATCAATATGTACTGACTGTTGTGAATGGCCACTACGTTCCAGTGTCCGTTACATCTCTACATGGCATCCTGGGGCTAGCCAGAATGACTGCACCAGCATACCCAATCACAAGTTAGCTCTGTGCCACCCTTTCTGTTTCCCCAGTCACAAACTCTGTTTCTTGAATAGCAACAAGTGTGAGATTTGATTGGATGGGCCTGTCAGCTACTCTTCTGTATTATCCTCCAAACAGCACTTGCGTGTTCTGCATTGGCAGAGTCTGCAAGTCACGTCATTGAATTTAGCAGCTACCTCAGAACCCTGATACAGCATCTTCCAAACCCATGACCAGTACCGTCTAGAAGGACTTGAGAACACCACCTCTTGCAAATTCTCCTGCATGCCACTCACCACCTTGATTTGGAAATATACCTCCATTACCTCAGTACTGCTGTGTCAAAATTCTGTAATTTCCTTCCCAACCACTCTGGGTATTCCTTCACCAAACTGATGATAGCAGTTCAAGGCAGATTTTACAGTTCGGGAGCAGACAGGAATATCTGTGGCCACAGACACAAATCCAGGATGGTATACTGCCTTCCTGATGCTGCTTGAAAGATATAATTGAGATCATAAACATCCAGTGTCAATGGGGCATATCATTCCAACAACATAGGTTGAAGATGAATGATATTGTGCACAGAGATTTTAGCAAGCTAGAAAGTATAGTCCAATGCTGGACAATGTGCTGAATAAATTAAATGGAGCAGATGAATGTGTCGTTAGAGTGACAGTGCAGGAGGAAGGGCTTCAGATTCCTGGGAAACTGGGAATTGAGTTACCAAGCAAGTTGCATCTCACAGAACCAAGACCAACAAACTGGCCTGACACTTTGCTCATACCATTGCTCAGGTTGAAACTAATTTAGCAGGGGGTGCTTGGAAAGCAGGGTTTTTTTTACAAAGTGAAAAACAAGGAACGTAAAGAATGAGGAGTGACATGTAGCACTACAATAGAAACAGAAAGATGTTAGGTGGGATCAAACTGAGAGTAAATACACCAAGATTTAGTTCAGATTTACAGCAAATTGATAGAAAGGAGGACTTGAGGCACAATGGTAAAATCCCTGCCTCTGAGCCTGAAGCTCTGGTTTCGAATCAGACTCTAGAAGTTGATGGCAAAGGCAAGTGCTTCCAGAATGTGGTCAAAAGATTGAGCATCAATTTATTTCAGTACAAATAGAAGAGATTTCTGGTCAACCATACGAGGGAAAGAAATTGGAGCCTCTACCATCACTCAGGAGCAGACAGCGGTGGAGTGAGAATACTGCCTGTCTCGTAATCCAGTGATCTAGGCTAATTATCTGGAGACAGGGTTTGCAGCAGGTATTGGAGTTTAAATTCAATTCAACTGGATTTGAAAGCTAGGCTTAGTAATTATGACAAATGAACCAATCATCGATTTCTGTAAAATCTATCTGGTTTACTGTGGCTAGCTCTGAAATGGCCCAAGCCACTCAATTCAGGGGCAATTTAAGGATGGATCACAAGTGCCAACCTTGATAGTGATGCTCACATTCCTGAAGGAATTTTATAAAGTCGTTATCCATAGCTCCTGGCAACAACATTCCTGTAAAAGTATGTGCTGATGCAGCAATCTGGGAGCCAATGGTTCAGATAGATGGACTACTGTGGCAATTCATCATGGGGTTTGATCTCCATTCCAGCAGGTGTGGATTTTGGACCTGCTGCCTTGCTCTATACATGGGAGAGACAGGAATGCTGCAGTCTTCGGGCCCAAAGGTTGCCTTTTATGATCACAGCTACAGCATCTGCAATCTTCTCTGTAGATGCTGACAAAGATTTTTAAAAAATAACATTCCCTACATTTCCTTATCATGATTAAAGTTTCCAGGTTACCAATCAAAAACAAAGTAAAGATGGATCCCTATAAGAATAGGAAGGTAGTATCACTTGGACTTTAGACTTTGGAGTTCAGCTGAAGCCAGGTGAGGGGCCTTCCAGCAAGCTGACCTCATAATTTACCTTGGTAAAAACAGGGTGAAAACAAGGACTGCAGATGCTGGAAACCAGAGTCTAGATTAGAGTGGTGGTGGAAAAGCATAGCAGGTCAGGCAGCATCCGAGGAGCAAGAAAATCGATGTTTTGGGCAAAGGCTCTTCATCAGGAATAGAGGCAAGGTGCCCACTCCCATCCCCCTCTCATTTATCTCTCCACTCTGCAGGTACACTGCCTCTACTCCTGATGAAGGGCTTTTGCCCGAAACGTCGATTTTCCTGCTCCTCGGATGCTGCCTGACCTGCTATGCTTTTCCAGAACCACTCTAATCTAGACTCATAATTTACATTGTTTGTTTGTAATGAAAGACCTATCAACATTATGATATTCGACTTCAGAACTTTAATAACTTCATGGATTGAAAGAATCCATAATAACTCTTTCTGGAATAAACTATTTTCTGAGATGAAAGGGCCAAGCAAAGATTGTTATAAAGGAACTAAAACTGAAATGCTGATTAACCATCCCTGGGCAGAAGAAGTCAGAGAAACATAAACAAGCTGTTTCCCAGGAGAGAGAGAAGGTAATGTGCCTTGATAATTTACTGCCTCCTGACAAATTGATAATTAAGACTGTCTGCAGAAGGAATATCCTGAAGGAAAGGGATTAATTGCAGGAGAGGTTGTTTCAAACAGACAGCTAACACTGAATGTAACATGGAACAGGGAAGTTACTCCTGATAAGAAAGGAAGTGATAGACTTGAGGTCTCCAAAAGTGTAATCAACGTTGGGGATGAAAGAATTGCAAGCATTATTAATAATGTCACACCACACACTTGAAGGGGAGGAAATTGTATAAGAATCCAACACCAGAACAATTCAGCAGAAAACTTCAAAGAACAACACTGCACAAGGATAAAACCCTAGACACCTCCAGAGACGAAAACTGTTGGTTGACTTGCAGCTAAATTCTACCATTAATCGGGTAATAGCCAAGTTGAGTTGTGAGACTTAGCTTGCTTACATGCAATAAAGTTTAAATCATGTCAGTACTTGATTGTCTGTGAGATTTATTTAATAAGTGGCCGAAATAAAGGTAACTTGTGGTGATTTACCCTCAAGATCATATTGTTATTATGGCACAGAAGGGGCAATTCCATGCTGGGCCTCTGTGTACAGCATTAAAGTCAGTCTAATTTTCCTGCTACATTCTGGCAGCCCAGCAAGTATATTTCCCTCATGTGCTTATCCAAGTTACTTTGAAAATCATTCAACATCTCTGCTTCCAGGTCATAATGACACATTGCATTAAAAAGTTCTTCCTCATTGTCCCATGCTTCACTTGCCCAAAAACCTTAAATTTGTCTTCCCTATATGTCAATGGGCACAGAACCTAAATTTGTCATAATCTTATACACTTGGATCAAGTCCATACATATATACAGAGATATTTTTTAAAAAACAAAGAAGTGTGATACTAGAAATCCAAAACAAAAACAGAAATTACTGGAGAAAATCAGCAGTAGGATCTCTCGAAAGCAGAATTAAAGTTTTGGGTCCATTGACCCTTCTTCAGAACAAGGAAGGATCATTTTTGTATAATAGATATCCCCTGATCCATTACTTCAGTCAGAAGTTTCAAACAGATTCATCAGGGATCAGCTTATCTTTACAAATCCATGCTAACTTTCACTGACTGGATAATAACTTTTCAGTTTTTCACTCACAGAATTCTCCAGAAGAAAACCTGCCACTCTTACCTGGTCTGGCCTACATGTGATTTCAGATCCACAGCAATGTGGCTAACTCTTAAATGTCCTGTGGGCAATTAGGTTTGGACAATAAATGCTGGCCTACCCACATTCTGTGAATGAGTAAAATCTCCCTCTAATATTCAAGGGTACTATCATCACTTAATCTCCTTCCATCAACATCCTGGGGGTTACCATTTATCAAACAGCATAAAACTACAAAGAGATATTTACAGACAAAGTAAATTAGTAAAACGGTGGCAGATGGAGTTCAATGTAAGCAAGTGTGTAGTTATTTATTTGGACTGAGAAAGGACAGATCAGGCTACATTCTAGTTGCTATCAAGTTAAATATAGCAGATGTCCAAAGAGACTTGGGGGTTTAGATACATAAAACTTGAAAATGCCTGGTCTTTATATCTAGTGAACTTAAGGGCACAGAGTTAAGTTACATTTTTCCAAAACTGCAGTCAGACCCCACTTGGAGTACTGTGAGCAGACCTTAATAAGGATATACCTTGGAGAGAATACAATATAGGTTTACAAGAATGATTCTTGAACTTCAGAGGAGAAATTATGAGGAGAGATTACATAAGTAAAGCCAATATTTTTTAGAATTCAGAAGGCTAAGGGGTGACCTTATCAGAGTCATTGGCGTATTAACAGGAAAAGACAGAGTAGATAAAGATAGACTATTTACTATAACTAGAGGGCATGGTCTAAATATTAGGGCCAAAACATTCAGGAAAGATGTGAGGATGGTGGTAAAGTTTGCAGCTCTCTTCCATAAATGGTAACATTGCTAGATCAGTTGTTAATTTTAAAAGTGAAATAGACACATTTTAGTTAAGCAAAGGTATTAAGGGATATGGGCTAAATGGGATATATGCAGTTAGGCCACAGATTAACTATGATCTCATTGAATGGTGGAACAGGCCAGGGAGGCTTAATGGCCTTTACCTGTTCTTATGTTCCTAGAAACTGAACAAGAACCAGTTATATAAGTAACATCTAAAATCCTGCTGTGAGTAACTCACCATCTTGAATCCACGATCTATAAGGCACAAGTCAGAATTTCTGGTTGTAGAGCTTTTCTGGCTCAATTTTGCAGTGGCAGCCAATTAAGAGGCTACTTTAGGTTTACCATGCAATGGAGAAATGAAGCATTAATACCCTGAACAATGTGAACAGCAATCCACACGATGACTCCTTTCATAATGTTCCAAAAGGTATTGGCACACAACAGGCTAGTCTGAAATGGAGGAGAGACAAGGAAGGGCTACTGCAATTTATAGATACCGTCTTGGAGATTGTATTGTCACAGAATACAACGTGCACAAAACAATCTGTTCCACTGGCACAATGAGTCTACTGAAAGCTCTCAGTATTGTTCCAAATACAATTTTCCTGTCAACAAGTAGTAATGAACCCTAATAAGTTATTTTTGATTCTGTTCTGAAAACAATCTCATTATTCTACATCCAAAAGTAATAATTGAAATAGTACATTCACAACAAAATATTAATCATTATATCATTCACAGAACTGCAGGAAGGACTGGGGATTGAAACCCATCAAGACAATACAGAAGTCATAAATTCTGTCATTAAGACAAGTGTCATTGTTTCTTAATTACGTCAAACCTCAACAAGCAATAAATGATAAAGAAAGAAATGTTTAAAATATGGAAAAGCAACTCAACATTAAAGATTTATAAAGAAAGAACTTGCAATTACAAGAATAATTTCCCATTTACAGGATATTGCAAAACTGAAAATGTGTTGCTGGAAAAGCGCAGCAGGTCTGGCAGCATCCAAGGAGCAGGAGAATCGACGTTTTGGGCATGAGCCCTTCTTCTCCTGCTCCTTGGATGCTGCCTGACATGCTGTGCTTTTCCAGCAACACATTTCATCTCCAGCATCTGCAGTCCTCCCTTTCTTCTAGAGGATATTGCAAAGTCCAACTTATTGGAACCCTATTTCTACTGGATGAAAAGAAACATGAGACCATAACACTATAATACATAGGAAAAGAAACAGCCAATCGAGTCTGTTCACATTCAATGAGATCATGACTGATCTGATAATCCTTAAAATCTTTCCTACCTTTACCCCTATAATCCTTTATTCCCTTACTGATTAAAAATCTGTCTATCTCAGTTCTGAATATGTTTAATGACCCAGACTCAACAGCCCTCTGCCGTAAAGAATTCCACAGATTCACAACCCTCTGAGAGAAGAAATTTCTCATCATTTGTCTTCAATAGATAATCCCTTATTTTGAGATTATGTCCTCTGGTCCGAGATACTCCCACAATAGGAAACAACCTCTCTGCATCTACCCTGTTAAGCTCCCTAAGAATTCTGTATGTTTCAATGAGGTGTCCTCTCAGTCTTCTGAATTCCAATGTATACAGGTCCAACTTACTCAACCTCTCCTCATAAGACAATCCCTCGTTACCCAGAATCAGCCTAGTGAACCTTTTCATGACTGCCGCCAATGGCAATGTATCTTTCATTGGATAAGGAGACCAAAAATCTCCCTAAAGATCCTCTTGTTTACTTAATGCCACTTGTACAGAGGGAACATTCAACTCCCTTACCCAAGTCACAAGAAAAGTGGTCTTTTTATTTACTCTGAATGGTCAATAACTAGTTAATATAAACTGAAGATCATGACCAAACAACAGAAATATGAAGGAAGAGGAAAGGACATTTTATTTTAGAAATACAGCGTGTTTTTCAGGCATAAAATATTTGATCAGGAAGAGATGGATAAATCTGCGATAAATATTTGAAAAAGAAAAAAATAAACGAAATGGGAATGGAGAAAAGATAGGATGATGCTATCAATGACAAGCCTTCTCAAAGCCAGCATAGGTATTATCACTCAAATGAATATCTTCTAAGTTATAAAATACTACAATTTGAAAGGATGTTAACTTGATCCAGAAACTATCACCAGTAATAGAGGCAATGCCTAGGAGGCCAGTGAGGGAACCAGGGAAAGTAGGCCCAAGGTATTAACTAGGGCCCACCAGAAGTTTGGTCTAAACAGGCAAAAAAAAATAAATCCTGAAGACCAGTGGTGCAGCAGACTGGAAGTCAGTAAACCAATGAACTACAGCCCAAAAACTAAAAGGATAAATCATGATTTAGCTTTCTCTTTCTCTTCATATTCCCCCTTCTTTCACACTTTCCCTGGCTTTCTTTACCATCTTCAGAGTCACGTTTCATCTGGGTTTTTTTCTTGGCTCACCTCTTTCTGTTGCCTCTTGATCTGTTTGACTCCTGGATGAATCTGATTGATTTTATGTAGATGATGGTGCCTCCTCCTGGTTAGTAAATTGTGAATTTACTGTCACTAACAATAGCAGGAATGTCAGCAGATGGAGACTTCCGTCATCAGGCATGAAAACACAAAATTAACTTGCTTCAATCTCAGGGTGCTTAGCTTGATTGAACAGCACAGACCACCAGCTTAAAAACTTTATTTAATTAAACTTCACCCTAAAATTGTGCTCGTTTTAAGATTTAAGTGCTTCAGAAAATGTGAAAATCAAGCACACTGTACTTTTCTATAGAGCACTACAAATTGATTCAGTGCTGTAACTTGGTGATAAACAAATAACTTTCTTTAATACGCTTTATGGAAAGCATAGTATTAAGCAATGTACCAATGTGAATAAGCAAATGATGCAAACTATGTGAAACACGAAGCTGACAATGGTGAAGTCACCACTGCCCTATGACACCATACAGCTGCTGCCTCATTAGAAAGAGGGATGAGCAGTGGTGATTCAACCTAAGGGTTACCCACACCTCAAATGAGGGCAGAGGTTGAGAAAGAGAGTCCTTCATGGTAACCTTAGCCAATGCAGGAATTGAACCCATGCTGTTGGTATCACTCTGTATTGCAAATCTGCGGTCGAGCTAACTGACTCCACAAAACTGATCCACTCTAGAGGATGCACATAGAGGATTGAATCTTCCTCTCAATAGTGATCAAGATCACAACAGAAGCATTAGGAAATTGGCCTGGTGAGATCTACTGCTATTCCACCTTTGACTTCTATCTCATTACTTCCAATAGGACCATCACTGCCATCCATTTGACTAATATTTTATTCAGTGTTTTGAATCAAAGCAAAATAACTGCTATCATTGGAAATTTGATGTCTGAAGACTGAAAACTCTGGAAATACTCAACAGCTCTGGCAGAATCTGTGTTGAGAGAAACAGCTAATGTTTCAGATTGATGATATTTCATCAGAAATGGGAACAGGTAGAGATGGAATAGGTTTCCAGAAGGGCAGATGGGATAAAGAACAAAGGCAAAGTGATTGGATGGTGGACAGGAAAAATTAAATGATAAAAGGAATGATAATGTAAGGCCAAAGCAAGAGGTAATGGGACAAGAAAAAGACTGTCTTGTGGAGGAGTGAATAGCTGAATAATGAACATTTGTCAACCAAAAGCTAAAAAGAGAGACAATCAAGAGCAAAAGAAATAAAACAATTAGTTAATGTTTTGATGTTTATGGTTTTTGCCTTGGAGGGAACTTCTGTACTTGTCTCATTTTGCCTCTGTCTCAGGTGTCCATTAATGAAATATTAACAATTCTGGACTAATAGCACGTTATATTAAGTGGATTATTTCAGTCATTGCTTAATTCAAAATGCAACCTATTCATGAATTCTTTAAAATGGAGATGTCAGCTAGGATCAGGAAAAATATTAATGGATCAAGGTTCAAGAAACTGTGTAAGCACGGCCAATTTATAAGGGCAGAATGAATGCTTTGTTCATATTATAGTATCCATAATATCATATGAATGGAAAGAAAATAATAAAATCAGGACAATTATTTTCCAGTCAACAAACTGTTAAATTGTAAGGAACTGGGCCTCAGAAAATTCTTCCATTTGTGCATAATGTGACTCTTTCTTTTTCTTCATTTCTGCCTTGCAGGTGTTATTAACTGAACTGTCTGCATCATCCAATCAGCAAAGCACAGATTAACATTGGGCGAAAATTACAACACAACTGTTCCTTCCACAACACCCTGGTCTACTCTTCAATCCAAACAGCTTTCCCCTTCCTCTGGTATTTGCCTCAATTGGAAACATAGGATACAATATCCCTGACCTTTCACTTCTCTCTTTTCAACCTTCCAGGATCCCAAACACTCCTTCCTGATGAAACTAAAATTCAGATAAATGTTTTTCAATTAAATACACTGCTTTCACTCCTCAATTTATGTCCTTTACATTGAGAGATCAAGTGGATTATTGGGTATTCATTTTGTTGAATAAATTTGCTAAGTTTAGAAGCATGATCTTCTCATCACTTTCATTCTCCACCGTACATTACACTCTCTACCCCAACATTTTTGCATTTACATAAAGCTCAACTAAAATTGAAGGAACACCTTTTGTCTTTTTATTATACACTTTGTCACTTTCAAACCTCAACAATTGTTTTAAATAATAATTGCCACTCTAATTTTCTTGTACAATTAATGTTGATAATTATTCTGATGTCATTGTTTACACATTTGTACCTTTCCCACTTCTGTGATTTGATTCCTTTTTGTCACATTCACATCTCCTTTTGATTGGCTTCATCATTCTTGTGGGAGAATCCAGAACTAAGGATCATGGTTAAGAATGAGGTTGCCCACTTAAAACATAGATGAGGATTTTTTTTTCTCTCATTATCTCCAAAGGTACTGGAAGTCATTGTGTCAGCATATCCATCAACATGCATGGAACCTCAGAGCTGAGGGAACAATGAATACATTTCAATTTCAAAATGATCTTCAATGGCACATGGTACTGTAGACTCTTGCCTGAGCAGAATCAGGGGATAATGTGGTTGTAGCTACAACACAGAAAAACAACACAAAGATCAAGGGTAAGTACTTCGATTGCAAAAAATGGGAAATGCTGTTCCACAGGAATTCTTCTTGAAACCACTGTTGGAAACAATTTGCATAAATAGTTTGGACTCTAGAGAAACAATTTCAAAATTTACTGTTGACATTTTTGTGGCTGTTAGATAATACTGAGATTAAATGTGACAAAATAAGGGAAAACATGAATAAATTTGCAGTCTACACATGTAATTGGTAAATGAATTTCATCTGTGTATTGCATGTTTTGGTAGGAAGAATGAGGAGGCCAAATATTGTTGCCAAAATACAAGTCCAAATGGGGCTGAGAAGTAAAGTATTTAAAAGTATACAAATCAATGAAGTAGTGACATGTTAATAAAGGCCTTGCTTAACAAAAAAGCAAATCAAGTACTTGTTTTGTTCCTAGATGGGATAATGTCACAATATGGATTATTAGTTTTTAACATCCATCGTGCTTTTATTACTGAAGACCATTACAGACTAAAATCATGTTTAAAAAGGAAGAAACTTGGAACTATAATGACTTCAGCAATCTCCTGACTACATATTGAAGCAAGTTCAGGAAAGATATTAAAATCAAAATTGTCTGAATGAAATTACCACTTTTTTTCTATGGAGACTTCAATAGAGACTGAAACCAATCAAGTGAGTCAGCTGTCAAGAACCCACATCTCTTGATTTAATTTATACTTGAATCAGAAGATGCATATATCGGACATGAAAGGGGCTCTATGCAATGATCCAGATTGGAAAGACAATGGGGCTGGACTCATGAACACACAAGCGAACCAGTATCAAGAACAGAAAGATTCTAGCTTTGTTTTCTTCTCATCAACTTGAAAGTCAATACTGGTGATAACACATGTCAAAGAAATACCTATTTACCAAGAACTCAAGAATGCTGCAAACTTCACTACTGCTGCAAATTTCAAGTCACCAACTAAACAGTTGCAGTCACAATTTCAATTATAACGAGGACTTTAAAAACTTTGTAAATGGCTTATCTTACATCTTCATATTATACCATACACTCTCCCTTCTTAAACTTTATATCAGTGTCTGGTACATTTTGTAATCTTTTTCAAAGTTTAGAAAATAGTAAAATTCCTTTTTCCTTCAATCAAGAAAACCTTGCCCGTGGCTCCTTATTCTGATCTAATGATTATGTTTTAATTGGAGCTGTGCACTAAAAAGACATAAAAAGCTGCATTGCAGCCACACAATGGTGCTAAAAGGAGAAGAGTCAATTCATCCCTTCTCACCATGTTATAGCAATATCATAAGAAAAGATGAGCAGTGAAAAAAACGTATACGGAAATGCTGCTAGATTACAATATGTACAATTATAAACTCCACACAATATATATCATGTAGAGGTACTGGAAATGATGCAAACAGAATCAGAAGTACTATATGATACCAAAACTGAGTGGACATAGCAACAAAACCTGCACAGGTTGTCGGTCTTTACCAATCATGAAGGCTAAAGGGTGATCTCTCAGAAGGTTTTAATGTTATGACAGGATTTTGATAGGTTAAACATAAATATTATTGATTGAGGAAGACTCCAAACCAGAGGTCTAATAATGTAGAATAACCACTAATAAATCAAATAAGAAATTCAGGAGAACCCCTGACAGCCAAAGAATGGTTGGAGCTTGTAACACACCACCACAACATGCAGTCATGGGAACCAACACTGACATACTTCAAGGTAGGCTAGATAAGGAAGTGAAGAAAAGAATAAAAAGAGGATGCGTTGATGGGATTGAGTGCAGAGAGGTGGGGGGTCTGTGAAGTTCGAATGCCTGTTCTTTGCATGTTTTGCTTTTTTATTGGGATATGGGAAGAAG
Organism: Hemiscyllium ocellatum; assembly: GCF_020745735.1. Lineage (NCBI taxonomy): Eukaryota > Metazoa > Chordata > Chondrichthyes > Orectolobiformes > Hemiscylliidae > Hemiscyllium > Hemiscyllium ocellatum. The sequence goes on along the minus strand of NC_083405.1, from coordinate 84,737,246 downwards.
CATACATTGTATGGAAACCAGAATCCACAGAGTGAAGCACAATGGCAACATGGAGAATGGTTGTAGCCCAAGAGAGGTACAACAAATAAAGGTGAAAGAAAACTTACTGCGGGTACTGACTTTTTTTATTCTACTGGTGCACCAATAAAAAACTAGGAACAAAATCAAAACTAGGAACCAAAGAAACCGGGGAGGAAAGTTGTTTAACTGAGCTCTATTAGACCCATGGGACTCTTCAACAAAAATACGTATTGAGAAGGGGATTAAACCTCAATTTAAAATGGAATGAAATAAACATTTGAAAGGATAAATGAAAAGATCTGGGGAATGGGATTACAGGAGTAGATGTCAGTAACAGGAACCAAACTGTGTCCTCTTCTGCAGTCATTTCTACACATTTTATGAACTCTGTTTTACTACAACCAATCTCAAGATATGGTTTAGAAAATTTGCCTTTGAACTGGGCTTAGGACAATGTGTACTGTGAGAAGTGATCCAGAAGTAGAATCATAGAGTCATACAGATGTACAGCATGGAAACAGACCCATCAGTCCAACGCGTCCATGCCGACCAGATATTCCAACCCAATCTAGTCCTACTTGCCAGTGCCCGGCCCATATCCCACCAAACCATTCCTATTCATATACCCATCCAAATGCCTCTTGAATGTTGCAATTGTACCAGCCTTCACCACATCCTCTGGCAGCTCATTCCATACATGTACCACCCTCTGCGTGTAAAAGTTGCCCCTTAGGTCTCTTTTATATCTTTCCCCTCTCACCCTAAACCTATGCCCTCTAGTTCTGGACTCCCACACCCCAGGGAAAAGACTATGTCTATTTATCCTATCCATGCCCCTCATAATTTTGTAAACCTCTATAAGGTCACCCCTCAGCCTCCAACGCTACAGGGAAAACAGCCATAGCCTGTTCAGCCTCTCCCTGTAGCTCAGATCCTCCAACCCTGGCAACATCCTTGTAAATCTTTTCTGAACCCTTTCAAGTTTCACAACATCTTTCCCATAGGAAGGAGACCAGAATTGCATGCAATATTCCAACAGTGGCCTAACCAATGTCCTGTACAGCTGCAATATGACCTCCCAACTCCTGTACTCAATACTCTGACCAATAAAGAAAAGCATACCAAACGCCTTCTTCACTATCCTATCTACCTGCGATCCCACTTTCAAGGAGCTATGAACCTGCACTCCAAGGTCTCTTTGTTCAGCAACACTCCCTAAGACCTTACCATTAAGTGTATAAATCCTGGTAAGATTTGCTTTCCCAAAATGCAGCACCTTGCATTTATCTGAATTAAACTCCATTTGCCACTTCTCAGCCCATTGGCCCATCTGGTCCAGATCCTGTTGTAATCTGAGGTAACCTCTTCGCTGTCAACTACACCTCCAATTTTGGTGTCATTTGCAAACTTACTAACTGTACCTCTTATGCTCGCATCCAAACCATTTAGGTAAATGACAAGAAGTAGAGGACCCAGCACCGATCCTTGTGGCCCTCCACTGGTCATAGACCTCCACTCTGAAAAGCTACCCTCCACCACCACCCTCTGTCTTCTACCTTTGAGCCAGTTCTGTATTCAAATGGCTAGTTCTCCCTGTATTCCATGAGATCTAACCTTGCTAATCAGTCTCCCATGGGGAACCTTGTCGAACTCCTTACTGAAGTCCATATAGATCACGTCTACTGCTCTGCCCTCATCAATCTTCTTTGTTGCTTCTTCAAAAAACTTAATGCTGAGGAGTACGGATTTTCGACGTTTCGGGCATAAGCCCTTCATCAGGAATGAGGAGAGGGTGCCAGGCAGGCTAAGATAAAGGGTAGGGAGGAGGGACTTGGGGGACCCTCCTCCCTACCTTTTATCTTAGCCTGCCTGGCACCCTCTCCTCATTCCTGATGAAGGGCTTATTCCCGAAACGTCGAATTTCCTATTCCTTGGATGCTGCCTGACCTGCTGTGCTTTAACCAGCAACACATTTTTAACTGTGATCTCCAGCATCTGCAGACCTCATTTTTTACCCAAGTACGGATTTTGGGTTAGAATCAGTGAGCACCAAGATGGGTGATGAGGTTCATCAAGGTGGAAAGAGGAGTGAGCTTGAAATATTGTGAGGTCAGGGTCTGGGATGGTGTGGTTGGGGCTGTGTGAGGTAAGTACAGAGTCAGTTAAATAGTTACTCAGAGGCAGACAGTAATTAGCAATCTAACCTTTTGTGAATAGCTACATACCCAATTTCATTCAAACCCTCCAGTTTAAAGCTTTACTTTTGGGAGCTTCCAAATCTGGATATTATTTCTTTCATCCCTTTGACTCTTACTCCTTCACATAGGGAAAGATGCTCAGGAAGCTAGGTGAATTTGTCTGAAGTGCAAAGGACAGACTGTAACCTCCTGGTTGGGAGTCTTTCATATCTCTTCCACCATCAGGGTAACAAGCCCATGAAAGAGAGAACTCATCTGTGTTTTTTTTTGCTGATTCATTAACTCCCACAGGAAGCACACGCATTTTGATACCAATGTGAAAGAATATACATGCACGGATAAGAGAAACATTGCAATGCATTCGCTCAGGACAGGCGGTTGTAGTTGGATATGAACATCAGCTCTCGCCGCTGATTTATCGATCAGTTCCACCGGATCGTGAGCGGCGTTTTGTTGCAAAAGGCCGAGACCCCACAGTTCCCCCCGAACGGGAGACCCTACCTTGAGAAGCGGAAGGGGAGAGAGGGATGTCTCTGCTTTTGGAGAGAGGTTTCAGGTGCCTGCGGCCGCCTGCCCGGATCCCGCGAGGAGGGGGGTGGGGATTGCAGCGGTGTTTCCCCCCCTCCCCGGTACAGCAACACCGCCCCACCCCCTCAAGCTGGGGCGAGGGAACAGCTGCCTGGCCTTACCTGGCTGCCTGCACTCCTCAGGCAGAGCGGCCCCCAAGTGGACAGCCATGTCCCTCCCTCCCGTCAGCAGCCGGATCGATGCCTGCACTGAGGAACCTGGGGGGAGGGGGGGCATCCTCAGTGTCAGCCCAGATCCAGCCACTTGATCAAGTTGCTGTTCAATATTTAATTCACCCACCCCCTCTTCAAATATTCCCACTAACGAGTCAACTCAAAGGCTCCAATCCAGGGACTTCATCAGAAAAGTCACTGGACCCCAAATGTTGAGTCGTGTTTTCTTCCCACGGATGCTGCCAGATCTGCTGAGTTTCTGCAGCAATTTCTGGGGGAGGGGGGAGGGGTTGTGTGTATGTATGTGTTTCAGATCTCCAGCATCTGCCAACTCTATGGGGTTCAAAATCCCAACTGCCCACCTGTCTTACATGGTTACCTGGAGTTCAAGGTATCCTTGGAGAGGGGGCACTGGTGTCATTTAGAGTAAGGTGGGCACCAAGGGATGGCAGGAGGGGCCTGGTGGGTATTATCTGCATTTACACATTGATCTCTGTCATCTTGTTGACCTTGTGCCAATTTGCTCAGGTACTAGACCAGAGATGGGCAAAAGTGAGGACTGCAGATGCTGGAAATCATAGTCTAGGATGCTGCTGGAAAAGCACAGCAGGTCAGGCAGTGTCCGAGGAGCAGGAAAATCGACGTTTCGGGCAAAAGCCCTTCATCAGGAATGAAGGCAGGGAGCTTCCGGGGTGAAGGCTCCCTGCCTTCATTCCTGATGAAGGGCTTTTGCCCAAAACATCAATTTTCTTGTTCCTGGGATGCTGCCTGACCTGCTGTGCTTTTCCAGCACCACTCTAAACTAGTCCAGAGATGACAACCTTTTTGGTTCTGCTTTGCAATTTAGTCTCTAGCTGCTCACATTCCCTCAGCAGAATCTGTTTCCTCCTTTTGCCAATATCATTGTTACCTACGTGGACCACAACAACTGGATCCTACCCCTCCCATGAGTTCCTCTGCAGCCCAGATGAAATATTCTAAACCTGGGTACCAGGCAAGCAACACAGCCTTCAGAGTCTCAACCTTGGCCACTGAGAACAGGATCTATGCCCCGATTATATTATCCCCAATTACAACAACATTTCTCTTTTCTCTCCCCTCTGGAATGGGTACCTGTACCATGGTGCTAAGGTCAGTTTGCCTCCACAAAGAGAGCAAGAATCTTAAACCTGTTAGGCAAGTATAAAGGGTTGAGATTGCTTCAATCCACTTCCTGGATCCCTCTACCTGCCTTGCACATAGTCACACCTCCATGTCCCTGCCCACTGACTGAACTCAAGGTCGTTAATCTCAGGGGTGCGACTGCCTACTGAAACACAGTGTACAGGTAAGTTTCCCCCACCCTGATGTGTTGTAGTGTTCAAAGCTCAGGCTCCAGCTCATCAACTCTGAGTCAGAATCCCCGAAGCAACCAACAGTTGCCACAGACCTTTTCACGATGAACCACAATGGAATCCATCAGCTCCCACAACATGCAGGTATGATATATTGCCTAACCCTACATCTCCATTTTATTTACTTAATTCTTAATTTGCTTTTAAAAATGTCCTACTTGTCTTTTATTCTGTAATCTTTAAATATTTCTTCTATTTACCTTCAATTTGAAAGTAACATAATAGATGGGTAAATTATATGGGTGTCACAGTGGCTCAGTGGTGAGGACTGTTGCCTCACAGCACCAAGGACTTGGGTTCAATTCTAGCCTTTGGCAACTGTCTGGGTGGAGTTTGCACATTGTCAGTGTAGCTTTCTTTGGGGACCTCTGATTTCCTCCCACACTCCAAAGATGTGTAGGTTAGGTGAATTGGTCAAGGGTATATGTAGAGTGGTTGGAGAATGGGTCTGAGTAGGTTAGTCTTCAGAGGGTCGGTGTGGACTTGTTGGGCCAAATAGCCTGTTTCCACAGTGTAGGAATTCTATGAAAATTAGCAGCTATTACTGTTTAATGGATTTATGGTTTTCCCGTGATGTGAGTCTTCTTTTTGTGCTGAGGCCCCAATCCTGGACTTCAATTTATCCTGTTTAAAAAAAAACCCTGCCAACTATGAGTCAATAAAGTAAGCAAAAAGCACCTCTTCCCCCCCTACCACATTGCTCCAAATTCCCCAATCTATAAACTGACTCTGGCTGTGTCTCACTCCAGATGTAATCTCTCCTTCCTGCAAAGCTCACCAATGATAGAATCCCTATATAGTGGAGGCAGGCTATTCAGCCCATTAATTCCACACTGTTCCTCCAAAGAGCATCCCACATAGACCTCCCCCCCCATCTCCCCAACTATCCCTGTAATCTTACATTTCCCTTGACTAATCCACCTAGCCTGCACATCGCTGGACACTATGGGCAATTTATACATGTTTGGACTGTGGGAGGAAACCAGAGCACCTGGAGAAAACCTACCCAGACACAGAGAGAATGTGCAAATGTCACACAGACAGTGTGTAAACGCCTAAGAGTGGAATCAAACATCAGTCCCTAACACTGTGAGGCAGCAGTACTAACCACAGTGCCACCATGGTGCCCTTTCAACAGACTCTCAAACAGAAGTGAAGTGAGCTGCAATGACCCACCACTCGTGAAGCCTCAATAGTAATCAACATCTATTGTTATCAAAACCTATTCAGGCTTCATGTGATTGACAGATAATTGTCCGTCAGTCAGCCAAGTCACCTTATTAACAACAATAACAACAAAAACAGATATGGTTGGAAAAGCTCAGCAGGTCTGGCAGCATCTGTGGAGAGAAATCAGTGTTAACATTTCAACCAGGTGACCCTTCTTCAGAACTGCTATCTGATTAACCTTTTAACTAGACTACTGGATTATAAACTTTGAAAATGTAGAAATGTTTATCAGTTCTGTTGCTTTCAAAATCCTTGAATGATATACTCAGTTGGGCTGTTTCCCACTCCTTTCCCTACCTTTCCTTTGTTTTTGTTATTGATGGGTAGTGCTTGTAATTTATTAATTGTTTAATTAGTCAAGTGAATCATTTGGATTTTTAAAAATTAGAATCCCTCTTGTGGTGCAGTAGTAGATTCCCTACCCTTGCATTAAGAGACCCCAGGTTCAACTCCCACTTGCTCCAGGAATGTGTAAATGCATCTCTGAGCAGGTCAATTAGGAAAAATTGATTCATTTAAAAAATAAATCGAAAGGGTGACAATTCTTAGAATACTGTAATATTGTCCTTAGTCTGGGCTAGAAGATCCTGGTTCAAGCTACACCTGCTCTGGAGATGTGTCATAGCATACACAGAGAATGCTGGAGAAACTCAGCTCATATGGCAGCCTTTGCAGAGAGAGGAAATGGAGTTAGCTTTTCAAGTCCAGTGTTAGTCTTCTTCAGATCCATGCCAGACTCAATCATAGCTCTGTTTCTGTCTCCACAGATGCTGCCCAACCTGCTGATGTTCTCCAACATTTTCTATGTTTCAGTTCCCAGTTCCACAGTAGTTTCATTTTATTTGGTTGTCATAACATATCTGAATAGGTTGATTAAAAACATTCATAAATTGTAAAGCCACAGTATAGCGTGGAGGTTATGTTACTGGACTGGCAATCCACACGTTTGGATGTACAGCTAGATTTCCTGCAAGATGGGTGATTGAATATATGAGTGTAGGAATCAGGAGTAGGAGAAAGCCATTTAGCCACTCGATCATCTCTACCATGCAATAAATCATGGCTGATTTGATTGTAACCTCCAGTCAATATTCCCATCTACCTCTGGTAACATTTCAACCCTTTATTTAGGAATCGATCTACCCAACCTTAAATATATTCAAGGATTTGGCTCTCATTTTTTCTCGGACAGAGTCGCAATCTTTCACAATGCGTGTGAGAAAGATTTTTCCTCACCTCAATTTTAAATGGGTAACATGATTTTTAAACAGTGACTTCTGGTTCTAGATTCTCTCCGAGGGGAAAACATCCTCTCCACATCTCCTTATCAAGACCTCTTGGGATTCTGTATGTACCAATCAATTTGTCTCTTACTCTTCTAAATTCCAGTGATATAAGTCAAATCTGACCAACCTTTCCTTATCAGAAGAGACAAGTCTAGTAAACATTCTCTGAAGTGCCCCCAATGCATTTACATTCTTCCTTAAATAAGGTGACCAAATCCTGCGCAGTCCTCCAGTTCCAATATTGAATTGAATTGAATTTATTGTCACATGCACAGAGGCACAGTGAAAGGCTTTGTCTTACGAGCAATACAGGCAGATCACAGAGTTAAATAGCATAGATAGTAAATAATAGGTAAACAGTGGCAAAACCAAAAACATACGTTCAGGTGTTAAGAGTTTGTGAGTCCATTAAGTATTCTAACAACAGTAGGGTAGAAACTGTTACAAAACTGGCTGGTGCATGTGTTCAGGGTTCTGTGCCTTCTCCCCGATGGTAGAGGTTTTAGAAAAACATTGCCAGGGTGGAATGGATCTTTGAGAATACTGGTGGCCTTTCCTTGACAGCAGGCCTGGTAGATAGATTCTATAGATGGGAGGTTAGCCTTTGTGATTGACTGGGGTGAATTCACCACTCTCTGAAACCATCTCCGATCTTGCCATACCAGGTAGTGATACATCCAGACGGAATGCTCTCGATGGTGCACCTATAAAAGTTGGCAAAGGTATTCGCTGTCATGCCAAATTTCCTCAGCTGCCTGAGGAAGAAGAGACATTGTTGGGCCTTTGTAACCAGTGCATCCACATGAAGAGTCCAAGAAAGCTTGTTGTGAATGACCAATCCCAGGAGCTTGACACTGTCCACTCGTTCCACCAATATCACCAGTGTTCTGTATAACTGAAGCAAAACCTCCTTACTTTGGTATTCATCTTCCCTCATGATAAATGATGACAATTTATTAACTTTCCTAATCAGTACCTGCATACTAACCTTTTGTGATTCATGTGCAAGGATACAAGTTCCCATTGTTTTTCAAAGCTCCTGTAATCTCTCACCATTTAAATAATATTTTTCTTTTATATTATTCCTGCAAAAATTAACCAAGTTTACATTTTCCCATGTCATATAATTTTACCACATATTTGCCCACCCAATGATCAATGGTTTTTTGTAACCACCTGGTGTCCACTTCACAATTTACTTTCCTTCTTATTTTTGCGTGATCAGTAAATTTAGCAACCATGCCATAGGTCCATAAGAAATAGGAACAAGCGAAGGCTGTCTGTTCTGAATTATCATGGTGGTAAAAGTCAATAAGGCTATTTAAAAAACACAGGTGCAGGGAGAGACAGAACCTTGTAAGGGCTTGAACAACATGGGTGATGCTAAGAAATATGTGAGAACTCCAGCAAGCCCTATCTCAACATCAGGAACAACTTAGAGTCATAGAGTCATAGAGATGTACAGCACAGAAACAGACCCTTCAGTCTAACCCGTTCATGCCGACCAGATATCCCAACCCAAGCTAGTCCCACCTGCCAGCACCCGGCTCATATCCTTCCAAACCCTTCCTATTCATATACTCATCCAAATGCCTTTTAAATGTTGCAATTGTACCAGCCTCCACCACATCCTCTGGCAGCTCATTCCAAACCCTTTCAAGTTTCACAACATATTTCTGATAGGAAGGAGACCAGAATTGCACTTAATATTCTGACAGTGGCCTAACCAATGTCCTGCACAGCCGCAACATGACCTCTCAACTCCTGTACTCAATACTCTGACCAATAAAGGAAAGCATACCAAACACCTTCTTCACTATCCTATCTACCTGCGACTCCACTTTCAAGGAGCTATGAACCTGCACTCCAAGGTCTCTTTGTTTAGCAACACTCCCTACGACCTTACCATTAAGTGTATAAATCCTGGTAAGATTTGCTTTCCCAAAATGCAGCACCTCGCATTTATCTAAATTAAACTCCATCTGCCACTTCTCAGCCCATCTGGTCCAGATCCTGTTGTAATCTTCACTGTCCACTACACCTCCAATTTTTGTGTCATCTGCAAACTTACTAACTGTACCTCTTATGCTCGCATCCAAATCATTCAAGGTGAGATTCTTATTCAGTGTCAGTTTCTTGTCTATTGAAGAGGCCATTTCTTATAAATGACCTCATCACATGGTTTGAGTAGCACGGTGGCTCAGTGGTTTGCACTGCTGCCTCACAACACCAGGGACTTGCGTTCGATTCCAGCCTCCAGCGACTGTCTGTATGGAGTTTGCACATTCGCCCTGTGTCTGCATGAGTTTTCTCCCACAGTCCAAAGATATGCAGGTTAGGTGGATTGGTTGTGCTGAATTACCCATAGTGTCCGGGGATGTGCAGTTTGTGTGGGCTAGCCATGGGAAATGCAGGGTTATAGGGGAGAGGGGTAGTGGTCAGCATGATGGTCAATGGACCTCAGTCAAGTCAATCAAGATAACCCTCAGGTAGGGGGTCCTGGCACCATTGTAAAGGACAGCCTCTAATACCAGCCTGGGGCATGGATATGGTCAGTCAGTGCTTGGGCTGGTCGGAGGGAGCACATTCTCTACATAAGGATTGAGGAGCTAACTCTGTATTTTAGTAGTGGACTCACCAACATTAAGGGCACTTAAATGGTCATTGGTTAAACATATGGATGATATTGGAATAGTATAGGTTAGATGGGTTTTAGATAGGTTTCACAGGTCGGTGCAACATTGAGGGCTGAAGGGCCTCTACTGCACCGAAATGTTCTTATGTTCTATGTTCTACCTGCTCCGCAATTCAATGGGATCATTCAATGATCTGACATTCCTCACATCCACTCTCCTGCTCTTTTCCATAACCCTTGATTCTCCTCCTGATCGAGAATCTATCCATCTCAGTCTTAAATATACAGAAGATGTTTTATGTCCCCTCGTCTGAATAAAGGAGTTAAATTCACTGTCTTCTAATTTAATGCAATCACCGTTATATACGCTGGACAGTGAGTTCCTACTGCTGGTGGCTGGATCAGCAGCTCTGCAGCTCCAAATGTTATTCATGAGTTTGTGGAGACTTTTCAATAATATGAAAATTACAAGTAAATATTTTTTAGTATTTGCAAGACAACCAGCTGTTTCTAGCTTGGTTTATATGTTATTTACAAAGCTGTTGAATAATTATGTCTTTTAGAGTTAATTTATTGAATCTGCACTGTTGGTGTGGAATCTTATCTTTCAGCAACACCATTCAGCTAGTAAAATGGTCAACAATTTCAGCCTGAAAATTTATTAATAGCAAATATTCACAAAAATGAATTTATTCAGTGCTCATTAATGGTTATCTGGATTCAATAAACGCTTATAAATTACAAGGATACTGATGTGAAAGTAGGGACACTGACTTTAGTCTTAGGGTGGAAAAGGGCAGGTTTAATCATTAGCAGAGGTACACCAAGGTGAATTTCTGAATCATAGTTACCAGAGCATCTTACATCATAGAATTGTTATCATGCAGAAGGAGGCCATCCAGTCCTTGGTGTCCATGCCAGCTCTCTACAAAAACAACTCAGCTAGTCCCACTCCCATACCTTTCCCCATAGTCCTGCATTATTCTTCTCTTAGATAATTATCTCGTTCCCTTCAGAAGGCCATGACTGAATGTGCCCTGACCATGTACTTAAAATTCTAATCATTCAATGCATAAAACATTTGCTTCTCATGTCACATTTGAATATTTTGTCATTCACCTTGCATTGGTGACCTCCTATGTGATTAGGACTGGATATAAAGTAAAATTGATACCCACATCTTGTGAATGTATTTTAAAAATGGTTTGTACTAACAAATGGTTTTTCTCTTTTATATGTTTATTAATCCATGAAATTCATTCAAGTCTGTATGAACTTTGTTTATGATTTTGATTTTTAAAATATCTGATATCTTGTCCTTCAATGCAGTAATTTTGTTCTTATTATAGTCTGGTACTGGGCCAACAGTAATAATTCTAACCACATTCAGTACTTTGAGAGTGAATAGAAGATGAGTGATCAAATATTGTTGATATAACCAGCTGGTGATGCTGCCTCTTATGCCCTCATTCCAACTCTTGCTCCCTCCATGCCACTTCTATACCCTTATGCCATCTCATCATCCCATACCCCCTATGTAGCCAAACATCCATTTAAGAAGTAAAGATAAAAATAGAAATTGCTGGAAAAACTTAATGGGTCTGGCAGCATCTGTGTGAGGAAGAGTCACTTTCACCCGAAACATTAACTCTGATTTGTCTCTTAAGGTGTGTAATAGACACTATTCTTTCTTGATCTTGATGTGTTATTAATTTTAAAATCTTTGACATTTAGAATTATAAAGCCTTAGAGATGTACAGGACGGAAACAGACCCTTGGGTCCAACCCGTCCATGCCGACCAGTTATCCCAACCCAATCGAGTCCCACCTGGCAGCACCTGGCCCATATCCCTCCAAACCCTTCCTATTCATATACTCATCCAAATAACTTTTAAATGTTGCAATTGTACCAGCCTCCAACACTTCCTCTGGCAGCTCATTCCATAAACGTACCACCCTATGTGTGAAAAAGTTGCCTCTTAGGTCTCTTTTATATCTTTCCCCTCTCACCCTAAACCTATGCCGTCAAGTTCAGGACTCCCCCACCCAGGAAAAATCTTTGTCTATTTATCCTAACCATGCCCGTCATGATTTTGTAAACCTCTAAATGGTCACCCCTCAACCTCCGACGCTCCAGGGAAAACCAGCCCCAGCCTGTTCAGCCTCTCCCTATAGTTCAAATCCTCCAAACCTGGCAACATCCTTTAAATCTTTTCTGAACCCTGTTATGTTTCATAACATCTTTCTGATAGGAAGGAGACCAGAATTGCAAGCAATATTCCAACAATAGCCTAACCAATGTTCTGTACAACTGCAACATGACCTCCCAACTCCTGTACTCAATACTCTGGCCAATAAAGGAAAGCATACCAAAAGCCATCCTCATTATCCTATCTACCTGTGACTCCACTTTCAAGGAGCTATGAACCTGCATTCCAAGGTTTCTTTGTTCAGCAACACTCCCTAGGACCTTACCAATAAGCTAATATTTACTTTCCCAAAATGCAGCACCTCACATTTATCTGAATTAAACTCCATCTGCCACTTCTCAGCCCATTGGTCCATCTGGTCCAGATCCTGTTGTAATCTGAGGAAACCTTCTTTGCTGTCCACTACACCTCCAATTTTGGTCTCATCTGCAATCTTACTAACTATGCCTGTTATGCTCACATCCAAAACATTTATATAAATGATGAAAATAAGTGGACCCAGCACCGATCCTTGTGGCACTCCACTGGTCACAGGCCTCCAGTCTGAAAAACAACCCTTCACCACCACCTCTGTCTTCTACCTTTGAGCCAGTTCTGTATCCAAATGGCCAGTTCTCCCTGTATTCAGTGAGATCTAACCTTGCTAACTAGTCTTCCATGGGGAACCTTCTCGAACGCCTTACTGAAGTCCATATAGATCACATCTACTGCTCTGCCCTCATTAATCCTTTTTCTTACTTTTTACAAAACTCAATCAAGTTTGTGAGACATGATTTTTCATGCACAAAGCCATGTTAACTGTACCTAATCAGTCTTTGCCTTTCCAAATACATGTACTTCCTGTCCCTCAGGATTCCCTCCAACAACTTGCCCACCACTGACGTCAGACTCACTGGTCTATATTTCCCTTTCTTAAACAGTGGCACACGTTAGACAACCTCTAATCTTCCAACATCTTACCTGTGACTATCGATGATACAAATGTTTCAGTAAGAGGCCCAGCAATCACTTCCCCAGCCTTAACTTAACTTAGTTTTCCTCTCATGCCTTCACTTGGCTTTCGAATTTTCCTTCTTAATTTCACCGATATACCTTTGGGGTAAGACATTTCAGGTGGCAGGATTTCCCACTCCACCACCAGAAGAATCACCATGTACTGTTGTCCTTGATGGAAGTGAAATCCTGTCTTATAGAACTGCTAACCAATTGGATAGCCAGCATTCAGTATCCTATCAGAGGCAGGTTTGAATATTGGCCACAGGTAGTCTTTGAAGAAGAGAAGTGAGTAGAGGCAGGCAAGTGTGAGATTTAGTGAGTGGGCTGGGATAATAGTAGAAGTTGGATGTGGGGTGAAGGGTTGAGAGCTAGTTTTGAGTGGCTGAAGGGGTGGGTTAAAAGAATGCACAATCTTTGGAGAGGACCTCCAATATGCACAGACGACCTCTGAATGAGTCAATACGCCCTCATCCAACACCAGTGTCATCCCACCTTGCCGAATTTCAACCCATGCAGCTAAAGCTTCCAGGTGATGTATTAGATGTAGAACTCTGTCTGCTCCATAAGTAAATTAATGGCAAGGGTGGGATGTGAAATGCAAGTGGCCATAAATTGGGTTTAAACAAGTCTCAGGCAGGTGCCTCTACTGCCAACCATATAGGTGGGAGATAGGTTGAAGCCAGGCAGGTTGACAGCAGACAGGCCACATGGTACATTTTTGAGTTCTCCCCAACTTCAAATCTTCTGATCGGGTTTCATAAAATTCTACCTGCACACTCCTCAGGGTCTCTGCAGTTGTGCACCCATGATTAGGTTCCCTTTTTGATATCCTCTCCTTTAGGTCTTTGACTCCCAAGGAGCGCTGGATTTGTTAGTCCCACAATATTTCTTTAAGGAAACATACTTGGTCTGAATCATTATTCTCTTCCTTCAATGCCTTCCATTGATCTGGCCTTGATTAATCTTCAAATAGCTGTTTCTAATCCACTTGAGCTTAATTAAATCTAGCTTAGTGAAATTAGCTTTTAACCAATTCAGCCAGTGTCATTTTCTCATTACAATTACCTCCACCAAAAAACTGACCAACTGATATTCCTCCCCCAATGCCAGTTTCATTCTGTAAAATTCAAATGTCCTCGCAAACCTTTAAATCATCAAAATTCTTAGTTCAGCTCTACACTGTCTAGTTCAAAGGAGTTCAAACTGCCTCTTACAAAGTATTCTCATAATTTTAACATTTTAGTTCCAGCATCATCCTGAAGGATCGATGCTGCCCCCACTACATTGTCCCCTACTCCAAACAATCCCCTCCATTTCCAAGATACAATACTTAGAATTGAATGTTGCAGTTAAAAAGTCTGACAAAACCATGTACAACTGTAACATAACATCCATCTCTTTAAATCCCAATCATCTTGCAATTGGCCATTTAAATTTTTTTATATCCATCCATTAGCTTTTGGTCATTAAAGTTTGGAAATCTCAGTTCTTCCATGGTTATTACCTTCACCATTAGGAAAATACTTGTCTATCTTTCTGAGATTCAAAGTTCATGACCTCAGACTTCCTCACTCTGTCTGCTTGTGTTGCCCACTCATTTAATCCAACAATGTTCAGCGTCTAACTTAGTGCTGTTCGCAAACATCAATGTACAGTTTTCTATGTTCCTCTATCTAAGTCATTAATAAATATAGAAAAAAGTTAAGTCACCAGGATAGATCCATGGGGGAAACACATCCTGCCAATTTGAGTACATCGTTAGGCCAGTTCTGACATGTTGCATATGAGTTTGGAAACCCTTCCTCAAAAATGAGCAAATGAATAAACAGGAAAGGTTGTGTAGTAACCAGGATGATTCCAAGCCTTTGGGGAGTAAATTGTGAAGAGAGACTCAAGCCTATTTTCTCTGAACTTGAGAGTGACGGAAGACATAAAACATATTGAAGTAAACATTATTTAACTTGGACAATGGAATTAAAGGAAACAAGTAAACAATTAAACATTTTTGAACAAAGTTTAAGTGACATTCTTAGAAGACAATTGCTATGTATCACAATCTCCAGAAAAGATTGGTTTCAAATGATTTGGAAAAGTGCTCTATCTTTATATACATATAATATAATCAATTACAAAAAGCAATGGAGAAAGAGAGAAGCAGTAAGCGAACAGAACTCATTGAAATTAACTACACAGTACTTCTGTTGGTACACTATAATCAGAAACCCTGTGGAAATATTAAACTATAAAAGAAGAAATAGTAACAGTAATAGGCCATTCAGTCATTTGAGCTTGCTGTGCCAGTCAATAGGATCATGGCTGATTTGACATTCCTCACGTCCACCTTCCCGAGTTTTTCCCATAACCCTTGATTCCGCTACTGATCAAGAATCTATCTATATCAGCCTTAAATAGACACATGGACTCTGTCCTCACAGCTCTCTGTGGCAAGGAGTTCTGAAGATTCTCAACTCTCTGAAAGAAGAAATTCCTCTTCATCTCAGTCTTAAATGGTGTCCCTTTTTTGAAACTAAACCCTCAGGTCCTAGATTCTTCCTTGAGAAGAAACATCCTCTCAACATTTAACCAATCAAACCCTTAAGAATCCTGTATGTTTCAATAAGATCACCCTCTCATTCTTCTAAACTCAAGTGCATACAGTCCCAAACTACATACCTTTTGTCCATAAGACAATCCCTCCATACCGAGGATCATCCCTGTGAACCTTCTCTGAGTTGCCTCCAATGAAATGATCTTATTTTAATAAGGGGGCCAAAACAGCTCACTGTACTCTAGATCTGGTCTCACCAACACCTTAAGCAGTTGCTGTACAACTCATATACTCTAAATCCCTTGAAATAAGGGCTAACATTGATTACCTGCTGTACCTGTGTGCTAGCTTTCTGTGTTTCATGCACAAGTAACCCCCAAGTCCCTTTGTGTTGCAGCTTTCTACAGTTTTTCTACATTTAAGTAATATCCTGTTCTTTTTTAGTTCCCCATTCCAAAATGAGCAATTTCACATTTTCCCACAATAGATTTTATTTAGTCATAGAGATATACGGCATGGAAACAGACCCTTCGGTCCACCTCCACCATGCCAACCAGATACCCCAATCCAATCTAATTCCACCTTCCAGCACCTGGCCAACATCCCTCCAAATTTGCCAAATTTTTTCTCATTTACTTAACCAATCAATCTCTCACTGTAAACCTTTTTTATCCCTCTTGCAATTTGCTGCTTCAACTATTTTTATGTCATCCGCAAATTTGGCTATAATACTTTAATTTCTTCAAGTTATTAGTAATATTGTAAACAGTTATGGTCCCAGCTGATCTCTGTGGAACCACATTTATTACAGGTTGCCTAAAAAAGAATCCCCTTTCCCCAATCTCTGTTTCCTGCCCATTAACTAATTCTCTATCTATGCCAATATGCTGCCTCCAACACCATGGCCTTTTATCTTTATGACTTAACCTTTTGTGAGGTAGCTTGTTGACCACTTTCTGCAGTTCCAAATATAATATATCTGTTGGTTTCCCTTTATTTATTCTGGTTGAGACTTCTTGAAAACCTCTAATAAGTTAGCCAGACATGACTTTCTATTCATTAAGGCATGCTGATTGCTTGATTAAGGTACAGAAGTGGCTCAAAGGTAGAAGACAGAGTCATAGAGATGTAAAGCATGGAAACAGACCCTTCACAGTCCTACTCATCCATGTCAACCAGATACCCCAACCCAATCTAGTTCCACCTGCCAGCACCCGGCCCATATCCCTCCAAACCCTTCCTATTCATATACCCATCCAAATGCCTCTTAAATGTTGCATTTGAACCAACCTCCAACACTTCCTATGGCAGGTCATTCCATACACTTAGCACCCTCGTATGAAAAAGTTGCCCCGTAGGTCTCTTTTATAGCTTTCCCCTCTCACCCTAAACCTATGCCGTCAAGTTCTGGACTCCCCGACCACGGGGAAAAAGACTTTGCTTATTTATCCTATTCATGCCCCTCATAATTTTGTAAACCTCTATAAGGTTACCCCTCAGCTTCCGATGCTCCAGGGAAAACCACCCCAGCCTGTTAAGCCTCTCCCTATATCTCAAATCTTTCAACCCTGACAACATCCTTGGAAATCTTTTCTGAGCCCTTTCAAGTTTCACAACAGAGGGTGGTGGTGGAAGGTTGTTTTTCAGAGTGGAGGCCTGTGACCAGTGGAGTGCCACAAGGATCAGTGCTGGGTCCTCTGCTTTTTGTCATTTATATAAATGATTTGAATGCAAACATGAGGTACAGTTAGTAAGCTTGCAGATTACACCAAAATTGGAGGTGTAGTGAACAGCGAAGAGGGTTACCTCAGATTACAACAGGATTTTGACCAGATGGGCCAATGGACTGAGAAGTGGCAGATGGATTTTAGTTCAGATAAATACGAGGTGCTGCATTTTGAGAAAGCAAATCTTAGCAGGAATTATACATTTAATGGAAAGGATCAAGGGAGTGTTGCTGAACAAAGAGATCTTGGAGTGCAGGTGCAAAGCTCCTTGAAAATAGAGTCGTAGGCAGATAGGATAGTGAAGAAGGCATTTGGTATGCTTTCTTTAATTTTTAAAAGATTTTTTGAAGAAATTTTAAAAATTTTTAGATTCCCTAAAGTGTGGACACAGGCCCTTTGGCCCAACCAGTCCACACTGACCCTCCGAAGAGTAACCCACCCAGACCCATTTTCCTCTGATTAGTACTATGGGCAATGTAGCATGGCCAATGCACTAAGATTGGCCAGAGTATTGAGTACAGGAGTTGGGAGGTCATGTTGCAGCTGCACAGGACAATGGATAGGCCACTGTTGGAATATTGCATGCAATTCTGGTCTCCTTCCTATCAGAATGATGGTGATAGCACTTAATTCCTCCCATGTGCTCTTTAGTTTTAATGGGATGTTCCAATTATCTTCAAGTGTAAAACTGATGCAAAACATCCGTTCAACACCTCTGCCATTTCCTTGTTCCTCATGACTATCTCCTCAGATTCATTTTCTAAGGGGCCTATGTTCACTTTGATCTTTTTCTTCCTCTTTATATATTTAATGAAGTTCTAATTGTCAAGTTTTATATTCCTCAGCAGTTTGCCCTCGTGGTTTATTTTCTCTCTATGTATTATCTTTTTAGCCCCTTTTGCAGAATTCTGAATTTATTCCACCCTTTTGGGGTATCACTGACTTTTGACTCTTTACATGCTTTTCCTTCCAACTTTATGCTCTCCTTAAACATTCACTACATTGTACTTATTTAGAAAATTTACATAAATAATACAACAATAATAGTAAGGCATTATTGTCGACTTCCTGTCCACACAGCTGTATTATATTGTCACACATTCTGGTAAAATTGCTGGTAGCCTTTCATAATGGGAATTTTCCCATGTAACCAAGACTGTAGCCTAACAGAATATATTTTTAGGTTTCACCACTATGTGGCAATGTGGTACATGTTTCTCAAATTTCCACCCAACTCCTGCACAATCTTGATCTTTCCATTTCTTTTTCAAAAGTACTTATTTCCCATTTCATCAACATGTAAACATTTAGGTCATTAAATGGGTATCACTATTCATCTACATTACAAGGCCTATTCATCTTACTGGTAAATTTGAATGTACATTTTTGGTTAAATTTGTTTTTTTTAAAGCATCATATTCTTTTTCTATTTATCCATTATTTTAATTAAATACAGCCTAGAGGAAATCTTGAAAAGAATCACCAGGTCAGGCTGTACCTTAGGTGGGAGCTGACTGCAGATACTGGAATCTGTACTGAAAACAGCAAATGCTGGAGATCACAGCCGGTCAGAATCTACAGAGCGAGAGCAAGCTAACGTTTTGAATCAAGATGACTCCTCATCAGAGTATTCTAGACTCAAAAGGTTAGCTTGCTTTCTGTCCATGGATGCTGCCTGACCCACTGTGATTTCCAGCATTTTTTGTTTTCAGGTTATATCTTAGTCTTTTGACCACAGTCAAAGCATTGTATTTTAATGATGTAGACAATACTGAGGGTGCCAGCAATATTCAGGTATTGTGTAGGGTCCAGCTTACACACATCATCCACCCTTTGAGTGCATGTAGGGTTTCAGTGTTAAATCCACATATCTCTGGGTTGAAAGTTACATTCTCTCCATCAGCTTTACAAAGGAGCACACTGCCATTCAAGACAGTACGTAATGGGAAGTTCACATGCCCACACTGCCTTGTAGTGCATAGATAGGCTGAGAAAGTGGCACAAAGTGCACCTTTCTCATTTAAAAACTATCCTACGGGATTCTCAAACACTTCTAGGCAACTTAAAATTAATGTGGCCTCTGAAATGTTGATGATTAACTGATGATGGGAAGGTGAAAAAAACGTTCCTTGTAATTGCTCCCATTCTGCTTACTATCGTGAGAGATGTCACTGCAAAACACAATGATATCAGTATCTCCACATCATCTCACCTGTTGACTGAGCTACCTAGTTTTAATGTCATATAATATTAATGCCCTGACTCACTCACTACTTCTCTCTCCCTAGTGGTCAATAGAACATATAAAATGTACATGCTTGAAAGTGGGATCATCTGAAGGTAGGAGAAAGTGAGGACAGATGAAGGGTTTATGGCCAAAATGCCGATTCTCCTACTCTTCGGATGCTGTCTGACCTGCTATGCTTTTCCAGTACCACACTCTCTCTCATCTGAAGATACCAAGCATACATTTGAATGGATATGGAAAGATTCATTCAGCAACAGAAAATTCAAGCACTGCAAAAAAATCCAGATATGCATGCCCTTTGCAGTAAGCAGGGACTGCTTGTCATATTACCAAAAGAAAGTTACATAACAAAAGGAAGTTCAAATCATTTTCTGCCATCCTTAGATTCTCTCCAGATTCTTGTGTTAACAATCAATGCTACTAAAATTCTGTCTTGGATGTCTGTCTGGTCAATGCTGTAATCTTCATCTTCAACCTCAGTGGATAGCTACTGATTCTGGTAAAAAATGAGGTCTGCAGATGCTGGAGATCACAGCTGCAAATGTGTTGCTGGTCAAAGCACAGCAGGCCAGGCAGCATCTCAGGAATAGAGAATTCGACGTTTCGAGCATAAGCCCTTCATCAGGAATAAGAGAGAGAGAGCCAAGCAGGCTAAGATAAAAGGTAGGGAGGAGGGACTAGGGGGAGGGGCGATGGAGGTGGGATAGGTGGAAGGAGGTCAAGGTGAGGGTGATAGGCCGGAGTGGGGTGGGGGCGGAGAGGTCAGGAAGAGGATTGCAGGTTAGGAGGGCGGTGCTGAGTTGAGGGAACCGACTGAGACAAGGTGGGGGGAGGGGAAATGAGGAAACTGGAGAAATCTGAATTCATACCTTGTGGTTGGAGGGTTCCCAGGCGGAAGCTGAGGCGCTCCTCCTCCAGCCGTCGTGTAGTTGTGTTCTGCCGGTGGAGGAGTCCAAGGACCTGCATGTCCTCGGTGGAGTAGGAGGGAGAGTTAAAGTGTTGAGCCACGGGGTGATTGGGTTGGTTGGTTCGGGCAGCCCGGAGGTGTTCTCTGAAGCGTTCCGCAAGTAAGCGGCCTGTCTCACCAATATAGAGGAGGCTACATCGGGTGCAGCGGATGCAATAGATGATGTGTGTGGAGGTACAGGTGAACTTGTGGCGGATATGGAAGGATCCCTTGGGGCCTTGGAGGGAAGTGAGTGTGGAGGTGTGGGCGCAAGTTTTACATTTCCTGCGGTTGCAGGGGAAGGTGCCGAGGGTGGAGGTTGGGTTGGTGGGGGGGTGTGGATCTGACGAGGGAGTCACGAAGGGAGTGGTCCGCCGCCATTTCCGCCACCTCCAAACGGACCCCACCACCAAGGATATATTTCCCTCCCCTCCCCTATCAGCGTTCCGCAAGGACCACTCCCTTCGTGACTCCCTCGTCAGATCCACACCCCCCACCAACCCAACCTCCACCCCCGGCACCTTCCCCTGCAACCGCAGGAAATGTAAAACTTGCGCCCACACCTCCACACTCACTTCCCTCCAAGGCCCCAAGGGATCCTTCTATATCCGCCACAAGTTCACCTGTACCTCCACACACATCATCTATTGCATCCGCTGCACCCGATGTGGCCTCCTCTATATTGGTGAGACAGGCCGCTTACTTGCGGAACGCTTCAGAGAACACCTCCGGGCCGCCCGAACCAACCAACCCAATCACCCCGTGGCTCAACACTTTAACTCTCCCTCCCACTCCACCGAGGACATATAGGTCCTTGGACTCCTCCACCGGCAGAACACAACTACACGACGGCTGAAGGAGGAGCGCCTCATCTTCCGCCTGGGAACCCTCCAACCACAAGGTATGAATTCAGATTTCTCCAGTTTCCTCATTTCCCCTCCCCCCACCTTGTCTCAGTCGGTTCCCTCAACTCAGCACCGCCCTCCTAACCTGCAATCCTCTTCCTGACCTCTCCGCCCCCACCCCACTCCGGCCTATCACCCTCACCTTGACCTCCTTCCACCTATCCCACCTCCATCGCCCCTCCCCCTAGTCCCTCCTCCCTACCTTTTATCTTAGCCTGCTTGGCTCTCTCTCTCTTATTCCTGATGAAGGGCTTATGCTCGAAACGTCGAATTCTCTATTCCTGAGATGCTGCCTGGCCTGCTGTGCTTTGACCAGCAACACATTTGCAGCTACTGATTCTGCATTTCTACAGCTTCCAGGTCTTCTCTCCATCGTTGGCTCCAGTTAAGATGAGCACAGCATACCACAAGAATGTAACACACACTTTCTGTTTACAATGCAAGGCTTTATCGGAGTGGTCCAGACAGCAAAACTCTATCTTAAAGAGGCTTAAGGTCTATTCTACTCTGTTCCTGGTGAAACAATGGGCAGCATTGTATCTCTGTTCTGCACCAGTCTGAAGATTTTGTGAAAGATTCATGAATGTGTGGATGGTATAGACCTTGTCTTCTGGCTGCCAACTCCGTATGGTCCAAGGAACCCAGGAGTTCTCCAATATGTACGTATGTATCATTGCAGCTCCTCGGATGACTGGCACACATCTCCAAAATTTTGCATTGATGGTCAGGAATAAGCTGAATGTTGAAGGAATGGAAGCCTTTTCTGTTGATACACTCTGCAAGATGGTGATAGAGTGCTCTGAAAGCAATGTGGGTGTAGCCTACAGCATCCTCCACCTGGACAAAGCCAGTGATGGTGAGAAATTACTACTTCCCACACCCCCTCCTCTCATGATGGGACATGGATATAAAGCAAAGTCATTTGGAGAAAATGGCATCAATGTCATGATGGGCACATTGTGGGTCTAGAGTGTGAATATGTCACATAGGTGTCCAGTTGCTCATTAAGACAAATTGCTGGCACCTTGATGGGCACCAAGATAGGATAACCACCTATTCCTTTCAAGTCAAAGTCTTGCACCAGCGAATAACATAGTACAACAATGTTGGTCAGGGAAAACCCAGAAAACAGCCTGTTAATGCCTTGTAGAGGGCTAACAAGGCAAGAGATTCAATGGAGATCCCTCACCAACATTATGCAAGGTTCTGTCCAATATCTAAGCTGGTGGATACAAGTGTCAGAGCCTTTTCATTCGTGCTGTATTGTGTTGTTTTCTCTTCCCTATTAGGCTGCTGTGGTTGGACAGGTGATTGTCTTTGGGATCAGAAAGTAGGAAGTCAGAAGAGAATGAGAAATGCAAAGGGGTCAGAGGTCGCAAGTTACTCATCATACCAAATTGCAGAATATGGAAACATTTGGACTTGGGAAGGGCATGCTGTCAGCCTTAGTCTTCTCAACAATGTCTGATACCATGTGCTCTCATGTGATACATAGAAAACCATCTTCTCCCCAGGATGTAGGACATTCACATATCTGAGTGCCCTACATTTCTACTCTGCTCCTTTCTATTGTGTGACACAATTTATCCTGCAAGAGAAATGGTTCAATTTAGTGAAGGTGGTGCACTGCGTTTGGATGAAGTACCTGCCATATTTGAATGATGAAAGATATGTGTTAGAAGACAGAAGTGGACATTGCAGTTGGCTGCATTGGTAGGTGTGAGAGAATAAAGTGAAATTTTGGCATATTGTGCATGACTTTAAAGTGCCAGGCAGTGCTGATGATTGGGTGATGGAGATTTGGTGCTTTGAGTGTGATGGCGTGTAGGCAGTATGTCTTCGCTGACCTTGAACTTCTGTCAGATGTCATTAGTTTATGGTGTATCACTGCCAGGCAGACTCCAACAGTTGACCTTCATCGCCACTTCTGAGGAAAATGTTTGAAGGTCTCGTAGTCACATACAGAACTATAGCATCTCTCCTCTTGCACACATTTGAGTGAATGCTTTCAATCTTGCATCTGTCACCCTAAAAACCCTCTCTCTGCCAGTGCAGCTTTAAGAAGGTCAGCCTCCCTTTAAGATGAGGGTGCCCATTGCACCACTCCCGCCAACACAATGCAAGTTTGTTCTCTGCTGAAGCAGCTAACCACAGAAGGAGTGGCAGGGAATCTGCTCAACCGCGCATTACAATTAATGAAATGAGTTGGAAGCACGAAGTTTGTGTGCCGCCCTGCCCCCAGTAGAATTGACCCAAGCAGTTCATGACTCACACTCTAAAAACCAAGCAGATTTTCAGCACATGGTACAGACTGTACAGACCAGCAAGTACAGCAATGGATTTGGAATTAAAGTCAGGAGCCCAAAAATACAAGTCAAGAGAAAGTGTAATAACACCATTCATTGCATAACAGTTGAAAAACTATCTGAGGTTTGAATAAATTACATGTACATGATGTTTATTAGTAATGGTTAGGAACATCCTTGACATCTGATATAATTCAACAGTCTTCTGAAGTATATTACTCATCCAGTGTACTGGCACTACATTGCTGTAACTATTCTGCCGTCAGAAAGTAGGTCAGAATACCAGTTGCATAATACTATGGTGTACATTTCTGGGAATGAACTGTTAACATCAGATTAACGGTCATTTGGGATTTCACCACAATCTTTGAGGAATTTGAATATGATTAGTAATGCCTTATGCTGACAGACAGAGAGTAAGGAAGGAAAGCAGTGGGCA
The DNA here is from genome assembly GCF_020745735.1 of Hemiscyllium ocellatum. Taxonomy (NCBI): domain Eukaryota; kingdom Metazoa; phylum Chordata; class Chondrichthyes; order Orectolobiformes; family Hemiscylliidae; genus Hemiscyllium; species Hemiscyllium ocellatum. The sequence goes on along the minus strand of NC_083405.1, from coordinate 84,713,417 downwards.
ACCGAGAATCATAAAGCGAACTATTTAAAGGCAGAAAGCATTGAAACACCTCCAAGATTGTTCAGCTAGTACAGACGACCAAACAAACCAGCAAATGTGAGTTCCTAGTCAACTGTGTGGCAATCTTGGTACAAAAGATTACAGATTGTGGTGAGTTAGATAACTTCTGTTGGAAAAGAAAATCTATTTTTTCAACAATTTAGAAAGCTGCTTTGTGTACAGTAGTTAAAAGATCCAAATATATTGTCAGAAAATCATGAAATGCAAGATGTGTGAATTGCTCAGTGTTTCAATAGTTTAATCCATTTTTTCTCTTAACCTCTTCATTCCCATGTTTAGTAATATTAGGTTATACTTTAAAATATTTTTAGTGGTCTTTTGATATTTTGTTCAAGCAGATATGCTTATTGTGTGAGCAAAGACAGTGGGGCCAGTAATAAATGTCTTCAACGGGTGGGACCAGGACAGTGAGACTGCAGAAATCACAGGTGCTTGTGAACTACTGAATTTTTATCAATAATCTTTTGGATGGGAATCTTCTGAGGTTGGCTGAGTTACTGCCTGAATCAGGTACGAGCCTGATTAATTGGTACTTCATAAAAAGTCAGTAATACTTTCACCTGAAACAGCACATGATGGAGGGTTTACTAGCAGCTGGTGATAAATAACTGGAACAGTGTTTCAGAATTGGTATTTCAGGGACATTATCTGCATCTGCTCAGGTCACTGGAATCTAGCTCTGGACTTTACCTGCCAGTGTTTCTTTTAAGAATTTCTTCATTAGCTCATTTCTGCTTAGTCCTCTTCAAAGCAATCAGAAAAAAAAACTCAGTACAATGATATGCACTGTCTGATGTGGAAGTCACTCCTATTGCCCTCATAGCAACTCCACTGGTCCTTCCCGCTGTTTGTACACGCTTTAATCCTTAAATTCATCATGCATGAGAAAAAAAACTTCCATTTACAACCTTAGGATCATGCTAAGCAATTTAGACCCCACGTTTTTTGCATCGCAGTTAAATGTAGGAAATGCTTCAAGCACCTGGAGCAAAAAAAGCAATACTGTCTCAATGACAGCAATTAAATAAATGACCAGAAAGTCTGCTTTTGATGTTATTTTGGGATTGAGTTTCAAATGGAACTCTTCTTCAAATAGTGCCATGGATGCGTCATTCTCATAAGGAATTGATTTAATGCCTTATCCAAAGATAATCCCCCAATACTTTGCAACCTGTCCATAAGGCCATTGACCATAAAACGTAGGAGCAAATATGGACCATTCACACTATTTAGTTTAATTCACCATTCAATGAGATAGCTGATGATTTGATGATCCCCAACTCCACTTTTCTGACTTTTTCCATAACCCTTGATTCACATACTGATTAAAAATCAATGTATCTCAGCCTTGAATAAACTTAATGATTCAGTCTCAACAGCCCTCCGTGGTCAAGAATTCCATTGGATCATAACACTCTGAGCAAAGAAATTCCTCATCTGTGCCTTAAATATTTGATTCCTTACCCTGAGATTAGATTCCCTACGGTGTGGAAACAGACCCTTCAGCCCAACAAGTCCACACCAACCCTCCCCCCCTCTGACTAATGCACCGAGCACTATGGACAATTTAACATGGCCAATTCACCTAACCTGCACATCTTTGGACTGTGGGAGGAAATCCATGCAGACACAGGGAGAATGTGCAAACTCCACACAGACAGTCACCTGAGGCTGGAATTGAACCTGGGACCCTGGTGCTGTGCGGTAGCAGTGCTAATCAGTGAGCTACCATGCCGCCAGTCTCTGCTAAAATGGAAAACAACCTTTCTGCACCTATCCTGTCAAGTCCCCTAAAATTCTTATATGCTTTAATGAAGTCACCTCTCAATCCTCTACATTCCAATATGTACCAGCCCAATCTACTCGCCCTTTTCTCAAAAGACAACCCCTCCACACCTGGGAGTATTAGCCGAGTGAACCTTCTCTGGACTGTCTCCAATAGCAATATAGCTTGCTTTAGATCACAGGCCCAAAACTGTTTGCAGTTTTCCAACTTGGTTTGACTAGTGCCTTGTATGAATTAATTAAACAAGCAGAGATGGCTGGACGGGTGATGTGCTGTACCTGTATTGTATGTGAGATGGCTGATCCCATTGTGAACGGCAGGGACAATATCTGCAGAAAGTGTTGGTTGCTGGAACAACTCCAAATCAGAATTGATGATCTGGAATCTGAGCTTCAAACACTGCGGCACATCTGAGAGGGGGAGAGTTACCTCGACGCTTTGTTTCAGGAGGCAGTCATACCTGGTAGATTAAATAATTTAAATTCAGTTAGTTATCAGGAACAACTGAATGTGACTGTAAGTGAGGCAGGTAGAGGATGCTGAGTTCAGGAGTGGAGGAGCCTTAACTCTCAACCTTGTCCAACAAGTATGAGATTTTTGCTCCCTGTATGGGTGAGGGAAAGGCTTGTGGACAGGTTGAGCCAGCTGACCTTGGTGGAGAAGGCCATACAAGCGGGGGGAGGAAAACAACAAGTAGTTGTTGTAGGGGATTCCATAATTAGGGGGACAGATAGTATCCTTTTGTGAGCCAGATCGGGAGTCCTGCACAGTATGTTGCCTGGGTGCCAGGGTGCAGGACATCTCTGACCGGCTTGAAAGAGTATTGGAGCGGGAGGGAGAAGATCCAGTTGTTGTGATCCACATTGGCACAAACAACACAGGCAAGGCTAGGCAGGAGGACCTGTTTGGGGATTATCAAGCACTACGAAAGAAACTGAAGAACAGACCTTCAAGGATCATAATCTTTGGATTACAGCCCGAGCCACATGCCAATTGGCATAGGGATAAGAAAATTAGGGAAGTAAACACATGACTAAGAGATTGGTGTGGGAAAGAGGGATTCCACTTCATGGGACATTGGCACCAGTTTTGGAACTGGGGCGATCTGTACCGATGGAATGGTCTCCACCTGAACCGAGCTGGAACCAGTGTTCTGGCAAAAAGGATAAATAGGGTGGACACTAGGATTTTTGTGAGTCGGGGGGAAGGGAAAGCAAAAGTAGAAAGATAAGCAGCAGGTGAGCATGTGTGCAGGGTTTAAGTTCAAGGCAGACTAGGAATGAAGCAAAAAGGAAGGATAATTTAGCACAAATTACTTTTGGTGATGGAAACCATGAAGATAAGAAAATTAACATTAAGGTGCTTTACCTGAATGCATGTAGTATTCGTAACAAAGTAGATGAATTAACAGCACAAATCATCGCAAACGATTATGATGTGGTGGGCATCATAAAGACATGGTTGTAGGGGGTTCAGGACTAGCAGTTAAACATCCAAGGATTTACAACTTATTGAAAAAACAGGGAGGTGGGCAGAGGAAGAGGGGTTGCCTTGTTAGTTAAGAATGAAATTAAATTTATGGCACTGAATGACATAGGGTCAGATGATGTGGAGTCTGTGTGGGTGGAGTTGAGGAACCACAAAGGTGAAAAACCCAGAATGGAAATTATGCACAGACTTCCCAGAAGTGGTCAGGAGCAGGGACGCAAGATGTACCAGGAATTAGATCAGGCATGTCAGAAAGGCAAGGTCACGGTGATCATGGGGGACTTCAATATGCAAATGGACTGGGTGAATAATGTTGCCGGTGGATCCAAAGAAATGGAATTCATGGAATGCTTACAGGATGGCTTTTTGGTACAGCTTGTGATGGAGCCCACAAGGGTGCAGGCTATTCTGGACTTAGTGCTATGTAACGAGACAGACTTTATAAAAGACCTTAAAGTAAGAGAGGCAGCGATCATAATATGGTAGAGTTCAGTCTGCAGACTGAAAGAGAGAAGACAAACTCGGATATAATGGTGTTACAGTTAAATAAAGGTAATTACAGGGGCGTGAGCGAGGAACTGACGAAAATCGACTGGAAGCAGAGCCTAGTGGGAAAGTCAGCAGAGTAACAATGCCAGGAGTTTCTGGGTGTAATTGAGGACACAGTACAGAGGTTAAATCCAAAGAAAAGAAAGACTACCTGGGGTGGTGGGGTTGTTGGGGTGTGGTGATGGCTGGGCGAGGGGGGGTGGGGAATTGGGTGGAGGAGGCTAGGGGATTAGACAGCCATGGCTGACAAAGGAAGTCAGGAAGTGTATCATGGAAAAGGAGAGAGCCTATAAAGTGGCTAAGAGCATGGGGAAATCAGAAGATTAGGAAGACTACAAAACAAACAGAGGATAACAAAGAGAGAAATAAGAAAGGAGAGGATCAAATATGAAGGTAAGCTAGCCAGTAATATTAGAAATGATAGTAAAAGTTTCTTTCAATACATAAGAAACAAATGAGAGGCAAAAATAAAGATTGGGCCACTCCAAACTGATGCAGGAAGGCTAGTGATGGGAGATAAGGAAATATCTGAAGAACTTAATAAACACTTTGTGTCAGTCTTCACAGTGGAAGACGTGAGTAATATCCCAACAAATGAGAGAGTTGAGGTGCAGAGTTGAGTATGGTAGCCATTACAAAAGAGAAAGTACTTGGAAAGCTAAAAGGTCTAAAAATTGATCTATATCCTAGAGTTCTGAGGGAGGTGGCTGAAGAAATAATGGAGGCATTGATTGTAATCTTTCAAAAATCACTGGAGTCTGGGAAAGTCCCAGGCGATTGGAAAATCGCTATTGTAACCCCCTTGTTCAAGAAAGGGTCAAGACAAAAGGTGGAAAATTATAGGCTGATTAGCCTAACCTTGGTTGTAGGTAAAATTCTAAAATCCATCATTAAGGATAAGATTTCTAAATTCTTGGAAGTGTAGGGTCGGATTAGAACAAATCAGCATGGATTTAGTAAGGGGAGGTCATGCCGGACAAACCTGTTAGAATTCTTTGAAGAGGCGACAAGTAGTTTAGACCAGGGAAACCCAGTGGATGTTATCTACTTAGTCTTCCAAAAGGCTTTTGATACGGTGCCTCCCAGGATGCTGCCGAGTAAGGTGAGGGCCCGTGATGTTCAAGGTGAGCTACTGGCATGGATTGAAGATTGGCTGTCTGACAGAGGTTGGAATAAAAGGTTCTTTTTCAGAATGGCAGCTAGTGACAAGTGGTGTCCTGCAGGGTTCAGTGTTGGGACCACAGCTGTTCACTTTATGTATTAATGATCTGGACGAAGGGGCTGGGGCATCCTGGCGAAGTTCGCCGATGATATGAAGTTAGACAATACTGAGAGGTAAGGAGGCTCGAGACTGATTTAGACAGTTTAAGGGAGTGGTCCAAGAAATGGCTGATGAAATGCAATGTAAGCAAATGTGAGGTCTTGTACTTTGGAAAAAAGAACACAGACATGGACTATTTTCTAAACAGTGAGAAATTTCATAATACCAAAGTACAAAGGGATCTCGGAGTGTGAGTACAGGATTCTCTAAAGGTTGACTTGCAGGTTAAGAAAGCAAATGTAATATTGTCATTTATCTCGAGAGGGTTGGAATGTAAAAGTAGTGATGTGCTACTGAGACTTCATAAAGTTCTGGTTAGGCCCCACTTAGAATGCTGTGTCCAGTTTTGGGCCCCACACCTCAGGAAGGACATACTGCAAAGTATTTCATCCCTATGATATAGTTTCTGTTTCAGACTGGAGCCACTTTATTGGACAGAAACACTTTTGCATCCTGTTCAATAGTTGTTTCTGCTCATTCTCACAAAGCACACTATAGGAATTGACTTCACACATTTGTACAACATTACATAACAGCCACTCACAGGGAAAGAGGACACCAGAGGGTATAGTGGTCAACTGTCTTCCATGCCCTTGCCCAGAAAACAGGAAGACCTTTAACGTTATTGAAGCAGACAACTACAAGAGTTTTAGCAAAGGCAAAGCTGGAGGTCATGCTCAGGGAGAATCTGTCTAACGTTTCCAGCGGAGATTCACACGGATGATCCCTGGAATGGTAGGCCTAACATGTGATGAATGGCTAAGGATCCTGGGATTGTATTCATTAGCGTTTAGGAGATTGAGGTGAGGTCTAATAGAAACTTATAAGATAATGCATGGCTTAGAATGGGTGGACACTGGGAAATTGTTTCTGTCAGGCGGGGATACTAGGACCCGTGGTCACAGCCTTAGAATTAGAGGGAGTCAATTTAGAATGGAAATGAAGAGACACTGTTCAGCCAGAGTGGTGGGCCTGTGAAATTCATTGACCTGGTCATTAAATGTCTTCAAGACAGAGACTGATAAATTCTTAAACTCACAAGGAATTAAGGGATACGGGGAGAGTGCGGGTAAGTGGAGTTGAAATGCCCATTAGCCATGTTGAATGGTGGAGTGGACTTGATGGGCCGAATGGCCTTACTTCCACTCCACTCCTATTTCTTGTGGTCTTATAGTCTTCTATACTTTTAACGAAACCTCCCTTAGAAATAAATAAAGTCGTGCCTTGGAATCCAAATTCAATTTGTTCCACGAGGCTGTTCAGATTGCGAAAAGTTCAGTTTCTGAAACTATTTTCCCCATAAGAAATAATGGAAAGTGAATTAATCTGTTTCTGGACCCAAAAAAAAATTTTTCAAGACACTTTTAACGACAAATACACATGGTTAAGGTAAAATAAGATGAGTAAATGACTGAAATATCAAGTAATAATAATAAATGCAAGAAATAAATGTACTAACATGAAAATAACTTCATTTACCTTAGTGAGGAGTGCTAATGGTGAATGTACTTATTTGCTTCACTGCTCTTCTTGGGTGCCATCGTGAATGCAAGGGTGATAATTTAAAACAAAACAGCACAAATCAAGGTGAAAATACAAAGTAAACTAATGATGGATACAGGAGAGATGCTTTCACGACTACTTCCCGGGACGAACTGAACAAATAATGTGCGACCTAAACGGTACGTGGTGTTCAGATTCTGAAAATGTGTTCAGATTTTAGGGCAAAATTTTCTCGAAATAATTGTTCGGATTCCAAGTTGCTCGAGCAATCGGGCATTCAAATTCCGGGTCACCAATGTATTCCATTTGACTTTCCAAAGACCCATTGAACTTAGATGCAAACTTTTTGCGATTCATAGACAAAAACTCCCAAATCCCTTTGTTCAGTAGCTTTCTGCAGTCCTTCTCCATTTAAATAATATTCATCTCCTCTATTCTTCTTGTCAAAATGCGAAATTTTCTTTGTATCATCCTCACCACTTGCCTTTCCACTCATTTTTGTGTCATCTGCAAACTTGGCTACAGTACATTCATTTCCCAATGCCAGTCATTCATACACGTTGTAAATAATTGTAGCCAGCACTGAGCTCTGTGGCACACCAACAATTACAGATTGCCTTCCAGAAAATGCAGGCCTTAACACAACTCTTGGTGTTTTCTATTGGTTGACCGATCCACTATCCATGCTAATGTACTACCACTAACACCACGGTTATTCTCTTATTAAGTAGCCTAATGTGTGTCACCTTATCAATTGCCTACTAAAAATCCAAATATATTACATATACTGGTTGTCCTTTAGCTATCCAGTTTGTTGCCTTCTCAAATACTATAAATAAACTTGTCAGGCCTGATTTCTCCTTCATGAAGCTATGATAATTCTGATTGATTTGTATCATGCATTTCTAAATGCTCTGCCAGTATCTTCTTTTCAATAGGCTCTAACCTCAGTACTAGAACATTAACTTAGGTTGTTGATTACTGTAGAGATTCAGTTTATGATATGGTGATTTGAAGGTAAGTTGCCAGGGTTCACACCTTTCTAACTCCATATCAACCAGCTGCCTGTTTTCTATGCTGATGTCTGGGAAGGCTGAAATGATTATTTGATCTGGAGTATTGTCCACTCAAATTCATCTAAATTCTTTTCTGCAAGGGTTGAGTCATCAGCGGAATTGAGTTAAAATAAAGAGCAATAGGGCCCACATAGTTCAGAAATATTGTCACAATGTCTGAATGTGTAATTTCTTCAGAAATTATAAAAGGAGCAAATAGTTAGACAGATTCTCCCTGAGCATGACCTCCAGCTTTGCCTTTGCTAAAACTCTTGTAGTTGTCTGCTTCAATAATGTTAAAGGTCTTCCTGTTTTCTGGGCAAGGGCATGGAAGACAGCTGGCCACTATACCCTCTGGTGTCCTTTTTTTTTAGATTAGATTACCTACAGTGTGGAAACAGGCCCAACAAGTCCACACCGACCCGCCGAAGCGCAACCCACCCAGACCCATTCCCCCACATTTATCCCTTCAACTAACACTACGGGCAATTTAGCGTGGCCAATTCACCTGACCCGCACATCTTTGGACTGGTGGGAGGAAACCGGAGCACCCGGAGGAAACCCACGCAGACACAGGGAGAACGTGCAAACTCCACACAGTCAGTCTCCTGAGGCGGGAATTGAACCCGGGTCTCAAGCGCTGTGAGACAGCAGTGCTAACCACTGTGCCACCGTGCTGCCCATAAGTGAGTGGCTGTTATGTAATGTTGTACAAATGTGTGAAGTCAATTCCTATAGTGTGCTTTGTGAGAATGAGCAGCAACAACTATTGAACAGGATGGAAAAGTGTTTCTGTCCAATGAAGTGGCTCTAGTCTGAAACAGAAACTATATCATAGGGATGAAATATTTTGCAGTTGATACCAGGTAAAGGCAGAATGCAGCTTGTAACTGTTGTGTGAACGGCAGCAACAGGCAAGTACGTGATTACAGTGATGAGAGGATTTATTGAAATGACCACTTGTGAGAGAAGGAGAAGCACAATTCCTTCTTTACTCTTTCACAGGATTTGGGTGCCATTGGCTGGGCCAACATTTACAGCTCATTCCTAACTGCCATTCAGAATGGAGGTGTAACCTACATCTTGAAGGGCTCCAGTTGATTAGCTGGAAGACCAGCAGTGCTGATCGGAAGTGGGTTCCAGGATTTTGACCATTTACTGAAGCAGGTGATACAGTTCCAAGTCAGAATGTTACAGGACTTGGAGGGGTGTGTGCAAGTGGTAGCATTCCTATGCAGATGCTGCAAAAGGAATTATCAGCATGTTGGGGTGAAAAGCCAGGGAGTGCCGTTACACAATGTAATGCTGTGAAATAAGGATAGCAAAACGCTACTTATCACTCTTGCTGTTGTGTTACTAACATCGAAATGTCTGTGGCATTGAATCATGGGATGATGGTCCTGATGATATTTTCTCAATATATTCAAAGCTTCCCAGGGCATCCCTCCGACCACAGCCCAGTTCCTCCCCTCCCCCATCTTGCTGTGCAAGGATAAATGATCTTCCCTACTACATGCTTACAATTATTCAACAAAAAAGTCACTCTGTGAGCATTCTGGCAAAGATTTCTCCCTCAACCAATAAACCAATTATCTGATCATTATACTTTGTGGGCTTACCCTGCATACATTCACTGATGTAATTCCCTACCTATTAATAGTGACCATGGTTCCAAAGTACCTCAATGGGTCTGAAGTGATGGGCCTTTGGCACTGCAAGCTATTTTATTTACACTGTGCCCCCCTCCCACTTTTTCCTTGTTTGGCTTATTCCTCTCCTGTCTTCTGGGAGGATGAACATGACTGGAAAAAGGTCTTAATTCAGCATTGGGAGGCCTACTAAGATTCCAGGTTTCATCCACATAGGCCCAGTCCTAAGCCCCAAATCCAAATGAGCAAGAAGCAACAGCTGGGAAGGTTGGAATTCAAGGGAATGAGACCAGGAATGGCCATTTATTGGGAAGGGATTCAGGTGGGTCTTACAATCAGAAGAGGGAGGTGCCTGAGGCAGGAGACCTACGTTTTCTGTGTGAAGACCAGAGTAAAGGCACAGTGTTCAATGGCATTGGTTTAAACTGAGCCCTGTGGGATTACAGCAGACCCTCTGTGGCATATTGGGCACATGAGTTTAACAACATGCCTGTCGTGTTTCTGTTGAATCATTGGGGTTGAATTTATCCCTTACAATCTGCATCTTGGAGAAGTATCATTGAGACAATTCAAAATCAGTTTATGCAATATAGGTCCTTATTACATCAGAAACCTATTATTAATTAATATGCTGATTTAATTCATCCAACTTGGTCTATTTTATTACTTTTGATAAACTCCTATATCTAACTGAGGCATGAAAAGAGGGAAACAGAGAAACACAGTAGAGAGAGATGGGCAACACATGCCATAACATAACGAGAAATACGTTAGGCTTGGCCTGGTTTGAAGTACAAGTCACTAGCTTGAATTTTCTATAATATTGCCACATTATGTTTTTAGATTAATCAATAAAGATAACATCTTCTTTAATGTGTTTCTTTTTACAGATGGAAAATTCATTAGTAATGACTGGAGGTGATGAAAATGCCAATAAACGGGATACGATCTGTATTTTTGGCACTGGGGATTTTGGAAGATCCTTTGGCATGAGGCTGCTCAAGTCAGGCTACCCGGTGGTCTATGGTAGCCGAGACCCAAGGAGCTCTACCCTACTTCCAAGTGGAGCACAAGTGTTTAGTCATGTGGAGGCCCTGAATACATCCAAGATCATTTTCCTGGCAGTTCACAGGGAAAACTATGATTTCATTTCAGCCCTGTCTGACCAGCTAGATGGGAAGGTGCTGGTCGATGTGAGCAACAACCTCAAAATGAATCAATATCCTGAATCCAATGCACAATATCTATCCCAGTTGGTTCCCAAAGCCAAAGTGGTGAAGGGATTCAACACAGTTTCAGCCTGGGCTCTGCAGTCGGGTAACTTAGATGCCAGCAGTCAGGTAAGATCTGAATGTAAGAGCAGGAATTGACTATGTAGCTTCTTGCATCTGCCTGGCCATTCAATAAGATCATGGTGATCTTTAACTTCCAGCTTCAATATCCCTGTCACTTGCTTCCCTTTGAATCCTAAAGTACATTGATCGCTGCATTGAATATACTTAATGACAGAGTTTCAATAAAATTAAGACATTTCCTCTGATCACAGTTATAAATTGCCAGCCCTTTATCTCCTGTATAAGACAAAGGAAACAGTCTGTCAGCATCGACCTTGTCAAGTGCTCTTAGAACCCAAATATTACAATGAGAGCCCCTTTCAGCTTTCTAATCTCCAGAGAATTTGTGTTCAATCGCTGTTGACAGGGCAACTCCTTCATTACAGGAATCAATCTGGTTCACTTTCGTCACACTACAGGAAATTATATTCTCCTTTAGGTCGGACTACCAGAAAAGTACACAGTACTCCAGATGTGATCACATCAAAGGCCCATACAATTGCAGCAAGAGCTCCTTACTCTTGTAATCCAAATCACGAGGAATAATGACAAACACCTCACCTCAAGTTTTCATCACAAGGGAAGTCTTCAAAATCATAGTATAAAAATCAGAACTCCTGACCTTGCACATGACATCTTCCAAGTTTTGTGGATGTGGGAATAGAATCAGACAGATTTTACTCTTGTATTCATTATAGAACATAGAACATAGAACAACACAGTGCAGAACAGACCCTTTGGCCCTCGATGTTGCGCCGACCTGTGAACTATTCTCAGCTCGTCCCCCTACACTATCCCAAAATCATCCATGTGCTTATCGTAGGATTGTCTAAATTTCCCTAGTGTGGCTGAGTTGACTACATTGGCAGGTAGGGCATTCCATGCCCTGACCACACTCTGTGTAAAGAACCTGCCTCTGTCATCTGTCTTGAATCTATCACCCCTCAATTTGTAGTTATACCTCCTCGTACAAGCTGATGTCATCATCCTAGGAAAAAGACTTTCACTGTCTACTCTATCTAATCCTCTGATTATCTTGTATGTTTCTATCAAATCCCCTCTTAGCCTTCCTCTTGCCAATGAGAACAGGTTCAAGTCTCTCAGCCTTTCCTCATAAGGCCTTCCCTCCAGACCAGGCAACATCCTGGTAAATCTCCTCTGCACTGTATCCACATCCTTCCCGAAATATGGGGACCAGAACTGTACACAATATTCCAAGTGTGGCTGCAACAGTGTTTTGTGTAGTTGCAGCATGATATTGCAGTTCCGGAACTCAATCCCACTACGAATGAAGCCTAACACACCGTATGCCTTCTTAACAGCACTATCCACCTGGGTGGCAATTTTCAAGGATCTATGTACATGAACTCCAAGATCCATCTGCACATTCACACTATCAAGTTGAAATGTTTGATTTATAGGAGATGAAGCACTTAATGAAATGTTTGTTTTCATAAGAGATTAGTTGATGTAATTTCAATGAATTGAATTTTTATCATCAATGGGATTGTAGCTTTTAGCAGCGATGCCATGCATGATGACATTGCTTCATTGTATGTCAGCATGGTTCCCGAATTTGCTCATTGTGGATACTAGGTGAAGTGACATAGAGAGGAAAGGGCAAAAGGAGGTGGGAAGGGGCATGGCTTGGCATAACCTAGTCCTTTTAAGTTGCATGGGTCAGTACTTTGCAATGTGAAGGTGATGCTGGAGACGCCTAAAGACTGGACTAAGGAATCACGGATGAAACAATCTTTTTGGAATTCTGAAAGGAAAGGGGAAAATGTTTTGGGTAGCTTCATCATTAGTTTACCGGATGGATTCCTGGAATGGCAAGAATGGCATATGAAGAGAAACTGGATTGACTAGATGCATATTCGCTGGGGTTTAGATGAATGAGGGGGAATCTTGTGGAGATTTCCAAAATTCCACCTGGATAAAAGCAAGAATGTTGATCTTTATGACTGAAGTCCATAATCAGGGAGCACAGTCTAAGGACACAGAGTAGGCTACTTAGGACTGAGATCAGGAATAAATTTGCCCAGAGAGTGGTGAACCAGTGGAATTCTCTGCCACAGAAAATGGTTGAGGCCAAAACATTGAATGTTTTCAAGGTGGAGTTAAATATAGTTTTTAGGGGTCGTGAGATCAATGAGTCAGGCGAGAAAGCAGGAATACGATTTTAAGTAGGATGATCAGCCATGATCATATTGAATGATGGAGCAGACTGGAAGGACTGAGTGGCTGATTCCTGCTACTATTTTCTATGTTTATCACACTAAAGGTGGAGGAATTCTGTTCATGTGGAGACTGGTACAGTTTGAGGAAAAAGGGGAAGACAATCTGTGAGAGAGGGGAAGGGTTAAATTAGAAATGCGGGAAATTAAATGAGCAGTATCTTTTTTCTTCTTTCCTACTGCCCACCAATCCTTTCCCTGTCTCTAACCTTGGGAATGATGTGTCACATCCCTAGTTTCGAGGAAAGATCATTGACTTGAAATATGGGCTGTACTTCTTTCCCTGCTGAGTGGTTCAACATTTTCTGTTTGTATTTTAGATTTCTTGTATCCCTCATATTTGCTTTAGTGAAAAGTAATGGTTTCTCACCATTTAAAAATATTTGACATTTCCACTTTTCCCACCACAGTGAATACTCACATTTGCTAAATTTTAGCCAACTTAATCTGTTAATATTTTTTCGAAGATGCTTTAATAAGTTCTTTGTAGCTTATTTTGCAGCATCAGCAAATTTCTCTGCATTACACTTGGTCCCTTCATTTGAATCATTATGATAGATTATAGTAGATAGTACCCCAGCACTGAACCTTGCAACACTCCAGGAGTAATATCCTACTATCCTGAAAATTCCCCAATTGTCCCTATTCTCTGTTTTCTGTCCACAAACCAATGTAAGGGTTTCTGTTCCCATTTTCCTTACACTTCAAACATTACAATGACAAAATACATAAGGTCAGACTTTGCAGAAACCACAACACAAAACCCTAAGCCTCAAACTTAAACAAATTACCACAGTTTAAACCACTCTACAAATTGACTGCAACTTATAAAATTACTGCATTATTAAAACTCTCCACAGTCTAACGGTAATATGCAAACTCATGAATGGCGAGTTGTTACTGGTGTTGATTGTCGGCCTGAATATAGACAGAGCTGAAAATGTGTTGCTGGAAAAGCGCAGCAGGCCAGGCAGCATCCAAAGAGCAGGAGATGAGTGATATAGACAGAGATGACCTGTCTCTGTCCTTTTGGTCTCAACTGCAATAAAACATTTCTGTGATGATTCATATTACAATATTACAAATCCATCTCCTGTTGTCATCACGCTGTGTCTTCCAGTATCTAACAACACTTTTATTGTTGGTTTATTTTCTGGCCGGGCTAGTGATGACTAGATGGACAAAATATTGTTTCCATAATAGAAAACAGTACAACTTACCCCATAATTGTGGCTGCCTCCTGGATTGATGTATGTGTGAAGGCTCTTTCCATATCATTGCTTACAAAATTGTCTCTTCCAGCCTCTTAATTATATAGGCAACAACCCTGATCTTGCACCATTACAGGTACTTGTAATTACCTTACCTCCAGGCTTCTCAAAAACCAGTGTTGAGCTGGCTCCCACTTCTTCAATACTATTTCTATCATATCCACATATACCATGGTGGCACGGTGGCTCACAGAGCCAGGACCTTGGTTCAATTCCAGCCTTGGGCAACTATCTTTGTGGAGTTTGCATATTCTCCCCATGTCTGTGTGGTCCCGTTTCCTCCCACAGTCCAAAGATGTGCAGTTTAGGTGGTTAGGTGAATTGGCTGTGCTAAATTGCCCATCATGTTTAGGGATATGTGGGTTAAATGCATTAGTTAATAGCGTAGGGGGAATGGGTCTGGGTGGGTTACACTTTGAAGGGTCAGTGTGGACTTGTTGGGCTGAAGGGCCTGTTTCCACAATGTAGAGATTCTATGTGTAGTTGTCCTCCATATGTTTTGTTGGCTATTCACATTTGACAGTTTTGGCTTATTTGCATCTTTTCACATCTTGTGATCTTTCAGTTCAGGGAAGGTCATATCGATCACCAATCCTCCATCCGTGCTAAGGTATTACTTCCACAAACACATATTTGGTGTATCACCCACTTTAGTGTACCTTAGAAAATTCATTATGTATAAAGATTAAATGAATAAAGTAATGTTAGCAGTGATGGCCTTAAACACTTTTTATCCTGATTGACATGTTGCATTTTATATTTTAAAAATCAATTAACTTGTGTTGAGTTTATTAAGTAATAACATCAATTTCTGTACCAGTAATAAAAATGATCAATCTATGTTCCAGGTTTTTGTTTGTGGGGATGACAATCAATCAAAACAGTTGGTGATGGATATTGCCAGGAGCATAGGCCTCATTCCTTTAGACCAGGGATCCCTGCTGGCAGCTGAAGAAATCGAGAACTACCCACTCCAGCTTTTTCCAATGTGGAGACTGCCATTTCGTATCACAGCGGGCCTCACAGTATTCTTCTTCATATACTGTGTGGTGATTGATATAATTTATCCTTATGCAAAAGAAAATAATGATTATTCCTATAAACTTGCAATTTCTGTTCCTAACCGTATCTTCCCAAATGTCTCCCTAATCCTGCTGAGCTTGGTTTATCTGCCGGGTGTCATTGCTGCCTTCATTCAGCTCCGCAGAGGGACAAAGTACAAGCGATTCCCTGACTGGCTCGACCGATGGATGTTGTGTCGAAAGCAGCTTGGGCTTGTGGCACTTGCCTGTGCCTTCCTTCATGTACTCTATACATTCGTCCTCCCAATTCGATACTCAGTTAGATGGCACTGGATAACCTCTTTGATTGAAGAGGTAATAATTTTATCCATCTGTACACTGATATTTAATGAATTTTTTTAACAAATATCACAGTTTGAATGTTCAGACAAATCGCAAGCATAATCAAATTTAAATCCAAAATATATTGCACTGTTTTATATAATATCTTAGCTAGCCTTAATTTAGAATGGTGTTGAGTTTCAATCCCGTGATATCATAGGTGATACAGAGTTGCTAGGAAAGGTTCAGAGAAGACTCACTGAAATGTATCTCATTTAAAAGCCCCCATTTACCACAATGGTTTATGGACTTACAGTTCGATGCTCTACAGCAATATAAAAGTTTACAAGGTTTCTTTGGGTGAAATCTTCCCAATCACTGAAAGACATGGACAATGGTAAGTCAGTTGTGAAGTCCCAGCATCAAGACATCAGTCTTAAGTGAGGAGGCCCAGATTCAAGTCCCACCTGTTCCAGCGGCATATGAAAATATCTCTGAACAGGTTGGTTAAAACAGCATCAATAAGGTTTGAAGATGGTGGAGCATAGTAAGGGAGGTGACACTGTGGGAGAGAAGGAAACATCAATGGTCATTAGCACCCTGGTTCCAATTGGCTCAGAGAAAAACTAAGCAGTAAGGTCATCAGACTGATTCCTGGGATGGTCACTTTGTCTGAGGAGGAGACATTATTTCAACTGAGCCTAAATTCTTTGGAATTTAGAAGAATGAGAGGCATATCTTTGAAGCTACTTAAATGTCTGACAGATTGGATGCAGAAGCTATGCTTACCCAGAGATGGGTACAGAACATGGAGTCACATTTTTCAGAATAAACGATAGGTCTTTGTGAGCTGAAATATGGGAAAATGTTTCACTCAGAGGGTGGGAACTCCTGGTATTCTCTACCATAGGTCTCATGGTTTATTGCAGTCATTTACAGACAGAGGTTACTGCTTGATACTTGGATGCTTTGTTCCAGACAGCTGGAGGATGCAACAAGGGCATGTATTGGAGGATGAGGATCTGTGAGACCCGAGGTGTTGCACTGAGTAGGGGAATGAGGTTGTACATTCAAACAAACAGCCCTTTCTCCATTCTACAATATGTACATAGTCAGCCAGAATAACCAAGGCAGGACTTGTTTGTCAAATGTTATCAACAGAACTGAGTTGCATGAATTTACTTTTCACTGATTCTAAATATTTTCATGCATCTTTAATCATAGCCTCAAAGGTAACTTACCAGTTGATTGCTTTCTTTGGATTTTTTATTGTTTGATAAAAGTTAAAGTTACAAACTGATGGAAGCCTTCACAATGTCAGATGCTTCCTCAATCAATTATGACAAAGTTTTAAGCTGGTATAAAAGTAAAAACAAAACAGAAGAACTGCAGATGCTGGAAATTTAAAACAAAAAACAGATTTGCTGGAAAGTTTCAGCAGGTCAGGCAGCATCTGTGGAGAGAAATAGAATTAACGTTTCAGTTCCGGTGACCCTTCCTCAGAACCGCTTTTGCTTTTGTATAAAAGTAAAGTTGCCATTGATCTGCTCTCTCATTAGAGAGAAAGATTTATGGTGGTTTCCCCTGAGGTCACCATGCCTTAGGCAAGGGGACAGCCTGAGAAGGAGAATCCTTCATGGTGACTTCAGCAGGTGTGGGAATTGACCTTATGCTGTTGGTGACACTGCATCACAAACAAGCTGTCCAGTTATCTGAGAAATATGTGCAGTATAGAAATGTTGAAAAAGGACAGGAGTAGGCCATTCAGCCCTTTGAGCATGCTCCGCCATTCATTATGACCAACTGAGTACCTTCTTTCTCCACATAAACTTTCATCCCTTTAGCCCTAGAGAAGGAATAGCTAACCTTAAGCACGGTTAGAACATCATGTGGTGCTCAGGATGGCTTCATTCTTGTAGTTACAGCTAAAATGACATTAGCTCCAACATTTGATAATGAAAGTGAACACAGTTTACAAAGTTTACAACGCAGCTTCACCCCTTCTACAAATGTGCCAATCATATGGTTTTCTTTGTTTTAAGCCTCTCACTATATCCAGACCTGAGGTCAGCAGCTGGACTGGAGGGATCCTACTCCATGGTGGAGCCTGCTGGCATTGCAGCCTTGGGTGGATGTCCACAAGGGCATTGTTGCAAGAGAGCCCAGCTGTGCTGACAGCATTCTGGCCAGAGGATGTTTACCCTCCTCACCTGGAACTTCTATAGGATTGAGTATTGCAGGCAGAGTGAAATTGGAGGAGCCTGACACCTCTGCTGTGCATTGAGTGGAGAATTATAGTGTGCTTATATGTTGTTCCTCCTCCTGCTATATTTCAATCGGCATCATCCTGTCCAGTGATGAAGAGACGTCTGGATTGAGGCTAAGGACCCTCCTTCTCCCTGTAGTCTTGCCTTTAGTGCTGAGCACATTTTGCTGTTGCTCCTGTATCAATTTGTGACATTTTCGACAAGGTTATTAATGACCAGAACTTTGGGATCTTCTCTGACCTGGCGCATGCATGGTCTCTATGGCAGTTCTCCAAGTGTCAGCACCCTGGGATGAGGACAGGGTTGCTCTTCAGCCAGCTGCAGAAATGTGGCAGTGATATGCTCACCAGAACACATTCCTGACTCTAATCTAGCTCACAGACTCACTGAAGTGGCAGGACACGTTGTGGAGAGTGAGGAAGACAGTCTTGCCTGTGCTTCCTCTGACGGATCTGTAGCATCTTCCTCAGGGGAAAGGGAGAAGGTGTTATCTGGAACGGCTGCCCTCACGATGGTGAAGACTCTGTGGATGCCACTGGTGTCTGCAGAAGACAAGAGAAGGAATGAGTCATGGAACAGGTTTAGGAACCTGGTCAGGTTAGGAATTCACTCACAGTGATGCCAAATGGGGAGCAGCACAGCAACTTAACAATGAATCTTATTTACGTCACATGTCATGATGAGAAATCCTCCATGAAACTTTTTGTACTTTATGATTTTTGGGAAAATTCAGTCCAATGACTCACTGAAATAATGAAAAAATTAGATTCAGTGCTCTTGCACAGTCTATTTGAAGAAGTAGCTAAGTTAACAAGAGCAGAGTCATGATAGAATATAGAACATAGAAAAATACAGCGCAGTACAGGTCCTTCGGCCCTCGATGTTGCGCCGATCCAAGCCCACCTAACCTACACTAGCCCACTATCCTCCATATGCCTATCCAATGCCCGTTTAAATGCCCATAACGAGGGAGAGTCCACCACTGTTACTGGCTGGGCATTCCATGAACTCACGACTCACTGAGTAAAGAACATCATGAAGAGGAGTCATACTGGACTTGAAATGTTAATTCTTTCTCTCATCACGATGCTGCCAGACCCGCCAAGTTTTACCAGAATTCTCTGCTTGTATTTCACTTTGCCAGCATACAGTCTTTTTTATTTTGATACGAATATATATTTTGTAAGCATAAAGCCAAAATAGCTGTGAAGCTATTTACAGAGACGACTATTTACGTTTGAAAGAGCTGAAAGAACAAATTGTTGGATTGTACAGGGAGTGTGGACTCGCTGTGTACATTTGAAAAGGAGCCAGACAATACACCAAATAATTTCCTCAGTGTGCATTGCTACATATGGGAGGGAGCTGAGAACTAGCAATGTGTTTCCCATTCACAACATTCTGCAACCGGTTTAATTCCCACAAGCAGTCAGAAAGGAACATCTGAAATTTCCCTAAATTTTGCTTTCCTAAATCAGCAGCAGCTTTTCTTGGCAATGGTTGTTTTTGCTTCTCGCCTGGAATTCCATGGGTGATTGAGAGAGGGCAAACATAGATGACAAGCATAAATTGCAGCTTAGATCTGTCTCAATGGCCTGACCCTGTCTTTTATTTTATATGTGAAGGTAATCACAGGAATGTCCTGGTGTATTGTGGCAATGAATATCAGATCATAAGAAATAGGAACAAGAGTAGACCATTCGGCCCCTCAAGCGTGCTCCATCATTCAATAGGATTGTGATTGATCCGACATTCCTCACATTCCACTTTCCTGTGTTTTTCCCATTGCCCTTGATTAAGAATCTAAGAATATTAATTAAGAGCTACTAATAGTAATTACTAATATTACTACTATTAAGTTTATAAGTTCATAAAATATAGAAGCAGAATTCTGCCATTCAGCCCATCAAGTCTGCTTCACCATTTGATCTTAACTGATATGCTTCTCATCCCCAATTTCCTGCTTTCACCATATATTAAAACAATTTGTTCTGCTTTTGCAAAATTTTGAGGCAAAGAAATGACCTATAGCTTAATAATTATATGCCAAGTGATGTCAGTATTTGAGGTCAACATTATAAGACACTTAATGTAATTCAGTGTCTGTTAATGGGATGGGGTGGGTCTCATCCGTTGGTTGGAGAAAACATCAGTTCCATGGGGGAGGTCCTATAGGAACAAGTACCCCCTGAGTATATAAGTGAATATAGGTGGGGTTGAGGTCACTCGTGGTGGAGTTCCAGCCCACCAAAGGTGGTCACCTGACCAACAAGCCAGTCACTTCCAGCTGAGGTAATGCAGATTTCCAAGATCAACACGGGATGACGTGAATTAGTGTGGGTTCATGGAAAGTGGTGTTCAGAGACAAGGGCAGAGGGTAGCTTTCAACAGCATCTCAATAGGTGGCTTTCAGCAGCTAAACCACCTGCCCAATGCAAGACCCCTCACTCAAATACAGTGTCTGACTACCAGGAACTGACTGGAGTCCAGAGGTAAATGAGAGTGTTTGCTGTACCTCACAAGTTTCATTTAATCCCTGAGCCACTTGTGGTGAGCTCAGTGGGATCGCTCTGGGCTAATGAGCATTAATAGCCTCATTCTGGATTAGTGGTGCTGGAAGGGCACAGCAGTTCAGGCAGCATCCAAGGAGCAGCAAAATCGACGTTTCGGGCAATTCCTGATGAAGGGCTTTTGCCCAAAACGTCAATTTCGCTGCTCCTTGGATGCTGCCTGAACTGCTGTGCTCTTCCAGCACCACTAATCCAGAATCTGGTTTCCAGCATCTGCAGTCATTGTTTTTACCTCATTAATAGCCTCATTGGTGAGCCGAACTGACATCACACCAGTGGTGCTTGGGAAGCCTGGGTCAGCCTCTTCCACGGAATTGGGAAAGTTTTGTCATCACCAGGATACTGAAATGGAACTCCTTCCCGATTAATTGCTTACAGATGCCATGTTTCTACTGTGATGAGTTGCATTAAGTCAAGTCTAATGTGCTTTTTTGTATTTTGCAGTGAAATCATTGCCATTAAGAATAATGTATGGGAATGCATCTCAAAATGATGTCACTGCAATTCTACATGCTAAACCCATTCCAATTGAGAAATATAATTTTGAGCAATATTCAATTAGTCCAACCGCTAAAAATTCTAAGACAAATTTCACGAACGTTTTCGCATATAGAATTGTAAGAATCTGAAGTACCTTCCCCAAATGACTGTTGATGTTCAGACAAATGCAACTTTCAAGACTGAGATTAATGGATTTTTGTTGGATAAGGGTTATGGAGATAAGTCAGATAGGTTCTGTTGAAGTACAGGGTCAGTCATTATTGAATTGAATTCAGGCTTTAAGGAGCTGAACTTCCGTAGTTCAAAGGTTATTCCTCTTCCATTGTTTGTTCACCATTATTTAGATTTTTCTCTTCTTTCTTGCAGTCAAAGAAAAATAAAACTATGCAGATGAGCAAAGTACTGTCGTGGCGCCTTGACCTGTATTTTGCATTAGGAATACTGGGGTTTGCTCTCTACATTTTGCTGGGCATCACTTCTCTTCCATCAGTCAGCAATAATGTCAACTGGAGAGAGTTCCGCTTTGTGCAGGTACCACTTAGCGTATGCATATGTTGAATTAATCACTTAAATCAGATTGCATTATAGGTAACACTCCTGCTGTGCACTGCACACGCTGCAGTGTACGGCTGGGACATGTTTCTGCAATCAAAGCGGTACAGATGGGGACTTCCACAAGCATACATGTTGGGCATGGTGATTCCATGCACTGTGCTGGATCTGAAGCTGATTCTCATAACACCTTGTGTGGACAAAATGATCACATGAATCTGGTATAAATGGCATTTTGTGACATATGTCAACAGCAGAAAAAGGTTTTGTGATTTTGTGACACTGTGGATCGTGGCCTGTCTCTGAGCCAGAAGCTTTGGGCGTATGTCCCATTCCAGGGCTTGATGACCATGTAGTATCAGCCTGGAAACCCTTCCAACACACAACCCAATAGCAGGGCTGGGAGAGAGTACCAGAGGATCAAAAAGGATCAGCATACATCAACAAATCATCACTTATGTGAAATATGTTATTACTACAGACACTGCATGGCAACAATATATTTGGATAGAGTATACCCACTGCTCTGCCTCCACAATTTCGCGATGAAAGTAAAGAGGCAGCTTCTGAGATTACCTCAGCCACAGCTAGACTCGAACATCATGCTTTCAGTGCTAAACTGGCGCACTCTGGCTGTTCAGACAAATGGGGCAACCTGCTGCATGGCATAACATTTTTATATTCATGTTGTAGCTTGTTGCTATGGACAATGATGGTAGAGGCTCCAAATTTCTCCACATTACATGGCTGACCAGGAATCTCTCTCATTTTTATTACCTGCTATTGGTATGTGTTGGAATGGTTTGCAGACTGATACTCCATTGTCATCAAGCCCTGGACTTGGACATAAACCTAAAGCTTCTGGCTCAGAGACTGACCACTACCCACAGTGCCACAAAATGTTTTTCTGTTGTGGACACACATTACAAATTGTCGATAATACCAGATTCATTTTAAATGACTACATCTTAAACATTTATATCAACTCTTGCAATTAAAGATAAAAACACAACAGAATAATGTGTTCACATTGTGTATCAAAAGTGCATAATTTTATCATTGCAGACATGTTGATATAGTTGAATAATTAAAGTTACATTTGTGACATGATATATCAGTTGGAAGCATTATTAGTAATTTCAAATAAAATTTTGCATATTTGAATTTTAGTGATTAAATTATTTATCCTTTGCCTTACAGTCCAAGCTAGGCTATGTAACACTCCTGCTGTGCACAGCACACGCTGCAGTGTACGGCTGGGACAGGTTTCTGCAATCAAAGCGGTACAGATGGGGACTTCCACAAGCATACATGTTGGGCATGGTGATTCCATGCACTGTGCTGGTTCTGAAGCTGATTCTCATAACACCTTGTGTGGACAAAATGATCACCAGAATCCGGCAGGGCTGGGAGAGAGTACCGAAAGATGAAAAGGTACAAACATTCGTCAACAAATCATCACTTGTATGATGTATATTTGAAGCCAAGTTCATTCCTGATGAAGGGCCTTTACCCGAAACGTCGATTTTGCTGCTCCTCGGATGCTGCCTGACCTGCTGTGCTTTTCCAGCAGCACTCTAATCTAGACTCTGATTTCCAGCATCTGCAGTCCTCACTCTTGCACTGATGTATATTTGGGTCCAGTTTTTCTGTAAACCTAATAAACATTCATCAGTTGAACACACAACAGAGTACAAATGGGCAGAACTCCATGATGTTAATTGAATCCCTAGCTTGCATTGAATTAAATGATTTATTGTCATGTGTATTTTATGGTGAATAATACAGTAAAATACAGTGAAAAGCTTCAACTGTCACCACAATCAGATACTATTTTGAATAGTTTAAGAATAAAAAGATATAACTGGAAAAGAACCTATCTTTCATCTATCTAGTTAGATGGTGAAGCATGAAACCAAACGATGAAAATATTTTGATTGGTGAGCAGTTTAATTTTAGATTGCAACATTGTATATATTTATCTGTTACTAGAAACTCAGTGCTTCAGCTGTCTTCTTTTGTACTCTTTGAAAGCCGATAAAATTGAATTAACCCAAGAAGCACTTCTTAAAAGGACAACAATCTCCCTTGATAAGTGTTCTCAGTACTTAAATAAACATGGGCTATTCTTTCTCTTAACAATGTAATTAACATACTATATGCACAGTTTGCCAACTTTCTCACCCCTTGCCCAAGGATTTCTGTGCTTTCTCTTGAAGTGGATAAAGTGCTTCCAGTCAGACTGGCAATATGCATTCAAGCAACATTTAAATAAATAGGACAAGCAAAAACAGCCCCTGTCAGCATATTTTCCCTGGCTCTACACTCATTTGGAAGTTCATCCAATGAAGTGAGGAATTGTTTCTTTCACAGTCTTCTCCAACACAATATTTGTTTGCAATTAGTCTGAGTCTGGAATTCAGATACACTGCAAATGGTGGAATGAAAGCTCCACTATTGCTGAAATGTTAGGAAAGATCCCACATGAAATGAGTTTAGGCAAGTTCAAATCAGCTTCTTTTTCCTGTACTGAACAGTGTTGCTCTCCAAAAAAAAATAATTTTCCTTTAATTAAAGTTTGCATGCAGCAAATTCAATTGGAACAAATTAACATGCCAGAAGTGTGTTTGATACTTGTTTGACGTTTACGTCTATGAAAATAGAACAAGGATATGAAAACAAAGTGATTTTTAATGATCTTAATGAGAGAATATATAATGTCACATCAGCAAAAATCAAAATTAAATAAAGCTGCAGTAATCTGAACATAATATGTCATTATTCTAGAACTATATACAAAATCTATACATTCATTACAGGAACAGAAGGATCTGTTGCTCACATCCACAACAGGGGCAAGACATGTTAACTAAAGATGTTTTAAAAGGATACATATCCTGGACTTTGCAAGTAGAAGGATAGGGCACAAAATCAAAATGAAATATGAGATGAAATCTTTACACTGTAACTAATGAGGCCTCTGCTGGAGAATTTTGTCCCATTCTAAGTACCATACACAAGAAAGGATGTCAATGCCTTGGAGAGCAGTACAGAGAGGTTACAGCATGATAACTAGGGATAAGAGACTCCTTCACTTCTGTTAAGAAGAAACCGAGATTGATTTTCTTGGAGCCTATGACTAATGAGGAAACGTAACTGGCATGGTTAAAGTGAGGTGTAGGCGGATGAAATTTTCTATTAGCAAAGGGAGCTCAATAAACAGAGAACACAGATTTCAGACAATTGGCAAAGGAACTGAGAAAATAGAACCAATGAGCTTTCTTAAAGTAGTGTTTTACTGTGATCTGGAATGCAAAGCCTGAAAGGGTGTTGGAAGTAGATTCAGTTGTAAGATTCAAAGAGAAATTGAATATAAACAAGAAAAGTTTCAAGAAAGAGTGGGTGTGTAGAAGTAATTTATAACTCTTTCATGGTGCTCATACATAAGATCTGAATGCTCTCCTGTAGTGCTTCATGATTATTGAATCCATGATCATATAAAATTATAATAAAGTGTAACATTCAGGATGTCAGTTTAATCGAAGTTTTTTGTCTCATTTCTTCCAACTACACCAGAGTATTATGTCATTGCTCTAGCAAATGAAGTTTTTTGTTTTAGATTTTCAGCACACATTAATGTCCCCTGTTTGTCACAAGATCTGTGTACTGATATGATCATGTTTTGAAAATAAGTTTCAATAAAACATTCAGCTGAAACATTTGCGTGTTTTTGCATCAGCTTGAATGTATTTAGTTTCAGCTTATGCAAAACAGCAACAACCTCCACCACATATTTCTATATTGATCTGCACTCACTAACATATTTCCCACAGCACTCTACCAGATACAGGGAAGCGGTGCATCCAGGAATGGATCAGCAGTCAATCCCATGTTGTGGGCAGACAACTTTTATAATTGAGGTCCAATTAAGGGTAATTAAGTCTGGCAGCCAACTTGTTCCAGACAGTTGGCCAGTTCTCCACTGCAGTTCATTAATGTGGCCTCGCTGCACCAGTTTGAGGGGGCCATGCAGAGCTAGATGCTGCAGGGTTGACAGAGAAAGAATGAACAGGAAAGCTCGCCCTCATGGCCCAAATGGGAGGATTCTTCCATTTGGGTTTGTACGATTTTCTGCTTTTGACCATCACATTTTTCATTTAGTTTATCCATCTGAGGCTTCAGATCCTCTAACTGTCTCTGCAGCACCATCCTCTCCAGCTAGCATTGCTTCAGAGCTGCCAGCCCTCTCATTGGGAAGCCACATCCAGTCCTTAATCAGACTAGACCTGACCAATTACAAAGTGATCTATGGGAAATTTGACAATCAAGTCCTCATTGCAATTTTGCTCAAGGAGGCTACTCACCACCACCTTAACAATACTTGGGGATGGATAATAGATTCCTACATTTCATGAGATAATTCCATTTCTTGTATGCTCTGCTTCAAGGCAGTCTCCTAGCTTATTGTCTGCTGATGCAATATCCAGGGCCATTTCTCTGAACAGATTTTGTGGATGTTGGCTTGCTATTGCTTTCCACTCTCAGGAGTCAGTGAAGGAATTAGATCTCAAGTCTACCTTAGTCAAAACAGGAATCAAACCCATGTTAGCCATTTAGTTAACTGAGAAAATGGTATCCTCCCCACTACCCCCACCACACCATGAAAAAATAGAAAATGTTTTCCTTATTGTTGGAAGAGAGTAACATCATCAGAACACAGACAATGTAAGAGAGAAGGCCAATTTGTTCATTTTATTTCTAAAATGCCACACTAGTCTGGTAATAATCCTCAAAGCATCCTTTATATTGGCATTGATCACTTATCCATCTCTGATTTTGACTTCACACTGATTTAGTGAAGTAACTTAGAGGGTTGATGAGGATAAAGTAGTCAATATTATTTATAAGTCGCTTCTAATGGTATTTGACAAATGGCCACATAGTGGAATTGTTTATAAAACTAGTGCCCATAGAAACAAAAGACTGGTGGGAGGGTAGATATAAATTTGACTCAGCAATATTAAAAAGTGAGTAGTGGTAAATTTTTGTCTTTCAGACTTATCAAATTCATAAAGAGAATTTTAAAGTGGTCGTTACTGGGGGTCCTATTCTTCTGGATACATATTAGTGACCTAAGCTTCAGTAATCAAAGTTTAAGTCCATTTAATGGCCTCTTAATTAGGTCAACCCATCTCCATTATTAGTTTACCTGGGCAGATAGAAGCCTCCCAACCTCAAGATAGGCTTTTCTGGAATTCCCATGCGATTTTGCACAAATCTTGTCATAGCCTGTATTGCTCAGGTCCCTATAAGATCCCAATCCATTTAGTTCTGTAGTTTTTAAAACCTATTAAATCTTTTGCAATGTTTGAATGTTGTAAAAAGTCATCTGGCACCAGTACAAACATTTGTAATGTGTTTGCGTTCTTAGCTGAAAATTCCCCATGTTATAAAAAAGGATATTTTGAATACTTCTTCATTGGGACTTTGCTTAATATTGGTAATGCCTAAATATAGCCCAATGAATAAATCATCCTCAAGAACAATTGAGTTCTTTCTGCTGAGGAAAAATAAACAAACAATAATTACTTGCTCAAAAGAAATGAATCAGTATTAATAAGAAAATGAACACAGAAAGATTTAAACAAAACCAGAGATTTAAACAAAGCCAGTATTGAACTAGATCTTAGTATAGTCATTATTGTGCAGAAACAAGACAATCATTTTTCAAATAGAAATGCTCACACAGCAAAGAAATGTAATAGAAGTCAATTTATTTTTAATTGGTTGATTGAAGGTGGAATGGTGATGTTATCTCTAGATATGGGACATTGAACTCTGGCTAAGAATAAGCAAATGAGAACAGACCAGATATTAATCTGCAGGCATTTGTACAGTGGATGCAACTGAGAAGCAGCGACATTACAGGAAGTAATAAATTGAGAGACTTGGAAAGAGACCAATTGAGGAGAGACAGAGTAAAGATCTGAATAGTCAACAAACTTCACACACACAGACTCACATGTGCACTCCCTCACACTTGCACTCACTCTCAAGCATGCATACATGATTACAGTCATAGAGTCATAGAGATGTACAGCATGGAAACAGACCCTTTAGTCCAACCAGTCCACGCAGACCAAAACTCCAAACTAATCTAGTCCCACCTGCCATATCCCTCCAAACCCTTCCTATTCATATACCCATCCAGATGCCTTTTAAAGGTTGCAATTGTACCAGCCTCCACCACTTTCCCTGGCAGCTCATTCCATACACATGCCACTCTCTGAGTGAAAACATTGCCCCTTAGGTCTCTTTTATATCTTTACCCTCCCACCCTAAACCTATGCCCTCTAGTTCTGGACTGCTCCACCCCAGGGAAAAGATCTTTGTCTATTTATCCTATCCATGCCCCTCATGATTTTATAAACCTCTATAAGGTCACCGCTCAACCTCCGACACTCCAGGGAAAACAGCCCCAGCCTGTTCAGCCACTCCTATAGCTCAAATCCTCCAACCCTGGCAACATCCTTGTAAATCTTTTCTGAACCCTTTCAAGTTTCACATCATCTTCCCAACAGGAAGAAGACCAGAATTGCACACAATATTCCAATAGTGGCCTAACCAATGTCCTGTACAGCCGCAACATGACCTCCCAACTCCTGTACTCAATACTCTGACCAATAAAGGAAAGCATAGCAAACACCTTCTTCACTATCCTATCTACCTGTGACTCCACTGTCAAGGAGCTACGAACCTGCACTCCAAGGTCTCTTTGTTCAGCAACACTCCCTCGGACCTTACCATTAAGTGTATAAGTCCTGCTAAGTGCTTTCCCAAAATGCAACACCTCGCATTTCTCTGAATTGAACTCCATCTGGCACTTCTCAGCCCATTGGCCCATCTGATCAAGATCCTATTGTAATCCGAGGTAATCTTCTTTGCTGTTCACTACACCTCCAATTTTGGTGTCATCTGCAAACTTACTAACTGTACCTCTTATGTTTGCATCCAAATTATTTATATAAATAATGAAAAGTAGAGGACCCAGCATCGATCCTTGTGGCACTCCACTGGTCATAGGCCTCCAGTCTGAATAACAACCCTCCGCCACCACCCTCTGTCTTCTACCTTTGAGCCAGTTCTGTATCCAATGTCTAGTTCTCCCTGTATTCCATGAGACCTAACCTTCCTCACCAGTCTCCCATGGGGAATCTTGTCAAATGTCTCACTGAAGTCCATATAGATCACATCTATTGTTCTGCCCTCACACACATGCACACCCTCTCTCTCTCTCTCTCTCTTTTACACACACATAAATCTATGGGATGCATTTACATTTGCAGATTTATATTTGAAGATACATTCTATTTTGTTCAAAAAGGATATAATCTGTAAATAGCCAGTCAACGTGACATTTTATAAATTCCTATTTTGGAAATAAAACCAGTTTGACTTCAGGTTAAGACACAGACAGACTCTCAACAAGGCCCCACACCTAAAATGCATTGTCTGAACTAAGAATGTCACCTCTTTTATACCAATAAAGCCTTAGGTTATCTCCAGGCAGTGACTTGAAAGAAATTCTGGGATTTACATAATAATCAATCGAAACCTGCGTCTCCATTCTAACTGCTTAAAGACTTAAGAGTCATCTAGGTTTGCCTGATACATTCACATCATGTGTATGACCCTTTGATCTTTTACTTATAAATTCTGTGTCCGATGTATCTTCTGTCACTCACTACCTGAAGGAAGAATCATGCTCCAAAACCTTGTGGTTCAAACAAACCTTTTGAACTATAACCTGGTGTCATGTGATTTTTCTCTTTTGTCCAAACTTCAGGAATGAGGATCAACATTCTGGCAGCTCGCCATTATGTACAGGCAACGGAGTCAGCTTGACAACTTTATCATTTAATGGCTGACTGAAATGATTTAAGGTTTACTAGATGGACACCTGGAATGAGTGGGTTGCTGTATCATGGAATCCCAACAGAATGGAAAGAAGACATTCAGTTCATTGGGTCGACACTGACCCTCCAAACAGCATTCCAGTCAGACCTCCATGCATCCCCATAGCCCCCATTTACTCTGGCTATTCCACCTGGCTTGCATATCCCTTGACAAATATGGGGCAGTTAAACACAGCCTATCCACCTAATCTGCACATCTTTGTACTCTGAAGGGAAACCGGAGAACCCAGGAGAAACCCACACAGACACAGGGACATTGACCCGAGGCTGGAACCAAACCCAGGTCCATAGTGAGGAATCAGTGCTAATGACTGAGCCACCATGCTGCCTCATAATAAGGGGATAGGCTGGACTTGTTTTTCCTGGAGTTTAGAGGAGAAAGGTAAGTCTTTTGAAGTGTACAACCTCAGTGAGCCCAGATGGAGTTTATTCATATTAGGGGTTGCTGTTTTAGAATTGAGGTCAGGGGAACTTTCTTTCTCAGTGAGGGCTGCGTGGCTTTGGAATTCTCTGCCTCAGCAGGCACTAGAAACAGGCTCACTAAATATCTTTAAGGCAGAGATCGATAAATTCTTGTTCTGCAGGGGAATCCAAGGTTATTAAGGATAGATGGGGAATTTGAACCACAAATAGGTCACCTTATTGAATGGCAGAGCAGACTAGAATGCTGAAAGGACAGCATCTGTTCTTATTTTGCATGTTAGTCTGTATTTCTGAAGTCTCATAAGTTGGTGAGTTTTATAAAATTAACTGAATTGATCAGACAGTTTTAAAGTGGAGATAGGGATTCGGTAAAACTAAAGTATTTCACTCATGTCGCAATCAAAATTCAATGATGTAAACGTTGGCAAAAATATTAGCACTAAGCTAAACTGATAAATACTTGTAGTTATTATTGCGCAAAAGCTTGGTCTAAGAACAACCCTGATTTTTACAGAGGAGCCATTTCGGCTCATTTTGATCAATCCAATGGAAACTTGGGGCGTGAAGGTTTAATCCTTTCCTGTGGGTCATACATACTCACTGGGAATTAAATGTTGTCAGACTTCACTGCAGGGTTCAAGTTCTGGCAGAAATGCAAAGAGGTGGAGCAAAAGGCCCACTGACCTCAGCAGCTGGAACACACTCTTTAAATATGAGGGTCAGTTTGAAAGATTAACACCAGCAAGCTGCATCTGCACAGCATCCCAAGTGAAAGTTCTGTTTACTTTTTAACTGTCCTCATTTTCCAGTCAGATCAACCAAAATAAGGAAGGTAAGAATTTTTAATTTATTTCAGATTTTCAAAGCTTGTGATATAATTAATTGAGCATTCCAACAGATTACTTTCTTAAACTTTTATGAATTTTTTTTATTTCACTAACTGAAATTGCTATTAAAAGGTAACTGTTCAATTCACAAATAATATCATAACATGGATAAATTAAAGTTTATCTGTTTTCTTGACAATATATGTTATTACTAGCTCTCATTTCATTAACAGCATAACTGAAGTGAATATAGCATTTGCTTTAGTACAGTCAATATACTAATGTGACAATGGGATAACAATTTGGTATTTTGGGGACATTTCAACTCATTCTGTCCCTCATGATCTCCTATCTGGCTCTACAATTGTCTGTTACTGCTTCAGATTTTTGTACATTTTGACTATGTTATGCAGATGACTTTACCATCCTCAAGTACCCAATGGGGAAGGGCACTTAATGTTGGTGAATCTCAGCCCTAAAGTTTGATTGCATCCCCTCTTTGCTTTGGTCTCCTTCACATGACAGTACTTTAAAAATAAATATTGATGGAACCAATCATGCACATTAAGAAACTTTTTATTGAAATGAAAGAAGGTATTGCCTACTCTTAGTATCGTGCTATGTAGTGCTAACATTTCACCAGCCTTGTTCTTCTGGTTTAACTATGGCTCAGAGAGATTTGCATGCCACCTTTGAGAGGTGGGCATAATACTTCCAAGGGTTTTGGGGTGGACAGTTTCAAAAATATGACAGAAAGGAGCAAATGTCAGTGTTTGTCAATTTTGCGATCCACTGGTTGGAAAGGAAGATGCAACAATTGATAGCCACTCACAAGCAACTTTGACAAATTAGCTTCGGATAGTTCATAAACCAGTTCCTGCTTTCAGAAGCAGGATTTCATGTCGACAGATATTTACTGCTGAGGGCAGTAGGACAACATAAATATGGCTATCACCACAGCCTTGACCCCTTCTGTCAACCCAATGTACATATACATCCCTATATTCACAGTGCTAGACATCGGGATCCTACCATTATCAATACTTTTGGGAAAAGAAGCCATGATGTGGCTGAGCCGATGTTGGATTAGTGTGGACAAAGTCAGAAGTCACATAACGCAATGTTATAGACCAACAAATTTATCTGAAATCAGTAGTTTTTGAAGCGCAACTCCTTCGTCAGATGAAAGCACTTACCTTCACCTGACGAAGGAGCAGTGCTCCAAAAGCTTGTGATTTAAAAAAAAACCTGTCAGACTATAAGCTGGTGTTGTGTGGCTTCTGACTTTGGGTAAAGAAGATGGAGGCAGCAGGAATTACAAGGGAAATTACAATGACCAACTCAGCCAGTCTGTTGTTTTCATGGATATTTGGAGATAAAGTCACGGTAAAATCACAATAGTTTCAAATACCTATCTACCAGTTAGTGACCTGTGCATCTGAACCAGATGTGTAACATCTGAACTCATAATGCCTTCTCATTAGTAAGCTCAGATTGCGATAAGACTTGGGATTTCTGAATGTTTAAGAATGCTTCATCAGCCTGGTGAACTTTTTTTGAAGGACCACAGGTTAAATTATGATAAAATCTATTACATAGAGTGATGCTAATAAAGGTGTGATTGGTGTCACAATTTAACTCCCAGTCTTTGAGAGACAAGCATAGAGGAGACACATTACGAACATAATGGTAAACTCCCCACTTGATTGGCTCACTGTGTAGTACTGCCCACAGGTGAGATAGCCAGGGCAGCCCATCAACAGAAGCAACAACTCACTTGACAGAGGCAGGCAATCAACATAGCAAATGCCTCAATCAAGGGCCATTTTCAGACATCTCATCAGCATCACATAGAATTACTCCAGCTCACTACCTTTCCAACTTTGCTGCCTGCCAGCCATGATGGCAGGACACCAACAACTCTTTGGAGTCAGCTGTTGGCGGGAGGACACAACATTACCTATGAATGAATGAAATAAGGCAACTTTTAGGCTCAACAAGATCTAATCCTAGCATTAGTTATTCTCATGCAAGAATTCTGAAATCCCTCAAAATTCTGTTTTTTTTTCCCTTAATCTAATTCTGGAAAGTCTCCTGAGCTCCTCTACTCTAAGGTGCCCTCTAAATCTCCCTCATCTCCAGCAGCGTCCACCTCTCCCAGTGAGGCTTCTAACGGGACAATTCCTGTCTGCCTTCCTACTGACCCTCCAACATCACTGTTCTCTCCGTTATCTTCAAATGGGTGGCAAATAGGTGGCAGCCTTTTAATTGGTTCGTTTCTAGAAGATCTCAACTGCCATTCCAGGCTAACTCAAACCAAATGTTTCAACCTGAAAATGGCCCCAGCATCTGAAAATACTCTAAGTGCAAAATATTCGAGTGAACATTTCCATGCTGTGTCACAAATCAATTGGGAAGGGTACACTGATAACTGAGGCCCACTATTCAACATGCCCTCACAAGCATGTAACTACTCATCTAAACCATCAAGGTGTCAGGTACTTTGCTACCAAGGACAGGAAAATAAACTTACTCTTTGTTATCAGGCCTCAAATATAAATGTTGATCTTGCTCTTTGGGGACCTCCTCTGGAGCTGTAACTCTGTACTCTTCACTCTATTCTACTATCGTAATACACTTTGTATGGTATGATCTGCCTGTACTGTGTGCAAAAAAAACTTTTCACTGTACCAAGGTACAAGTGACAATAATAAGGCAAATCAAATCAAAACAAATAGATTAAAAATTGGATTACTAACTTACTGCTGTGAGACCTTAGTTCTCCCCATTTAAGGAAATACACACACATTCTTTCACAAATAAGACAGAAAAAAGAATCAGACAGTTTGACACAAACATTTTGGTGTACAAAAATTTAGTTAGAGAGAAACAAATTCTGTAAGGCAGAAGTCTAGACTGCAAAGTGGACTGCTATTTGGCTCACAGTTCTTTTGAGCTTAGCTCTAGTTGCCTGGTGGTGTAGAAGTTAAATGTGGGCGGCATGGTGGCACAGTGGTTAGCACTGCTGCCTCACAGTGCCAGAGACTGGGGTTCAATTCCCCCCTCAGGCAACTGTCTGTGTGGAGTTTGCATTCTCCCCGTGTCTGTGTGGGTTTCCTCCGGGTGCTCCGGTTTCCTTCCACAATCCAAAGATGTGCGGATTAGGTGAATTGGCCATGCTAAATTGCCCGTAGCGTTAGGTGAAGGGGTAAATGTAGGGGAATGGGTCTGGGTAGGTTGCGCTGCGGCGGGTTGGTGTGGACTTGTTAGGCTGAGGGGCCTGTTTCCACACTGTAAGTAATCTAATAGCTCAGGCAACAATTTGGCTTATTCGCAACCAGTCATAGATTGAATAGGGCATAAGGCACAAGCTGAAAATGAGTTGCTGGTTAAAGCACAGCAGGTTAGGCAGCATCCAAGGAACAGGAAATTCGACGTTTCGGGCCAGAGCCCTTCATTAGGAAACATTGCTTTTATGTGCTTTTGGTAGCCTATTCATACATGAATGTTGTGATCCACGAGAATGAATCCTAGCATATATGTAACATACATAGTCAAGTGATTCTGCTTTTGGAAATTATTTATTAAATAATCCAAACTATGCTCGGAGTTACACTGGAATCCGCTTTAAGATCATCAGCAGTCTCACATTGTGATGCATTTGTGCGTGCTGAAATGTGCATTTATAAATCTGTTTGTTGTATGTTCACAATAGAATTTTGTAGATATATTGCAACTTTTTCATGGAGATAGCCAAATCCACTACATCCCCTTGGTAATAATCAGAACTTACCTATTTGGTCTGTGAATTAAGGTTGACAAGTAACTGTTCTTGCTTTATCTCCAATCCAAAGGTAGACCAACCATTCAGCATCATTTTCTCATGCTGTATAGAAATTGTATACCTTTGTCCAAGTCTGTTACTTGTGTCAAACCTCTGATCAGTGCAAAACCAAAGACCTCCATGTCTTTTCTCAATTCTAACAATGATGACATGATAATGTCTGCATAGCTACAATTCAGTACTTGATCAGGTGGACCTAATTCTTTTCTTACATTAGATTTATTCCCTTAGAATTTCTGGGTTTTTGAGGTTTTTCACTCACATTGAAAAGGTGAAAGGTGCTTCTTATTTGCAGAGTTCTGTATGTCCTTCAGTGCACCACACTCAAAGATCTGTAAAAAACTACAGCCAAACCAATCTGAAGTCTGTTTTTATGGGGTTTTTTCCTTAACTCATAGAGCCCTGCTGCCTTTCTGCCTCATAAAGTACCCAACTAACTGCTCCAAAAAGTGAAACAAGCTTGTGTAGCTAAAGTGTACCCAAGTGTAAATAAGAACATAAGAAATAGGAGCAGGAGTGGGCCATCTGGCCCATCAAGCCCATTCCATCATTCAATAAGATCATGGCTGATCTTTTTGTGGACTCAGCTCTGCTTATGCATTCACTCACCAAAGCCCTTAATTTCTTTACTGTTCAAAAATCTACCTATTTTTACCTTATAAATATTCAACAAGGTAGCCTCAATTTATACACTGGGCAGGGAATTCCACAGATTCACAACCTTTTGGGTGAAGAAGTTCCTCCTCATTGCATTCCTAAATCTGCTCCACCTTATTTTGAGAGTATGCCTCCTCGTTCTAGTTTTACCCATCAGTGGAAACACCCTCCCTGCTTCTATCTAAACTACTCCCTTCTTTATTTTATATGTTTCTACAAGATTCTCCCTTCAATGTTCTAAATTCCAATGAGTATAGTGCCATTCTACTCAGTGTCTCCTTATAAGCCAACCCTCTCAACTCTGGAATCAACTTTCCTGGCTCTTGTGGATATTTAGTAGTCTAATTTCCATTTTCCAGTTTATTGTCCAAAAGAAAAAAAATGTGGCTGCTTACTGCTAAAGCAAAAAGACTCCAAACATTTTTTTTTGAAAATGTAGTTAAAAACATTTTCAGATTGAAAATTAGGAATTAATATTAAGAAAAAAATTGGAAAAATATAGCTTGGGTATGTTTTGATTTCTGGGAGCAACCTGACTAAAGAGACCATTGTAATATTTCTACTGATTTTGTTTTCCAGAAATGGATACCAATTCAACAGGCTTGGTTCCGCTTCACCAGACCAGCAGCAGAAAAAGGTTGGATCATAAGCAGGAAACGATCTGTATTTTTGGCACTGGGGACTTTGGAAGATCTTTGGGCATGAGGCTGCTCAAGTCAGGCTACCCAGTGGTCTATGGTAGCCGAGACCCAAGGAACTCTACCCTGCTGCCAAGTGGAGCGCAAGTGTTTAGCCATGCGGAGGCCCTGAATACATCCAAGATCATTTTCCTGGCAGTTCACAGGGAGAACTATGATTTCATTTCAGCCCTGTCTGACCAGCTGGATGGGAAGGTGCTGGTCGATGTGAGCAACAACCTCAAAATGAATCAATATCCTGAATCCAATGCACAATATCTGTCCCAGTTGGTTCCCAAAACCAATGTGGTGAAGGGATTCAACACAGTTTCAGCCTGGGCTCTGCAGTCAGGGAGTTTGGATGCCAACAGTCAGGTAAGATCATGTTATGTCTACTTGTTTTGTAAGGAATGTGGTGATGGCAAGAGTGAATTAAAACTATTGTCAACACTGTCTAGCTGACTGTATTTCAAAAGCAATATTAATTGAATAGTGCTAAATATATTGAATGTTGGCAACAATATTTTCACTGGTAATAGAAATCGTCATGTTGTGTTTCAGGTTTTTGTTTGTGGGGATGACAATCCATCTAAACAACTGGTGATGGATGTTGCCAGAAGCATCAGCCTCACTCCTCTTGACCAGGGATCCCTTCTGGCAGCTGAAGAACTGGAGAACTACCCTCTTCAGCTCTTTCCAATGTGGAGACTACCACTTTATATAACAGCTGGTCTCACAGTATTCTTCTTCTTGTACTATGTGGTGCTTCAAGTGATCTATTCTTATGTAACTAAGAACACTGATCAGACCTATCGGATGATAATTTCCATACCCAATCATGTTTTTCCAATTGTCTCTCTCATTCTGCTGAGCTTGGTTTATCTGCCGGGTGTCATTGCTGCCTTCATTCAGCTCCGCAGAGGGACAAAGTACAAGCGATTCCCTGATTGGCTCGACCGGTGGATGTTGTGTCGAAAGCAACTTGGGCTTGTATCGTTTGCTTATGGCTTCCTTCATGTTTTCTACTCATTGGTCAAGCCACTCAGATATACACACTATTGGAAACAAATGAATCGTATTGTATCCCAGGTGAGAATTGTTCCTGTGCTGTTATTGTATGTCTGTTCTAATACTGTTTCTATCAGTGTCGTGCAGTATACCAAATTTGAATTGCAGCACTGCAATGTAGCAGACTTTGATTTTGGTTCTATGTTACCCTACTGCTTTGAGTGGACATAGCAAGTCAAGGTCTATAACTCCTTACAAGAACAAAGAGAAAATAAGAGAAAGCAGAACTAAACCCCTGCAGATCCTTCTGCCCAAGAATTCAGTCAAAGGCAATTCCCAGGAGCAGTAATTTTGATATAAATTTAAAATTCATTATAGCATTAACATTTTCTTGCTTTGTTTATGTCAATGTATGACCATTCCTTCAATAGTAACATCTAAGATTAAGCAACAGCTCTGATAAACACGTCTCATCAATTCACATGTTTTCTTCATCCAGTTTCTCCAACCCAAATATTGCATCATCCTGTACATTTCCTAAGCCAAGGTGTAATGGAGAACATGTAGCTATATTCTCAAACAAGATATGTGAGCTTCATTGCACTGGTGGCTGTGTGATTATTTCTAGCTAATTTTATCAAATAAATATTCAAATAGGTTTTCTTGAGAATCTGGAATTCTGTTTTTTTTATAATTTATAGCATCAGCAGTTCTTTTGGTTTTCCATTTTGTCTTATATATTTGCTCATGGAGAGTTGACATTTGATTATCCTTAACGGTTCAGAGACGAGATAAGACTCGCCACATTGCTGCAGAACTGGAGTCACATGTAGATGAGACGAGGTAAGGAAGGAAGATCTTCTCCTCGAAAGGAGATTAGTGACCCAGACAAATAGTTACAATAGTCTGTGGTGAATGCATGGTCACCATTAGGCTCAGTCTTTTTGCACATTCCAGACTATTATTGGATTCAAATTTCACCATCTACCACAATCAATGAGAACATTAGCCTGAAGTTCTTGATCACTATGACTATACCCTTCGCCTCCCCACAAAGTTACAAATACTCATTGAATTTAGAAACTAAGGGCTCAATCTTCTTTCATCATCAAGCCAGTTTGTACATTCTTAATGAATTCATCCAGGAATGTGAATATTGTTGGCTTGGCTAACATTTATTGCTCTACCATAGTTGCTCCTGAGTAGGCGCTAGCACGCTGCCCTGTTGAACCACTGGAGTCCATTTGCTGTAGGTACTTTCATAGAGAGTGATTTCCAGGATTTTGAACAATAAAGGATTAGTGATATATTTCCAAGTCAAAATAGTGAGTGGCTTAGAGGGGAATTTGCAAGTGATGTTGTTCAATCTATCTCCTACTCTTGACCTTTCAAATGGTAGTGGACATGGATTTGGAAAGTATTGTCTGAAAGAAGAATTTCAGTTGGTTCAGTTGAGTAGGGCAGAAGAACATACATGTGAAAATGAGATGTGAATGTGATACTGTTGTAACTCAGGCTCTGTGGACAAAAAAAAATCAGAAAAATCTTGAAATATGTGCAGCAATTGGCCTGAATGTAACTCTGTACAATGCATATTTTTCTGAAATGTCCGGGGTTAATGACCCACCTCAGAACTGGAAGATGTTAGAAATAAACAGTTTTTAAACAAGTGAAGGGCCAAAATAAGATGGAAGGATTGTCTAAGAGAAATTAAATAAATTGATAAAACACCACATCATAGATGTTTTGACAAAATTGAAGCTCATGGGATAAAATATCAGCAGTTTTGAGAACACAAAATTGGTGAAGATACAGAAAACAATAATGAACAAATAATGAAAAATAATAATGAACAAATATTTTTCACATCAAGGGTGTCCTTCATGGGTTAATGCTGGAGCTGTTCTTATTTTTGATGTATCTAAATATCCTGGGTATAGAGGGTGTTGTTTCAAATCCTGCAGGTCACATAAAACTCAGAAATCAGTAAACAGTGAATAAGAAGTTAACAGACTTCAGAAGGACGAAAACAGATTAGTGAAATGTGCAGGCACATGGTGAACGAAGTTTATCATAGGAAAGTATGCAATGATTCATTGGGATAGGGAGAGAGAAAGTCAGATAACAGCAACTGAGTGAAATAATTTTAAAACAGTGCAGTAACGGACAGATCGCGGGCTGTATGTATGCAATTGTTTTTAAAGTAGCAGAACAAATAGAAATTAAGGCTCCAAAAATCATGTGATGTGGGAAGGAATGATAGAAGTGGGATCAAATGAAATGGCAAGACCGGTTTTAATTTTACTCAGGATTTTTTCTAGCTGTGGCCAGCCAGAATAACTTACTGGCCAGCTGTAAGGCAAGAAGGTGTCTGGAGAGTGGAACAGGGGTAAGTTCGAATGAGGATAGTGAGGAAGGTGAGACGTCATGCTCAGGAAGTGTGTGCTGATTAATAGTGGGGGTCCCTTTGCAGGGAAGGGGGACTGACAATTGGAAAGGCAGGTATTAGCTTACTATGGAACAGAGTTGTATTTCTTTTAAATTATTTTGATGGGAAGTGGGTGTCACCAGCAGAACCAGAATTGTTGCCTAACCCTAATTTTCCTTGAACTGAATGGTGTTCCTAGACCATTGTTGTAAACAGCATGTGTCACATGTAGACCACACAAGGTAAGGCCAACAGATTTCCTTCCCTAAATTGCATTACTTATAAAACATTCTTTATGTTGCCAGTTGATGCTATTATTGGATAAGTCAGAATCCAGGCTAAAATTTGGCTTAATACATCTTTCTTTTTTGGTCATTATTTTGGTTTAAACTTAGCGTTCTCTTGCTAAAACATGTTTTTACAACAAAACAAGTTTATTATACAAAAGGAATGAAGATAAAATGCAATCAACAAAGAAAGTTGTAAATATTTTGAAAAATATTGTAAAAATGTCATCCCAAAGAACCCCATTTCAGTACTCATGCTAGATAGAATTCCTTTCTCTGTCACCCCTGTAGACTTAGTTTAACTATGGTTTCAACTCCACACCTTGAGAATCTAATAGCAACTTCCTGGATCTTCATACAGCTGATATTAAACTTTCTCAGGTTCAAATAACTCCTTCAGGGTTTTAACCAAGCAATTCTTGTCTAGAACTTTTAATAAACTCCTAACACTAAGGTAACCTATTTTTAACAAATCTAAGCTTCTCCCTTTCTAAGAACAACCACTTTACACATTCAACTTGAGCAAAGAATATTGAAGAACCTTTCAAATCAAAACTAAACTTATTTTAAAGCTACGAGTATTTTGTCAAATCAAAAGAAAAAAGGCTTTATAAATTGGAACTTATTGCATTACTGCTTACTTTGTACATTCATAAAGTTCTCCCAATATAAGCATAAACTCATTACTCTTCAGCCATGTTAATTCACACTGTTTTAAAAAAGATCACCATGGCTGCAGAAATATTTATAACAAATCATCAAACCCCTTCATGTACACAGAAAAGCCATATGCCACTTGTTCAAAATTCAAACATCTGAACTAAAAAAAAATTCAAAGTTATATGAATCAAATATATCACATCACAGTATGAACATCTGAATTAGGAGCAGAAGTAGGCTATTCAGCCCTCCAAGCTGGGTAGACTTCCTTATGCACAGGTACCTTCAATCTTGTGAACTGTATGAGTTTTATTTTGAGCACTTTTAACATGTCACTGCCTCCAAGCATATGCCAAAAGACCATCTTATTTTAATGAGAAAAATGACTGACTGGCATGTGCTTTTTAAGCACATGCAGCATTAGATGTGGAACAATATCACTTCAGGATTGTCCAGATTTGCATTTTGTTTCTCATGTTGTACCCCCCACTTCTCAGAGATCATGGGGTGAAGGTTATTTTGGTCAGTGGTGAAAAGCAAGTGACAATGACCTGGCCATATTTTATGTACACAGTGTGATTTTAGTTTGCACGTTCTGCTATTGTCCACAACCAGTTTCAATTCCCAAATGTGTTAATGCTGGTTATCAACAGGATGTCAATATGTTATCTACTGTAATTATTTTTAAAATCTTTGTTCACTGTGCATTGTTATTCTTGTCTGGATATTGTTTCTTCCCATCCTTTCAATTTCCCTCTGTTTTCCAGATAAGCCAAGATTCTGGCTCCTGGTACAGGTTCAGCTGTTAATCCCCCAGGATGCTAAGAACACAGCAGAATACTTTTCTCAAAGACCCACAAAATCTGAGAAAGTTTCAACCTTTTTGACATATTCTGCAAGTCCCTAGTATTTTTTAATGGTTCCTTTTTTGCCATTGTTTATATATGGATCTCAGCCCTTTTGTCAGATTCTTTTGTTTGCAATTAATTATTGTGGAGTCAGGACCTTGAGAATAGCTGATGTAAATACACTGAGAGATGAAGTCTAAGAAGATGGTTTGAAAGCCTTGTCTGGTCAAATTAGGATTATTTCTCAACAAATGGTTTGTCAAACTGTCAACCTAATACGCAGATAGCTAATGCCTAGAGCAGAATTTGCTCATTTTCAATTCAAGTGTTTCATCACGTGAGAATCATAACACTCAGTCTGTCATGTCTCGCAGTGACTTTTCTGATGCAATTGCACTTTCCTCATCTTCTTAATTTTGGAACCAAATTCTTGTGTGCCTTTCTCGGGGAATCACATGGGAAGAGAGCTGGAAGTGCTCACCACCAGTGGAACGTTCCAGTGTTCACACTGAAGGCACCACATTAAAAACTCAGCTGTACACCTCCTCGAATGCTGCAAGCCAGGACCTGGCCCTTATTTATGGTGCTTC
Source organism: Hemiscyllium ocellatum (assembly GCF_020745735.1). Lineage (NCBI taxonomy): Eukaryota > Metazoa > Chordata > Chondrichthyes > Orectolobiformes > Hemiscylliidae > Hemiscyllium > Hemiscyllium ocellatum. The sequence goes on along the minus strand of NC_083405.1, from coordinate 84,671,706 downwards.
ACCCCTACGACTGAAAATATGGTACAATGGGAAATAAGGCTTCACAGACAGGGGCCTTGAGGAGGTGGTGGATGGGTTAGTGGGAGGAGGGCAGTACTTTTTTTCTGCCACAGACTGACAGAGCCACATTATCAGACCTAACTGGCCTGGATGCAAATTACAACGCAGCTCAGAACAGTATCCCAGCTGAATGGGGATCCCCAACAGTGCCAGACCAAGGTCAATGACCTTCTCCGCTCTGCTACATTAGAGGCTACCATATTCTCCCTGCCACCTCTACACACACACAGAGCTGCCACACACTCTAGCACTGGCACTATTGAAGCAAAAGATGGCAAGCCTGTACCTGGCAGGAAACTTTCAGCAAGCTGTGTCTGCTAGGCCCAAAGTCAGCCCAGATCTTCCAAGTGAACCGAACAAGCTTCCTCCAGCCCAGCAACAGAGGTCACAACACATATAGCAGGAGACAAAGCAACAAGGACAAGTAATGTGCACTGTTAAGTGAAGCAAGTGAAGCAACGTGGATAATTACTTTTCACTTTTGTCAATACATTTTCATGTGCACTATTAACAAGATGCTGTATTATGTTCTTTACAATCAGACCCGGTTAATGTCACAGTCATGTGAGAGTTCTCTGGAGATATCCCCAGGATGAAAGAAGTTGCAGTGGCCAAGTTTTGTTCATCTCTCACAAGCAACTAACTCTTCGTTGGCAGCAAGCCTCAGATGTCAAGGATCCCTGAACCATGACATTAATGACTGTAGCCAGGGCATCAAATTTTAATGAGGAATGCCCAGAACTTGGAAAATTCTTTGCTCTACACTCTCTCCACATAGAGAGAGGATCTGTGTGATTATCCTACCTCTAGCCTGTCCCCACCCCTTTTCAGTGCTCTCCCTTACTCTTCTTCTCTTCACTACAAGGGCTCAACCTGCTATTTCCAATTGCTCTCTCTCACGGTTACCATTCCCTCAGTGACCCAGTACAATGCAACACATCAAAGACTTGAGTTGCTTCTTTTTCCAGGATCACTCCTCATTTTCCAATGAGGAGTCAGGTTAATGGGAACATAACTAAGAAGCAGTGTATACCTGTCAAGAAAGGCAGACATATGAACAGATATATAGGCAAATGAAGGTAAAGGAGCTTTATTCTTGAAAGGCGGGAAAATCAAACTGCGAGGAGGCATGGTAATGCAGTGAGGCTTGTATAGCGTTGTTGATGCTGACATGGACAACTGGAGAGTTGAGGAGCATAGTAGCTATGGAATACATAGGGACATTGTTAGAAGAAACAGTTACATGATGGCCAAGACAAGCCTCCAAGTGCCTGCTCTGATTTACATATCAGGAATTGGTGCTGTATGTTTTCTCAAGGAAAGAAGGGTATTTGGAAACAGTGTATAAATAAGGCCTGGCGAAAGTGAGGACTGCAGATGTTGGAGATCAGAGTCAAGATTAAAATGGAGCCAGAAAAGCACAGCAGGTCAGGCAGCGTCCGAAGAGCAGGAAAATCAATGTTTTGGGCAGGAGCCCTGCATTAGGAAAGGTTCCTGATGCAGGGCTTCTGCCCAAAACATCAATTTTCCTGCTCCTCGGATGCTGCCTGACCTGCTGTGCTTTTCCAGCGCCACTCTAATCTTGACTATAAATAAGGCCAGCTGGGGCTTTAACATGATGCAAATGCAGTGAAATAAGGTCCTCACCACTCAATGGTGATATTCTGAGGTCATCATTCAAGGCTTGAGGGGAATATTAAAAAATATTTCCCAACCTCAACATGTTTAGAAATCTCACTGTATTTTCCCAATATTCCCTCCATTACTCATGCCACACCAGAGAGGGAAAATGCTTTCTGATTACTTTGTTTTATCATAAAGTTTATTCCTTGTTTTCATCACAGGTGCAAAAGAACGCAACCACAGAGTTGGAGATGAAATGGGTGTGGCGTAGTGATTTGTTTTATGCACTCGGAATTTTAGGCTTTTTTGTTTTCTGCTTACTTGGAGTAACATCCCTCCCATCTGTCAGCAATGCAATGAACTGGCGAGAATTCAGATTTGTTCAGGTAAGTCATCAGTCAACATAGAGCTTCAATTATTGCAATGTAGCTATGTTTCCAATGAGGAGTCAGGTTAATGGGAACATAACTAAGAAGCAATGTATTCCTGTCAAGCTAGCCAGGCATATGAAGATATATAGGCAAATGAAGCTAAAGGAGCTTTGTTCTTCAAAAGTATTCTTAAGTTGAGTGAAATGGCATGGATATTGGATTCATTGATGTCTACAAGACTGAGATGATTTTGTTAGATAATTGTATCAAGGGCTATGAATCACAGAGGATTAAATTGAGCTGAGGTGAATGTCTGACATGATCTAACAAAATGGTAGAACAACGTGAACAGTGGAATGAGATGCTCATATTCCTCTGGTCCTCTGCCAGGGGTCAGAATACTAGGCACCTTCACAGTTGGAAAAATAATTGAGAAGATAAGGTAAATCAGAAACTACTGATTCCATTAGCACCAGACAAAATTCTGTAAACTGTAGAAGTAAGGGAAGTAAAGAGATTACTTACTGTTAGGACTTGGAGTCAAAATCATGATTTAAATACAGTGAGAATGCAAGTCATAGGGACAGTATTAAAAATAACAGCGACGTCAATAAAGAGGAAGAAGAGATGCCTGAGCAGTACTGACAATACTGATCTGCACTGAAGTGTGGAGAAATGCTCCCCTGGGCCCCTGAAAGGAATCTTTTGCCTCCTTCAATTCAATCGCCTCTCCCTCTCACCAGACACCATTTCAATTGGACCCAAACTCATACTAAAGACCTATCCATTCAAAAAGACCATTTCCTCTTGTCCTTAGAGTTGGTATCACCTATCACCTGGTTTTAACAACAAGCAGACTTAACTTCTTGACTTCCTGACCTCTTTTGTTGGAAGATTGAACAGTGGTTTTCTAATTAGGCCTGACCATTGAAGATAATTGAGCTTTACAAACATACTCAGGACAAGAGTAAGCAATTCAACTCCTCGAACCTGCTCCGGTATTGGATACCATTTTGGCCAATCTCATTTCGGCCCAACTCCACTCTCCTACCCACCCTCTATAATCCTTCAATCCATTACTAATTGAAAATCTGTCTGTCTATCTTCTCCTTAGATTTGCTCAATGTCCTGACATCCATCACACTCTGTGCTAGTGATTTCTACAGATTCACAACCCTCTGAGAGAAGTAATTTCTTCTCATCTATGTTTTAAATCTACAAACCCTTATCCTATAGCTTTGACCTCTCAGTTTTGATGGCCCCACATGAGGAAACATCCTTTCCATGTCTACTTTACCCATCCACTCTAGATCTTACATACCTCAGTTAGATCTCCTGTCATTTTTCTAAACTCTAGAGTATAGGATTAAACTGCTCAAACTCTCTTCATAACACAAGCTCCTCATCTCTTAGCCTCAAGCTAGTAAATGTCTTCTGAACTGCCTGAAATGCATCTGTATCTCTCCTCAAGGGGCCACACACAATATGCCATGTGGGGTCTCACTAATGACTTGTCACAATAGCCTTCCCTCCAGCCAATTGCACTTACAACAATGTTCCTCTCTGGCACATAAAATCAGTCCCTAGAAGTCAACTTCTAATCTTCACAATCTGGAAAACAAAGAGGTTGAGCTTCTTTATCCTGATTATCTTGACAGGTTTAACTTATATTGGAGTGGATCACGATGCTACAATTTACATGGCAGCATTTGGTCAATGGAATTTTCTTTTGCAGATAAATATTTGCTGCGATTATTTGTGTTACTTTGGATGAAAACCAAGTAATTAAATGTTCTCATTGCGACATTCTGTCAGAAATTTGACTCCTTAACCTTGCCTAACATGCATCTCTTTTTCTTCCAGTCAAAGTTGGGTCATGTCACGTTGCTTCTGTGCACAGCTCATGCTGGTGTACTTGGATGGAATTTCTTTCTAAAATCTACAAGGTATACATGGGGTCTTCCGCCAGGGTACATGCTATCCATGGTGATTCCCTGCATTGTACTGATTCTAAAGCTGATTCTGATAACGCCATGTGTAGACAGAATGGTCACAAGAATCCGACAGGGTTGGGAAAGGAAAAGAAAAGACTCAAGCAACCTAAAAGTTTGACCAAAATGTATTCTGGCTGAATAATGCTGTCTTGAAAATTCATATTTAGCCTGTTCTAAATAAAAGTTTTGGAAAAGTATTAGACACTGGAATCAGATACTCCAAACATCTATGTTGCTTTAAATATTTTAATTTCTGACACACCTCTAGATAATAAGTTCTTCTCTTAAATCCCAATACTCCCTTTCTCTCCTCACATTCTGTCTATTCTGATACTAATGTTACCATTGATCTAACAGTCACCTATATAATTATCACCTACTTTAAGTTAATTGGCATTATAGAAAATATAATAACTTGTGTTGATATATGTCATTATCTCTGAAATATTTACCTTTACTGACAATGTAAGAGTGTCAATACAGTCCAGCATTTGAAGACATTGCTAAAAAGCATCTAGAGAGATTGAAGACCAGTCTAATACCATCTGTTCCACACAAACATAATCTTTCCAAGTGATTATAACGGTAAATTATTTGTTCTCTTGAATGTGCTTCAGATCTCAATACCATTTTGATGTTGATATGTTTAGTATTTGCAATTCGCAAGCTCCATTAAGCCAGCACATACATTAATCAAACTAGCAGTGCCTAAAACTGGAGACACCTTCAAAATTCCTAAAAGTGAGTGGTTTTAAGACTTCTCCTGGCCCCAGAAGAAATACCAAGCTCTCTGCTGGAACCTCCAAAACAACCTCTCAGCCTACCATCCTTCCCCACAAATTCCTTTACTTTACCTGAACTTCTTTCTCAGGTGAAAATTGGGTCTGCAGTGGAACTGCTGGATTTCCTTACCTTCAGCAAGCACCCCATCCTATCAGAAAGTGCCTGTCAGAGGGAGCTCACTGATCATGTTCTAACAAATCTTAGAAGTAACCTGGGATTTGATGAACCCTGATCAGATAAGTTATGAGAGATCAACTTCTCAGCTATCCACTACTCATCTGATAAATAAATTGATTGAATATGGAACTGGGGTATTAGATGTCATTTTTGTTGAGTCTCAGTAGTATTACAGTGACATTGCTATTGAGACAGATCATTTTTTAAATTTAGTATAATACAGTCTTTCAAACTATATTCAGTCAAATACATATAAAGGTGCATTTATTTGTATTGTCATCTCATAAAAATGGGATAAAAATTACTCAGTCTGTTTCCTGGTCCTTTTGCAGTGAACCTTTCATTATATATATGTACATCAGTGATGTAGCTTTGAATTACAATGTTAGATCTGTACAAAGCTAACATAGTAATGCAGTACTATATCACTGATATTATGGACTGAATCATAGGAAGCAGTTGCAGATCTCTGATGAGTATTATCTTTAAACTGTGCATTACAGGAATATCAATGGACAAAAGTCTTGATCAACTGGCTGTAATTCTTAATGGAATTCATTTTGTTTTCTTTATACTGTTGTAATATTGCATATATTAACAATAAAGTTCTTTACTCATACCCCAGTGAAAGTTATGTACAGGATCAAATGGATGATCAAGACAACAAACCCATCTATTCTGTTTCTATTATATTGATGATCAGATCCTACTTTGATGATCAATCGCTTCAACCAATCTCTATCAGTTATTCTTACAGCTCTGAGCTTGTAAAATCTCTCAAAAGTCTGCCATTCATAATGCACACCTTTTATCATGTTTGTCCCATCTGTGAGATTACTTCTTCATCCTTCAAGTTTATGATGGGCTTACACTGCAATGAGAATTTGGAAAATCTCAGTACCTGCCCTTGGATTGGCCTTATGAGCCCAATTAGATTTTTTTTTAGATGCCGTAGAAACATAATGGTCCTGATCTTAGACCGACAGAAAGGACAGGCCAGAGACAGACAACAGAGTGGAAAGGAGGAGTAATTGGAGACGGTTAGCTGTGCCTGAAAGCACAATCCAGTCTAATCAGAGGCGACACAGCCATTTCAAGAATAATACAAGTGTGGTTTCATAGGAACAAGGGTCATCAGTTAGTATTTGAGTATTTTAATGTTTTTCAAAATTTGAATAATTATAATTTTAAGATTTTATTACTAATAGAAAGGTTTACAAATAATAGGCAACTTATTCAATTGGCTGCAGAGTATTTCCTGTGGTGCAGTATCGCAGAGTTGTTACAGTGCAGAAGGAGGCTATTCGAATCATCATGTCTGCACTGGTTTCCTGAGTATTTTAACTTAGTGCCAATCTCCTGCCTTTCCCCCAACACTCTGCACATTGAATCTATTTAGGCAACTGTCCAATGCCTTCTCAGATGGCTAAGTTAAAAATTACATAACACCAGGTTATAATCCAACAGGTTTAATCGGAAGCACACTAGCTTTCAGAACGACGCTCCTTCATCAGGTGATGAAGGAGCGTCGCTCCGAAAGCTAGTGTGCTTCCAATTAAACCTGGTGTTGTGTGATTTTTAACTTTGTACACCCTAGTCCAACGCCGGCATCTCCAAATCATTCTTAGATGGCAAACTTGAACTGGCCTATGCCATACTTCCTGATAGTGCATTCCAGCCCTAAACCACCTCACATTTACTTCTCTTGCTAAACACTTTAGAGGTATGCCGTCTAGTTATTGATCCATTTACAAATGGGAACAGTTTCTCCCCATGTATCCTATCCATAGCCTCATGTCATTGAAATCTTGTACCAAGTTTCCTCTTAGCTTTTTCCTCTCCAAGTCCCAACTTCTTCATTCTTTCCTCTCAACTAACATGCCTCATCCTGGAAATATTCTCTATTCATTCTAGCTAAGGAATTCCAGTCAGAGAAAATAGAGCATTTATTTAAACAATAAGAACATAAAAACAGGCAAGATTACAGATGTTAATTAAAGTTTAACCATTTAAACAATTGTTTAATTAAATCCCATAACAATAGTCAGGCAGGTGATGAATAATGTTTACAGAATGCGGTGCTTGTATGGTCAAAGGTAAACTCTCTGCAGTAAGTGTGTGACTGGACACCTTCACTGAGGCCATTTGAACTGGAGGCCAAGCTGCAGACTCGAGGACACATTGGTGGGTTGGAAAGATACCTGTGCATGTTTTTTCCAAGACATGGTCAAATGTCTTACGCTAGATTTTCCGATATGGTCCATAGTCGGGACAGGTCGATGTAAGAGAATGAGGCTGCAGGATGAAGAAAGGAGAACTGAAGAATCTTCAGTCATGCAATTGTCCAACAGGTTTAATTGTCCAATAGGAATATACAAAGATTCTGAGAGATGTATTCATAAAGGGATTTGGACACAACGTTGTGATTTTTTTTTAATCAAATGACTGTTGAGCCAGAATACAATTTGCATAGCGCAGAGGTGAAGGGAGTACAGAATTAGCACACTGTCGAAGAGACTATGTATTTTCAGTGAGTTCTCAGGTTTACACACTGAAAGGTGGTGGTTAGCTGGGAGGCTATGGGAATAGTCATGTCTGCAACTAGCAAAAGTTTGGACAAATTTAATCTTTGCAAACTTGAGCAATACCTTGTATAATTTTATTACTAAAAATAAATCCTAATTATGAAAATACCATGGGAGTGGTGTGACTACAGGGAATATTCCTAAATGGTTACCTGTGAGTAATTGAACAGTTTTAATGTTCCTGCTGCCATACAGTCACTAGTTTCCTCTCACACTGACAGCCTTGCTTTTGGAATTCTGCGAGAAGCACAACATTCAATGCTGATGGCCCCTGATCATGGGGAATAGATCAAAAGCGGGAAGCAGAATCATAAGGGCAGGCTGAGATCCTTACTCACTGGCCCCTTGATGCGGACAGGAGTAGCCCAGTTTTGGTAGCATTTACTGAGATAGTTAATCCAATTTCTACATCAGTAACCCAACCATGAGTAAGTCCATTCAGAGTTGGTCCTCATTCTTTGTCAAATCAGTAACTACACAGCATTAGAACATATGAATTTGGAGTAGGAATTCAATAAGATTGTGGTTGATCTTATTACTCCACATACCCCCATGCTTGTCAAGAATCTATCTGTTTCTTCCTTAAAAGTATTCAGACTGCTTCCACCACCTTTTGAGGAGGAAGTTCCAAAGACTCACAACACTTTGTGAAAAAAAATTCTCTTCATCTCTCTCGTTAATGGATCTGACTCCTACTTTTAAACAGTAACCCCTCACCAATGGCTACTCATACTCTCCAATAGAACGTCTTTCCTCATCCACCATTTATTGTAATGTTTCAATTGACCAGGAGAACTGGATTCTTCCCCTTCCACGACACGTTTTCTCTCCATCCCAGGGCAGATGTCCTGAATAGTCAGACACTGGACTGAACTGAGAGCCAGCTGCAGAGAACTCCATCTCCTGGCTATAATCTCTCCTAGTACCATTCCATTCCTATTAACTCCACCCACTTGAATGGCTCCCAGTTTCATGGTCAATTTCCTCATGTGAGCTGCAGTCTCAGTTTTCAAAAGCATGGGCCACAAGATCTTTGAACCGAACAATACTTAGAGAACTCAGCACTTCTCCAATTTCAGCTTCTTGTGGATCCCTGGTTTTAATCAACTCACAAATGAAGGTTGTCTCTGGATTCTGACAGGAGCCTCCTGAATAAACAGGGTCTTGTGATTTCTAAGGAGGTCCGAACTTAAATCATTCCATCATGGCCACACATCTAAATTAAACTGTTGGGAAGCCAACTAGTAACAACAGAACAAAGTTCAAACATTTCTTCAGTGGATTTTAAAAGGAGCAGACCTAAGCAGGATAGTCTGAGCCTCTATATTCAAACTCTGCCACATCCCTGCTCCTTCCACACTGAAGCATTGAGACCCTCTCAGTTGGTCCTGTCTTCCCTTCCTAAAGGCAACTATCTCTCAGTGCTAGCAAACTGCTTTCAGCTTGATTGATTGGCATCCCTGCCCACAAGAGAGTTGTTGGTTTTTCATTGCTGCTTCCTGTCTGACATGGGAGTAGCAGACCAGCAATTGCCAAAAGAGGGTCAATTGTGAAAACTTGTCAGTCTTTCAATTCAAACTCATAAAAAGCAAGGTACCAAAGATATCAATTACCCAGAATGTTTGCTTATATAGATAATGTTGACAATTAAGCTTCGAGAAATATGAGAGAAATGTTAAATCAAAAACATGTAACTGTGAGCAACACGTATTTGGCAATGGTGTGTCAAAGATTGAGATGAGCCTGCGATAGCAAACAATTTTATGCTTCAGTATTGTCAGGATGATATATTTTGCCATGCTGACTAATACAGGAAGAAAAAATTAGAATTTACAATATTAAAACGATCTCTTTGTAGTAAACTTGATATATGAAACATTAGGAATGGCAAACATTTGATATTCGATAAATGCATCAAGTGGTAAAGTTTCCATATAGACCACAAATCAAACAGAAGTCATCATTTCATGTTGGAGCACTGTGGTTACAAAAAGTGAAAATATTTTCACATGACCAACCTTTTTGTAGTTAAGGAGTGAGCAAAGAATTTCAGATAAAGGAACATCACAATGGGAAAGAATGTTTACACTGAGAGAAACTGAGAGTTGAACAAACTTCCAAACAAAATAAAAGTTAACTTCATTTTGTAATTGTCTGTTTAGGGCTCATTGTAACTAAATCAAGAATGAGATTTCCGTAAACAGTTTTGGTTTCCTGATAGAGAAAAAAAATGAAGTTAATGTTTTCTCTTTGCACAATTTCATTGAGACATACTTGATCCAATTCTGTTTCCCTTTGGCAGTAATGAGAGATGAACATGTAATCACAGTCAGACCTTTGTTTAGCTTTCAGCACAGCCAGGAACAGCGTGTGCAACCAGATACACTCAGATTACATAATAAGTAAAATGCTGGAAATTGGAAGCAAGAACAGGAATTGCTGGAGATATTCAGCAGGTCGCTCAAGAGCTATGGCGAGCTCTGTTTAAATGTTGAGAGAAAAATAGCCATAGAAGTGTGACATCTTAACTTGCCTGTTCTCTCCATGCATGTTGACTAGCCTGCAGTGTGTTTCAGGTACTTTCTTGTTATTATCCCAGAGCTGCTGTTAAGAGCTATTTGCACAATAGTAGGTATCCATTTCGGTTGACCTTTCTCATGACCACTGCTTAGCCAGAGATAGGCTGATGTGCATTTTCACTGGGCTTACAATCACATTTAATCCTGAAAACGAGAAGATTGTCAGATATTTTTAAAAAGCTTCGCTTCTGCCATGTCTCAGCCCATTCAGGCAAGATATTGGCCCAGTAACAATTGGAAATCATTCCACCAGTCAATGTCATGGCAGTGTTCACATGAAAAGAAAATTGGATACTCTACTTAATGCCAAGAGAAATGTTTAATTTATTCCTGGAAAACATTAACTGTGATTCACATACATATAGACATAATGAATATTTGAACGTTCATTAGAAAACAGAAAAAAATCAATTTGAAACAATAATTTGTATTTCATAAAAATTGGACTAAGATTGTCATTTAGACAAAGGATAAAAGGCAGAAGAATTTAAATTTTGAGACAGTAATATTAAGCAACAGTGATGGAGATGATGCTTTTGTAATATTAGTGGCTTTATGTTTGGTGATAGAAGAAATTGCTGCTCCCAACTTCATAGGACTAACAGCAGAGAAGGCCTTTCATATGCAATAGAAATAGTAAAACTAATAAATATATAAGGGGCATACAGCTTGTTTCATATAATGCAAAGAGGAAATTTCTCAATATTGCCTCAAGTACCATGCACTGCAGGATGTTGACTATTTGTAATATATGATTTTTAAATAAGTGAACCTACCTTGCCGGTGTGGTAATTAGCTGTTCCTGCATACAAAGGGGTAACTTCCCAATCCAGAGCTCAGAATAAGGAACATTTTCTACTGTCAGTATATCTTGAAAAAATTCATGATTTTCTGAGGAAAACTCCCTGTGATGCTTTTACCTATTGAAGGCGCCTGATAATTAAGTCGCTCTTTTTTGAAAGCTCAAAACAAGGAGATTTTTTCACATTTTATGAATGTGCTTTTAAACAGTTGTAACTTACAATAAAGTGAAAATCTGTTTCTATCTGATGAAGACAAAAATAAGCCCCACAGATACATAAAACTTATCATCATTGAACCATATCAGCCATTCCTTTGACAGGCATTTTCTGTATTTTGCCTGAATTACAGAATCCCTACAGTGCAGAGAGACGCCATTCGGCCCATCAAGTGTGTATTGACCCTCAGAAAAACATCCCACCCTATTCCTGTAACTCCACATTTATCATAGTTAACCCATCTAGCTGGACATACCTGGACACTACAGGGCAATTGAGAAAGTGAGGACTGCAAATGCTGGAGATCAGAGTCGAGAGAGTGTGGTGCTGTAAAAGCTCAGCAGGTCAGGCAGCATCCAAGAAGCAGGAGAATCAACATTTCGGGAATAAGCCCTTCATCAGGAATTTAACATTGCCAATTCACCTAACCTGCACATCATTGGATTGTGAAAGGGAACTAGAGCACCCAAAGGATGGTCATGCAGACATGGAGAGAATGTGCAAACTCCACACAGGTAGTCGTGCAAGGGTGGAATCAAACCTGGATCCCTGGCACTGTGAGGCAGCAGTGCTAACCACTGTGCTGCCTCAAACATTGAGAGAAATGACTACTATTCATTGAGATAAAATTGTTCATTTTTGATTGTCACAGCACCTGAATAATAGCAGTAAACTTCCTATTTGACATGTTAGCATTTTGTCTGTTAGATTTAAGAAAAATCAGACCAGAATATTGGACAATAGGAGCTCAGTTGATGTTTCTGATCCACAGAAGTCACTGAAGTCACTATTGTTCTCTCAAATCTGCCACCTGTCTTATTTTTTACTGTTTTTATTCATATTTTGGTTGTATTTGTATTGAATGACAAAAACTCCCTCATGGAAAACAATCTGTAAAGAATGAATTGTACAGCTAGCACTGTACATTTTTAACAGGAAAGAACTGATGTTCTAATAGCATGGTTTCATTTTGTTATTCTGCTCTGTTCCAACTAGTAGCTATGTAATTATAATGATTAGCACAGCCTTGATGGAAACAGCTGCATTAAATGTATTGCAAACATTTCCCTGAAAGACAGAAACTTCATGATTAAGTAACTTGTACAATAAATTGATTGTGCAGCTGAAAAACTTTTGGTACAAACTGGCACATGTATCAAATTTGTGTAATCTGGGGATTCACCGAGTAGAAAAGGGAACTGCAATGTAAGCCAGAATTATTATTGTCCTTTAGAAGTAGCTTCTTAGCCCTGGTCGAATCAAGATTTTCTTCCAATTACAAATTGCACAGATCCAGAAACAATTTTCCCTTCAGATATTAATGATGCCCAATCATATTATGGTCTGCCTCGGAGAACCAAGGGCTGAACTTCATGGTAAGAGAAAAGCTCCCAGTTGTGGTACCAGATGTCGATGCCATTCCTCCTTGGTTGCTTAGTGGCTGCTCATACACACTCTTGCCATAGCTGGATGATAACTCACCCAAAGTGTGGTGCCGTCCGATCTAGGGTCCAAGGTAAGAACCCAGGCAGCGATGTCAGCATCAATTGATGAGACGGCAGGAGCTGGTGCCAACTTGCCCCATAGTTACTGCCAACTGTACAGAGAGATCCTTCCCATTCCTGAGGATTCAACCCTCCTGCTGTTTCTTGACTGCTGCCTCCAAACAACCAAAGTGTTGTCCAGAAGAAAACACTGACAACTGCAAAAAGAAAACCCAAGGTGTCCCAAGTGATGTCCTCCTCCTTACTGACAAAGCCAAGGAGTCAGCTCTCTTTCCAAGATATAGGAGGATGAGAGGGCCCTGTCTGACTGTGCAGCCCTTGACAGAGGTTAGAGATGAAGTCAGAAGCCATAGGGCCACCTCTTAGTTGGGTATGAGTGTTGTGGGAACTTCAACAACCTCCAACCCTCAGGCAAGGTAACTACTCCATATACCTTTTCCATTTAGTCCTTGTGTGAGATCACATGTTTGAATTATTAAAACTTTGGCATTCAATACACTCTCTTGAAAAATAAGTCTTTCTCAGCAAAAGAGTTCAAATATTCCTATATCCCTAAGTATAGATATGAATTTAATCATATCATTTGAGGAATAAGGAGTTATTCTTCATCTCTTTATGTCTCATCTACTTACTCACTTCTTCACTCACAGGAGTGTCTACCTCTGTCTCTCAGTTGCAGATAAGGCTACAATTTCCTGCCTTTCCCCAAAACACAAAGACAGGGCATAAAAAGCCAATTTCAACTCTACGAGGGAGCACTAGTGAGACTGAACACTTTTGAGTTGACCAGCCTGGGTTTGAGCATGGTCTGACAGTCACAGTCAAAGAACTATCCCTTGTTGCCCACGTCTTGCAGGTAAAGACTGTCTTTTCTCTGACTTCTGTAAACCAGTTAAAAAGATAACAAGACAAAAAAAGACACTCACCATGAATGCTGGAATTCGATCACTGTGGAAGGCATCAGAAATATAGAATCTCACCCAACCTGCAAAATTAGAGATTGTGAAGCCCATTACCAATATCAACATCTTCGTATCCTCCACTGCAATGTGATCAATTGATCTGATTCATAGTTCTAGACGCACCATTTATTTTGAATCTTTGTGCATGTAGGTGACATTAGAATGTTTTCCTACATGTAGTCATTCATAAACTTCTTGTTAGTTCAAGAAAGACTGGTTAAATTGGATGCTTTTAAAACATAAGTTTGTTAGAGTTTGGGGGAAAGATATCTCTGAGAGAGGGCTCCTTTCAAATCCAACATTTTGTGATTTGCCAAGTGAGTGGGTAAATAAAGAAAGGAAACCAGTTCATCCCTTCCCCAGAAGTTTAACAGTGTGGGGTATCCAATCTGAGACTGCAATGAATAGGGTATCTCTCCCTGGACCTGGTTGTACCAACTGCATCCAGCTCCTCAGTACATCACTCCAGGTGTTGGTCTGCATGTAGTCACTTCTATTTACTTTTCAGAGGAACTCGTTTCCTCCTGGCCTCCTATGTACAATGGACTGTTTACCTCTGTTAATGGCTTCCAATGTTATATGGAGCTGCTTACTGCCATGCATTATTCCTGTTATTTTTCCATGTTCTCATCACCTTTGCAATGACTTTCATCAACTGCTCAAGTCAAATGCACTTCATCTCAAGGAGATCCATGCTTATTTGCCGATGAGGGTTTTGTGGCCCTCTGTTCAGGCATGTAGCCACCCAACAGCACAGGCTGCACATTGCAATTGTTACACTGAGCAAGCAGCACAGAGTTTGTATGCTACTGCATTGCAAATAATTGGGGTGGATTGATTGCTTATTGCAATCATTGGGCATGTTGTTGGGTCTTATTCAATTCTTCTGAATCACATACCTCATGTGGCTGAAGAAATCCTTCCAGAGATAAAATGTGGCTTTCGACCTTCTGGAGGAGCCGATGACATGGTTTTTCTTACAGATCAAAGAGTCATACAATATGGAAACAGGCCCTTTGGTCCAACAAACAGTGGGTATCCCAGCACTGTTCCCTGCGGAAACCCACTTGTCACAGATTTCCAGTCAGAAAAACATTCTTCTACTGCTAGTCTGTCTTCTACAACCAAGTCATTCTGTATCTTATCAGCTTACCGTGGATCCATGTGACTTCACCTTTTGTATCAGTCTGCCATGAGGGACCTTGTCAAAGGTGTTGTTAAAGTCCATATGCAACAACTACTGCTCTTACCTCATTAACCATCTTTGTCACTTTCTTAAAAAACTCAATCAAGCTTGTGACATGACCTTGTGCACACAGAACCAAGCTGCCTATCACTAGTTAATCCAAACCTTTCCAAATGTGAGTAAATCCTGTCCCTAAGAACCTTCTCTAATAATTTCCCTACCACTGACATAAGGCTCACTGGTCTGCAATTTCCTGAATTATCCTTGTCACCCTTCTTAAACAAAGGAATAACATTGGCTATTCTCAACTCCTCTGAAACTTCTCCTTTGACTAAAGAGGATATAAAGATTTCATTCAAGGTCCCAGCAATTTCCCCATCCACCTCTCTCACTATTCTGGGATTGATCCCATCGGGTCCTGGGGATTTATCAACCTTAATGCCTTTCAAAACACCCAGCACCTCATTTTACATCAAATACTGTAGAATACCAATTTACCCCTCCCATAACTCACCATCCACCATGTCCTTCTCCTTTGTGAATACCGATGCAAAGTATTCAATAAGGACCTCACCATATCCTCTGGTTCCACACATAAATTTGTGTCCTTGAGTGGACATACCCTTTCCCTAGCTATCCTCTTGCCCCTTATATACATATAAAATGTCTTGGGATTTTCAGGGACATTTCATGGCCCCATTTAGCCCTCCTAACTCCTTGTTTAAGTTCATTCCCACGTTCTTTCAATTATTCAAGGAATCTATCATTTTTCAATTTCTGAAAACTTAAATATGCCTCCTTTTTCTTTTTAACTAACCTCCAATTTCTCTTGTAACCCAAGATTCCTGAATCTTTCCATTCTTATATTAATTTTCACAGAAACATGCTGGTCCTCACATCTAATCAACTGACCTTTACAAGATTCCCACATGCCAGGTGTGGATTTACTCTCAAACTACAGCCCCCCAATCTACATTCCTCAGTTTCTGTCTAATATTGTCATGGTTAGCCTTCACCCCATTTAATAATTTCACTCAAGCGCTACTCTTATCTTTATCCATGAGTAACTTAAAACTTATGGTCCCTCTTCCAGAAATGCTCACCCACTGAAACTTTGATCACCTGGTTGGGCTCATTCCCTAATACCTTCCATTGTTGGTCTATTTCCTTACTGCTTCAAGAAACCCTCCTGGATGCACCTAACAGATGCCTCCCTATTCCAGCCTCTGGCACTCAGGGAGTCCTAGTCATTGTAGGGGAAGTTAAAATTACTGAAGAAGGGCTTTTGCCCGAAACGTTGTTTATCCTACTCCTTGGATGCTGCCTGACCTGCTGCGCTTTTCCAGCAACACATTTTTCAGCTCTGATCTCCAAAATCTCACTTTCTCCAAGTTAAAATTACCCACTACAGCCCTGTTGTTTTTGCATTTTTCCATAAACTTTCACATATCTGTTCCTCTATCTCCTACTGGCTGTTGGGAGGCCTGTTGTACGACCCCATCATAGTGATTGCACCTTTCTTATTCCTGAGCTCTACCCATATTGCTTTGCTGGATGAGCCCTCCAAGTGTCCTCACTCAGTATATCTATGATATTCTGCCATATAGAGTCATAGACAAAGAGTCATATAGCATGGGAGCATCAGTCCAACCAGTCCATGCTGAACATAATCCCAAACTAAACTAGTTCTAACTGCCTGCTCTTGGCCCATATCCCTCCAAACCTTTCCTATTCACGTACTTATCCAAATGTCTTTTAAACTTTGTAATTGTACCGACATCCAGCACTTCCTCAGGAAGTTCATTCCACCCTCTGTGAACCACCCTCTGTATAAATAAATTTGCCCCTCATGTCTTTTTAAAGTCTTTCTCCTCTCACTTTAAGAATGTGCCCCATAGTCTTCAAACACCCCACTCTAGGGAAAAAACAACTACCATAAACTCTAGCTGTACCCTCATTATTTTATAAACTGCCCTAAGGTTGCCCCTTAACCTCCTACGCTCCAGTGGAAAAAAAATCCCAGTCTATCCAGCCTTTCTTTATATCACAAATCTTCCATACCCAGCAACATCCTGGTAAATCTCTTCTGAACCCTCCCCAGCTTAATAATATCCTTCCTATAACTGGGCGACCAGAACTGGACATAGTATTCTAGAAGAGGCTTCAACATCATTTCCTAACTCCGATACTCAAAGCACTGAGCAATGAAGGCAAGCTTGCCGAACACCTTTTTAACCATCCTGTCGAGATGTGACATAAACTTCCAAGAATTATGTACCTGCGCCTCTAGGTCCCTCTGTTCTACAACGTTACCCAAGGCTTGACTATTAATTCCTAATGAAGGGCTTTTGCCTGAAATGTCAATTCTCCTGCTCCTCAGATGCTGCCTGACCTGCTGCGCTTTTCCAGCACCACACTTTCGATATTAATTGTATAAGCCCTATCCTTAGTTATTGCACCCAAATGCATTGCCTCACGTTTATAAAGATTGAGCTCCATCTACCTTTCTTCAGCCCATTGACCCATTTGATGAAGATCCCTTTGTTATCTTAGAAAACCTTCTTCACTATCTACTGTGTCACCAATTTTGGTGTCATCCACAAAAGTACTAATCGTGCCTTCTATATTCTTGTTCAAATCATTTATATAAATGACAAACAGAAGAGCCAGAACCAAACCCCGTGAAACACCTCTGGTGTCAGACCTCCAGCCCAGAAAGCAATTCTCCACCATTGCTCTCTGTCTCCTGCTGTTAAGCCAATTATTTATCCAACTGGCCATCTCACTCTGAATCCCACGTGACCTAACTTATCTAATTAGCCTACCATGTGGAACCTTGGCAAAGACTTTACTATAATCCAAGTAAACAAAATCTAGTGCTCTGCCATCATCAATCTTTTTGGTAACTTGCTCAAAAAACTCTATCAAATTTATGAGACACGGCTTTCCTCACACAAATCTATGCTGACTATTCCTAACCAACGTTTGCCTCTCTAAATTACCATAAGTTCTATCTTTTGTAATCACATCCATCAATTTACCCACAAAAGAAGTCAGACTCATAGGTCTATTGTTCCTCAGTTTATCCTTGCAACCTTTCTTAAACAAATGTACATTAGCCACCCTCCAGTCATCAGGCACCTCACTCATTGTAATAGGTGATACAAATATTTCTGCAACATGTTAGGAGATCTCAGATATATATAAGCATAACAAGGTTTTAATAATTGGGTTTTTAATTTTCCAAACATTGACTGAGGTACCATAGTATTAAAGGTTGGATCATGAAGGATGTGTTAAATGTTCAAGAAAAGTTTCTTTATCAATATGTGGATGTTCCTACTAGAGAAGGAGCAAAACTAGACCTTCTTCTGGGCAATAAGTCAGGGCAAGTGACTTAGTAAAAGTGGGGGAACACTTTGGATCTGGCGTTCATAATTTTATTACTTTCAAAATGGTTATGGAAAAGGATAAACCTTACATAAATTTCAAAGGTTTAATTGGTGTAAGGTAAATTTTAATGATATGAGACAAGAACTTTCAAAAGTTGTCTGGAGCAGACTGTAAGCAGGTAAACGGACAAGTGGGAGACTTTCAAGAGTCTGATGATGAGAGTTCAGCGACATTATGCTCCTGTTAGAGTGAAGGGAAAGGCTGGGAAGATTAAGGAACAATGGATGGATAAAGATATTGAGGCTCTAGTTAAGAATATTATGGAATCTTATTTTGGATAGAGACAACTTGGTTCAATTGAATCTCTTAATCAAAATAAAGAGTGTAGGGGAATTCTTAGAAAGAAATCAGGAGGGCAAAGAGGGGACATAAGATAGCATTGGCAGATAATGTTAAGGATAATTCAAAGAGATTCTACAAATATATTAAAAGTGAGAGGGTAACTAGAGAGAGGATAGGGTCTCTGTGTTGAGCCCCAGGAGATGGGAAAAATATGAAATGAATATTTCACATCAGTCTTTGTGGTGAAGAAAGAAGTGGAGCCTAGAGAATGCGGAGAAATAAATGCATTCCAGTCAAGGAAGTTCAGCAGGTCTTACACAATATAAAGGTTAACAAATCTCTGGGACCTGATCTAATGTATCCCAGAACATTGTGGGAAAGAAGGGAAGAAATTGCGAGACCTCTTATCAGTAATGCAACCTCCCCACCACTTTTACATCCTTCTCTATCATGCCTGAAACATCTAAATCCTGGAACATTAAGCTGCAAATCTTGTCTCTTCAAACAAGTCTCTGTGCCATATAGAACATCATTGTTATAAGTATTAATCCAAGCTCTAAATTCAAGCCCTACCTGTCATACTCCTTGTGTTAAAACAAATACATCTTGGACTGCCAGTCCTGCCACGTTTAGTAACCTGTCGCTGTCTGTCCTTCTTCTTAGTCTTACTGACCTTAGTCTGTAACTCTTCCACGGTCAGTTTACTTTGCTGTCCTGACTAATGATACTCTATACGCTGTCTTGACCTCTACAATCTTCAAAGGTGCACCAAGGCCACAACGACTCTAATAACTGCATTCTCTAAGTGAATTTTGTCAGCAGATAATCCATGGGGAGTTTCAGAAAGGTAACACAAGGCACTCTTCAACTCTCCCATCCAGAGCAATAAAGCCTCAAATAACACTTTTACAAACTGGTGCATTGAGTCGCCCCAAGATGGTTATTGCCACGTCTGGGCAGCACGGTGGCACAGTGGTTAGCACTGCTGCCTCACAGCTCCAGAGACCCGGGTTCAATTCCCGCCTCGGGTGACTGTCTGTGTGGAGTTTGCACGTTCTCCCCGTGTCTGCGTGGGTTTCCTCCTGGTGCTCCGGTTTCCTCCCACAGTCCAAAGATGTGTGGGTCAGGTGAATTGGCCATGCTAAATTGCCCGTAGTGTTAGGTAAGGGGTAAATGTAGGGGTATGGGTGGGTTGCGCTTCGGCGGGTCGGTGTGGACTTGTTGGGCCGAAGGGCCTGTTTCCACACTGTAAGTAAGTAATCTAATCTAATCTAGTGTCCATTGGATGCTCTGAAGTATGTCATCTTATCCAAATATATGCTGCTCAACCAAAGTTTTCATGCTACGCAGTAAATAGAATTCAGCTATAAGCCATGATCACTCCACCACATTTCCACCCCCCCCACTCCCCAACTGTCTTCCTCCAACCTCCTTTCTTGCCACCCCACACTCCCCCCCCGTGCACACACACGTGTACCCAGCTAAAAAGCTCCTTTCCATATCACAGACCATCTCGTTGCATACTTATAAATCTTGTGGCTGTGAAGCACTTTCTTCTGTTACAAGCCCTTGTTATAGAATGTGGTTAGCAAATCAGAACTGTTTTTAAATTCCTTAACTTGAGTTGAGTAGGACTATGTGCCTGTCTGACTGTGGTCCACCTCTAGAGCGTATTTGTTCGAGTCCCGTCATTGATTTCGACAGTGCCTCCTGAATGACTGCAGTCCCCCTGCCTGCACTATGGACTGCTCCCCTTTGACTTATACATGGCTATTTGCTTGAAGCATGTCCAGTGCTTTTGCTACGCAATTTGCTGGCACATGCTGCAGCTATAAGATGGATGTAACATGGTGCCATATAGTGACAAATGCACCCTGTATCTAACAGATTAACTGCTCAGAGCTCCTCACTGCCACTGTCTCTCCCTCAGTGTTAAAAAAAGCAAGCTAAATCAGAGGTTGGCATAGCAATCATTAATTGAGCACTGAAGATCTTTTTATTGCTAAGAAAGCACTGAGACTCACACAAACGCTGGCAGCCTCAATGACAAAATCAGTACAAACTAACAAAGCATCTAAGCCAGACTGAGGCTGGTGATCTGAAGTGAGAGAATGCTAGAAAAGTTAGCGAACAACCATAAGTTGCCAGTGCCAATTTCAGAACGAATACATCCTGTGTAGATGTAGGGCCATCCCTGCTTACAATGTGGCCAAGCAGAAGCATACAAATTTGTAACTATTCATCAGCTCCAAAATGAAGTGCTGAAGCTCTGATATAGTCTGACAGCAGGTACATTGACATGGTGAGACTTGTGGTTTGCCAACGCACAGTTGAGTGGACGAAAAGTCAAGAAGGATGGTGGCTTTGGAATGTGCAGAAATGTCAGGGCACGTTAATGCAGTTTATTCAGTCAAACAGAACATATACCACAGAAACTAGGTTCTTCTTCAGATAGATCCCTTGAAAGTTATTAACATGAACAATTAGTACCATTAAGACATCTCAGACTTTTGCAATAGGGTGGAATCTCCCAAAGTCCTGAATGACGTGGGTTAGCGCGAGAAATTGGGAAAATCAGAGGAGATGTTCAACAATGCCCTTCTCAGTGTTAAGACCAAAAACTCACATTGGCCAACCAGATCCTAGGCATCAGGACAAGATTTGTGCTAGTGAGTGGCAACAGGTCAATATCATGGACTTGCTCCTTATGATCCTCATTGTTCCTCAGTCTATCTTTATTAATATACGTTTCTCATTCTAAAACCTGCTAGATAAAAACTAGCCACCGAGAACTCCTGAGCTAAAAGTTGGAGCAGAGATCTCGTGACTCCAGCTCACAACTCAGCACAGCTATGGCTTAATTAATGATGGAATTTCGCTATGATTCCAACCAACAGCGTATGTCTCTGGAAGTGTCCAGGGTTCAATCCTTGTACAGAGTTGTTCTGCAAAGTTCTGCTGCTGAATTGTTCTGGTGTTGGATTCTTATACAGGTCTGTGATGTGATATTATTGATGATTCTTTGGATTCTTGCATCCAAAATATTGCAAGTAAGCAGCTTGCCTTCTTATCAGAAGTAACTTATTTGTTCCTTGCTACATTTAGCATTGACGGTTTGAAAACACATCTTTCCTATGATTAACTCAGTAAATTCTTCTGCAAGGCAATCAGTTATTGTGCCATAAAGCAGGCACTTAATGAGCGGATGTCAAAATTGCTTTGTTCATGTAATTTTGACTTCCTCTTCACAGACAAGGCTAATTGCTTTCAATCCCTGTATACATTTGGCCTTGTCCACCACCACCTTCCTAACCTGCAATCTTCTTCCTGATCTCTCCGCACTTTTCCAGCAACACATTTTCAGCTCTTGTCCATTAATAGTTTGTTTTCGGACACAGTTATTACTACTACTTTCTCTATGTAACCGTTTAACTTTGCTGATTCTTTCGACTCATTAACCGTTACAATTATTCGGAAGTTTATAATATTACATCATAAAAGAGTAGGCAGCCATTCTCTTCAAGAGATTGGCTTCTTCTAAGGAGGCACTGGGAAGCTGTATGGGATTTTTTAATCATCTCCCCACAAATATATAATTCTTCTTCTTAGAACACAGAACGTTTGTGGCATTTGTTTAATTTTTGCATTTAATTCCTGCGTTTTTTGTCATTGAAAAACATACGGATGAGGCTGGAGATGTTCATAAACAAATTATAAATTTCTCATGCAAAAATAAGAAACAAAGAACAAAACTACATATATGGAGGCCAGTTAGATCCTAATATAAACATCAAAACAATGTCACAAGCTACTTCACAACAGAATTTGCGACAGATTCTCAGTTCCAAAGAAACATCACTCCAATCTCAGTTCTTTAAACTTTACTTAACTGATGCTTTCCAATATCTTCCCCTTGGACTTGGTAAGACTTTGCTGTAATGATCCCTTCTAAATTCCACTGACACGAACATCTCAGAATTCTGATGGTCTGAACTTTCCAAGTCCATTACCTTCAACCTACCTTGTCACTAGTAGAATATAAATGATAGGACTTGAGGGTCTTAAGCCACCCTTAATTGTGCTAGGAGCAGCGTAAGGTTTAGAGTTCACACTGTCGTAATTGTAAGGCATAGGTCCATTACAATTATAGACTGAATAAAGTTTTGGGAGAGGATATCTAAAAGATATTTCAGTCCTGATTAGTCACATGACCATTTCAGGTACAAATATAATTGAATTAATTTTACAAAGTTTGTTATCATGATAAGTACAAAAGATTGATGAGTTAATAAGGCAGTGTTTCTGCAATCCATTTGGTGACACCTGCACATGACTTCTGGCTGACTAGGCATATATCTCTTGTTCTGTTCTATTCACTGAAGCCCTCCATCTTTTCTCCTCATTGTAGACGTAACCGTAGTGATTGTTAACGAAGTCAGGTGGGGGACTTCATAGGATATGAGACATAGAGACATAGAGGATGTACAGCATGGAAACAGACCCTTCGGTCCAACCTGTCCATGCTAACCAGATATCCCAACCCAATCTAGTCCCACCTGCCAGCACCCGGCACATATCTCTCCAAGTCCTGCTAAGATTTGCTTTCCCAAAATGCAGCGCCTCGCATTCATCTAAATTAAACTCCATCTGGCACTTCTCAGCCCATTGGCCCATCTGGTCAAGATCCTGTTGTAATCTGAGGTAACTGTCTTCACTGTCCACTCCACCTCCAATTTTGGTGTCATCTGCAAACTTACTAACTGTACCTCCTATGCTCATCATTTATGTAAATGACAAATGCCTTGTCATTGTCGAACACCTTACTGAAGTCCATATAAATCACATCTACCACTCTGCCCTCATCAATCCTCTTTGTTACTTCCCCAAAAAACTCAATCAAGTTCGTGAAACATGATTTCCCATGCACAAAACCATGTTGACTATCACTAATCAGTCCTTGCCGTTCCAAATACATGTATATCCTGTCCCTCAGGATTCCCTCCAATAATGTGCTCACCACCAACATCAGGTCCACTGGTCTATAGTTCCCTGGCTTCTCCTTACTACCCTTCTTAAACAGTGGCACCACGTTAGTGATCCTCCAGTCTTCCGGCACCTCACCTGTGACTATCGATGATACAAATAGCTTAGCAAGAGGCTAAGCAATCACTTCTCTAGCTTCCCACAGAGTTCTAAGGTACACCTGATCAGGTCCTGGGGATTTATCTACCTTTATGCGTTTCAAGACATCTAGCACGTCCTCCTCTGTAATATGGACATTTTGCAAGGTGTCACCATCTATTTCCGTACAATCTATATCTTCCATATCCTTTTCCACATTAAATGCTGATACAAAATTATTGTTTAGTATCTCCCCCATTTTCTGTGGCTCCACACAAAGGCCGCCTTGCTGATCTTTGACTGGGTCTATTCTCTCCCTAGTTACCCTTTTGTCCTTAATGTATTTGTAAAAACCCTTTGGATTCTCCTTAATTCTATTTGCCAAAGCTATCTCATGTCCCTTTTTGCTCTCCTGATTTCCCTCTTAAGTATATTTCTACTGCCTTTATACTCTTCTAAGGATTCACTCCTGTCTATACCTGACGTATGCTTCCTTCCTTTTCTTAACCAAACCATCAATTTCTTTAGTCATCCTGCATTCCCTATAACTACCAGCCTTTCCTTTCACCCTAACAGGAACATACTTACTCTGGATCCTCGTTATCTCATTTCTGAAGGCTTCCCATTTTCCAGCCGTACCTTTACCTGTGAACATCTGCCCCAATCAACTTCAAAAGTTCTTGCCTAATACTGTCAAAATTGTCCTTTCTCCAATTTAGAACTTCAACATTTAGATCAGGTCTATCCTTTTCCATCACTATGTTAAATCTAATAGAATTATGGTCGCCGGTCCCAAAGTGCTCCCCCACTGACAACTCAGTCACCTGCCCTGCGTTATTTCCCAAGAGTATATCAAGTTTCGCACCTTCTCTAGTAGGTACATCCACATACCCTGTTTGGGGAGGTTAATCTGGACCAGTTAGATATCTGATTGTCAGATTTCCTTACACACTGACAGCTGGCTCTGAGGGAGCTGGATCAGTATCAAGGACTTACCGCATGTAAATAAAGGGTGACTTGATAATGATATACCAGCCTCTGTGGAGTTATTTCACTAACCATGAAGAATTATGGCTTTATCAACAATTGCTAGTCAGTACCACTGTGTATCCAGAGGCACCATGAACTCTGATTGGCTTTCCAATGCATGAATTGATTGGCTAGGTGGCATGTACCCAACTTTCATTTGCTGTGTGAAGAGTAATTATCATTTTAGTGATATCACTTCCTAGTTTTTTCGGACTTAACAAGAATATTGCCAGGGTTGGATGATTTGAGCTATGGTGACAGGTTGAATAGGCTGGGGCTGTTTTCCCTGGAGCATTGGAGGCTGAGCGGTGATCTTATAGAGGTTTATAAAATAAAATTGGGGCGGCATGGTGGCTCAGTGGCTAGTACTGCTGTCTCACAGCGCCAGGGACCCGGATTCCATTCTAGCCTTGGGTAACTGTCAGTGTGGACAGTCTCCTTGTGTCTGCGTGAGTTTCCTCCGGGTGCTCTGGTGTCCTCCTGCAGTCCAAGATGTGCAGGTTAGGTGAATTGGCCATGCTAAATTGCCCATAATGTTAGGTGCATTAGTTGGGGTAAATACAGGGTAGGGGAATAGGTCTGGGTGAGTATCTCTTCAGAGGGTCAGTGTGGACTTGATGGGCCAAAGGGCCTGTTTCCATACTGCATGAAATCTAATCATGAGGGGTATAGATAGGATAAATCGACGAAGTCTCTCCTCTGGGGTGGGAGAGTCCAGAACTAGAGGACATAGGTTTAGGATGAGAGGGGAAAGGTATAAAAGAGACCAAAGGGCAACATTTTCAAGGAGAAGAT
Organism: Hemiscyllium ocellatum; assembly: GCF_020745735.1. Lineage (NCBI taxonomy): Eukaryota > Metazoa > Chordata > Chondrichthyes > Orectolobiformes > Hemiscylliidae > Hemiscyllium > Hemiscyllium ocellatum. The sequence goes on along the minus strand of NC_083405.1, from coordinate 84,646,182 downwards.
GGTATGTTTAAGGAATGAGCTGCCAGAGGAAGTGGTGGAGTCTACAAGGGCTTGGAAAGATAAGGGACAGTACTAGCAAGTGGGACCAGATTGGGTTGGGATATCTGGCCAGCATGGACGGGTTGGGCTGAAGGGCCTGTTCCCATGCTGTACATCTCTATGACTCTATGACTGCTTCCTTTCGCAGACCATTTTTTTAAAAAAACATATTTTCAAGAATCTTTCCTTTGTTCACAATGGAGATTAGAGATATGGGTCACATACAAGCTGCATCAGGTTATCAAACTTCCTAAAGTATGTGGAAAAAATATTCTTCATTAATGCATAAACATCAAATAGCCAGAAAAACTATTTACAGAACCTCATTGCAAAGTGATAGATTAGACAGTTACATGCTTTAAGTTATAAAGCAAGACCAATCTAGGACTAAGGTGAAAGTGAGGACTGCAGATGCTGGAGATCAGAACTGAAAAATGTGTTGCTGAAAAAGCGCAGCAGGTCAGGCAGTATCCAAGGAGCAGGAAAATCGACGTTTCGGGCATAAGTCCTTCTTCAGGAATGAGGAAGGTGTGTCAAACAGGCTAAGATAAAAGGTAGGGAGGAGGGACTTAGGGGAGGGGCGTTGAGAATGCGATAGGTGGAAGGAAGTTAAGGTGAGGGTGCTAGGCCAGAGAAGGGGTGGGGGCTGAGAGATCGGGAAGAAGATTGCAGGTCAAGAAGGCGGTGCTGAGTCTGAGGGTTGGGACTGAGATAAGGTGGGGGGATGGGAAATGAGGAATCTGGAGAAATCTGCATTCGTCCCTTGTGGTTGGAGGGTTCCTAGGCAGAAGATGAGGCGCTCTTCCTCCAGGCGTCATGTTGCCATGGACACCTGGACGAAGAGCACCTGATCTTCTGCCTAGGAACCCTCCAACCACAAGGGATGAATGCAGATTTCTCCAGCTGCCTCATTTCCCCTCCCCCCACTTTATCTCAGTCCCAACCCTTGGACTCAGCACCGCCTTCTTGACCTACAATCTTCTTCCCGACCTCTCCGCCCCCACCCCTTCTCTGGCCTATCACCTTCACCTTAACCTCCTTCCACCTATCGCAGTCCCAACGCCCCTCCTCCAAGTCCCTCCTCCTTATCTTTTATCTTAGCCTGCTTGGCACACCTTCCTCATTCCTGAAGAAGAACTTATGCCCGAAACGTCGATTCTCCTGCTCCTTGGATGCTGCCTGACCTGCTGCGCTTTTCCAGCAACGCATTTTTAAATCTAGGACAAAGCTTTGTCTTTGAAACCTAAAGTTTTTTTCAAGTCAAAGTGATTTAAACATTGTCTTATGATAACAAAAGCCAGAAAAGTAGATTTCTTCCGATAGTTGTTTATTATAACTTCTGGCTATAGTTCGCCTTTCACTTAACACGCAACCATAAAACACAGTTAATAGCCAAATATTATGACAGTGCAGAATTTTCCTGACCACAATTGAACAAAATACATTTGGTTCCTCACTTGTTTGAATAATACACATTACCAAACAATGACTACTTTTTGAAAAATAAGCTCAATCGCTCAGCAGTAAAGCTCAGCTGGACTTTCCCTATCATTGATTTAATTAAGGTAAGTTGGAAAGGCTCTCCAAAATGCACCTTCTATGCAAATATATGTCATACAACGTCTCCAAGCTTGCTGTGATCTTAGGAGCATTAAATTCCACCCTAAGAGCTTAAACTAGGAAATATAAATCAGGTTTAAGTCATGTGCAGAAAGCAAAATAAAAATGAGAAAAGAATGAGGGGAGTAAGAGGGAGAACTAAAACAGACAGACCAAAAATAATATTTCATTACTTCTTAAATTTGCATCACTGAATAAATAATGTAAGATTTTGATTCTACATTTATGAAATGAAATGTTGCGAGCCTGAGTTTCCTTGGCAGTGATTTTCAATCATCATGCTATTAAAAATACATTGTTCCTGAGTGCACCATACACAATTTCTTGTGCCATCTTCAGTGGAAAGCCAATGGACAAGTGCAAAAGGTTCAAGATGTTGCATACCTCTCAATACCAAGCCTACCATACCTGACTAAGTTATTAGAGTTTTTTGAGGACGTTACAACCAGAGTGGATAGAGGGGATCCAATGGATGTGTTTTATTTGAACTTCCTAAAGGTATTCAACAAGGTACCTCACAAATGATTAATCTGTTGTCAACAGTATATTAACATGGCTAATGGGCAGAAAAGAGTGAGTCAGGGTAAGGGATTCTTTTTCAGGCTAGCAACCTGTAACCAGTGGGGTTCCACAGGGATCAGTGCTGGGACCACAACTGTTGACAATGTCTATTAATGACTTGGAAGAAGGAAGCAAATCTACGGTTGCAAAGTTTGCAGATGAGTCAAAAATAGAAAGAAAACCAAGTTGCAAGAAGGATATAAATAGTTAAAACAGAGATATTGATAAGTTAAATAAGTGAGTAAAAGCTAGGAAATTAAGAATGAGGTGGGAAAATGTAAAGTTGTTCATTTTGGAAGGGAAACAAAAGAACAGGGTATTATTTAAATGGAGAAATACTGTAGAAAGATGCAACTCAAGGGACTTGGTGCAGTGGTGGACACAGAAAGCTAGCATACAGGTGCAGCAGGTAATCAGGAAGGCTGATGGAATGGTGGCCCTTATATCAAGGAGACTGGACTTTAAGTGTAGGGAAGACTTACTGTAAATGTACAAGATGCTGGTGAGATCACATCTGGAGGACAGAGAAAGTGAGGACTGCAGATGCTGGAGATCAGATCAAAACATGTGGCACTGGAAGAGCACAGCCAGTCAGGCAGCATCCTAGGAGCAGGACAGTCAACGTTTCAAGCATAAGCTCTTCATCGGGAAGGTGGGTGGGTGGGGTGGAGGAGGAGTACAAGGGGGCTAAGAGACAAATGGGAGGGAGGTGGGGCTGAAGGGAAGGTAGCTAGGTGTGCAATTGGCAGATGAAGGTGTGGGTGATGTTGATAGGTCAGAGAGGGGCTGGAGTTGATAGGTGGGAAGAAGATGGACAGGCAGGACAGTTCAAGAGGGTGGTGCTGAGTTGAAGGGTTGGATATGGGATACAGTGGGGGGAGAGGAGATGAGGAAACTTTGTAACACATGCTAAACAATCCCACTGCCCTGTGGCTGAACATTCCAACTCCCCCTCTCACTCCACCAGGGACATGCAAGTCCTGAGCCTCCTCCACTGCCAAATCCTAGCCACCCGGCAATTGGAGGAAGAATGCCTTATCTTCCAGCTTGGGACCCTCCAACCATACAGGATCAATGTCGATTTCACCAGTTTCGTCATCTCCCCTCTCCCCACCTTGTCCCAGATCCAACCATCCAACTCAGCACCTCCCTCTTGAACTGTCCTACCTGTCCATCTTCTTTCCCACCTATCCACTCCACCCTTCACTCCAACCTATCACCATCACCCCTTACCTTCATGTACCTATGACATTCCTAGCTACCTTCCCCCCCAGCCCCACCCCCAAGGCATTTATCTCTTAGACCCCTTACCACCCGACCCCTGATTCTACATTCCTGATGAAGAGCTTATGCTTGAAATGTCGACTCTCTTGGTCCTCAGATGCTGCCTGACCAGCTGTGTTTTTCCAGCACCACACCTTTTGACTCATATCTGGAGTACTGTGAGTAGTTTTGGTCCCCTTATTTAAGGAAAGGTATCATTTCATGGGAGGCAATTCAGAGAAGATTCACTAGGATGATCCTTGGCAGGGAGGGATTGTCTTATGAGCTAAGGCTAAACAGTCAGTGAGGTTTAGAAGAATTAGAGATGATCTCATTGAAACATATTGGATTCTTAAAGGGATTGACAGAGTAAATGCTAGGAGCATGTTTCCCATGGGAGAGGCTAGGACCAGACAGCATAGTCTCAGAATAGAGGGGCAACGATTTAAGATTGAGATGGGGAAGAATTTCTTCTGCCAGCGGCTTAAAACTGCACCACAGAGAGACGTGGGTGGCCAAATCCTTGTGTATGCTTGCAGTTGAGATAGATAGAGCCTTGATCAGTAGAGGAATCAAGGGTTCTGGGAAAAGGGCAGGGAAGTGGACATGAGGTATGTCGGATCAGCCATGATCCATTGAATGGCGGAGCAGGCGCAAGGGTCTACATGGCCTTCTCCTGTTCCTATTTCTCTGATCTTAAGATGTGAGTGTGGTTACAGTACACTTCGTTGAAGAATGAAGTATTACTGACAGCAGCTTTTGGGTTTCAATGTTAAGGCACGTGTGTGGATCCCAAACTATCTGTCCAGTTTTTGACATAATAATGATCAGCACCGATAGTTCTTCTTCATGGAACATCCAATCCAATACATTTCAAAACAGTGCATCCAACCTACTGGTTGACCTGCCAGTTCCAACTGCACCTAAACATGACATTTTGCCATCCACAAAGAAGTGCTGCAGCCCCATTTCTGTTGCTCCATGACATCAGGGCAGCATGATGGCTCAGTAGTTAGCACAGCTGCCTCACAACTCCAGAGATCCGGGTTTGATTCCATCTTAGGTGACTGTCTGTGTGGAGTTTGCACATTCTCCCTGTGTTTGTGCGGGTTTCCTCTGGGTGCTCCACAGTCCAAACATGTGCAGGTTAGATGTATTGGCCATGGGAAATTGCCTAGTGTCCTGGGATGTGCAGACTAGGTGGGTTAGCCATGGCCAGTGCAGAATTACAAAGGTGGTGTGGTTCTGGGTGGTATGCTGTTCGAGGTTTGGTGTGGATTTGATGGGCTGAATGGTCTGTTTCCACACTATAGGGATTCTATGATTATGACAGCCTCTGATTCTTTGTGCATCTTTTCGGCAGCTCATTCATTACAAACTCATGGGAAGAAGGTAGCTACCACTAGATGGAATTCGAGGTTACTTCCAACTTTGACTGGGGATAAGATTAAAGAAGTATGGATTAAATTAAATTGAATGAAGTATTGGTGTTTAACAAGATGCTATCCAAGAGATTTCTAAATAAGAAAATAACCCATGGTCTTGGAGTAAGATACTAGCAGGATAGAGGTTTGGCTGATTGGCAGAAGGCAGAGTGGATATAAAGGCATCTTTTTCAGGATGGCAGCTGGTAACTAGTGGAGTTCTGCAGAGGACAGCGTTGGGACCACAACTACTCACATTCACAATCTGGACAAAGGCATCGTTGCTGTGTTTGCAAATGACACAAAGGTAGTTGGAGGAGCAAGTTGTGCTGAGGAAGCGAGGAGATTGTAAAAGGACTTGTACAGGCTAAAAGAGTGGGAGAAGAAGTGGCAAATGACATACAAATGTGTGAAAGTGTAAAGTTATGCACCTTGGTCGGAAAAGTACAGATTTAGACTATTTTCCAAATGCAAAAAGGCTTCGGAAATCTGAAGCATAAACAGATTCAGGAGTACTAGTTCAGGATTCACATTAGGCTAACATGCAGGTTCGTTGGCAGGTAGGAAGGCAAATGTAATGTTAGCATTTGTTTTGAGAGGGTTAGAACACAAAAACAGAGATGTACTGCTGAGGCTATATAAGGCTCTGGTCAGACTAGATTCGGAATATTGTGAGCAGTTATGGACCCTGTATCAAAGGAAGGATGTGTTGGCATTGGAGGGGGTCCAAAGGAGGTTTGCAAGAATGATCCCTGAGATAACGGGCTTGTCATATGAGAAGTGCTTGTGAACTCTGCATCTTACTGAATGGAGTGAGAAGAATAAAGAGGGGGATCTCATTGAAACTAACAAAATACTGAGAGGCCTAGATATAGTGGATATGGAGAAGATGTTTCCACTAGTCGGAGAGACTGCCTGAGAGTGAAGGGATGACCCTTTTGAACTGAGATGAGGAGGAATTTCTTCAGCCATAAAGCGGGGAATCTGTGGAACTCATTGCCACAGAAGGCTGTGGAGGCCAAGTGATTGAGTATATTTAAGACAGAGATAGACAGGTTCTTGATGAGTGAGGGGATCACAAGTTATGGGGAGAAAGCAGGAGAATGGGGGTTGAGAAACTATCAGCCATGATTGAGTGGCTAAGCAGACTCGATAGGCCAAATAGCCTAATTATGAAAATTACCTTCAATAATCTAACTGCATCTGAATAGGTGATAACTCAGACTTTCACAGAATTTGAGGACCAAACTTATACTAACATGGTTAAAGAACAACTGTTCCTAGTTTGTCAAAGTTACTACAAGCTCTCTACATCAAACTACAGTATTTATATTCAACAAATATCCTGTTTACAAGAAGTCATCAGATTAGCAGTTTAAGAGGGTTATGCTCTTAAAACATTTCAGGGTCTTTGCAACCTTCAAGGAGCCAACGAGACATGTAACATAAATAAATGGGTCATTAATTTGTTCGTGTTGCAGTAAAGATTTTAAGCTAATTAAAGTCAACTCAACACTCCAGAGTCTGAAGCAGTTTAATGGGCAAAGAATGTGTGTTTTATTGGACCGAACATGTGGTTGAGATTTGCTTCCACTGAGCCACTGACATGAAAACATTCTGGCCTGCATTTTCCAATGGCCAGATAATCGTTTCTGAGGCTAGATAGGAGTTGTGTATCCGGACTGTGTGGAATCCTGATCATAACAGTATCCCGAAGGAATTGCCCAAGAAGTTAGATATTCCACTCCTGAATTCCCCTCTGCCTGGAACACTGGGAAATCATCCTCTTATCTTGGAGAATTCAGAGGGTTCTGCTGGAGCTAAGTAAATAGTTACTCAGGAAACTTTAGGCTATCTAATACCTAGATCAACTCCTGAGTAAGTAGTCAACTGGCAGCCAATGTTCCTGACACAATGCCAACTACTCAAAATGCCAGGACACAGTAGGTGATGGATCAAGTGCAGTTTAATGGGATTAATGTAGTTTGGTGTGTGTTGGTAGCATAGATATGGTGAGCTGGAGGGCCTGGTTCTATGCTGTATGACTCCATGACTCTATAACTGTACCATTCAGGGTAGGATAGCTCAATTGGCTGGAAAGCTGAAAAGTGATTATGAAGGGCTTTTGCCCAAAATGTCGATTTTTCCTGTTCCTCTGATGCTGCCTGACCTGCTGTGCTTTTCCAGCACCACTCTAATCTTGACTCTAATCTCCAGCATCTTCAGCACCCACTCTGCCTAGCTGCAAAGTAATGTCAACAGCAGGGGTTCAAATCCTGCATCAGCTGAGGCTACCATGAAGGACTCTTCTTCTCAGCCTCTCCCTTCACTTGAGATGTGATGAGTCTCAGATTAAACCACCACTATTTGTCTCCCTCTAATGAGAGACTGAGACTATAGTGACATTTTACCTCCCAGACATAACACTGCCTCCCCACCGAGACCCAACCCCTTGCCCCAGGGCTAGATGTCACTCTTACTGCTGAGACTGATCCAGCACTGACTTTCCTTGCTCCCCAACATCGCCTGGGTCACAATTCCCACCCCTCACCCCAGACATAACTCCCCTGCTGTCACTCTGCATCCCACCTCAAACCCTGCAATACAACTAGACTAAACAGCACCTCCCCACATCCCCCCATCCCCCATTCTGGAATCAACCCCGACTTATCAGCTTTAAATCTAACACCCAATTCCCCCATTCTGAATCCAAAAACCTCCTCCTCCCCACTCCAGAACTGACATCCCTTGCCACGCTGCCAGACACCCTATTTCCCATCCTGTGGATCCAACATTCCTCCATGCCACTGGACCTGACATCAACTGCTGCACATCTGATAAATATCCCCGTTCCCCTTAAGGACCTGACCTGACTCTCCCCACTGCTGGCCTCGATATTTCTATACCACCCTGACCTACCCTAAATACTTTCTCACTTTTTTTGCTGTCTTGCTACCTTGTACTCTGGCACCCTAACCACCTAATATCCAATGCTGTACCCACTTGGTCCCTTACTTACCTGGCAGCCGACCCTCTTGGCACCTTGCTTTGCCAACAACTAAATCTCTCACTTCCCATGTGTACTTGCACTTTGAGAGTAGCTACTAAAGTGGCTGTCTAGAGATGCTGGGTTTGTTACATTTCACAATACTGCAGCAGACACTGTAAGAAAGAGGATGTGGTTTCTCTCCCTAACTGTTCTACATTATGCAAGTCTGTCAGAATAGAAGCTCAGCTCTGAATTCCTCTGTGAACTCTGTTCAAGCCTCTCATCATAGGTACGGAGCTATCATTGCAAGGCAGGAGCAGAATGGAAATCTGTGTGAGCTTGTCATTCCTAGAAAATCTGATCCTTTATTTTAAACTATAAAAAGAAACTTACTATGATTAATGCAGTTTATTTAGAGAATGCTTGTCAACCATTTGGCTGCCATTATACTGCCATTTTTGTTAGTGCAAAAACAATGTTGTTGTGAATGTATTGCTGAGAATTGGGTGCAATGATCAAATACATGAAAGTCAAACAGTGTGATAATCCTTCCAGCGTGCTGCCAGACGTATTAATAAAACTTCAATCCCAGAAGCTGGTATCTTGGGACGAATCTTTGACCTCAAGACTGAGCCCAATGACTTCCTGTCACTTTTGGTGTGGGAAGGCTTCAAGAAACAATTATTTAGGATAAAATTAGTTGTCACATGGTAAAAGTTGGGTTGATTAGGAAGAGTCAAAAAGGATTTCTAAAAGGAAATCATTTTTAAGTAGCTTGCTAATGTTTTTGAAGAGGTCACAGAAAAGGTCTTGATAAGAACAATGCTGTCAGTATAGCATACATGGATTTCCACTAGGGATATGAAACAATGCAAAACAACAAACGTGAGAAAATTTATAGGCCATGTTATAACAGAAACAACTGCAACATGGATACAAAATTCGCTGAATGAAAAATTCTTACAATGTCCCTGCTTCCCAAATTGCTGGCATTTTTTTTCTGTGTTACAATAAATTATATTAAATTAAGGCACTTTATCTACAAAAGGATAACATTACTGCCTTTAAATTATGGACAATAATACGTCATGGAGCCCTTCCCAATGTCACTTCACCTGAGGCCTACAGTTGGTCTTGACCTCTCAAGTACAATCCGTTGAGAGATCAGCTTTTTTTGTGTAGTCTCATGCTATCTGACAACATGATTGGAATGAACACTCTTTTCGGGAACAGTATGTACAATAAAATCCAGACACAAAGTTTGGCACAAATAATAACTAAATTTCCAATGTGTATTTAAAATCAAACAAAAATATTGATTTATTTAAATAAAACATCTATTACGTGTATTGGCATTGATCATGGACTTCCTCTGCTTTCTATTAAGCTTTTTTTTTATCATATGTGCTCTTTCAATAACATTCTTGTGAGATCTTAGTTTTCCAAGTTATTACACTGATATATGAGTCACTGCTCATTTAATCCTCTTTTCTGAATATCCAAGTTAAGGAGTAGTAATCTGCTGCTGATCTTTCATTATGATTGGCTGTAGTTAAGAATTAAAGCACTCCAGTAGTGGTTAGAGAGTCATAGAGTCACACAGCACAGAAACAGGCCTTTCGTTCCAACTTGTCAATGTCGACCAAGTTTCCAAAACTGAACTAGTCCCATTTGCCTGCATTTGGCCTATATCCTTTTAAACCTTTCCTAACCATGTACCTGTCCAAAAGTCTTTTAAATATCCTAACTGTACCTGCCTCTACCACTTCCTCTGGCAGCTTGTTCCATACACATACCACCCTCTAAGTGAAAATGTTATCCCTCATTCCTTTTAAATCTTCCTGTCTTACTTTAAGTCTATGCCCTTGAGATTTGGACTCCCTAACACTGGGAAAAAGGCCTTGACAAATGACCTTATTTATGTCCCTCATGATTTTATAAACTACTTTACGGTCTCCCTTCAAATTCCTTCACTCCAGAGGAAAGAGTTCCAGCCTATCCAACCTCATCTTATAACTCAAACCTCCTTGTAAATATTTTTGCACCCTTTCCAGTTTAATAACATCCTTCATGTAGCAGATTGACCAGAATGGTACACAGTACTCCAAATGTGGTCTTACGCATGTCTTGTACAGCCATAAAATAACATAGCTACTACATAACTCAATGTTCTGGCTGTTGATGAAAAGCATGCCAAATACCTTCTTCTCCCTCCTGTGATGCCACTTCCTAAGAACTATGTACTTGCACCTCTAGGACTTCCTGTTCAACAACAATTCCCATGGCCTACCATTAGATGTGTATGTTCCCCTGGTTTGTCTTACCAAAACACAATACCTCATGTTTATCAGAATTAAACCCCATCTGCCATTCTTTGGTCCAGTTATACAGTCATAGAGTCATGGAGATATACAGCATGCAAACAGACCCTTTGATCCAACTTGTCCATGTTGACCAGATGTCCCAACCTAATCGAGTCACATTTGCCAGCACTTGGTCCATATCCCTCCAAACCCTTCCTCTTCATATCCCCATCCAGATTCCCTTTAAATGTTGTAATTGTACCAGCGTCCACCAATTCCTCTGGCAGCTCATACCATACATTCATCACCCTCTGCATGAAAAGGTTGCCCATCGGGTCTCTTTTAAATATTTCCCCTCTCTTCTTAAACCTATGCCCTCTAGGTTAGACCTTCCCCACCCCAGAGAAAAGATCTTGTCTATTTACCCTATCCATGCCCCTCATGATTTTATAAACCTCTATAAGTTCACCCCTCAACTTCCAATCCTCCAGGGAAAATAGCCACAGTCTATTCAGCCTCTCTCTCTAGCTCAAATCCTCCAACCGTGGCAACGTTCTTGTAAACTTTTTCTGAACTCTCAAGTTTCACAACATCTTTCCTGTAGCCGGTAGACCAGAATTGAATACAATATTCCAAAAGTAGTCTAACCAATGGCCCATACAACTGCAACATGACCTCCCAACTCTTATACTCAATGCATTGACCACTAAAGACAAGCATACCAAATGGCCTCCTCACTATCCAATCCACCTACAATCCACCTTCAAGGAACTATGAACAAAGATCTCTTTGTTCAGTAACACTCCCCAGGACTTTATCATTAAGTGTATAAGTCCTGAGTTGAAAAATGTGGTGCTGGAAAAACACAGCAGGCCAGGCAGCATCCAAGGAACAGGAGAATTGACGTTTTGGGTATAAGCCCTTCTTCAGTAATGAGGGCCTGAAGAAGGGCTTATGCCCGAAACGTCAATTCTCCTGCTCCTCGGATGCTGCCTTGCCTGCTGTGTTTTTCCAGCACCACATTTTTCAACTCTGGTACTCGAGCATCTGCAGTCCTCACTTTCTCCTAATGTATAAGTCCTGCCCTGATGTGCCTTTCCAAAATGCAGCACATCACATTTATCTAAATTAAACTCCATCTGCCACTCTTCAGCCTATTGGTCTCCATCTGATCAAGATCCCATTGTAATCTGAGTTAACCTTCTTCGCTGTCCACTGCACCACCAATTTTGCTGTCATTTGCAAACTTGCTAACTATATCTCCTACATTCACATCCAAATCATTTATATAAATGACATAAAGTGGTGGACCCAGCACCAATCCTTGTAGCACAGTGCTGGTCACAATATTGTCCAGGCTGAACAATTATCTTAGCCATGCTATGTCTCTGCAGCTGGACAAGGAAGGAAATCCCAGGTCACTGGTACTCAGAGACCAGCTGGAGACCAGGCACTTGCTCAGCTCCAAGCAGGAGAACACCTCATATCAAAGTAGGCACGGAGCAGCAGTCAGGTTTGTCAGGGGCACTGGACACATTGACACAAAGGCAGTAGGAAAATCAACATTTTGGACAAAAGCCCTTCATCAGGAATGAAGGGCTTTAGCCCAAAATGTTGATTTTTCTGCTCTTCGGATGCAGCCTGACCTGCTGTGATTTTCCAGCACCACTCTAATCCTGATTGTAATCTCCAGCATCTGCAATACGCACTTTCGCCTCAGGCAGTAGGACTCCAGCAATGCTATTGAGTTGCTATTTTCTCAGGCGTACAAGATCCAGCTGTCTGCAGGGACAGGTTTGGCAGCTGCCATGGAGATTCCAGTCCAGCCCTCAGAGTCTGTGAGATATACACATAGTCTTCCACTCTATTGTTCTAGTCCTTGGTGCTCAGCGCTAATAACAAGGGGACCTTGAGCTCATCCGAGTGCTCCTTCCTCACAAGGAGACATGGCAGTGGCATTGGCACCCAGCAAGGGGAGGATCCACAATACAGGTCTCCCAGAATCCCCTCTCAGGTACTCATGTGTGACCAGGCCATCCACTTTCACCCTGCCTGCTACTGTCAACCTGTAGGAGTTCAAGCCAAGGAGGGTATACATGTCTCTGGACAGGATACACTAAGCTTGTCTGCACCCTCTAGAAAATCACCCCCTGGGGTCACCTGATCAAACCACCAAGGCCAATGGGCTTCAATGTAGGATAGTTTCCTCCCCCGCCCTCCATCCCAGCTGCAGGTCCCAGAACTGCATTGAGATATAATGGGAGAGAAAAAGAGAAATCTGTCTGAGTGCACAGTGTTGGCATGGCTGACACTTCATCATCGATAGGTTTTCACATTTGTTAATATATGTTCCTTTTCATCAGCAGCTGAACATGCAAGCACTTGCCTAGCTGCAGCTACAATGTTAAAGTACGGAGGCTGGCTGTTCTTAGTACTACAATGTTTGGTGGTTCAAGGTGTGAAGTGAGCAGCTCCTGCAGGCTAAGGGAAAATGACAATTAAATGATACTTTGGGAAGAAGGGTGACTAAACCTCACTGGCTTTGAGCTTCCCCAAGTCCCAATCGAACCCACCTACCCAAGTCTTCAGCTGCCTTCTTTACACCCCCAACTCTCAGGCAAAGCTAATAAACATGCCAGATTTAGTAGCACACTGTCTCCCTAAGACAAGGAACTGTTGATGATAATCCCTGCTTGTATTACCCTTTCCCTTCATCTTTCCCATTATATATTGAGTTTCCCCTTTTAGTATTGCAATCCCTTGTGTATTCTCACTTCAATTTCAACTATTCAGTTCCCCAGCCTCCCTCCCACCTCAGTGACCTCAGATAACCCTCCCTGATCTTTAGTGGAGAGACCCCTAGATCTGTTAGTGACCCACAAACTTGAGAGTATTAGCTGAACAATCCTGAACGATGAGTGACCAGAGCCCTGATTGATATACGTACAGCTCCCCGGTTGGGTTTGGGTGACTTGTCAGACTGGTTGCACAGAACACACTCAGCTGACCATGAGTCACTCCCCATGACTGTAACCACACTGAGCAGTTGACTAACCCCTGGACTGATATGGAAGGCTGCCTCTAATCACTGTGCTGCGACCCTCTGTCTGGAGGGTATCTCCCTGGATTTTACTGAGGACGGCTTCCTATCGACTTTAGGATATAACTATTTGCTTGAAGTACATGCAGGGTGTAGATGCTACAGATGCAACCCTGACATCCCACAGAGCTGTTTAGTAACATGTTCACCCCATTGACTGATGACACTGACAATTATGACATGCAGCCTGGTTTTGTGACTGTGATAAACAGCAAAACAACACAGAAGTACCGTCGGCCTCTAAGGTCTAGCTGAGGGCATAACATTTTCCTGTTCCCTCACAATGGTTCTTGGCCGTTTGGATTTAATAAAGAACAAAATCACACAGGGCTTGGCTCAGCTACAAAGCTGTTTATTAAAATAAACCTCCTGATTCCCTGATACAAAATGTCTAAGCTGGTCAAGAAAACCTTGGTCAGTCCGATGTAAATCCTTTCACGATTGATCTTTGGCTCCCAACCAAAATACACAAAGTCAACGCAACTTATGTGGCCAAAACAAAAGACTTTACTGTAAAGCCAGATGCAAAGCTGCACGTTTCTGCACAACCTCACTGAGTTCAGACCCTGGATTTGTTTATTACCCTTTTGTTGCTGCAATCTCTCATCCCTAGGACCTCTCAGATTGGCTGATCATTTACAATCCTCCATGCTGTTATTCTCTCAGGTGAGAATTGTTGCGGCGTGAGTAAATTCAACTGCTCCTGATCCTCCTTCATGACTGAAGACCCCTCCAGAGCAAGATTACTACGATTTGGCCAGAACACTTACAATTCCCAACATGCCTGGTCCATCCATTCATTGGAGACCTCAGTCAAGCAAACAACCCTGTCCCTTCTTCCTATTGCCGAAAAGTTCTTTCAGTTTTGGAACCTTTTATAATGATGCATAACAAACAACTATATCTGACACTTTCTTGTTGTTCAGGATGACTGAAAGCAAATCCTCCTCAAGGTAGTTCACATTCACAATCCAACTGAGTATGATCTGTGAAACAATGCCATATTTTTCAATGGAAAAACCAGCTCAGACATTTTGGTCAGCTCACAATAGTTCTAACCATCTCTGCTACTGTTTGGAGTTGACACGGCAACAGCCCCCAATATCCAGCTGGACAAAGATTTGAATTATTAATTTCTGTCCTCAATGGAAACTCAACATATTTATCATTGGAGGCAATACCTAGTGGTATTATTGCTGAATTGTTAAGCCAGAAACCCAGGTAATGTTCTGGGAACTCAAGTTTGAATCCTGCTATGGCAGATGGTGATATCTGAATTCAACAAAAAATCTCCAATTATGAGCCTAGTGATGACCATGAACCTATTGTCAACTGTTAGGGAAAAGCCCACTTGGTTTACTAATGTCCTTTAGGGAAAGAAACTGCCATCCGCACCTGTCCGGCCTAAATATGACCCAACAGCAATGTGGTTGACTCGTAACTGCCCACTGGGCAATGAGGGATGGGCAATAAATACTGGTCTAGCTAATGACACTCTCATCCTGTGAATGAATTTTTAAAAAGCCAGATTCCAATACCAAGTGATTGCATCAACCAATAGCAGGGACTTGCACTTCCTTGCCCCAGTACCCATTCCAGCAGTCAGACAGTGTTGAATTCCTTATGCTGAGCTATTTTCACTTAATGTCTGCGTTTAATTCTTGTGTATTTGTGCTGAGGGTTGGCTTTTTCACAGCACTGAGTATATGCATGTTAAGAGTTTTTTTCATATTTCATAAAGGCCAATTATAGAGAAACACTTTTGAGTATCCTGCTTTGAACAAAATTGATAAATTCTGAGACAATGAGCAAGGACCCTGAAACACAATCTGGTCCGACCCCTAAGCCAGCTGCCTGTCCAAGCACAAACACACTGTCCTTGTAGCAGCACTCCTAAGTTCAGTATTGAAGTGCAGAAGCACACTGTAAATGGATTAGATTGTGCTATGATGATACGGAGAGACTGGCAGTTGTCAAATGGGACCGCCCTTGAGATGCTAGTGACTGCATCCAAGGTGGAAATGTGGAAAAGCAAATGGTAATTGGAATCACCAGGTACCTACTCAGAATTTTATGTTGGGAATTCTTGGTATCAAGTTTCTGATTGGTAGGTGATAGATTTGGAGACTGTTTATTTACGAGGTGAGATTAAATGATAATGAGGGTAATAATGAGCAATAATCCCTATTAATAGGTCTCTCACCACTCGCCAGGAAGAATCTCATCTTCACTTCCTCGACATGGTTGGTAAATGTGACTTTTCAGTTTCAACATCAAGAAGGGCTTTGTTTGACATCTCGCATGATTTTTGAAAATTTCTCGCCTCAGTCCATATTGCTCCCAGCTTGGGAAGATTCCACCCATTGAATTCAGTGCTGTCAACCCCAGCCAACCTCAACCAGGCCCTTTCTTGACTCGACAGCTGTCAGGAGGTCTTTGCTGTGGCTGTTCATTGACAAGTTCAGTGTTCAGCTTTATTCCCAGCTCCTGCCCTGGTGAAGGAGCACATTCCAGCTTACAAGAAGGCTTGGAGAGCTTCCAGACTCAGGCTCACATGCCGCAATAATGGCTCGCTCTTGCATTCTGCTTTTATAGAGCACAATAAAATGATATGAACCATTGTAAACCAAAGAACAATGTGTGAGGAAGGATGGCAAAAACGTTTTGTCAGAGTTGAATTTTCAGCAGCTCTTAAATGAGGAGGTGAGTTGAAGAAGCAGAATCAATCAAAGCAGAGGCGGGGGGTGGGTAGGGCTGTAATTTTCAGAACAGGAGGCCTTGGTATAGAAAGATTGAACACCTGATCAGACAGCTGCCAGGCTTGGGATGAGAAAAGGAGTGATGCACAATGGAGCAGAACTGAGACCATGAGGTCTGATTCTGTCAATGGGGGATGGAATAGTGATTTTTAAAAACAATTTGCTTTCTCCACTGTTTGCGCTGAAGCATTCTGTTTCCAAATAAGTTTCTGTGCCAAACAAAATTTCCGTTTGTCATTTTTGCAGTTCCCAACTTGATCACAAGAAATAGTTCATGAATTCGAACATTGTCAAAGTGGTAATAAAATCTGGCTTGTTCATTCGAATGTAATATCTGGCCTCATTGTGGACCGACATGGTCGTATCAAGAAAGAAACACCGACTTAAAAGGGCAGCAATCATCTGATCAAGTGGATTAACTGAAGTCATCTGAACTGAAATTACCATTTTATCCAAAAACTTTGAGTGGAATCTTGCAAGGGTCTGAGGAATATGGATTATGGTGAGATCTGTGATAGAAACAGAGAAACCCATCAAGGCCTATCTGGGCATTATGAGCATCTCACTCCATCTTTTATATATTTCACAAATGGTAAGGCGAGTTTCTCAATAGGCAGTGGCCAGTTGCCATTTAAGGAGGTTTATTTTCTGTTGAATGCCTCATTAATATTCAACTTCCTATCTTATCACACCAAATTGGCTAGACATTGAAAAATGTTGACATGAAAATTAGAGCAAATTCAACTTTCTGCTTGTTCTGAAGGACCTCTAACATGGACGTTGGAGCAACGGCAACTGAAGGTATGCTCCAGGGGCACCAGCTGCATGCACCTATGGCTACAGACAAGGGCATCCAGTATGTGCCAAACTCCAAGAACCCTGATTCCAGTAGTTAGCACAGGGCAGAGATCTTGCACTTTGGGGATACAACAATCAGTTACAAACTGTTTCCAACAGCGATTGCTGACTGCACTGGTTTTTGGCAACATCTACCTGCTGCTTCTGATCTCAAACTCCCAGCTTATTATCTTCTGCTATCACTGTTGTTTTGTTTACATTCGCAATGAATCCTTCTAGATTCTGCAAGATATAGGAGAATATTACATGTTGGGTATTCGTTGTCAACCTAAAGGTTGACCAATGCATAACCATTTTGAACTAAAAAAATGACCATTTACCCTTGTAAAAGATCACAGGCATTTGAAGGAGAATGGGGTAAACAAAAGGTTAATTTCCTTATCTTCGTGAACTAATATGAGAAAAAGTAATCAAGTCTCTATCATTGGCTGGGTAGTTTTTCCCATAAATGCATTACATAAAAGCGTAATTTATAAGAAACTTGGAAGATAAACAAAACTGTCACTGCTACCATGCAGCTTTTACATTTAATTAGATTGCTGTGATTATGAAACAATGTTCCTCTCATATTGAGTAATGGATAGCATTAATCTGTCTCCTGAAAGGTAGCTATGTGTTTACCAGCACATAACATTGTAGCAATTGTACTGAATGTTACGCCTACTCCCTTCTCTCAGTTGAACAAAACTTTTAACACTTGTTCCTTGCAATTTTCTTCTTTTAAAAATACTTGGCTTTGTTAGTAAGGTTGCAAACCAATGATGAAGAAGAAATTTACTTATTTATTGGCAGGATTGCACTGGAAAACAGTATTTATTGCCCACATTTTATTGTTCTAGAGATATGAACTATTGCAGGAGTGGCAGGGACAAGGCGAGGCAGGGAATTTGAGTGTTTTTCCTGGGGAACATTCCAAAAGAATCTCCTATTAGTATGAAGCCATTCACATAAGTAAAGTGCACAGGAGGATACTCAAATAAACATTGACATTGAATCAGAGAGGGAGATTTTAGGATGCTTGGCCATAAAGATGGTTTTTAGATTATCTTAAAAGAGTAAAAATGAAGAATAAGGCAAGCAAGACTTTGGGCAAAAATAGCTGAAGAAAAGCCACCCGTAGTAGGATGAATAAAATGGGAATGCATGAGAACCCAGAACTAGAGTAACACAGAGCTCTTATAAGTTTGAAAAATTAAGTGGGCCAAAGATGTGTCAAGCTCTACACAAGGATGGGGATTTTAAAATCAAGGCCTGGTTGACAAAGTAGGTTTGCCAGGTTCAGGAATGAGGAATGGATGGGGCTGAATGTAGATCAGGACAGCAGAACCAATCTATATGAGGTCAGTTTTATGAATTGTAGAAGATGGAAAGCCAATCAGGAGTGATTTGAATAATTAAGCCAGCAGGTAACAAAGGCTTGGATGAAACTGCAGGAACAAATAATTTGAGAATGGACCAAAGACAGGCACAATTATAGACATGGAAATTGGCAGTCTTGGTGATGGTGAGGCTCCATGCGGTCGGAAGCCCAGATCAAGGTCAATTTTTTAAAACTCATTCATGGGATGTGATTATCACTAATGAGACCAGCACTATTGCACAGTCATAATTACCCTTGCGAAGTTGTGGTACTAGGTGGTTCTCCTATAATGCAGTATTGGTGTCCCTGTTTTATAGAAAACCGTGCAATGTTAGTAGTAGGGCTGATGGAAAAAATAGGATTAGGGACGAACCACCAAAAATACCAGGAAAAATTGAAATAATTAGCCTAACACAGATGATAGCACACTCTAAGTAAATCTTTAAATCATATAGTTGAATGAAATGGTACAGTAAATGTAACACTTTAACACTACAATCACTGACTACAGCACTGTACCTTTCACGAAGCTCTTCACCAGAAACGCGCGGGCTGACTGACCATGTGAAGCTGATGCGGAAGACCAATCCTTCTCGGGATCCTTCCCCAGTTTGAAATAAGCTTCCTTCTAAACATAAACCACAATTCCCAGCTTCAAGCTAAATTTCAAGGCTTGCAGAGCTGATTACATCCCCGTTTTAGCTGAACACACTGAATTTGCATTTTGTAGACGGGGCATCCCGAGGCTGGGTTGTGCTGTTCAGCTCGTGCTAGAGATGGAATCGCATAGCAGCAAATGGGAGTTGGCTTTATTAAAAAAGGGTCTACGATTCACAAATCACGTTACAACCAAATCACATTTAATAAATGCACATTATCGGAGAACTATCTGTATTAGTATTGATTTCTGTTACAGCGCATCCTAGGTACCATTGCACGAACTTTGTTTACTTTGTTCATTTAAAAAATAACAGAACTTGATGATAAGCTGCCTTCTTGAACTGCTGCAGTCCATGTAACAGAGGTAGTCCCAGAGTGGTGCCAGGGAGGGAGTTCCAGGATTTTGGCACAGCGGCAGTGAAGAAATCGCAAAACAGATCGAATCAGGAAGGTGTACTCATGGAGGAAAACTCAGAGATATAGAACATAGAACATTTCAGTGCAGTACAGGCCCTTCAGCCCTCGATGTTGCGCCACCCCACCTGCACTATTCCATGTACGTCCATATGCTTGTCCAATGACGACTTAAATGCACTTAAACTTAGCGAATCTACGACCGTTGCAGGCAAAACATCCCATACCCTTACGAGTAAAGAAACTACCTCTGACATCTATCTTATACCTATCTCCCCTCACTTTAAAGTTGTGTCCCCTCGTGTTTGCCATCCCCATACTTGGAAAAAGGCTCTCCCTGTCCACCCTATCTAACCCTCTGATTATCTTATATGTCTCTATTAAGTCACGTCTCAACCTTCTTCTCTCTAACGAGAACAGCCTCAAGGCTCTCAGCCTTTGCTCGTAAGATATTCCTTCCATACCAGGCAACAACCTAGTAAATCTCCTCTACACCCTTTCCAAAGCTACCACATCTTTCATATAATGTGGTGACCAGAACTGTACACAATAATCCAAGTGTGGCCGTACCAGAGCTTTGTACAGCTGCAGCATAACCTCCTGGTTCTGGATTTCAATCCCTCTACTAATAAAGACCAAAACACTGTATGCCTTCTTAACAACCCCGTCAATCTGGGTGGCAACTTTCAGGGATCTGTGTACATGGACACCGAGATCTCTCTGCTCAGCTGCACTCCCAAGAATCTTACCAGTAGCCCAGTACTTTGCATTCCGATTACTCCATCCAAAGTGTATCACCTCACGCTTGTCCACATTAAACTCCATTTGCCACCTCTCAGCCCAGCTCTGCATCCTATCTATGTCTCTCTGCAACCTACTACATCCTTCATCACTATCCACAACTCCACCGACCTTAGTGTCATCCACAAATTTACTAACCCACCCTTCTACGCCTTCATTCAGGTCATTTATAAAATTGACGAACAGCAGTGGACCCAATACCGACCCTTGTGGTACGCCACTAGTAACTGGACACCAAGATGAACATGTTCCATCAACTACAACCCTCTGTATTCTTTCAGCAAGCCAATTACTGATGCAAACTGCTATGTCTCCCATAATCCCATTCCTCCACATTTTGTAAAATAGCCTACTGTGGGGAACCTTATCGAATGCCTTGCTGAAATCCATATACACCATATACACCATATCAACCGGTTTACTCTCATCTACCTGTTTGGTAACTTTGTCAAAAAAGTCAAGAAGATTTGTTAGGCACGACCTACCCTTCACAAAACTGTGCTGACTGTCCCTGATCAGATTAGGTTAAAAATTCTATCTTTTATAACCTTTCCCAACACTTTACCAACTGAAGTGAGACTCACTGGTCTATAATTACCAGGGTTGTCTCTACTACCCTTTTTGAACAAGGGAACTACATTTGCTATCCTCCAGTCCTCAGGCACTATTCCTGTAGACAATGATGATTTGAAGATCAATGCCAAAGGCTCGGCAATTTCTTCACTTGTTTTCCAGAGGATCCTAGGATAGATCCCATCTGGCTCAGGGGACTTGTCTATTTTCACACTCTGCAATATTTCTAATACCTCTTCCTTGTGAACCTCAATCTCTTCTAGTCTAGATGCAAGTATCTCTGTGTCTTCCTCACCTACATTTTCATTTTCTATAGTGAACACTGTCAAAAAATATTTATTTAGTGCTTCCCCTATCTCCCCTGACTCCACACACAACTTCCCACTATTATCCTTGAATGGCCCTAATTTAACTCTCGTCATTCCTTTATTCCTGACATACCTATGGTTAACCCTGATCCTATCCACCAACAACTTGTCATGTCCCCTCCTGGCTCTTCTGAGCTCTTTTTTTAGGTCTTTCCTGACTTCCTTGTAACCTTCAAGTGCCCTAACTGAATTTTCACATTTTCTCCGAACATAAGCCTTCTTCCTCTTCTTGACCAGGGATTCCACTTCCTTAGCAAACCACGGCTCGCGCATTCTATATCTTCCTCCCTTCCTGACAGGTACATACTTATCTAGGACACACAGGAGCTTTTCCTTTAATAAGCTCCACATTTTTAATGTGCTCATCCCCTGCAGTTTCCTTCCCCATTCTACACTTGCTAAATGTTTCCTAATTACATCGTAATTTCCCTTCCCCCAGCTGTAACACTTGCTCAGTGGAGTACACCTATCCCTTTCCATCACTAAAGTAAACCTGACAGAATTGTGATTGCTGTCTCCAAAGTGCTCACCTACTTCCAAATCTAACACCTGGCCAGGCTCATTACCCAGTACTAAATCTAAAGTGGCTTCGCCCCTTGTAGACCTTCCTGAAGAAGGGCTCATGCCCGAAACGTCGATTCTGCTGCTCTTTGGATGCTGCCTGACCTGCTGCGCTTTTCCAGCAACACATTTTCAGCTCCTGTCTACATACTGTGTCAGGAAGCCCTCCTGCGCACACTGGACAAAAACTGACCCATCTGTAGTACTCGTACTGTAGTGATCCTAGTCAATATTTGGATAGTTGAAGTCCCCCTGACAACTACCCTGCCTCTCTCACTCGTATCGAGAATCATCTTTGCTATCCTTTCCACTACATTTCTGGGACTATTTGGAGGCCTATAGAAAACTCCCAGCGTGGTGACCTCTCCTTTCCTGTTTCTAACCTCAGCCCATACTACCTCAGTTAACGAGTCCCCAAACACCCTTTCTACAATGATAGTTTCCTATGCATTTGTTGCCTTTTTCATCAAGTGGTGGAGATTGTGGGTTTGGAAAGTGTTGGCAAAGAAGCCTTGGAGAGATGCTGCAGTTCGTCTTATAGAACTGGGGTCCATAGATGTGGATTGTAACAATGGCTACCACAGAGCTCCAGCAAGAGTTTAACAACTGTGAGGCACCTTTAAATCCTTGTGTTTCTTTTCATAATCATAGTCTAACTGGTCAATCTTAAAGGCCTGACTATCACTCCCCACCTCTTCCTCCGCTACCACTCCCCACCTCTTCCTCCGCTACATTGATGACTGCATTGGCGCCACCCCATGCTTCCGTGAGGAGGTTGAGCAATTCATCGACTTCACCAACACATTCCATCCTGACCTTAAATTTACCTGGACCATCTCTGACACCTCCCTCCCCTTTCCAACCTCTCCATCTCCATTAATGACGACCAACTTGACACTGACATTTTTTACAAACCCAGAGACTCCCACAGCTACCTGAATTACACCTCTTCCCACCCTACCTCTTGCAAAAATACCATCCCGTATTCCCAATTCCACCGCCTCCGCCGTATCTGCTCCCAGGAGGACCAGTTCCACCACAGAACACACCAGATGGTCTCCTTCTTTAGAGACCGCAATTTCCGTTCCCACGTGGTTAAAGATGCCCTCCAATGCATCTCGTCCACATCCCACATCTCCACCCTCAGACCCCACCCCTCCAACTCTAACGAGAACAGAACGCCCCTGGTTCTCACCTTCCATCCTACCAACCTTCGCATAAACCAAATCATTTGCCAACATTTCCGCCACCCCCAAAAAGACCCCACCACCAGGGATATATTTCCCTACCCACCCCTTTCCGCATTCCACAAAGACCGTCCCCTTCGTGACTACCTGGTCAGGTCCACACCCCCCTACAACCCACTCTCCCATCCTGGCACTTTCCCCTGCCACCGCAGGAACTGCAAAACCTGTGCCCACACCTCCTCCCTCACCTCTATCCAAGGCCCTAAAGGAGCCTTTCACATCCATCGAAGTTTTATCTGCACATCCACTAATATCATTTATTGTATTCGTTGCTCCCGATGCGGTCTCCTTTACATTGGGGAGACTGGACGCCTCCTAGCAGAGCGCTTTAGGGAACATCTCCGGGACACCCGCACCAACCAACCACACTGCCCTGTGGCCCAACATTTCAATTCCCCCTCCCACTCTGCCGAGGACATGGAGGTCCTGGGCCTTCTTCACCGCCGCTCCCTCACCACCAGACGCCTGGAGGAAGAACGCCTCATCTTCCGCCTCGGAACACTTCAACCCCAGGGCATCAATGTGGACTTCAACAGTTTCCTCATTTCCCCTTCCCCCACCTCACCCAAGTTCCAAACTTCCAGTTCAGCACTGTCCCCATGACTTGTCCTACCTGCCTATCTTCTTTTCCACCTATCCACTCCACCCTCACCCCGCCCCCGACCTATCACCTTCATCCCCTCCCCCACTCACCTATTGTACTCTATGCTACTTTCTCCCCACCACCACCTTCCTCTAGCTTATCTCTCCACGCTTCAGGCTCTCTGCCTTTATTCTTGATGAAGGGCTTTTGCTCGAAACGTCGATTTTACTGCCCGAACTGCTGTGCTCTTCCAACACCACTAATCCAGAATCTGGTTTCCAGCATCTGCAATCATTGTTTTTACCTACTCCAAACACCCAGCAAAATAATAGATTTTGAGAGTTCCTGATAATTAAGTTAAAAATCGCACAACACCAGGTTATAGTCCAACAGGTTTAGTTGGAAGCACTAGCTTTCGGAGCGATGTTCCTTCATCAACCACCTGATGAAGGAGCAATGCTCCGAAAGCCAGTGTGCTTCCAATTAAACCTGTTGGACTATAACCTGGTGTTGTGCGATTTTTATTTTTGTACACCCCAGTCCACCACCAGCATCTCCAAATCCTGATAGTTGAAGAATTCCTCAATGTGTCCTGTAGACCATGGACAGGCCTTTGCAAGTCAGGTGAAGTTGATATACCTCAGAATATTATTTGTCATCCAGTACAAGCATAAATATTGCCCAGGTGCTGAGTTGAATGGGGAGGGGACATGCTGTTTGCTCCATGAAAGAAAAGTCAGTCCTAAACAGATCAATATTAAACAAGGCCACACATTGGATGATGTCCCATCCTCAAGAACTACTGGCCGATCTGATTGGCTGGCAGCTTCTTGAACAGGAAGTGTCAGGGAGCCTAGATTCAGGGTGAGGGAGGTGAGATGCAGGTTTTGGTGGCCAGAAATGAACTGGTTATCTTGGAAAGAGTGCCATGCATCCCCAGCCCTTCTTCAACAACCCAGCACCATTAAACACAAGGTAACCCCCAAATGGACATATTCCCCCTTTTTCCTTCTTTTTAACCAGCTAGACTAAAACAACAGGTTTTCAACACCCACCACCTAACCAGCCAACTGTATTATAGATAGTTTCTAAACAGGGACATTATTACATACCTCTGGAGCAGATGGGACTGGAACCCAAACCTCCTAGTTCAGACGTAGCAACACTACCATTACATCACAAAAAAACATCCAACTGTATTATGACAGTATGCAAATTAATTGGCTTGTTGACAAATTCAATTGGCTATTGAATTTTTGTTAACAATAGGAAGTGGGCTGCTCATTTTGACACATGTCCTCCTAATGTTTTACATAGACCATGTCACAGATGGACAGAAAACCAGTTAGTTAGTCACCCAACCTACTTAACATAGTCTCCACCCAATGAATGAATGTGTTGGTATGGAGGGATGAGTATGAGAAAGATGAGTGACAGGTCATGATGGTCATTGTGAAGTAGAAGAACACCCTCCTAAAGCTTTGATATACCCAGTAAAGAGGTTGGAAAGGGAATTTGGGTAATCAGTAGTTCAATGAGAAATAGATCAAAGAAGCAGATGTTGGATTACATGGGGAAAATGCGTACACAAATGGCATTAGGGATAAAGGGAGCTCAGCTAGAGAAGAATACAGTTTTGGATCTACCTAAGGTTAACACCTCAGAGAAAGGATGGCTTGACTTGATAAATAAGAAGAAGCAAAAAGAACAGTAGAAACAACTGAATGAATGAGCTCAATTTTCCCAACCCTGGGCCAAATGCTTTAGATTCAAATCCCTTGCCAGGAATTTCTGGCCACAAATCATGTTTGTAACAAGAAATGTTGATTATTTACTCTGACCTAAAGGAAATATGTAAAATCTTTAGTAAAGAACAACAAGTATGAATTTATAGCCAAAATTCATTCTCTCCCATGTAATTCTTACCTCAGCTGGGTCAATATTGACAGTTAGGTTCACTTGAGGATACACGATCTGCTCTTATGTACAATCATAGGATGAATCACAAAATGTCATTGGCAGAGACCTGGGAACAGCTCACAAGAACATCCCAGTCTTTCGTTAAGTTTATTGTTTTTTCGATTCATTCATGTGATCTAGGCATTGCTGGCAAGGTCAACATTCATTATCTATTCCGAGCTGACTTACAAAGGGAATAGTGAGTCACCTTTTTGAAAAGCTGTGTGTGTTAGACGCTGTTAGATGAGGAGATCTAGGACTTTGACATATTTCTGAACCAGGATAGGTGTGTCACGGACATTAATGTAAGATCCAAGTGCACTTTGAATCTTTGAATTTGGTGCTCCCAAATGCTAGATACCCACATCTTCTGGATTCTGCTTAAGTTTAAAGGTTTGAGAATTGCAATTGAAGAGTCCTTGGAGAGCTTGTACATTGCTCCATGAGATGGTGCACATCACAGCTAAGGTGCACCAGGCACACAGGAAGTGAATGCTTAAGGTGGCAGATGAATTTGACCTCAATGATATCGATCTTCCTGAGTGTTGTTAGAGTAATTATCATTCAGGTAAGTGGAGAATATTCAATAGCACTCCTGATTGTAACTTGCAACTGCAGGAATGGCTCTGTGGAGTCAGGAGCTTTAATAGCTGCTGCAAAGTTTACAGGCTCACACTTGAGCTTGTGGACACAAAATTGATGTGACTACAGCATTTAGGTTTTTGATCAATTATAACATATTGAAGATAATTGCGCATGATTGAATCAAGGTAGTGCCATTGAATGTTAACTAGAATATAAAACATAGAACATAGAATAGTGCAGCAGAGTACAGGCCCTTTTATCCTCTTCTAAGATCAAACTAACCTAAGTATTGTTCATTTTACTATCATCCATGTGCATGTCCAAGAGTCGCTTAAATGTGCTTAATGTATCTGACTCCACTTCCACCACTTGTAATGCATTCCACACACCCACCACTCTCTGTTAAAGAACTTATCTCTGACATCGCCCCTAAACCTTCTTCCAATTATATTAAAATTATACCCCCTTGTGATAGACATTTCCGCCATGGGAAAATGTATCTGACTATCCACTCTATCTATGCCTCTCATCATCTTATACACCTCTATCAAGTCACCTCTCATCCTTCTTTGTTCCAATGAGAAAAGGCCTCGCTCCTTAAACCTTTCTTCATAAGGCATGCCCTCCAGTCCAGGTAGCATCCTGGTAAATCTCCTCTGCACCCTATCTAAAGCTTCCATATCCTTGCTATAATGAGGTGACTAGAACTGAACACAATATTCCAAGTGTGGTCTAACCAGGACTCAATAGAGCTGCAACATAACCTCATAGTTCTTAAATTCAATCCCCCTCTAATGAAAGCCAGCACACCATATGCCTTCTTAACAACCTTATAAACTTGGCTGGCAACTTAGAGGGATCTATGGACAAGGACTCCAAGATCCCTCTGTTCCTCCATATTGCCAAGAATCCTGCCTTTAACCCTGTATTCTGCATGCAAATTCAATCTTCCAAAATGAAGCACTTCACACTTTTCCAGGCTGAACTCCACTGCCACTTCTCAGCCAGTTCTGCATCTTGTCCCATTGCAACCTTCAACAGCCATCCACACTACCCACAATGCCACCAACCTTCATGTCATCAGCATACTTACTGACCCACCCTTCCACTTCCTCACCCAAGTCATTTAGAAAAATCACAAAGAGCAGAGGTCCCAGAACAGATCCCTGAGGAACACCACTGGTCACCGAGCTCCAGGCCAATGTTTAAGGAGAGGTGTAAGATAATACCTCATTGGTAGATATGTAGGCTTACAAAGTAAACCAATATGGCAACACAATGGGGCAACTATTTGGATAATGTTACCCAGAATGGTACAGAAAGAAACAGAGTGTACAAATACAGGAAAACAGCAGCATATAGGGTCAAAGGGGGAGAAAAAGTGATAAAAAGTCAAAATATTTATTTGCACATTGTATTCAGATCAAAGTAAATGGATTTTTGGCACAAACAGAGGTTAATAGATATGATCCAGGGTGGAGGGGTCAATTACTAAGGGACACAGGTTCAAAGTGCGAGGGGGGAGTCTTAAAAGAAATAAGTGAGGCAATTTTTTCACACACACGGTGGTGAGTTCATGGAGCACGTTGCCAGAGGAGGCGGTGGAAGCAGACACAATAGCAACATTCAGGAAGCACCTGGACGAATACATGAATAGGAAGGGAATATAGAGATATGTGTCCTACAGGCGAAGACAGCATTAGTACGGAAAGGCAAAATGTGTCAGTATAGGCTTAGGGTGCCAAAGGGCTTGTTCTTGTGCTGTATTGTCCTATGTTCTATGATCTTAGTTACTAAAAAGACACGGTTAAACAAAGATAAAACTGGGGACTAAATAATCAGGACATGTGCCTTTTGAAATAACTGGCAGGCAGGTAAGGTTGGTAAGGTTTCTTTTTTAGTACAAGATGAAATACATATGACAGCAAAAAATGAACTTGAATTAGAATTGTAGAATTCATATGGTGAAAGTACGAAACAACAATGGAAAGAAGACACTGATGGTGTATTCTATATTCTCCCTAAGAATAGCTATATTGGAGCACGCAAAATAAATTGAGAGATAATGAGGGTGTGTAAAAAAGGCAGTATTTTTGATTTTGCCAGCCAGCTCAGAGTCAGTCACCTGCACTGAGGGGATTCCAACTCTCCTGTTTATATATTTTTTTAACTTTCCTGGTTATATCCTTTTCTCTTCTTTTTTTTGTTAAACCCTTCTTTTTTCCCAATCCCCACACTACTGTCAAGCAGTGGTAGTGCTTATTTATTTCCCATGTGTGTATGGGTGCAGGAGATAGTGATGAACAACCAGTGCAGAAATCATTAAGGTAGTACTTTAATTGTAGGTAACTTTACTCTTAATATTGATTGAGAAAATCAATTGGCTGAAGTAGCCATGAAGGAAGAATTTGTTTTTAAATGAACAGACGAACATTGATTATCCGAAAGACACAGGCGGGGAGTATTTTGTTCAGATAATTGAATGTACGGATAATCAAATGTTTGGATAACACAGTTTACCTAAGCATTGGGACCTTGAGATCTTGTTCAGATAATCTGAAATTTGGATAATCGATGTTCAGATAATTGAGGTTGCCCTGTATTTGTCATAGTTTCTTTGAACAATATGTAATGTATCCAACTAGGGACCAGAGGAGAAAGTGAGGTCTGCAGATGCTGGAGATCAGAGCTGAAAATGTGTTGCTGGTTAAAGCGCAGCAGGTCAGGCAGCATCCAAGGAACAGGAAATTCGACGTTTCGGGCATCCCATTCCTGATGAAGGGCTTATGCCTGAAACGGCGAATTTCCTGTTCCTTGGATGCTGCCTGACCTGCTGCGCTTTAACCAGCAACACATTTTCAACTAGGGACCAGAGGCAAGTTTAACAAATGAACTGAGAATAACAGATCCCTGAGGAAACAATGACCATGACATGATAGAATTTAGCCTTTAGTTTGAGAGTGAGAAAACCCATGAGAAACAATTGTACTGAACATAAATAAGGTTAATAATGAAGGAATGAGTTAGCAGAGTTGGCTGAAGTCAAATGGAAAAGGAGTTTGACAGAAAAGGCAGAAACATGAGCAATGGAAGATGTTTAAGAAAATAGTTCAGGACTTGCAACAATGATATATACTGAGGAAGAAGTATCCAATGGACGTGGGAAACCCACCTTGGTTAACCAAGCATGTTAAGGATAATATCAAATTAAAAGAAAAAACTTGCAATGTGGCAAAGATTAGTGGTAAGCTAGAGAATTGGGAAAGATTTAAAAGCCTTCAAAAGGAGAGAGATAAATTAATTATAATATTAGTTAACAAATAGAAGGTTAACTAGCAAGTATAATCAAAATGGATAGTAAGAGCTTCTTTAACTATATAAAAAGGAAGTGAGAGGCCAAAGTGAACATAGGTCCCCTGGAAAAGGCTGGGAAATTATAATGGTGAACCAGGAAGTGACAGAAAAATTGAATAAGTACTTTGCATCAGGCATCATAAAAGAAGAAACTAAAAGTATTTTAAAATAAATAATCAAGAGAGAAAGAGAGAGAGGAAATAAATAGAATAACTATTCTAAAGGAAGTATTATTATGAAAACTAATGGGGCTAAAGACCAATAGGTCCCCTGAAGCTGTGTTACACCCTTGGATATTAAAGGAAGCAGCCACAGAGACAAGAAATGTTATGACAGTAATCTTCCAAGGATCGCTCAATTCTGGAAAAGTTCTGGAGAATTGGAAAACTGCCAATGTAACACCCATATTCAAAAAGGAGAAGAGAAAGCAAAATAGTTAACTGTACGCAAGTTAGTTTAAAATCTATCATTAGAAATATGTGAGACTCTATTACAAAGGTTGTAATAGTAGACTATTTAAAAATACATAAAATAATCAAACAGAGTCAACATGCTAAATAAAGGGTCGATCATTCCTGGCAAATCTGTTAGAATTGTTTGACGGGGTGAAAAAGAACAATGGATAATGGGGAGCCAACAGATTCAAAGTATTTGGATGACCAGGTAAGTTTTGATAAAATATCAAATATTCGGCTGTTTAAAATATAAAAGTCCATAGTTTTGGGATAGTATGTTGGCATGGATAGAGGATTGGCTACTTAATAGAAGATAATGAGTTGGAATAAGGGGAACATTTTCAGGGAGGTAATCTGTAACATATGGAATGTCAGAGGTTTAGTGCCAGGGCCACAATTATTTACAGCATGTATTAATGACTTTTGTAAGGGAAGTGAATGTACTATGGTCACGTTGGCGGATGACATAAAAATAGGAGGGATGTCAAGTGGAGAGGAGAACACAAAAAGTCAACAGAAGGAAATAAGCATGTTGAGAGAATAGACAAAGGTTGAGCAGATGGAATATAATGTGACAAAATATTAGGTTATTCACTTTAATAGGAAGAACAGCATTCCTAGAATCCCTACAGTGTGGAAACAGGCCATTCTGAGAAACAGGCCATTCCAGACCCTGTAAACTTGCATTCTCATGATTAATCTAACTAACCAACACACCCCTAGACACTATGGCTATTTAACATGTTGATCCACCCATCTTGCATATCTTCGGACTGCGGAAGGAAACCTACCTGAGAGGGAGAATGTGCAAACTCCACACAGACAGTCACCTGAGGCTGGAATCAAAACCGAGTCCATGGTAAGGCAGCAGTACTAATCATTGATCTACCATGCAACCCCCAGTGGAGGAACTGAATGCTAGTTAAATGGCAAAAGACTCAGAAAACAGCAACATGGATGGTTTCCAGCCTCCACATGCTTGAATCTCAAATACTTCAGCAAGTAATAGGGAAGGTAAATGGAATGTTGGAGAAAGTGAGGACTGCAGGTTCTGGAGATCAGTGTCGAGAGTGTGGTGCTGGAAAAGCACAGCAGGTCAAGCAGGAGAATTCATTAGGAGAGTTTATGCCTGAAATGCTGATTCTCCTTCTCCTCGGATGCTGCCTGACTGCTGTGCTTTTCCAGCATCAACTCTCAAATGCAATGTTGACCTTTATACCAAAGGTAACAGAATATAAAAATAGGGCAGTCATTGTAAAACTATACTAGGAGCAATGCAGATCACAGCTAGAATACTCTGAAGAGTCTTTGGGGTGCTTATCTAAGGAAATATGTATTGGCATTGGAGAGAGTGCAGAAAATAATCACTGGATAGTGAGGAATGTTTGAGTAGATTGGGCCTGTACTCATTGGAGTTTAGAAGAATGAGAAGCGACCTTGTTGAAATATTTTTGACATTTTGGAACTCAACAGTGTAGATGCTGAGAGATTATTTCCCCTAGTGGGACAGTTTAGGATCCGAGGGCATAATCTTCGAGCATGGAATCACCCAGTTAAGACTGGGCTGAGGAGGAATTTCTTCTCTCGGAGGGTAGAGAATCTGTGGATTTATTTATAATAAAGGCTTTTGAGACTGGGTCATCAAGTATATGCAAGGCTGAGATAGACAGCCTTCTAACCTATAAGGAAGTCAAGGACTATGGGAAGAAAACAAGAATATGGAGTTGAAAGCTATCACCTCAGCCATGATCTTATTGAATGGAAGAACAGGCTTGATTGGCCAAATGGCCTTCTGCTGAAAATGTGTTGCTGGAAAAGCGCAGCAGGTCAGGCAGCATTCAAGGAGCAGGAGAATCGACGTTTTGGGCATAAGCCCTTCTGTTGCTCTTAATATGTGCTCTTAAATGGCCTACAGATTCTCCCTCTAAAGATTCTTCTGGTCCTTGGATGCTGCCTGACCCTGCTGCACTTTTCCAGCAACACATTTGCAGCTCTGATCTCCAGTATCTGCAGTCCTCACTTTCTCCTAGAAGATTTTAACTTACTGTGAATCCTCTTGCAAGGATGCCTTCCTTGAAGAAGCTCTCTTCCTCCCTCTACACATTCTCCTGCTCTTTGGATGCTGTCTGACTTGCTGCGCTTTTCCAGCAACACATTTTCACCTCTTAAATGGCCTACTATGGCTACCAAATTCTATGGTCTTTTGATCTTATGGTTATTCCCTATCACTTTGATTGCAAAAAATGTTATTCGTCTAACTTAGCAAGCCAAATCCTACAATTACAAACTCATTCCCCCTTTTGATCTGATGAAGGTGGGAAGGTCACTGAAGAAGAAGCAAGAGGTGGAGCCTAGCCTGACAAACTCTTGTAGTGATATCCTGGGACAAGGATGACTGATCTCAAATACAACAATCTTCCTTTGTACTATCAGTGACTCCAACCACTGAAAATATTCCCATGCCTACCTTCCCACCACTCCCCCAACCTCTTACCATCACCCAAGTCCTATTGACTTCAGATTTACTGAGGAGCTTTGATATCACATTTGGTCAAATGATATCAAGATATAACATATCATATCAAAAGTAGTCATGGTCTGGACTTCAAATCCTTTGCCCAAGTATGGACCAAGGCTGTATTAATGTCCAGGGATAAGTGGTCATGGTGGAATGAAAATTTAAGCAGGTTAATGGTCAGTAACACCTGCATCACAGCATGTCAACTATACTTTCCAGCACTTCTCTGAACAGACAGGTGAGGCAATAATTGAACAGTTTGCATTTGTTTTGCTCTATGTTAACAAGACAAATTAGTGTTCTGATTTTTTTTGGAATAATATTATTAAATTACCACTTAACCCTTTTCTAGCTTGATTTTTCCACAAATTATGAGCAATTGATCCATTACTCTCTAGGCTCACTTAATTAATCATAACAAGGCTGTTCCTAATCACTAGTTCAAATTCCAATACAACAAAGGTCTAAGGGCACTGTTTCTCACTGGTTACTCGGGTGTTCCTTTTCTTCCTGGTCATGGAATACAAATAACGTTTTCTGCACTTGATGTTTCTTCACAGCGTCCTACATCTACAAGCACATGACACGGGTGCTGGAGAGAAATAAGCACTACTGATGTTTGAGGGGATTAATTTAAAAAGATATAACCTGGAGAGAAAAAAAATACAACAAAGCTCTGTGCCATTTTCTTCCCTGAGTCAATGAGTTGCTTATTCTTTTGTTGATCATTTAAATAAAACCTTTGCAAATTGGTGGATGAAATGTGGTGAAAAACACCATCCAGTTCTATTTTCTATATTTGTGTCAGAAAGTTTCTCTTATACAACTGAAAGAAGGTTGCAAAAGCAATTGGCTGACTATATAACACTCAGAGTCATAGAGATATACAGCACAGAAACAGACCCTTTGGTTCAACTTATCCATGCAGACTGGAATTCCGAACTTAATCTAGTCCCATTTGCCAGCACTTGGCCCATATTCCTCTAAGGCAAAAATGGGTGCTGCCAATGCTGGAGATTAGAGTCAAGATTAGAGTAGTGCTGGAAAAGCACAGCAGGTCAGGCAGAATCCGAGGAGCAGGAAAATCGCGTTTCATGCCAAAGCCCTTCATCAAGATTCTTGATGAAGGGCTTTGGCCCCAAACATCGATTTTCCTGCTCCTCGGATGCTGCCTGACCTGCTGTGCTTTTCCAGCACTACTCTAATCTTGACCATGTTCCTCTAAATCCTTCCTATTCATATATTCATCCAGATGCCTTTTAATGTTGTAATTGTACCAACTTCCACCACTTCTTCTGGCAGCTCATGCTATTCATGCACCACCCTTTGCGTGAAACATTTGCCCCTTAGGTCCCTTTTAAATCTTTCCTCTCTCACCCTAAACCTATGACCTCTACTTCTGGACTCCCCCACCCCAGGAAAAAGACTTTGTCTATTTATCCTATCCATACCCCTCATGATTTTATAAACCTCTATGAGGTCACCCCTCAACCTTTGACACTCCAGGGAAGAAAGCCCCAGCCTATTCCACTTCTCCCTGAAACCCTCCAACCCTGGCAATATCCTTGGAAAGCTTTTCTGAACCTTTTCAAGTTTCACAACATCTTTCCGATAGGAAGGAGACCAGAATTGCACACAATATTCCAACAGTGGCCTAACCATTAGCCTGTGCAGCTGCAACATGGCCTCCCAACTCCTGTACTCAATACTCTGACCAATAAAAGAAAGCATACCAAATGCTTTCTTCACGATCCTATCTACCTGCGACTCTACTTTCAAGGAACTATTTAACTTGCACTCCAAGGTCTCTGTATTCAGCAACACTTCCCAGGACCTTACCATTAAATATGTAAGTCCTGCCCTGATTGCCTTTCCAAAAAAAGATTTAGGTAAATACTATAAACCTGAAATTTCACCTGGAATGACTTTCTTCCTCATGCACTCCTAGAGCTTTGATCATATCAGTGACATTAGTCATCCTTTATCTGAGCTTGTTGTACCAGATCAAACTCATTAGCCCTCTTTTTTCCAGCCAAAATGTTTCAATTCTCCTGATAATTCAAGAAAGTTTAGATATGTATGATTCTGGATAAGTACTTCTTTGATGCACTGGGACTACCTTGGAAGAGCTACACTCATTGCCAGGGCTCACAGACAAATCCAAAACCCAGCATGGCTGTTTGAGATTAGGTGAGATGGCAGGCAGCGAAAGATCTATATAGGGTCAGACGCCCAGCTCAAGGTCAAAAGGGAAACTACCTCAATCAGATTGAAGAAATAGGTAAAAACAATGACTGCAGATGCTGGAAACCAGAGTCTGGATTAGAGTGGTGCTGGAAAAGCACAACAGGTCAGGCAGCATCCGAGGAGCAGGAAAATTGACGTTTTGGGCAAAAGCCCTTCATCAGGAATAGAGGCAGGGTACCTGCAGAGTGGAGCGATAAAGGAGAGGAGGGTGGGGGTGGGGAGAAAGTAGCATAGAGTACAATAGGTGAATGAGGGTGGGAATGGAGGTGATAGGTCAGAGAGGAGGGTGGAGTAGATAGGTGGGAAGGGAGATTGGCAGGTAGGACAGGTCATGAGGACAGTGCTTAGCTGGAAGGCTGGAGCTGGGGTGAGGAGGGGGAAGGGGAAATGAGGAAACTGGTGAAATCCACGTTGATGTCATGGGGTTGAAGTGTTCTGAGGCGGAAGATGAGGCGTTCTTCCTCCAGGTGTTGGGTGGTGAGGGAGCGGCAGTGGAGGAGGCCCAGGACCTGCATGTCCTCAGCAGAATAGGAGGGGGAGTTGAAATGTTGGGCCACAAGGCAGTGGGGTTGATTGGTGCGGGTGTCCCGGTGATGTTCCCTAAAGCGCCAGAGAGCAAATGCAACTATTGGTGAGGAACAGAGCCCATGTGACCGATCAAAAGCAATGGCTTCAGTTTGAATTGTTTAATTGAATGTCAGCTCCTGCCGGACTGGATGTCGGTAAGTGCTCTAACAACAAGGACTCAGATTCAAACAATTTGGGAGTGAGGTAGAGCTAGATGTTGACTTTTGTCCCATCTCTGAGAGACAGGATGCAGAAGATAAATCAACAGACCAACTATCGATCTTTGGAAGATTAGAGAGGTAAAGTTGCAAGGGAAGTATTAGAAACCAGAGCAGGAAATTTTTCTGTTGTGACTCTGAAGAGGCGGGAGTGAAATAGCACAAAAGTAGTCTGATATAATTGGGTAATGAATGGAGGTGCTACTAAACAAAGAACAAAGGTTCAAGAGGGGTCACAATGAAATAGGAGGGAGAGCGCACAGAAATGGCATTTGTAACAGACTAAGGCTGTTTCAGTGCCTGGGCAGGGACAGAAGCAGTCATGAATTTCAAGCACTGAGTTGCAGGAATGTAGGACATTAATTTGGGAGTTGATAAAACATGCAAGGACTTTGGATAATAAAGGGAGGTTGGAGGTTCAGCACCTCAGGGTCAAAGAGGAACTTTTAGAGGAAACCGTCGTGAAGGCACTTATGAAGGGAAGGGGAAACATACCTAAGGATGCAACATCTGCGACAAAGGTATCAGAAAGAGAGTTCAGGTAGTCAGTAGTTTAGTGAGCATAGGATTGAGAAACCAAGAGATGGGTCTCCTAGACAAAGGATATTAGGGAAAAATAAAGAAAACTAAAGACAGCTGCAAATTGAGGACAAGACCAAGGTGATATCTTAGCAAAAATATTAGTTGTTAGGTAGGGGAAATTAGGGAAGTACAGAGAATTAAAGATTTTCCCAATTTGTGTGAATTTGCCACTCCTCAGAAAATGTGCAAAGGTTAAGATTAATAGGCAGTAAAATAATGTACTTTTGTTAAATTGTGAGTTCTTGCAAACCTCTAACACTAATCACCCAGAATTTTGCAAATGCTTGGTACAATTTCTGTACCCCTTCGATGTAAAGGTTTGAAAATTCAGCCACAATGGCAAATGATCAGGATGGAAAAGAAAAGGGTTTAACTGAAGCAAGGGAAGTGATTGAGTTATGTTCACAAATAAGCATGTAAAAATGGACAGAGTTCCATGATGGAAGAAGAGCTAAAAGTTGGACAGTTGAGGGATTGAAAATGCTACTGTCAGTAACTTGGGGAAAATTTCTTTCTGGGTAGATGGAGGAAGGAGTGTGTTTGCAAGGAACAGCAGAGTTTGAAAGTATAGGGAGTGACCGAGCAGGTAGTTGAGTAGTCAAAATGGCCGTGAGTAGAAGTGGCATTATCTGTGATTGAGATGATATAAATGGAGCCAAAGGAACTATGTGTGACGGCAATGCTATAAAAGAGTCAGTGGAGGGGTTAGTTTAACAGAAGACAGGAAGGTGAGCCAATTTGGCTTTTAAACTACCAGCATTTTCTGTCATTGTGTTCACTGCCAAATTTATGAAAGCAATTATCAGAATTTGTTACGGGGTTCAAATACACAACCTTTTAGTTAGAAGGCCAATTACAAAGTTACTGCACCCTCTGAAATATTCATTAATTAGCCTTAAATACAGGCAATGTGCATAATCTTTCGTACAAAGCAATAAGTATGAGTTTAGAGCCAAAGTACGTTCATTCATATATGTTTTTATCTCCATCAAACGACAGCTAGTCTCCCATAAGGGATTGAATGGCCTGCTCATGTATACAGCCAAGAAATCAATCACAAACTGTCACTGCCAGAGGCCATAAGAATATCAGAATCTTTTGCTCATGTATTCTTTCTCATTTGCGTGTTTTTGTTTTGCTTCCCTAGGATGGAGGTGACTATTGTTTATTCCCCTTGAGAAGGTGATAGCGACTCTCACCCTTCCCGGTCTAGTTAACCAGGGTGCTAAAGTCCAACCCACAGTTTATCAAGCTGAATGCAATCACCCCTTCATCTGAGAAGTTTTACCTGTAACTTACTCCATACTTCAACAGGTTTCTTTTATATCATGTGAAATTCTTGGTTAAATCAAGGAATTTTATGAGACAATAGATTTTGACTTCATAAACCTCTCATTTCTGTACAGATGCATCTCTCCTGCCAGAATCACTACTATACATTATGTATTAATCTACATTTGAGCAGCATCAGAGTGTCTGACTAATTTTCAGTTTCCTATATTGAAGCTACATTACCTTTCTTCCCCAAAATGCCTAAACTTATCATTCCCACCCAGGCTGGGATTGTCCCACACAATACAGCACTTTTTCATAGGTTTATGAAAAACAGTGAGAACCATTTTTGATTTAGGTTTTATTGTCACATGTATTGAAGTATGGAGTTACAGGAGTACAGCACAATGTTACAATGTCACCATTCCCAGCACCATCTTAGGTACAAAGGTAGCGCGGTACATATCTTAGTTAAAAGTTTGACATTACAGTTCTTCTTAGTATAAAGTAGAAAAATAAAGATATAAAATTCAGAGTTCAGCATCACAGCCCTTTTCTAACCATGGTTCAACAGACGCATCGCACTAACCTTTCCCCACATGGGCACGATCACTCCCCTTCGCTGACGTCTCATCACCAACTGCCAGAGTCTGCTTGGACTCACCAATCACCTCACCATCCATCGCCATCTGTGTTCACCAATCACCTCACCATCCATCGCCATCCGTGTTCACCAATCACCTCACCATCTATCACCATCCGTGTTCACCAATCACCTCACCATCCATTGCCATCCGTGTTCACCAGTCAACTCACCACCAATCGCCATCCGTGTTCACCAATTACCTCACCACCGACTGCTCCGACCTTGAGGATGCTGTAATGTCACCAGTTGCTCAGTGTCCACACGGCCCACCAGCTGCCTCATCGCCGAGACCAGCAGCCAGTTCTGGGTCCCATTGAGGAATTAAAATGCAGAGGGGTCAGTTCCATGCTTTTCTTCTCTTTCAGGACACATGGGGACTCAAGGGTTAAAACATTCCACTGCCATAGGATTTACTGCAGTATCAACTGAAGGCCTGTACTCTTACAATACAGACAGAACATCTCAGTAGTGGAGAAGGCTGACTGTATCTCAGAAATAGAGCCTAGTGGATCCCCCTTGGAGCCCCAGACAGACTTATTTGCCCTTTCCAGATAAGACTGATAGTCTTGGCCACAACCCTGTTAAACTGCCTCCTGCTCCCATTGACTTACTTCCCCTCCATATTAGCATAGATATGTGAATCCTTCCTTTACAGCAAACAAAACCCTTCTGCCTCAATCTCTTCCCATCAACACATAATCATGAAGAATGTGATAATCAGTTTCTGTAATCTATTCACACGTTATCACAGGACATTGACATTCATCAAGCTTTGTAAATTCATAATTACCTATGTGATGCCAATTGCCCATGTGACTGATAAACCTTTTGTTTACTTCCTATAAAATCTACTGTCTCTGTGTGTAGGGCAGAGCTTTGAGAAGAAGTGTCACCACAAGTAGACACACAGCTACTTTGGAGACGCTTTGAATCTCTCACCGGCTGTCTGATAATAAAGCTACTGCTGTTGCACGGATAACTTGTGTCGTCCGGATTTGTGGAATATAATAGACATCAATACCAGCACCTGCCACGTTCTGGACCCCAACATGGCCACCTCTGTGACCGAGGTCTTTCCAGTAGATAAGTCATATAATGATATCAATTCCAGAATCTTGCTCTTGGTCTGTTTAAGGTTAGCACAAAGGAAAATTGAATTATAGCTCAGAACTGTTTTCTACAATTTTGATACCCCACACATTGAAATGATGTATTTGTGCCTATCATTATACTTTTAGCACTGTGTACAAATGTCCAGTTTTGCTGTCTTTACAAAAGTGGAATGTAACAATTAAAAATAAAACCAAAGAAGGGAAGATGGGAGAGAACGAGGAACACTGTATGCAGCTGCATTCAGTGAATTACAGCGCTGGCAGCACTGTGATTTGTTTCAGTTACCTTGGCTGCAAAGGAGAAAAATCAGCCAACATTCTGCACTGTAGCTATTATCCAGGGATTCTTGCTGAAGGCATTGCTAACTATATGTAGGGTAAGGACAGAATTGAGTAGCCAGCTGTGATCTCTGAATGGTTGACAGTACTCCTAGTGTTGGGCGAGACGCTGAAACTCAATGCCCTATTAACAAACAAAATGTTCGAGAGGCTTAATGGAAAATATCTAGCGGGATACATGAGTTGTTGTGGGACCATGTCCCAGAGGAATCGGGGAAAGGAGGAATAACGGTAAGGAAAACTGAAATAACTATACACCATCTGAGATCATTGGGTGCATTTTTAAAAGGATTTTTCTGCATGTTCTCTGTAAGCTCACTTGGAAGAGCCACAAAAACATTGTGTTCCCAGAGTCTTCATGCCTTTCCTGCAAAGTCATAAGTACAAGTGGGAACATCTCAACGATACATCACATTTTGAGTTAAATAAATAAATACAATAAAGGTGTACATTTTGAACATCAGTATTTATTTATAAGATGTAGTTCATCATATAAGCAATAAAGTAGAGATGTAATAAAAAATATTTACAGACTATCATTTTGATTTAGGTAAACAGAAGTATGAATGGATACAACTGCATTCTTCTGTGATTTTTGTCCCATTAAATTACATTCCTCAGATCCAGAAGCTTACGGGAACTGTTGAAATAACTCAGATTGTTTATTCAACTGTTGGATTTCACATCCAAACAAAGAACAATGTTAACTTGGGTTTGGAAATAATTAAGTACATGAAGGTCATCTGAGGTTCATGTGAAAGTACTGCAACTGTTTCCTGTTAAAACCCCAAGAAGAGCAGAGTGTCCAATGTCTGTAATATTTGTGAAAGTAAGCGAAACATTCGTGGATAAGTCTTGGAACGCTATTACATTTCCTTCTGTTCTTACAATTTAAAGTATTTCATAATGTCAGTGGAAGAAGGAACAAGAATTTACAGCTCAAAGTTCTGTAGGAGATGTCAAAACAGGAAAATCCAAGTCATTTTTTTTAACATATCCATCCTAACCTTTCTCGTATCCTGCTGTATGAAGGATAAAATAGGAATATTAAAATCTCAGCCCATTAAGAGTCTCTAACATTTTGTTTGTCAAGGTCACTTTATCCTTTCAATTCCATTCTGCTTTGCTCTCCATACTGTTTAATTAAATTCTCATCATATTTCGCTCACAACATTCTCCCCTGGGTTTCATTCAACTGCTTCATATGATTTTATTACCCTCCTTTGTTGATTTACCAGATTTGCCTGTAATAAAAAATAGTCATTCTCTCAACAATTTGATCAATTCTCTTTGTTATTTTAAATGATTGAACTAGAGCACAATTAAAGTTTTCTCTTGTTAACAGAGCTGAAAAATGTGTTGCTGGAAAAGCGCAGCAGGTCAGGCAGCATCCAAGGAGCAGCATGAGCCCTTCTTCAGGAATGAGGAAAGTGTGCCCAGCAGGCTAAGATAAAAAGTAGGGAGGAGGGACTTGGGGGAGGGGTGTTGGAAATGTGATAGTTGGAAGGAGGTTAAGGTGAGGGTGATAGACCGGAGTGGGGGTGGAGAGGTCAGGAAGAAGATTGCAGGTTAGGAAGGTGGTGCTGAGTTCTGAGTTCTACAAAGACCGCAATTTCCCCCCAGATGTGGTCAATGATGCCCTCCACCACATCTCCTCCACTTCCCACTCCTCCGCCCTTGAGCCCCGCCCCTCCAATCGCCATCAGGACAGAACCCCACTGGTTCTCACCTACCACCCCACCAACCTCCATATACATCATATCATCCGTCATCATTTCCACCACCTCCAAACCGACCCCATCACCAGGGATATATTTCCCTCCCCTCCCCTATCAGCGTTCCGTAAAGACCACTCCCTCCATGACTCCCTCGTCAGGTCCACACCCCCCACCAACCCAACCTCCACTCCTGGCACCTTCCCCTGCAACCACAAGAAATGCAAAACTTGTGCCCGCACCTCCCCCCTTTCTTCCCTCCAAGGCCCCAAGGGATCCTTCCATATCCGCCACAAATTCACCTGCACCTCCACACACATCATTTACTGCATCCACTGCACCCTATGTGGCCTCCTCTATATTGGGGAGACAGGCCGCCTACTTGCGGAACATTTCAGAGAACACCTCTAGGACACCCGGACCAACCAACCCAACCACCCCGTGGCTCAACACTTCAACTCCCCCTCCCACTCCACCAAGGACATGCAGGCCCTTGGACTCCTCCATCGCCAGATCATAGCAACACGATGGCTGGAGGAAAAGTGCCTCATCTTCCGCCTAGGAACCCACCAACCTCAAGGGATGAACTCAGATTTCTCCAGTTTCCTCATTTCCCCTCCCCCCACCTTGTCTCAGTCGATTCCCTCGAACTCAGCACCACCCTCCTAACCTGCAATTTTCTTCCTGACCTCTCCGCCCCCACCTCACTCCGGCCTATCACCCTCACCTTGACCTCCTTCCACCTACCACATTTCCATCACCCCTCCCCCAAGTCCCTCCTCCCTACCTTTTATCTTAGCCTGCTGGACACACTTTCCTCATTCCTGATGAAGGGCTTGTGCCCGAAACGTTGAATTTCCTGTTCCTTAGATGCTGCCTGACCTGCTGCGCTTTAACCAGCAACACATTTTCAGCTCCGATCTCCAGCATCTGCAGACCTCACTTTTCACTGGGATGGCTAGATGCC
Organism: Hemiscyllium ocellatum; assembly: GCF_020745735.1. Lineage (NCBI taxonomy): Eukaryota > Metazoa > Chordata > Chondrichthyes > Orectolobiformes > Hemiscylliidae > Hemiscyllium > Hemiscyllium ocellatum. The sequence continues at coordinate 84,604,163 of NC_083405.1, read as the reverse complement.
TATTATGGGCAGTTTGAGATGGGTAGTTGCCCCTTTTGAGCAGGGGGTGAGTTCACCTATTCAGCACCGTTGGCACTTTATGTGTTGGTTTGTTTTTTGGTTTTTATTGTTTTTAGTCTTTGATAGGTTTGTAGGTTTGTTAAATGTAGTGGTTTTACTTTATGTAGTTTTTATGTTTGCTGGATCATGTGACACTGAGGCTGAGCGATTTGTGGTTTGAGTTCCTACTCTCTGGAATTTGAATGTTACTGCAAAAGGCTATGGCTAATAACTTGATTAAATGATGTACCTGGAATATCAAGGTAAGTCACTCACTAGTTAAGAGGAAGAAGGTAGTTTTGAGGCTTAGAAAGGAGAAGGTGGATGTTGCTTTATTACGGGAGATACACTTGGATGCCAAGGAGCATTTAAACTACAGCAGAATAGCTTTGATCAGGTTTACTTTTCATCATTTATTACCAGAAATAGGGGAGTGGCTATATTGGTTAGGAGGAATCTCCCATTTAAGTTACGAGAGTGTATTAAAGACACTCACGGGAGATTTGTAATTCTTAAAGGCTTGATAAATGGGGAAGAATACAGTGTTTTAAATGTTTATTGCCCACCAGCTCATCCCCTCAAATTTTTGGTAGATGTGTTCTCCAAGTTGATCAGTCTTGAGTCCCAGTATATGATTGTAGGGGGAGATTTCAACTGTCTCATGGATCCCACAGTAGACAGATTTCCCAAAGGCCCCTCGATACCCTCTTCCACATGTCCCAAGTGCAAGGTTGGTATGAGTACTCCTAGTTGAAAATGTGTTGCTGGTCAAAGCACAGCAGGTCAGGCAGCATCCAAGGAACAGGAAATTCGACGTTTCGGACCAGAGCCCTTCATCAGGAAGGGTACTCCTACTCATTGTCTCTGGTCCTGTGATAGGCTTCAAACATACTGGAGTGCTATGACAGGAGTAGTGGAGAGGATTTTGGGTGTAAGGGTGGAGAAGGACCCGATCTGTCTTCTTCTGGGCCTGCCCAGTATGTTCCTTGCAGGTGCGCATAAGAAAAAAACTTTTCAATATCCTAATTTTTTGCACAAGAAAGAATATCTTGCCAGGTTGGGTATCCGAAAACTCCCTGGGCCTGTCAGGTTGGAGTATGTTCCCTTGGATTTTCTCACAAGTATGATACACCACAAAACTGAGAACTTTTATTAGACATGGCAGCCCTTTTTGGAATACCTGGACACAGATTTATCTGCAACGCTAACAAGGGCTTTTATATAACCGTAACGATTGTGTTTCATGAGTTTGATATCCAGGGAGGAGGAACTGTAAATGTATGAGTGTCTTTTTTGGCTGAGTTGAGTTGCTATTGCTTATTAGTTTGCTGTTGGTTATTATTTATTTATTTAGTTTAATAGTTCATTGGTTTTTTAATTCTATATTTTTCTCTATATATTTATACATTTGTACATGAGGGTGGGTTGGGTTTTTTAACCTTTTTTTCTTGTTTTCCTTTTGTACTGTTTTGCATTTGTTGTAATATTTAAAAATCTATTTTTTTCAATAAAAAAATATTTTAAAAAACGGATAGGTGCTGTGGAGATATCAGTCCAGGAGCTGGGTCAATGTTTCTTGCGTTGAGGCAAAAGGGAGAGATTGAGTATGATGCAGGAAGGTGGAAGAACAGTTAGTGGCGTTCAGAACAAGAGAGGTGTTTAAAGTGAGTTAGTAGGAAATGCAGAGAGCAGAAAGGGTTACTAGTTTGGTGGGGGAGGTGTGTGAGAGCCATTGAGCCATTGTACATAATGCATGCAACTTTTAAGGAATGGTCACCCAACCAGAAACGTTATCTCTGATTTCTCTCCACAGATACTGACAGATCTGCTGAGCTTTTCCAGCCATTTCAAAAATTCTGTGATTGTCGACTTCACACAGTTTCCAGACTCTTAATTAAATTTATATCCTTCTGCCTATATCCGCATAATCTCACTGGTTTAAATTCTGCTAATAAGTTTAATATTTGGTAAGTTGTCAATTTTTGCTGAAAATTCATAGCCACAACATTAAATGTATCATCCTAAATGTTTTCCGTTGACTCCCAAAATAGTGCAATTGAAATTTTCAAACTTGACATTCCACAAATGCAGGATGACTTTCGTTTATTATTATGTACATGCCAAGTTATCATCTCTAAAATTTCCCCACCACTAATGTTAGCTTCTGATTACTTCCCCTTTTCTGATCTCAGGTATAATAGTTTGAATCCTCTAAACCTTTGACACTCTGTCCATAACTAATGAGGATTGGAGGACTGCAGCCAGAACTTTGGCAATTTTCAGCCTTTCTTTCTATCAGTAATTCAGAGCCCTCCTGCCCAGATTGCAAAATTAACCATTGAATCATAGAGTACAGAAGATGCCCTGATAAAACTACAGGTGCTTTATATCTGCACTAGTCCCACTTTGCCAAATCTGGCCCACAGCCCTGAGTACCTTAAGTACTGCTAAATTTTTATATACCTCTTCTTCATCAATCTTATCAATATTTCTGCTACACCTTTACCTACTGCTGCATTGGAAACACTTTTATTCAGTGTAATTGAATATGAAGACAATAAATCCCCATTTTAAGTTGCCTAAGCTTAGATGGTTCCACTTTAACATTAGTAAGGGTGGCATGGTAGCTCAGTGGTTAGCACTGCTGCCTTACAGTGTTGGGGGCCTGGGTTCAATTCTAGCCTCAGATAACTGTTCATGTGGAGTTTGCACATTTGCCCCATGTTGGTGTGGGCTTCATCCCAGAGTCCAGAGATGTGCAGATTAGATGAATTGCCCACTGCTCAGGGATGTGTCAGCTAGTTAGGGGGAAAATGTAGTGTAATAGAGGGGGGGGGTGGGTCTGGGGGGGATACTCTTTGGAGAGTTGATGTGGACTCGTTGGGCCAAATGATCTGTTTCTACAATGTAGAGATTCGATGACATTATATACATGTAGCATCAAGATCTCTGTTTTAGTTATGTTTCATGCTGGAGTTGGCATCGTGTCAAATGAGCTGGCTGGTAATATTTTGGAGTTGCTTCTTCCATTCACAACTTCTTCTGCTCCCTGAGACTCCTGCCTCCTGACTCTCCTACTCCACAATTCTGCCGCTCACCAACCATCCGGCCTCTTGACTTTCAAGCTCAATGCCCAATCCTGATTCTCGATTCTTCTGATCCCAGCTACAAATACCCCAACTGACCTGTTCTTCAAGCTCATTTTACAGCTCCCACTTACTCGCTATAGTATGCAAGGGCTCAGTACAAGGACAGCACAATGAAGGAAGCAAGTGAGGGAATGTGAGGAGCTCTGAGATGAGCATTTAGGAAGGGAACTGACAGACAGGAGAGGCAGCAATCTGGGGTGAGGGAGCAGACGTGGAAGGCTCAGGAAGCAGGAGATACAGGGAGTGGGAGGATCAGACAGGTGAAGAAAGACAGAATGGAAGGTTTGAGTTGTAAAAGGTTCGGAAATCAGGGAGGATCAACGAGCAGGAGGATCGGGGAAGGGGAGCATCAGGAGATTGGAGGATTGACAGACAAGGAGGATCAAGGATCAGGAAGACAGGGTAGTGGGAGAATTGGTAAACAGCAAAATTGGAATGCTGGGGAATCAAGGGGATCAGTGAGTGGGAGGACCACCATGCAACTGGATCAGGGAGGGGAAGAATCAGTGGCAATTACAGAAGGATTGAGAAATAGTGATGAAGAAAGAGGAGAATGGAAAGGATTGTGAATGGGAAAAGTGAGTAGCAGAAGGATCGGCAGATTTGAGGAGTAGAGGAATATGAAGCAGGGAGGATTGGGAATTGGGAGGATCAGGGAGGTGTAAGATGGAGGAATGGTTTTGAATTTATAGAATATCTTGTTTTAATTTTTTTCTGCTGCAAAGGCTGCCACAGATGTAGTGATTGTAACAAAGTCAGCCAGGTGGACCTCATACAAAATGAGTTCCCTGATTACAGCTGTTAACCTGGTTCAATCAGGAAGCCCTGGCTGACAGATATGAACAGGTGTGTCAGCCAGATGATACGTAGAGGGGCAGACAAAGAGCCAGAAGGCTGGTGGGCCGTCCTCAGCGCTGTCGCCCCGGGCAGGTACAGTGGTGGGCTATCCTAGAGGTAACCTGAAGGTGCAAAGGGTGGTTAGGGAAGACGGAAGGTAGGTAGGCTGTCCTGACGCTGTTGTCGTGGGGTGGAGGTTGCTGGGAAAACAGGAGGGGCTGTCCTAGAGGTGGCCGGAAGGTGTGTCAGGGCAGATCGAGAACTGGAAGGGGCATGGTGCAGACCAAGAGCCGGAAGGAGTGTATGTGCAGGCTGCCTTAGAGTGGCCGGAAGGTAGGAGGGAGAAGTGGTTTGCTGGGTTGCTGGGCAGGGGTCTGTATTCAATGCACTGATTTTTATCTAATTGGACTGTCTTGTATTTATTTGTTACTGTTACTGTTTTGTGATGACTGAAACCTGATTGAACGGTGGGGTTTGGGGTCTGGCTTTGCCGATCCTCTCCCCTGTAAATTACTGTTTCTTGTAGATGGCGGTTCAAGTTAACTGTGTTTGCTTGTAATTTTTACTGGTTAATAAAATTTTTAAAAGTAAACAACAGTGTCAGGAGTTCTATTCACTCTGAGAGCTGGCTCTGAGGGAGCTGGATCAGTGTCAAGGACTCGACATGTATAAATAAATGGTGACTTGGTGACTGGCTTCTGTGGAGTTATTTCAACAGAAACTAACTATCCTCTTTATAATTCCATTTAAAGTTGCACTTTCAGGAATACAAATGCAGTTCATGTTCTCAGTGTATAGACATTTATTGCCAATTATCAATGAGTTTTAACAAGCTCTTTATGCTGTTTTGCTGTCAATGGAGATCTATTGGCACAATAATAATTTTAAAACAGTGTTGAACCATCATTCTAATTTAATAATTCAGTCCAAACAAATACGCTGGAGTTAAACACCTATGTTGCCTGTTGGAACTGGCTCCTGAGCACACCCATTTTCTTCCGTGGGTTTAATCTGTCCCCACACTGGCATATGCACTCCTCCCACAGTCTGCACTCCCCTTTTTCCCTGAGTAAAATACCCAAGAAATGACTGCAGAGCCACCTAGTGTTCACTCCCAAAATGAACAGAAGGGCTTTTGATGGTGAGTGCCATCCAGTGGTCCATTAACGCAGGTTATGATTAAATAAATCAATGAAAATTTTTTAAAAATTTATCAAAAAACTTTTCTTTACAAAATTAGAAAGTTACAAAAATATGAAAATTTGGCATCATAACATCAAAAACAACATAAACAATAAACCAACTACTATACTACTTTACAAAAGAAATCAAAACTACGGGTGGCACAGTGGATAGCACTGCTGCCTCACAGCGCCAGAGACCCATGTTTGATTCCCGCCTCAGGTGACTCTCCGTGTGGAGTTTGCGCATTGTCTGTGTGGGTTTCCTCCCACAATCCAAAAATGTGCTGGTTAGGTGAATTGGCCATGCTAAATTGCCCGTAGTGTTAGGTGAAGGGGTAAATGTAGGGTAATGGGTCTGGGTGGGTTGCACTTCGGTGGGTTGATGTGGACTTGTTGGGCCAAAGGGCCTGTTTCCACGCTGTAAGTAATCTAATCTACACTTACTACAAATCAATAAATAAGTAACACTGCTCCACGCAACAAGACCATAGCTCCAACCTTTGAGAGCATCAACTATTAAACCCACATTTGTTTGAAATTCTTCCTCTCATGGCATTAGATTTATCAGACCAAACCATCATGGCGAGACAAAAACCCTAATCAAAATGGTGGACAGATCTGCTTCCAAATAATTCAAAAAGGGTGCCATGTCTTGTAAACATTGTCCATTTTCTGGTGCACCATGTTTGCCAGAAAGTCTAAAGGAATATGTTCCATAATTAACTTACACCACCCCAACAACTCAATTCAATTGTAACCAACTGAATGCTGAAGTTATTTGCAAATCCTGAAGCTATTACAACATCCATGACAAATCCCTTTAGACTTCTTGCCAATGGCGTTTATACTGTAAACAAGAGTGTTTCAACTTTATACAATGGCATTAGTGCTTGAAAATGTAAGTTTATAAATTGAGGAATGAATATGCCCAACTGAATCTCTCTTACATTTGAATTCCTAGACTGAACAATGGACTCACAACCCACAATTTCACACAAAAGTATTTCTGATTTGAGAAGGAGTGAAGTCTAACAGTAAGGTTTTAAAACATCTCTCATGAAACAGCAAGACACGAGGAGGTTATATATATATTATCAGATCAGCTTTCTGTTTGTACAGCTTTCCTGTTCACTGGAAATTAACCTGAATGACTCATTTCACTTTATGGTCCAAAGTCAGAATAATTCCCCTTGCCTAGTGGAAAAATGATCAGGATAAGTGACTCCTGTTGGAGTCAGAAGGCTGAAATTTTGATCAGAAGAGTATTATGGCCTCAGGTGAGAATCTGATATACTGGGTCTGTTATGTAATTACCAAGAGAAATCATAGAATATCACTCTAGGAAAGTAACAAGGAACTTTTTTTAAATTAATTCACAGGATGTGAGTGTTGCTGGCAGGAGTAGCATTTACTGCCCACCCCTGATTGTCCTTGAGAAGGTGGTGATGAGCTATCTTCTTGAACCATAGCAATCATGTCCTGTACCTAGATCCGTGTACTGTTTGGGGACAATACCTGGATTTTGACCCAGCAACATTGAAGGAACAGCTACACATTTCCAAGTCAGAATGGTGAGAGTATTGGGAGGTGAACTTGGAAGTAGAGGTCTTCTCATGTACCTACTAGATGAGATTGCTCGTGGGTTTGGAATTTCAGATAGAAACACTTCAAATGGAGAGATGCAAAACTGTACTGTATTTCATGTTTTTGCAGCGATAATAGTGGCCAATGACCAACTCATCAGAAACCATCCTACAAGGGTTATATCCCTGAAAGTGGATGAGACGTAAGAACAGGTCTGGATGAAAGGTATGTTTGCATTTTCCTCTTCCAGGACACAAGAAAACAAGTTAAAAATGACTTCAACCTGGGGCTGTGAGTACTAGTCTGATGCTGTCACTTTTTTGGGCTGTTGTGTACTGCTAAGACCAGAGCTGAAAAGCATACCCACCTGTTTCATCCCTTCCTTCCTTACCATCTAAGGCCCCAGACACATCTTCCAGGTGAAGCAGCAATTTACCTGCACATCAATCAATCTAGTCTCCTGTATTCCCTGTTCACAATGTGGTCTGCTCTATATGGGGGGACAAAATGGAGACTGGGTGACTGCTTTTCAGAACTGTCTATCCGCAAAAATGTTCCCAAGCTTCCAGTTAGCTGCAGCTTCAACACACCACCATGTTCCCACGCCAACATTTCTGTCTCAGACTTGTTTCAGTATTCCAGCACACCTCAGCACAAGCTCAAAGAACAGCATCTCATCTTCTGCTTGGGGACCCTGCGAACCCCAGCACTCAACACAGAGCTCAATAATCTTTTAGCCTGATTCAATAATCTTATAGCCTGATTCCACACTTCCATGTTTTTTACCCACCCCACACCCAGCCCTGTTATGACTTTGGTTGCTTTTAACATGGTCACACACTCTCACATATTCATAGGCCTATCAATACATTAAATGAGTTGCATTCAGTACAGCTCACCCATTTTCATCTACTCTCAGGTCTTTTTAACATGTATTTAGCTTTTCTTCTATCCTGGCCTGTTAACCATAATCTCTTTGTTGAACTACATCATTCAATCTCCTTCTGGGCTCCATCTCCATCTATCTGCTCTCACCTCCTCTACCCCCACACACTAACACCCCACACCCACTTCCTCTTCAGCATAAATATCACTTTTTCCAGCTGCTAACAGTTCTGATGCAGAGCCACTGGACTTGAAATGTTAACTCATCTTTCTTTCTGAAGATGCTGCCAGACCTGCTGAGTTTCTCCAACAATTTATGTTGTTGTTGCACTAAGCGACTCTATGTTTTCGGATAACAAAGGAGTCTCTTTAACTTGCTGAGGGTGAGTGGCTTGGAGGGGAACTTGCAGGTGGTGGTGTTCCCATGTATCCACTGTCCTTGTCCTTCCAGATGGAAGGGATCTGGATTTAGAAATTGTTAACTTAGAATTTTTGATGAATTTCTGCAGTTCATCTTGCAGGCTCATCACACTGCTGCTACTGAGCATCACTGGTGGATGGAGTAAATATTTGTGGATGCGGTGCCAATCAAGTGGGCTGCTTTGTCCTGGATGGTGTCAAACTTCTTGAGTGTTGTTGGAGCTACACCCATCCCAACAAGTCTTTTTCTGGTGGGCAGGGGAGATCAAAAATAGAGGGCATATTTTTTAAGTTGAGAGGAGAAAGATTTTAAAGGAACCCGAGGAGCAACATTTTCACACAGAGGGTGTCCAGGGGACTATCAGATGAAGTGGTAGATGCAGGTACAGTTATAACATTTAAAAAACCTTTGGAAAGGTACATGAATAGGAAAGGTTTAGAGTAATATGATTAGATTAGATTTGATTCCGTACAGTGTGGAGACAGGCCCTTCGGCCCAACAGGTCCACACTGACCTTCCAAATAGTAACTCACCCAGACCCATTACCCTCTGACTAGCGCACCTAACATGTTTTTTTTAGATGGGCTAACCACAGGCAAATGGGATGAGTTGAGTTTGGGAAATTTGGTCAGCATGGACGAATTGAACCAAATGGTCAGTTTCCATGCTGTATGACTCTATGACTATTTCCACAATCTTATCATTCTTGCTAAAGTATGATGTGTAAAACAAATGCAATTCTCTAGGTGAGGCCTGACCTGTGATTTTTCCTCTATGACCTCGATTTGTCCTTTATGTTTCTATTGATTATGTTAATGATCTCCTATTTGCAAAATTGCCTTATAAAATAGGACGTATGGTTAGAGAGTTTGCAGATGACACCAACATTGGAAGTGTAGTGGACAGTGAAGAAGGTTTCCTCAGAGTACAACAGGATTTTGATCAGATGGGCCAATAGGCCAGAGAGTGACAGCTGGAGTTTAATTTAGATCATTTCGATAAATGTAAGGTGCTGCATTTTGGAAAAGCAAATCAGGGGAGGACTTATACACTGAATGGTAAGGTTCTGGGGAGTGTTGCTGAACAAAAAGAGTGCAGGTTCATAGTTTCTTAAAAATGGAATCCCAGCTAGACAGAGTAATGAAGAAGCTGTTTGGTACACTTGCCTTATTGGTCAGTGCATTGAGTATAGGAGTTGGAAGGTCATATTGTGGCTGTACAGTACATTGGTTAGGCCACTTTTGGAAAACTGCATTCAAGTCTGGTCTCCCTGCTATAGGAAGAATGTTGTGAAATTTGAAAAGGTTCAGAAACGATTTACAAGGATGTTGCTAGGGCTGAAGGATTTGAACTATAGGGAGAGGCTGAATAGGCTGGGACTGTTTTCCCTGGAGCGTCGGAGGCTGAGGGGTGAACTTTTAAGGGTTTATAAAATCATGAAGGACATGGATAGGGTGAATAGACAAGGCCTTTGCCCCAGGTTTGGGTAGTCCAAGACTAGAGGGCATACGTTTAGACGAAAGTGAGGACTGCAGATGCTGGAGATTAGAGTCTAGATTAGAATGGTGATGGAAAAGCACAGCAGGTCAGGCAGCATCTGAAGCGCTGGAAAATTGACGTTTTGGGCAGGAGCCCTACATCAGGAAAGGTTTAGGGTGAGTGGGGAAAGATTTAAAAGGGACCTAAGGGGCAACTTTTTCATGCAGAGAGTGGTACATGTAAGGAATGAACTACCAGAGAAAGTGGTGGAGGCTAGTACAATTACAGCATTTAAAAGGCATCTGGATGGGTATATGAATAAGAAGAGTTTAGAGGGATAGGGGCCAAGTGTTGGCAAATGGGACTAGATTTATTTAGGATATCAGACCGGCATGGACGAGTTGGACTGAAAGGTCTGTTTCCGTGCTATACAGCTCTATGACTGTATGACTCTATAAACTGTCTTGCCACCTTCAAATATTTGTGCATCTGAACCAGCAGGTTTGTCTGGCCATGTGCCTCTTAACAAAAGTATTATTTAGTCGATATTACCTCTCCTCATTGTGCCTTTAAACATCATTACTTCACACTTCAACTGTCGTGTGATTGCTAATTTTAACAGTCTATCTTCTCTTGAAGTCAATATTTCTCCTGTTTAGTACTTTTCTGAATTCCGTATCATGTGCACACTTTGAAATTATGACCCTTTTAATAACATCCAGGCTAAAACATATCAAAAGAAGTTGTCTGCTAATTCCAATTTCTAGGGACACCTATGTGTTCTTGCCTCGAGTCTGAAAAACCTTGTTTGTCACTACTATGTTCTCTTGGTCTTCAGCCAGTTTTATATCCATAGTACCAATACCTCTTCGATCACTTCAATTCTGCCAGAGAATTTATTAAAATGTCCTTTGGCAAATGGCTTCAAAGAGACATCAACCACATGAACTTGATCAACCCTCTCAAAGAACTCAACCAAGTTTATCAGAAATACTTACGTGTTTGAAGATGAAGAATAAAAGGAAATAAGGAACATACCCAGTGACAATGAATGGTGATATTTTTCTGATCAGAACGCTATGTGGCATGGAGGGGAACATGGTGGTATCGCTATGCATATTCTGACTTTGTTCTTCTGGGGGGTCGAGTTTACATATTTGGAAGCTGTTGTTGAAGGACCCTTGGTGTGTTGTGACAATGCATCTTATACTTGCTATAAAACTAGCAGCCACTGTGTGCCAGGGCTAATGTAAACGAATGTTCAGGTGTGTCAATCAAGTCGGCTGCTTTGTCCTGGTGGCGTCAAGCTCCTTGTGTGTTGTTGGAGTGGCATTTATTCAGACAAAATATATTCCATTACACTCCTGACGTGTGCATTTCAGATGGCGGATCAGCTTTGAAAATTCTGATCCCTATTACTTGCTGCTGAATTCACAATGTTTGACCTGCTTTGACAGCTATGGTACTTACGGGAATGTACCAGTTCCATATCTCATTCTTCACAAGATTAATGATGAGGTTGAACAATGTAATGTCCAATTTCTGTTAGAAATAAACATTTTCTGGCACTTGTTTGGTACAAGTATGCACTTAGCCCAGTTCTGAACATAGTGCAGGCTTTGTTGCATGGATAAAGTTGGAAGACATCTGATTATGTTTTTGTTTCTATGTAATGATGTAGATCGCACTAAGATTTTAAATTCCTATTTATTCTGAAGGCTTCATTCTCAATCTGTTATTGAGGATTTCAGTTTTGAAGGATTGTAGGAAAATGTATTTATTTCATGTTTTCTGAAGATGCCTGGAATTCTTTTGTAAAAAGGGACACCGCCAGAGTTTTTTTAAACAGGGTACTTCATGGAAAAAATATGATTTTAGCTAATTGTTTGCTGCATGTCATCTGAGAGGATTTTATGGTCTTTCTGTTTGAAAAGTGCTTCAGGGTTGTTAGAAATTTCGACTTTCAGTTGAGGAGAAAGTTGCTGAAGATCAGGCTGCTCAGCAATCTTAGTTTTGAAGTGGCATTGTTGTGATTGCAATGTGCAAGCTAATTGTCGCCTTGAAAAGTGACTGTAAGACTTCTCGATCATGTGTTACCTGAGCAAGCTGTGTCTGCCAAGACTCCAGAGAGAAGTGTTATATCTAGGGACATGTTTTGGTGAGACAGAATACCAGGCTGATAATCATGTGAACATTCCACATCTTACCCTTTTGCTTCTTTAAAGAACTAACCCATATTGGCCAAAGTGCTTTTCTTCTCCAAAGAAAGATTCTGCAGAGAAAAATCAGAACTTTTGCCACTTTATTTGGTGAGTGGTGCATGCTGGGTTAGTTAGGAAAGTAGAACTGCATGATTTCATATTATGAACAATGTGTGTTAACCAGTTCTGTATTTTCATTGAATAAGGTTTGTTTTATAATAAATCAATTATTTTGTGTTTATTAGAGAAACCTAATTGATAGATGCTTTTATTGTAAGTATAGTTGAGAGAAAGAAGATGACTAGCCACATCAAGAACTGGGTAAAATAATTCATTTTATGTTGTGACTGTGGAGTAGAGAAAGACAGGAGAGGAGAAAAGAAGAAGAAAGAGATAAAGAAAGCACTTCTGAGACAGGAAAAGGAAAAAGAAGGAATGTTTCTGTATTCAAGTCAGAATTTCAGGTGAGGGAGTAGAAAAGAGAAAAGCAATTAGAAAGGGAAAAGGAAGAGATGCAGGAGAATGAAAGTGAAAAAGAAAGAAAATACCTGCTTCAAAAGCTGGACTGGAAAATGAAGACTGCTTCAGACTCTGAGGGAAATGGTCAGTGGAGAATGATTTGAATTCAATGCAAGGTCAAGTGGGAAAATGTTTAACTTTGTTGCAGCCATTCCAAAGTTTGATAAAGGGGAGGTAAGAGTGATTTTTAATTCTTTTGAAAAGAAAGCCAAAAGAAAACTGGGTATAGATTATGCACAGCAAGCTAATGGGTAGAAACCATAATGTTTAAGCCTCACTTTCTGAGGAGGTTTCTTCAGACAATGAGGTGCCAATAACAGCTATTGTATGAGCAGAAATTTTGGAATATCCAGAAACAACCCTGATAGACTTGTATAGAATTTAAGATGATCAAGCAAAGGATAAGGCATTTTGTGTGCTTTCCTTTTTGGTCAGTGCATTGAGTATAGGAGTTTGGAGGTCATATTGCGGTTTTACAGGACATTGGTTTTTTTTTTAATAGATATTTTTATTAGAAATTTAACATTTTAACAAATTTATAAAAATAAACAAAACTCTCAAGTACAAACATTGATATATAAATAAATCTTAAATGTACAATAATCAAAATTTAACAAAAGAAAAATACCGAGAGAGAAAAAAACAAAACTCAATTAACTACTAATCTAACCTACAATTAGCTAGAGTGTATAATTGAGTCACTTACATTTTTCAAATAAGAGAAAGTGAGAGAAAAAAAAAGTGGGGGAGAAAAAAAAAACCCCAACAGTTAACATAGAAGTTGGATATTGAAATACTTGCTCGGAATGTGTTAACATCATATATAACAAAACCCATATTCGTGCGGGATTCCTCTCCCAAGGGGCCCCGGACCAGCCATGTTTGTAATCTCAATTAAATAAAAGCCCTTGTTAGGATAGCCAAAGTATCTATGTAAAAGGGCTGCCATATTTTATAAAATAATTCAGACTTTCGGTGCGCCATATTTATAAGGAAGTCAAGGGGAATACATTCCATAATTAATCTGTGCCAATTTGAAAATCCAGGGGAACCTTCAGCCACCCAGTTTACCAAAATATTTTTCCTTATATGGAAAGAGAGAACAGAAAATAGTCTCTTCCTATTTGACATTCCAGGTGCACCACTTAACCGACTAATCAACTATAATCATCCGGGTAAATCCGAGACCTCTCGGGAGGGGAAACCCTATCTAAAACATCCCGAGCATAGAGCATATAGAATTTACAAAAATAAAGATTCTCTAATACACTCATAACAGTACAATAAAAAGAAAACAATTTCTAAATAATAAAAAAAAATAAAACATATTTGAATGGAGATTATCCCCCTTGTTCCCAGGGGGTATCACTTCTTTTCCAACGGTCCATCATATCCTCTCCCAACCAGTGCCCCACCCTTGACCCAGGCGCTCCTTAATAGGATGAGGAGAATTCAGATATAATACAGAGCTAGAGTTAACAGTGAGCACCCTACCCCCACCCACACCTGAGTATATTTGGTAGTATTAATACCATGTATAAACATATATAACTATAAAATTACAACTTCAACAAATTATTATTAAATAGAATAATATAAAATAGCAAGGGAAAATAACCCCGCTCCTAGAGACAAAAGTAAAATGGAATAAGGTAACCACCTCTCCCCACCAATATTAACTAAACCCCCCGGCTTATATATATACATATATATACATACATGCATACACACATATATATACATACACACATACTTACATATAATAATAAAATAAAACAACCCTAAGGGGGGGAGAAAATCGTTAAATCGTTCCCCCCCGCCAAGATAATAATAAACAGCAAGATAAGAAAAAGAAAAGGGGGGGATATAAATCGGAGTGGGAAAAAGGCAAACCAACATACATTGTCTCTTATGATTTATTTAAAAGAGTCCAAAAATTCCTTAGCCTTTTCTGGAGATCTGAAATTATACCCGGATACTTCATGGTTAAAACATAGCGTCGCTGGGTAGCGTAAGAAGTATTGAATATTTAAGTCCCTTAAACACTTCTTCACCTCATCGAACACCTTCCTCCTTCGAGCCAGGGGAGAAGTCCTGAAATAACATGATCTTGGATCCTTTATAGATCATGGCTTGGGGATCTTTTCCAAGATTTCTAGAGGCATCTAGGAGTATCTGCCTCTCCCTATAGCTCTGCAGCTGGAACAGGACTGGGCGTGGGCACTGGTTCGAGCCAGGCCCGTGTATTGCGACCCGGTAGGCCCATTCTACCCACACCTGGCCTGATCCAGCCTCCAGATCTAAAAGTTGTGGCAGCCACTGTTCCAGGAATGCTGTGAGCTGGCCTTTCTCTTCCCGTTCGGGAAGGCCCAGCAAACGAATATTTTTTCGGCGACCTCGATTATCAAGGTCGTCAATGTAATTCTCTAAGGTCCGGACTCGCTGCTCGAGAGTCCGGACCTGATCCGCGGCCGATTGAGCTGCAGTCTCGGAGGTCGCGGCCTTTAACTCCGCCCCTCCGACTCGGCGCTTGAGTTCCTGGATGTCTCAGCCGTGCTTTTGCAGCTCGGCCGAGAGTGATTCCTATCGATTTCGGGGCTCCTCGATAAATGCATCAATCTTCGCGTCCAGCTTGGTGATCATCTCCACAAGGCTTGTTATCGTTGGTAAGTCCCCCGGGGCGGCTGTGGATGCCTCAGCTGCAGCTGGAGAGGATGGGGGAGGGGTTCCTGCTTGCTGAGAGCTGTGAGCTCTCCTCCCTTTAGTCATTTTTCCTAAGAGATCAGATTATTTAAATTTAATACTAATACTACTAAACAACTAATTATATTAAATAAAAGCTATTTTAGATGATTTGGTGAGTGTGGTGGGGGTGGGTGATCCACTTTGCCCAAGTCTTGGGAGGAGCACTGTAGACTCAGACTTGCTGGGTCGCCGCCATCTTGAATCCCCCTACAGGACATTGGTTAAGCCAGTTTTAGAATACTGCATTCAATTCTAGTCTCCCTGCTATAGGAAAGATGTTGTGAAACCTGAAAGTGTTCAGAAAAGATTTAGAAGGGTGTTGCCAAGGTTGGAGGGTTTGAGGAAGATTCGATTGGGGCTATTTTCCCTGGAACATTGGAGGCTGAGGGTTAACCTGACTGACTTTGCCACGATGTGTAGAATAAATTCTCTTCTAATTGTTGTCATGCCTTTCTAACAAGCTGTCCTTATTTTTCACTTTACACCCCACCCTCCCGGGTAGTTCCTGCTCAGGGGCTTGGACACCACTATTACAACTGACTTTTTGGCTCAATCATTTCTCATTTCTACCCAAATTGTTTCCACATCTTAGTTTCCTTAAGTTAGGTCATTCCTCTTTTTTGTGCTTATATGATCATTACATAACAGAGCCACTCAATCACAGCTTCATAGCTTCCAGTTATTCGATAATCTGTAATCTTGAAGATTCGGGTCCCAATCCATGTCATCCTGCAAGCCATGTTTCTGTAATGGCTATCAGATCATACTTATTCATTTCTATGAGCATTCTCAGTTAATCTGTTTTGGCTTGAATGCTACATGCGTTCAGATAAAGTCTTTAGTTTTATCATTACATTCTCATTGTAAATTCTAGTCTTACCTGTCAGTTGACTCTTAGTTTCATACTCTCTATATCACCCTGTCATGGTCTGTTTATTATTGCCATATTAGTGCCTCTCCCCTCAGCCTTGACGTAACTCTTTGAGTTGCTACATCTTTCCGAAGTTGATGCCTTTTCCCACTATTTCAGTTCAAGATCTTCTCTATTCCCTAGTTTTGCATTTGGCTAGGAAACCAGCCTCAGCATGATTCTGGTGGAGACTGTACAGATTATACTCTCCCTAGTGCTGCTGCCAGTGCCTCACAATCCTAAACTCATGTCTCCTACACTAGTCTCAGAGTACACCTTCATTTCACTAATCTGACTTGCTCAATGCCAATTACACATGGCTCATTTAATAATCCAAAGATTATCATTTCTGAGGTTTTGCTTCTTAGTCTAGTGCCTAGTTCCTTATATTGACTATACAGAGACCCCGTATTTGTTTTGACTGTGTTGTTGGCAATTACATGGGCTATAGCAATTGGATCCCTATCTGCCCCTCCAGCCTTAAGCTGGTATCCCAAACCTTGGCACTGTTCAGGCAATACAGCCTTCTGGACTCAGGTATAGTGTCATTCCCCCTCACTATATTAACCCTTACCACCGCCCCATTCCTTCATATTCGCCCCTCGAGTGGCTTTCTGTACCACAGAGCCATAATCAGTTAGCTCATACACCCTGCAGCCCTTACAGTCATCCAGACAAACTGAAAGAATATCAAACCTGTCGGACAATTGCAAAGGCTGAGGTTCCTGTCCTTTTGAGCATTCTTACCTGCCTCACTCATAATCGCACACTCCTGTGCCTCAACACTGACCAAATCAGAGCTGAAAAGGGGGTTTGATGCAAAAACACAGAAGGTCAGGCAGCACCTGAGGAGCAGGAGAGTCACAATTTCTAGCAGAAACTCTTCACCCGGAATGTGTCCAAATCAGACAATCCAACCCTAAGGGGTGTGACTGCCTTCTAAAACAAAGAATCCAAGTAAGTTTTTCCTTCTCTGATGCATCACAGCATCTGTGTTTCAGCTTCTGACTCATAAAGTCTGAGCTAAAGCTGCTCAATCATCAAATGCTTCCTGCAGACATGCTTACTCTGAGACAAAAAGAGGTATCCATGAACTCCAACATGTTACACCTCTGACACATCTCTTGCCCTACAATCTTTTACATGTTCTAAGGAACTACTTTACTATTTTCTTCAACATCTGTATTAGACTGATTTGGATAGACAGTCATACAGCCATACAGTACCGAAACAGTCCAACTTCTCTGCATTGACCAGACATCCCAATCTGACTGAGTGCCATTTGCCAGGCTTTGGTCCATATTCCTCTAACCCTTCCTCTTCATGTCTCCATCTAGCTGCCTTTTAAATGTTGTAATTGTGCCCAGCTCCAGCATTCCCTCTGGCAGCTTGTATCATAAACGCAACATCCTCTGCATGAAATAAAGTTGCCCTTCAGGTCCTTTTTACATTTTTCCCTTCTCACCTCAAATCTATGCCCTCTAGTTTTGGACTCCCCTCCCCTGGAAAAACAAAAAGACCTTGGCTATTCACCCTATCCATGCCATTGTGATTTCATAAACTTATATAAGGTCACCCCTAGTCTCTGACACTCCAGGATATTATTGTATTCACTTTTCGATAAATTATAAATAAAGTATATTTCTGAAATTAAACAAAAATCTGGGAAAAGATGTTTTATTGAGAGCGTCAAAAAATGATATTGGTGAGAGGAAGTATTTGATTGGGTGAGTATATTTCCAAGTCAGGACACTGAGTAGCTTGGAAGAGAACTTGCAGGCGGTGGTATTCCCATGTATCTGCTCTCCTCATCCTTCCAGATGGAAGTGGTTGAAGATTTGACAGATGCTGTCTAAGGATGTTTGGGAAATTTCTGTAGTTCACGTAGATAATACACATTGCTGCTACTGAGCATCAGTGGTGTAGGGACTAGGTGCTTCTGGATGTAGTGCCAACAAGGGGGTTGCTTTGTCCTAGATGGTGTCAAGCTTCTTGAGTGTTGTTGGAGCTGTCCCATTTAAGCAAGTAGGGAGTATTCCATCACACTCCTGACTTGTGCATTTTGGGGTTTGGAGAGTCAGGGGGTAAGTTACTTGCCACAGTATTCCTAGTGTCTGAGCTGCTTTTGAATCCACTTGTTTATATGATGAGTCCAATTGAATTTCTGGTCAATGGTAAGCCCTCAGGATGTTTATAGTGGGACATCATTGAATGCCAAGGGGGTGTGGTTAGATTGCCTCTTATTGGATATGATCATTACCTGGCAATTTTGTGCCATAAATGTTACTTGCTACTTGTCACCCCAAGCCCAAATATTGTCCGGATCTTGTTTCATCTGAATATGAACTTCTTCAGTATCTGAGGAGTTGCAAATGGTTCTGAACATTGTGCAATCGGTCAACATCCCCACAGCCGACCTTAGGATGGTGGGAAGGTGATTGAAGAAGCCACTGAAGATGATTGGGCCTGGGACATTACCCTGAGGAACTCCTGCAGAGTTGTCCTGAAGCTGAGATGACTGACCTCCAACAAACAAAACGATCTTCCTATGTGTCAGGTGTGGCTCCAAACATTGGAGAGTTTCTCCCCCATACCCATTGATTCCAGTTTTGCAAGGGCTCCTTGATGCTATACTTAATCAAATGTGGCCTTGACATCAAGGGCTGTCACACTCACCTCACTTCTGGAATTCAACTCTTTTGTTTGAACCAAGGCTCCAAAGAGGCCAGGAGCTGAGTGGCCCTGGCAGAATCCAAACTGTGCATCACTGAACAGGTTGTTGCTGAGCAGGTTCTTCTTGATAGTACCGTTGAGGACACCTTCTTTCGCATTACTGATGATTGAGAGTAGATTGATTGGGCAGTAATTGACCAGGAAGGATTTATCCTGCTTTTTGTCTACAGAATATACCTGGCCAACTTTCCACTTTGTTGGGTAGATGCTACTGCTGTAACTGTGCTGGAACAGTTTAGCTAGGGGAGCAGCAAGCTCTGAAGCACAAGTCTTCAGTACTATTGTCAAATGATGTTAGAGCCCATAGCCTTTGTATATCCAGTGCTTCCAACCATTTCTTGATAGCATTTGAAGTGAATAAAACTGGTTGAAGACTGGTCTCTCTAATGCTGGAACCACTGGAGGAGGCCGAGATGGATTATCCATTTTGCATTTCTGGGTGAAGATTGTTGCAAATACTTCAACCATATCTTTTGCACTGATGTGTTGGCCTCTTCCATCACTGAGGATGGAAATCTTCCTCCAATGTTGTTTAATTATCCATCACAATTCAAGACTGAATGTGGCAGAACTACAGAGCTGAGATCTGTTCTGTCACTCAGCTCTGCCTATCACTTACTGCTTATGCTGGTAGCTTCACCATGCTTGGTACTGCCCCTGATATGCTCTCCTGTGCTCTCCATTGAACCAGTGTTGATCCCCTGGCTTGATATTAAAGGTTAAGTCAGGTGCATGTTGGATCATGAGGTTGCAGATTGTGCTGGAGTACAATTCAGCTGCTGTTGATGGCCCACAGTGCCTCATGGATGCCCAGTCTTGAGTTACTAGATCTGTTTGAAGTCCATCCTATTTAGCGCAGTGATAGTGCCACATAACACAATGGAGGTTATTCTTAATGTGAAGGCTGGACTTCATCTCCACAAGGTCTGTGTGGTGGTCACTCATACTGATATTGTCATTGGCAGATGCATCTGCAGCCAGAAGATAGCTAAGGATGAGGTCAAGTATGTTTTTCCCTCTTGTTGGTTTCTTCACCATCTGCCACAGACCCAGTCTAGCAGTTATGCCCTTTAGGGCCTGACCAGTTTGATGAGTAGTGCTGCTGCTGAGCCACTCTTGGAGGTTGACATGGAACTCCCCGCCCAGAGTACATTTTGCACCCTTGCCACCTTCAGTGCTTTTTCCAAATGTTGTTCAACATGGAGGAGTACTGATTCAGCAGCCAAGGGCAGATGGCTCATAGCAATCAGCAGGAGATTTCCTTGTCCATGTTCAAATTGAGCTACTAGACTTCATGAGGCCCTGAATCAATGTTGAGGACTCCCAGGGCAACACCCGCCTGACTGTACACTACTGTGCTGCCACCTCTACTGGATATGTTCTCCAGGTAGGACAGGGATCCGGGGATGGTGATAGCAGTATCTGGAACATAGTCATACACATTGAAACATATCAGACAGAAAATGTCCGGCTGTCACTTGACCGGTCTGTGAGACAGCTCCACCAGTTTTGACACTAACCCCCAGACATAGATAAGGAGGGCTCTGCAGGATCAGCATGGCTGTTTCTGCCATTGTCTGTTCCAGTGAGTGGGTCAATGCCAGGTGGTCTGTCTGGTTGTTTGTGAGGACATTAGTGCAAATATCCAGAGAAGAAGGGCTCTACACTAATTAATGTCATTTGATTTTAAGGGCAATCTAAAGATTTAATTTTAAGCATTAAAGAATGGAAGGAGATCTCAAGGTCATAGTGTGCTCCTCCTGCTCTATGTGGGAAGTCAGGCACAATTCCAGTGCCTGAAAACAAACTGTGTGCAGGAAGTGTCTCCGCCTACAGCTCTTGGAACCCTAGATTTTGTAACTGGAGCGGTGGCTGGGAATGTGCAGCATCCACAAGGCTGAGAGGATTGGGAACAGCACTTAGAGAGAGGTGGCCACACCCCAGTTTAAGATTCCGTAGGCAGGGAGGGCAAGGATAACTATCAGGCAGAGTAAGGGGCATAGGCAGGTACTGCAGAAATCCCCTGTGGCCATTACCCTGCAAATCAAATATACTGTTCTGAATACAGTTGAGGGGGTTGTCTCTCAGAGGACAGGAGCAGCAGCCAAATTTATTGCATCATGGTTAGCTCTGTTGCATGGGAGAAGAGGAATAAGCATGGGATAGCTATAATAATAGGGGATTCCCACATAAGGGGAATAACTAGACATTTTTGTGCCCCCATTCCAACAAGACTTCAAGATTGTATGTTTCCTCCCAGCAATTAGAGTCAAAAATGTGGCTAAAGGACATTCTGAAGTGGGGAGGGTGAACAGCCACTGGTCGTGGTACACATCAGTACCAATGATATAGGTTAAAAAAAAGAGAGATGAGATCTTGAAAGGAGAATGAAAGGAGTTGGCAAGGAACTTAAAAAATGGGAGCTCAAAGATCAATCTCATAATTGCTACCAGTACCACATGCTAGTCATAGTAGAAATAGCAGAATATGTTGGATGAATAGGTGGCTGGAGAAATGGTGCAAGTGGTTTGAGATTCCTGTGGCTTTAGGACCAGTTCTGGAACAATTGCGAGCAGTATAAGCTGGATGGGATGATCCAAGAGCAAGTATTTGCTAATGTGGGGGGAGAGTTTAAACTAAAATGTCGGGGAATTGGGAATTTATACACAGAGACAAGAGAGAGGGGAACAAGAGGAAATATAAAAGCCAAGTGGGAAATAAGTAAAGTGATAGGTAGAGAATTCAAGGGCAAACAACAAACAGGGCTACAGTGCAAAATAAAGCAACAGTAATAATAATCTTAAAAAGATAAGCCTTAAGGCCTTGTGCCTTAATGCACAGAGCATTTGCATTAAAGCGGATGAATTAGTTGCACAAATAGATATAAATAGGTGTGTTGTACTTTGCATTATGGGGACGTGGGAGCAGGGTGACTAGGAATGGGGTCTGAACATCCAGTAGTATTCAGTTTTTAGGAAAAAGAAAGAGGAATAGGAAATGGGTACCATTGCTAATTAAAGGGGATATTAATGCAATAGCGAAGAAAGATATTAGCTTTGGTAAAATGGAATCGATATGGGTAGAACTTAAAAATACCAAGGTACAGAAAACGATAATGAGGATTGCACCTAGACCCCCAAACTATGGTGGTCATGTTGGGGAAGGCATTGAACAGAAAATTAGAGATGCAAACAATGAAGTATAACTGCAATCATGTACATTTTTAATCTGTATATAGATTGGACAAATCAAATCCGTAACAATGCTGTGCAGGAGGAACCTCGGAAGTGTGTCCAAGATGGTTTTCTATATCAATACATTGAGGAACAAACTACATAATAGGTCATCCTGATTAGATATTGCACAATGAAAAAGGACTATTTAGCAATCTAGCTGTGCAAGGCCCCTTGAGGAGAGTGACCATAATATGATAGAATTCTTCATTATGATGGAGACTGTTATAGTTGATTCTCAGACAAGAATCCTGATCTAAATAAAATAAACTATAATCTAAGAGGCACTAGCTAGCTATGCTAAATTGGGGAACACTACTTCAAGGGTTGATGGTGGATTGGCAATGACAAACATTCAAAGAGCACGTGGAGGAACTGTAATAATTATTTATTACTGTTCGGTATAAAAATAAGCAGGTGGACAGGTGGCCCAACCATGGCTAACTAGGGAAATTAATGAAAATATTAAATCTAAGGGAGGGACATACAAGATGGCCCTAAAAAGTAGCAGATTGAGGATTGGGAGCAGTTTAGATTTCAGCAAAGGAGAACAAAGCGATTGATTGACAGGGGAAACATAGAGTACAGGACGTTCTGCTATCATATACATTTCATTAATGCAAATTTGCGATACCATGATTGATGAATTGGGACACCGTTTCTAAAGCGCGAACTTTTAAAGCGTGTTGGCTGTAACGAGATTACATCACCAGCACTTTAAGCACTGTGGCTAAAGCATGATTTTCCTATAATGCAGGATTGCATAAGACGCAGCCATTGCATTATAGAAGAACTGACTGGACGAGAGTAAGTTTAGTCTGAACATACAAACTGATTGTGAAAACTCTGGTTGGTATGTGAAGGGAAAAAGATTAGTGAAGTTAAATGTAGTGAGCAAGAGAGGAAGTTATAATGGGGGTACAAAGAAATGGCAGACCACTTAGATAAATATTTTGGTTCTGTCTTCACAAGGGATAACACAAATATGTCCCTAAAATATTGGAGATTGCAAGGTCTAGTGGAAAGAAGGAACAGAAGGAAATCAATATTAGTAGGGAAATGGTGTCGGGAAATTGATGGGATTAAATTCTCAAGACCTGATAATCTACATCGCAGAGTAGTCAAAAAGTAGCCCTAGAAATAATTATTTATTACTGTTCGGCAAAAAAATAAACAGGTGGACAGGTGGCCCAACCATGGCTAACTAGGGAAATTAATGAAAATAGGGATGTTTTGATGATCAAGATTCTGTAGACTGTGGAACAGTGTCCTTGGATTGAGGGGTAGCTAATGTAACTTCACTACTTAAATTAAAGGGAATAACTGATCAGTTAACCTGATATCAATTGTAGAGAAAATATAGTTCATTATAAAAGAATTAATAGCGGAGCATTTGGCCAAATCTACAGAACTTTTTTGAGAATGTAAATAGTCGAGTTGATAAGGAGAAGCCAGGAGATATGGTTTACCTGGGCTTTCAGAAACTTTTTGGTAAGGTCCCACATAAGAGATTATTATATAAAAGTAAAGTGTATGGGATTGTGAGTTGTGTAAGAACAAAGGCAAGAACTAGTTGCAGACAGGAAGCAAAGAACTAGAATAAAAAATTTTTTTTCCGAATGATTAGTGGGTTACTGCAGGGATCAGTGCTTGGATCGCAACTATTCCCAATAGTTAGTGCAACAAATATTTATGAGACTGCTGAGATGGCAGGGCTGATATATCAAGACAGACTGGATCAGTTAGGACTTTATTCACTAGACCTCAAACGAATGAAAGAGATCTCATAGAAATCTATAAAATAAACATAGGAAAAATGTACCCTATGGCTAAGGAATCCAGAATCGGGTCACAGTCTAAACATATGGAGTAAACCATTTAGAACTGAGATGTAGAGAAATTTCTTCACCCAGAGAGTGGTAGAGCCTATGAAATTCTCTGTCACAATTGGGGCCAAAATATTGAACATTGTCAAGGAGTTAGATATATTTCTTAAGGCTAAAGGGCTAAAGGGATCAAAGGGTATAGGTGTAGCGAGAACAGGATGCTCAGTTGGATAATTAGCCATGACCATATTGAATGGCAAAGCAGGCTCAGATGGCTGAATGACCTGCTCATCCTCCTACTCTCTATATTTCAATTAAATCTCTACTCAATCTTCTCTTGTCTTACATCATATCTAATTTATATATTTTTGGGGATTTTTGAATTTTGAACTAGTAGCAGATGGGTTTTCTGTGTGTTTGATGATGAACTGGTAGGATTTTCTGTAGCCAGAATGGTTTTCAGTTTTATAATAGCCTGAGAAAGCTAGTTTAGAGAGTCTAATCAGAA
This sequence comes from Hemiscyllium ocellatum, assembly GCF_020745735.1. NCBI lineage: Eukaryota > Metazoa > Chordata > Chondrichthyes > Orectolobiformes > Hemiscylliidae > Hemiscyllium > Hemiscyllium ocellatum. The sequence continues at coordinate 84,579,910 of NC_083405.1, read as the reverse complement.
ATTGTTTATATTCGGGGATTTATGAGTGAACAAATTAAACAATATGGTAAAAGATTCAATAATTTTTGGGGAGCTTAGGGGAAACACTCAGAAACTTCTTAGTTTCAGTTTGAGGGAATTGTTTAAAATCTTGGCTGAAATTGGATGTGTAAAACAATTGCTCCTGAAAAATGGAGGTTGTTTAGACATGTTGGTGAATAGGTTAACTTAGAAAAAGACATTTTGCTGATTGTTCCAGACAAGAAATGCTTGGCTATAACTCTGAAGGAGTTATTTTAGCTGAGAATATCTAAACTCAGTTGTATTAAGCTTCCAGGGAGAGGCTATCAGGTTTTTGAGTTAGGGAATTGACGGCAGAATTAAATTAAGCCTTATAGATATGAAAGTAAAATGGGATTAATGGATTGTCGTCTACCATGCATTTTGAAATATTTTAAATCGTATTACAAGCAAACATATCTTTTCTGTGTTATCATCATTTCTTTTGCATAATAAACTTCTGTCTCATGGTTAAACTGCAGCATTGTATGTTCATGTTTCAGTGAAAGGCCATCTTCTTAAAACAAAGCCAGACTTCGCTTTGGGATGAGACGTATCAAGTGGGCTCCTAATAAGAAACTGGTCCCAACTTCTCCAAATCATCAACAGAACTGAAGTTCATCAGCCTTGGAAAGGTTCTCATGATTTTATTCTGCTCTCATTATTTAAGAAAGGTGACAAGGAAAAGCCAGGGAACTATAGACTGGTGAGTCTGACATCGACGGAGGGCAAATAGTTGGAGGGAATCCTGAGGGACAGGATTTACATGCATTTGGAAAGGCGAGAACTAATTAGGGATAGTTATCATGGCTTTGTGAGTGGGAAATCATGTCTCATGAACTTTATTGAATTTTTTGAAGAAATAATGAAGAGGATTGATGAGGGCAAGGTGGTGATGTGATCTATATGGACTTCAGTAAGGGGTTTGACAAGGTTCCCCATGGTAAACTGGTTAGCAAGGTTAGATCTCATGAAATACAGAGACAACTAGCCATTTGGATACAGAACTGGCTCAAAGGTAGAAGACAGAGGGTGATGGTGGAGGGTTGGTTTTCAGACTGGAGGCCTGTGACCAATAGAGTGCCACAAGGATCAGTGCAAGGTCCACTACTTTTCGTCATTTATATAAATGATTTGGATGTGAACATCGGAGGTATAGTTAGTAATTTTGCAGATGACACCAAAATTGGAGGTGTAGTGGACAGCGAAGAAGGTTACCTCAGATTAAAATGTGATCTTGATCAGATAGGCCAATGGGCTGAGGAGTGGCTGATGGAGTTTAATTTAGATAAATGTGAGGTGCTGCATTTTGGAAAGGCGAATCTTAGCAGGACTTACACACTTAATGGTAAGATCCTGGGGAGTATTGCTGAACAAAGAGACCTTGGAATGCAAGTTCATAGTTCCTTGAAAGTGGAATCCCAGATTTTGGGCGGCACGGTGGCACAGTGGTTAGCACTGCTGTCTCACAGCGCCTGAGATCCGGGTTCAATTCCCAACTCAGGCGACTTGACTGTGTGGAGTTTGCACGTTCTCCCCGTGTCTGTGTGGGTTTCCTCCGGGTGCTCCGGTTTCCTCTCACAGTCCAAAGATGTGCGGGTCAGGTGAATTGGCCATGCTAAATTGCCCATAGTGTTAGGTAAGGGGTAAATGTAGGGATATGGGTGGGTTGCGCTTCGGCGGGTCGGTGTGGACTTGTTGGGCCGAAGGGCCTGTTTCCACACTGTAAGTAATCTAATCTAATCTATAGATAGGATAGCGACGAAAGCATTAGAAGAATGCTTTCCTTTATTGGACAGAGCATTAAGTGTAGGAGTTGGGAGGTCATGTTACAGCTGTACAGGACATTGGCCACCTTTGGAATATTACGTGCAATTCCCATCTCCCTCCTATTGGAAGGATGCTATGAAACTTGAAAGGGTTCAGAAAAGATTTACAAGGATGTTGCTAGGGTTGGAGGATTTGACCTACAGGGAGAGGCTGAATAGGCTGGGGCTGTTTTCCCTGGAGTGTCAGAGGCTAAGGGGCGACCTTATTGAGATTTCTAAAATCACGAGAGGCATGAATAGGATAAACAGACAAGGTTTTTTTCCCTGGGGTGGGTGAGTCCAGAACTTGAGTGGATAGGTTTAAAGTGAGAGAGGAAAAATTTAAAAAGTACCTAAGGGGCAACTTTTTTAGAGAGAGTGTGGTGTGTGTATGGAATGAGCTGCCAGAGGGAGTGGAATAGGCTGGTACAATTACAACATTTAAAAGCATCTGGTTGGGTACATGAATAGGAAGGGTTGAGAGGGATATGGGCCAAGTGCTGGCAAATGGGACTAGATTAGGTTAGGATATCTGGTCGGCATGGACCGAAAGATCTGTCTGTGCTATACATCTCTATGACTCTATGACTCTCTCTAATGCCTTCACATTTTTCTGAAAGTGACTGCCCACAACTGAACCCAAAAATTCAATGAAGGGCAAGCCATTGCTTCATATACAAGTTCAATGTAACCTTCTTGTTCCTGGTCACAATGTCCGAATTGATAAAGCCAAGAATACTCAGTGTTAGAATGTGCTTGTACATTTTTATTTGTTTGTATTTTGCTACAAGGTGCCATCTTAAAGCACAGGAAAATAAATTGAAACAATAGAACACAAGGTCAGAAAAGTAAAGAAGTGGCATTCAACTTTACAGTCCTTTTTGTGAAACGCTCCATCATGGTCCATGGGCCGGGTGGCCAGCTACAAGTCTCCTTCGGTGCGCCACTGTCACCAGAACAGGATTGCAACTCTTCAGCGCCATTACGCCTCCACCAATGTCCCCACCACCGAGTCCTCACTGGATCTTGCTAATGCAACTGCCACCTGGGTACCACACCCAGCCCAAACTTGACTCTGTTGCCACCATGAGTCTGCTCTGCGTCCACCTCGCTGGTGCAGCCATTGCCGCCAGGACACATGCTGGGCCCAAGCTTGCCTACATGAATCTGCATAGGCACATGTCACCCAGAACCCAAATTTGCTGCTGCCACAGCAGCCATGAGTTGGCACTAAGACCACTTCAATGATGCAGAAGAGTTGGGCTTACTTGCCAACTACCACAAGTCCACACTGAACCCACTTGAATCAGCACTGGGCCCACTCATCACCAATGCCATTGCTGCGACCAAGTTCTTCAATAAGGTAAATACAGTCAGTTCTTCTGTAATGCAATGTTTCCATTCTTGTGTGCTCTTGCGTTATAGAAAAATCACAATTTAGAAGGAGAGGTTAAAGTGTTGCTGATGTAATCGTGTGACAGTGAACACATATTTTAAAAGTTTGCAACTTAGATATAGTGTCCCCAATTCATCAATCACATTACAGCAAATTCAGGTTGATGAAACACATATTATAGCAAAATGACCGGTAAAAGACAAAAACCGAGAAAAGAGAAAAAAATTGGAAAGGAAGCGAAAAGCTGTCCCACCACCATCTTGGATGGTTCCAAGAATCACACAAGGTTAGTTTGCAGGTGTAGAAAATGATTAGAAAGGCAAATAAGATGTTGTCATTTATTGCAAGGGAAATGGGACATAAAGATCAGACAAGAGGCTGTACTGGGTGTGGTTGAGACCACATAGAGAATATTGTATCAGTTTTGTTCCCCTTTTTTGAAAAAAATACATAAATGGTTTAGGGGCAGTTCAGAGCAAGTTCGTGCCTCGTTTCTGAGAAGAACCTCCTCTAAGGGTTGATCAAATTAGGCTTATATCCTACTGATTTTAGAGAAATGAGAGGCGATCTTGTTGAAACTTCTAAGATCTCAAAATATTGAATAGGATGGATACTGGGAGAACAATTGTACTTGTGTGGTGATTAAAACCAGGAGATATAGTTTAAGGTGAAGACATTGCCCCTTTAAAACAGAAATACGAGGTTCAAGGTGAGTGGCAAGACTTTTAGGGAGGATGTGAAGAAAATCATTTTTACCCAGACAGTGGTGACAATCTGGAATGTGCTCATAGAAGGATGGTCAAGGCAAATTGCCTAACATCCTTTAAAAAGTATATGAATGAACTCTTGGCACGTCATAACATTCAAGGCTATGGGCTAAATGCTGGTGCAGGAAGTCCCCTATCTACAAACGGGTTCCGTTCATAAGGCTGTTCATAAGTTAAATTTGTATGTAAATTGGAACTGTTATGTACGGTGCACATCTAGCATCAATTAGTCAAATATTTGTCTTTATATGTTGTATATATTTTACCTAAAACATTAAAGAAATATTTCTTAAATTGTTTAGATAGAAAAGAAAAGATAATGATGAAAGGTTAATGCTTACTGTCATTCCAATCGATGTCTTGCATACCAGAATTACCATTAACAAATAAGATGACTATATTAATTGGATGATAGGCGTGCTGTTGGAGAGGACGGGCCTGGTGTTGAAGTAAATTTCTTAAAGTAAACATCAAGGGTGGCTTGGAAAGAGCTTTTATTTTTCTTATTATAAATGGCCTTTTGGCAGCTGAAGCTGTCGGTAACTATCCGGTAAACTTTGGTGAACCTCTCTGCATTAGGATCTTGCTCTTCTAACTTTGCCATCCCTGTTTCAATGAGATGAAAGGCTTCAGCTAACTCCTTCATCAACAATTTCTTGGGTTCTGGGATTTCTAGGTCCAGGCCTTCTTCCTCAAATGTTATAATCTGTTGCTCCAGCTCCGAAAGGTCTTCATTGGTCAGTTACATTCCCTACAGTGTGGAAACAGGCCCTTCAGCCCAACCAGTCCACACCGACCCTCCAAAGTGCAGCCCAACTGGACCCATTTCCCTCTGACTAATTGAACTAACACTATGGGGCAATTTAGCACGGCCAATTCACCTGATCTGCACATCTTTGGACTGTGGGAGGAAACCGGAGCACCCGGAGGAAATCCACACAGGGAGAATGTGCAAACTCCACACAGACAGTCATCCAAGGCTGGACTCGAACCTGGGACTTTGGTGCTGTGAGGCAGCAGTGCTAACCACTGAGCCACTGTGCCACCTCCTCAGCATGGAATTCAAGCAAATCTAAGAAGGGGTAAGATTAAGGAGAGCAGAGGACATTCTCATCAAAAGGAAGAATACAGCTTATGTAGGGTGGAGGAAGCAAGGATTTAGTACAGCTTTAGAGAATTACAGGTTTGCTAGAATGGAGTTCAGAAATGGACTGAGGAAAGCCAGGAGGGTGCACGAGAAAGGCTTGGCAGGAAGGATTAGGGAGAACCCAAAGGCATTTTACTCATATGTGAAGAATAAGAGAATGATCAGGGAGAAGGTAGGGGCGATCAGGGATAGCACAGGTAATTTTATCCTAGGTTGCTCCGGGAAGCGAGAAAGGAGGTTGCTAAGCCACTGGTGAAGATTTTTGCTTCCTCACACTTCACAGGAGTCATACTGGAGGATTGGATGGAGGCAAATGTTGTTCCTCTTTTCAAGAAAGATAATAGGGAAATCCTTGGCAATTACAGACCATCAGTCTTACATCTGTGGTCAGCAAGGATTTTGGAAAGAATTCTGAGGGATAGGATTTATAACCGTTTGGAAAAGCACAGCGTGATTAAAGGCAGTCAGCATGGCTTTGTGAGGGGCAGGTCATGCCTAACTAATGTTATTGAGTTCTTTGAGGAGGTGACAAGACAGGTCGATGAAAGTCGAGCAGTAGATGTGGTGTATTTGGATTTCAGCAAGGCATTTGATAAGGTTCCCCACAGTAGGCTCATTTATAAAGTCAGGAAGTATGGGATACAGGGAGATTTGGCTATCTGGATTTAGAATTGGTTGGCTGATTGAAGGCAGAGTGGTTGTGGATGGAAAGTATTCTGCCTCGAGGTCAGTGGTGAGTAGGGCCCCACAGGGCTCTGTTCTTGGGCCTCTGCTCTTTGTAGTTTTTGTTAATGATGTGGATGAGGAGATTGAGGTGGGTTAGTAAATTTGCAGGCGACACAAAGATTGGAGGTGCCGTTGATGGAATCGAGGGCTGTTGCAGGTTGCAGCGTGACATAGGCAGGTGCAGAGCTGGGCTGAGAAATGACAGATGGAGTTCAACCTGGATAAATGCAAAGTGATGCATTTTGGAAGGTCGAAATTGAATGCTGAATATAGGATTAAAAACAGGATTCTTGGCAGTGTGGAGGAACAGAGAGATCTTGGCGTTCAAGTACACAGATCCCTCAAAGTTGCCACCTAAGTAGATAGGGTTGTTAAGAAAACATATGGTGTTTTGGCTTTCATTAACAGGGGGATCAAGCTTAAGAGCTGCAAGGTTTTGCTACAGCTCTACAAATCCCTGGTGAGCTGAAAAATGTGTTGCTGGAAAAGCGCAGCAGATCAGGCAGCATCCATGGAGCAGGAGAATCGACACTTTGGGCATAAGCATTATGCCCGAAGTGTCGATTCTCCTGCTCCATGGATGCTGCCTGACCTGCTGCACTTTTCAAGCAACACATTTTTCAGCTTTGACCTCCAGCATCTGCAGTCCTCACTTTCTCCAAATCCCTGGTGAGACCACACTTGGAATACTGTGTACAGTTCGGGTTGCCCTACTATAGGAAAGATACAGAGGCTTTGAAGTGGGTGCAAAGAAAGTTTACCAGGAGGCTGCCTGGACTGGAGGGCTTGTCTTATGGAGAGAGGTTGACTAAGCTCAGACTTTTCACTCTGGGGAGAAGGAGGAAGAGAAGTGACCTGATTGAAGTATACAAGGTATTGAGAGGCATGGATAGAGTCAATAGCCAGAGACCTTTCCCCAGGATTGCTGGACATGCACATGGATAGCAGTGAATTGAGGGGTGCATAGGTAAGGTTATTTTATTTTACATTAGGATTAATCCTCAGCACAAGATCATAGGCTGAAGGGCCTGTTCTGTGCTGTACATTTCTCTGTTCTATGTTCTAAAACATCATCTTTATTGATGTTTAATTGCAGTTGCTTGTGACCAATATCAACCACAGGTTGCCTGGCTTTGGTGATATCCTCACCTCTAAACTCTGTAAAACCACATGTGAACTGGAGGCACAATTTGTTCCTAACTCCTTTCATGTTGGTATTCTTCACTTCCTCCATTAAACTGTAGTGTTTTGATGCCATTGTAGATGTTGTAAATCCTCCAGAACTCCTTTAAGGTCATTGCATCATCTTAGGTAGCCCTGACTGCTAGTGGGAAGGTTTGGTGCTAATAGTAAGTCTTAAAGGAGGCTATGATTCCCTGATCCATTGGCTGAAGTAGTGATGTGGTGTTGGCAGGTAAAAAAACGACTTTTACATTGGGGTGAAAGTCATTTAAAGTGCTTGGATGTCCAGGGGCGTTGTCAAGCACAAGGAGAATTTTGAAAGGTGTTTGCTTGGCCAAGCAATAACATTCAGCAGCAGGAACAAAAATGTTCAGGAACCAATATTCGGAGAGAGCTTTTGTTACCCAAGCATTTGTGTTTGTCTTCCAAATATCGGGAAGAGATGCCTTGATGATTTGCCAAAGTACCTTCGGATTTAGGGAGCAGTACACAAGCATAGGCTTAAGCTTGCAATCTCCTGATGCGTTACCACCAAGCAATACATCAGCCTATCCTTGGATGCCTTATGCCCTGGAGCGGTTTTATCTCCTCTTTTGAAATGTATGCCCTTTCAGGCATTCTTTTCCAAAATAAGCCAATCAGGCACATAACTTCCCTCCTCAATAATTATATTAAACATTTCTGGAAACTCCTCACAGCACTTACATTGGCACTTGCTGCTTCACCTTGCACTTTACTATTGTGTAAATTTACCCTCACTTTCAAACAGTTGAACCAACCCATATTCGCAACAAATTCTTCATCACAAGCACCTTCACTTGCTGCACGTGCAACTTTTAACTCACTGAAAAGGCTTCGAGCCTTTTCTTGCATTAAGCCAAGGCTAATAGGCATATTACGGTGATTTTGATCCTCTAACTAAATTACCAATAGCCTTTCCATTTCAATAATTAAACCACTGCATTGATTAGTGATAATTGTCGCTTTCATCGGGACAGAGCCTTTTGCACGCTCCATTACTCTCACCTTGTCCTTTATAATTGTCTTGATCATTGATTGACTGTAGCCTAATGCTTTTCCAATGTTTGTTGGTGTTTCACCTCTATCTGATCACTTTATTATTTCCACTCTCCTTTCAATCGTGATCATTTGCCTTTTCTTCCTTGCATCACCACTTGTATCAGATTTATGCTTTGAAGTCATGATTACAAGGAAAAACACATGACATTGTGCATGGGAAATCATGTCTCCCAAACTTGATTGAGTTTTTTGAAGAAGTAACAAAGAGGATTGATGAGGGCAGAGCAGTAGATGTGATCTATATGAACTTCAGTAAGGCATTCAACAGGGTTCCCCATGGGACACTGGTTAGTAAGGTTAGATCTCATGGAGAGCTAGCCATTTGGATACAGAACCAGCTCAAAGGTAGAAGACCGAGGCTGGTGGAAGGTTGCTTTTCAGATTGGAGGCTAGAGGAGTGTCACAAGGATCGGTGCTGAGTCCACTAATTTTTGTCATTCATGTAAAAGATTTGGATGTGAGCATAAGAGTTATAGTTAGTAAGTTTGCAGATGACACCAAAATTGGAGGTGTAGTGGACAGCAAAGAAGGTTTCCTCAGATTACAATGGGACCTTGATCAGATGGGCCAATGAGCTGAGGAGTGGCAGATGGAGTTTCATTTAGATAAAGGTGAGGTGCAGCATTTTAGGAAAGCAAATCTTAGCAGGATTTATCCACTTAATGGTAAGGTCCTAGGGAATGTTGCTGAATGAAGAGACCTTGGAGTGCAGGTTCTTAGCTCCTTGAAAGTGGAGTCACAGGTAGATAGGATAGTGAAGAAGGCGTTTGGTATGCTTTCCTTTATTGGTCAGAGTATTGAGTACAGGAGTTGGGATGTCATGTTGCAGCTATACAGGACATTGGTTAGGCCACTTTTGGAATACTGTGTGCAATTCTGGTCTCCCTCCTATTGGAAGGATGTTGTGAAACTTGAAAGGGTTCAGAAAAGATTTTCAAGGAAGTTGCAAGGGTTGGAGGATTTGAACTAGAGGGGGAGGCTGAATAGATTGGGGCTGTTTTCCCTGGAATGTCGGAGGCTGAGGGGTGACCTTATAGAAGTTTATAAAATCATGAGGGGCATGGACAGGACAAATAGATAAAGTCTCTTCTGTGGGGTGGGGGAGTCCAGAACTAGAGGGAATAGATTTGGGATGAGAGGTTTAGGGTGAGATTACCTACAGTATGGAAACAGGCCCTTAGGCCCAACAAGTCCACACTGACCCTCCAAAGAGTAACCCACCCAGACCCATTCCCCTACACATTATTTACCCCTGACTAATGCATGGCCAATTCATCTGGCCTGTACATCTTTGGATTGTGGGAGGAAACTGGAGCACCTGGAAGAAACTCCACACAGACAGTCACTCGAGGTGGGAATTGAACCTAGGTCTCTGGTGCTGTGAGGCAGTAGTGTTAACCACTGAGCCACTGTGCCGTCCTCTCTATATAAAAGAGACCTAAGAGGCAACTTCTTCATGCAGAGGGTGGTACATGTATGGAATGAACTGCCAGAGGAAGTGGTGAAGTCTAGTACGATTGCAACATTTAAAAGGCATCTAGATGGGCATATGAATCGGATTTGGAGGGATATGGGCCGGGTGCTGGCAGGTGTGACTAGATTGGGTTGGAATATCTGGTCGGCATGGACAAGTTGGACCAAACAGTCTGTTTCTGTGCTGTACATCTCTATGACTTAAAATGGTGATGACAGCATGGCAACAATGACTGGCCAACGACCCACTAAAAAGTGTTTTGAGTGCCACACACAGGTACGTACAGATACTGTACATCGTCGGCCTGTTCGTTAATACGAACCATTGTTTGTAACTGGGATAAAAGGTTTCATTGGGGTTGGTTCATAAGTACGGGCATTCATAATCTGTGAACTTCCTGTACCTGTAAATAGAATTAGGTCAAAGGTCAGGTGCTTTTCACCTGTCAATGCAGACTTGATGGGCCTGAAGGGCTTCTTCTGCACTGCTGATATGTTACGAGTGTGAAAAGGCAGAGACAGGTAAATAGGTCTGAAGTGATCAGCCACTATCCAACTAAATACACATCAGGCTGGAGGGGCTGAGTGGCTTAAATTATTCCTATGTCCAGATAATGAAAATACCAGCCCCAGGTGCACGTTTTATAGTGAAAAGTGGACTGTCTTAGTTAATTAAAACTCAACAAAAAGCTAAACAAAAACTTAAAATGGAGAAATTCCAAGTAGAAAGAAACAGATGGAAGTACTCAGTCAACAGACAAGCTAACGCTTCAGGCATCTAGCCTCAAAACAGATGTAGATACAAACCAGTCTGATCTAAGAGCGACAAAAAAAATCATGTATTTGCTCTCCATCCCTCTACAAATATATCAACTATTTCCTGCATCTTTTTTTTCAAAAATTAAACATAAGCTGTTCCTGTGCAGCTGCCCAAATGAAACAGAACCAACATCTCACAACATGAGATGTGTCTCAAAGTTACTCCCTGAGACATATTCACGACCAAACCCCCCCCCCCCCGTCCGAGAGTGGCTGAATGGGAAACCACACCCGATACATGGTGGGAGATACCAACTCCCGGAGTGGGGAGGTGGACGGGGAGAGGAGAACCCCTGCAGATTTTTTTTTAAAAAGGACCTACAGATCAAGTAATCATGTTCCCAAAAATTCACATCGAATCAATCAAACGTAATGCTATGTAAAGATGAGAAATGTCCTGTGTGTGAGGGTTGTTTGGCACTGAGGAGTTTCCCTCTCCCCCTCCCTCTGGGTGAGGGTGAGCCCGGTGAATGTTGCGAGTTGGGGAAGAGGAAGCGGAGCTGTCCCTGTTTGTCTCTATAGCGGAGCTTGGTGCCTTACTCTCTGATAATGGCTTATCCTGGATATGGGGCGGTATGTATTCGGCATGATAGGGGTCTTAGTGCAAACGGAGTGGGGGGCTAAGCTGTAAGCATAAGAGACCGCCTGTCGTTGGACGTTCAGCCAGAAGTTAATGTAAATATTCTCTCTGTGTTTTCTTCCTGGTGGCGGGGATTTTGGAGGCGCTGTTTTCAGCGCGTTTGCTTTCATTTTATTCGCGCTGGACAAGTTCATACCGTCCCTGCGTCGATTCTTGTGCAGACGTTCACCGCACTGGGGACATTGTTTCTGGTTGTTGGTGAGTTCGTGTGTAAACTGAAGCAAGGGGACACAGTATCTTCTGGTAATCCGGCCCGACTTACTGGTGTGTCGCTTTCTAATGTGTGAAGCAGTGGATCCGTCCTCAGCCCTGCTCCTCTGTTGAGGTTTCACTGGTGAGGTTGGGCAGCACTGCTGTGATGTGCCTCCTGGATTTCCCCCGATTCTTTGTAATGATATTTGCTTTCAATAAAAGGTCCTTTAGCCTTTCCCTTCATGTCAGCATTCCACAGGGACCGTTACCTCTGCCACTCTTTGGTCTACTCCATCACCCCCAACATCTCTTCATCTTCATCTCTCTCTCTCCACCGCCCCCTCCTCCCCCCCGCCCTCGCAACAGAGTCACTTCATCTTTCCCCCCGTCCACTGTAACAGTATCACTTCATCTCTTTCCCCCCGCAACAATATCACATCATCTCTTCCTCCCCCCAACAGTATCACTTCATGTCACTGCCCCTGCAACAGTATCCCTTCATCTTCCCCCCCCAACAGTATCCCTTCATCTCCCCACCCCCCAACAGTATCCCTTCATCTCCCCACCCCCAACAGTATCCCTTCATCTCCCCACCCCCCAACAGTATCCCTTCATCTCCCCACCCCCCAACAGTATCCCTTCATCTCCCCACCCCCCAACAGTATCCCTTCATCTCCCCACCCCCCAACAGTATCCCTTCATCTCCCCACCCCCCAACAGTATCCCTTCATCTCCCCACCCCCCAACAGTATCCCTTCATCTCCCCACCCCCCAACAGTATCCCTTCATCTCCCCACCCCCCAACAGTATCCCTTCATCTCCCCACCCCCCAACAGTATCCCTTCATCTCCCCACCCCCCAACAGTATCCCTTCATCTCCCCACCCCCAACAGTATCCCTTCATCTCCTCTCCCCCCCAACAGTATCCCTTCATCCCACACCCCCCCAATGGAACCCCTCATCTCCACCCCCCAACAGTATCCCTTCATCTCCCCACCCCCAACAGTATCCCTTCATCTCCTCTTCCCCCCCCCAACAGTATCCCTTCATCCCACACCCCCCAATAGTATCCCTTCATCTCCACCCCCCACAGTATCCCTTCATCTCCACCCCCCCACAGTATCCCTTCATCTCCACCCCCCAACAGTATCCCTTCATCTCCCCACCCCCCAACAGTATCCCTTCATCTCCCCACCCCCCAACAGTATCCCTTCATCTCCCCACCCCCCAACAGTATCCCTTCATCTCCCCACCCCCCAACAGTATCCCTTCATCTCCCCACCCCCCACAGTATCCCTTCATCTCCACCCCCCCACAGTATCCCTTCATCTCCACCCCGCCACAGTATCCCTTCATCTTCCCCCCCTCCCCACAGTATCCCTTCATCTTCCCCCCCTCCCCACAGTATCCCTTCATCTTCCCCCCCCTCCCCACAGTATCCCTTCATCTTCCCCCCCCCCTCCCCACAGTATCCCTTCATCTTCCCCCCCCCTCCCCACAGTATCCCTTCATCTTCCCCCCTCCCCACAGTATCCCTTCATCTTCCCCCCCCAACAGTATCCCTTCATCTTCCCCCCCTCCCAACAGTATCCCTTCATCTATCCCCCCAACAGTATCACTTCATTCTCCCCCCCCAACAGTATCACTTCATTTCCCCCCCCAACAGTATCACTTCATTTCCCCCCCCAACAGTATCACTTCATTTCCCCCCCAACAGTATCACTTCATTTCCCCCCCCCAACAGTATCACTTCATCTCCCCCCTCCCAACAGTATCACTTCATCTCTTCCCCCCCCCCAACATTATCATTTTATCTCCCCCCCCCCCCCCCCCCTCCATGTTATCACTTCATTCGTTTCCTTCCTTCCCCAACCCCCCCCCCCCCCCCCAGTGGTATCACATCATCTCCCTCCCCCAACGGTATCACATCACCTTGCCCACACCCCTTCATTTCACTCTCATTCCCCCAATAGTATCACTTCATTTTACCCACCCACAGCATCCTTCATCTGATCTTCCCCAGCATCACTTCATCTTCTCCCAACACCTCTTCATCTACCCCCTGCCCCATCCCCAGCATCATTTCATCTTCCAGACCCCAGACCCCAACATCTCTCCCAGTGATGTCTCTTCATTTGATTTTCCCCTTTCATTAGGCATTCCTTTGCCCACACCTCACCCTGCAATGTCTCTTCGACTACCCCTTCAGCCCTCCAAGGCAGATTCTCGACTCTCCTCGCTATTTAAAACCCAACACCCCTTCCAGGTAAACCAGAAATTTACTCGTAGTCTTTTTTTTCCAATCTGGTTATTTGGTGCGCATTTACGTTGGCAGGCTGGGTGACAATTTTGATCTGAGAATAACTATGTTTTTCCAGACACTTTTAAAAATTCTTGATCTCCAATGCCCAAATTTTAGTTTTGTTTGAGAGCGATCTAGTCCATCCCATTCACTAGCTTTATCCAATTAGCACTACAAGTTTATGTATCTCTAGTGCTCATCTACTTCCTTTTTATAATCTTGGTGAGTTCCTATCTTTGCCATTTGCTTGATTTTTAAAAAAGTTCTCTCAACTCCCTCTAACTCTGGCCCAAAATGTCACCTGTGTCCCTTAACTATTACACCATCAGGTAATGGGAGCCAGTTTACTTTGTCTGCAGTTTTTAAATCTGTCATAATCTTGTACACTTCTGTCAAATTCCTGTAGACCCACCTTTGCTCAAATAATCTCTGACCCAACTTTATTACTAAAATTCCTATTCCCTCGAGCCATTCTTGTAAGTGCCCTCTGCATTCTTTGAAGGGTATTCATAATATCTCTAAAGTGTAGTGTTGAGAACTGGACACTATGCTCTATTTGTGGCCTAACTGGAGCTTTATTAAAGGTTCAGTGTAACTTCTCTGCTTTTATATTTAATACTTCCAATTTATAAAGCACAATTTATGTCTTTTTACTGTCCGTACAGAATGCCACTGTTGGAGATCTATATGTCTGAACATAGGTTCCTCTGTTCCTATGAACACTCCAGAATGGTACTATAAAGTCTGAATTGTTGCAGTCTTTTTCATCTTCCAAAGTGCACCACTCCAATTTCTTTAAGTTTCATCTGCAAATTGCAATAAGACAAAAAGAAACTGACAATCAGTTAGGATCAATTTTATTCTGTACCATTCTTCTTAGTTTGGTATCGTTGGCTGATATTGAAATTTGACTCCATTCCTGTATCCACATCATTTGTTTAAAAGAATATGAAAACAAACAATGGTCCCACCATTGCCCATGAGAAACAGCACTGCCTACCATCCCTCAGTTAGTTGGGTAAACAATTTACAACAATTTGCTGTTTCCTGCGCTTATGTCATTTTTTTTCCCAAGCTGATACTGACCCTCCTGTGACCATCAATTTTGATAACCAGTATTTGTTCTGTGATATTCTGTCAAACTTCATGAAAACATCAACTGCTGTAAACCCCTCACAGTTTTCCCTAACACATTATCAAAAAAAACCAATTAATTTGTCAAAAATGATCTCTCTTTACTGGTCTGTGCTGACTCTCCATAATTAAACCTTTTCTTTACTTACTTTCTAAAATCATTTTTGATATTGATATAACCTGACTTCTCTGGTTGTTTCAAAACATGCTTTTTTTTTAAATCGAATCCTCTGGCACCTCCATCATGTCTAGGGAAGTTTGGATGTTTTATGGTGAGCCCTATTGTTACCTCCAGCCTCGCTTCCTTTAGTAACCAGGGATGCAAGCCATTTGCATCAAGTGACTTTTCTATTCAAAGCACAGTCAGTGTTTCTTGTAAGTCTTGTTTCTCACTTTTCACTCCATCTCCTTTTGAAATTTCATTGACTCTTTCTTAACAAACCCTAAGACAAAGAATTCATTGCCTTGTCTTCTGTCTCTAAAACTCATCCATGCCAACCAGACATCCCAATCAGACCTAGTCCCATTTGCCAACATTTGGTCTCTCAGCCCTTCCTATTCATTTTAAATAGTGCAATTGTACCTGCTTCCACCACTTCCTCTGGTAGCTTGTTCCATACACGAAAAAATTGAAACAACACAGTAAGGTGATTAATGCATGTGCTTTAAACCCAAAATACTTTTCTTCCAAGCCCCATTTACACAAAAGACAGGCAGACAAACACAGTTGAGATTTAAAAAAAAAACAAACTGGCCAGATTGCTTTAAGGTTTTCATGATGCATTGCTTCAGACTCTTTGGCTGTTTTTCTGTAATGTTGATTAGGGTCACCTTCTTCATTTAGCCAGGAAAAGACAGCAATATTTCTAAGGCGAAAGTGAGGACTGCAGATGCTGGAGATTAGAGTCGGGAGTGTGATGCTGGAAAAGCACAGCAGGTCAGGCAGTATCCGAGGAGCAGGAGAATCGACGTTTTGGGCAAAAGCCTTTCATCAGCAAGATTTATAACTCGGCTTTCCTCTTTTTGGGCTTTTGGAAGCTGATATGAGTTTAGACAGGGAGCTTTCAAATCTTCCTGCTGTGTCAGCAGCAGCCCAGAACCATCTCTCAGAAGATGTGGTTGAAAAAACCTTTAATTCTGGTTCTGTCCAATTGACTGATGGGCTCTTCCCAATGCCTCAATTAGCAATCAACAACTGCCACTTGAGCATAGGGTCTCTCCCAGATAATGACCTAACTAATAGCCAACTTCTGCTATCTGTTTAAACATAATGCTCTTCCTTGGGTCACTGTATCTGTTAAACCTTTCATCATTAAGACTTAGCCTGCAACTAGCCTCCAGGCCTGGCCTTACAAAGAAAGAATGTTTAATCTGTTCTTTTCCTTTTCCCACAATCTGTCCCAAAGTCCATCAGTTATTTCCAACTTATAATTCAAATTTGATAAAAGAATAATACAGTGAGGTACTCAAATAGAATAGCAATTAGTCACATGTATTTTTACAAAAAAAAATCCAGTGAAAAGTTTCATGAGTTGCTGTACCGCCGTATTAATGACAGAAGTCAAAGAAAAGAAAAAAAAACTAAGACTGTTGCAGTTCTGGGAAAATCGATTTAAGATGGTGAATACTGAACTGCCTGGCAGCCACCAACAGAAGACCTGCGCACCTACAAGGCCTCCTCTGCAGAAAGGTTTTGTTTCTCTGGCCTGAGAGCCACAACTCCTCATTAATATAGTGAACACAGAACAGCACAGCATGGGAACAGGCCCTTTGGCCCACCATGTCTATCTCAACCATGATGCCATTCTAAACTCATCCCTTCTACATGCACATGGTTCTGTATCCCTCTATTTATATGGGTGCCTGTCATGTGGGAGACTGGGATTCAAATCCCTGACAAGGAAAATTCTAATATCTCTGTGACAGGCTGTGTATTATTTATAAATGTGTGTGTAAATTAGGCCTTTTTTTAAGGTCCCTTGTGGTGCAGTGTGAGTGATCCTACTTCAGTCAGGAGGCCTGGGTTCAAGTCCCACCTGCTCCAGGGATGTGCGATAACATCTCTGAACAAGATGATTTAGAAAATATCTAAATGTTTCTGAAAGAGTTTCCTTTCTTTTCTCTGAAATGTTGACCTCTGATTTTCTTTTTACGGTTTTTGTTTATTTTCCTATTTTCTCTTTTCACTTGGCTGTTCAAGGCTATGCATTATGATAAAAGAAATGCTGAAAAAAGAAAGAGGAAAAAAATATTTTGTAATGATTAGAGATGGTTGTGTTCACTACTATTATCCATCAAATTTCAAGATTCTTAGTGAACTTTGAAATGTGTGCTGGCCACACAATTATTGTAGTCAAGCTAATTCAGCAACAAGCAACAGTCTGACTTCAGCTGTGCACTATAATCTAGCACAATCCCACATACTGAATTAGAAGTAGCATCAAGCTAAGCTGACCTCAGTGATTGTTTAGATGTTGATTCAAGTTTGGACAGATACTGACATGATGCTAAATACTGTCTACATGCTTAGTTTCAAAGATCCTGGGAGTGAATGTGAAGATGGGGAATGTTTTTCATTTAAAATTTGTTCACTAATGTGAATAAAGAGGGCAGGAACTATTAAACTTATCGTAGGATATCCATGTTTTCCAGAAAAATTGTATCATTCCATTACTCTGCTCTCTTGGATTAAATAAACAGCTTAACTGAGACAGTTCATCTCCTCAGGAATATCGATAAATATTTTCTCGTACTCCCGTGTATAAAACATCCGGGTACATTTGCGAGACTAGAACTATCACAAGAGTGTATAAATTAATCAGTCCATAGGTGTGACAACATTTCCAATGGAGGACCACTGTTACATTCCAGCTCACAGCAACAACATCATCTGTTGGGCTCTGATAGCAGAGAACCTATGCATCTTGAAGTGTGTGGCATGTGCATTGCAACAGCTTGCATTTGTATAGTGCCTTTTAACATCTTAAAATATTCCAAGAAGTTTTGCAAGAATGTGAACAGAACCCAGTTACCTAGTTACAGAATTGGTCAAAAACAAATGTCACAGGTGCTACAAATCTGAGATGATAGTTCTGATGAAAAATCAAAGACATGAAACTTTTATTTCTCAACAGAGACATGACCTGGCCTGCTCAGGACTTGACAGTATTCCTTCAGATTCAGATCTTGGATGGGTGATTGGGAATACTAGGTGCAGGATTAGAAGGTTCTTGTGGTAATGTCCACATCTCTTGAGTTAGAAGACCTGGATTCAAGTCCCACCTGCTCCAGAAGTGTGTGTTAACATCTCTGAGCAGGTTGATTAGAAAATATCCAAGACCAAGCAATTAGTGGATTAACAGAACCGGCAATGTGCAAGTAACAAGAATAGAAGGAGTCTGGAGATCTCAGGGGTAGAGGAGATTACTGAGGTAGGATAGTGTGAGGCTGTACAGGAATTTTGAAGACCAGGATGAGAATCTTAAAATTCCAACATTGCCAGTCCTGGTCAGCAAGCACAGGCATTATGGGTAAACAGCGTGACACTAAAGCCAATGATTACCTTCCTAATTTGAAATGTGTGGCCTCAGTAGAGATCCTCTGTGGTGAAGCTGTTTAGCAAATGTATCAATTAATCTTTATTCCTCACTGTATAGCTTGATAATGTTCTGAAGTAGTCTCACCATTATTGAAGTAAAGTTCCAAAGGCATTAGGTGATCTTAAGTATCTTGTCTGACTGTTATTAATTCAGATGTGAGCATTTGTAACCTACTGTCAGATGGGAAATCCAAAGCTGAGCTCTTGTGCTGTTCCATCAGCTGGCCAAATATATACATATAGCTGGAATTTCTATATAATTATCAGGAGTATAGACCCTGGGTGATCTTCCTTTGCTACATGCTCTAGGAGTGGTGTGAGCTTTTGTGCACTTCCTATTTAAGCTTCAGTCGCAAAGGCAAGGAATCAACAATGGAACCTTATTGGTGTATATTGCTAAGCTACTCATTAGACAGATTAGATGGGTCTGAAAATGTGTTGCTGGTTAAAGCGCAGCAGGTCAGGCAGCATCCAAGGAACAGGAAATTCGACGTTTTGGGCACAAGCCCTAGGTGGGTCACAGAGTTTCACCTACCAGGCTATTCTGTCAGAGTGTCTACCTCATATTACTCCCATATTTGCAGCATTATTATGGTAAAATCTGAATGAGTTGTACTGTGGAGTGAACAGTAATCATTGACAGGATACAGACTAAAGTAGCTTCATTCCCTGAATCCCATCTAGAATCATTTCTCCTGGTTACAATTTTATAATTGTGCAAATATATCTGAGGCTACAGTCACTATAACTCCTGCGGTCACTGATAAATTTCCTGCCAACATAGCAACTTTTCTATTTGATTTTTAATTAGTGTTACTGGATAAGAGCAAGTGTATACTTTCTGTTGTGGAAAAAGATAATTAAATGATTAATCAAACAGTTCAGGTTAGGTGATGACGTGGGCTTTATATTGCTGTTTGATCTTCGGAAGGTACACTTCAAATCAGTCATAACTGACTCAGTGAAAGTCGTCTTTGTTAGTTTTAACAGTAGTTGTAGAAATAGTCAAATTCTGCTCAATGGAAAGTAAGTTTGAGCACAGATTGTCAAATGTTTAAAGTGCAATTTCATGAGTGAAAGCCTTGGAGTAGCTGCTAAAGGAAACCAAATGTGCAGTCTGTGGTTGCCATCCTGAAACACCAGTAACTACTGAGTGCCACAGGGATCAGTGCTGGGGTCACAGTCATTTTATAATAGATATTCATAACTTGGATGAGGAAAGTGAATGTATTATTGTCAAATTTGCGGATGACAACAAGGTGGAAAGGCAAGCGGTGAGGATGACACAGAGGAATATGGACAGGTTAATTGAATGGACAGAAGTTCAGCAGGTGAAGTGTAATGTGAAAAATTGTGAAGTTTATACTTCAATGGGAAGGATGGAGGAGCTGAACATTGTTTATGACTGCAGAAGGCTGCAGCACAGGGATTTGAGAGTCCTTGTGTATAAACCACACAAATTACGATCCATGTTCGGGTAATAGAGCAAATGGAGTGTTAATCTTTAATTCAAAGGGAATGCAGTGTAAAAATAGGGAAGTCTTGCTAAAACTATTCTAGGATCACACCTAGAAAACTGTGAACAGTTGTAGTCCCATTTATCTGAGGAAAGATGTGCTGGCGTTGGAGGCAGCCCAGAGAAGGTTCACGTGATTGATCCCAGATATGAGGGATTTTCTTCTGAGTAGGTTGGTCTCGTACTCATTGGAGTTTAGAAGAATGAAAGGCTACCTTATTGAAGCATGAGATTTTTGAGGGGCAAGATAGGTTAGACGCAGAGAAATTGTTTCCCTGTGGAAGAGTCGAGGATCAGAGTGGGTAATCTGAGTATAGGGCCACTCACTTCAGATAGGAATTTCTTCTCTGAGGGTAGTGAATTTGTGAAGTTCTTTACTGCAGAGGGCTGTTATGGCTAAGTCATTAAGTATATTCAAGATTGAGAAACCTATTTAATCATTTAAGGGAATTAACTAATGGGGGCAAGGTGAGAAAGTGGAGTTGAGGATTATCAGATCAGTCATTAAAAGGTGAAGCACACTTGATGGGTGGAATTTCATACTTCTGCTCCTACATCTTGCCCTGTTTTGATGTTGGGTTAGGAGACATGACACCTGAACTGGAAACACTTGGTTGCAACACTGCAAATGAGGACTGTACAGACATTTCTCAACCTGAGCCCTGATTGTCAAACTTGCGCAATTGTCTTCAGGAATTAAAGACACTGCTGTTAACAACTCCAAAAGAAAAAAATTAAGAGCAGAATTAAGTTTTTGCACCCCCATTCTTCAAGCTTTTGTTCTTTATTGATATATGTATTGGCAATGGGAGGGAAAAGGCTTTTTGATTTAGTGCATTTGGGGTGACAGGTCACTGAATGAAAGCTCCAGGCATGTGTCTAAACATGATGTGACCTGTTGTTCTCAATGCTCCATGGCAAATCAAAAAGCCATTTCTGTCCCCAAGACAGTCCTTGAGGCTGAAACTCCGAGGAATCTTTTTTTGAAAGCGTCTGCATCTGTTTCAAATCTCTAATTCTTTAAGTTCAAAAGTACTGGACTTTCTATATTTACATTTGGTATATAATAATGAAAGCCTCACTACAAATTAAAACATCAATGCGGTAAACTCTGGTTTGCAAACAGGCGATGCATAGTGACTTCAGTAAAGTTACACCCTTGTACACTCAGATTCTAAAACTTTTATGTAAAAGTTGCAAAGTTTCACATATTAATTTATAAACAATGGGAGAGTTTATTTTATATTTTAACTTGTCATCTTTGTAGTATTTCTGAAATGTGCAGATTAGAACATATCTGAGACACTTTAAAGTTTCCTGTTAATTACTGTAGGAGTCCTTCAGCCCGATAACATCTGGCTTCACTTAAAGAATGTGCGAATCAAAAGCTAGCTGAGAGTTTAATGGTCATTGTAACCCAACCTGCCAGTTGAGAAACCCACAGAAACAAGATGGTGATTTTGCTCCTGGCCTGAGATCACTGCTCCTTGACAGTAGACAGTAATGATCAGGGAGGATGTAAATCCGGCATTGTCACACTTCATCAGTTTCGCAGTGGATAGGTTTAGTTAAAGTTATTTATTTTTAAAAGTCCAATTAAATGTCAAATGCCATGGAAAAAAATCTACATTCAAATGTAAATATGTTATTTAATTTGTCACTCATCTCTTCCATGTGACACTCAGAGTGGCCTCCCAAGTTTGAGCATATCTCTGGGATTTGCAGCAAGTATCTCCAGCTACAAGACTGAGGACAGCCTAAATGTGTAGATTTGATGTAGAAAACCTCGAAATTAGCGTGCAGTTACTTGCATGGATTCCTCTCTGTTTGACATTGACACACCCTCTGGATCCCTTGGCATTAACATCCAAGAATTATAAATGATAGGCAAGAGGCAAAGGCCAAGTTTTGATGATTTTATATCTGTCTCGTTTTCTGGCTCACGTAGGCAGATGGAATATGTGTTGGGTGTAAAGTATAGCAAGCCTGCAAATCACCAATCTTTGAATGACTGTAAGATAGAGAAAGTGAGGACTGCAGATGCTGAAAATTGAGACGAAAAATGTGTTGCTGGAAAAGCGCAGCAGGTCAGGCAGCATCCCTTCTTCAGGAATGAGGAAGGTGTGCCAAGCAGGCTAAGATGAAAGGTAGGGAGGAGGGACTTGGGGGAGGGGCATTGGGAATGCGATAAGTGGAAGGAGGTTAAGGGGAGGGTGATAGGCCAGAGAGGGGGTGGGGGCGGAGAGGTCGGGAAGAAGATTGCAGGTCAAGAAGGCGGTGCTGAGTCTGAGGGTTGGGACTGAGACAAGGTGGGGGGAAGGGAAATGAAGCTGGAGAAATCTGCATTCATCCCTTGTGGTTGGAGTGTTCCAAGGTGGAAGATGAGGCGCTCTTCCTCCAGGTGTCATGTTGCCATGGTCTGGCGATGGAGGAGGCCAAGGACCTGCATGTCCTTGGTGGAGTGGGAGGGAGAGTTAGTGTTCAGCCACGGGGCAATTGGATTGGTTGGTCCGGGCATCCCAGAGGTGTTCTCTGAAACGTTCTGCAAGTAAGCAGCCTGTCTCCCCAATGTAGAGGAGGCCACATTGGGTGCAGCAGATGCAGTAAATGATGTGTGTGGAGGTGCAGGTGAATTTGTGATGGATATGGAAGGATCCCTTGGGGCCTTGGAGAGAAGTGAGGGGGGAGGTGTGGGCGCAAGGGTTTGCATTTGTTATGGTTGCAGGGGAAGGTGCCGGGAGTGGAGGTTGGGTTGGTGGGGGTGTGGACCTGACGAGGGAGTTGCGGAGGGAGTGGTCTTTCCGGAATGCTGATAGGGGAGGGGAGGGAAATATATCCTTGGTAGTGGGGTCTGTCTGGAGGTGGCGGAAATGACGAAGGATGGTACGATGTATCTGGAGGTCAGTGGGCTTCTGTCCTGGTGGTGATTGGAGGGCGGGGTTCAAGGGCGGAGGAGCGGGAAGTGGAGGAAATGCGGTGGAGAGCATCGTTAACCATGTCTGAGGGGAAATTGCGGTCATTTGAAGAAGGAGGCCATCTTGGTTGTTCGGTATTGGAATTGGTCCTCCTGGGAGCAGATGCGGCGGAGGCGAAGGAATTTGGAATATGGGATGGCGTTTTTACAGGGGGCAGGATGGGAGGAAGTGTAGTCTAAGTAGCTGTGGGAGTCGGTCGGTTTATAGTAAATGTCCGTGTTGAGTTGGTTGCCCGAGATAGAAATGGAGAGGTCTAGGAAGGGGAGGGAGGAGTCTCTGAGACAGTCCAGGTAAATTTGAGGTCGGGATGGAAGGTGTTAGTAAAGTGGATGAACTGTTCAACCTCCTCGTGGGAGCACGAAGTAGTGCCGATACAGTCATCGATGTAGTGGAGGAAAAGGTTGGGGGTGGTGCCAGTGTAGTGCGAAAGATGGACTGTTCTTCATATTCTATGAAGAGGCAGGCACAGCTGGGGCCCATGCGGGTGCCCATGGCTACTCCTTTGGTTTGGAGGAAGTGGGAGGATTGGAAAGAGAAGTTGTTCAGAGTGAGGACCAGTTCAGTCAGTCGAAGGAGGGTGTCAGTGGAAAGGTACTGGTTGAGTCGGCAGGAAAGGAAGAAGCGGAGGGCTTTGAGGCCTTCGTGATGGGGAATGGTGGTGTATAGGGACTGGATGTCCATGGTGAAGATAAGGTGTTGGGGGCCGGGGAAGCGAAAATCATGGAGGAGGTGGAGGGCGTGGATGGTGTCCCTACCAACCCCAACCTCCCTATCAAACCGGCAGACAAGGGAGGCGCAGTGGTAGCTTGGCACACCGACCTTTACACCACTGAGGCTAAACGCCAGCTCGCGGACGACGACTCCTACTGCCCCCTTGACCATGATGCCACCTCCCACCACCAAACCATCATCTCCCAGACCATCCATAACCTCATCACCTCATGGGAGCTCCCATCCATTGCCTCCAACCTCATAGTCCCACAACCCCGCACCACCTGTTTCTACCTCCTGCACAAAATCCACAAACCTGACTGCCCCAGCTGACCCAAGGTGTCAGCCTGCTCCTGCCCCACCATACTCATCTCTGCATACCTCGACACTGTGCTGTCCCCCTTAGTCCAAGACCTCCCCACCTACTTTTGGGATACCACCCACGCCCTCCACCTTTCCATGATTTTCGCTTCCCCGGCCCCCAAAGCCTTATCTTCGCCATGGACATCCAGTCCCTTTACACCGCCATCCCCCATCATGAAGGCCTCAAAGCCCTCCGCTTCTTCTTTTCCTGCCGACCCAACCAGTACCCTTCCACCGAAACCCTCCTTCGACTGACTGAACTGGTCCTCATTCTCTGAACAACTTCTCTTTCCAATCCCCCCCACTTCCTCCAAACCAAAGGAGTAGTCATGGGCCCCAGCTATGCCTGCCTCTTCGCCGGATATGTAGAACAGTCCATCTTCCACAGCTACACTGGCACCACCCCCCACCTTTTCCTCCACTACATCGATGACTGTATCGGCGCTACCCTGTGCTCCCACGAGGAGGTTGAACAATTCATCCACTTTACTAACACCTTCCACCCGACCTCAAATTTACCCGGACCATCTCAGAGACTCCTCCTTCCCCTTCCTAGACCTCTCCATTTCTTTCTCTGGTGACTGACTTAACACGGACATTTACTATAAACCGACCGACTCCCACGGCTACCTAGATTACACCTCCTCCCACCCTGCCCCCCAATTCCAACACCGAACAACCCAGATGGCCCCCTTCTTCAAAGACCGCAATTTCTCCTCAGACGTGGTTGACGATGCTCTCCACCACATCTCCTCCACTTCCCGCTCCTCTGCCCTTGAACCCAGCCCCTCCAATCGCCACCAGGACAGAACCCCACTGGTCCTCACCTACCATCCCACCAACCTCCACGTACATCGTATCATCCTTTGTCACTTCCACCACCTCCAAACAGACCCCACCACCAAGGATATATTTCCCTCCCCTCCCCTGCCAGCATTCCAGAAATGGGCGGCACGGTGGCACAGTGGTTAGCACTGCTGCCTCACAGCGCCTGTAGACCCGGGTTCAATTCCCGACTCAGGCGACTGACTGTGTGGAGTTTGCACGTTCTCCCTGTGTCTGCGTGGGTTTCCTCCGGGTGCTCCGGTTTCCTCCCACAGTCCAAAGATGTGCGGGTCAGGTGAATTGGCCAAGCTAAATTGCCCGTAGTGTTAGGTAAGGGGTAAATGTGGGGGTATGGGTGGGTTGCGCTTCGGCGGGTCGGTGTGGACTTGTTGGGCCGAAGGGCCTGTTTTCACACTGTAAGTCTAATCTAAAAACCACTCCCTCCACGACCCCCTCGTCCGGTCCACACCCCCACCAACCCAACCTCCAGTCCCGGCACCTTCCCCTGCAACCGCAAGAAAAGCAAACCTTGCGCCCACATCTCCCCCCTTACTTCCCTCCAAGGCCCCAAGGGATCCTTCCATATCCGTCCCAAATTCACCTGTAGCCTCCTCTACACTGGGGAGACAGGCCGCCTACTTGCGGAACGTTTCAGAGAATACCTCTGGGACACCTGCACCAACCAATCCAGCCGCCCCGTGACTGAACACTTTAACTCCCCCTCCCACTCCACCAAGGTCATGCAGGTCCTTGGCCTCCTGCGTCACTAGGCCATGGCAATACGATGCCTGGAGGAAGAGCGCCTCATCTTCTGCCTAGGAACCCTCCAACCACAAGTGATGAATACAGATATCTCCAGCTTCCTCATTCCCCTCCCCCCACCTTATCTCCATCTCAACCCTCGGACTCACCACCGCCTTCTTGACCTGCAATCTTCTCCCTGACCTCTCTGCCCCACCCCCTCTCCGGCCTATCACCCTCACCTTAACCACCTCCCACCTACCGCATTCCCAACGCTCCTCCTCCAAGTCCCTCCTCCCTACCTTTTATCTTAGCCTGCTTGGCAGACCTTCCTCATTCCTAAAGAAGGGCTTACGCTCAAAACATGGATTCTCCTGCTCCTTGGATACTGCCTGACCTCCTGCGCTTTTCCAGCAACACATTTTTCATGACTGTAAGATAGGCAATGTTGAAATAGGCAGTCTGGATAAGGAACAGTTGTCTGTCAGTCTTCTGAAAAATGCATTTTGACAGGCTGTATTGGATAATGGAACAGTTTAGTGTGTGTAGAAAACTTGAAAATCTGACATTTATTTTTAAGATATGGGCATTTGTGGCATGTATGGCATTTGTTACTCTTCACTCTCCATTCCTGACATAGTGGTGTAGAGTCATGGCCTCGATGTGCTGTAGGTACACACACCATGCTGAAAGAAAGGGAATTCCATGATTTTGACCTGGTGACGGTGAGGGGATGACGATGATATAGTTCCAAGACAAGGTTGTTTGGACAGGAATTTCAAGACGGTGGTATTTCAGTGGACTGGCTGTCCTTTTATCATAGGTGGTAAAAGTTGTGGGTTTGAAAGGTGCTGTCAAAATAGGTTTAGCAATTTAACATGCATCTTACCCATGGTAGCCATTGCCACCTTAGTGTGTAGGTTGTGGAGGAGTGAACTTGGGGGTGAGGTGCTGATCAAGGGGCGACTTTGTCCTGGATACCTGGGCTTGTTTCGGCTGCATTGATCCAGGTAAGGGAAGAGTATTCTAACACACTTGTGCTTCGAAGATGGTGGGCAGGCCCTAGTGAGTCAGGAAGTGAATTGCTTGCCACAGAATTCCTAATCTCTGATCTGCTTTTTGTCGCTACATTTCTTATTTGACTGATCCAGTTACATTTGTGATGATAGATCATAAAGAATTCAGCAATGGTAATGCCATTGAGCATTAAGGGAAAATGATTTCTTTCTTGTTTGAGATGTTCATTGCCTGGTATTTGTGTGATGTGAATGTTACTTGTCACTTATCAGCCCAAGCCTGAGTGTGTTCTTAGGGCAAGTGACTCCATTGTGTCGATGTTTTAGATTAAGTTCCCTATCGCGTAGAAACAGGTCCTTCGGCCCAACCAATTCACACTGACCCTCTAAAGAGTAACCCACCCAGACCCGTTGCCCTCTGACTAATGCACCTAACATCATGGACAATTTAGCATGGCCAATTCAGCATGGCCAATTCACATGACTTGCACATCTTTGGACTGTGGGAGGAAACCAGAGCACCCGGAGGAAAATCCACACAGAAACGGGGGGAATGTACATACTCCACACAGGCAGTTGCCTGAGGCTGGAATTGAACCTGGTACCCTGGTGCTGTGAGGCAGCAGTGCTAACCACTGAGCCACCATGCAGCCCTAACTGTTGTATTTGTCTAGGGAGGCTTTCAGGGTGTCCTGTAGCATAGCCTATGCCTTTCCGGTGATCCCTTACCATCGCGGAGCTTGGAGTGGAGCACTTGTTTGGGGAGTCTCATGTTGTGTATGTGGACAATGTGGGCCATCTGCTGCAGCTGGTCATGTGACCAGTGCCTCTCCTGGAGATATTGTTCTGGGAGAAGATGTTCACATTGGTGTATTTATCCTACCAGATGACCTGCAGGATTTGTGAGGGCAGAGCTGGTGATAAGACTCCAGTAATTTGGGCTGTCTGTTGTACACGGTTCATGTTTCTGATACACAGAGGAAATGGGGATCACAGCTGCTCTGTAGACCATGCCCTTAGTACTGGACTTGAGATTTCGGACTTTGAACACTCTGTTCCTCAAGCTTTGAAGGCTACACTGGCACTGGAATCGACTTTGGGTTTCAGTGTCAATGACTGCTCGCACAGGAGGTATGGGAAATGAGTGACGTTGTCCAGGGGCTCACTGATGTTTGTGGGATAGTTTTGTGTGGCAGGATGAGGGCTAGTGGAGAATCTAAGTTTCCCATCTGCTTAGTGTGCGGCCCATTCTCTAATACATCTTGGTGAATGTGTCGACAGTGGTTTGTGGCTCAGTCTCGGTGTGTGCTCATAGGCATAGTCTGCGTCCTGCAGCTTGATGACAGTAGTTGGAGTGGTCTTTGATTCTGGTCTAGAGGCATTGTAGATTGAACAGTTCCCTACTCGTCTTGTCAGTTCGCTCTACTCCAGTGCGGAGCTTTGTGGAGATGTTGCGGCACGGTCTTAATCTTGTAAACCCAAGAATTTGATCATGATTCTCCTTGGCCTTACACACAGATTTCAGGGCTTATTTGGCTGAAAGGCAAATAGTTTTCTTCTTAAGATTGCTTACACAATCTGCTGTACCTGCTGTATTGCCACATTTGTGGTTAACTAGTCACACGGCAAACATGATTAAATTCCTTTCTTGAAGAGAAATGGCAGTCTATCCATCTATATGTGCGCCCACAGCCAACGCCTTCATGCTACATGTGAAGCACACCACAACAAAATCCCTTGAGGGTCTGAGCTATTTGCGCCAAAACATAGCTGAAAACTGCCTCACAGTTTGCATGCTTTCAAAAAAACAACTGAAGTGTTTCACTTTTTTTACAGTTGATAGCCATATTTTTGGCCTGCAGAGTTCATGATTGTAACTTCTGGTAGCTAAATATTTACTTAGTTTCCACGTAATCTATAGATTTGCATATTGCTGTATGGTGAATGATGGTATCTTGAATTTTGATTCGAGAGTATTTGCATTTTGAGTGGCATTCTCCATTTTTTAAATCTGCACAAATAATGTTAGAAGCAAACACATTAATTTCAAACAGATGTGGAGTTTACACAATTTATACTCTATTTAGAAACGTGTTCAAAACCAGTAAGGCAGAACAAGCTGAAAATGCAGTTATTTTTATTTCAGAGATGTAACTTTTAAAGGAAAAAAATGCTCCTTTTTTTATATATAAAAAATATTGGGCTGCTATTTTATCCACTTTCAAGGTGAGGAAAGCAACATTTTTTAAAATAGGAAATTAAGTGAGACTTATAATCCCAAAATTTATCAAAAAATGGATCTTGGGGAATTAAGGAATTCAGGGTAGTGTGGGACGATAAAAGATCAGCCATTTTTTTTTAAACAGCAGTGCAGGCTTGAGGGGGCCAGTGGCCTACCAGATCCTACTACAATGTTCTTCATTATACAACAATCTAACAGCAGCTAGAAATACAAGACCTAGAAAACTTGACACATTTGCAACCAAGAGTTCTGCATTTCAATCACATTTTAAATTTAAATTGGAAGTAGCAATTTTTGAGGGCTGGGAATATGACTAGTTACAAAATGGGGGGAAAAATTGCTTTCCTATATGTTTTAAGAAACAATGGAATTTTCAAAAAAAATTACACTTCTGTTTCCATACTAAATGTCTTTAAACACAAAATAACACATACACTTTTTAATTCACTTTCATTCTAGTACAGGTTAACTCTCCTAATAGCTGCCAAGAAAGAAAACTGAAATATAAGAGCACATGCTACACTTAACTTGTGGATCATGTTGTTTGAGGGAATTGTTTTTAGCATGGATGAAGTCATCTAGTTGGTCCTGCAGGAAATTATTCAAGCAGTTAGTTTGTACTATGTCTATGGATCCGGACATTAAGTTTTGACTCGTGAATGGAGCCCAGATTGAGGAGCAGATTGTACAGTCATGGACGGTTAAAGTGGTGATAGCCAAGGTGCTCTCAGTTGGTGGACACTGTAAGGTATCTTGCTATATACTGAATCGTAAAAGCTGATTAACAAGCTTTCTTTTAAAAAGTCAAAGCTGCTAAGTACTGCAGCCACAAAGCAAAAGTGAAACTGTTTTGTTTTGATGCTGTTGTTTATCTGCCCTCGCAGAATTACACCACCTTTTAAATGTTGCATTACTGAAACCGGTTTAGTTTAGCACTGTAACTGAGGAAGACATTTTCCTTAGAAAGTTTGTTATAGTAAACATTCTGTTGCTAGATGTTCCAGAGTCTGCAGGTTATTACAGGACTTCAGTGAGATAATGATGAAATTGGTGCTATCTGATTGTGTCCATGCACAATCAAATTGCCTGATACTACTGTCGTCATCCAGATTAAGCAATGCAGAGCAGTCACTTCATAAATGCACAACAAGATTGTCAGTATCGATAAGATTCTGTCAAACATAAAATAATATTTGGAGAGAACTTTACAACAAACAGAATCTTATAGCACAGAAACAGCTAGCTGTCAGCTCCTAGTACTTGTCACCTCTTTGGTATCATCTTGTTCATCCCTCTCCACTAATTATCCATCAAGAGTTTATCTACTCTCCTTTTGAACATTGCTATTAAATTTGCTGCTTTTTGTCTTAGAGAATTTCTTTATAACCCCACTGGTCTTAAAAATAAAATCTCCAACTTGTTGCATCCAAGCCATGTCAGTAAATTACAACCACCTTCATATAGACAATAGGTGCAGGAATAGGCCATTCTGCCCTTTGAGCCTGCACCACCATTCAATATGATCATCCTTAATCAGTATCCTGTTCCTGCCTTATCTCCATAACCCTTGATTCCACAAGCCTTGGGAGCTCTATCCAACTCTTTCTTAAATGAATCCAGAGACTGGGCCTCCACTGCCCCCTGGGGAAGAGCATTCCACACAGCCACCACTCTCTGGGTGAAGAAGTTTCTCCTCCTCTCTGTCCTAAATGGTCTATCCCGTATTTTTAAGCTGGGTCCTCTGGTTTGGCACTCACCCATCAGCGGAAACATGTTTCCTGCCTCCAGAGTGTCCAATCCTTTAATAATCTTATATGTCTCAATCAGATCCCCTCTCAGTCTTCTAAACTCAAGGGTATACAAGCTCTGTCGCTCCAATCTTTCAGTGTAAGGTAATCCCGCCATTCCAGGAATTGACTTCATGAACCTACGCTGCACTCCCTCAATAGCCAGAATGTCTTTCCTCAAATTTGGAGACTAGAACTGCGTAGGCATAGGGGTGAGGCTGGGGGAAAACAGCAGCCTTCTGTTTTCTTCTTGAGGAATTCATGTGGGAAATACACCCTCTAGTACAGGTTGGCAGCATCAAGAAAGGAAATGTGTGAACTGAAATGGTGAATCAGGAAGTAATGTTTAGGAATTGCTAAATGTATTCTTCAAAGGGTCTGGAACTTCGAGAAAACAGGAATGCTACATAAGTGAAGAAGAAATGAGGCAAATAATTTTCTAGAACATTAATAATAGTCACTAAAAGAAAGTAGTGTAACAGTTGCTTAGAATTAAACTATATAATTAAATACTCTCAATCTGTGTTTCAATGCGAAGCAATCTGCGTGTCATAGAATCATACAGCACGGAACCAGACCCTTCTGTCCAACTAATCCGTGCCAACCGGCACGGTGGCACAGTGGTTAGCACTGCTGCCTCACAGCACCTGAGACCCGGGTTCAGTTCCCGACTCAGGCGACATACTGTATGGAGTTTGCACGTTCTCCCCGTGTCTGCGTGGGTTTCCTCCGGGTGCTCCGGTTTCCCCTCTCAGTCCAAAGATGTGCGGGTCAGGTGAATTGGCCATGCTAAATTGCCCGTAGTGTTAGGTAAGGGGTAAATGTAGGGGTATGGGTGGGTCGCACTTCGGCGGGTCGGTGTGGACTTGTTGGGCCGAAGGGCCTGTTTCCACACTGTAAGTAATCTAATCTAAAAACAAGTCCCTCTAAACCTTTCTGAGCTATGTATCTGTCCAAGTGCCTTTCAAATGGTGTAAGTGTACCCGCATCTACTGCTTCCTTTGGCAGCTCACTCCACACCCTCTGTGTGAAACTCCTCAAGTCCCTTTTTAAATCTTTTCCGTCTCACCTTAAACCTGTGCCCTCTAGTTTTAGACTCCCATATCCTGGGTAAAAGACCTTTTTGCTTTTCAACTTATCTATGCCCCACTTGATTTTATAAACCGCTATGAGGTCACCCCTCAATTTCCTACGTGCCAGTGAAAAATGTCCCGGCCTCTCCTTATAATTCAAACCATCCAGTCTCCGTAACCTCATTTGTAAATATTTTTTGCAATCTTTCCAATTTAATAACATCCTTCCTAAAGCAGGGTGATCAGAATTTTACACAGTACTTCAAATACGGCCTTAGCAATCCTCATGTATGAATTGCAGGAAACTGGTATGCAGGTACAACAGGTGATAATGAAGGCAAATTGATTTTTGGCATTTATTGTTAAAGGAATAGAGTATAAAAAATCAGGAAATGTTGCTGCAGCTGTACAAGGCATTAGTGAGTCTGCACTTGGAGTATTGCGAAAAAGTTTGGCCTGGTTGCATTGGAGGCATTTCAGAGGGGAGTGACGAGATTAATTCCAGATGTTAAGGGCTGGTCTTATGAAGAAGGATTGAGGGGTTGGGCCTCTACTGTCTGGAGGTTAGGAAAATGAGAGGAGATCTCGTTGAGATATGTAAGATGCTAAAATGGGTTGACAAAATGGATGTGGAAAGGATATTTCCTCTTGTGGGGCAATCTAGAATGAGAGGCCATAATCTTAGGATAGGGGACAGCAGATTTAAAATGTAAGAAATTACAATAGTCACAGGTGAGTTGCTTGAAGACTGGAGATTGGCTAACATGGTGCCAGTATTTAAGAAAAGTGGTAAGGAAAAGCCAGGGAACTATAGACTGATGAGCCTGACATCAGTAGTGGGCAAGTTGTTGGAGGGAATCCTGAGGGACAGGATGTACATGTATTTGGAAAGGCAAGGACTGGTTAGGAATAGTCAGCATAGCTTTGTGCTTGGGAAATCATGTCTCACAAACTTGATTGAGTTTTTTGAAGAAGTAACAAAGAGGACTGATGAGGGCAGAGTGATGGATGTGGTCTATATGGACTTCAATAAGGCGTTTGACAAAGTTCCTCATGGTAGACTGGTTAGCAAGATTAGACCTCATGGATTATAGAGAGAACTAGCCATTTGGATACAGAACTGGCTCAAAGGCAGAAGATAGAGGATGGTGGTGGAGGGTTGCTTTTCGGACTGGAGGACTCTGACCAATGGAGTGCCACGAGGATCGGTGCTGGGTCCACTGCATTTCGTCATTTTATTTAAATAACTTGGACATGAACATGGGAGTCATAGTAAGTTTGCAGATAACACCAAAATTGGAGATGTAGTGGACTGTAAAGAAAGTTACTTCAGATTACAAAGGGATCTTGATCAGATGGGTCAACAGGCTGAGGAGTGGCAAATGGAGTTTAATTTAGATAAATGCAAGGCATTTTGGAAAGGCAAATCAGGGCAGGACTTGTACATTTAAGGTGCTGGGGAATGTTGCTGAACAGAGACCTTGGAGCGCAGGTTCATCATTCCTTGAAAGTAGAGTGATGGTAGATAGGATAATGAAGAATACATTTAGTATGCTTTCATTTGTTAGTCAGAGCATTGAGTACAGAAGTTGGGTACTCCAGAAGTACAGTACATTGGTTAGGCCAGTTTTGAAATATTGCATGCAGTTCTGGTCACCTTCCTATTGGAAGGATGTTGTGAAACTTGAAAGGGTGCAGAAAAGATTTACAAGGATGTTGCCAAGGATGGAGGATTTGAGCTACAGGGAGATGTTGGACATGCTGAGGCTGTTTTCTCTGGAAAATCTGAGGCTGAGGAGTGACCTTCGAGTTTATAAAATCACGAGGGGGCATGGATAAGATAAACAGATGAGGTCTTTTTCTTGGGTGGGGGAGTCCAGAACTAGAGGGCATAGGTTTAGGGTGAAAGATATAAAAGGAACCTTCGGGTGAGAGGGAAGGATTTAAAAGGGACCTAAGGGGCAACATTTTCACACAGAAGGTGGTGTGTGTATGGAATGAGCTGCCAGAGGAAGTGGTGGAGGCTGGTACAATTGCAGCATTTAAAAAGCATCTGGATGGGTATATGGACAGGAAGGATTTAGAGGGATATGGGCCAAGTGCTGACAAATGGGACTAGATTAGGTTAGGATAACTGGTTGGCAGGAATGAATTAGCCCGAAGGGTCTGTTTCCGTGCTGCACATCTCTATGACTTTTTTTTAAAAGAGTAATGAATCTGCAGGATTCACTACATCAGAGTGTGGTGGATGTCAAGATGTTGAGTAAGTTTTGAGAAGGTAGTCAGAGATTTTAATTAGTTGAAGGATCATGAAGCGTGGGCAGGAAAGTGGAGTTCAGGCTGAGTTGAGATCAGCCATGCTCATATTAAATGACAGAGCAGGCTTGAGGGAAATGAATTGCCCACTTCTGCTCCTTGTTACGTTATCCTATAAATCAAGGGGCCACACTGGAGACTAGAGCTGTCCAACAACTATAATCAGTGCTCATGCAATGGTGGTTGAAATTGCTGCACGATTCCCCCCTTCTCCATCATGCAGAATAGAGTCAATATAAGAAACAGTTAGTCGGATGAGCAATGTACTTAGTTATGACTGTTGAGTGACTCTCTGTCTTTATTTAATATTAAAATTATTAAGCTGCCTTTAGCTGTGAGCAGGTTTTGATGGGAAATCACAATATAGTATATTGTGAGAAAGTTGGTCAAAGAATTTAGAAACTTCCAATTGCATTGGAATTGTGGGTAGTGTTCCAGAAATTATCATGATGAGATTGCTCATGGAACAGCTACACTTAAATTCTGGCCAAATTTGTATATAGCTATTTTTTTTGAAGACAATAAATAATTGAAGATTAACAGAAATCTCCACATCCTGTTTTGAGAAGTGAATTTAGCGGGATTTCATTTTTTGTCTGCTTTTATTTCTTTTTGGTTATCACCTTTTAAAAGAAAATACTTCTGCCATTTTGTTTTCTAATATAATTAAAAATTCTTCACCCCAACATCTTATGGCTGATTAGCACCAATAATAACCTGTTTTTCTAAAAGATGTTTCATGCCATACTACCTGTTTCTTTCAAACCATTTGGACAACCCAGCTGCAGGATTTCTGATTACTCACCAAGAACCTCCCTGTGGATCCATTCAGGAAATGGGGCCTGAATGTAACAGTGGACCAATAGAATTATGGAACCAGGAAAATCTGATCTCCCTGGCATTTGCATGTGTATTTCCTTTAAAGATGCAACAGCTTTAATATATAAGAAGTTTCTGGCCTAACAATACTAAAAATGAGTGAACATATCAAGCTTTAAGCTTGAAATGTTGGGGCAAAAAGTTTGAGCAGCACCCAGTGATTGGGGAGGTATCCAAGTAATTGTCAGTGCTGCTTGGTATAAATTCTGAAAATACAAGTAAACAGTCAGACATGCAACCAATTAACAACAGAGTTTCACAAGCCCTCAAAAACAGTGCTAACAATGCTAAGCTCTGACAATTTGCACCGTACACACTCTACAGCCATGAGTTAGTTGCACAAGTGAGCTTTTCTATTTAACTGATATTACAATAGCATCCCATACATAAGCTGTAAATTGTTCACAACATATGATAGGCCACAGAATATGAGAAAAGTTTAACCACTTAACATGTCTCTTGGGAGTCCTTAGAGGTGTGTGGCCTGTAGCCAGGGATGTTGATGAGCATGGAGAAACATTGCAAGATAAAGAATTTCTTTTTACTTCCCTTTTTACTAAGTCCTTTTATAGGACTATAACATTCTTGAAAGTGATTGTAACTTGATCAGAAAGGATAATCTAAGTTGACAAAAAGCATTAAAATTCTCTTCAGAACCATAAGTTTGTGCTTGGCCACAAAATGTGGCATTTATTTTGTACTAAATTTGACTAACTGTGAAGTGTGGCCTTATTTAATTCTTCTTTGAATGTATTCTGATCAGTAGAGATATGCATCTTTAATGAGACTTTCAATTCTTCTCTCAATTAAGAAATCCCAAGTTTCCTTTGCTCCCACGTTCACAAATTCAAGATCTTTTTTACAAGTCATGTGGTTTGTTTTTTTTGATTTTAGGCAAATGAATAACTGATCCACACTCTGTAAAGACTAAACTGAGTGTCTAGAGCTAACAAGCTGATGTGAACAGCAGAGTTGGTTTTGTATTGTATTGAATTGAATTTATTGTCACGTGTACTGAGGCACAGTGAAAAGCTTTGTCTTGTGAGCAATACAGGCAGATCACAGAGTTAAGTAGTACAGATAAGTAAGTAATAGGTAAACAGCGGCAAAAACAAAAGCACAGGTACAGGAGAATGTTAAGAGTTTGAGAGTCCATTCAGTATTCTAACAACAGTAAAGTAGAAACTGTTTTGAAACCGGCTGGTGCGTGTGTTCAGGCTTCTGTACCTTCTCCCCGATGGTAGAGGTTGTGGGAAAGCATTGCCATGGTGGGATGGACCTTTGTGATTGTCCAGGCCACGTTTACCACTCTCTAACAGTCTCCGATCTTGAATGGTATAGTTGCTGTAGTGATACATCCAGTCAGGAATGCTCTCAATAGTGCTCCTATAAAAGTTGGCAAGGGTATTTGCCGTCATGCAAATTTCCTCAGCTACCTGAGGAAGAAGAGAAGTTGTTGGGCCTTTCTAACCAGTGTGTCCACATGAAGAGTCCAAGAAAATTTGTTGTGGATGACCACTCCCAGGAGCTTGATGCTCTCTACTCATTCCACCTCTGTGCTGTTGATGTATAAGGGGTCATGAGTAACGTTCTGCCAAAAGTCAACAATGAGTTCCTTGGTTTTGCCAGCATTGAGACCTAGGTTGTTCTCAGTGCATCATTTTTCTAGGTCTTTCACCTCCTGTCTGTAGCCTGTTTCGTCACCATCTGATATTCGACCGACAATGGTGGTGCCATCAGTGAACTTGTAAATGGCATTAGTCTGGTATTTGGCGATGCAGTCATGGGTATACAGTGAGTACAGTAGGGGGCTGAATACGTACCCCTGGGGCTCCAGTGTTGAGTATTAGTGAGGATGAAATATTGCCCCTGTCTTCACTGATTGTCGCCTGTGGGTCAGGAAACTGAGGATCCAGTTGCAGAGAGTGGGGCTTGGTCTGAGATCATGAAGTTTAGTAATCGGTCTCAAGGGGATAATAGTGTTGAAGGCTGAACTGTAGTCAATGAGTAGGATTCTTACATAGCTGTTCTGGGTGTCAAGATGTTCTGGGGAAGAGTGAAGGGCAAATGATATGGCATCTATCATGGATCTGTTGGTCCGATAGGCAAATTGAAGTGGGTTAAGAGTAGTGGGGAGACTGGAATTGATTAATGCCATTGCCAGCCTTTCAAAGCACTTCATGACCACCAAAGGTAGGGCCATTGAGACATGCTGCACGGCCCTTTTCAAACAGGTAGGGACAGTGGCCTGCTGCAGGGAGAGGTTGAAGATGTCCAAAAAGACCTCTGTCAGTTGATCTGCGCATGCTCTGAGTGCACAGCCTGGTACTCCATCTGGTCCCATCGTTTTCCTTGGATTCACACAAAGGAAAACTGATCTGACCTCTGATGCAGTGACTGTTGGGATATGTTTGTCAGTACTTGTCAGAATAGGTGTTACCTCTCTGCGGAAATTCTGCTCAAAGCAAGCATAGAAGGCGTTGAGATGATCTGGGAGGGATGTGTCATCGTCTGCTATCTTGTACTGTCTCTTTTTTTTAGAACCTGGGATGTCATTCAGTCCTTACCATAGTTGCCGGGTATCTGTCTGGGTCTCTAGTTTGGATCAGTATTGGCCCTTGTCTGTTGTAATGGCTCTGAGAAGGTCATTTTGGGATTCCTTCTATTTGAGTGGGTCTCCTGATCTGAAGGCCTCACGCTTGGTTTTTAGCAGGTTCCATATGTCCTGATTCATCCAGGGTTTCCTGTTGGGGAACACCCGGATTGACTTCCTTGGGGTGCAGTGTGTTGAAATTCCTAAAATTGGAGAGAATACATTAGACTTGCAATTAATTAAACTATTAGAGGTACACACTGGCACTTAGTCCTCACATTACAGTACTGCAATATATTAATCATGTTTAATTTTGATGTTGAGTTCTTTTGACATAACATTTGCTGATCTGTTAAGGCTTATTATACTACTGTTTTTGTTCTCTTTAGCAATTTCCTCAGTATGGTGGTGCACCCGGAGCACCTGGTGGTGCAGGATATCCTGGAGCTGGGGGTCCAGGATATCCAGGAGCTCCCGGAGCTGGAGGTTATGGAGCATTCCCTGGTCAACAGCAGGACCCACTCTATGGATACTTTGCTGCAGTAGCTGGTCAAGTAAGTCTACTTTCACGTAATTAGGACTTGCAAGCTTTTGAAAGCCCAGGAACTGTTTACAGAAATGTTTTTGCATTTAATGTACCAGCTAGGTAGCTGTCGACATACAATCTCTTCCTGTGCTAAGGTTGCTTTCACTTTAGTTTGTAATATCCATTCAATGCATTTTATTTGAGGCATACTGTCACAAGTGTGAAGCTGAGAGCAAGTGAATTTTCAGGGCAGTTAAGTACAAGAAGCAAATATTTAAACCACACACTACAACCTTGAATTGACTCAAAATAGCTGAATTTTCTACTGTGATGTTATGAAAATGAAAGGGGTGACAGAGAATTGGAATTTGCTCTCGTCTCAGTGTAAAAATTAAAATGGCCACAGATTAAAATAAGAAAGACTAAGCTAATATTAGTAGCAATTCTGTTAGTAGTGCAATGTAAATTAAACCACAAGCTGTATTGTATTCTAAATCTCAACAAGGAGCAGACAGACATTGGAAGGCTTTGAAAATGCATTAATAAAAGATTCACTGCATTTAATGTTATCAATGAACAGTATGCATTTCAATGTTGGAGCTCAAGGAGAAGGAGACTATTGATCAGTATGTGAAGAAACAGTCACATCTAGCCAAACTCTAGAGTTTGACAACTGAAAGATGCTCAGTGATTGATTGTCTTAGGCATAAGAGATCCTGCTATGAAACCAAATCTACTGAGGAGATGGTTTTCTCCTAAAAACTAATGCATGCAGAGACTGAGATCATCAGTCATTACCTAGGGCATATTCATGGAGGAGCAGATGAGGCTTTACTTTATGTTGAGACACATTCCAGGACTAATTAGTACATTATATTGGTGTCGAAAAAGGAAGCAATACTCTCACAAGGGGCAATAGAAATATCAAGGCTATAGGGAAGGATATAAATATTTATAAACGACATCACACAATAAGTATGGCCAGTCTGTGGAGTTAGTGGGTAAACTTCAAGAAGCTGAATCACTTTGATTCTGAACCTCATTTCTAAAAAGTTGGCGTCGTCAGGTGTCTTTTTTCACATGGGTTTGCTCTCAGCAAAGCTGACTTGTTTTCTACTACACAACATTTGTTTTCTGCTACTTACACTTGCTATTAACATCTTTTTTGCTTCTAGATATTTCCTTTACTACCATTAGCTCTCCCTTTGTCTTTTGTTCTCACCATCGATTCCGCTTGTTGCTACTCCCTCTTTGTCAACAGCATAGCAGCCATCATTTTCCAGCACCTTTCAGTTCCAATGAAGAAGTCTGTATTTCTCTCCACCGATGCTGCCAGTCCTGAGTTTCTCCGGCACTTTTTTATTTTATCGGCTGTCTCAGTAGCCTTTACTTGTAAGACATCTTTTTAAGATGAATTCCATCAGGATCTGGGGTCTTTTCAGCCCGCTATTCCAACAGTTTATTCAGGCTGCAGATGTTCTTTAACAACGGACAACAAGCTTATTCTGCAAAATAAAACAAAACAAAGCAATTTGTACATGTCGAAGACGGTTGGAAAATATTTAATACTAACATCAGAAGAAACTTGCAACCTGTTTTCTCAACCCCATTTGTTAGAGACCCAAAACTAGAGAAATATCCCTCTGACCCCAGCATTTTTTTAAAAAAATCTTTCAGTACAGAAATAGGAGAAAAGGGCAGATAACTGCTTGGCTGGTGAGTTGGTGAAACACTGGGATCATGTAGTGAGGAAGCTGGGACCCTGTGCGAGGGGGACAGTCTGCACTTGAACTAGAATCAACATCATTGCGATTGGGTTTACTAGTGATATGAGGAAGAGTTTAAACTAATTTGACGGGTGGGACAGGGTCCTTGAGCTTTCTTTCACTAAGGGCACAGCAGATTTTAGTAAAGGAACAAAGACAGAGGATGCTTCAATGGAATAGGATAAGGCTGAATGATCTCTGCTTTATTCCTAGGAGTATTATGAGTAAGACAAATCAGTTAAGGGTATGGAATTGTGATGTTGCCATCATGGAGATGTGTTTGAGGGAGGGACAGAACTGGTAACTCTATTCTGGGTATAGTATCTTCAGGCAGGATAGGGGAGGGATAAAAAGAGGAGATGGTGTCAACTTTATTGATAATGAATGAGGGGCATGGACAGGGTGGATAGGAGGCAACTGTTTCCCATGAAGCATTAAAAAGGTAGCACAGTTTTAAGGTGAAAGTTAGGGGATTTGAGGAAAGATGATTTCACCTAGAGAGTGGTGGGAATCTGGAATGCACTGGCTGGGAGAGTAATTGGAGCAGGAAACTTAAATCACAGTACTTGGATCAGCACTTG
Organism: Hemiscyllium ocellatum; assembly: GCF_020745735.1. NCBI lineage: Eukaryota > Metazoa > Chordata > Chondrichthyes > Orectolobiformes > Hemiscylliidae > Hemiscyllium > Hemiscyllium ocellatum. Next base: position 84,539,697 of record NC_083405.1, on the reverse strand, counting down.
AATTATCATGTTGTAAGAACAAAGAAAATTACAGCACAGGAACAGGCCCTGCAGCCCTCCAAGCCTGCACTGATCCAGATCCTCTATCTAAACCTGCTGCCTATTTTCTAAGGATCTGTATCCCTTTGCTCTCTGCCTATTCATGGATCTGTCTAGATACATCCTAAATTACACTCATTCCCGTCCCTACCATCTCCGCTGACAACGAGTTCCAGGCACTCACCACCCTCTGCGTAAAGAACCTTCCACGTATATATCCTGTAAACTTTCCCCTCTCACTTCAAACTCGTGACCCCTAGTAATTTTAAAAGGTATGTGGATGAATATATGAATAGAAAGGGTTTAGAGGGATGTGGGCCAAATCTACATGGGACTAGGTCAGATTGGGAAGCCTTGTCAGCACTTACGAATTGGACCAATTCAGTCTGTTTCTGTGCTGTATAACTCTATGGCATTCTGTCCTGAGGAAAAAAGGTTCACATCCCATCATGACAGATTGTGAAATTTTGAATTTAATTAAATGTAAAAATAAAATCTAGTCTAATGGTGAGGTTGGCAGATTTCCTTCCCTAGAAAAAAGTGAATCAGGTGGGCATTTATCACAGTTCGCCATAGGTTAGATTTTTAGTTCTGGATTTTTATTGACTTCAAATGTTTGCATTTGCCAAGCTGGGATGGACCCATGGCACCATGACTTCAGAAATATCTTGAGGTCTTGGATAACAAGTTCAGTGACAATTACCATAAAATCACCTACCTTGATGGTCAATACTGTTGTATAATTTAGTTATCTGCCCAAAAGCTCTGGCCAAGTTACCTTACATCAAAGACATCTCTGAAGTGACTTCCAGACTACTCAGACTCCTTGGCATCACAGCCCACAAACCTACCAGCACAGTTAAACAGCAATTGATTAACATAAAGGATCCAATTGAAACAACCAGCAAAACAAACATCATTTACAAAATACCTTGCAAGGCTATAACAAACACTACATTGGACAAACAGGCAGAAAACTTGCCACCAGGATAGATGAACACCAACTAGCCACCAAAAGATATTACCCACTTTCACCACTATCCTTATGTACAGACACCACTTTGACTGGGACAACACATCCATCCTAGGACAAGCTAAACAGAGGCACACACGAGAATTCCTCGAGGCCTAGCATTCTAACTGGAACTCTATCAATAAACATACCAGCCTCTGAGAAAAAGAACTGCAAGTGATATCACCCATCTTGAGAGACAAATAGAAAGTGGGACATAACACCAGCACTTCACAGCAGGCTCACTGACGATGTTACCTAGTATGGTGGCGAAACATCTAAAAACGAACCTTCCAGTTCAGCAAGCAAACTTAGATCCAGAACCCCAACTTGAGCTACAAAGTTTCCCAAAAATCGCGAGTTATCTGGCATTCTGATAAACAATGTTGGTCATTGGAAGCTTCAGATGTAAGTCTGTATCCATTTCCCCATCTGATGGAATAGAAATTTCATACAACCTCACTTCAGGTTCCCAACTTCGTATCAGTTGGTAACATGCTTCTGTGGTAACTACTCACCTTTTTATTTCTGGGTTTAGCTGCTGTAATACGCACGGTATTTTGTGGTTATGCTGCCAGACATGCTGAGTTTATCCAGCATTTTATGTTTTGATTTCTGTGTAATATTGTTGCTTCAACATATTTCTCTTCCATTTCATTACTGATTTGTATCATGTCAACAAATGGTTCCGTTGTCAAGTCAACTTTTAAATTCTAAAGGTGCACTTTAAGTTTTTAATAAATTTTCCTATTCCAGATCAAATAACTTTTTTGCCCAGTACTACTAAAATTGAAAGGAACGGCTAGTGGGAGCAGGCTTGTCACGGAGAGATTGAGTGAACATGATTTGTGCATTACCATAAGTATTGCCTTAGGGAGTGTTTGGTTATGTACTTTTTATAAGTTGAAGTATTTTATGCCACGGAAAACTTGACTAATAGCCTCTTCATGAGATGCAATCCAATTCTTTTGTCTATTCCCAATTTTGATCAATTCTCCTCTATGAACTTTTAATAAAGAGACAATAGATTCTTGAAATGTTTAATAAATTCTGCTTTAAGTACTGCCTCAAAGCGAAGCTGTCATGTTTTAACAAGCTTTCCTCAAGAAAAACTTGTATCTCTTTAATTTTTATCCATTTCTTACTTTTCATTTTGCGTGCTGATCTTGTATTCATGCTGTCTACTTACTGATTTCTGACCCGATGGAAAGATTTTTGTTTAAATTGTTGAACTCTTCATTTTGAGAGACCCTTTCAGTTCTGCAACTTTTCTGTTATGAGCAAAAACTCCAGTCTTCCTCTCCTCTAGTAACTACATTCCTTCATTTTCCTGGTACCAACTGTGTCCCTTTTTGCACTGTCTGTATAGCCTTGACATCCTTCCTAAAGTTGGCTGCTCAAAACTGGCCATGCTATGATTGCAGCAGAAGTTTAGCATTGCAGCTTTGTTTTATATTCATTACACCAACTTGTAAACCTTAGGATTTGTCATATTCCCAGTTCAGGATCTAGTTTGGAACCAATAACTTTTTTTTTGTTTAAAAATGTTCAAAAGTCCAGGTTTTTAAATTTTTTTAAAAATTCAGTCACGGGATATGGGCAGTATTGGCTAGACCAGCATTTATTGCCCATCCCTAATTTTCCAGAGGACAGTCCAGTGTCCCTATTGCTGTAGGTCTGGAGTAACATGTCGGCCAGACTGACTAAGGATGGCAGATTTTCTTCCCTGAAAGACATTAGTACATCATATGGTTTTGTTTTCGAACAATCAACAATTGATTTATGGTCATTATTAGACTGTTAGTTCCAGACTTGTATTCAATTCAAATTCCACCATCTGCTGTAGTGGGATTTGAATCTAGTTCCCAGGTCATGCTGAGTTTCTGTATTAATAATCTAGCCTCCCCTCGCTGAATAAATCTACAAGATTCCAGTTTTAAACACCAAAAAAAAATTTCACTGCACATTCAAAAGTAAAACAATCAGCAATGCTTATCTTCTACTCTGGCATGCAACATTAACACAACATAACTATGAATTAACAAGAAAGCTGTGACTGAGCGCGCGCACTGCATAGTAATTGGGAAATGTGACCTAAGACAGATTCCATTGATTTCTCGGTAACTCACACAGACATTAATAATCCTTGAAATATGATCTCGTGAACACAGTCTCCTCATGAAGAATTTCAACACTTTCAAAGATGTAGCTTCTGAACTCCCTTCAAGTTCAGTCCTTGCGCTGTCTCAATGAGTGTGGTATCAGAAGGTGAGTAAGCTCCTTCCCCGAAATTGTTGTGCCACAGGATTCCTGAAGCTGTACTTCACCTGTTGATGGGTGTTGTTCAAGCTTTTTGCAGACATCTAGTTTCCCTGAGCTGCTACTATCCATGAGTTTCTCCAAACTCCCAGTTGCACCAGGCTATAAGTGGCTCCCAGAGTTTTTTCTGAGTCCTAACCATCGTTGGAGCTAGCAACAGCATCACCTTCATTGCCCTGGAGCATCGGTATCAACTTGTGTCCAAGTGGTTCCATCCCTGCCCAGAAAAGTCTATTATAGTGCTCCAACAAAACAACACAATCTGGAGGAGTAACACCTCACCTCACCTTTACAGCCTTTGGAACCCAATGTTGAATTCTACAACCTCAGAGCACAACCTCTATCTTCCACTTTTATTATATTCCTTCACCCCTACCCAGAGTCTGTCTTGTTGTCTTTACTCAGTAGAGCGGACCTACTTTCTTCATTTCTCATGTTCGTGTACACTCTTTTAACAATAGCAAACCCTTTGTCTTCTGGGCACCAACTCTAACATTAGCATAAGAGCCAACAATATCCAGGTGCTGACAGTTCCAGATAAAATATTTGATTCAGTGTTAACTGTTTGTTTCTTTCTGTCCACACATGCTGCCAGACCTGCTGGGTTTCACCAGCACTTTTCTGTTCTGAATTCTGTGTAATATTGTTTCAAAATATTTCTCTTCAGTTAGAACGCTCTGCAAATGTTGGCACATAGTTCCCTTTGTCAAGTCAACTTCTAAAGATACTATTTACATTTTAAAAAGAGTTTATATATTCCAGTTCAAGTAACTTTTACCATATTCATAAATTGAAAGGAATGGTTGATGGAGGTGTGGTGTTTGAGAGAAATTGAGTGGACGTATGTGTTTTAGTGATTAGTTATTCTCCAGAAAGTTTGTGTGCAATGGTAAAGTTAGTATGTGGTGTTGCAAGAATGAGGAAGCAGAGAGAAGATGGTGGCACTTAACTTTTGTGGTGTTCAGAAGATCACTGACCTCCTCCATGCATTGCTTTTAACCTGGGATGCTGCCCTGACCCGGGCTGCTATCTGGGCCCAGGCTGGCTGTGCCTGGTGACATGGCCTTCTGTAGTAGTCTGCTGGAAAAGGGACAGCCTGCCTCTCCTCTGCCCTGTCATCAAGCTCTCCAGGTCCATGCGTTTGAAGCAGAGTGCTCCCACTGATTTGCTGTTTATTTTGGGCTCATGAACAATTTCTTCCCATTATTTATTGTAGTTCAGAATTTTGACTATTTTAATGGTGAACTTATTCATGAGGTTGATGCTGAATGTAAGGAGTAAATTATTTTATAGTTCATTGTAAAATTGATCTAATGAACAAACTTTAATCCTGTCTGATTTTGTTACTGCATGATATGTTTAATGTTCACATCTACATTATTTACTGATTTAGCTATCTACTGTATTCATGTAAGACAATAAGTTATTCCTCCCATGTTCTACTTTTAATTTTTAATGCTATCTTTTTTTAAAACAATAATCTTAAATCATATTTGGAGACTATTCAGCCCATTGACTCTGCAAAATATCAAAATCCCAATGATAAATTTGTATTAATCAGGATCTAATAGTAGGCGCAGGTCTTGTACCCCAATGGCATTGTTCATGTTGATGTGTGATTTCTCTCTTGTAGGATGGTCAGATAGACGCTGAGGAACTTCAGCGATGTCTTACTCAATCTGGCATCAGTGGCACCTACAAACGTGAGTTGTAAATGTTTCATAACATACACTGAATACTGAAATACAAATCTTAGTAAGATGACTCAAAAAGCAAAAAATAAATTTGAAGCACGTCAGCTATTTTTATGTTTCTTATGTTCACTATTAGCCGACTGTGTCTGTTCCCTGTCTCTGAGACTTTGAAAAATCAGGAGGTGTTGAATATTGTTAATGATTGTGCAAAACTCTAATTTGCCTGTGGTCCTTGTGACAGAAGTTGTTTTTCAGTGCTGTTAGTAACGACAAGTGTTGTACAAAGTTTAGATTTCAAATTCATTACAAGTCCAAATCACAGTAACATTTGTAGTTTGTTGGTTTGTCCAGTTGTTGTATTATGTTTGTATTTAACAACTGACTATGCTTCTCTCAAAATCCGTTCCATTGTTGGAGCCTCCAGGGTGGAGAGATAAATGGGACGGGGTTGGGGCTGGGGAGAAGGTAGCCAAGAATACAATAGGTGGATGGAGGTGGGGATGAAGGTGATAGGTTAGAGAGGAGGGTGGACCGAATAGGTGGGAAGGGAGATTGACAGGTAGGAAAGGTCATGAGGATGGTGCTGAGCTGGAAGGTTGGAACTGGAGTAAGGTGGGTGGAGGGGAAATGAGGAAACTGGTGAAGTCCACATTGATGCCCTGGAGTTGAAGTGTTCCTAGACGGAAGATGAGGCATTCTTCCTCCAGGTGTCGGGTGGTGGGGGAGTTGAAATTTTTGGGCCACGGGGCAGTGGGGTTGATTGGCGTGGGTGTCCGGGAGATGCTCCCTAATGCGCCCTGCCAGAAGCCGCAGTGTCTCCTCAATCTCCCTGTGGTTACCTTCTTCCCACCCCCACCCCTCTCCCATTTATCTCTCCACCCAGGAGGCTCCCTGCCTTCATTCCTGATTAAGGGTTTTTGCCCGAAACATCTATTTTCCTGCTCCTCGGATACTCCTGACCTGCTGTGCTTTTCCAGTACCATCTAATCTAGACTCCGATTTCCAGCATCTGCAGTCCTCAATTTCATCACTCGGGATGAAAGGATTTCTTCCATCTCTGTCCTAGAAGACCTATCAAGATTCCTTAAACTGTGACCCCCTGAATCTGGACTCCAAAGTCATCAAGAACATCTGCAATTACCTTTTCTAGACCTATTAGAATTTTATAGTTTTGAGATTTATTGCATTCCCTCCATCCCCAAAACACGGATAAGGAGACCAAAACTGCACAATATTCTGCTGTGGTCTCACCAAGGCCCTGTACAAATTCGCAAAGAAATTGGATGGGCACTTTAAATAAACTTTTAGGGCTACAGAGATATAGTATTGCTGCTGGATTCAAATCCTCTCGCTATAAAGGTAGTCATATATTTGCCTCCTTCACACCTACTGCAGCTGTACGCTTACTTTCAGCATCTGTTGTACCATGACACCCAGGTCTCAGTGAACTACCTCCTTTCACAATCTGTAACCATTCAGAAGGATGATAATACCCTTTGCTATAAGTACTCCGGTTGCATTTTTAAAAATTCTCAAACATTCAGTAGCTAAATTTGGATCCTGTGTACCTTGTTGGTGTCCGGAAAAATATTTTTCCCTCATCCAACATCATTAAAATAGATTATCTGAAAATCCTCTGCTATTTTCATGGAATCTTCTTGCATCCAAATTCATTTCCCCATTTCCTGCATTAAAATAGTGACTACATTTCAAAGGTACTGCATTGGTTGTTATAATCTTTGGGTTTACCTAAGGTGAAAGCCACTAGATGACAGGTTTTTGAAATAGTTAAAACTGAGCACTAGATGAAGGAAGACTGTAAAATGCTTATTGAACACAGGAGAGTAAAGTAATAAATTTGATAAACACTGATCAACAAGTTTGTGGACAGTTATAGTCTTTACTACATAATGTACATTCTGAAAACTGTTTACATGGTGTATTCTATATGGTGTTCTCATAGCTGTTTCTCTGCAGCATTCAGCATGGAGACCTGCAGGCTAATGATTTCCATGTTAGATGTATCCTTGAAATACTAAAGTCTTCCACTAATGCAAAATGATACTGGTTTTAAAATATGAACAGTCATGTTTGCTGTGAGATTGACCAGTTTAATTTTCTAACATAAAAGAAAGCTGTTCCATTACTTGATTGTTCTATGTGCAGAAAATAACAATAACTTTGCTTCCTTATATACAGGAGGTTCACAGGCAATCACAGAATTCGCAAAGAAATTGGATGGGCACTTTAAATAAACTTTTAGGGCTACAGAGATATAGTATTGGTATAGGACTGGCTACATTGCCTAACAGAGAGCCAGCATGGAGTCAGTGGCCCAGATGACCTGCTCCAGTGCTACAGAGAGCATCAGTGAACCTAAAGCCTAGACATTTTCAATCAACCTGTTCAGATGTGTTATTGCACAATTCTGGAGCAGACAGAACTTGAGCCCAGGTTTCCTAACCCATGACATCATAAGTGGGCATCTTGAGAATAAGACACGTCCCACAGGCAAGAAATCCCAACGGATCAAACGAAATCCGTCCGGCTTCTCTGACCAATAAGGTCACTGAACTGGGATGCCTTGCCAACCAACTAGATGCTGGTACTCACTGAGCAGCAGTGTCCCAATGAAGGCTTGGCTTCCCATCTGAATGGTGCAGAAGGTGAGGACCTGTGAAAAGGTGAAGGATTTTTATGGGAGGTGACTACAGGTTGGGGTAGTGAAGAAGGTTGGGGGCTGAAGTGGTCAGAGTTCTTCCCTTCCTTCCTCCACAGCCCCCAGCTGGATAGATCAGTCTATTTTCCCAGTCAGGAAGGCAGCCACTGTCCTTGCCTATCAAGGCCAAGGTTTTATTGGGCAGGTTGAGGCCTTTATAATTGGCTGTTAATTGTTCGAGGCTTTAAGTGGTCATGGTTGGGAAGATCAACCAAGGATCATTTTGCCCAGCAGACATTGGATGAGGTGACAGGAAGTGGGTGGTTATCTCTCTGGCGCAAACCTGTAAGATTTGCCCTTCCTGTTTGCTCCCCTGCCACTTCCAGGTGTGCAATATTCTACCCCCACAGGTGGCTCACATAAACAGAATATAAAAGCAGGGGAGTTATGAAGTTCCAGCTCCCAGTTCCTGCACACATTCACTGGTCAGTATTAAATTCTATCAGTCTGTGTTCTGATATATCTCCACTGTTTGCCACACTGCCTCTAAATGTTTTTTAATGCATTGGAATGGTGGCTGGATTAAGATGTATCTTTGCCATTAAATCAGCAGCAAGTAAGAAACGTGTGCCTTCAGATTCACAACTGCGTAAAGGTGGTGTGCAGCAGGCAAAGTAGTGTTCATGGTGGATTTAGAGGGACTAGGAACTGCTTTTCTTCCACAGGGAGCTTGGTTTATTGGGGAGAGGAGGCTGAACTATTACATTGAGCTCAGATTGTGGCTCTCCAGGAAGCTGATGATCTGGTTGTCCACAGGAAAGAGGTTGGGTTGTAACTGGCCTAATAAAGACTAAAGGAACAGAGCGAACAAGACAACAGAGAGAAAAAGTCATCTCACCTGAAGGCATCATAAGCAGGATACAGGAGAGATTAACTGAAGGCAAGTCAATGGTGAGACTGAGAGTGTCAAAGAACACCAAGGGCAAACCAAGGCTGAGGGATGGAGGGTCGAGAATGATTATTGGCAAGTTGAATGTTAATGTGAGGGGAAGGGTGCAGCGCTGATAAGTAGTCAGCGAGATTGATAGAGATGGTTTAAAAGTCACAACAGTCAGGACTGAGGGTGTTGGTGTGAAGCTCCAAGGTGAATCAATGCACAGGGTGATGGCTTGCAGCTTCAGGGTTCATTGTGGCAGCTATAGATTGAAAATTCTCTTTAGAAAAGCAGAGTGATGCTGCTGGCTTGCTAAAAGCTTTGCCCCTCTAGGTGTTGTTTAAGTAGGACGCTCGCACCTTTGCCCAGGATGAGGTTACAGTGGAGTCAGCGAATTTGTACCTGACCCTCATCGCACAGCAAGCTGGGCTCCTCAATGGGCAACAGCAGTTGGCAAGTCACGATGAGATTGCATGTAGTCAGCAGGCCCACTCACTTCTGAGCCTGTTGCTGGGACACTTGCTGCAACAAGATTTTGCCCCATGTTTCAAAAAACAAATTTGAGGATATAAATGTTACCTGTACATTAACAAATTGAAGTTGTTTTGATAATTAGCTGAGAATGATGCTCAAAACTGTGTATTGACACCATCTGAAAACATAACCACAATTTGACTTGTGTGCCATGGTATAAAAGTCAAATTAAATTGACTTATTTTCAAATGACTTATAATCTGGAGCAAGCATTTACAATGACTGGACAGTCATAGTCATTTCATGGATCATTGGTTCCAACCAGTCTGTCTTGGTATTTACATTACGCACATACCTCTGGCCATCTAACTGTATCTGATTTTGTTAACATATATTAAAGTTCATTTCTCATTCATATACTCGATGCAGAGAAGACCTGACTCCAGGTTGGTTACACGCTATACAACTTGTGCTTGGTAATGTTTTACCTTTTTAATTTGCTACCAAATTGATTTTTCTTTTGCAGGTAACTTTGTCAAGTTGCTTCTGTAAGCTTTGCATTCATTGATTAGTACTATATTCCAGTTGTTCAATAGAAAATGATCACTGTCAAAGGTTTTATTCCTTAATGGTAATTGCTAGCGAGATATGTCCGGTACAATGGGTTTTCCAGAATTCAAAGAGCTGTGGACAGTTTTGAGTAACTGGCGGCAGAACTTTTCTACATTTGACCGTGACAGGAGTGGAACTGTAGAGCCCCAGGAACTGCAACAAGCTATTGGTGCCATGGGTAAGTGATAAATTGATGCATTATGTTAATCTATTCTGAGGAAGGGTCACTGGACCAGAAATGTTGACTCTGATTTCTCTTCACAGATGCTGCCAGACCTGCTGAGCTTTTCCAGCAATTTGTGTTTGTTGTTGATTTTAGTATTTTTTTAACTAACCTCCCCAGACAATGCAGAAACATAATGTGTTTGTCCCATGTGTGAGTGTCCCTTCAGGGCTTGAGTTAAGAAAAAATTCAATGTTGACACTCCAGTGAAAGACTGAAGGAGTGCTCCATCATCAGAAGTGTCACATTTTAGAAGAGATGTTAAAATGTGGCCCTATTTTCCCACTTTGATGAAATAAAAGATTTGCTACACTATTTCAGAGAAGAGTTATCTCCTGATCCATATTTAATATTCAATCAACAACACCTATTCAGAATAACTGGTATAACATGCCTGTATTTATTGCAACAATAAATATAGATTAGATTCCCTACAGTGTGGAAACAGGCCCTTCAGCCCAACCAGTCCACACAGAGAAACCCAACCCAGACTCATTTCCCTCTGACTAATACACCTAACACATGGGCAATTTAGCATGGCCAATTCACCTGGCCTGCACATCTTTGGACTGTGGGAGGAAACCGGAGCACCCGGAGGAAACCCAAGCAAACACTGGAAGAATGTGCAAACTCCACACAGACAGTCGCCCAAGGTTGGAATCGAACCTGGGACCGTGGTGCTGTGAGGCAGCAGTGCTAACCAATGAGCCACCGTGCCGCCCTAATACTTTCATATGAATAGCTGATGGTCATGAACATTTCTGTGCAAATCCAAATCTTAATCTTAGCATGACATATTTAAAATAATTGTCATTGTACGCAAACTTGGATCTAAAAAGATCTTCATACTTCAGATGACCTTAAATTCAGCATGTTCACAACTAATTTGTAATCATCTGTAGTGGAATTAATAATTGTTTCAATTTTGTAGTCTGCTTTCCTAACAGGAGGGAAGAAAATCTGAGAGTAATGACCCTCACTACTAAATGATGTACGAGTTGTAAATCTGGTTTACTAATATAGGCAAGAATATTCCCTTTAAAGTCATGTAATTTAAATATCAAACAATCAAGGAAATGTTGGTCTTGCTTTATTTAGAAATCGGAGCTTCATTTAAAAATGAAGTCAAATAGAAATTTTTGAAAAAGAAACTTTTTTTAAAATTGAGAATGTAAAAAAAACTGAAAATACCCAGGGACGACTGTCTGGTAGTATTGTTTATATGTAACAGAAAGCACCTCAGATCACAATCCTAACAGTACAGCTGCTTTAAAATATCTAAGAAATTGTAAATTGCTGGTATTTATAAAGTCTGTCCTATGTAGGCATAGATATAGCATGACATGTTTGCAGAATTTGTGTGTTTAAATCTTCCCTCCCCACAAGAATTCTAATCTCCCAAAAAAACTAACTTATCCAATTATTTTATAACTTCAATGTTCATACCAAAAGGGATGGACCTAGTGGTATCGATCCAGAGACCCCAGTAACGATCTGGGGGAACCAGGTTCCAATCCCACTGTGACAGATGGGTGGAATTTTGTTTCAGTTTAAAAATCTGCAACAATCAGTGTAATGATCGTGAAACTGGTATCGAATGTCGGAAAACCCATCTGGTTCACTAATTTCCTTTCAAGGAAAGACATCTACCTTCCTTACCTGGTTTGACTGACATGTGATTCCAGACCCACAGTGAAGTGGTTGATTCTTAACTGCTCTCTGGGCAATTCAGGTTGGCAGTAAATGCCAAACCAGTGATGTCCTCATCCCATGAATAAATATATAAAAAAAGTTTTTATTTTTTCAGAGATGTATAAAGATTATGTAAGGTCTGAAATGTTTTCTATCCATTTCATTGACTAGGGTACAGACTGTCTCCTCAAGGTTTGAATGGAATTGTAAAGCGATATAGCACCCATGGGAAGATCTCCTTTGATGATTATGTAGCCTGTTGTGTAAGACTTCGTGCTCTGACAGGTATGAATCTCCTCTGAGAATGGGGTATGTGTACAGCACATTGAATATAGTATGTTGGAGATAACAGAACAGGAAAATGTGGAAAATACAGTAGTTGGTCTGGTAACATTTGTAAACTTATTGGGGTGATGACCCTTATTTTGCAGATGCTGCAAGGGTTATTGAGTATCATTTTCAATTAGTTTTGATTGCCAGCATTGGCATGACATACTTTGCCAATATCAAAATTGTTCAAATAATGTTTCCAAGCTGATTTTTTTTTTGATTATATAAAATGTCATCAAGACTTAGATTTTCAAAAAGACAGAGACATTTTAACCTAGCATCTGTAACTTCCACATGGTTTTAAACATTCCTGTTACTGCTGGCAATAGCAAATATTCACATCTAATTTGACTTTTAAAGATTTAATTTGCAAAGCATAAAAATGCAAAAATGTATAAATTAAACTCCGATGACTTAGTGGTCATGTTCACGTTAGTAATTTGGAAATGAGATATGATCATTATTGGCAAGGCTGTTATTTAATGTCATGCCTAATTGATCTGGAGATGCTGGAATTGGTGATGTAATTACATCTGCAGTACAATTGGAGGAGGACCCCAGTGATGTTGCCTCAGCAACAGTGAAGGAACAGCAGTATAGTACCAGGTCAAAGGGTGTTTGACTTAGAAGTGATGTTCCCATACATCTGTTGCCCTTCCAGATGATGATGGCTTTGGGATGCGATGGTGTTGTCAAAGGTGCTTTGGTGAGTTGCTACAATGCATCTTGTATGTGATATATATTGCTGCCACTGGTGTAAGGACTAAGAAACAAGGTGAGGTGCCAATCAAGCCAGTGGCTTTGTCCTGGATGGGCTCCAGAAAAGCAGCTTCTTTAACTGTGGCCGAACACATTAACTCCCCCTCCCATCCCACCAAGGACATACAAGTCCGAGGCTGCCTCCACAACCAAAGTCTAGCCATCTGATGTCTGGAGGAAGAACACCTCATCTTCCACCTTGGAACCTTCCAATCACACGGGATCAATGTAGATTTCATCAGTTTCTTCACTTCCCCCCTGCACACCTTATCCCAGATCCAATCTTCCAACTCTGCACTGTCCATCTTCCTTCCCATCTATCCACTCCACCCTCCTTTCCACCTCCACCCCCATCTCCATCTATCTGTCACATTGCCAGCTACCTTTCCCCCAGCCCCACCCACCTCCCATTTATCTCCTTGGGCCACTCCCTCATTTCTAATAAGCTTATGCTCGAAACATTGACTCTCCAGCACCTCAGATGTTGCCTGACTGGTTGTGCTTTTCCAGCACCACACTTTTCAACTCTGATCTCCAACATTTGCAGTCCTCAGTTTCACCTTGTCCTGGATGGTGTCAAGCTTGAGTGTTGCATGATCAATGCTCATCCAGGCAAATGAACAACATTCCATCACACTCGTGCCTTGAAGATGGAGAGGCTTTGGGTAGTTCGGAGAAGAGTAGCTCAGTGAAGATTTTCAATCTGCCCTTGTTGGTAGAAAATTTTAATGGCATGTTTAGTTAAGTTACTGGTCTAGTTTGTTAGTGACTATGTATTTAGCAACGGTAATAATGTGGAGCATCAACTTTGTTAGCATCTCTCTTGTTGGACCTAGCACCCTATTAGCCCAAACCTGAATGTTCCTGCCTGTGAGCTTAGACTGAGCTTTAGTTCTTGAGAGGTTGTTACAGACATTAATACTATGCCATCATCAGGAAATATCCCAACGTTTTGGTCTTCTGTCATTTTAGTCAGACAAAACTAGAGTATTCTGAACGTAGACCCATTCTGTTTACTGTACATCTTTTGCCAATTAAGACTGCAAGATGAAAAGTGAAACAGCATTTTATGCGAAGAGAAGAGAAAGCTGAATTTAGCAAGTGGACTCTGTTTGGAAGAGGCATTGCTGTGGATGCATGCACCAGTTAGAAAATGATTGAATGTTCTTACTATGTACACACTTAATAAATGTTTTAATTCAACCAGAGAGGTATTATCCATTCTGTTTCATTTATCAGAGTCTTGACTAACCAGTCAACCTACCTGATTTAATTTAAACAAATTTAAAATTTATTCTCACCTCTTGAATTCAGCTGTCTGGTGAGATCTGTAGTTGAATGGTCCTGACAGAATTTTCTGTGCAGGAAATTATTTACATAGTCTGAGACGAAGATTCACGTTGCCATGAATCAAAGCAGGTTAGATCATGCTGTGCCATGCCCTTTTTATGCATCTATATTTGTACATTAGCCACAACATACAAACTTAAAGGCTGTAAAGTGCAAAATCAGTTTGTAACTTAACTATTTATGACCAACTGTTAGAATTTTGAGTTTTAATGAGATCACCTCATTCTTCCAATCTCTAGTGAATGCAGGCCAAGTCGATGCAATCTTTCCTCGTTTGACAAACGAGGGAATCAATCTGATGAACCTGTGTGTTGTAATTAGTTTCTACTCCTTAGAAAATTACATTGTCATCATTTTTAGGTTTGAGGCGCCTTCATGGTTTCTTGACTTGTGAAACAAAGCTTCGTAGTCAAAACCGTTTGGCAAAGGCATAGTCATTTGAAATAGTAGACAAAGAAATCTTAGTGTATGTTATGAGTGTGGCAATGAGAACTTTTTTTTTGAGTTCTTTCAGAACTCGAATCCTCCTCTTCTCATACATAACATTGCTTGGCTATACCCTAGCATAGCATTTTCATGGTATTCTGAATAGTCCTTAAAGGGGAGGTGATGGCCTAGTGGTAATACTGCTAGCCTGTTAATTCTGGAGACCTGGATTTGAATCCTGCCATAGAAGATGGTGGAATTTGAATTTAATAAATCTGGAATAAAGTGTCTAATGATAACCACTGAACCACGATCCATTGTTGGGGAAAACCTCTCTAATTCACTAATATCCTTTAAAGAAGGAAACTTCTGTCCTTACTTGGTCTGGGCCTACATGTAACTCCAGACCCACAACAATGTGGTTAATGCTGAACTAGCCTGCTGGCCTAGCCAGTGACACCTACATTCCATGAATGAATAAAGTAAGTAGGAGTTCCATGCTTTTTTTTTATTTTTCACAAAATAAAACCCTTTTTAAGTCTCTCTTTAAAGTGAGGATAGTAGGGTAGAGTGCATAGGACATAAAACACAATTTTAAGGGAGAGCTCTCTTTAAATTTGGAAAGCTCTATTCTAGTCTAAGCAATTGTATATGTGGGCATGTACATCATAAATCATGAATTTTTGTCACTGATTGTGTGTTCTGTGTATGTTGTTTTACGCCAGAGGCCTTCAGAAGAAGAGATGCTTCCCAACAAGGAGTTGTTAATTTTGCATATGATGATGTGAGTACAAAAATTTATATTTAGACTAAGATAACAATCAGGTGTTAAAATTGATGTAACTTTGGACTCTTGTTTGACTTCAATGCTATTTTCAGCTGGTTAAGGATTCTGCGACGTTTCTTGGGGACCCTTTACCCTCTATAAATGCAGTTAATAAAAGGAGTTTTAGATCTGAGATGTGTTCTATAATTATTTTCATTTATTTAAAATTTATGGTTCAATATGCAATTATGTTCAATTTTTCAGTGACTGCGCTTCAATGGAAAACAGCTTCCTTTTTAATTGCCATCTCAATCATGATTTAAATCTATATTTATACTTGCCAAACATGGAAAAGCAAGCAAACTGCAGTGTGACAGCTGTACTGTCGAGCATATTTTCACTTGTGGTAACCACCATCTTGTCATCAGGCACCATCTCCTGTTTTGTCTATCTTATCAAGGAAGATGCTGCTTCAGCCTCAGCTGCCACATGTTGCCTATCCTATATCTGATACTCCCTCGATTTCATTCAGTGGTTACTAATTAACTGCCCTCCCCATTAAACCTGCTGAATAGTTGTTAATAACCCAACTATTTAATGGCACGGTGGTTCAGTGGTTAGCACTGCTGCCTCACCACCAGGGATGTGGGTTCAATTCCAACCTTTTGGTGACTGTATGCAGTTTGCACATTCTTTGCATGTCTGCGTAGGTTTCCTGTAGGTCCTCCAGTTTCCTCCCACAGTCCAAAGATGTGCAAGTTGGGTGAATGACCATGCTAAATTGCCCATATTGTTCAGGGATATGTAGGTCAGGTGCATTAGTCAGGAAAATGTAGAGTAATGGGATAGGGGAAAGGGTCTGGGTGGGATACTGTTTGCAATGGACTTGTTAGGCCAAATGGCCTGTTTCCACACTATAGAGATTCTATGATAGTTCATAACTGGCATTTGTGGAGGCTGGCACCCCAGAGAGACACGATCACGTTGCAGTTAATTCCTCCTGAAATATTCTAACAAGTCAATGAGTTCTTAGGAAAAGAATAACTGGCTTTGATGGAGTCTCCCACAAGTTGCAAATGAAATTGAGGAATCCTTTTTTAATGCATAAATGTGATAAAAGATGTTTTCTAAACTATAAATATGAACAGAATATTTAGTGGACAATATTGAAATGTTATCCTACTTGAAAACGTTTGGAGACATTCATGGTAAAACTAATATCTAGATTTGCCATTTCACCAACATCAGTATTTTCTCTTCTTGGAGTATGATAAACTAGTGTAATTCTGCCCTTGGTGGTTTTGGGTAAATTCCAACCTTCAGCGGAGACACCAGTTCATGAGGTGGTCTTTCACAATGACTAGTTTAATACTTACTCTGTGAAAAGTGTTTATAAGGAACAAATGCAAATTCAAAGTTGAATCTTGAAACTGCTAAACTATCTGATCTTTGCCCAAGCAAGTGGAGCAATGCAATCAGCCATGATTTTGGTTCCTGCTTGGCATTTGCTTTGATCTCCTATGATTGCCTAGACTACCACCATCTGCTGTCAAGCCTTATAAATCATTAAGTAAGGTCCTGAAAGGCAACACAACATGAGTTAACCATAGAAGGAAAGATTTGTAGTTGTTTTAAGTTTTATTTGATTTGCAATTGAGAAAGTTAATAAACATTTTACAATTTCTTTTTCAGTTCATCATGTGCACCATGACTATTTAACTGAAGCAGGATTGAAAAGAAAACTGTAGTTTCCAAAAGAACGTAACCTCTTTCTGAGTGCCCAGTCTAATAACCAGCTGCAAAGTTATGCAATGTTATACAATATATATGTAAAGAGAAGTGCATGATCTGGAATGAGAGTTTTTGGCTGATTATATAATGCTGCACTATACTGCTGTGAAATCAGTTAATTTTTTTAATAATGATGGACATTGATTTTTGTACTGACTTCTGCCAAATAATGCTTGGTTTGACATTGAACATTTTGCAAGCTTATGAGCACAAAAGATGTAACTTCCCTAATGAAGGTATTGAATTCAAATATATATATTGTACAAACCCAATTGTTGCATGTGTTTGGTCTACATTTGGTCTACAGTTGAAGAATGCATAATATCATTAGAATTCATCATAGAACAAAAGACATCCTGTTTTGCCAGATGACACTTAAATTAGGAAGATCATTGATGTAAATGTGGACATTTCAAATGCCTCACCTGGTACTTACTTGACTCTGGTTATCTGGCATTAAGTCAGAAGATTTTAGGTTTGAGCACCTTCCTCTTCCAGCGAAGATTAAAGTTTCAGGCGAGATAACAGTATCAAGGAATGGCTGTATTGTCAGATGTTATCTTTCAGCTGGGATTTTTAATTGAGATATTTGAGCTAAAAATTTGAATTGTGCCATAAATCAGTTTCTGCTGCAGAAATCTAGGGAAGTGTGGAGGAAGAATCACCCAAAATAGATCTCAACTTTAAAAAGCCAAAAGAACCGTGAATGCTGTAAATCAAACAAAAACAAAAATTGCGAGAAAAGCTCTCCACAGATGCTAGAAAAATCAGAGTTAATGTTTTGGGTCAAGTGACCCTTTCTCAGAACTCTGATCTCTAACCTAGTTGCAGTCACTCATGTGGCGGTTAAATTCAGGGAGGGAAGGTGAGTCTCTGTTGTGTGTAAATGATATGTTCATCTAATGAAAAAATAGCTGAAGTAAAAAAAAACTTTTCAAGCTAGCTTTCAAGTAGCATTTTCATTTTCTCCTTTTTAGGAACCACTGCTTTGGTTACTGAGGACCTGAATAAACTAAATTTCAAAATTTATTTTGTATCTTGGACACTTCAGTGTAAAAACAGTACAAAGCCCCTTTTTAAAAGGTTGCTCACATTACATGATTTAGGCTTCCCACAATCTTGAAGAACTCATTAGATTAGATTACTTACAGTGTGGAAACAGGCCTTTCGGCCCAACAAGTCCACACCGACCCGCCAAAGCGCAACCCACCCATACCCCTATATTTACCCCTTACCTAACACTACGGGGAATTTAGCATGGCCAATTCACCTGACCCGCACATCTTTGGACTGTGGGAGGAAACCAGAGCACCCGGAGGAAACCCACGCAGACACGGGGAGAACGTGCAAACTCCACACAGTCAGTCGCCTGAGTCGGGAATTGAACCCGGGTCTCAGGCACTGTGAGGCAGCAGTGCTAACCACTGTGCCACCGTGCCGCCCACAACTTATCATGTTGATAAGTAGAACTTAAGAGGAAATTGTTCTGCAGCTTCCAAACATCACTTAATATCAGCGTTGGATTGTAATTTGCTACTCCCCAATTTTGAGAATGTCCAATGGCAAGAATGACCTGCCAGTGTAAAACTGCTGCGCCCTGGGAAAAAAATAAGCATAAGCACAACCGCAGTTAGGCGGTAGTATGGGGGGGGGTTAAAAAAAAGAAAAAAAAACTGCTGCGCCAGATGCTTTGTTTTGTCCTTTCAAGCGGATTCAGCAATTTAATGACAACATGACAATAAACTGATATTAAAATTCAGTACAGAGGAACCTATATTATTCACAGGACATAGGTGGGGAGCATTTTATTCGGTTAATCAAATTCTGCATAATTGAATGCTGGACAACATTGTTTAGCCAAGCACTGAGACCTTGTGATCTTGCTGGATATTCAAGGTTCCTCTGTATTTTGGCCAAAAGGTTAATAAGGTCACTACATGGGGGACGATTATGCCCATCACCTGAAGAATAGGTGTTAATTACTATTGAAGCTTAATTAGTCATAATGATGATTACATAATATCTGAAATAGAACAGACGATGAACAAATTAAATTTAAAAATTGAGCATCCACAAGATCCTGCATTGTATTCCAACTCAATCTGCAATCTCATAACCTTGCATATTCACAGTCTACCGTAGTCATCAAACCAGGAGATTCACTCTGGTTCAATGAACAGTTCAGAACACCAGGATCAGCAACAAAAATTAGTATCAACCTGGTGAAGTTACAACACTGAACTACTTGCATGCTAAATAGCTAGTGACAGACAGAGCTAACAGATCAGATCTAAGTTCTGTAGTAGTGCCACATTCCACAGTGAAAATGTCAAGCAACTGGGCAACTTGTATGTTCTTATTCTCATCCTATTGATTGGGAGAGCTGAATACATCAGTGCTAAGGATAAGGCTAAAGAATTTGCAATAACCTTCAGTGTTGAATAGATGATTCATCATCTCAACCTTCTCCAGCAGTCACGAGTAGCACAATTATATTCACATGATACAAACAGCAGAAAGCACTGGCTACAGCAAAGGCAGTTGACTAATTATCAAATGACAGAAGGTTCTAAAGACTGGTCAACTTACAGATACCACCCTCTTAACATTGACTTTACGCATGGATAGTTTGATTCCAGTATGGAATCCCAAGCTTCTATGATGTAATAGTTGTAAAGAATATAAACAAAATTCTGCAGTGATTATTCTATATTCCAAAACTGATTCTGTTACTTCTGCAGAAGCAGAAATAAATATCTAGAGGAAATCTAAGAAATGAATGCCTGGAAAAATAAGCAAACCATTAATCATCAAATTCCACCATTCTTCAATGAAGTCCTAAGGTACTTGTGAAGGAGTAATATGGACACAAGAAGAATGCTCTTGAATCATTCCTATTCACAAACCAGGAGATTTCTGCATAAACAAGTTAAGGTGGGTTTTCTACCAATGTTGCTGAAGGAAACTAATAGTGCATTTGATTTATCAACACTGGTGATACACAGAGATCATCCCCCTGTGTCTGATCAAGAATTTAACTCTTCAAAGTTTCCAGATGACAACATTATCAGCAATATATATGAAGAAAGAGTATCTGCAAACTCATTGATATCGTCAGCTCATGCTGAAAGACACCCAACAAAGATGCTCCCTGGTATAAGAACTTATGGACATTTAGAATGGTTCCATTATGAACTACCAGTGCCACTTTATCCCTCCTTCTGGGATGTTCTCACAAGCAAAGATGTTCCTCGTTCCCCTGAACAAAGTTCTCCAGCAACAGAAATGAACATTAAAGGAAACAGTAACAATTGCATTTCAGGTCCTCCAATTTTAACAATTTCCACACCATACAAGTGTAACAGCATTGTTCAAGAAGCACAGAAGGCAACTTCATCTCCATTCCTCATAAATGACTACAAGTGTGTGAACTTTGAGCCACCCCTGACACCATACTGGAAGCAAGAGATCTTCATTCCACGCCCGCTCAAAGAAGCAAAATATAAAATTCAATGGATTGTGCAGTACAAAAAGGTTATAAAATAGCCATAAATACCAAGTAACTTATGAGTAGAATTCTGGAAACCAAATATGGAAAAAGAGCAATATCAATATTTATTAAAAATTTCCAAGGAAAATGTCGAGTATAGATTTTACAACAGACCAATGTCTAAGACCCGTTACATTGTCACTAGTTGCCCATCCCCTCTGCTCCACAGTATATGCATTTTGTTTGAGTTTATAAATAATCATAATGTGAATTTAATTTTGAAGTTGTCAGGTAAAAGAGTCAAGTTTCTTGCAGCTTCTGCTGTTGGGCATCATTTTCACTTGTAGGAATTTGCTTTATGTTTAGGCAGGAAACTGAAATTAGGAGGAACTGGTCCCAACAGCATTTCACTAAAATCAAAGTAAAATACACAAGTCTTAGAATAAATGATTATGTACAAGTTACATCTATACTTTTAAAAATGCAAAATTGTAACCATCTTTTGTAAAATTGTAATCCTGTAAAAAGTCAAATGGGAAACATTACAGTGCCATTGTTGAGACAACTAGTTTTAAAACTTTGGCTAAGCAATATATTAGTTCACTTAAGTTCTATAATAAGCTTTCACATTTAGATCTAAACCAAAAATAACCTAGGCAAGGACTTTAAGTTGTCAGAGAGTCATTTTCAAAGAAAAGTAACCTATCAAGTCTTTAACATTTAAAGAGCATCTTAGCTTACCTTATTTTGATCCAATCAGATACATTTTGACTAGCCATTAGAGTTTCCAAATAATCTCTACCTAAATAATAAGGAGGCCTCTCATTGATTTTTTGAGGTATACGTTCTAGAAGACCTATTGGAATATACCTGGAACAAAAGTAAATTATGAAAAAAATTGTTGGTATATTGTTGTTAATGACTTCAGTTGAAGCAAATTGGGCCATTCTTCAACACTAGTCTGCAGACTTTTACCTGCATAAGAATGATAGCCACTCCAGGAGGAACTTTCTACTCTTCTCCACTCCCTGTGTATCAGATCCCCAGTGCTCTAGCCCATAATTCCTAAAATCCTGTAGAATTTCAAATCTCTCTCTCGAGGAAATATCCCAGTGTCGTTGCTCTTTTATCTCGGTGAATATCCAAGGTTTAATCAGTGCCCCTCTGTAGTTCAAAGTTAAATGACAAATGTAAATTTTATAGCATTTGCTTCTTTGCATCTTATAAAAAGTCATTTCTGTAACAGAAAAGAAATCTCATCAGCAAATACTTTAATCTTCATTCAAGCATTTTTGAAGCCTGTATACTTATTTTCTAGATGAGATTAGATCATAGAATCTATCAAAACTGATATTAGCCTAAAAATCAACTTTGTATTTATAATCTATGTTAGATAATACCAAGCTTTATGTAAAAATGACATTGTTTGAAGTTTGATTTTTGTTTCTCATTCACCAAATTAAAATTCAGCCCAAAATACTGGATTTGGGGTTGAATTTTGACAGGTTGGAAATATTAGATATCAAAATAGTAAACTTCTGAATAAGTAAATAAAAATATTTTCAGCCAATTATACTAATACTCAAGGGTCTTCAATAAGTTTTTAGTGCTCGGGAGTAGTGAACCGGACATAAATCTGGTTTCACGTCATTTGCAACGTCTACAATTATGTGACACTTTACTGGAATGTATTCTGTGCTCAAAATTGAAATTAATAAATGGAAAAAATCCTCATTCATGGATTTTTCATTTAAAAAATTATGTTCTATTTAGTAAGAGCTGCAGAGAATGGCTCAGGTACTCCTGATTCGATTCCACCCTCAGGTGACTGTAAATGTGGAATTTGCATGTTCTCCCCTATCTCTACGTGGGTTTTCTCTGGGTGCTTCAGTTCTTTCATCCAGTCCAAACATGTGCAGGTTAGTTAGATTGGCCATGCTAAATTGCCCATAGTGTCCAGGGATGTGTAGGTGAGGTGGATTTTTCTGGGGATGTGCAATGTTATGGTGATAGGGCAGGGGTATAGGTCTGGGTCTTACTGAGATGCTCTTCAGAAAATCAGTGTGGATTTGATGGGCCAAAGGGCCTGCTGCTGCATTACAGGAATGCTGTGTGACAGTGGATACATTGGGTGTAATTCTCCCAAAACCTCCTGGATTCCAGAATGTCCCAGTGAATTGAAAAATAGGAAATGCAGGTGTTATTCACAACAGAAAATAGCACTACACCCAGTTAGTATCACATCAGTTAATATGAAAATGGTCATATCCTGTCTTCTAAAGGATGAAGTAAGGTCAGCAGTAAGATTAGGAAACAGAATGAGTATGGCTGGCTATTAGGAAACACTGATTGGAATACTTTTTCAGCCCCAACCATAACAACAACAATACTGACACCACTGGACACAGCATTAAGGAAGATGCACGAAGAGTGTAACAATGACAATGTAATAATTGCGGGATCTTTGTATAGACTGGAACAACAAAATCATCAAATATGAGTTTACAAAATGCTTTGGTGGCAATTTCCTAGAATACACTGTGTCTATGCTGCACAACACTGATTCTCCTTGACCAAGCAGTTTTATTTGGATCTAAATGAGGATCAGCAAGAGCCCATGTTCTCACTTGCCATCTAAACTTGTATTAGGCTTACAAGTTCGTGTACAGAGATCACACTCAAAAGAAAACCACCTTAAAAAGTAACTTGGAGATAGTAAGGATTGCAGATGCTAGACGTCACAACTGATACAATGTGGAGCTGGAAAGGCTCAGCAGATCAGGCAGTATCAGAGGAGTAGGGAAGTTGTCATTTCAGGTTGGGACCCTTCATCAAGATTGATGAAGGGTCCTGACCTAAAATGTTGCCTTTCCTGTTCCTCCAATGCCGCCAGATCTGCTGTGCCTTTCCAGCTCCACATTTTATCGACTTAAAGTAGTTATTCTTTTGGATTTCCTTGAAATTACATATCCAGAGGACAATAATTATCCGATCAGTTATGAGGCAAAAAGGAACCATTTCAGATAATGCCCAGCTTCTGATATCAAATCTTCAGCACCCAATACCGCCACATCAGGGAAGACAGGCACCTTTATTTGCGGATGGTTTTGATGGAGAAGTCATTCCTCTAATTTCAGAAATGTAATAATTTAAACAAGACTGCACAAGTCTTTCATACAGCTCTGAACATGGCTGATCTTAGACATCCTCCTTCGCAATTTATTTGGTCATTACGGTTAACAAAGTTTTATAATAATTTCAGCAGTTTTCCATGTCAGTGTTAGCTGTTCAACAGCTTTCAAAATTATCCCCAGTGTCCATAAACTAAATCATATAGCATGAAATTTCCTGGGTATTCTACTAACAGAGATTTGATTCCAAGCCCACCAAATAAATAAGCATTGCTTCTATTATGCATGGGGTGTTAGGGTGGCATTTCAGGAAGTGTGGAAGAGTTAAAGAGTGAATGGCTTCTCAGCTTTAGTTGAAGTTCTATTGCAGAACATTCTATAGATTACACACCTTGCAATCATAATTCCAGAGACACTAGTAGTTGCCTTCACTCTGTTGGCATCTTCAAATGACAGTATATCACCGTTTCCTGTAGAAGATGAAGATATTGGATACATACTGAGCACAAATGATCTATAAATAAGTGAACTTTTAATTTGTTTGCACTGGCAAAATGCTACTGTATAGCCCACTACAACCATTATTACTACGTGTAAAAAACTTAATTTTACAAGCAGATGTTTATAAACATAAAATACTTTCTCTGCCCCATTCACATAGAAAAGGTTCACGTAGATACACTCGCTGCTGGGTCAGTATCTTAAACAGTGGAATATATGCACTACTGCATCAGTATTTTGTTTTGTTGTTAAGCCATAGCATTGACATTTACTGGACAGTATTATCTCAAGTCTGCTTAACAAATCACATACTCCTATGCAGGATTGGATGACTACAAAGATTATAGCTCCCTGTATGAGATGTTCTTCATCGCAATCATTAAATCACACCACTTCTCCTGAGAAAGAACTGTCTCAACTGCTCTTGTATTTGTCACTTCAAAGACAACTGCAATCTTGCTACAGCTACTTTATAGTCAAATTTAAAGAAAAGGTTTAAACTTACCAAAGAGTGGCATTGGATTAGCCAGTTGAGCACAATGATCAATGTACTCCCAATCTGATAACTTAGTGTAACGCTGCTCTCTGGATCTGCCATGGAGCTAAAGATAAATGAACCAGAGATGTTACAATAAGGAGTTCCACAATCATTTAGTACATAACCATGTTAGGTAAATTGTATATTTAAAAAAAGAGCATTCCAAATGCTCTTAAAGCTTCCAAGTCCACATGCTTTAAGGTAAACTTTTCAAACTGCCAAGTAGGGATCATTTGCATTAAAATTAACAGGTATTAGTCAACTCTATGTCATAGCTCCTGCCCTTATTTTCAGTAGCTATCCGATTTAACACAAACAGTTCACTTCATAGTGAAAAAGGTGGCATCATTGTAGATGATCCAACAATAACGATTCACTTCTCCTCACTAATCCTATCTTACCCTCTGTTATTCATGTAGGCATATTTTATTTATTTCATTTGTTCAAAATTAGCGTTCATAGGATTCCATGACAGTCCTTCAATTCATTTTCAGTTTGCACCGAATCAAAGTTTACCTCATAATTACAGTGCACAATTAAACAAAAGCTATTAAGTTTTAACTTACTTTAAATGTTGATTATATTGTTTCTCAAATAAAGTCAAAACTAATTTACTTACTTTCTGGTTGTAATTTTTAAACTACATACAAATTACATAATAAATGTAATGTACATGGTTTATTACAATATACATCTGGAAGAATTTTTATTAGGTCATTACAGCAGTTTACTAATCTGTTTATTACTCAAATATATGTAATGTACTGGAAGTATCTGTTATTTGATTTGCTGTATTTTTCTGTAACAGACAGATGGACATAGTTACATCTGTTGTATTTCGTGGAACCAAGCACTTAAAGCATACAAGTTGTCTTGCTTCAACCTTACTTAGGCCTGGAGTCTCTGGTCATGCACAACTGTCAAGTCATAATCTCCAAATTAAATTTATGTATCTCTCTGGGACTATAATTAAGAGTCTTGCCCCCTGCTTAGTTTTCAAATAAGTTACCCTTTAGCAAAATATTGGTTAGCATTATACTCTTCAACAGAAAATTAATACCACTGGTCTTTCTTTGTCATATATTCCTTATTTGGCTTCCCACCAAGTAAAAAATTAATTTAATGCAAATGCCAGTGAGCAGAGTAAATGTTCACTGCAGGATTGAGTGTTAGCTATATTAAGCCTGGAAGAAGTTAAGAAGTAGAAAATGTTAATAGTTTAAACACGTTCCATAATATTAATAAAATGTGAATGAATATGAGGAACACACGAGAGATTCTTCCAATTTTTAAGCAAAATTAACCCAATATTACAAATTTGGATCACTCCAAATCTACACACAGATAAACTAAGAGAAAAACATTCCACATAAAACCTAGACTCTCAGAAGACTGGCAATACCTATGCTTCTGAGCTGCAATTCAGAACTTGCATGAGAGATAATAACAAAACTAAATTTAAAAGTGTAACCTGAACTTTTGTTTATCTCCAATGAAAAATGCCAGAAGAATTCAACTAGGATCAGGGTTACCTTAAATTCCACACAACACCTTTTCTTCTGAAAGAAAATAAGGACCCAACAGGTTTTATTGCAACCACCCACCTCGCCTTTTCTCTGTTTGAAAAAACTGCCCATACGGATATTGCAAACTTAAAACTCACTATGTAGATAAACTATATACAGTAACTGCCTTCCATCACACATGGTGCAGCATTCTTCAGGACAGACCTCAACCAAATATTTGGTTAAGACAGTGATCTGCAATATTAATTTGGTAACAACACTCTTTGACAAAGGCTAAACTTGTCATTTCCAATCAGGTTTTTACAAAGTAATTGACTCCACAGCCTTAAACAGTAATTTGGCTAGACCCCAATGGGAAATCAAGACATCTGGCGAGATCAATGGGTGCCAGAAGCAATAAATATTAAGATGTCTGCGCTGTTAGCACTTTAAGACCAAATCATAGATCCTGGTATACATATAAGTGATGTATTTGCCCAGGAAATTTAAACTTCCCGTATAGTTTATATGATAATTTGCATTGTTCCAGAGCCTCTATGTATATCTCTTACACTGGATTTTGTGTCAGTGACTTGGGCTAAATGTACACTGCTTACCTAGACAGTTACCCGAAAACTGGAATACTACTTCATCCCTGATGTAACTTAGTGGTTGACAGTAAAACCCAAATCCACCCACCTGCTAAAATGCCTTTGAGATTGAATATGGAACCTGAGGCTGTAAAAAGGAGGCATTTCCCCTGCACTGCTCCTCTTTGCCAGCATGCTAAATGGATTCCTCCAATGAATCATTACTGCTGCAATTGGGACAGAAAGAGTTGCAGGGACAGATAGACTGCAAGGACATAAAAACTTTTGGTTTCAGTAATCTTCACAGTCAATGGTAATTGTCCTAACATCATGGCTGACCAGAAGATCTGGACCCTTATCTTGTGCATTTGATTTTCAATATTTGAAGTCTTACTGCTGATTAGTAAACAGAAGATACAAAATGATTCAAAGAACAGCAAAACCCTCAATAAAACTTACTGTAACAAGGGAAAGTCCACAATCCCGAAGGTTAGGTATTATTTTGTGCGCAATGTTTATTTTCTCATGTACACCAGTCCTTAATTTTGCAGTCAGAGGAACATCCAACACCTACAGTAAGTTCAAGAACAATCAACTTCAGTTAACACGGAACAAATAAAGGCAGCACATTGGCATCAATAAACTGAGGATCTACAGAAGTTACTTACAGAAGTCATTCCTTTCACAATCTGTTCCAACTTGCTCAAACGATTCATTAAACCACATCCACCCCCCTGTGAATAGTGAAAGATTTGAAGAACTTTTTAAAAGTATGCATGTAGTCTTACAGTCACAAGCAAAGTGTAGCTATACTCTATAAAGCATACTGCATGTTTCTTGGTTAGATTACAAAACAACAGAAATTGAAAACATTCTAAAACTCAAATGGACTGACACAGACAATCATTTAAAAGTTTAAATTGTACATATCTGTTGAAAAGATTTAAATTTCTTTGTTAAAAAAAATTGCAGAAAATATTTTCAATACTCAAAGAATGATTTGTGTCTTTACTTCCAAAATTAGTAAATGAAACCTGGCTGTTCAGTTATGAGCAGACATTCTGCTTTGCCAGATTACAAGTTACCTACATATTTTGTAAAACCAAGAAAATTAACAGATATATACCCTTTGTAAAAATCTCAATTTTAGACAAGGTAGAACGAAACATCTCACCTTATGATATACTAGATCGATTGGGCAGCCCACATTAATATCAACAAAGTCTACATCTATGTTCTGGTTCAGAAGCTCAGCACATTTTGTCATGGTGTCAGGAAAAGCTCCCTCTAGCTGTAAAGAAGAAATATATCTTCTGTTGCATTTAAGCATAACCAATTATTGCACTGAAAACTCATTACTAGAACAAAAGTATGTTCCTTGATTAGTAATTATTTATTTGCATCTTACAATAGATAGAACACAATTTTAAATAAAACAGCATCATCAATTGTCATTATTAATGAAATTTTTTAAAAGAAATGAATTATGTCATTAAGGTTTGGGCAGTTAATTAGCTGAGAAACTCCTTACTTACCAATTGACACTTTTCAGGAAAAGGGGACTAGAATAAACATTACAAACATTTGTGGAATTGCAGTGCAGTCTTTGCCTCAGATGATGCAGATGTAAGTCTGCACATCAGATGTTGAATTCTAGATTAAACTCTACTCCTTAAGATGCTCCAAGATGAAGTAAATTGTGAGAACACAAACCTGCACTCCAAAGAGGTCTTCTGTGTAATGTCGTTTCAACAGTGCCCATTCTGAAGATTGTCCTTGCAAAAGTTTTATACACATTGCCATCTCCCCACAGGTGATGTCAGCTCCAAATCTTTTACATATTCGACGGAAAGGAAGATTTCCACACTGTAACAAAATACAAATTTGCATAATGCTTTTCACAACCTAGGGATGTCGCAAAGCACTCTGAAGCTAAAGTACTTCTAGAAGTTCAGTCAGTGATTATAATGCTACAAATCCAATGCAGCAGGGAATAACACAAAAAAACTAAAGCATACACTTCTACTAATGAGCATAATCTGAAAATTAGGAAATTTCAACGCAGTTCTCAATTCAAAGTATTCCTTGGAATATTTATTACTTCATTTGAAGTGGGTGTTGCTGGCAAGGCCAACATTTTTTTGTTCATCCCCACTGAATTTGAAGTTGTGGTGGTGAGCAACTTTCCTGAACCACTGCAGTCCATATGATGCAAGTACAAGCAGTATATTGATCCTGCGGCAAGTTCTAAGCCAGGATGCTGCGTGGCTTGGAGGTAAGCTTGCAGGTGGTGATTCCTATGAATCTGCTAACTTTGGCCTTCGGTTTGGGGCTTACAAGATGCTATTAAATATACTTTGGTGCAGTGCATCTTGTAGAAGGTACACGCTGTTGTCAGTGTGTGACTGTGGTGGAAAGCTTGAACATTGAAGGTGCTGGTTTGAATGCCAATGAATTGGTTTGTTTTGACCTGGATGTTGTCAGAGCTGTGGTCATTCAGGCAATTGAACAGTATTCCATTACACTCTTGACTTGTGTCTCATAAATGGTAAGCAGCTTTTGGATACAGGGGGCAAGTTACTCAAAGAACTCCCAAGATATGAACTGCTCCTTTAGATAACAGGTCTTGTTCCGTTTCTGGCTTATAATATCCCAAATATTGAAATCTCCTAAATCTGTGGCTTTCTGTTGGACTGAAGACGGTTGATAAATCAAATGAAGATGTTGGGGGCTTATGACATCACCCTGAGAAACTTTTATAATAACCTCTTGGAGTTAAGCTGATTGGCCTCCAACAACTACAAATACCACTACCACTGTCTTTCATCCTACTAGGTATGATCTATTCAGGGGAGAAAAAATTATACAAGGCACTAGCTGAACCATATCCAGAATGTGAATAATTTTGGTCCCCTCATTTAAGGAAAGATATACTGCCATTGGAGGCAGTCCAGAAAAGATTCACTACATCGATTTTGTTGTGGAGAGATTTTCTTCTGTAAGGTAGCATAAGCTGGGCTTGTACTCACTGAAGTTTGGAAGAGTGAGAGGAGACCTTATTGAAATGTACAAGATGGTCAGGAGGCTTGACAGGGAAGATGCAGAGAGGTTGTTTCTCCTTGTGGAAGAATCTAAGACGAGGAGGCACAGCAACAGAATAAGAGGTCACATAATTAAAACAGAGATGCGGAGATATTTCTCTCTCTGAGAGAATTCTTTATCCCAGACGGCAATCAAGGCTCAATCATTAAGTATATTCAAGACTGAGACAGATTTTTAATAAGTAAGGAAATCAAGAGTTAAGGGGAGAAAGTGAGGTTGAGCATTATCAGATCAGTTATGATCTCAGTTAGAGTGATAGAGAAGACGCAATGGGCTCAATCACCTACTTCTGCTCCTTTGTCTTATGGTCATAAAAACTGAACCTTCAGGGAAGGAAATCTGCCAACATTACCTAGTCTATGTATGAGTCCAGGCCCCCAGAAGTATGATTGACTCTTGAATTATCCTCCAAATGGCATAGCAAGCCACTGATCTAGGGCAATTAAGGTTGAGCAACAAATGCTCTAGGAACACCCACATTACATTAAAGATTGTCTTTTTTGAAAAAAACTATACTCACTGTTGTTAGTGGAGCCAGATAAAGCTTATCTTTGAAGTTCAGCTGCAAAGTAAAAATAATTACTTATCACAACATACTTGGAAGTTTAAGTATATACAAAACAATAACAAAGTAATGCATAGCAGTACTACTATGTTGCAAATTAAAAATTAACAAATGCAAAATTGTAACATTGTCAATTTGTGGCAGTAGTTGTTTTCGTTGTAATGATAGATATTGATCAAATGAAAATCTATTAAACCCTTCCCTGTCTACCTCCCCAGACCCATCACAGACAGCACATAAGGAGCAATATATTTACTTTTGTTAGTTATTTTATGGATTATAGTGAACTGTCTGTAAACATACGCCCAGGTGAAAACAGATCAAGTGAAGATGGATAAACAATGGATCTGGACCACAATTTTGGTTTAGACCCTGGACATAAATTGAGATTTGTTTTCAACATATATACCATATGTTGTTATTTCCCAAGAATTTTCTCAACCACCCCATGACTTTACTTACTTCATCCCCACAACCACAGTTTCCAAGAAGTTAGATCTCAAGAGATATTTCCTTAGTTGGAATTTCTTTCCACATTATGATCCTCCCTCTCTTCATGCCTTTACACTCCAACATTACTTCTGATATATCTCATGTTCAGTAATATACCTCAAAGTTTCTTACTGAACTAATTTCCATTGTAATCTGTCTCAGACTGTCTCAAAGCATTCCTCAGACAGGAAAGGGAGAAGAAAGTATTGAGGAAATGCAAGAGTATGGATTGCATTAGAGCAGATGGGAGACGACATACAGAGAACGAAGAGTTATACAACAAAGAGAATGAACAGGACAATTATCCACTGCATCAAATACTTCTAATTTCATATTTAGGCAAGAAAACCTATCACAACAATTTTATGCCATTAAGGATTATTTTCTACATTGTTAACAAAATTGGGTTTTCCTAAACAAATTAAAATGAGGAAGGAGGCTTACTTGTTTCTTTTCACAGGCTCGTACTTTTATAATATCTTCATCCGTCACAACTCCCAAAGTTTTTGTAGAAATTATCCCTTCATTGTCATCTTTGATAGATTTGGCTATGTCTGTATCTGTTCCAGAAAAAGTGCTCATCTCATTTATTTCAACATTCACTTGCGTTGATTCCGGTTCTTGACCGTTATTCAAAGTGTTTTCTGAATTAAATACACTCGGTAATTCTGCATTTATACAGTCCTGTGATCCTACAGAAGAATCTTTTTCCTCAATAACTCTATCTGAAATGCCAATAGGCAACTTCATCTCTGTTGAATTACTAGTTATAACTTGCTCTTCAATACATTTTGATTGAGCAAACGTTTTCTTTGCTGCATTACTGTGATTTTCACATTTATTGCCTTTGTTCAACTGTTTCAAGTATTGCTCAGATTTGTCAAAGTGAAACTTTTTTTTGCGTAGGATCTGCTGCAGATCTTTACTTAGACTATTCTTCACAACCACTGTTCCCTCCCATGTCTTCGTAAGATCTTCATTAATCAAATTCTTGTTGTTTGGACCAATATGGGATTTTGCATACCGGCAGGTAACACCATATTGACATCTCCCATAGGTGGCATATAAGTGACAATGGTCACCAAGATCAGAAGGCTTGGATTCCAGATACTTCGACACATCATGCAAAAATCTGCATTTTTCACCAAAGTAACATTTTATTGGAGGTTCCTTGGTGGGATGAAACATGAGGAAGAGAAAGACAGAAATTATTGTCTGTCAGTAAACATGCTTAATAAAGATGCTAACAATATAAAGGGTTATAACACCATAATGAGAGGGAAATGCAAAAACTGACAGGATAGTAAGCAATTTCATGGTGAGGGGCTCTGGAGAGCAACCATGGGATATGCCAGTTACGGACTTTTATTTATTTTATAAGATAATAATGTGCAAAAAGTGATACGTCCACAGGGTCACTTGTGCTGCCTATATAAAACCTTCCTATATTAGTTGATCAAATGAAAAATGTGAAGGTTGATTTTTGTTTCTTTTTGATATTGGCTTTCATAATTAAGGTAGAGCACCAGGTTCAGTGTCAACATTTCTGACTCAACAAAAACCATTGCTTTTTGCCCAATGATTAAATAGTTCCCAAGATGCATTTCACTCAAGGTGCATTTTCCTAATCAGTCTTGCAAACAATTCCATCTTCTCAACAGAATTTCTGCAAGTTTCAGTTCTTTATACCATTTTACTCCTTTACCTTAGACTAAGTGTCTTTAATGTTAAAATGACCTGGTCTGCATATAAACCACTTTGTTAGATTATCAAACAATGAATGAATCTTAATTTTAGCTTCAAAGTTTTGGCAGTGGTTGACAGGTAGAGGTCAGAAAGTAGCTCAATATTTTCAATCTCTGCTGCCCATGTTTTCATTCACAGCAAATCATGGTCCCTCATCACTCCAATGTAATCTTGCAGACCTATACTAGCTCTCAGTTAAGCAACATCTCTACTTTAAAATCCATATCGTTTTCAAAACCTTTTCAATACAAAAAGCCCATATCTCAAATGTCCTTAAATTCCACAACCTTCTTTAAGATATTTGCACTCCTCTAATTTTAACCACATTTTATGCACTAATCACAATTGTATTACTTTTGATGATTTTTGCCTTTAGTTGTCTCAGCTCCCTACACGTTCTCCATCTTTCTACCACACTTTTCTCCTCAAGACATCCTTGATATTTACCCCCTTCATCAAGTTTCTGATCATCCCACCTATTATATCCTTGTATGGCTCAGCCTCTAGGATGTCTCTAGAAAGTACTTTGTTATATTGAAGATGATATATAAAAGTTGTTACTATAGTTTGAGTGTTCATTAAGTAAAATTTTGGGCACAATTTAACAGGCTTGTGAATCTTGTAAGTCTCTATTCTGAAGCACTGTGGATGCTCCATTACGGATATATATTTAAAGCTGAAATTTAATCACTCACAGAAAATTGATACACATGGGAAGCAGACAGAAACACTGACTTTTAAAAATTAGTTAATGGGATGTAAGCATCATAGCAAGATTAGTATTTTTGCTCATTTCTGCTGGCCCTGAAGGTTGTGGTAAACTTCCTTCTTGAGCAGCTGCAGCCAAGCCAGTACACCCACATTCCTCTTAGAAGGAAATTCCAGGATTTTAGCCTAATGACAGTGAAGGAATTGCAAAACAGTTCCACGTCAAATCACTGTGGCTTGGACAGACACTTGCAGGTGGATGTTTCTACTGCATCTGCTGCCTTTGTTTTTCAAGGTGGTGGTTAAGAATGTGTAAGATGCCATCAAAGGAGCACTAGTAAGTTACTGCAGTGCACTTACTGGCTGACAACTATTGCCACTATGCACTAGTGGTGAGGGACTGTGTGTTTAAGTTGGTGGATGGAGTGTTGATTAAACAGACTCTTTGATTTGACCAAACTGGAATGTTGCTGAAGCTGCATTCACCCAGGAAAGTGTAGTGTATTCCATCAAACTCCTGATTTAAGCCTTGCAGGTAGTGAACAACAGGTTCTGGGCAAAGAGGTACATCAGAGTCCAATAAACAAAGCTGCCAAACTGGGGCTAGGAGCAGTGCGAGGGTGAGAAGCAAAACCAGGGCCACATGATTTATGGTGGACAGAAATAACCAGGCTTTGGGAAGTGAGAATTTGAGTTATTCACTGTATGATTCCCAGCCTCTCAACTGCATTTTTAGCCAGTCAATGCATTTAAATGGCTGATTCAGTCAAGTATCTGATCAATGGTAAGCTCCAGGTTTTTGATGGTGGAGAATTATGCCATGGAATATCAAAGTGAGGTTGTCAGATTCTCTCTTGTTGGAGATGGACATGGCCTGGCACTTATGTGGCACAAACATACCACATAAGTACCATTTATCAGTCTTGCTGCATTTGTACACAGACTGCTTCAGTATCTAAATGGTGTTGAACATTGTGCAATCATCAGTGAAAATCCCCACTTCTGACCCCATGATGCATGTAAACATTTACCTGGCAAACTGAAGTGCACAACTTTTGATCATGTTCATAGTGTTTAGGCTTCATGTGAGGTCTGTTTTTATTTTGGCCCCTTGCTTTCTTATTAATTTGTTTGTGCTCCTCTTCTTTCTGACATGATTCACTATTATCCTTTTCAGATTCATTTTTAATATTTTCACTGTTTTCATCCAGTTTCATTCTTTTTGCTTTGTGCTCTGGAAGATCACAATCTGCAGAACCTTCAGTAACTTCTCCATCAATTGGATGATCTTTATCAGCAAGTTTTAGGTTTTTATTCCTTCCACTATTAATGTATTCATGAAAATGATCTTTGGTAGTACGATATCTAGAAGAAAAAAAACTTACAGATTAAATGGTCTTTAAAGTTATGAAAATATTTTCCACTTGTGGGAAACAGCAAACTAGAAGTCAATTCACAATGGTCATCAAGAAACCAAAACAGGAAATTATAAAAAGTTTTTTCACCCAGGAAGTTACAAAAATATGCAACTCACTTCCAAGGGGTTTAAACAAATAGCATAGCTACATTTAAGATGAAGCAAAACAATACATAGGAGGGAAAATGGCATACAGTTCTGTGAATAGTTCAATGAGAAAGGATAGGAGATGAATAATCACCAACGCATGCTGGATGTGCTGTAAGAACCAGTATACAGCACAGATAAAGGGCAGTCTCTTATCTGCCACTCTCTAGTCTGGAAATCTCTGTGGTCTACACCTGCAGTACCTTCTGGTCTGTCTTCTTCCTTACAGTAGAATTTTGAAATTCATTTTCATTTAAATTCCTTCTCAAAGGCAATTTTTTGATTTTCCAGGACTATTTTATCCTTCTCACTAACTAATTTATTAAGTGACTCTGTCATATAATAACATTATCCTTTGTATTTGTGTTGATGCAAAGGATATTTGGACTCATACAAAATTAGGAAATGTTTCAATTTTCTACAATAACCACACCTTTGCAGTTTTCCCATCTCTTTTCAATCCACAACACCCATCTACACCCACACACACTACCCTGTGGCCTCTCCATCTCCACACAGAGCATCCCCCGAACAATTTGACCCCCACTCAGCAGGCTTTCCACATTGCCAACCAGCCTCCCCAAACTTTCCCCAGCGAACCCAAAGCCTCCCTGACTCCTCCCTGCCCCTCCCCATTACGATCTACTCTTCCAATTACAAAGTTGCTTCTCTCTCATGTTTGTTGTTGTTGGGCTCCCTAGTGGACCCATCAGGGAAGAGCAGCCTTTCCTTCCATTCGGCTTACAGATTACTTTATGTCAATCAGAGAAAAGTTATCATACTCAGACAGCTGATGCAGACGTGATGGGCTGAACAGCCTCCATCTGCACCTGAACAATTGTGATTCTGGTCACCCTGTGAATGAATTTTCCTAGAAGTTTTGTGGATGGATTTATCCATTGTCCCTGTGCATTGTGAGCACTCTTTCACAAGTTGCATTCCAGATCATAACAATTTTACACAATGAATGGTTATCATGACACTTTTAATCATTTTCCAATCAATTTAAATTTATCCCCTCATTTTCCACCAGTGGGAACAATCTACCTTGCCATCCGCTCTGCCTACGCCCTTAGTGATTTGGAGCACTGCCATCAAACCTCCTTTCAAAGAGAACAAAGTCGTAGAAAGTGAGGACTGCAGATGCTGTGAAAGCACAGCAGGAGCTTTCATCATCCGAGGAGAAGGAAATTCGACATTTCGGACATAAGCCTTTCATCAGGAATGAAGCTTGCGGGCTGGGGCTGAGAGATAAATGGGACGGGGTGGGGCTGGAGGATAAGGTAGCTGAGAATATAACGGGTAGTTGAAGGTGAGGGAGAAGATGATAGGTCGGAGAGGACGGTGGAGCAGATGGATAGGAAAGGTGATGGACACGTCAGGAGGGCGGTGCCGAGTTGGAGGCTTGGGATCGGGATAATATGGGGGGAGGGGAAACGAGGAACCTGTTGAAATGGTTGCAGGATAGCAAGGCATTCTTCCTCCAGGTGTTGAGTGGTAGGGGTTGATGATGGCGGAAACCCAGAACCTACACTTCCTTGATAGAATGGGGCGGGCAGTTGAAGTGTTCACCTTCATCTACCTATTACATTCTCAGCTACCTTGCCCCCAGCCTCACCCCCCTCCCATTTACCTCTCAGCTCCCCACCCCCGTCCACAAACTTTATTTTTGTTGAAGGGTTTATGTCCCAAACATTGATTCTCCTGCTCCTCGGATGCTGCCTGACCTGCTGTGTTTTTCCAGCACCACACTCTTGACTCAAAGAGAACAAACCCTGCTTCTCAAATCCATCTACCTATCTTTCTAACTGCACTGCTTCATCCTGTAATCAGTCTCCCAATTTTAGATCTAACTAGTGTTTTGCAAAGATTCATCATCTTTTCCTTGCTTTTGCACTTTTGGACACTGGATCCAGTGTACCCTTTTAACCATTTTCTAAATCACCCCACCATCTTCACCGATTTATGCACAAACAGCTAGAAGTCTCTCTGTTCCAACATGTCTTTTAAAATTGTACTTCTAGTTTTATATTGTCTCTCCTTGTTTTCACTACAAAAATACATAATTTTCCAATTCTCTGCACTAAATTTCAATTGTCACAAATACACCCATTCCACTAATCTGTCTACATCCTTCTGACGTCCATCACTATCCTCCTTCCAGTTTACTATATTCCCAACTAGGACAAAATAGGCCGTTTGATGGCACCTTGAACATTGAATATGCACTTCATCCAACACTAATGCTCTGTGGCTACACTGTGTACATCAACAAGACACTTCTTCAAAAACAACTTCCAACTTTGTGATTTATAGAAGAATAAAGATAGCAAACATATGGAAACAGCAATACCTGGAAACTTCTCTCAGTGTCACCATCGTGATTTGAAATTATATTGTTTTTTTAAAAAACATTCAGAGGGTTTTTATGCCACTGTCCAAGTCAACATTCACTGCTAATCTCCAAATGTCCTGGAGGAAGGGGTGGAAAGCTGCCTTCTTGAATGGCTTTTGCCCGAAACGTCGATTTTCCTGTTCCTCGGATGCTGCCTGACCTGTTATGTTTTTCCAGCACCACTCTGATCTAAACTCTGGTTTCCAGCATCTGCAGTCCTCACTTTTGCTTCTTGAACCGTTGCAATTCCTGAAGGATATGGCCACCCACAGTGCTGTTGAGGAGGAATTCCTCGGATTTTGAACCGGTAACAGTAACGGAACATCAATATAATTTCAAGCCAGGAACTTGTAGGTGGGGCGTTCCCATTTGCTGACATGTCCTTCTTGGTGTTGAGAGGTTGTGGGTTTGGAAGGTACAATTGGAGCAGGTTAGTGAATTACTGCAGTGCATCCTGTGCATTGCACACACTGCTGCTATTGGCGGTGAGGAGAGTGAATGTTGAAGGTGGTAGGTGGGATGTCAGTAGGCAGGTTGCTTTATCTTGGTGGTGGCATTGAGTCTTGAGTGTTGCTAGAGTTATACCCATCTAGACAAGTGGAGAGTATTCCATTACACTTCTGACTCATATCTTGTTGATCATTGTTTCCCTAAGTAGGAACTGGGACCCCTATTGAGGTACGAGCTCTGATGTCACAATGGCCACTGTAGAAATCCAACCAAGTTATAACAGTTCTGCTCATCTCTAAAAAGCCTCTGTTCTCTCAGCAACTATCTCCAATTCCATTGATGTTCCCTGGCTTCCTATGTTCTCCCATCCTCCGGCTTGTCTACCTTGGATTCCACATCTGCAGTTTTTTTTGTCTCTAACCATCTCCATTCCAGGGCAGGAGATGCAAGAAATGGTGACAGTGATATCTGGAACATTGCAAGATATGATTTCGTGAGTACGTCTATGTTAGGCTGTTGCTCATCTACTTTGCAGCAGAGCTCTCCCAATTTTGGCACAAGCTCCCAGCCGTTGGTTAGGAGGACTTTGGAAAGTTGACAAGGCCATGTTTGTCGTTGTTATTTTCAATGCCTAGATCAATGCCAGATGGTCCAGTGAGTTTTGTTCCTTTCTTTAGACCTTGTAGCAGTCTGATACAATGGAGTGGCTTGTTCATCCATTTCAGAAAGCAGTTGAGGGTCAACAACACTGCAGTGAGACTGAAGTCACATGTAGGCCAGACCAGCTAACGAGGGTTATTTTCTTCTCTAAAAGGCGTTAATAAACCAGTAATTCTTTCATTGTTGCGGAATCAAAGTCTTAGAACTCCCTTCCAAGCTACTCTATAAGTGTATGTGTTCCGAGTGAACTGCAGAAACTAAAGATGGCACCAAATTCTCCAAGCATAATGATGCAGAAATATTGTTCCAACATCTAATCTTTGATATTTTGTCTGAGGCTTTAGCTAACAGCAAATTTTACTGATTAATTAAGGCAGAAAATATCTAGAGTGCTATAAATTCAAGGGCAATAACACTGTAAAAGAAAACACGAAGTAAAAGAAAAACCGGGTGACTACAACTTATGGCAGGATTTTTCAGTCAACAATCAATCATTATATTTTAAGCTTTGTGCATTGGATTTTGCATTGATAGCTGTTTTTCAAATTGGAGGCTGATAGATATTGGTGTTCCCCCAGGGCACTGCTCTGACCATTGCTTCTTCTGCAGTATATAAATTAATTGGTTTCTGTCATCATTACAGCCTTGGTCGAAACATAGGCAACAGTGGCATCAAGACTGAATTTGATCATATGGCATGAAGCAGCCCTAATAAAACTTGAGAAATGGGAATCAGGAGAACATTCTCCACTGGTTGAAGTCATATTTAGCACAGAGGAAGATGGCTGTGGCTGTTGGAGGTTAATCATCTCAGCCCCAGAACGACACTGCACAAGTTCCTCAGTCATATCCTAGGCCCAAACTTCTTCAGCTACTTCAATGACTACCCTTCCATAAGGTCAGAGGTGGGATATTCATTAACAATCACAATTTCAGTATCATTCAAGACTCCTCAGATAATGAAGCAATTTTTAAATTTGTTTTCTTGAGGGATGTGGGCATTGCTAGCTGGTCAGCATGGTAAAAACAATGACTGCAGATGCTGGAAACCAGAGTCTAGATTAGAGTGGTGCTGGAAAAGCACAGCAGTTCAGGCAGCAGGATTTTACTGCTCCTCGGATGCTGTCTGAACTGCTGTGCTTTTCCAGCACCACTCTAATCTAGCTGGTCAGCATTTATTGCTGGTCCTTGGTTCCCCTGCAAAGGTAGTAGTGAGCCGTCTTCTTGAACTGCTGCAGTCTATGTACTGTAGGTAGACTCACAATACTTTTAGGGAGGGAGTCTCAGGATTTTGACCCAGCAGAAGTGAAGGAACAACAATAAATTCCAAGTCAGGATGGTGAGTGACTTGGAGGGGACTTCAGGATGATATTCCTTTGTACCTGCTGCCCTTGTCCTTCTGGACAGAAGTGGACATGGATTTGGAAGGTACTGTCTAAGGATCTTTGGCCAAAAGTGTGTCTGGAGGTAGCAAGACCTGGACAATATCCAGGCTTGGGCTAATTGGCAATAAACATCTTTGCTACATAATCAATGTTATGAGGATTCCCAACCTGGCAGATGATAGAACTTGAACTCAACAAAAATCTGGAACTAAAAACAAACAGACAAATGATGACCATGAAACCACTGTCAATTCTTGCAAAAACCCATCTGAATGTCATTTAGTTGTATCAACTACGAGAAAGGGAAAGAAAAGGAAACCGGATGGACCACCTGGCATCGACTAAAGCACTGGAAACAACAAGGGCAAACACAGCCCTGTCAACCATGTAATTCCTTATTAAGATCTGTCATGTTTCATATTTTTTTCCTTTCTAAGAATCAATACAATTGATAGGCTTGCTAGGTCATTTCAGAAAACAATCCTCCTCACTAAAATTTGGAGACTAGCATGAAAGTTGGAAAAGCAGTCTCAAAAGCTAGTCAAGCAACAGCCTGATATATTCATACTGATGGAATCAAATTTTAAACACAACACCCTGGACAACACTATCAATATCCCTGGATACATCTTGTCCCACAGATAGGACAGCAGAGTTGAGGGCACAGTGGGAAGCAGTTAGGAGGCAGTTGCGATAGGAGTCTTCGACATTGACTCTGAAATCCATGGAGTCTCATGGCAAAGGTCAAATATAGGTGAAGAAACTTCCAGCTGACAACCTCCAGCATGTACCATGCTCCCTCGGCTAATGAGTCAGTGTCCTTTCATGTTGAAGCAGTCAGGGTGGCAGGTCCACCAATGACAGCAGCTCAGCAGCAGCACTACTGATCAAGCTTGTCAGGTCCTAAAGAGCATCGCTAGCAAGCTGGATCTACAGCAGGAGACGAGGGAACCAACATGAGGGAAAATCATACTTGACCTCATCCTCACCAATCTGCCTACCGCAGATGGATTCGTTCACGACAGTATCAGCAGGAATGACCATCGCACAGTCCCAGTAGAAGTCCTGTCTTCAAGATGAATGTACCCTCCACTCTATTGTCTGAAAGTATAACTTTGCTAAATGTGATAGGCTTCAAACAAATCTAGCAATTCAAGACTGGGCACCTATAAGGTGCTGTGGGTCATCATCAGCAGCAGCAGAATTATACTCCAGCACAATCTGCAAACTCATGGACCAGTATGTTACCAACCCTACTGTAACCATCAAGCCAGGGGATCAACCCTAGTTCAACAAAGAGTACAGAAGGCCATGCCAGGCAAAATACCATATATAAGTAAAACTGCTTTCATTTTTTTTAACAGTTAAACTGTTTAAAATGTTATTGTGCCCTTCATTCAGTTACGAACGAATTTCTTTTTAAAAGTTATAAATTTCTACAAGGTCCAGAACACTGACTTTACAAATAACAGTCGTTGGAAATATGACACTGCATGCTCTGTCCAGGAAATCTGAACTCTGTGTGAACAGATCAAGTGATGTACCTCTTCAATCAACCTGAATGATATTCAAAGATATTCACTGCTTAATTTTCATTCAGTGAAGGTGTCAAGTTTGAAGATAGGTGTGTTGATGAAGTGGGGAAAGGGTAACTAGGGAGAGAATTGGGCCCCTCAAAGATCAGCAAGGTGGCTTTTGTGTGGAGCCACAGAAAATGGGGGAGATACTAAATGAATATTTTTCATCAGTATTCACTGTGGAAATGGATATGGAAGATATAGACTGTAGGGAAATTGATGGTGACATCTTGCAAAATGTCCAGATTACAGAGGAGGAAGTGCTGGATGTCTTGAAACGGTTAAAGGTGGATAGATCCCCAGGACCTGATCAGGTGTACCCGAGAACTCTGTGGAAAACTAGAGA
The DNA here is from genome assembly GCF_020745735.1 of Hemiscyllium ocellatum. Lineage (NCBI taxonomy): Eukaryota > Metazoa > Chordata > Chondrichthyes > Orectolobiformes > Hemiscylliidae > Hemiscyllium > Hemiscyllium ocellatum. Next base: position 84,497,872 of record NC_083405.1, on the reverse strand, counting down.
AGTGATTGCTGGGCCTCAAGCTGAGATATTTGTATCATCGATAGTCACAGATGAGGTGCCGGAAGACTGGAGGTTGGCTAACATGGTGCCACTGTTTAAGAAGGGCGGTAAGGACAAGCCAGGGAACTATAGATTGGTGAGCCTGACCTCAGTGATGCGCAAGTTGTTGGAGGGAATCCTGAGGGACAGGATGTACATATATTTGGAAAGGCAAGGACTGATTAGGGATAGTCAACATGGCTTTGTGCGTGAGAAATCATGTCTCACAAACTTGATTGAGTTTTTTGAAGAGGTAACAAAGAAGATTGATGAGGGCCGAGCAGTAGATGTAATCTATATGGACTTCAGTAAGGCGTTCAACAAGGTTCCTCATGGGAGACTGATTAGCAAAGTTAGATCTCATGGAATACAGGGACAACTAGCCATTTGGATACAGAACTGGCTCAAAGATAGAAGACAGAGTGGTGGTGGTGGAGGGTTGTTTTTCAGACTGGAGGCCTGTGACCAGTGGAGTGCCACAAGGATCGGTGCTGGGTCCTCTACTTTTTGTCATTTACATAAATGATTTGGATGTGAGCATAAGAGGTACAGTTAGTAAATTTGCAGATGACACCAAAATTGGAGGTGTAGTGGACAGCAAAGAGGGTTACCTCAGATTATAAGAGGATCTGGACCAGATGGGCCAAGAAGTGGCAGATGGAGTTTAATTCAGATAAATGCGAGATGCTGCATTTTGGGAAAGCCAATCTTAGCAGGACTTACACACTTAATGGTAGGGTCCTAGGGAGTGTTGCTGAACAAAGAGACCTTGGAGTGCAGGTTCATAGCTCCTTGAAAGTGGAGTCGCAGGTAGATAGGATAGGGAAGAAGGCATTTGGTATGTTTTCCATTATTGGTCAGAGTACTGAGTACAGGAGTTGGGAGGTCATGTTGCGGCTGCACAGGACATTGGTTAGGCCACTGTTGGAATATTGCGTGCAACTCTGGTCTATTTCCGATCGGAAAAATGTTGTGAAACTTGAAAGGGTTCAGAAAAGATTTATAAGAATGTTGCCAGGGTTGGAGGATTTGAGCTACAGGGAGATGCTGAACAGACTGGGGCTATTTTCCCTGGAGCGTCGGAGGCTGAGGGGTGACGTTATACAGGTTTACAAAATTATGAGGGGCATGGATAGGATAAATAGACAAAGTATTTTCCCTGGGGTGAGGGAGTCCAGAACTAGAGGGCATAGGTTTAGGGTGAGAGGGGAAAGATATAAAAGAGACCTAAGGGGCAACTTTTTCACACAGAGGTGGTACGTGTATGGAATGAGCTGCCAGAGGATGTGGTGGAGGGTGGTACAACTGCAACATTTAAGAGGCATTTGGATAGGTATAAGAATAGGAAGGGTTTGGAGGGATATGGGCCAGGTGCTGGCAGGTGGGACTTGATTGGGTTGGGATATCTGGTCGGCATGGACAGGTTGGACAGAAGGGTCTGTTTCCATGCTGTACATCTCTATGACTCTAATAGCTATCAAATTAGACAGTCTATTAATGGCACCTTTTACTCACGTGGAATTTTTCAACAATATTCCTGCCCTATGCCACAAGAGTAGCAGGAGGACAGGTGATGTCACATTACCATCCACACTACTCATTATCCTCTCATCCAACCTTTCACAGCCCACAGCAGAAATATTGATCTGACAATGTGGCCATATTTTACTTTCAAGCTTTCTGTAATCTTTCAGAAGGAACATATGTTTCAAGTAATCCTCTCATCATCCCTTTTACAATTAGAAGCACCCACCTGACACTGCAACTGTTGCCTACACCTAGTCTCAGTTACTCTAGATGTTTATCTAAGCTGTGGAGCCTGCTCATCATCCTAATTCAAGGAGGATCCAAGGGGAGGTCTCTTAATTGACCAGCTCCTTGGCAATTTCCATCAGGCTGTTGGAGCAGGGTCTTGACCAGCACTGATCAGGACCCAGACATGAAAAGCTTGCACACAGAATCTGAAGTAAGCAGTGCAAATTGACATTAGGTCCATGTGAGGTCAGAAGTTTAAAAAAAAGATAAAGGCATGATTGAGAGATGCAAAGGAAGATTGTGGACAAGTAAAAGAACCGTCAACATGTCCACCTCGTCAACATTTTTTGAAAATCTCAAGTGCGATAAATTTTACACTATTAATTCAAACTTCTCGGACTTACTGAAGCTTGATGGCTGCTACTCCTGGGTCGCGCACAGCCTCATTGGCAGAGTTGGTGGCATCTCCCGATTCGGCCATATCTTAACTGGGTTGAGGGCGAAGGCTTGCAATTGCTGGTGGGGAAAACGAAGTGTAATTAGCAGCCCTTCGCGATCGCACGGACATTTAATTCAAACTCACTACTGACCTGACAGCAGTTTGGCAGCGGACCCCTGTCGCCAAAAACAACACATTACTAATTCATTTGGCAGCAACACTGGAGGCAGGATCGCCAAGAATTAACCTTTGCAATCATCTGCAAAGGTGCATCAAACGAAGGTGCATCATTGGGTGGTTTGCTGCATCGATCGTCTCCGGTAGTTGGAAAGGTTCGAACGCACCCTGACGGCCATGGGATCTACAATTCTCTGAAAACACTGAAGTACCATGTCCAGAAATAAAAAAAAACATTTTTTTCTTCAGTATCACGCGGAGGTGCCGATTTTGAACAATTAAAACGTTTTAAATAATCTTGCATCATGATTAAAGCCTCCACCTTTCCTAAAGGGCAGGGAGTCCAAGGTCAACCTCCCAGCGCGCGCCAATGAGCACTCGTCATTAGAAACCAGGGCCGGACAGAGACCGAACCGCGTCAAATCAGACACAAACCTCCCGCCCGATATAAAGCAGCCGCTTAAATATTACACTGAAGGCGATCAAAGGCCGCAACTGCCCGTCCTCAAACCACGCTGCCAGAGCCGGACAGGCTCGGTGTCACCACGCTCTTCCGGGTGTGCAACCGCCCTGACCCTTCCGCAGCAACTGGAGGCCGCTTCTGTGGGTCCGTCTCTGACCTCACACCCCAGCAGCAACTGCAGCGACCTCCCTTGTTCACTTCTGTTTTGTTGTTGAAGTGCAGCTGACTTTTCGAAACAATGTGACTGATAGTCGCTCAGACAATGCCGTTGTTATTCAAAATAGAACGATTTAAGAAATATTGCCAGCTGTTTTATTTCGCACATATCTTTGTCATTCTCTGTCTGTTTCTTTCATCAAACTGCTCACAGGTTTTATTACACACCCGGAGAACAGATTGGACTTGAACCCAGTCTCCTCGATCTAAAGATGGGGACACTACTACTGCATCCTTCCTGATGAAGGGCTTTTGCCCGAAACCTTGATTCTCCTGCTCCTTAGTTGCTGTCTGACCTGCAGCATCACACTCTTAACAGTACCACTGCACTGCAGGAACCCCTCCAGGAAGGGAAAATATACTGAATATTAACCTGTTTTAAGGCTTGTTGCACTCTAATCACTTCATTACCCATTCTCATATAATAAAATGTGAAACTCCAAGAATTTTGGTGAATTTCAGGATGGGTTTGCTGCTACCATGCTCCACAAGGAGCACTAAGACAACTGACCAACTCATCTCCTTTTTCTGACTGTTGGTCAGGACATAAGGGTTAACCAGCTTGCTATCCCACAAATAGTGACATAGAAACCTTTATATTCTCCTGAGAATACAGGCATGGCCTTAGTTTAAAATCTTTTCCAAGACATCCCCACCTGGTTCAAGAATGTGATGATCATTGTGACAACCAACAGAAATGTTTTGATTTTGAAGAAGTAACGAAGAGGATTGATGAGGGCAGAGCAGTAAACATGATCTATATGGACTTCAGTAAGGTGTTTGACAAGGTTCCCCATGGGACACAGGTTAGCAAGGTATACACGGAGAACTAGCCATTTGGATACAGGACTGGCTCAAAGGTAGAAGACAGAGGGTAGTGGTGGAGGGTTGTTTTTCAGACTGGAGGCTTGTGACCAGTGGAATGCCACAAGGGTCAGTGCTGAGTCCACTACTGTTCATCATTTATATAAATGATTTGGATGTGAGCATAAGAGATATAGTTAGTAAGTTTGCAAACGACACCAAAATTGGAGGTGTAGTGGACAGTGAAGAAGGGTACCTCGGGTTACAACGGGTCATTGATCAGATGGGCCAATGGGCTGAGAAGTGGCAGGTGAAGTTTAATTTGGGTGAATGTGAGGTGCTGCATTTTGGGAAAACAAATCTTAGCAGGACTTATACACTTAATGGTAACGTCCTAGGGAGTGTTGCTGAACAAAAGGGCCTTGAGTAGCTCCTTGAAAGTGGAGTCGCAGGTGGATAGGATAGTGAAGAAGGCGTTTGGTATGCTTTCCTTTATTGGTCAGAGTATTGAGTACAGGAGTTGGGAGGTCATGTTGCGGTTGTACAGGACATTGGTTAGGCCACTGTTAGAATCTTGCGTGCAATTCTGGTCCTCCTATTGGAAAGATGTTGTGAAATTTGAAAGGGTTCAGAAAAGATTTCCAAGGATGTTGCCAGTGTTGGAGAATTTAAGCTATAGGGAGAGGTTGAATAGGCTGGGGCTGTTTTTCCTGGATTGTCAGAGGCTGAGGGGTGAACTTATGGAGGCATTATACAAAAGTATGAGGGACATGGATAGGATAAATAGACAAAGTATTTTCCCTGGGGTGGGGGAGTCCAGAACTAAGGGCACAGGTTTAGGGTGAGACAGGGAAGATATAAAAGAGACCTAGGAGCAATTTATTCACACAGAGGGTGGTATGTGTATGAAATGAACTGCCAGAGGAAGTGGTGGAGGCTAGTACAATTGCAACATTTAAAAGACCTCTGGATGGGTATATGAATGGAAGGGTTTTGAAGGATATGGGCCAGGTGTTGGCAGGTGGGACTGGATTGGGTTGGGATATCTGGTCGGCATAGACGAGTTGGAATGAAGGGTCTGTTTCCGTGCTGTACATCTCTATGACTCTATGATAAGTTTACTAATTCATAAAACACCTAAATCTAATAAAAGTTTTCATAAGTTTTAGTATGGAGACAATTGGTGTCAGTAACTGAAGTGAAATTCTGGATGTTGTGTATTGTTTCTTCATATTAAGCCCAAGATTGTGCTTTTGAGGCCCACTTATTTCTGTATGACCAGGATGAAAATGTAAAAGCAAATGGAACAATATGAATTTCCAAACTGTGGAAAACTGACTTTCATTGGTATTTCACTTAATTATTTTTGTTAAAAACTGTGACTCAAATTACTAGGTTCATAACAATGAAATCGAGTACCAAAAACAAGCTATGTATAAATATGATGTGGAAGTGCCAATGTTGGACTGGGGTGGACAAATTTAAAAATCACACAACACCAGGTTATAGTCCAACAGGTTTGTTTGCAAATACAAGCTTTTGGAGCACTGTTGCTTCATCGGTGGAGTAGGATCATAGGACACAGGATTTAGAGCAAAAGATCATCGTGTCATACATTGATATATTGAACAAACCTAGATTGCTGATCTTTTGCTCTAAATTCTGCGTCCTATGATCCTACTTCACGAGCTACCTGACAAAGGAGTAGCAATCCGAAAGTGTGCACTTCCAAATAAACCTGTTGAACTATAACCTGGTATCGTGTGATTTTTAACTAAGTGCAAATAGACAGTTTTCTGATAGTTGCAGTAGTATGTTATGCTGTAATGTTACAATAATCTTGATATTAGTTTTACACAGTTACACATATTTTCACTTTTCTGTCGACACTGCTACTTACAAGCATTGGGTGTTATATCATGGTTTCCTGTTTCTGAGTCAACATCCTGCTGTTATTGCCATCTGCTAACTTACCGGCTTCTTCAAATCATTCTGCTTTTTCACATTCCTGTATCAAGTTATAAATCAATGCAGGGTGTTAACCTGAAATAGCTACCAAACCATTAGTTGTGTTGTGACCAGATGAGAAGGAGTCATAACTCCCTCTTTCTTTTAACCCTCCTTCACTCTGTTGCAGCAACATTTTGTTTATTTTTCAGCATATAGACATCACATGAATTGAAATGAAAGAGAGCCAATTCCATTTTTGCTTGAGTCTTTGAGACTAGGGGAGTGTCTAAAATGAAAGAGTCTTTGTGAAGCCGACTGGAGAGAGCGTATGCATGAGAAGGGCAGCAGCAGAGGATATAAAAACTGGTGTAGAAAGCCTCTTTTACCAATGTCCCACTGATTCTCTTACTTCCTAGGATCCTACCATGGATCTTACTTGCCTGGTTAGTGTTCCCAAAATTCATCACTTCATGTTTTGCTGAGTTAGATTCCATTTGTCACGTTCTGACGTATTACCTTGTAGTTTTCCTCTTTGCTATTTATTCTACCACCAATTTCCATAGCATTTGCAAACCTACTGATCAACTTGCTACATTCATATCGAAATCACTAATGTACACTACCAACAACTGGGGACCCTGCATCAAAACATGCAACACAGGCTTCTGGTTGCAAAAATAACTTTTGATTATTGTTCCCTGCTTCCTGCCACTCAGCCAATTTTGGATCTAATTAGTAAATTGGTCTGGATCCCACAGGTTTGTCCCCACTTGACCTTACCAAAGTTTATGTAGATTTCATTCACTGCACTACCTTCATACATTTTGTCACCTTCTCAAAAAACTTAATCAAACCTGTCAGACATGATCGCCCCCTGACAAAGTATGCTGACTATCTTTCAATAATATTAAATTGGGGAGGGTTCAGAAGAGATTTACAAAGATGTTGCCAGGACTGGAAGGTTTGGATTATGAGAAGAGGTTGAATAGGCTGGGACTTATTTCACTGGAGTGTAGGAGTTGATCTTCCAGAGATTTATAAAATTATGAGGGGTATAGATAAGGTGAATAGCAAAGATCTTTTCCCTAAGGTAGGAGAGTTCAAAACTCGAGGGCATATTTTCAAGTAAGAGGAGAAAGATTTCATACAGTGGGTGGTTCCTATTTGCAATGAACTGCAGATACAGTTATAACATTTAAAAGACATTTGGACATGTTCACAAAGAGGAAAGGTTTAAATGGATATGGGCTAAATACAAGCAAATGGGACTAATTTAGTTTGGGAAAATTGTTCAGAATGGTCTGTTTCCCTGCTGTATGACTCTATGACTCTAATCACAATATGATGGGCAAAATACCAACTAGTGCTGTGAGACGTGTTTATAGTTCACATTCAATGTTTAAACAAAGAGCACAAAACTGTGGATGCTAGTTATCTGCCATATCAACCTGAAACATTAACGCTGTTTCTTGCTACAGATTAGGATCGACAATTGTGATTCAATTTTTTCCTGCAGGTTTCATCACATCAGTAACTCCTCTGTATCTGTCATTAGTCACCCAAAACATCAAACCTTGCATTTTGTCTTTCTGCACCAATAAAAGAATCATTATCCAATTGGATGACTGTCAACCAAATGAGCATTTCCATCACTTCCCCTGATTTTCTGTATTTTTATCCCTGGCAAAGAGAAATAATAAAAAAAAGTAGCAAAAACAAAACTTTTTAATGTTCCTATTATTTTCTTCAAGGGTTAAACACAGTTACTAGCAAATCCTGGAGTATGACCTTCAATTTCTGGAGACTCAGAGCAGGTCCTGGAGGGTTGACAACAATACTGTAGATATTACCTGCGGGAAGAAAGCAAAGTTGATGTTTCATGACTGGTGACTTTTCATGAGAGCCAGTTCTGATGAAGAATCACTGGACTCTAAACGTTAGCTCTGCTTTCTTCCCACTGATGCTGCCAGACCTGTTGAGTGTCTCCAGCAATTTCTGTTTTCGTTTCAGATCTCCAGCAGCCCACAGTTCTTTTCATTGTACATTATCGATATTGTCTGAGAAATGTCCGGCATTTTGTTTTTATTTTCAAAGCTTCGAGTTGGCTTTTTAGAGCAGCGTACAAGCTGGAAATAAAACTGGGTCCATTGAGACAGTTAGACACTCCTGCTTTCACATTCACCTTGAAATCTGAAGGAAGGTGATGGGTTAACTGTATTTCATTGTGTCCACAGGTAAGGCCTGACCTGCTGAGTACTGTATCTGTAACACTTAGAGCTTTCACACTGGTACTTCAGGTTTCTGGGCAGATGGCACCATTGCACACACACATTATACAGTGAGGAGTACAGTTTTGCTGCAGCAGCAGCAGCTCTGATGCTGATACCCTGGATGTGGGCTCGCGTGGGCTGGCGCCTGCGCACCGCTCTATCTGGGGCGGGGTTTCCTGGCCGCTCAGGAAGGGAAAGCGACGACATGGAGTTGGTGGTAATGAGGGCAATGTCTGTCCTCCTCTTTCTGCTGTTTATGGTACCCGTTGGGAGCCAGGTCACTCTCGGACCGACCATGAGAGGTAAGAGCGCCGTCTTCTCTCGGCTCTTGGTCGTCAAATGTCATTCCGTGCCCGCGGAGAGCCTTCACCTCCTCTCCCGCCCCCAATGAGCGCCCAATATCAACCCCCCCCCCCCCTTCAATATGAGACATTCACCCACCCACCTTCTTGATGTCACCCACTCCCACCCCCAACGAGCACCCACCCTCTCGGTTTCACTCACCCACCTCCCTCACTTGCGTTCAAGGTCCCCCACCCCCCCTTCCAGCATTCTCCTGCACATTTTAGGCCTGCCCATTCCCCCCAGCATCATCTTCTTCCCCCCCACCCACTAGCAAACAACCCCAGTATCACCCAACGCACTCACCTATGAGTGCCCATCCACCTACTCACACTAGCATCCACCATCAACACACACCTACCCCCTCCTTTAGTGCCCTAACATCACCCCAGTAGTGCCCCCTGCCCCCATGTGTGCTCCTCCACTAGTTGAACACTTCTTCGAGAGAATAGCGTTGTTACAACATAGAAAGCCTGTCAACCCTATGTCAACACCTCTGCAAGAGCAATCTGCTTATTCCCATGACCTCACTTTTTTCTCTCATAACCCTGCATTTTTTCCATTGAAATAACTTTTAAATTCTCTCTTAACGATTTATTTTGAAGATGTTTCCTCCATGTTTTCAGATAGTGCATTCCACCTACTGAGTGTTTATCATGTAAACATACTTCTTCACCATGTCTAGTGTTCATCTTATGCTTGTCATGTCATTTGCTTTCCATATGTGATCGTGTTTTCAGATCAGTAAGTTAACTTTGTTATTTGTCAGGTGTACTATTTGTGAAGAAATTTCTAATTTGAGACAGAATTAGAAAAAAAGCAATGCTCTAATTTACTTAGATTGTAATAATTTAATTATAAAATGCTTGTTTGTGATGAATATAACAATTGTCATGTCTATTACTGTGGCGAGGTTGACAGGTTCAAGTGAAAGAATACAGATTTTAAGAACAACTTGATGAAGTTTTCACTTAAGAGGATATAAAGGCCAATAACTGGTAAAAGGGAGAGCTTCCAAAACCATGTCAAACACTGGTTTCAATTTACATTTCAGCAACTACAATGGAGACTAAACATGTAGTTTCTTGGTCTAGTGTTGTTTCGTTGAACCATTTGTTGAAATTCTTTGATTTGAAGATGTTTAAGCCCATAGTAGAATAACTGTGCAGTTGTTCCAGACAGGGGGTGGATAACCACAAGGGGAATTCTATCTCACAATAACAATGTTTTTGTTAATACAAGTCAAACCTGTGAATTTCCATTGATATTCCTAATCATCCAAGCTTTTAGGAGTAGGTATAGGAGGGAGGGCTTCAGATATGTAGGTAATTGGGATGCCTTTTGGGAAGGTGGGACCTGTACAAGAAAGATGGGTTGTATCTGAACTGGAAGGGGACCAATGACCTGGGTGGAAGGTTTGCTCGAGTAGTTCGAGAGGGTTTAAGCTAGTATGGCAGGGGGGTGGGAACCTGAGCTGTATACCGGAGATGAGAGTTGATGTAGATGCGGCAATAGCAAGATGTAGACCAGCTAGTGGGAAGGATTTTCCTGGGAAGGAACCAAGGGATCAGTTAAAGTGTGTTTGCTTTAATGCAAGAATATCATGAATAAAAGTGATGAACTTAGCACCAGGTACTGATCCATGCTCTATGACATTATGGCCATAACAGAGACATGGGTTTCTCAGGGGCAGGAATGGTTGCTGGATGTTCCAGGGTTTAGAGCATTTAAAAAGAATAGGGAGGGGGGGAAAAGGGGAGGGGGTGTAGCACTAGTAATAAGAGAGGGTATCACAGCTACAGAAGCTTCCACTGTCGAGGAAGATCTGCCTACCGAGTCAGCATGGGTGGAAACTAGGAACAGCAAGGGAGCAGTCACCTCGTTAGGGGTTTACTACAGGCCCCCCAGTAGCAGCAGGGAGATTGAAGAAAGCATAGGTCAGCAGATTTTGGAAAAGTGTGGACGTAGGGTTGTTGTAATGGGTGACTTTAACTTTCCCAATATTGATTGGAGTAAAAAATGAGGTCTGCAGATGCTGGAGATCACAGCTGCAAATGTGTTGCTGGTCAAAGCACAGCAGGCCAGGCAGCATCTCAGGAATAGAGAATTCGACGTTTCGAGCATAAGCCCTGAGCATTCCTGATGAAGGGCTTATGCTCAATATTGATTGGAACCTCCTTCGAGCAGAAGATTTGAATGGAGCTGTTTTTGTAAGGTGTGTTCAGGAGGGTTTCCTAAATCAGTATGTTGACAGGCCGACGAGGGGAGAGGCCATTCTAGACTTGGTGCTCAGAAACGAGCTGGGGCAGGTATCAGATCTTGTGGTGGGAGAGCATTTTGGTGATGGTGACCATAACTGCCTCACATTCTACATAGCTATGGAGAAGGAGAGGATTAGGCAAAATGGGAGGATATTTAATTGGGGAAGAGGAAACTATGATGTGATTGGAAGCATGGACTGGGAGCAATTGTTCCATGGTAAAGGCACTATAGATATGTGGAGACTTTTTAAGGATGTCCCTGTTAAATATGTCCCTCTGAGACAGGCAAGAAGGGTAAGATAAAGGAACCTTGGATGACGAGAGCGGTGGAGCTTCTCGTCAAAAGGAAAAAGGTAGCTTACATAAGATGGAGGAAGCTAGGGATCTTGGTGTGCAGGTACATAGATCCCTTAAAATGGCCACCCAAATGGACAAGGTTGTTAAGAAAGCATATGGTGTTTTGCTTTCATTAGCAGGGGGATTGAGTTTAAGAATCGTGAGATCTTGTTGCAGCTCTATAAAACTGTGGTTAGACCGCGCTTGGAATACTGCATCCAGTCCTGGTCACCCTATTATAGAAAAGATGTGGATGCTTTGGAAAGGGATCAGAGGAGGTTTACCAGGATGCTGCTTGGACTGGAGGGCTTATCTTATGAAGAGAGGTTGACTGAGCTCAGACTTTTTTCATTGGAGAAAAGGAGGAGGAGAGGGTTCCTAAAAAAGATATACAAGATAATGAGAGGCATAATAGAGTTGATAGCCAGAGACTATTTCCCAGGGCAGAAATGGCTAACACGAGGGGTCATAGTTTTAAGCTGGTTGGAGGAAAGTATAGAAGGGATGTCAGAGGTGGGTTCTTCACACAGAGTTGTGAGAGCATGGAATTCATTGCCAGCAGCAGTTGTGGAAGCAAGGTCATTGGGGACATTTAAGAGACTGCTGGACATATGGTCACAGAAATTTGAGGGTGCATACATGAGGATCAATGGTTGGCACAACATCGTGGGCTGAAGGACCTGTCTGTGCTGTCTATGTCTATTTTAGTAGGAATTCTAATTTTCTTTTGATGTCATGTTCAAACAACTAATGAAAACAAAATCGTACCTTCTGCCACTAGTTTTTCTTTGCTTTTGTATAGATTGCTCAGATTTTACAAATACATCTTGTGAAGAGTGCTTGGAAAATGTCAGTGTAAGTATCACAATTTTATCAATTTATAAATGAATATCCTGAAATTTATAGTTTGCGTCTTTATTCATCTGTGGGAGGGGTAAAATAATTTTGGCTCTTTAGCAGTATGAAACTCATTAGCGTAGATGTCAAGAACAACTTGCTTATAAAGTTTCAATCAGGATCATGTCCTTAAAATGGTCTGTAGTTAGCAACGTCATCAGTAACTGTAACATTCTTGTGCTGATCTCAAAAATTGATCTCCACAATCTGTCAGCCAAGGATTCTTACCTCATGAACATATCCCACATAACATTGTTTAATCAGTTGATTTCAATTTTGAAAATCTGAATCGGACAGATTCCATTTACTGCCATTGCAATTTGCATGGTACTCTTTGGTCTTCAAGTGGCAAATATTTGCAGTTGGTATCTTATCAAATGTGTCATTTTAGTTTTAAAAGTCACAGGTTGACTTTCCCATAACAATAATTTGAAACAGCAATTGTATTCACCTGCTTATGTGTTTACTTATTGATTTCTTCTGTAAGTGTTCTTTATTTCACACTGAGATTCCTTCATGTATATTAGGAATATTTTGAAAAAAAGGAAATTACCTTTAATTGCAGTGACATTGATTTAATTGAACCTATCAAATAACCATTCATTTACTGTTTTGACAGATTAGTTTCATTGTCCTAGATGGTTGGTATCGGTTTACTTTTGATGCACATTGCTGAATGTAAACAGATAACACCCATCAAACTTAGAGAACTCAGAATTCAGTTTGGAGAATTTTATCTGCTTTCAAGGTACTTGCATTGTAAAGACAACATTGTAGCAGTACTCTTTATTTATTCCTGTTGATGTTTACAGGATGCATTTCATTCACAATAAATACGATTTATATTTAGAAATGTTTAGAAACAATTTTCTGCTCCTAACAAGAGAAACAGCTAATCCCATTCTTTCCTAACAAAAATACTTCTCTGCTAATTAAAACCCATCCTTGCAAAAGTCCTGTACTTTCAGTTGCCAACTCCTTTAGTATCTGAAATGAACTTGCAAACTTAGTTGCAATGTAATGACTGAAAACTTTTGGATGGTGAATTTGCATTTATTAGTAATCTTGTCAGAATTATCCTGGATTACTCCATTTAGAATCTTTAAACATCTTGAAATACTTCAAGCTTTTTAGTAGATGTCAGATGTTTTAAAAAGTAAATAAAAGCAAAATACTGCAGATGTTGGAAGAGCCATATCTGACTCAAAACATTAACTCGGTTTCTCCTTCTGCAGTTGCTACTGGACCTGCTGTGTTTCTCCACTATCTGCTTTTATTATTTAAAGAAACTAAGTTTGATGCACCCTGCATCTTACAGGAGGACACACCTGTAGCCCTGGTCTTCAAATGAACTAGAATGGAATGATCAAAAATGCACTCTTTGATTTTATTTAAAGAATATGCACTGTAAATTTAGTTGGAGTTTAACATTAAAGATTACAAACAGTTCAGACATTGTAAACAAAAGAACTTGAGAAAAAAAATTTAAAGATTTCCATTAATTCTGACACTGGTTTTTGAGCTGTATTGTTCTCGTTTTCCTGAGTAGTATTTGTAAATACTGCCTTGTAAAATTTCTGACCTCACCTGGAACGTTCTTTATATGTAAAGTGGATCATGCTATTATTTTTAAAAAATCTTTACATGTTTAACTTAAATGTGGTAGATCTTGTGTAGTTAGTTTAGAAAAGTGATTCAAATTTAAGGCATGATAGAAGTGAGTATGGAATGGCACAGATTGCACTCATAAAACTTCAGTTTACTTGGTCATGGACAGTTTTAACACACATTTTGAACTTTTTTCTTTCAGTGCCTCTGGTGTTTTGTTGATCAACGTTGCATGAAGTATCCTGTTGAAACTATTATTCCTCCCAGTTCAATATGCCCTTTAAACGAAGCTCGTTGGGGAGTTTGCTGGGGTAAGAATATAACATGTATTTTCATTTTATATATAAATATGTGATAATATTTTAACATGAACACAATTCCTATTTAAAGGTGTGATGTTATACAAAAGACAGAATGTTGTCCTGAGTTTAGATGCAACAATTATTCTGATCACTGTCTAACACCATTTGAAGTATAATAAAACTAAGGATACCAATCTGAATTCATTATCAAGATCCAAGTTCTTATGCCTTGATAAGGCTTTGTAGTTTTAACTGTTATAGACTTGTTGCCTGAAACTGGGGTCTTTAGCAAGTCTGGCATTCAGTATTCTTTCTAGCTGCCATTTTTATGTGGTGAGGATGCCTTTCAAATAGAACTTGTTATGCTTTGTAGCAGATGTGGCTGAATAGCTTGCTAGACCTCTTCACAGATCTCAGTATGACTGAGAGGTTGCTTACAGATAATTCAGTTTTCTAGATTAATGCAGGCAGCATCATTACTAATCGAGCCATGTGTTCAGATTATTAGTTTTAATGTATTCCTTCGAATCCGGAATTATAGGAGTGATTTTAACCTGGTTGGGTGGCATTGAGTGGGTGGGAAAATAAATAAGCAATCTTCAAGCGTGAGAAGAAGCCAGCTAAGTCTCAAAGTTTTAGTGGGATGGGTCAAGGGGCAGGCAATCATTTGAAAAATCGATGCTTTTCATGAGATTGGAAGCCACAATTTAACTTTTCAAAGTTTTACTGTAGTCAGCTGGATGTCCCAGTCTTCAGGGAAACCTCAAAACTGTAGCAAGGTGAGAATAACCTTGGAACAAAACAAAGCATTTGAATTGCTCCTTGTTTTTCCAACCTTTCCATCCTCAGGATGAGATCAGACCTTGCCTGAGCTGAGGATTCAATCAACCACTTTGGACTACTGTAATCCTGTAGTTCCGTTCTTGTGCAATTCTGCATTTTAAGAAATTTACTTAATAGCAGCACCATTTAATCTAATGGGCCAGAATCATGATATAATCAGTACAATCTTTAAAAGTCTGCGCTTTAGAAACAGTGTCCCCAATTCGTTAACTCCATTATAGCAGATTTGCATTAATGAAACGCACATCATGGAAGCACGATCTGTACTTTGGGAAATACCAGGCATGATTGGAAGGCACCCTGTCACTCAGGTCCAAAGGTCACATGCTGTATAAACTCCATAATGGAGTGAATCTCCCTGGTATCCAGCACACACAAATGGCAAATTCCAGTTAGCTGAATTTCTCGATTACATGAGAAAGATTAGTGGGCGATTTGGAGAACGCAACTTGTTGCTGCCACAGGATGAATGTACGTTTTAAAAATGAGTGGTCAGAACCAAAACCAGTAAATCTGGCCACAATAGGTCAATCTCTCTTTTTGATAGTGTCAGTCTTGCATGAGCTTTAATAACGCATCTGATCCATTATCCCCTTCCAATTGCTAATAGCAGTAAATTCCTATTTGGAATTCCTATTTTGAATCTCAATTGCTAGTTGCTTGGGATCTGGATAATGGGGACTTAACAGCATATGGGGAAACATGGGTTTCAGGATTTACTGAAAGTTAGTGCATGGCTCCATCCTATACCACTGCTCCCAACAAATTTTTCCCATAATGTCTACTGCGTTTAATTATAATTCAGATACTGTGGAAGTTGAACTTGATCATTTTTGGAGACTTTCTTTTAATGTTATGCAACTGGATTAGGATTTTGAAGGTGTGCATCAGTTTAAGGGAGGAGGAATCATTGTAGTGAAGTTCTTTGGGCATTGGCTTTTCAATTTTGGAGTGATGCCCAGACTGTTAGATAGCATTCATATGGTATAAAGGGTTCCAAATATTGTTCTTGTTTTGTAAATATATTTATTAGCAAGAAAAAAAATTGACTTTATAAAAATATAAAGTTATTGAAAATATAACAAATAATAAATACCAATATTATCAAGAAAAATGCAAATTATAATACACCTACAGTCTACTAACTGCTAACCTATCCTATAATATAAAACAAAACCTAACACTGTGCAAAACAACACCAATAAATAATTAAGTGACTAATAAAACAAGAAAAAAACAAAAGAACACTCAAAAACACAAAATAGCAATGCTCGACGCAAACTTCCCAAACATAAGAGCAGGAGTATTGTGTACATATACTTGTATTAACTCAGGAGTTCCCCCCTCCAGGGACCAGGGCTCAGCAATCCTAACCATCCTGGTTAAACAAATGCCCTCATTAAGATAGCAGACAAATCTGTATCCAACTAACTCAAAAGGCAGCTATGTCTTCTAAGAAAAGGTCTGTTGTGTGGTGCACCATGTTTGTAAAAAAAAAAAATCCAAGAGAATGTGCTTCATAATTAATTTCCGCCAGCCCGGCGGGTTCTCAGACACTCAATTCATCAGAATATTCTTCCATGCACAGTAAGAATATTAAATAGTTTCTTCCCATGCCCATCTAAAGATGATAAATTCGGTAGACCTAAGAGGAGAGATATTAGGTCTACTTTAACTTCAGTCCTCAAAACCCTCCCTATCTCTCCCGCCATGGAGCCTGTGCAGAAGCAATGGGTAAGAGTACATACGCTTATTTTACATTTGGGGCACACTGAAATTGCCCCTTTTTTAAACTTTGCCAAACAGTCCAGTGCCAGATGAACCCTGTGCAGAACTTTTAACTGCGTAGTGCATGTCCTATTACAGATTGAGATCTTTTGCACGAACTCGCATATGTCCTGCCATGTTTCGGAAGAGATCTCCACTCCTAGTTCTTGCTCCCAGACCTCTCACATAACCGGTTAATATCCTGCCAGGCCCTGCCTCCCAGCAGGCGATAGAGGACACTAACTGAGAGAGTGCTTATGGAACGTAGTAACAACCCCGCTCTATCAGGCTTATAGGGCTTAGTGAGAAGCGTAGTCTTCTTCTGGATGAAATCCCTAACTTGAAAAAAATGGAAAAGATCTCTGCTGGGTAACCCGTCTTTGCGGCTCAATTGCTCGAAAAACATCATAACTTCACCCTCAAGCAGGTTTCCCAAACTGGAAAACTCCTCTCACTGCCCATAGTTTGCACACTGAGTCCATCATCCCTGGTCGGAACCCCGGCATTACCAACAATGGGCGTAAGTAGTGATGTCTTGGATAAGCAACCCTCACTCTGACGCATCGCCCTCCATGCCTTGACTGTACCAATAACAGTGCAGTTCCAGCAGTAGTCCATAACTGTCCTCATCTTATCCCTGAACGACTGGTTAATAAGAGGGCACTTTGCCTGGGAGGTCTTGTTATCCAGCCATATTGAGCCCAGATCGTTACCTAGGTAAAAACAAGGACTGCAAATGCTGGAAACCAGATTCTAGATTAGAGTGGTGCTGGAAAAGCTCAGCAGTTCAGGCAGCATCCGAGGAGCAGGAAAATCGCGTTTCAGGCAAAAGCCCTTCATCAGGAATTTGACTTTTAACCGAAACGTCGATATTCCTGCTCCTTGGATGCTGCCTAAACTGCTGTGCTTTTCCAGCACCACTTTAATCCAGATCGTTACCTGCCAATTGTATACTAAGGACAGCAGCGAATTCAATTAATATCTCCTGATGTGTGGGAAATCAACTCCTCCACATCCTCGAGGCAAATGCAATTTAGTAAGTTTGATGAGCGGCAGCCCACGATGCCAGACAAAGAAACCAAACCAACCCATAAGTTTCTGAGCATTGACCTGGGAAACATTGTAGTGAGTATACACATGGGATAAAGCAGACGAGAGCGATATTCGTCTTAATGAGAGCTATTCGGCCCAACCATGAAATTGGAAGAGCCTTCCATCTCTGGAGATTCTGCCTAATATTGTTGAGCAAGTGAGCAAAGTTAGTCCGAAATAACTGATCAAACACGGCGGTCATAAAAATGCCTAGGTAACGGAACCCCGCCTGTCACCACTTAAAAGGGAATCTAAGGCCACCTTCGGCCTCTGGCACTTGCTTGAGGTTCCCCAAAGGCATAGTCTCCGATTTTACAAAGTTGATCTTATATCCTGAAATAGCCCCGAAAGAATTAATGCACTGTATCAGATGGGGTACAGAAATCATCGGGTTTGATTTAAAAACAGAAGGACGTCAGCTGCGTACAGTGTAATCTTTTGTATCCTCGATGCCCCTTCCTGAGCGGTTGTGTGGACATTCTGATGAATGGTCTCTGCGAGTGGCTCAATCACCAAAATAAACACCAATGGTGAAAAGAGACAGCCTTCAGGACTGCCCCCTACCAATCCTAAAGTTCCTAGACTTCACCCCGTTGGTGATGCCCGCGACCAGAGGTTGGCAATATAAAACCTGTACCCATCTAGCAAAGACCATACCCAGCCCAAACCGCTCTAAGACATAAAAGAGATACGGCCATTCCACCCGATCAAATGCTTTCTCTGTGTCTAAGGAAATCGTCAATCCCTGATTCGATTGTTGCTGACGTATGTGGACCATATTCAGCAACCTTCTAATATTATTAGAAGACCTACAGCCTGTATAAAACCTGTCTGGTCCTCTTTAATAATATGGGGCAACCCTTCTCCAATCTCAGTGACAAGATCTTAGACAGAATCTTGAAATCTGAATTTAAAAGAGAGATGAGCCTGTATGAGGCACAATCCTCAGAAACGTTCCCCTTCTTAAGAATTAGGGAATATTAGCTTCTCTCAAAGATGGTGGTAGGCATTCATGCATATAGGAGTGATATTACATCTCCAACATCAACTTGACAGAATTCTTATAAACCCGTTATAAAGCTCACCTGGGAGACCATCAGGATCAGGCACTTTCCCACTACAGAGTTGCTTAGCTGCCTCCTATATTTCC
Source organism: Hemiscyllium ocellatum (assembly GCF_020745735.1). NCBI lineage: Eukaryota > Metazoa > Chordata > Chondrichthyes > Orectolobiformes > Hemiscylliidae > Hemiscyllium > Hemiscyllium ocellatum. Next base: position 84,479,161 of record NC_083405.1, on the reverse strand, counting down.
TGAACTGTCAAGGGGGCATTAAGGAGAGAGGCCTGTACCAAGGTTACCCCTGGGAGGTCCTGGTTCTTAAGAAAGGCTTCCATTTTAGCACTCCTGTCCTCGCAACCTTCAGACTGATACAATTCCGAGTAAAACTCCAAAAAGCCTCATTAATCCTTTTGGCATCGTATGTAAGGAGCCCGGTGCTGTCTCTAACTGCACTAATGGATTGGGGAGCATGCTTTTTCCTAGTCAGATATGCTAAATACTTCCCTGGCCTATACCCATACTTGAACAACCTTTGTCTAGCAACAGCAAGTTCTTTCTTTACGGCTTGTGTAAGTATTGAATTCAAGGCATCCCGGAGGGCTGTGACCGGCTGTAGCTTCGTCACTGAAGGCCACACAAAATATGCTGCTGCCTCAGCGGTTTTCAACCATGTCTCAAGTAGACATGGGCGGCACGGTGGCACAGTGGTTAGCACTGCTGCCTCACAGCGCCTGTAGACCTGGGTTCAATTCCCGACTCAGGCGACTGACTGTGTGGAGTTTGCACGTTCTCCCCGTGTCTGCGTGGGTTTCCTCCGGGTGCTCCGGTTTCCTCCCACAGTCCAAAGATGTGCGGGTCAGGTGAATTGGCCAAGCTAAATTGCCCGTAGTGTTAGGTAAGGGGTAAATGTAGGGGTATGGGTGGGTTGCGCTTCGGCGGGTCGGTGTGGACTTGTTGGGCCGAAGGGCCTGTTTCCACACTGTAAGTCTAATCTAATCTAATCTAATCTAGACATTGCTGTTCCCCCTTCTGTCATTTCCGACTGGCTGAATAGGAAATAGCTAAACGCCTCGCAAAGGCCTTGGCAGTCTCCCATAGCATAGACAGACTACTAGCCATGTTTGAGTTGATAGTCAAGAACTCCTGAAACTCCTCGAAAAAGTATTCCACAAATTTGGAATCCGTAAGGAGAAAAGGATCCAGAAGCCACTGCCGTAAACCTAGCCCCTCACTTTTGGCCTTAACCTTCAAATATACTGCTGTTTGATCAGAGATAACTATGTTCCCAATTTTACAACCCATAATTGAATCCAGAGGGCTGAGGTAGCCAGAAAAAGATCAATCTTCGTGCGACATTTATGTGACATTTGAAAAAAAAGTGAAGTCCCTGCCAGTAGGATGAAGGCATCTCCAAATGTCCACCAGCCCCAACTCCTCACATAAGTCAGTCACCTCCTTGACCTGTGAAGAAATAGTTGGGGGCCCACTAAGCATTCTGTCCACTGTTGGGTCCAAAAGGCAATTAAAATCCCCCTCCATATAATAATGTACTCAACTTAGAAAAGGCACTAACCAAAAATTTGAGGGGATGTGCCGGAGGACAGTAGACATTTAAAATTCCATATTCCTCCACATGTATCAGGGCCTTGAGTATCACAAACCACCCTTGCTCATCTTTCACCTGCTCGAATAATGTGAAAGGAAGGTTTTTCTGGATAAGTACTGCCACTCCCCTATTTTTAGTTGAAAAGGATGAAAAAAATACCCTGTCATAACCCCCCTGTTTTAACTTAAGGTGTTTCCCATCATCATGATGGATTTCCTGCAACAGAGCGATATTAACCTTTTCTCTCTTGGCTAGAAAGCACTTTTTTCCTTTTAACAGGTGAATGACTTCCCTTGATGTTCCAGGTGCACCATTTAACAAGGCACTTAGCCATATCCCCTCTCAGAGACCCTTGAACCCCTGGAAGGGAGAACCCTGCTTACAATGCATTGAGCATAAGTAAATAAAGACTCATAGAGCCACAAAATTGTGTATACAAAAACTACTCTATCATAACTACAAATAGCAATTGCTACCAAAAAACTACAAAGAAAAACAAGTATAAAACCTTGAACAGGAGACTCTTTTCCACCCCCTTTCCCATGGGGGCACTTCCCCTGCCCATCCCCTCCATCACAGCCCCTTCAAGCCTGGACTGTGCCTCAGCCTTAGGCAAAAAAAACTAAACAAGGACATGATCCTTAAGTCTACAATAAAAGACAAAGTCAGGATAAGCACTCCACCCATCCCTCGCTCCATGTCACCCGTACTAGTGACTAAAAACGAAAGAGAACAAAAATAAGGGATACAACAGAGGACACCCACAAAATTTCCCATGATAAAATCCAGTTATAAAAATATAATAGGAACAACAGAGAGAGAAGAGAAGAAAATAGATGGGCAATTGAAGTCATCACAGTAAAAGCAAACCTAAAGACATTACTACATCCTTCTGCTTCCCAAATCACTCCTTTTGCCTTCTCCAGAAATTTCTTCACTCAAGCCCCCTCTGTCTGGCCTTGTCTTCACCTCCAGCAAACACAACACTAAGTAGACAATAGGTGCCGGAGTAGGCCATTCAGCCCTTCGAGCCAGCACCACCATTCATTATGATCATGGCTGATCATCCACAATCAGTATCCTGTTCCTGCCTTATCCCCATGATCCTTGATTCCACTATCTTTAAGAGCTCTATCCATCTCTTTCTTGAAAGTATCCAGAAGGCCTCTACTGCCTTCTGGGGCACAGCATTCCATATATCCACCATTCTCTGGGTGAAGAAGTTTCTCCTCAACTCTGTTCTAAATGGCCTAACCCTTAATTTTTAAACTGTCTTCTGGTTCCGGACTCACCCGTCAGCAAAAACATGCTTCCTACCCCCAGTGTCCAATCCTTTAATAATCTTATGTCTCAGATTCTCTCTCATCCTTCTAAACTCAAGTGTATAAAAGCCCAATCGCTCCAATCTTTCAGCTTATGATAGTCCTGCCATTCCAGGAATTGTCTTTCTTTGTCTCTGTCTCTCTCCTCTCTCATGCATCTCTTCCACTGTCCTCTCATTTATGCAAAGCTCAGAGAGAGTGGGCTTATTGAAAGAATTGCCGATGACTTGTATCACCTTTACAGTCAATTAAATTAGTCAGCTAGCATTTTATGTGTGCTATAGATCTGTAGTGACTAATCAGAATGACAGCTTGAGCAGAATAAATTTAGGATGGCAAATTTTCTAACTTGAAAAAGCCTAGCAGAATATCAGATACCAAGATCTGACAACATGCCTGCCCAAAGCCCAGGTTAAGACAATTGTTTTGAAGAGGGATACGCTTCATAGTTCCTTTAGCCTGCTTAGGGTTTGTGGATTTGTCATTATCTTTACAAGAAGACTAATAGATACAGACATAAGCCCTTCATCAGGAATACCCGATGAAGGGCTTATGCCCGAAACTTCCACTCTCCTTGGGTGCAGCCTGACTTGCTGTGCTTTTCTAGCACCACACGTTTTGACTCTAATCTCCAGCAACTGCGGTCCTCACTTTCTCCTAACAGATACAGATCATTAGTGTGTGCTAGAGATTATGTTGTCATCATTGATTAAATAATATCCAATACTGACAGTTAAAAATAGATCCAACGTATTCTTAAATTTTCTGAGACATGGCTGGAATTGTGCACATATATGTATCTCAGGGATTCACGCGAGATCTTATATTTAGTTGAATGTTGCGGATAACCTATTTACTTGTTGGCCTATACAGTACATAGCATCATAGACTATGTCAGCAGTCCAAGCCTGGCAAGCCCAGTGAGCTCATTTTGTAGTACGTTGAAGTAGGAGTGAAGTTAGAGGATTCAGAGATAATTTCTTATATGGGCAATATTAAATAGACTTCCTGGACTTAGGCATGCAGAATGATGTCAGCCCAGTACAGTAGCTTCAATAAAGTATCTGAACGTGTTTCCTTTCTAAGTTTGTGCAAGGTAAAATCCAAGTTTTTTTTCTCGCAATGCTCTGTTAAAGTTTTAAATCTTGCCCCATAAAAGATATTCAGTTGATAAGTCCACCTAATCAAGACTTTTCTGATTGGATAGTAATTCAGTTGAGAAATGTGGAAGCATTCAGTTTATCCCGTATGACATAAAAGCCATCTGGGATTTGAGAGTAATGCTGCTTCCTGATGCATACAGCCTGTTCCTGAAGTGTTTTTAATATAATGTCTGGGATTCTTCCACACAATGACCTTTTGGATTGGTCCAACTTATTTTGTTTAGAATTTCAGTCTCTTCGTATGTCTTGGAATTAGTACAGGGGCATGCATACTCACATGTACCTTGTCACTGAACTTAAAGGAAGATGAATGATCTACTCCTTCCCCAGCCATTTGTACATATGGAAGTTTCAGATATTGAAAAATTGTTCACATGGAAGTTTCAGATACTGTCTAGCCCAGTCTCTCAACTGGCACCAGTAAGTTGCTTAAATAGAGAAGAAATTGGGGGATCCAAGATGGCGGCGACCCAGCAAGACTGAGTCCACAGTGCTCTACCCAAAACTTGGGAAAAGTGGGCTATCCACCCCCACCACACTCACTAAACCATTTATAATAGTTGTTAACCTTAAATAGTTACCTATTAGTACATTTAAATAGTCTAATACTAGCTGGAAAATGAGTAAAGGGAAGGGAACAGGCGGCTCTAAGAAAGCAGGGACCCCTCCCCCACCTTCTCCCTCTTCAGCTGCAACAAAAGTATCTTCAGCTACTTCAGGAGATTTACCAATGAACATGAGCTTTGAGGAGATGTTTGCCAGGTGGGAGGCGAAGATTGATGCTTTTATCGAAGTGCTTCTCTGCTCTGCCGAGACTCAATCAGCCGAGCTGCAGAAGCAGGGCAGAGACATTCAGGAATTGGAGTGCCGAGTCAGAGAGGTGGAGTCGAAGGCCGCAGCCTCAGAGACTGGGATAAAATCAACAGCCGACCACATCCGTTTTCTCGAGAATCGAGTCCAGAACCTAGAAAACCACATTGATGACCTCGAAAATCGATGTCGTAGAAAAAATATTCGGTTGGTGGGCCTGCCCGAGCAGGAAGAGGGAGGTCAGCTGACAGCATTCTTAGAGCATTGGCTGCCACAACTTTTAAATCTGCATAATGGATCAGGCCAGGTAAGGGTAGAATGGGCCTACCGGGTCACAGTACGTGGGCCCGGCTCAACCCAGCGCCCACGCCCGGTCCTGTTCCAGCTGCAGAGCTATAGGGAGAGGCAGATGCTCCTGGAAGCCTCAAGAAATCTGGGAAAAGATCCCCAAGCTATGACCCACAAAGGATCCAGGATCATGCTGTTCCAGGACTTCTCCCCAGCTTTGGTCCGAAAGAGGAAGGCATTCCATGAGGCGAAGAAGCGTTTAAGGGACTTAAATATCCAGTACTCCTTACGATATCCAGCGACGCTACGCCTTAGCCACGAAGGATCCATATATAACTTCGGATCACCGGAGAAGGCTAAGGAATTCTTGGACTCTCTTAAATAAACTGTAAGAGATTGTGGATGCTGGTCTGCCTTTCCCATTATTTTGGTTTACATCCCTTCATCTTTTCTTATCTTTCCCCCTATGTGTGTATGTATATATATATATATATATATATGTTGGGGCGTTTGGTTAATGTTGATGGGGAGAGGTGGTTACCTTATTCTATTTACTTCTGTTTTTAGGAGCGGGGTTGTTTTTCTTTCCCCTGTTATTTTGTGGTATTATATTTAAGTATTACATGTTGAGATTGTAATCTTATAGTTATATATGGTATTAATATTCCCAAATATATTTAGATGTGGGTGTGGGTGGGGATGGGGTGTTCACTGTTAACTCTAGCTTTATATTATATTTGAATTCTCCTCATTTTATTGAGGAACACCTGGGTCAAGGGTGGGGCACTGGTTGGAAGAGGGTAAGATGGACTGTGGGAGAGGAAGTGACGCTCCCTGGGAACAAGGGAGAAAATCTCCAATTCGGAATGTTTTATATCTTTTATACTTAGAAAGAGTTTTTTGTTATATTATTTTGAGTGTATCAGAGAGTCTTTACTTTTGTAAATCTTGTATGCTCCATGCTCGGGATGTTCTAGATAGGGTTTCCCCTCCCGAGGGGTCTCGGATCTGTCCAGATGATTATGGCTGAACACTCGGTTAAGTGGTGCACCTGGAATGTCAGGGGGAGTAATTCGCCAGTTAAAAGGAAGAAAATATTATCAAATCTTAAGAAGGAGAGAGTTGATATAGCTCTCCTACAGGAGACACACCTGTCGGATAAAGAACACTTAAAATTACGACAGGGCGGATTTGATCGGGCCTTTTTTTCCTCTTTTAATTCAAAAAGCAGGGGAGTCGTTATCCTTGTCCGGAAGAACTTCCCTTTGAAAATTCTAAATCAGATAAAAGACGAATCTGGACGATATATTTTGATTAAAGCCCTCATAAATGGAGAGGAATATGGGATCTTAAATGTATACTGCCCCCCGGCACACCCCTTTAAATTCATAACGGAAGCTTTTGCAAAACTGATGGCCTTTGGTGCCCGTCATACAATTATAGGGGGAGACTTTAATTGTATTGTGGATCCAGAAATAGACAGGATTCCCAAGAGTGCCGCTGGAGTATCTCCCAGATCTAGACAACTGGCGGACCTGAATAAAGAATTAGGATTGGTAGATGTATGGAGATGTCTCCATCCACAGGGTAGAAATTTTTCTTTCTACTCTAATCCACATAAATGTCACACAAGAATCGATATGTTTTTTGCCCCATCGATTTTTCTAAACTCTATAGCAACCTGTAAAATAGGTACTATAGCAATCTCTGACCATGCCGCTGTATACATGGAAACTAAGGTAAAGAACAATGGGACATCTGCTCGGCATTGGCGTATGGACCCCTTCCTGCTAAAAGATAGCAAATTTTTAAAGTACTTCTCCCAAGAACTTAAAACTTTTTTAGAAATTAATACTGGTACGGCTAGCAATCCGTCAATGATGTGGGAGACCATCAAAGCTTATGCACGAGGTTTGATCATCTCCTATTCAGCGACCCAGAGGAAAATGAAGGGAGAGCAACAGCGTCTGCTCGAAGCTCGCCTAAAAGCAGCCGAAACAGCATACGCTGATAGACCTTCTATCACAAAATTGCAGAGGATTACAGCTCTTAGGACAGCTTTAAACACCGCGCTTACTCAAACGGCTAAAAGGGAAATATTATTTGCGAAACAAAGATTATATGAATATGGCGACAAACCGGGTAGATACTTAGCATTTCTTGCAAAGAAAAAGAAAGCCCCTCAAACTATTCCGACCATCAAGGAAAGTACAGGTACCCTGACTCATGATCATAAAAAGATCAATGCGACCTTTAAAGAATTTTATTCTGAACTATACAGATCGCAGGATTGTGAAGATAGGATTAAGAGGATGCAGTCATTTTTAAAAAATTTGACCTTCCCGGGCCTGACTCCGGAACAGGTGTCGGCCCTAAATACCCCTTTAACAGTCCAAGAAATACTTGAGGCAATTAGGCAACTTCAGAGCGGAAAAGCACTGGGCCCGGATGGTTTTCAAGCTGAATTCTATAAAGAATTTACAGGAATATTGGTTGACCCACTTATGGATATGTATAATTTTGCGCATAGTCAGGTCTGTCTCCCGCCCACGCTGAAAGAAGCAAATATTTCTCTTATCCTCAAAAAAGGAAAAGACCCAGAAGATTGTGCATCTTACAGACCAATATCCTTACTAAATGTAGACTTTAAAATTCTCTCAAAAATGTTAGCACTAAGACTAGAAAGGGTACTGCCATATATTATAAAGGAGGACCAGACGGGATTTATTAAGGGCCGCAGATCATCCAATAATATCAGAAGGGTCTTGAATATGATCCAAGCCTGTCATCAGGGAAAGATACCAGGAGTAGTAATTTCATTGGATGCGGAAAAGGCATTTGATAGGGTTGAATGGTCATATTTATTTTACACATTGGAAAGGTTTGGCGTTGGACAGGTGTTTACCAAATGGGTTTCAACATTGTATAATGACCCCAAAGCAGCTGTTATTACTAATGGGTTAAGATCGGATGGCTTCAGTGTGGGTAGGGGCTGCCGTCAAGGATGTCCTCTCTCACCATTGTTGTTTACACTGATAATCGAACCATTAGCAGAAGCCATCCGGACTGATCCTAATATAACGGCCCCGAGGATTGGTACAGGTAAACACAAAATTACCCTCTATGCAGATGACGTTCTCTTATTCCTCAGTAATCCTTTAATGTCAGTGCCTCGTCTAATTCAAGTTATTAATACATTTAGTGCATTCTCAGGCTATAAAATTAATTTTTCAAAATCGGAAGCCATGCCAATGGGTGGTCTGGCTATGATACCCCACTTAATGGACGGATCCCCTTTTCCCTTCCGTTGGTCCCTGGAGGGCTTCTTATATTTAGGTATTTTTATCACGCCAGTATTTGATCAGCTGTATAGGGCTAATTTTGTACAATTAATGGAAAGGATAAGGCAGGACCTCCAGCGATGGAGAGACCTTCCGACTTCCTGGCTAGGGAGAATAGCATTAATTAAAATGAATGTTCTGCCCCGTCTCTTATATCCTATGAGAATGCTCCCGCTGATGCTGCCAAGGCTAGCCCTACGTAAATTATATGGCTGGTTGGGCTCCTTTATTTGGAACCATAGACGGCCCCTTATTAAGCTGAAGAAGCTACAGCTTCCACAGGCAAGGGGAGGACTGGACTTCCCAGACTTCAGGAAATATCAGTTAAGCTCCCTACTAAGTTACATAGCTGATTGGGTTTCATCTGATCCACAATCAATTTGGCTGGATATCGAAGCCTCCCAAGTAAAATACCCACTTATTAACCTTTTATTTTCAGATAAGAGGAAAATCATTACAGACCACTGTAAAAATCCCATAATATTAAACACAATTAAGGCCTGGAATATAATGCGGCAAAATGAGGGTAACTCACATAAAACATCCCCCCATGCACCAATAGTAGGCGCATGGGGATTCCAACCGGGGATTACAGATGCCACCTTTAAACTCTGGAGATCCAGGGGCATCTCATGCTTAGGGGACCTATTTAAAGATGGGATCCTGATGTCCTTTGAGCAGCTGCGTCTGAAATTCGGAATACCTAATGGGGATCTCTTTCGATACTTCCAAGTTCGAGATTATATACAGAGAAAGACTACATTAATAGATAGTCTTTATAAATCAGACAGAGAACGTAATGTCTTACGACCAGCGGGGGCATCCTCCGTTAGTACTATATACCATTTGCTACATGATGGAGTCTCAGGAGACATGGATGACCTGCTTAAAACATGGGAGCAGGACTTGGGGCTAGAAATCTCTGAGGATATGTGGAATGACATTTGGGAAAATGCTAGAAGAATTGCTATCTGTAACAGAACTCAGGCTATCCAACTAAAGATACTTCATAGGGCCCATATAGCTCCGGCTCGACTGGCAAAATTTAAGGCAGGAGCATCTCCAATGTGTCCCAAATGCAAAATAGAGGTGGGTACTCTTGCACATTGTCTGTGGACTTGTCAGAAAATCCGCAGATACTGGACTAAAGTGGCAAATACCCTGACAGAAATTTTAGGAATGGAAATTAGGGTGGACCCTGTATCTCTCCTTTTGGGCTTTTCGAACCTCTCATCTCTGGATATGCATGGGAAGAGACTATTTTCTATTCTCGCTTTCTGTGCAAGGAAAAATATTTTGGTGAACTGGGTGGCTGAGGGCCCCCCTGGACTTTCAAATTGGCACAGATTAATTATGGAATATATCCCCCTTGACTTCCTCACAAATATGGTGCACCAAAAGACTGAATTATTTTATAAAGTATGGCAGCCCTTTTTGAATTATATAAATGCAGATATTTCGGCTATCCTAACAAGGGCTTTTATTTAGTGAAGATTTCAGACCAGGCTGCTCCGGGGCCCCTTGGGAGAGGAATCCTGCGCGAATACGGGTTTATTATATTTGATGTTTATACATTCCGAGCATGTAAGAGACTTAGGTATACACTCTGGTTAGTTATAGGTTAGATTAGTAGAAAGTTGAGTTTTTTTTTTCTTTCTTTTTTCGTTTCTTTTTTTTTCTTTTTTTGTTTTCTTTCTCTTTTCTTTGTTAAATTATGACTATTGTATATATGATTTAATTGTACATCAATGTTTGTATTTGAGAGTTTTGTTTATTATTGTAAATTTGCAAAAATGTTAAATTTCAATAAAAATATCTACAAAAAAAATAGAGAAGAAATTGTTATTTCCAATGAGCAAGAGATTTTTTTAAGTATACAAATGTACTTTTTTTTGCTTTCAATTATCTGTTTAACTCAGTAATATGTAACACAGCAGAGTATGTCAGTGAAATAATTTTTGCTGACTGGTTTTGTTAATAAACAGATAAAACACTAGGTGGCAGAACTGCATTTCAAACAAACCTGCAGTCTTTGAAAAGTTTCTACTGTTACAATTTCACTGCTTTTAATCTCTCCAGAATTGGTTTGTGAGGCTTTTAATGATCAAGTGTCTTCCTCTATAGACTCAGTTGGATTCCTTTGGGTCTGAACAGAGGGAATCCAAAAATGTCTATTTTCTACTCAATGGTCATGTTTTGAGTTGTAGGAAAACTGGAGAAGCCTGTGGATGATTGAAGAGTTTTCCATGTAGACCTGACTTCGATTTTTAAAACGTCAAATGAAATAATTCTTTGTTTTGAAATTTATGACTAAGTTAATAAATTTTACAATAATGTTCTTAGAGATTGGCCTTGTGTTTTTCTGTAAGATTCTGTACCAAATAAACAAACAAACATGACTAAATTCATTACAGTACCATCCAATGAATTATCAGATGGATCAGAAGAATGTGACTGACCTTCGAGTGCAGCACATATCATGACAAAAAAAAATTAAAAACACATTATGAAATTGTTCATCTTAAACATTCAATAATGATCTTTGCAGCTATGTTTTCTTATCTTTCTTTCAGATGTTCACAACTTGTGTTTTCATTTACCAATACTAAATGACAGCAGAGCAAGGATAGAGCTTACATTGTCAGAATTTGAGACACCAGAGAATAATCAGATTCCCCTCCCTCCCCATTTTATCATATTTGCTTTGGGGATGTGATGAGCACAATTCTATTATTTCTGACTACAGAGTGAGGGAAAAAGTGAAAATGCATCACTTTGGGGGTCTTTTCTGTGCATCTTAGAGCCACACATTATAGAATAGGCTAAAGATCATCGCCTATCTATATCAACCCCACTTCCCAGCACTTGTCCCACAGCTTGAATGTTGTGATATTTCAAGTGCTCATCCACATACTACTTCATGGTTATGAGGTTTCCTGCCTCCATTACTCTCCCAGGCAGTGCATTACAGATGCCCATGGCCCTCTGGTGAAAAGAACTTACCTCAAATTCCCACTAAACTGCCTGCCCTTCAGCTTAAAGTGATGCGTCCTCATTGTTGACTGTCAACTAAGGGGAGCAGCTGTTTCATATCCATGCCACTCATAATCTTACACACCTCAGTCAGGACTCTCTTAGCTTTCTCCGCTCTAAAGAAAACAACCCAAGCCCATCCTCTCTTCATACCTAAATTATTCCAACCAGGTAATGTCCTGGTGAATCTCCTCTTCGCCTCTTCCAGTGCAGTCACATTCTTCCTCTGGTGTGGTGACCAGAACTGCATGCAGCATTGAATCTATGGCCTAACCAGATTTTTTTCATGGTTGCAAAATAACTCCCTGCTCTTATGATCTTTGCAATAACTGATAAAGACATGTATGCCACCAGAGCCACCCTATTAACTGCCTTGCTGCTTTCAGGGTTCTGTAGTCAAACACTGCAAGATCTCTCTCTTGCTCTGAGCTTCTGAGAGTCTTCTAGCAGTTGACTTGGAGGATTATTGGAAGCAATTGCAGATTAGATTGAATTACCACTCTCAGAAATAAAAAAAAAAGTGTAATTTTGAGCAATATTTTAAAAAAAACCCCACTTCTTCTGAGGTACTGGCTTCAAATTTTTTTTGTATTGTAACTGCAAACAATTAAAGGAAACATATTGGTGCTCACATTCTAAACTCACTTGTGATCAGAGGATACTACGTGTTCTGCTTTTGGAGCCACTTCTGTGAATTGAGTAAGAGTTACAGGTTCATGCCATGCTTTTGTGAATAAGATACAAACCTCTGTAGGAATATTTGAATGAATAAATCTCAGAACTTATTTTATACATTTAGGTTTTGATTTCCTCCTTCATCAGTTTTTTTTAAATTGCAACAAAGCAGATTAAAAAACCTTGTCCTTTTTATCTTCTTTCTTCATGCAGATTCTGTAACCTGTGATAACCACTTCTTTTATTTTGGGTTTCTTGTACTTGATTTCCTTCCTGTTTATAATGGGAAACTATGATAGAAAAACAGTATGTTGGAAAGCCTGACCAAATAGTGAGAACAAATTGTTGAGACTTAGTTGTTGGGCTGTTTTGGTCATTTTGAAACATTTTTGATCACAGTGCTGAGTTACTCGTCTTGAATTCTGTTAATGTTATTTTTCTGCAGTAAACTTTGAATGTTTGATCATTGCAATGTCTGTGGTTGGAGGACTCATTCTGCTGCCTTTGGTGTGTTGCTGTTGTTACTGCTGTTGCAAGAAGAACGTATGTTGCTGTTGCAAGAGAAAATCCCACAGGTAATTATCTTTTCATAAGTATTCTGAGCATGCACTAGTCTAGTCCCAGTCACTGACAGCTCTCAAAACCGTAAGTTTCATTTAAAAACAGAATGCCACAGCAAAAATGGCCACATTACCAACAGTTACACAAATATTTTGCCTATGGAAAGCATCTGAATTTATATGTCAGCCTTGCAGATCTGTCTTGCTAATATAATGTTGACAGAATATGCTAAGTGATAATAATTTTTTCCATAATAGGATTATGTCCAGACCATTTAATAAATCCTTGCCAGGCACAGACCTACTATTACAAAACAGAAATTGAGTTGATAAGTCTGTCCTTCAACATTTTTGAAGGATGCTTACTGAAAAGTCTGATTTCATTAGAATAATAGAATCATAGAGCATGGAAACATGCTTCAGTCCAACTCATCCATACCAACCAGATATCCTAAATTAATCTAGTCCCATTTGGCAGCATTTGACCCGTTTCCCTCTTAAACTTTTCCTATTCATATACCAATCCAGATGTCTTTTAAATGTTGTAATTGTACCAGCCTCCATCACTTCCTCTGGCAGCTCATTCCATACATGCATAACCCTTTGCTTGAAAAAGTTGCCTCTTAGTTCCCTTTTTCAATCTTACCCCTCTCACCCTAAATCTATGCCCTCTAGTTCTGGACTCCCCCCAAACCAGGGAAAAGAACTTGTCTATTTACTCTATCCATGCCCCTTGTGGTTTTATAAACCTCATTAGTTACGTCAAAAATGTAAGATTCAATATGTTTGCTGTTTGATTGTTGTCAAGGCCGAAAATTCTGTGCATTTTTTTTAAAAAGTCAATAATATTTATGAGTGACCAGTTTTAACTTTGTTGAGCTGGTTAATTGCATGTTCATTGGAGCACTGACATAGCACAAATAAATAGTATGAAGCTCCATAGAAGAAGCTGGTCTAGCACACATTAGTTAGATGTTGTTACACAAATTCTGTGTTCATTGCTTGGTTCAACCCAAAATGAGCAGTTAAGTGGCCTTATGAGTTGCTTTATCAACAAATTGAAAATAAAAATGGATGGTGAATCATCTAGGCCCTATTTGAAAACAGTTGAATATTAGACTTCTTATGCAGTAATTCAAATGGGGAATAAGGGAACAAGTAACAGTGTGAGGAACAAACAGTGTAAAGTTACACCCACTAGAACTGTGTTTCAGTGATTTTTGTAGATTTTAAATCACTATATTCCCTTTGCCACTTGCTAATGCTATAAATTGCTCTTTTTTTTCTACCTTCATTCAACTCTTTCCAGTTTCCCAGATGGCTCAAATGCTATGAACAGTACTTTCCTTAAATGCCATTTCCCCAAAATGTCTTGATAAAGATCTTGCATGCTTTCCACAGATTACTTTTAATATCAGCTTTTTAATTAAAGGAAACTAAGCAGGTTCCAGTGCATTTAATTAACCACAATAGTTTGAAGTGGAGCAGAGCTATTATGAAAATTGTTTGCCTGTATTTCCTTTGCTGTTAAAATTCTATTCACTTTTTGTCACGCCTTGAGTCACTCCAATGAATGTTTTGCCAACTTCCTACAATATGCTTTTGCTGCAAATTGCAGTTCATCTTAGCCTATATCCTAAATTATCCTATCTTATTGTATCTTATCCTCTAAATCCTGCTCCTTGTCTTAACATTGATAACTTTCTGCCTTTCAGTTTCCCAGAGCAAAGTTCAGAATATTTATTTTCATTTACAAATCTGATCATACTTTCTGCTCCCTATTTTTATAATCTATTCGATAATGACCCAGAACTCTCATTTTATCTGTCTGAGTCTGACTTCCTTTGCATTCCATATGCATTCTGCCCAATATTTGGCAAAGTTTTTCCACCAGTCCCTCTATTTTGATACCCCAGGTGGAACTTGGATGGAAACTTGCTGGTGGTTGTGTTCCCACTTGAGTTCTGCCTTTGTTCTTTCAGGAGCTCAAGACCACAGATTTGAAGGATGCTTTTTGTAGATGATGCAAACTAAAGTGTCAGTTGTGGAGGGAGTAATTGTTTAAGATGGTCCCTGGGTGCAAATCAAGTATGCTGTTCTATCCCACATGGTATTGAACTTTTTGTAAAACCTTTGGAATCACTTTGATCTGGACCAGTGAAAAATGTTTCATCACACTTTTCAATCAGCACTTAAAATGTACAAGAGAGATCTGCAAATTTTATGCCCAAGCACGTTCAGGAGAATTAAAGCACACAGGTGACCAATCTGAAAAAAGGTCACCAGTGAACCTATTAAATTTGGGAAAGAAACAACCTCTGCTAGTGTTGGCAATGAGCAAGTTCTGTGTTGCTTTTTGCTGTAGCTGGGAATTGTGCCTGTGGGTGGGAATACTGAGGAGATAGGCAAGCCTTGCGTCAAATCTGGTGTTACTGGGCCTGTTCCAAAGCTGTGAGGGGTCTTTTGCCAAGGTTGGGGAATGATGGCGGGAGTGCTGTCTCCTGGCTCCTGGGGGATGAATGTGTCTGCAAGAGGGATGAGGGAAAATAGGGGCTTCACTAGAGAGAAGTTGGAGGGGGATGAGAGACACTTGGTGGTAGCAGGGGTCGGGGGTGAATCGAGAAAATGGAGGATGGTGATCAAGACTATAGAGAAGAGGGAACGGTTTTAAACATGTCAGCAAAGCAAATATTCGACTAACTAGAAGTCAGAAATCGTGGTACCACTGAGGCTATTAATTCCTTGTAAATGTTTTTTGAAAAATGCATTTATAGGACATGGATGACACTAGCTGGACCAGCATTTATTATCCGTCCCTAGTTGCCTTGAGAATGTGGTGGTGTGAGTCTTGCTTGAACCATCGCAGATCTTTTGGTGTAGGTACACCATTATGGAGGTGTTCCAGAATTTTGACACTGGTTCTGTCTGAGGGTCCTTCATGAATTTCAGCTGTACATTTTATAGATGGTACACATTTTATCTACTGAGCATTGATGGAGGGAACAATTGTGACTATTGGAGGTCAGGAACTTTGTAACCCTGGTAAAACCCAAACTGAGTGTCAGTGAGTAATTTATTGCTAAGTCAGTGCGGCTTGCTAGTTCTCTTGATAGCTTCCATCATTTTATTGATGGTTGAGTGTAGATTGATGGGGCAGTAATTGGCTGGGTTGGATTTGTCCTGTTCTTGTGTCAGGAAATTCCTGGGCAATTTTCCACATTGTCTGTTAGCTGCCAGTGTTACAGCTGCAGTTGTCAAGAGGTACAACTGGTTCTGGAACTTACTACTTCAGTACTATTACTGGATTATTGTCAGGACTCATAGCATTTCTAATATCTGGTGTCTTCAGCCCTTTCTTGATGTCACGTGGAATGAATCAAGTGCATTACTGACCACTATTCATAATTGGATGCAGCAGGATTGCAGAGTCCACAAAGAGTAAAATCTGAAATAGGCTATTCATCTCATTGAGGCAAAAGTGGGGTCTTCAGATACTACAGATCAGAGTCAAAATTAAAGTGGTGCTGGAAAAGCGCAACAGATGAGGCAGCATCCGAGGAGCAGCAAAATCGATGTTTCGGGCAGGAGTCCGAAATCCTGATTCCTGATGAAGGGCTCCTGCCTGAAACATCGAGTTTCCTGCTCAGATGCTGCCTGATCTGTGCTTTTCCAGTACCACTCTAATCTTGACTATTCATCTCATCAAGTCTTCTCTGCCATTCAATGAGATGATGATTGATCTGAAAATCCTCAACTCCACTTTCCTCCCTTTTCTCCATAACCCTTGATTCCCTTACTGATTAAAAAATCATCAATTAACCTTGAATATACTTCAACTGGCCACTAAAGCTCTCTGTGGTTAAAAAAAAAATTCCTTTCTGAGAGAAGGAATTCTTTTTTTTCCTGTCCTTACTGGGTGATTCTTTTCTCTGAGAAGATCTGATCTTTTGTACAATTGTTTAGCTCAGTGTATCGTGTGTGTGCTAAACAGTATAAGCAACAAGTGCTGCAGTGTTGAGGCTTGACTAAGTTGACACCTCCGTTTTAGTTATACTAGTACAGCTCCTCCCGTACGCATGTGTACTCTTCGTTGAACCAGGATTGATTTCCGTGGCATGATGGTAAAGCTAGGGAGGGAATATGCAAGGCTTTCAGGTTGGGAATCGTGTTGGAATACATTTCTGGTGCTGATAGCCCAAACACGGATGCCCAGACTTGAGTTGCTAATTTTGTTGGAAGTCTAGCCCATCTATCACATTGTTAAATTCAAATCTTTGAGATGGAGTAAAATGCATAATAACCATCTGGGTAAAATGTTCCAACTTTGTAATATAGATATGAATTAGCTGTGACCTTTCCAATCCATGTGAGTTGCAGTGGGTGAAGACTTCATGTGTGGAGAATCATTTTTACCCCTGCTTCTGACTTGTGCCTGGTGATTGTTAGAAAGACTTTGGGGAGTCAGGTGGTGAGTTATTTGCTGCTGAAAACTCAGTTAATGATTGACTGGATTGACTTTGTTCTGCTTTTGATGTCAGGACATACCTTGACAATTGATAATGTTGAATAGATCAATGTTGTTTCGGAACAATTAGGCCTAAGGGCAGCTAACTCTGTAGTGTAAGTCTTCATTGCTAGGGCCTTTGCTTTGTCACGTACTCTGATCTGTTTTGTGACAGCCCATGGGTTATTCAATGTGGCTGAAGATTAGCTTCAGTGATGATGGGGACTTCTGGAGGAGATGGACATCAACTTAATACTTTTAACTGAAGCTGATTGTAAACACATCAACTTTGTCTTCCAAGGTTCATATGCTGGGCTCTGCCACACTTGAAGATCATAATGTTCATGGACATCCTCCTTTTTTTGTATAATTGTCCACTACCATTGATGATAGGGTGTGAAAGGATTGCAGCACTTTATGAAATATTGTTTTGGGGATTATTTAACTCTGTCGAAACATCCACTATTTGGCATGCATATAGTTGTGTATAATAGCTCTGCCATATTGGTGGAATCTGAATCAATAGAACCTTTCAAAACAGAATTGTATGAAGACTGAAAGGAGGAACATTGCGGACTTTGGGGAAACAACAAGGAGTTGGATCCAATTGGATAACTCTTTCAACAAAGCTGATTCCTGTATGTTGGTACAAATGGCATCTTCCTGTGCTGTATGATTCCATGATATAAAGTTTGTAAACAGCTTGATCAAATCTTTTGATCCACTTCATTTTTTTGTCATATTTCGGAAAAATCTATGAAAGTAGCTCATAGTTTAAACATTTAGTCAAAGCAAATTAGGTTACAGTTATGTCAATTTAAATTACAAAAATAAACATGTAATTCTGAAACAAATTTCTCAAACGAATTTTGCTGATGATAAATGACCAGGAGCATAATTATTTATGAAGTAATTCACCACTTGTTTGTCACAGTTATGATGAAGAGGAGGAAAGACTGGCCAAGCTGCAAGAGGAGAGAAAACAATACAGGAAGAAAAGGTAAGGGTGGGGGGGGTTACAATTGAACATTAAATGGTTAATTTTGTTTATTCAGTGCATTGGTTCTCTGATTCATTTGCATGCGCTGAATCTGAACATTTTTGTGATATTTTTCTCTCTGTTGCCTTTGCTGTCTCCACATCTCTTGCTTCCATTTCTCCTGAATATAAAACAAAGACCTGCGGATGCTGGCAATCTGAAACTACAACAGATATTGCTGCAGAAACTTAGCAGGTCTGGCAGCATCTGTGGAAAGGAAGTAGAGTTAATGTTTCAGGTTCATTTTTGCGAGAAAGTGGAGTTACAGGGAGACAAGGTAGTGAAGGTGGTGTATGGTATGATTACTGGATTATTTACAGTGTGGAAATGGGCACTTTGGCCCAACAAGTCCACACCGACCCTCCGAAGACCAACCCATCCTGACCCATTCCTCTACATTTACCCCTTCACCTAACGCTGCGGGCAATTTAGCATGGCCAATTCACCCAACCTGCACATCTTTGGACTGTGGGAGGAAACCAGAGCACCCGGAGGGATACTGCATTCCGTTCTGGTCTCTTTCCTCTAGGGAAAATGCTGTTAATCTTGAAAGGGGTTCAGAAAAGATTTGTCAGGGTCGGAAGGTTTGAGCAATGGGGAGAGGCTGAATAGGCTAAAGGGGGATCTCATGGAGGTTTATAAAATCATGTGGGGCATGGATAGGGTGAATAGTCAAGATTTTTCTCAGGCTAGGGATGTTCAGAACAAGAGGGCATAGGTTTAAGGTGAGAGGGGAAAGATTTAAAAGGGACCTAAAGGGCAATGTTTTCAAGCAGAGGGTGCTGCATGTATGGAATGAACCGCCAGATGAAGTGGTGGAGGCTGATTCAATTACAACTTTTAAAAGGCATCTGGATGGGTATATGAATAGGAAGGGTTTGGAGGGATATGGGCCGGGTGCTGGCAAATGGGATCAGATTAGGTTAGGATATCTGGTCAGCCTGGATGAGTTGGACTGAAGGGTCTGTTTCAGTGCTGTACATGTGTATGACTCTATTTGAATTTTGAGTTAATGGTAAAGTTGCCATAATCACAAAGATCCTGTTTTATAAGAGAGGATAGTGAGTTTCACCTGAGGGTCGCTATGCCTCAGGCGAGGGGAGAGGCTGAGAATGAGAGTCCATCATGGTAACCCAGGAATTGAATCCATGATGTTAGATAACACTGCATTGCAAACTAGCCATGCAGCCAACTGAGTTAACTGCCCCCAATTTTCAACACGCTGCTGTAAAATGGGGATTTGAGTGTGAGGTAGCTGTGATGTTATGAACAGAGACTTCTTTCAGAGCACCATTTCCAGATATTACTAATGTTATTGTCATGACGACCAGTGTTGACATTGAAACTTTGCTGGAAACTCATGACTGGTGCCCCAATTTTAATATATAATATCCATTAGCGATTGTGCATGAGATAGAGCTGGAGGCTGAGTAATACACTGTTTGTTTTGTTTCTGAGTATGTTGAAAAGATGGCAGTTAAATTTAATTCATGTTTTATTAAAGGCTTCCTTTTGAGAGTCTGTTATTCAGAAAACACCATTTGTAATCACTGATCAAATTTCATAGACGCACTAAATCAATAAAATTACTACCTTTTACAGTTTTTCATGTCTTAAAATTTGGTTATCCCTCATGAAGAAAACTTTCTAGGCCAGCTGGCTTTTTGATTTCATCTCTCCATCTTTGGACTTTTACATCCACTCATATCATCTTCAAGATACTGTTCGTAATACTCTTTCGGTACGTTCTCTGGAAGCTTTTTTGGAGGTAGGAGGGAGAGAACTGGCTCCTGAGGAAAGTTATACATACAAAGTATGATTGTAGTATTAGAAGAGACATCTTGGGGGATCCAAGATGGTGGCGACCCAGCAAGTCGGAGTCTACAGTGCTCCTCCCAAGACTTGGGCACAGTGGGTCACCCACTTCCAGCACACTCACCAAATCATTTAAAATAGCTGTTTAATTTAATTAGTTGTTTAGTATTAAATTTAAACAATTTAATCTTCAGTAAAAATGACTAAAGGGAAGGGAGCCCGCAGCTCTCAGCAAGCAGGAGCCCCTTCCCCACCCTTTCCAGCTGCAGCAGAGGCTCCTCTGCCGCCCCGGGGGACTTACCTACGGTGGCGAGTCTTGTGGAAATCATGTCCAAACTGGATGCGAAGATCGACACTTTTATTGAAGAATCCCGAAGTCGATGGGCTCACCCTCAGCCGTGCTGCAAAAGCACGACCAAGACATTAAGGAAATTGAGCGCCGAATCGGAGGGCGGAGCTAAAGGCCGCAACCTCTGAAACTACAGCACAATCGGCCGTGGATCAGGTTCGGAATCTCGAACAGCGAGTCCGGACCTTAGAGAACCACATTGATGACCTCGAGAATCAAGGTCATCGAAAAAATATTCGTTTGCAGGGCCTTCCTGAACACGAAGAGGAAAGCTTACAAGGTTCCTTGAACAATGGCTTCCACAGCTGTTAAATCTGGAGGCCGGATCAGGCCAGGTAAGGATAGAATGGGCCTACCAGGTTGCAATACGTGGGCCCAGCTCGAACCAGTGCCCCCGCCCGGTCCTGTTCCGGCTGCAGAGCTATAAGGAGAGGCAGATACTCCTAGAAGCCGCTAGAAATCTTGGAAAAGATCCCCAAGCCATGATCTATAAAGGATCCAAGACCATGTTATTCCAGGACTTTTCCCCAGCTCTGGTCCAAAAGAGGAAGGCATTTGATGAGGCGAAGAAGTGTTTAAGGGACTTAAATATTCAGTACTCCCTACGCTACCCAGCGACACTACGCTTTAACCATGAAGGATCTGTGTATAACTTTGGATCGCCGGAAAAGGCCAAGGAATTTTTGGAGTCTCTTAGATAAATTGTAAGAGATAATTGATGTTGGTTTGCCTTCCCCCCACTCTGGTTTATATCCCCTTTTTTTTTACCTTACTGTTTAATACTATCTTGGGGTTGGGGAGAGGGATTTATTTATTTGTTCTCTACTTAATGATTTTCTTCCCCCCCCCCGTTGGTTTGCTTTTATTATTCTATATATATAATTATATATATATATATATGGGCCAGGGGCTCTAATTAATGTTGGTGGGGGGAGGTAGTTACCTTATTCTATTTTACCTCTGTCTCTAGGAGCGGGGTTGTTTTCCCTTGTTATTTTGTATTATATTTAATTATTACTTGTTGAGGTTGTAATTTTATAGCTATATATGTTTATATATGGTATTAACATTACCAAATATATCCAGGTGTTGGTTTGGGTGAGGGGGTGGGGTAGGGTGCTCACTGTTAACTCTAGCTCTGCAGTATATTTGAATTTTCATCATCCTATTGAGGAGCGCCTGGGTCAAGGGTGTGGCACTGGTTGGGAGAGGATACGATGGACCTTTGGAAAAGAAGTGATACCCCCGGACACAAGGGAGAAAATCTCCATTTAAATACGTTTTATATTCTTTTTATTTAGAAATAGTGTAATAAAAAACTGTTGTGAGTGTATTAGAGAGCCTTTATTTTTGTGAATTTTATATGCTCTATGCTTGGGATGTTCTGGATAGGGTTTCCCCTCCCGAGGGGTCTCTGATTTGCCCGGCCGATTATGGTTGATCAGTCGGTTAAGTGGTGCACCTGGAATGTCAAGGGGAGTAATTCGCCAGTCAAAAGGAAGAAAATATTATCAAATCTCAAGAAAGAATGGGTTGATATAGCTCTCCTACAGGAGACACACATGTTGGATAAAGAACACTTGAAATTACGACAGGATGGATTTGATCAGGCCTTTTTTTCTTCTTTTAGATCAAAAAGCAGGGGAGTTGTTATTCTTATTCAGAAGAATTTCGCTTTCAAAATCCAAAATCAGATAAAAGACGAATCTGGACGATATATTCTGATTAAAGCCCTTATAAATGGAGAGGAATATGGGGTTTTCAATTTGTATTGTCCCCCAGCACATCCTTTTAAATTTATAACGGAAGCCTTCTCAAAATTGATGGCTCTCGGTGCCCGTCATACAATTATAGGGGGAGACTTTAATTGTATTATGGATCCAGAAATAGATAGGATTCCCAAGAGTACTGCAGGAGTATCTCCCAGATCTAGACAATTGGTGGATTTGAATAAAGAATTAGGATTAGTAGATGTATGGGGATGTCTTCATCCACAGGGCAGAGATTTTTCTTTTTACTCCAATCCACATAAATGTCATACCAGAATTGATATGTTTTTGCCCCCTTGATTTTTTAAAATTCCATATCATCCTGTAAAATAGATAGTATAGCAGTTTCTGATCACGCTGCTGTATATATGGAAATCAAGGCGAGGAACAATGGGACATCCCATTGGCATTGGCGTATGGACCCCTTCCTGATGAAAGATAGTAAATTTGTAAAGTACTTCTCTCAAGAACTTTGAAACTTTTTTAGAAATTGATTTAGGTATGGCTAGCAACCCATAAATGATGTGGGAGACCATCAAAGCTTACGTGCGAGGTTTGATCATCTCCTACTCAGCGACCCAGAAAAAAATTAAAGGGAGAACAACAGCGTCTGCTCGAAGCTCGCTTAAAAGCAGCTGAAACAGCATATGCTGACAGACCTTCTATTATCAAATTGCTAAGAATTACAGCCCTTAGGACAGCTCTAAACACCACGCTTACCCAAATGGCTAAGAGGGAAATATTAATTGCAAAACAAAGGTTATATGAATTTGGCAACAAACCGGGTAGATACTTTGCAAGAAATGCTAAGAAAAAAAAAGGCCCCTCAAACTATCACATCTATCAAGGAAAGTACGGGTATTTTGACTCATGATCATAAAAGGATTAATGCAATCTTTAGAAAATTTTATTCTCATTTATATAAATCGCAGGATTGTGAAGACAGGACTAGGAGGATGCAATCATTTTTTAAAAAATTTGACCTTTCCGGACCTAACTCCGGAACAGGTATCGGTCTTAAATGCTCCCCTAACAGGCCAAGAAATACTTATCGCAATCAGACAACTTCAGAGCGGTAAGGCACCTGGCCCAGATGGCTTTCAAACTGAATTCTATAAAGAATTTATAGGAATATTGGCTGGTCCACTTATGGACATGTATAACTACGCATACATGTAGGGCTGTCTCCCTCCTTCGTTGAAAGAGGCAAATATCTCTCTTATCCTTAAAAAAGTAAAGGACCCAGAAGATTGCACGTCATACAGACCAATATCCTTGCTAAATGTAGATTTTAAAATCCTTTCTAAAACGTTAGCATTGAGATTAGAAAGGGTATTGCCACATATCATAAAGGAGGATCAGATGGGGTTTATTAAGGGCCGTAGATCATCCAGTAATATTAGAAGGGTTTTGAATATGATTCAAGCCTGCCATCAGGGAAAGATACCAGGAGTAGTAGTCTCATTAGACGCGGAAAAAGCATTCGATAGGGTTGAATGGTCATATTTGTTTTACACATTGGAAAGGTTTGGCGTTGGAAAGGTGTTTACCAAATGGATCTCAACATTGTATAGTGATCCCAAAGCAGTTGTAGTTGCCAATGGATTAGGCTCAGATAGCTTCAGTGTGGATAGGGGCTGCCGTCAGGGATGTCCTCTCTCACCATTGTTATTTACGCTAATAATTGAATCACTAGCAGAAGCTATAAGGGCTGATCCTAATATAACGGCCTCGAGGATTGGTACAGGTAAACATAAATTTACCCTTTATGCAGATGATGTTCTTCTATTCCTCAGTAATCCTCTGATGTCCGTGCCTCAATTAATCCAAGTTATTAATACATTTAGTGCATTCTCAGGCTATAAAATTAATTTCTCAAAATCGGAGGCTATGCCAGTAGGTGGCCTTGCTATGATATCCCACTTAGTGGACGGATCCCACTTTCCCTTTCGGAGGTCCCTGGAGGGTTTCTTATATTTAGGTATTTTTATTAACCCAGTATTATACAAGGCTAACTTTGTGCATTTACTGGAAAGGATAAGGCAGGACCTCCAGTGATGGGGAGACGTTCCAATTTCCTGGGCTGGGTAGAATAGCATTAATTAAAGTGAATGTCCTGCCCCATCTCCTATACCCTATGAGAATGCTTCCGGTGATGCTGCCAAGGCTGGCACTACGTAAATTATATGGCTGGTTGGGTTCCTTTATCTGGAATCATAGATGGCCCCGCATTAAGCTGAAGAAGCTACAGCTTCCACAGGCAAGAGGAGGATTGGACTTCCCAGATTTTAGGAAATATCAGTTAAGTTCCCTATTAAGTTACATAGCTGTTTGGGCCTTGTCTGACCCGCAATCAATCTGGCTGGACATCGAGGCTTCTCAAGTAAAATGCCTACTTATTAACCTTTTATTTTTAGACAAGAGGAAAATCATTACGGATCACTGTAAAAACCCTATAATACTAAACACAATTAAAGATTGGAATATAATGCGGCAAAATGAGGGCAACTCACATAAAATATCCCCCTATGCTCCGATAGTGGGAGCATGGGGATTTCAACCGGGGTTTACAGATGCCACTTTTAAACTTGGAGATCCAGGGGTATCTCATGTTTAGGAGACCTATTTAAAGAAGGGGTCCTGATGTCTTTTGAACAGCTGCGTCAGAAATTCGGATTACCTAATGGAGACCTCTTTCAATACTTCCAAATTCGAGATTATATACAGAAGAAGACTACGTTATTAGATATTAATCATAAATCAGATAGAGAATGTAGAGTGCTACGGCCAGTGGGGGTATCCTCCGTCAGTACTAGTCATCATTTACGACATGATGAAGTATCGGGAGATATGGACAATCTGCTTAAAACATGGGATCAGGATTTGGGACTAGAAATCTCAATAGAAACGTGGAATGACATTTGGGAAAACGCCAGAAGAATCACCATCTGCAACAGAACTCAGGCCATCCAGCTGAAGATACTTCATAGGGTCCATATAGCACCGGATTGATTGGCAAAATTTAAGGCAGGCGCATCTCCAATGTGTCCCAAATGTAAAATAGAGGTGGGCACTCTTGTACATTGCCTATGGACCTGTCATAAGATCCATAGATACTGGACTAAAGTAGCAAGTACCCTGACAGAAATTTTAGGAACGGAAATTAAAGTGGACCCTGTATCTCTCCTTTTGGGCTTTTCGAACTTACCCTTCCTGGATATGCACGGGGAGAGATTATTTTCTATTCTCTCTTTCTGTGCAAGGAAAAATATCTTGGTAAACTGGGTGGCTGAGGGCCCCCCCCCCCCCCCCCCCACCCCCGGACTTTCAAATTGGTACAGATTAATTATGGAATGTATTCCCCTTGACTTCCTTACAAATATGGTGCACCGAAAGACCGAATTATTTCATAAAATATGGCAGCCCTTTTTTAATTATATAAATATACAGATATTTCGGCTATCCTAACAAGGGCTTTTATTTAATTGAGATTGCGAACCTCGCTGGTCCAGGGCCCCTTGGGAGAGGAATCCCGCATGAATACGGGTTTTGTTACATTTGATGTTAACACATTCTGAGCATGTATCTCACTATCCAAGTTCTGTGTTATCCGTTGTTTTTTTTTCTTTCTCTTATTTGAATAATGTAAGAGACTTCATTATACACTCTGGTTAGTTGTAGGTTAGATTAGTAGTTGAGTTTTGGTTTTCTCCTCGGTATTTTTCTTTTGTTAAATTTTGGTTATTATTAATTTAAGATTTAATTTTTTATCAATGTTTGTACTTGAGAGTTTGTTTTATTTTTGTAAACTTGTAAAAATGTTAAATTTCCAATAAAAATAACTATTTAAAAAAAAGAGACATCTTAATTATTTCTAAAGACTTTTTACTTCTGTTTTTTTTCTGTTAGAAACTTATTTGTTGCTTCTCAAAGAATCAGGTCATTTTAAATTTCAACCATCACACGTTCTTTTGAAAGTAGCCTTTCATTAGCTGCATACAATATTTTCAGACTAGCTGAGGCTAAATTGACGAAGACATGTTTGCTGGAAGCATTTCTTTCCATTAAATTTGTGGCTATTTGGTTTGACTGTTGTAAGATTCAGGCCATTTGAACAGAAGCATAATTTTTAAATTATACTTAAACGGCATAAGAAAGCTCCTCGCTGGAAACCATGTTTACAATTACCCACAGGTGTTTTGTAGTCTTTTGCAAAGCAACTTAGAATTTGTAGAACTTCCTATCAATCCTTGTTCAGGGATTTGCAGTGTGAGTAAGACAAGCAAGAGTATGTCTCTCTAACTGATCGGAATGAAGAATGCTCACCTGTATTGGTTAGGTGAAAGTTTTCACCAAGATTGGTGCTTCAAACCTCAAGGGATGTTATAATATCAAATTTTAAATCCACCGTTTCCGATACCAATGGATGTTTCATCCTTTCAGCCACAATCTCTCTCAAACCTCACCTCTTCCATTGCCTCCACACCTGGTCTTTCCAATTTCACCCAACCTCTTCTGAAGTTTAGATTAGATTAGATTACTTACAGTGTGGAAACAGGCCCTTCGGCCCAACAAGTCCACACCGACCCGCCGAAGCGCAACCCACCCATACCCTTACATTTTACCCCTTACCTAACACTACGGGCAATTTAGCATGGCCAATTCACCTGACCCACGCATCTTTGGACTGTGGGAGGAAACTGGAGCACCCGGAGGAAATGTCCAGTTGCTAACTCCAATCTGTCCATCATGCTGACCTTTCTGACAATAATTGCTTCTCTGTCTCTGATTCTATTATTGCAGCTGCTTTTCAGGAAGAAGCTGACAATGTGCCCAAAATTTGGAGTCTTATGATTAATGAAGAAAATTTGAGAGGAGCATCTTTTTCTGAAGAACACAATTAGGCAGCTGGGGGACTTGCCATTGGTAACATATATTTGTAAAATTTTCTTGTGTTCCTCGAAGTTGACATTCTAACAATAAAATTGTTAATCAGAAGAGAATAACTACATTTTGATCCCCACATTTAAGAAAGAATAAGACCTTCTCAACTACCTAAACAAGACCACCTGCAAACTGGAGGAAGAATACCTCATCTTCCACCTTGGAAATCTACAACGACAAAGTCTCAACATTGAATTCACCAGTTTCCAAATCTCCCCTCTCTCCATCCCCTACCAGATCCAACCCTCCAACTCGGCACTGCCCTCTTGAATTGACCTACCTAGCCATCTTTCTGCTCCACACTTCCCACCAACCTGTCACAATCACCTCCTATTTTTGTCTACCTATCACCATTCCACAATTGGTTTCCCCTAGCCTGACTCCAACCGTCCCCCCCCAACCTTCATCTCAGCCGCCTTGCCCCTCCCTAGCCCTGATGAAGGGTTATGTCCGAAACATCAACTTTATTGCTCCTCAGATGTTGCCTGACCTGCTGTGCTTTTTCCAGCACCATAATTTATCAAAACTGACTGTCCAACATCTGCAGTCCTCACTACCTCCTTTTCCTGGATGGTGTTAAGCTTCTTGAGTGTTGCATTCATCCATGCAGTGGAGAGCACTCCATCACACTCCTGACTTGTTGCCTATATTTAGTGCATATATTCCGAATGAGGATTTCGTCCTTGGAGTAAAGCTTGAGGTGAAGACTTTAGTATATTTGAAACAAGGGTCAAATAGAAAGAAATTGCTCTTGCATCGTGACAGGAGTCAATATCACAGAAAGACAGCTATCCAGAATGTCAGGCAGTGTGTACAAGTTCAGTCAGACCAAACAGGTGCTTTTAAATAATCCAGAATGTCAGGGCTGGAGAAATAATCCTGAGTACATTAGAGGAATAGTCTGGAAACACAAAACTGATGGAAGCTAATAGAATGGAAAAAACATGCCTTTGCTGTAAAAGGATTTAAAAGTCAACAAGAAGAAACCTCCAGAAACCAATTACAGCCAAAGCCAACTGAACCAGGAAGTTGAAAGTGGGAACATGATGACCTTTCATTCAGGTTCAAGTATCTGAAACATTATTGTTGAGGGGTAAAGGGTTATCTGTTTTTGAAGATGCAATAAGACCGTTTTGCATAGTTGTTATATAGCGTAAAATGGTGTTTCTTCTTGTGTCATAACCTTAGTTCTTTTATGTTGGCAGCATCTTGTGAATATATTCAGTGATTGACCACAGTGAACAAATATTGGAAATAAAACTTGTGGTCTATTAAGCCAGGTTTCACTTTAGCATCTGACTTGTCCAGAATTGCTAACAGCTGGGATCGTAAAATGTTGTTGTGGTTCTGTTCACCGAGCTGGGAATTTGTGTTGCAAACGTTTCGTCCCCTGTCTAGGTGACATCCTCAGCGCTTGGGAGCCTCCTGTGAAGCACTTCTGTGATGTTTCCTCAGGCATTTATAGTGGTTTGTCTCTGCCGCTTCCGGTTGTCAGTTCCAGCTCTCCACTGCAGTGGCCGGTATATTGGGTCCAGGTCGATGTGTTTGTCCACAATATACTTTAATATACTTCTCTCCAATGCAAGAATGTAGAGACCAAAACTACACACAGTACTCCAGGTATAATCTCTGCAACCATGTGAAGTTACATTATTCTCCAAAAGATCAGCATGAGCTTGTTCACTGTAACTCCAAGCTAATTTTGTATTCCTTGTACAAGCATTCCAAATTGTTCCGGACATAATTGAAATTTAAAGTCTTAAATGAAATTTCTGCTTTTTTTTATTGTTGTTACTTTATACCTCTGTCTGTCTTATGTTCCATTTGCCATTGTGATGCAGATATTTAAAAGGTTAACTCTTTGTAATGATAACAAAAAATGTCGGGATTCCAGCTTCTGTAGCAATTTGCTCCTCTTTGTAATGATTATGTTTTTGTTTTTACCTTCCCTTTTATCATATGTATGTTGCTCAATGTTTGCTTTTTCCTTTTCTAATTATCTGAGTGCCATTTATCTTTCCGGTTTGCCCTGCTTTCCATCCAGAGAATTTTTCTGTCTGTTTGGTTGAGGAGCTTTCTGCTGTTAGAACTGCTCCTGGTCATCTCATTACTGCCAAGTAGTAAATGGTGTACACAAAGTCATACATGTTGAATTACAAGACATTTCTTTGCTGCTCAGGTCATAATCAGGACCATTGTCTTTTATTTAAACTTCTGATTAGTTCCTACCATTCACTTAGTGGGTGGCACGGTGGCACAGTGGTTCGCACTGCTGCCTCACAGCGCCAAAGACCCGGGTTCAATTCTCGCCTCAGGTGACTGACTGTGTGGAGTTTGCACATTCTCCCCATGTCTGCGTGGGTTTCCTCCGGGTGCTCCGGTTTCCTCCCACAGTCCAAAGATGTGTAGGTCAGGTGAATTGGCCATGCTAAATTGCCCGTAGTGTTAGGTAAGGAGTAAATGTCGGGGTATGGGTGGGTTGTGCTTCGGCGGGTCGGTGTAGACTTGTTGGGCCGAAGGGCCTGTTTCCACACTGTAAGTAATCTAATCTAATCTACTTATATACCGTGTCATTAGATATAATGCATATCTAATTATATTATCCCATATATTTGTTCATCCCTCTATTTTAAAAGCTGCATCATCTGAATAAATGATGAGAAAAAGAGAGCTGAAATAATGCTATTCATGCTTTTTTCGGAGCTTAATTAGGATACTCCATTTTGTTAAATTTGAAATTGTACTTAGAAAAGTTGTAAAGATATTCTATCTCCAAAAAGAAAGCAGATTCATTCACAAGGTTTTGTTCCAATTTGTAGATGATTGCCAGCTATTAGCTAAAATAGGAATTGGTTTAGCTCAGTTGACTGGATTGTTGGTTTGCAGAGCAGCGTGATACCAACAGCGTGAGTTCAGTTCCCATCACTGGTTTGAGGTTTCCATGAAGGACTCTCCTTCTCAACCTCTTTCCTCGCTTGAGATCTGGTGGCCCTCAGGTTAAATCACCACCAGTAGCTTCACTCTAATGAGAGAGTAGTCCCTGTGGTGTGGCAAGACTATGGTGACACAAAACTAACTAGAATAAAAGATTTACAGAGAGAAATTGATGGGTTAAGTGGGCAAAACATTAGCAAATGGAGTATGATGTGGGAACATGTGAAATTGTTCATTTTAGAAGAGAAAAAAAAAGCAGTATTATTTAATAAAGAAAACTGCAGAAAACTACAATACAAAGGAACTTGATACTGTGCAAGAAGCACAAAGTTAGCACACAGGTGCAACAGGTAATCAGGAAGGCTAATGTAGTGTTAGTCCTTATTTCAAGAGTTGGAGTGTAAGAGTAAGGAAGTTTTGCTGCAACTGTAAAAGACACTGGTGAGATGACTTCTGGAGTACTGTAAGCAGTTTTGATTCCCTTATTTTAGGAAATAATCATTTCATTGGAAGCAGTTTAGAAAAAGTTCATTCGGATGATCCCCAAGGTGGAGAGATTGTCTTAAGAGCAAAGGTTTAACAGGTTGGGACTCTACTTATTGAAATTTAGAAGAATCAGCAGTGATCTAATTGAAACATTTTGGATTCTTAAGAGTCTTGACAGGGTTAATACTGAGAGAATGTTTCCCCTTGTGGCAGAGTCTATGACCAGAATGTATAGTCTCAGAATGAAGAGGGGCCAATTAAAGTCTGAAATGAAGAGGAATTACTTTTGAGGTTGAGTGTCTTTGGAACTCCTTGCAGCAGAGAACTGTGTGCAGAATCTTTCTGTGTATTTAATGCAATAGATAGATTTTTGATAAGTCAGGGGATCAAAGGTTATGAGGAAAGGGCAGGGAAGTGGATGTGAGGTGCGTCATATCAGTCTTCATCCTATTGAATGGCAGAGCAGGCTCAAGGGACCATACAGCCTACTCCTGTACCTTTTTCCTGTGGTTTAATTTTACTTTCATTGAGGCTTTAACTTACTGGTTTGAAAATCTAATTTCTCTTATTTTTATTTCTCAGGGATGCAGATAAAAAAGCACGCTATGATGAAATTTGCAAGAAATATGGTATGTCAACATATCAAGTTACATTTATCACTTAGTGATGTTTAATATATTAGGTAAAATCTGTTGTACTGAATCGTAGCATAGATGCAGCAGAAAAGGAGGCCATTCAATTTATATTGTATTGTTGCCCTGACATTTTACGTAAAGTCCTGCAAATGTTTCCTTTTAAATAGTGATCCAGATCATTCTTGAAAGTGATAATTGACTCTGCATCCACTATACATTTGGGTTTTGAATCTAATGCATTAAGTATTATAATTGTCAGTTAATTCAGAGTTGTTTAACAAATTTCATTATCTCAGACAAATTTAATTAGGATAGGGACAAAATGGTGGCACAGTGGTTAACACTGCTGCCTCACAGCGCTAGGGACCTAAGTTTTATTCCAGCTTTGAGTGACTATGTGGAGTTTGCACGATCCCTCCTTGTCCGCATGAGTTTTCTCCCACAGTCCGGTGATGTGCAGGTTAGGTGGATGGGCATTGCTAAATTGCCTCATACTGTCCAGAGATGTACAAGACTGATGGCTTAACCTTGGTTTAAAAAAAAACCCCATGTGGGGTTCACCGGGATAAGGTGGTGGGAGGGTCTGAGTGGGTTGCCCTTGGAGGGTCAGTGCAGACTGGAGGGATTCTATGATTTTATAAGATTGCACATTAAAGCCGGTTGTTGGAGATGGTTAGAAATAATGCCTGAAGTGGTACCACATTCAATTGGTTCTTGCTTCCAAGAGTAGGTGAATTCACCAATAATAATCATATGCACATCCATACATATCCTATCCCCCTTGAATTGAAATCCATTTCTCCCAAACCAGGCTCCAGGCGCCAATCACACTGTGTGTCCACACCACATTGACTTCAGTGTTTCAAGAAGGCAGCTTACCAAAACCTTCCTGAGCTTAATTAGGTTTGAGCAATGTCTACGTCCTATGAACAAGTATAAAAGCAAATGATTTTAACAGAAAATCATACCATCTATCCCCATAACTTTACTACTGCTTTTAATTACTACATTCCTCCTTATAGTCCCAAATTGAAGAGTATCTTGTATAATGTTAAAAATCACATAACACCAGGTTATAGTCCAACACGTTTATTTGGAATCACTAGCTTTCGAAGCGCTGCTCCTTCATCAGGTAGTTGTTGAGTGTAAGTTCGTAAGACACAGAATTTATAGCAAAACTTTACAGTGTGATGCAACTGAATCCAGGTCTTTTCTCAATATAACATTTCTGTTGCATCACACTTTAAACTTTTGCTATAAATTCTGTATCTTATGATCTTATACCCCACAACGACCTGCTGAAGGAGCAGTGCTCCGAAAGCTAGTGCTTCCAAATAAACCTGTTGGACTATAACTTGGTTTTGTGTGATTCTTAACTTTGTACACTCCAGTCCAACACCCCGCCTTCAAATCATCCCCTGTATCATAGCCTGCTGTAATCAGTTTGAGGGTACTATTAAGCCAGCTGGTATTCGCTGAACAGAAATGTTAGGTAAAGGGAGTATGGAGTAGCTTCAGTGTGCATATAATTCCTTTCTAATCCAGTATATAGACAAAAAGGGGAGAGTCAGAATTGTATTTTGTAACAGGGAATGAACCAGAGCAAGTAAGACATGTGGGGAACAAGAAGGCAATAATGAGCATAATTTAATGTGCCTAAAGATGATAATTGAGAAGGACATAAATAAAAAAGCAGCTGAAAATGTGTTGCTGGAAAAGCGCAGCAGGTCAGGCAGCATCCAAGGAGCAGGAGAATTGACGTTTCGGGCATGATTCCTGAAGAATGGTGCCTGACCTGCTGCGCTTTTCCAGCAACACATTTTCAGCTCTGATCTCCAGCATCTGCAGTCCTCACTTTCTCCCATAAATAAAAAGTAAACCAGATTAAAGATTGGAGATAAAGAGATTTTTGGGGAGCTGAGAATAGAATTTGGGACAATGAATGGGTAACTGCATGGATAATCATTGATCTTGAATAATAACAAACATTTAAAACAGTTTTCAAAAGAATGCAGGAAAATGTGTTTTGCCATAAGAATGAATAGACTAAATAGACCAGTAATATTTTATTACAATGACGTGGGGAGCAATTGTGAATTAGGACAAGGGGCAGACCTCCATTATGTAGACATCAGGAGAGTACATAAACAGAGAATACTAAGAAGTTAGGAGGTAAGTCAAAAAAGCTCACTGCCAAGAGGAAATTAGATTTTCATGGAACATAAAACAAATAGTGAAACATTTCATAAGCACATCGACAAAAATAATAACAGGATGATTATGGGACAGACAGGATAATATCAAACTGACAATAGGTGGCAGAAATGTTTAAAAAAAAACTATTTTGTTTCGATTTCCACCAGAGAGATCTAACAAGTAGATATGATAGTGAATGAGGGGGGTTCATTTAAAACAAAAAAAGGAATATACTGAATAAACTAATCAAACCCAGAGTAAATTAAATTTTATTCATTATGTTGGGAAGAGAACTGAAATTAGATGCACTAAATTCCCTGGCCATATGATGAAATATTTTAAAGAATAAAGACTGCATTGTGGCTTTGGTGTACATGGATCTATGAGAGTGGAAAGGTGGTAGTGTTTGCGGTCACCTGGCAGTAGGTGGATAGATAATTATGGTGCTAATTTGTCACTTCAAAGATGAGATAATCTTCATATGTTTCTTTTAAACAATTTCCTAGCTTCTAAATGCATCCTGTGAAAAGATTAACTGTATATATAGCAGCTATGCAAATTTAGAATTAACACATTTCTCATTTGTGCTTATGATGTATCTCACGTATGCTTACTGGAAGCTTTGTTTTTCATATGCATGGAGCCATCCTGAGCAGGGTAAAATAACAAGTCGAGTTATTGTACCTCTTTTAAATTAAATAGAAGTACCAAGAACAAAAGTTCACTGGAGAACTTTTCACAACAGCACCTTGACCAATCAGAATCAACTTGCAAACCAATCAGCACTTTTTGTATAAATTGTTGCTCCCTTTTGAAATTTGGCATTCCTGCATCTGTCTTGTTGAATGCAAGATTAAATACTTAAAAACATTTCTCTTTAATTAGGTAAAATATTTCTCTTTATTTTATCAAAGTAATACTTCCTCTCAGAATATTCAAATATTTTAATTTTTTTTCTTTATCGTTTATTTCTATTTTACTTCGATTGCATAATAATTTAGAATAAACTGATGTGTGCAAAGCTTGTTCATAAGTCGGGCTTGTTTAGGTGCTGCTTCTCCATTTCTTCAGCCTATTGTTGTCTGTCAAATGTTCAATATTTCTACTATATCCTTAACATAGTGAATAATCAGTCGATACTTAATGCATCTTCACAGTAATCTAGCATAAATGTACTTCTCAGCTCAGTTGATTAAGGTTTTCTTTAAATTAGACTTCATGAAACAAGTTTAAAATGATATGCAGAAACTGCAGATCAGCCATTCAGAAAGTATATCTTTGCATCATGCAACCTTTAGAAAATCTGACAACATAGCAATATGGTGCATTAATATTCTAAGTAGTAGGATGTGGTTTACCATAAAGATAAATTGTTTAAAAGAATAAGCTTAAACTCTAATAGCACTAACTCTAATGTGTTATCTGACTTGTTTCCTGTAATTTGCAAACCCTTTCCAGCAGAAATACACTACTTCCATATAGTCATTCTGTAGTGTTGTTGAAAATTCCAGATTTTCATTAGTACAATTTCACATTTTTGAACCTTTAACAGTTTATTCATTTGAAATACCTTTCCCTTTGCTCAGTTAAGAGCTTGAGAAATAAAGGGTCATTTAGCCTCAATATCCTGCACTGTCATTCAACATTGTGGCTGATCTAGCTCAGCGGGACCATCCCCTAATGTTTTCAAATCTCTGAATTCCCTTATTGAATTCCACAACAATCTATGGATCTTTCTTGAATTGCAAAGTTCACACCCAGTACTAAATGACCAACTCTTTATTCTGAGACATTAACCCTTAGTTATTGATTCCTGATTCAGGGAAATTGCCTCTCAGTATTTGTCCTGCCTTGCTACTCGGAATTTTAAATGTTTCAACAGGATTACGTTATATTCTTTTGAACAAGAAGAAATATTGGCCTTATCCTTGTCCTCACAAGACAATCCTCTATCCAGGAATGAGTGCAATGATGTTTGATTGTATTCTCTGTGAAGCAAGTATATCCTTGGTAAGGGGACCAAAATTGTATACTGCACCACCAGGTGTGATGTTTTGCCAGGCTTATAGACAAGGGCATTGCTGAGGGCCTTTGATCCTATTTTTCAACTGTTTTTACGAGGTAAGAAAATGCTGCCAAAGGGGTAGTGAAAGGAAAGGTGGTTGTTATACTTGAAGGAGTAAAAATAGAGGAGATTTGAGGAAGCTGATTGTAGTTAAAATTGATTATTCACCTGGACTGGATCAGATGTGTCTTTCTGTGTGAACTATAACTGCATTGACTATCACCACTTTGATGCTCCCCCTTAGATGCAGAGGCTGTGTCAAAGGATCAGAAAAATGCAGATGTTGCATCCTTGTTCCAAACATTATGTAGCAATAAACCCTGTAAATGCACCTCAATCAATCTAACCTGTGTGAACAGAAACCTTTAGAAATGATAATCAGGAAAAAGTTAAGTCACATTGATGAATGTGGATTAATAAAGAAAAACTAGCACAGATTTGTTCAAGGCAACTGTGTTGACCGCAATTCATTGAGGTTTGATAAGGTAAAAGACGAATGAGGGTAATTGATGTAGTATACATGGACATTCAAAGGCATTAGAGCAAATGCCACGTAACAGGCTAATTAGCAACATTCACATAGAACAAGAGAGCAGAGACATCATGAAAATGAATCTGGCTGTATGATATAAAACTAAGGTTCTTTCATGTTAGAGGAATGTACATAGAGTGGTTGGTCCTATCGATACAACTTTTCTTGACGTATATTTAACAGCATAGACTTGTCTGTTTGGGATCGAGTTTCAAAATTTGAAAGTACTGAGAACTGCAGCAGTTGGAATTTAATATAGAGAAGTGATGATTTGTTTGGAAGGAAAAGGAGAACTAATAAAACAAAAGTGGACACTATATAAAGGGGAGGCTCAAGCGTACAGAGATGTAGATATGCTTGAAGGTGCAGGACAAGTTGATAAATAATTAATTAGACATGTTGGATTTTGGACTTTATAAATACAACTGTGGAGGATAAAATCAAGGAAGTTATAGTGATCTATCATTTAAAAAAAACTGCTTCTGTCTCACCTGTGGTATTACATCCAGTCATGGATGCCAGATTCACTGTGAGGGTATTAATGGTGATGCAGCAAAAGCTTATAAGAATAGTTCCAGGAATAAGCAAATTCAGTTGTTTCGATAGATTGCATAATCTGGGGATGTTTTCCTTGGAGAAGGGAAGCTTGAGAAAAGATTTCAGTCTGAGGAAGGTGGGATCTGTACAAGTAGTATGAGTTGCAAGCCAGCAGTACCAATGTCCTTGCAGGGGTATTTGTTACTGAGAAGTGGCTTTAAACTGCAATGGCCAGAGGAAAAGAATTGAAGTAGCAAGGTGAGCGTGAGGGGAAATAAAAATGAATATTGGAAAGTAGAAAGCAAAAGTATAAACCAGAGTTGAGGAAACGAACAAATGGGACTGTTGTACAACAAAACTGGAAAAAGAGAAATAACACAAGTCTGAAGATACTATGTCCAAACACATGGATCATTCGAAATAAATTTGATGAACTAACAGTGCTAATGTACTCAATATGACTGTGATTAAGGGGGCATGTCTGCAGCAAACCAAGCTGGGAACTGAACATGAGGAGATTTAGGAAGGACATGCAAAAAGAAAAAGGAGGTGAGGTAGCATTAATAGTGAAAGATGAAGTCATTGCAATCATGAGAAATAATATCGGTGTAGGAAATCTAATGTGGGGGTGGAGCAAAATAGCAACAAGGAGTGGGAAGTATTAGTAGGAGTTGTCTGTTTCCAATCAAATGGTAAGTTAGGAAGTGACAGTGATCAGGAAATTAGAGATGCATGTGACAAGGGTTTTATAGTAATCTTGAGTAATTGTAAATTGGACACTCCATATTAGCAATAATATTGTGGTGGATGCATTTCTGAAATGTGCACCAAGTTTCTTTTAAAATTAGTACATTGAAGAACCAATGAAGGAATGTGCTTTCCTAGCTTTGGTTTAATGTGATGAGATGGGATTAATCAATAACTTTACTAAGAAAGGGCCATTAGGAAAAAGTGACCATAATATAATAGAGCTCTTCGATGTCACAAGGAATTAAGGGCTACTGGGAGAATGCTGGTAAGCGGAGTTGAAATGCCCATCAGCCATGATTGAATGGCGGAGTGGACTCGATGGGCTGAATGGCCTTACTTCCACTCCTATGTCTTATGGTCTTAAAGTTGATCCTAACACTCAGCACATGAAACATTAAAGACATGAGATGTAAATTGGCTATTTTAGAAGGACAATTTCACTAAAAGGCATGACAGTAGATCGGAAATGGTAATATTTAAGATCAAATGTGTGCATTGCAACTGTTTGTTTTTAGGGGTA
This sequence comes from Hemiscyllium ocellatum, assembly GCF_020745735.1. Taxonomy (NCBI): domain Eukaryota; kingdom Metazoa; phylum Chordata; class Chondrichthyes; order Orectolobiformes; family Hemiscylliidae; genus Hemiscyllium; species Hemiscyllium ocellatum. The sequence goes on along the minus strand of NC_083405.1, from coordinate 84,441,540 downwards.
CAAGAAGCCAACACAAAAACTTAACTCAGTTAACAAAAAAATCTAATGATAGTATTCAATCCATGTGAGAATGGACTATGGAGACCAAGAAAATGGCAAAGTAATTAAACAGTTGTTTAATTCTGTGTTGACAGAAGTTGCAAATAGTTTCTCAGAAATGCTAGGCAAGCAAGATTCTGTTTGGAACAAAGTATTGAAGAATATTAGTATTACTTAAAAAAAAAGCTGAAAATCAATGGGCCTGAAAGCTGATTGGTCCGCAGATCCTGATATTTATATCTCAAGGTATGAAAGAAGATGCCATGGAAAAAGTGATTTGGCTGCCGTTTTCTGAAATTCTGGGAGGCAAATGTATGTAACTTGACTATTTTTAAGAAAGGGGGAAGGAAGAAAATTGGGAATTTCAGTCTGGTTAGCCTAACATCAGTGGTAAGTAAATGCTGAAGTCTGTATACTGGTAATCAGCCTGTTCAGGCATGTTATGACACAGCTGTGGAACAGGTGAGACTTGAACCAAGGCCTCATGGGCTAGAGGTTTAGACATGACTACTGCACTGAAAGGTGCCCAATAATGTTGGAATCTATTTTGATAGACTCCATGGCTTGGATGTGATAACAGAACACATGGTGAATGTCAATTGGGTTACATAACCAGCATGGATTTGTGAAATGAAAGTAATTATTAACAAGCTTGCTGGAGTATTACGAGTGAATCTGATGTATTTGGATTTTCAGAAAGCTTTTGATAAAGTCTCCTAATAGAAGTTGTGCAAAAATCAGAGCATGTGGGATTGTGGTAATGTGCTGACATAATTTGAAAATCGATTAGCAGATAGGAAATAGTAGGAATGACTGAGGTTTCAGGTAGATTTCAACAATTTGTGAGTGAGCGCTTTAGTAGAAAAGTTGGAATGGAAGAGTATTATTTAAATAGTTATAGTTTGGAAAATGTTGAGTTAGGAGGAGAAAGTGAGGACTGCAGATGCTGGAGATTAGAGCTGAAAATGTGTTGCTGGAAAAGCGCAGCAGGTCAGGCAGCATCCAAGGACCAAGATAATCGACATTTCGGGTCCTGAAGATGGGCTCGTGCCTGAAATGTCGATTCTCCTGCTCCTTGGATACTGCCTAAAATGTTGAGTTAAAAGAGATTTGGATATCCTTGTGCTCTAGTCACTGAAAGCAAGTATGGTAGCAAAGAGGTCTTAATTCATCTATATATGGCCATGGTGAGAGCACACTTGGGGCACTCTGTTTCTTTCCCTGTATGACAAGCAAAGATGACCAAAACTACACAAATGTTCACCAGACTGATTCCTGAGATGGCAGGTTTGTTGTATAAGAAGAAATTGGGCCTGAATTCACTGGAACTTATAAGCACACGATTTTTCAGTGAAATATAAAGTTTTGATAGACTTGAATATATTGGATGCAGACATGATGTTTCTCCTGACCAGATGTGCCATAACAAGGGTCATGATGTCAGGATATGCATTAGGAAGTTTCTGACTGAGGTGATGAGAAATTTCTTCATTCAGTTGTGAATCTGTAGAATTCTGTAACATAGGAGGCTGTGGAAGCCAACTCACTGAGCATATTTAAGAAAGAAATAGAGGCAAATACTGTTGAGGGCTATGGGGTGAGAATAGGAGAGAATGATATTCAAATAGATTTCAGCCATGATCATTTAGACTAACTAAGCTCAGTGGGCCAACTTGCATTCTATCCTATTTTTGTTTCTTGATAGAGGAATTCAGGATTTTGGGCTCTGGACATAACAGATGCAGAGAAATCATTCCCATTGATGAAAGGGTTGAGAACCAAGGGGATCTGATTTAAAATGATTATTCTATTTGAGTAAAAAATGCTTGGAGAATTCTGCTAAAATGAAGTGTTGATGAATTTCCTTCAAATTGGCTTACATGATACTGTGTAGATGTTTAGATGATCCATCCACTTATAACACAACTTTGCTGCAGGAGGAATAAAATTGCATATTTATTCCAACTTGACTACCAAAACATTAATTTTGACTTAAAAATATATCCCATAAATCTTGGAAAATAAATGTGTATCTTTATACATGACATATGGTTTTTGAAAGACGTGAAGTTTTGATGGTTTGTCAAGTATTCCAATATAGCTTCGTAAAAATTGAGGATTCAGTCTTGTTGATTTAGTTTGACAGTTACATTTCTAATCTTTCCATTGTTATTCTGTGCTGATCATAGTTCAGTATTGCAATCAAATGTTACTCAATACAGACATAATAAGGACTGATATGCAACATAGAAATCATAGAAACCAACCCAACCGCCCCGTGGCTGAACACTTTAACTCCCCCTCCCACTCCGCCAAGGACATGCAGGTCCTTGGCCTCCTCCATCGCTAGACTATGATAACATGACGCCTGGAGGAAGAGCACCTCATCTTCCACCTAGGAACCCTCCAACCACAAGGGATGAATGCAGATTTCTCCAGCTTCCTCATTTCCCCGCCCCCCCCCCACCTTTTCTCAGTCCCAGTCCTCGGACTCAACACCGCCTTCTTGACCTGCAATCTTCTTCCCGACCTCTCCGCCTCCACCCCCTCTCTGGCCTGTCACCCTCACCTTAACCTCCTTCCACGTATCTCATTCCCCAAGTCCCTCCTCCCTACCTTTTATCTTAGCCTGTTTGGCACACCCTCCTCATTCTTGAAGAAGGGCTTATGCCCGAAACGTCGATTCTCCTGCTCCTTTGATGCTGCCTGACCTGCGCTTTTCCAGCAACACATTTTTCAGCTAGAAGTCTGTTTGCCATGTGTTTCTTTTGGTATTTTAGGATACAATTCTAGAGCAACAACTAATTCAGTAATATGAATGCAGAAAAACTTGTCAGGCATGTTGAATTCAATCCTTCTCTTCACAGCTTTAGTATCTCTTCAGATTTACTTTCAATGTAAGAATGAATAAACATGTAGGTTGGTAAGTCTACAAATAAGAATTTATAAATGGCCATTTTCATCCATGTGAAAGTCTTTGACTTTGTCAATTGAAAGGGCTTAAGTGGTGTCCTTCTTAAGTTTTCTTTCCATTAAAAATTTGTTACTGTCTTCTGTCTACACCATAATGACATGCAAACTGCAGTCTTCACCAGTGGAATCACCATAAGCTGGTTATCTCAGTGAAAAAAGGGTCAATCAAGAGTGTGTGATTGCACTAACATTTCTCCCTTTTTCTCTCTTCATTACTGCACTTCATCTCTAACAACTTATTGGAGGTGTGGAGGAAATGTACAAAACAAATGGGGAGCTGCATAGAGTTCAATCTCTAAAAGCAATTAATGATGTGTGAACTCTCAAACTGAGTTGCAGATGGTTATTGACTTCTCGAAAGAATGAGAAAATGGGTCTTTTACAAAATACCTGGAAACAAACCAGCTCCCACAGCTAACACCTTCCCCATTTACAACCTCCTGTCAGTTAAGATCAGTGGTGAAATTCTGGGAACCGTGGACCACTTTTGTATTTTGGGGATGACTTCTCAACGAGTGTGTTTAGGAGATTTGGACAAATTGCCCCAGCAATCTCAAAGCAATGGAGAAATGCTATCAACGGTGCTATTGCAAGATCCTTAGTCCAATAGCAAGAAAGATGGGCCAAGGTCAGTATCCTTTCCTGACCCAATATGCCAGCATTCCTGCAGTAATCACTCAACCAGCTCTAATTGGCTGAATTTTTTTTTGCCTAACTCCAGACTTCTGAATCAACCTAGAATTTGATCATGAGAGGACATTCCCAGGAGAACAGCAGAAACACTTTAGGTATGTTCTTGAAACAGCAGTGAAGAGGGCAAATATCCATGCTGACTCAGGTCTGATCAAAATGAGGAAAGGTCATTTCCCCAGATAGCACACATAACTCAAGATATTATGCAGATGTGCAGAGATGAAGACAAGGGTCTGGAGGGACTGTGCAAACCTAGGGGGGAAAAAAGACCTCAACCCAACTCTTTAAGCACCGTCTGTGCTGAATGTGACAATGTCTGCAAATTATCCAGTGAACTTTGTGACAATCACAGAATCCATCAAGTCAGAATGGAAGCAAGTCCTCTTCAATCTTTAGGAACTGCTATAAGAGGATGAAAAGAGAAAGGCAGGCATTGCTGATTGCCCTACATAGGACTCTGATCTTTATTAGGTATTTGTTTGTGCCTTAATTTATCGTTGCAATAATTTGAAGACAAACCATGAAATCTGGTCTGATAGAAATTATTAAGATGTTTTGCAAATATTGAACATGACTCATCATAATTGTGCCCTGTTGAATTCAACCATTACAACTTATTATTGCCTGATAATAAGAAGTAATAATCAAACTCTTCAGTGCTGCAAAAGTAATTCATCACACTTAATTTTTTAATTTTAACTTAGTTTTCTATCAACCTATTCAGACATGTTATTACACACCTCTGGAACAGGTGGGACTTGAACCTGGGCTTCTCAGTCCAGGGGTTGGGACACTCCCAAAAGAGTCTCTCTCACTTAAATAAAAGAAATCCTAACTACCTTTTTACCTTCTCCACTTGAACCTGATTGAACTCTTGACTGTGTTGTGTCTTTTTTGTACAATTTTTATAACTGGATAGAAAGGCCTTCTAGGCCCATCCCTTCTGAGTGCTTGGGACCAAACACTTGCCAGCACAATTAAGTGTTAATTATTTATTGATTTTGAGGCAGGCTAATGGATTGCTAATGATTAGTAGCCTACAGGGAGACAACATCAAAAGTTAGCTTTAACCACCTATTGCTCTAGTGCTCTTACATTGTATGTATACTCTTTGCTTTAAAAGCCTAGCATTTGAAATGAGCTGATGTCTAATTCCTTTCTGTGAAAACATGCTAAAATTGAAAAATGAATTAAAGAGCAACAGTGGGATTGTGTCTTATATACTTTATGCAGCCAATTAAATTCTTGAATTGTTGCTATTTTACCAGTATTGCGTAATTCATTTATATTTTTGATATATCATTATTGAACTTATTGATGTAGCCAAGAAACTGTTAAGGCCAAATCCATGAATGTTTAAGTGAACTAAAATGTAAAAAAAAATTAAATCAGTCACTTATTTATTTGACATGATAGAAGAAGGTGCTAAACATAAACTGAAAGATCTATGGATGCTGGAAATCAGAAACAAAAGCAAAATATGCTGGAAAACCTCAGCAGGTCTGGCAGCATCTGTGGAAAGAAATAACTTAGTGTTTCACGTCCATTGACCAGAAGGGAAGGGTCACTGGACCCAAACTGTTAACTGATTTCTCTCCTCAGCTGCTGCCAGACCTGTTGAACTTTTCCAGAAATTTTAGTTTTTGTTTGTGTATGTTGTGGAAGAAAGAGCAGGCCATTCTGTCACTTGAGTTCCATCACTCTGTTAAATTATGATTGATCTTTACCTACAAGTCCATAGGTCTGGTCTCTGTTCAATATTAATGTGAATTTGTATGGGAATGGGATTGAAAAAAACGAATTTTATATCATTAGGTTTGATCTTGGCCTCAAATTTCAATATGTCTTGTGGCAGATTGCTGTTCATAAAGCTGAACTTGTGCATATCTTTGCATTGTATAGATCTTCTAAGTGTTGATAAAATAACAATTTCAGAAATATATTGGATTTTTTTGCCATCCTGGACTTTAGATTAAGATGTTAAAAATTTTTTAAAAATTGTCTAGGATTAAATGCAGAGCAGAAAAGGAGAGTAAATGAAGGAATGGCAAGATGATAGTTGCCCTGCTACCCTGCCCACTGTAGATTCAGTTGAAGATACTTAAAATGTCAAATCTTAAAATGTCAAGCTTATTTTTTTAACTGTTCTATAGCTTTCTTCATTCCATTTAAATTATAAATGCATATTTGTTATGCAGTACAGATGTTGGTTATGATTATTTTGCCCTTGGGGTATTCCATAGTTAGTTTGTAACTTGAGAATCTTCCTGTTAATGAGAAAAAGAATCCAAATTTGTACAATATTCTTTTGCACAAAGTAATGCCTCAGGAAATAGATTGTGTGTTGCCTCATTACGTAGACTTTAAATAATTACAAGGGGCAGATATTTGCTATACTTGCATTAGGCACTCCCAACAGAATAATTGCATGACCAGAATGAAATGGAACAGTCAGTGTAAACAATTGTGAATTCTAGAATGGCAATGGAAAGTCTGAAAAATCACAATCTAGCTTACAGGTATTATTTATATCCCCAGTGTTATTCTCTGCTTCCTGACTTTCTTTTATTTGACTGGTTTCCTGGTGACCAAAAGTTAATTTTTGACTTAGATTTAAATTTCTTCCCTATAAGCTTCTTGTATTTAGTTCCTTTCCTAGCCCTGGTGCCCATTTGGATTTATTATTGACACATTTTGTTGATTTATTTTCTTTTTTATTCCTCATTCCATTTCAAACTTAAGACTGAGGATTTACTTCCCATGTTTAAAACATGTTTGGTTCTACCTACCCGCAAGCCTGGGGAGCTTATGCATTCAAACTTCTTCCCCAATTACCACTGCTTTTACTTGGTTAATTTGGAGAAGATCCCTGAATTCATTAGTCAATCAAATTTTCCCCTTATTAACTTAATTAAGACTCTTATATTAAACTGTATAAAACTAGTGATCCTCTAACTTATCATAAACAACGCCATGAAAAAAATTCTGTAATTCCTTCCTCTTATAAAGTTCATCTCGTTCATTGTGTTATTAATCAATAATGTTAATTTTCCCTATCCAGATATTTGGATACATGGTGGAAATCGTGAAAATTGTGCTTATTTTTGGACAGTTGTGACAATTGCACCACAGCAGCTGAGACAAGCTGCAAAATTATAAAAGAACATCATCCCAGGATCTAGATCCATGTCATTCCTCAACATGGCAGATAGAGAATAGTGCAGTACTGCAAGAACCCAAACGCTCGAAATTTGCAGTTGACACAAAGATAGGTGGGAGAGTGAGCTGTGAGGAGGATGTAGGGAAGTTTCAGTGTGATTTGGACAAGCAGAGTGAATTAACAAATGCTTGTCAAATGCAGTATAATTTGGATAAAAGTCAAGTTATTCACTTTGTTAGCAAAAACAGAAAGGAAGATTATTATGTATATGGCTGTAAATTGAGAGAGAGGAACAGGCAATGACACCTCTGTCCTTGTCCACCAGTCGCTGAAGGTAAGCATGCAGTGAAAGAGGCAAGTGATATGTTGGTCATCAAAGTGGAAGATACAAGTATGGGATTAGGGGTATCTTGCTGCAATAATAAAGGGCCTTGGTAAGATCACAGAGAACATAGAACATTACAGCGCAGTCCAGGCCCTTCAGCCCTCGATGTTGCGCTGAGGAACCAATCTGAAGCATATCTATCTTACATTATGCCAATTTCATCCATATGTTTATCCAATGACCATTTAACTGCCCTTAAAGTTGGCCTGTCAACTACTGTTGCAGGCAGTGTGTTCCATACCCCTACTACTCTGACTAATGAAACTACCCTCTGACATCTATTCTGTATCTATCATCTCTCAACTTAAAGCAATGTCCATTGTGCTAGCCATCACCATTTGAGAAAAAAGGCTCTCACTGTCCACTCTATCTAACCCTCTGATTATCTTATATGTCTCAATTAAGTCACCTCTCAATCATCATCTTCTCTAATGAAAACAGCTTCAAGTCCCTTAGCCTTTCCTCATAAGACCTTACCTCCATACCAGCAACATCCTAGTGAAACCCCTCTGCATCCTTTCTAAAGCTTCCACATCCCTTCTATAATGCGGTGACCAGAACTGCACACAATACTCCAAGTGCAACCACACCAGAGTTTCGTACAGCTGCAACATGACCTTGTGATTCTGAAATTCAATCCCTCTACCAATAAAAGCTAACACTCCGTATACCACCTGAACAACCATATCAACCTGGGTGGCAACTTTCAGGGATCTATGTATTTGGATACCAAGAATCTTACCATTAGCCCAGTACCCTCTATTCCCGTTGCTCCTTCCAAAGTGAATCACCTCTCACTTTTCCACATTAAACTCCATTTGACTCCTCTCAGCCCAGCTCTTCAGCTTATCTATGCCCCTCTGTAACCTGCAACATCCTTCAGCACTATCCACAACTCCACCGACCTTAATGACATCAGCAAATTTACTAACCATCCTTCTATGCCCTCATCTAGGTTATTTATAAAAGTAACAAACAGCAGTGACCCCAAAACAGATCCTTGCGGTATACCACTAGTAACTGAACTCCAAAATGAACATTTTCTATCAATCACCACCCTATGTCTCCTTTCAGCTAGCCAATTTCTGATCCAAACCACTAAATCACCCTCAATCCCATGCCTCTGTATTTTCTGCAATAGTCTACAGTGGGGGGAACCTTATCAAATGCCTTACTGCCTTCCATATCTCTTATAACTTTTTCCAACATTTTACCCACAACTGAATGAAATATACTTGCCATGGTTGCCTTTACTCCCCTTCTTGAACAAGGGGACAACATTTGCCTTTATCCAGCCTTCTGGCACTATTCCTGTAGACAATGATGACCTAAAGGTCAAAACCAAAAGCTCTGCCATATCCTCCGTGGCTTCCCAGAGAAACCTAGTATAAATCCCATCTGGCCCAGGGGACTTAGCAATTCTGAAAGTGTGAAAATAGCTAACACCTCCTCCTTGTGAACCTCAATCCATCTAGTCTAGTAGCCCCTATCTCAGTATTTTCCTCAACAGCATTGTCTTTTTCCAGTGTGAATACTGATAAAAAATATTCGTTTAGCGCTTCCCCTATCATCTCGGACTCCACGCACAGCTTCCCACTATGCTATCCTTGATTGGCCCTATTCATTCTTTTATTCCTGATCTATCTATAGAATGCTTTAGGGTTTTCCTTGATCCTATCTGTCAACAACTTCTCATGGCCCCTGCTAGCTCTTCTTAGCTCTTTCTTTAGGTCTTTTCTGGCTAATTTAAAACTTTCAAGTGCCCTAACTAAGCTTTCATGTCTCATCCTAAAATAAGCCTCCTTCTTCCTCTTGACAAGAGATTCAACTTCCTTAGTAAATCACAGCCCCCTCACTCGACCACTTCCTCCCTGCCTGACAGGTACATACTTGCCAAAGACACGCAGTAGCTGTTCCTTGAATAAGCTCCACATTTCAATTGTGCCCATCCCCTGCAGTTTCCTTCCCTATTCTATGCATCCTAAATTTTGCCTAATCACATCATAATTGCCTTTCCCCTAGCAATAACTTTTGGCCTGCGGTATATTCCTGTCCCTTTCCATGGCTAAAGTAAACATAATCGAATTATGGTCGCTATCACCAAAGTGCTCACCTACCTCCAAATCTAACACCTGGCCAGGTTCATTACTCAGTACCAAAGGCAATGTGACCTTGCCCCTTGTTGGCCGGTCTACATACTTCATCAGGAAACCATTCTGCACTCATTGGATAAAACTGACCCATTTAATGTATCCGAACTATAGTATTTCCAGTCAATATTTGGAAAGTTAAAGTCCCCATAACAACTACCTTGTTACTCTCACTCCTATCCAGAATTATCTTTGCTATCCTATTCTCTACATCTCTGGAACCATTTGGAGACCTATAGAAAACTCCCAACAGGGTGACTTCTCCTTTCCTGTTGCTAATCTCAGCCCATACCACCTCGGTAGATGAGTCCTCATAGTAATACTGTCCTTGACCAATAATGCCACACCTACCCCTGTTTTACCATCTTCTCTGTTCTTACTGAAACATCTAAATCCCAGAACCTGCAATAACCATTCCTGTCCCTATTCTTTCCATGTCTCCAAAATGGCCACAACATCGAAGTTCCAGATACCAACCCATGCTGCATTTTCACCCACCTTATTCCTGATGTTCCTGGCATTGAAGTAGACACACTTCAAACCACCGTCTTGTTTGCCGGTGAACACTTGCGACCTTGAAACCTCATTTCTGACCTCACTGCTCTCAACCTCCTGGACAATGGAGCTACCATATAGGTTCCGATCCTCCTGCTGAATTAGTTTAAACCTTCCTGAAGAGCATTAGTATTTCCCCCCCCCTCCCCCCAAGGAAATTGGTACCCCTCTGGCTCAGGTTTAACCTTGGAACATAGCAGCTGATGTGAAATGTAGGTGTGCCCACTATGCTGATCATCACTGTGTCTTTGTGGATTCCTGTGCAGGTATATTTCTGCTGGAGTACAGTTTTAAACGTCAGCCTGTTGAAACAAAAAAAAGCATAGAACTAGGAGCAGGCAGAGTCCATTCAGCTCTTGGAGCATGCTGCACCATTCAATATGACTGTCTGTCTGATCTGCTATCTCCATGTCATATTCCAGTTTTCTCTCTATATTCTCGATGCCTTGAATATTTTCTTAAAATTTCACAGGTTGACCACTCTGAGTTAAGAAATGTTTCCTCATCTAAATAGCCTAGCTCATATCCTGAGACTGTGAAGCCTGTTTCAAACTCACCAGCAATTGGAAATATCCTTCTGGCATCTAGTCTCTAGCCCTGTTTGAATTTTGTATGTTTCAATCAGATCCCCAGTCATTCTTCTAAATTCTGATTTGACTAGACCTGTATTCACTGCTCTCTCGTTGCATAACAGTGCTGTCATCCCCATTGTCAACCTCGTGAAATTTTGTGCTCTCCATCTATTGTAAGTATATGTTAAGTAGAGACACCAAAACTGTACAGAATACTTCAGGTGCATCTCACTCAATTCCCTGCATAACTACAGTAAGACATCCCTGCTTCTGAACTCAAATGCTCTCACAACAAAAGCTAAAATGTATTTATTTATAACTATTTGCCTTCTAATTGCTGCTGCCTTTGCATGTTTATTTTCATTGACTGGTGTACAAGAATACCCAGATCCCTTTGTATGTGGACATTTTCCAATATATCATTATTTAATATGCAGGCAAGTGAACAGCTTTATCTTCTCGGTGTCAGATGCAACATGATCTCCCCCTCACCCCTTTCAATGTTGAGAGGAAAGATGTGAACTGTTATATTTTGGTACTGTGTTTATAACTTAAGGTAAGTGAAGGGGAATATGTGACTGGTACTGAAATCTGCATGGCAGTAACCCTTGGTGGTTTGACTGGTAAAGGTTGACTATGAGGTAAGATTATCTTGCTAGGAAAAAGGCACAAGATAGTTATATTTGAAGACGTTCACAGTTTCTTAAGTTCACAATGGGTAGACTAAGATTTTTGAATTCATTTCAACTTTTAATTCTAAGACCCAAGTGATTACTAATTATAGATTTTGGCTGTCTCAATCTATCAAATGTTTACTGACCTAATTAATTAGAAGACTTGTTCTAATTACAAGTGTCTTCACAAGTTTTACAGTATTTATTGAGTTCATCAAAGCAATCATAAAAGAAATGATACTAATTAAATCGTAATTTTCAATTGCACCACTTCAAAATACGAGTTTGTGACATTGGTTGACTGGGCACAGGTCTCTTGTTTTATTTGCTGACTAAGATCTTTCCTCTGTTTTCAGTCTTCCTTTCTTAAATATCAAACTATTATAAATCACCACTAAACCTTTAGAAACGTAGAAATTAGGGACAGGATTATGCCATTCAGCCTTTTGTGCCTGCTCCACATTCAATATGGTCATGGCTAATCATTCCAACTGAGTATCCTGTTCCCGCTTTTGCCCCATACCCTTTGGTAAGTTAGCTCTGAGAACTATATCTATCTAATTCTTGAAAACATGCAATGTTTTGACCTGAACTACCTTCTGTGGCAGTGAATTCCACTCTCTGTTTGAAAACATTTCTTCTCACCTTGTAGATTGTGACCCCTGGTTCTGGATACCCCAGTCATTAGAAATGTTCTTCCTGCATTTACCCTGGTTTATCCCTTTAGAATTTTCTAGGTTTCTATGAGATTCTCCCCCCACCAACTCCAATAAACATTGTCCTAACCGATTCAGTCTCTCTTCATATGTCAGTTCTGCCTTCCCAGGAATTGGTCTGGTAAACCTTTGTGGCACTCCCTCCGTTATCAGAAAAGTCTTCCTCCGAGTAGGAGACTAAAACTGCACACTGTACTCCAAGTGTTGTCTTGCCAAGGCTTTGTGCAATTGCAGTAATGCATCCTTGTTCCTCTACTCAAATCCTGTCGCTATGAAGGCCAACATAATATTTGCCTTCTACTCGGTCTGCTGCAGATGCAAGCATATTTTCAGCGACTGGTGTGCAAGGATATCCAGGTGTCACTGCATCTCTCCCTTTCTCAATCTATCACTACTTAGATGTTAATCAGCCTTCCTGCTTTTTCTAGCAAAGTAGATAATTTCATATCAGAAGTATACATAATCAGTCATGCATTTTCCCACTCAACATTTTCAAATCACATTGAAGCATCTCTACATTCTCCTCATAGTTTGGCTCCTCACCCAGTTTTGTGTCATCTACAAACCTGGAGATGTTACATTTAGTTTCCTCTTATAAATCATTAGAATATAATGTGAATACCTAGGCTCCAAACACTGATTCCTGTTGTATTCCATCGGTCATTTACAGCTGCTTAGAAAACAAACCCATTTATTCCTACTCTCTTTCCTGTCTACCAGGTAGTTCTCTGTCCATTTCAGTGCATTATCCCCATTGTATATGTTAATCTCTTACGTTAAATCTTCTTGAATGCCTTCTGCAATTCCCTAGTAAACCACATCCACTGGTTTCCCCCTTACCAACTAGTTATATGCTCAAAAAAATCCAGTACATCTGTCCAGTTTTATTTCCCTTTAGAAATCCATGCTTACTCTGTCAATCTCATCACTGTTTAACAAGCGCCATGCTATTAATCCTTTATAATAGACTCTAGCATATTTCGGATTTTTTTCCATTGCCGATGTCAAGCTCAATGGTCCATAATTTGCTGTTTTCACTCTGTCTCCTTTTTAAATAATGCGGTTGCATTAGCTACAGTGCAATTCTTAGGAATTGTTCCATGTCTATGGAATCTTGAAAGATGACCACAAACGTATCCGCTCTTTCTAGGGCCACTTGCTTAAGTACTCTGGGGTGTATAGCCTCCCTTAGTTCTAATATTATCACTAATACACCTACTTAGCCATGGTTGGACCACCTTTCTCATTTTTGTACCAGGAAAGAATAAACAATTTTTGCAGTTCCTACGTGAACACTTCAACTATTTGGCATTGCCTATCCACTGTCATCCTTTTAAGTAATGCTCCCCAACTTATCATATCCAGCTGTTGCTTCATACGATCGCAGTTTCCTTTATTTAAATTCAGAATTCTAGTCTCAGAATCTACTATGTCACTCTCCATGTTTGTGAAGAATTCATTATATTATCATAATATATTATTATGTATATCAGAATTACAGCTGCATGTTTCTGCCATCTCTTAGTTCATGTTAATGCCTTCCCCAGCATTATCACGACATACTACCCAGTATTGTTTTCTGCCCTCTGGTGTTTCTAAGTTCTACCCATACAGATTCCACTTCACCGGAGCTAATATCCTCTCTCAATATTGCATTAATGTCCTCTTTAACCAGCAATTCTATGCCACCTTCTTTTCCTCTTTGTCTGTCTTTCCTAAGACTGAATACTCATGGTTATTCAGTTCCCACCCCTGGTTACCTTGTCTTTAATCCCACTTATGTCATATTCATTTGAATCTATTTGTGCGACTGATTAATTGACTTTATTGCACATGCTCTGCACATTAAAACAAGGCCTTAAGTTTTGTCTTATCTTAACTTTCTTAGTTATGATCATGTTAATTCGCACTGTAGGTTGAACTCTTTATCACTTTTCTTAATTCTGCGTCTTTCATTTTTACCCATTTTGCCCTTTCTGCTGTCTCCCGATGTAGATTCCCAGCCCCATGGTACTCCAGTTTAAATCCTCCCAAACTCCATTAGCATATAGTTTCCCTAAGGTATTGGTTTTGGGCCTGGACAGATCCAAGCTTGTACTGCTCCCACCTCACCCAGAACTGATTCCAAAGCCTGAGAAATTCGGAGCCCCCACCCCCAAATCTCTCCAGCCACGTATGAGCAATCTGTTTGTCATAAAAGTTTTCTTTAAAAGTATTAGTACATCGGAGATTAGGCTGTAGTTAGTTGTCATTTATGGTTTTACTACACAATGGGATAAGTGCCTTAAAAAAAATTGAGGGAAGGATGTCTAATATTTTCCTTCTTGTTTGCTAACTTACATGCGTATTAGGAACTTCAGAAGCCATCAATAAGTTGATTAATTTACATAGGTCAAAGTTGCTGAAAGCATAGTTCTGATTTTATGATTTTTCAGCCACAGAGGCAACTGTGCTAACAATAGCCCATTCCAATCTTCTTGGCCTTGGGATTCAAAGGAGAACAAACAGCAATCCATTAATTAGAAATGGCAATAATCAAGCTATCATTTCAGTCTTAGGCCAAATGTGGATCTTCCAGCGACAGTTTGAAAACAGTTTGATCTTGTGGGATACTTACTGTCTGACTTGTCTGCTAAAATACAAAATACATGTTGACTGAATCGAACTTGTTACCCTCACTGATCATTCCTATTACCATCTCCTTTTTAAAATGTCAGTCATAATTTTTTTTGAAAAAACTCATTGCCTGCCCTTGATTTAACTAAGTAATATTGTACTGAACTTTCTCACAATAATTTTTCCACACTGGGTTATGCTGACTGATTTGCTATAATTTGATTATTCCTTACTGCACTGTAAAACAACAGGATAGTGTTAACTGTTTTCTGATATCACATCTGTAATGTTAACAAAAATGTTCAGAGCTTTGCTGTTTTGTCCCTTGCTTCTCTTGAAACTGAGATGCATTTCATCTGTTTCTAGTGATTGATCTACTTTCAAAGTTCACAAACCTTTAATATGTTTGTCGCATCTATTATTTCAGTTTCTCTTTAACTATAAAGTCAGCAGCACCCCATCCTTTGTCAAGCCAAGTGCAATGTTTTTGTTAACAACCATGATTCCTCATCAGATAAATTACTTATATATTTTGGAAATACTTCTTTATTTTCTTTGATTTCTCCTTGGCAATTTTTTTTAATGCAACCTCTGATAACATATGGCAAATGGTAATACATGTGTAATAATTCACTGCCAGTTTCTGCAGTACCACCAGAGGTAGATGCAGTACTGCAATGCAAATATATGCAACAGCTCTAGAATAACCTTAGTTCTGGGTCCCAAAGGTGGTCTGTACTTCTGACATGGAATCTTTCATTGCTGCCATGAAAGCTTATGATGATTTTTGTGGCTTTAAAATGTAAAAATAAACCAGAAGTAAAAGGTACATCTAGCATCTTTTCGAACAATGAAAAATCTCAAATCACATTTCAGCATATGAAGTACTTGGTAATGACTGGTATGATTAAGGATACATGACAGCCAATTTGCATATAGCAAGATCCCAGAAAATGCAATGTAAAAATGACGAGGTATCTGTTTTTGTTCATTTGCTGGTCGAAGGGAATGTTTTGGTATAGAGATGTACAGCGCAGAAACAGACCCATCAGTCCAACTCGTCCATGTTGATCAAATATCCTAAATTAATCTAGTCCCATTTGCTGGCACTCTAAACCGTATCTCTCTCAACCCTTGCTATTCATGTACCCATCCAGATGACTTTTAAATGTTCTACCAGTCTCCAACACTTCGTTTAGCAGCTAATTCCATATACACACCGCCCTTTGTGAAAAAGCTGCCCCTTAGGTCCTTTTAAATCTTCTCCCTCTCACCTCGAGTTTTGGATTTCCCAACCCTACTCTGAGAAAAAGACTTTGCCTACTCACCCTATCCATGCCCCTCATGATTTTATAAACCTCTATTTGGTTATCCCTCAGCCTCTGACGCTCCAGGGAAAATAGTCCCTGCCTATTTATCCTTTTCTTGCAGCTCAAATCCTCCAACTACCCAGAAAGCACCACTGTTTTTCTTCAAATAGTACAGGAGCAGGAGTCAGCCATTCAGCTTACCGAACCTGCTCTGCATTCAAATAGATCAAGATTGATCAATGCCAACTTCCTACGCTGTTTCCATATCCCTTGATGTCATTAGTCTCCACAAATTGATCCATTACCATCTTGGACGCACTCAATGACTGAGTTTCCACAACCATCTGCAGTACAGAAATCCAAAGATTACCAAGCTCGAAGTGAGCTCAGTCCTACCTGGCTTGCCTTTTAGTCTGAGACTGTGTTCCTGTTTCTAGACACCACAGCCAGGGCAAATGTCCTTCCTGTAACTACTCCAACTAACCATTTTAAGAATTTCAGAAATTTTGACAAGATCATCTCTCATTCTTCTAAATACTGGTCCAATATTTATACTGTCAGACTAATTCAGATATAAATAGTTGCTGGGCACTGACAACTACCAGAATTATCAGGGTATCTTAGCATGAGATAGAAATTCTGTCTCATTAGAAATGCACTCCAACTAAAGGATTACATAAAAATCTCAATTCATTAAATTTCACTGCTTGGTCTTTAAGCAATAGAAATAGCCTCTCAGTAGAGTGGCTTTGTGTCTCAAAGGTTTATTTTCTTGTCCCTCAAAATTGAAGCAAAAAAGAATGGAAACTTAATTTAAGGCCAAAACTTAATACTTAGGAGTTTAATCAAAGTTTAACACTCAAAATAAGATTTCTAGTCTGCAGTGTTCCTAATATAGTTCAATATTATGTTGAATTCTGTGTTTGAATTTTATATTGATTTATTCTGGGCCTAAAATCATATTTTTAAATTTCAGGTCTTCTTCAGAATTCTGATCACCTCTATAGCAAGTTTGAAAATGAATAAAGGAACTCCGCTTTCAAGAGTGCCTGGATGTCTTTAGTACTCTCACTGTTGCAACCCACTATTCAATCAAATGAAGCAGTCTATCTTCACATTAACATATATTTTACATCAAAAATCATGTTATTTTCATATCATTGTATTTCAGTATGATTTCTGCATTTGTAATGTTGAAAGCCCTCCAATTCTGTTGAAATGACATGGTAAGAAACATGTTAAACTCTTTTCGAAGTTGTTATATCCCATCAGATGTCCTACTGTCGTCATGTGGCAAATTGCACTTTTGTATAGAAACTGACAATTTATATTTTCAGTAGTGACAATTATATTGAGAAATCCTCCAAGCTACTTACCTATGAGATTACTTACTTGCACAGTATTGTTAAGATAATTAAAATAAATGCTGTATTCTTGGTTTTATTTTGATGTTGTATATTGTCTAATTTGACTTTATACAAATACTAGCCCTACTGTATTTCAAAAATGCTGGATTTGATTCAGATATTTTATTTCTAGTCTGATACAGATTACAATGAAGAGATTTTATTTTTGTTTCAAAGTCATATACTGTTCAGAAGAATTAATTCCCAGGCCATTTCAATCTGCTGCATAAAATGAAAACAGAAAATGCTGGAAATACTTGGCAGGTCAGGAAGCATCAGTGAGGAGTGAAATAATGAGTGTTTCAGGTTTAATAACCATACATCAGAACTTAATCTGCATTATTATACCTTATTTTATATTATGCACATTGATATATCTTGTTTCCAAAGAGATCACTAATAGATGCTGAAATTTAACTTGAACGAGTAGAAAGTTTTCTAAATCATAGTTTGTTCTGGTGTCAAATAATAAATTCAGTTGCATACTATATTGTTAAAAACAGAAGTTATTTGGGTGATATCATTTGCATCATGGGATAATTGTCACCTGCTTTAAAATATAAACCTTAAATGGCGAATCTTTATTACAAGTCTGAATTGTTTTGATGTTTATGTTAGGCAGATCTTTGCACATTAGCAGTTCACTGTTTGATATACTTTAAATCACTATAATATTCAATTACAAGAATGAGATATTGCTGTAATTTACGATTTTTTTGTACAAATGAGGTGGTAAACAGACTTGATTGCTTTCAGAATGGAGATATCTCCCAATAAGTGCCAAAGGGAGTGAGAAATTTCATCTATTCCCAATATTATATTTTCTAAATATTTTCAATGAATTGTAATTGTTTTGTGTATTTTTCCCACTCAGTTTAATAAATTTAACTTGTCTATGTACAATATGTATTGCAATGTCTAGTTCTAGCCTCCTGCTGAAGGGACACCAAAACCTTGTCCATATTGAGTTGTAGCTGACTTTCAATGAATTGGCTCAGTTGCCTGCCATTCTATCAGGCAAACTTTGTGCATAGCTTCCCCCAAGTTGCATTAAAAGAAATAGTAATAAGATCCAGAACTCCCTTTTCTGTTTCATTCATACTAATTCTGTGCTTGTATGAAAGTGCAGGCTCAGTTATAGCCCTTTAGCTGAGGTATCTTGGGACAACATAAAGGCAAGGGAGAACTAGCATTATAAGTCATCACCAAATTTTTCTGAACTTTGCACCTGTGAAGTAGTTATTCTTTAGGAATAAGAGTCTTATGGATAGTTTGTTTATTATTCTACAATGAATTTTTTTTTAACAAGAATTGAAGATGAAAATACCAGAAGTCTTCAAGACATGTTCTTTCCTATTAACTCTTAGCTCAAGCCTAATTTTCACCTTGAGTCATCCAGATAGTTTTGGAAAATGATTACAAAAATAACATTTGTATAACTTTAATTAAAACAATCTTTTGGGCCGTTACAGCACTCATTTGCTTTCAGCAGTGGAGGATTTTAAGCGGAAAGGACCCATGCAGTCTGAATTGTTTTGGTCGACCATAATTTTTCTCAAAGGTTTTGTGCCTATTAGTTTCAGTCTGAGCATTTGTGTTCCTGAAACTGAGTAGTAATTATTTGTTGGGTAAATTCTGAAAGAAATTTTAGTTGAGTTTTTAAAATGTTTCTTTTTGTTTATTAAGACATTTAGAGTCATAGAGATGTACAGCATGGAAATAGACCATTCCGTCCATGCCGACCAGATATCCTAACCCAATCTAATCCCACCTGCCAGGACCCGGCCCATATTCCTCCAAACCCTTCCTATTCATATACCCATCCAAATGCCTCTTAAATGTTGCAATTGTACCAGCCTCCTCCACTTCCTCTGGGCAGCTCATTCCATACACGTATCACCCTCTGCATGAAAAAGTTGCCCCTTAGGTCTCTTTTATATCTTTACCCTCTCACCCTAAACCTGTGCTCTCTAGTTCTTGATTCCCCGACCCCAGGGAAAAGACTTTATCTATTTACCCTATCCATGCTCCTCATAATTTTGTAAACCTCTGTAAGGTCACCCCCAGCCTCCAATGCTCCAGGGAAAACAGCCCCAGCTTGTTCATACTCTCCCTGTAGCTCAAATCCTCCAACCCTGGCAACATCCTTGAAAATCTTTTCTGAATCCTTTCAAGTTCCACAACATCTTTCCTATAGGAAGGAGACCAGAATTGCATGCAATATTCCAACAGTGGCCTAACCAATGTCTTGTACAGCCGCAACATGACCTCCCAACTCCTGTACTCAATACTGTGGCCAGTAAAGGAAAGCATACTAAATGTCATCTTCACTATCCTGTCTACCTGCAACTCCATTTTCAAGGAGCTATGAACCTGCACTCCAAGGTCTCTTTGTTCAGCAACACTCCCTTGGACCTTACCATTAAGTGTATAAGTGCTGCTAAGATTTGCTTTCCCAAAATGTAGCACCTCGCATTTATCTGAATTATACTCCATCTTCCACTTCTCAGCCCATTGGGCCATCTGGTCAAGATCCTGTTGTAATCTGAGGTAACCCTCTTCGCTGTCCACTACACCTCCAATTTTGGTGTCATCTGCAAACTTACTAACTGTACCTCTTATGCTCGCATCCAAATCTTTATGTAAATGACAAAATGTAGAGGACCCAGCACCGATCCTTGTGGCACTCCACTGGTTGCAGGCCTCCAGTCTGAAAAACAACCCTTCACCACCACCCTCTGTCTTCTACCTTTGAGCCTGTTCTGTATCCAAATGGCTAGTTCTCCCTATATCCCATGAGATCTAACCTTGCTAATCAGTCTCCCATGGGGAACCTTGTCGAACACCTTACTGAAGTCCATATAGATCACATCTACTGCTCTGCCTGCATCAATCTTCGTTGTTACTTCTTCAAAAAACTCAATCAAGTTTGTGAGACATGATTTCCCACTCACAAAGCCATGTTGACTATTCCTTATCAGTCCTTGCCTTTCCAAATTCATCCTGGCCCTCAGGATTCCCTCCAACCTGCCCACCACTGAGGTCATGGTTCCCTGGCTTGTCCTTACCGCCCTTTTTAAACATTGGCACCACGTTTGCCAACCTCCAGTCTTCTAGTACCTCACTTATGACTATTGATGATACAAATATCTCAGCAAGAGGCCCAGCAATCACTTCTCTAGCTTCCCACAGAGTTCTTGGGTACACTTGATCAGATCCTGGGGATTTATCCACCTTAACCCTTTTCAAGACATCCAGCACTTCCTCCTCTGTAATCTGGACATTTTGCAAGATGTCACCATCTATTTCCCTACAGTCTGTCTTCCATGTCCTTTTCCACAGTAAATACTGATGCAAAATACTCATTTAGTATCTCCCCCATTTTCTGCGGTTTCGCACAAAGGCCGCCTTGCTGATCTTTGAGGGGCCCTGTTCTCTCCCTAGTTTCCCTTTTAGTGTATTTGTAAAAACCCTTTGGATTCTCCTTAATTCTATTTGCCAAAGTTATCTCATGTTCCCTTTTTACCCTCTTGATTTCCTTCTTAACTTTACACCTACCTACATTTGTTTTCCTTCAATTAATAGCTCATGCAATGACAACTGAACAATCTTATTATAGGCTAAAGGGAATGACCAAAGGTTATCTCTCCAAGAAGAATGTAGTTTCTCGCTGGGCCTTTTCTTATGTTACTTGAATGAAATTGTAATGACAGCCTCTCATGATTTAATCCTGACTGGTTGTATTCTGCTAATGCAATTCTTATGGTCTCAGTCTGGTCCAGGTCCATAATGCATCAGAATATCTGATTGTTGTGCCCATTGGAACATAGCAGTAGCTAGATGATAAAAAAAATGTTCGACTGCATTGTCATCTGCATCCCTGTTATCTCATGACAGTGATAAGAGTTTAATGATGAAACCGCACAACAATATCAACATAATTACATTTCTGACTAATGTTACAAGCAAAATGTTGTTCAATCTTTGTATTTGTTTAAATTTTTCGTGAAACTCTGTATCTAAGAAAATCAGTTACTAACAATTTTCAGCTACCTCTTTGAAGATTTGAAAACTTATTTCTTTGAAGCCAGTAAAGTTTCTAATCCTCATTACAAGATGTCAGAAAATATGTATCTGAATAAGCAGGTTAATGTTTTGTGTATACTCAAGGAATACACAAACATTTCCCAGAGAAAATCGCAGACATGAGTTCTTTTGACCTCCAAGAGGTCTTTGGAGTCATGAGAAAAAAAGTAGAGGAATCCAATGATTTTTTTTTTAATCTGCTGCAGGTCAAAAGTTTCACCTTGTTTCAACATGTCATTTTTTTAAAAAAGTATGAATGCATTTCTTATATTGTTGAAGTGACTGGCCTCTTCAGTCCTTTTATTGCTTAACTGAAGCTTGAATAATGACACCATTTGTTATGTGGCAGATATTCACTTTTCCTCCACACATGCACCCCATCCTCTGCACTGCATGGAAAGCTAAAAAGATTTGTCAAAAGTTTTCACTAGTTAGACACTTCAATTCTTTCTGAAAGCTCAAATCACTGGGTCTTTTTTGCATTGGAGTTGGTTGGCCAAGAGGTATTTCTTGGTCTATTGTTCCTGCCACAGTTAAAATTCATAGCACCATCTAGTGCAGCAAAATAGACTGTCAGTTATCCTCTCCTTATTATAGCCTTTAATCCAACATAGTTTATGTACAATTCACTGAAAACACTTAGCAGGATTTTTAGAAAAACCAAGTCCCACTCCATAATGGAGAACCCAGCCAGTTGCACCTTTCAAATTAAGTGATAGGATTTATTGAATAAAGTGAAAAAATATTTTTGATCACTTAGGAAGCTAAAACTCTGGCACATTTCCAATGCAAAGTGATGAATGTAATGTGTACTCAAATAAAAAGGGTTTGAGAAGGGGAAGAAAAGATTTTTATTCTAATGGCTTTGTGAAACCACAAGGAGCTTTGAAACTTCAGTGTCTTCTGCATCATAAACATTTTGGGGAAACTCATAAGTATGTTCACTCATTTCACCATTTTGAAGAATAATTCAGAGCATTTCCTAGGAGGTTGGCCTGTTTCCATGTAATCTAGGTGAAAGTGAGGACTACAGATGCTGGAGATTAGAGTCAAGAGTATGGTGCTGGAAAAGCATAGCAGGTCATGCAGCAGCTGAGGAGCAGGAGAGTCAACGTTTTAAGCAAAAGCCCTTCATCAGGAAGGATGATGAAGCATTCCTGATGAAGGGGTTTTGCCCAAAACGTCAACTCTCCTGCTCCTCAGATGCTACCTGACCTACTGTGCTTTTCCAGCATCGCACACTCGACTCCATGTAATCTGTACATACTTGCCTAGAACATTTGTCCACAAAAAGGAAAGTTTTTGGCAATTTATTTAGCAGAAAGAAGCCACTTGTCAAAATGCTGACTTCATGAGCATACTGACAGTGGAAGTGAGACCAAGGTGCTTTTCTCTGACTGCAGCCACCTTAAGACTACATCCTTACAAACATACTACTGTTAGTCTGTTGCCCATATAACTATATCTATAGTTAGCAAAGGCTACTGTTCAGCAACATGCCATTTGTTCAGAAGCCAGAGTTAATAGTTTATCTGGAGCAGGTATTTCCAAAGGTATTTAAGATACTTCTAGTTACCTCATTTGGGCATTCCTATAAATTATCCATCAAACAATTACAAACTTTTCAGCAAAATGTTATTTTTCGCCAAATGTTGAAAGTTAGATTTTCTCTTCTTGAGGGTGGTTATTGCTTGGCACTTGTATGGCATGGGTTTTATTTGCGATATACAATCCAACCCTGGATGTACAGAGCAGTGAGGAGAGAGGGTGGAGAGAGAAACGAGGACTGCCAGGAAGTTTTTAAGTGGGTGAGCCCCGAGTTAGGCAACTGGAGCTGGAGCTGGATTAACTCCAGATCATCTGGGAGGCTGAAGGAGAAATTGAGAGGACATACAGAGAGGTGGTCACTTCTCAGATACAGGATAAGGACAGCTGGGTTACAGTCAGGGGGAGGAAAGGGAACCAACAGATAGAGCAGGGATCCCCTGTGGTTGTTCCCCTTAGCAACAAGTGTACTGTTTTGGACCTGCTGGTGGGGATGGCCTACCAGGGGAAAGCCATAATTGTCAGGTCTCTGGCACTGAGGCTCAGAGGGGAAGGAGGGAGAATAGAAAAGCGCTAGTGGTAGGGGACTCGGTACTTAGACGGATTGACAGGAGATTTTGTGGTCAGGAACGGGACTCCCAGAAGGTATGTTGCCCCCCTGGTGCCAGGATCCGGGATATCGCTGATTGGGTTTACAGGATGCTGAGGGGGGAGGGTGAGCAGCCAGAAATTGTGGTACATATTGGCACCAATGACATAACCAGGAAAGGGATTGAGGATCTGAAAAGTGACTATAAGAGTTAGGTTGGAAGCTGAAGAGCAGGACGAGTAGAGTCGTGATCTCGAGTTTGCTACCGATGCCACGAGACAGTGAGGTGAGGAACAGTCAGCGAGTGCAGCTTAACACGTGGCTGTGAGGCTGGTGCAGGAGGGAGGGCTTCAGATACTTAGACCATTGGGATGCCTTCTGGGGAAGGTGGGACCTGTACATGAAGGACAGGTTGTACCTGAACTGGAGGGGCACAAATGTCCTGGGTGGGAGATTTGTTTGTGTGGCTCAGGAGGGTTTAAACTAGTTTTGCGAGGGGATGCGAACCAGGCCTACATATCTGAGAGGGGGGTAATTGTAGATGGAGCAGTGACAGGATGTAGTGAATCTATTGGGAAGGTGGATCACATGACGAAACAAAGGGATCGGTTAAAGTGTGTCTGCTTTAACACGAGTGTCAGAAATAAGAGTGATGAACTTAGAGCATGGATCAGTACTTGGAATTACGATGTTGTGGCCATAACAGACATGGGTTTCACAGGGGCAGGAATGGTTACTTGGTATTCCAGCGTTTAGAATGTTTAAAAAGAACGGGGGCGGGTGGAAAAAGAGAAGGAGGTGTAGCACTGCTAATCAGATAGTGCATCACAGCTATAGAAACGTAGGTGGTTAGGGAAGGTTTGTCTACTGAGTCAGTGTGGGTGGAAGTTAGGAACAGCAAGGAACAGCCACCTCATTGGGGGTTTTCTACAGACCCCCTAATAGCAGTAGGGAGATTGAAGAACTCATAGGCTGGCAGATTTTGGAAAAATGCAGATGTAGCAGGTTTGTTGTTATGGGTACCTTCAACTTTCCCAATATAAACTGGAACCTCCTTAGTGCAGATGGTTTGGATGGAGCTGTTTTTGTCAGGTGTGTTCAGGAGGGTTTCCTTACTCAGTATGTAGACAGACCGATGAGGGGAGAGGCCATTTTGGATTTGGTGCTCGACAATGAGCCAGGACAGATGTCAGATTTTACAGGGGAGAACACTTTGGTGGTGATGACCACAACTGCCTCACATTTACTTGGAGAGGGAAAGGAGCAGTTACCAAGGGAAAATATTTATTTGGGGAAAAGGAAAATATGACGTTCTCAGACAAGGGTTGGGAAGTACAAATTGGGAGCAATTGTTCCACAGAAAGGGCACAACAGACATGTGGAGACTTTTTAAGGAGCAGTTGTTACGAGTGCTGCACAGATTTGTCCCTCTGAGGCAGGCAAGAGAGAGTAAGATTGAGGAGCTTTGGATGACGAGAACAGTGGAGCTTCTCATCAAAAGGAAGAGAAATGACAGATGGACTGAGAAATGGCAGATGGAGTTGAACCTGGATAAACGCTAAGTGATACATTTTGGAAGGTTGAACTTGAAAGTTGCCACCCAAGTGGATAGGGTCGTTAAGATATGGCGTTTTGGCTTTCATTAATGGGGTGGTGGGGGATCAAGTTTGAGAGCTGCGAGGTTTTGCTGCAGCTCTACAAGACCCTGGTGAGACCACACTTGGAATATTGTGTCCATTTCTGGTCACCCTACTATAGGAAAGATACAGAGGCTTTGGAGGGGGTGCAAAGAATGTTTACTAGGATGCAACCTGGACTGGAGGGCTTGTCTTACAAAGAGAGGTTGACTAAGCTCGGACTTTTCTCTCTGGAGAGAAGGAGGAAGAGAGATGACCTGATCAAGGTATACAAGGTAATGAGAGACATGGATAGAATCAACAGCCAGAGACTTTTCCCCAGGGCTGGATTGACTGGTACGAAGGGTCATAGTTTTAAGATATTAGGAGGAAGCTATAGAGGAGACGTCAGAGGTAGGTGCTTTATGCAGAGAGTTGTGAATGCATGGAATGTGTTGCCAGCGGTGGTTGTGGAAGCAGAGTCATTGACGACATTTAAGCGACTGCTGGACATGCACATGGATAGCAGTGAGTTGAGGGGTGCATAGGTTAAGTTATTTTATTCTAGATTAGGAATAATCCTCGCACAACATTCTGTGCTGTACTTTTCTATGATCTATGTTCTGGATGTTGTCCAAGTCTCATTGCATTTGTACATTGACTTCTTCAGCATCTGAAGGTTTTGTAAATGGTGCTCAAAATCAAGCAACCATCAGCAGACTTCCCACATCTGATCTTATGATATAGGAAAGGTCATTGGTGAAATAGTTGAACACTACCATGAGGATTTACTGCAATGATATTTCGAAGTTTAGATGATTGACCTCCAGCAGCCAGATGTCTGCCCCACTCTTAACTCAATATTACACTACAACATAACATTTACACACTTCTAATTAATTCTTTGTTCAATTAAAATACCAGTAGAATTTACAATGAGATTTTTAACTATTCCAGATGTCTCAAATATTGTGCAATGCAGTAGCTTATATTTCTATGTTTATTTTTATACATATCCAATGATAATTTTGCCCCTCTTGATATTAAGGACATCTACAAATAAAAATCAAGGATTATACACTATCTGAATGTTGATCTTAAACAGAAAATGTTTCTTGGTCAAAGGATTTCTGTGCACCAAGCCTCTACAAAATCCATCTATTTGTCTTTTAGAGATCTTACCAACAAATGAAGAAACTGGGGTAAAACTGTTAATACTTACTACTTTTAAAAGGCAGAGGTAATACAGGATATTACTGCTGGCCTAAATTTTTATATTGTTTACAAACAAATAAGATGGAATCATAATCTTGTATCACTTTCAGTGACAAAGGAGAAGGAAACAATTAAGTTAATTTCACAGCTGTTCCTTCATTACAATTAGACAGCTCTTCCATGAAGCTATTCTATAACGCTTGGTGCTCTATAACCATAAAGCTGGAAAAGGAAATATTTTCTTGAAAGCGTTCAACTCGCTGAGGAGACTTCTGGTCAACCCACAGCTAATACAGCTGTGAAAATTTTTCTTATATTTTGGCAGTCGTGCTAAGTTCCACCGTAGCAGCTGAGACAAACCACACACTTTTTAAAAGGAAAGGGCAATTTTCCACATTTCCCAATATTAAGGGATCATATTAAAAAAAAAGGATCTGCATCTTTGCCACATCAGTTCTTCCTAGCGCCATATTTAATGTGTGAACTGTGTTGAAATCTGATACTTAATTTGGGAAGAACGGGATAAAGTTATTTTTAAAAGGACCAAAAGGGATGGCTCATAATAAAATGCTTGCACTTCAAGTTTGTAATACAGAAAAGTGTAAGAAATAAGAGGAGAATACTCAGCCTCTCAAACCTTCTCCACCATCCTATAAGATCTACTTGAGGCTTGAACTTTTCTTTCATGCTGACTCTGCATATCTCAATTCCTCGATATTTCAAAAATCTACCTGCCTCCTCTTTAAATAGTATCAGTGATCTGGCCCATAAAACTCTCCAGGTAGAGAATTCTGGACATTCACTGACATAGAAGTAATTCTTTTGTATCTCAGTAACAGAATAACAGGATTACATTTAAAATTTATTTCCCTAGTTTGAGACTCCCCATTAGTGGAAGCATCGCCTCAACATCTACTGTATCAAACCCTTCAGAATTTTGTATGTTTCAATAAGATCATCCTTCATTTTTCTAAACTAATACATAAAGGTCTAAACCTGTTGAGTCGTCTTGATAAATCAACCCTCATTCAAAGAATTAGTTGAGTGGATACCGTTTGAACTGCTTCTAATGCCAGTTTTTCCTTTTCTTAAATATAGGGACCAAAACTTTCTAGATTAGATTTAGATTCCCTACAGTGTGGAAACAGGCCCTTCAGCCCAACCAGTCCACACCGACCCTCTGAAGTCTAACCCACCCAGACCCATTTCCCTCTGACTAATGCACCTAACACTACGGGCAATTTAGCATAGCCAATTCACCTGGCCTGCACATCTTTGGACTGTGGGAGGAAACCAGAGCACCCGGAGGAAACCCATGCAGACATGGGAGAACATGCAAACTCCACATAGACAATTGCCCGAGGCTGGAATCGAACCTGGGTCCCCGGTATATGTGAGGTAGCAGTGCTAACCACTGAGCCACCGTGCTGCCCCACAGTACATGAACACCAGGTATGGCCTCACCAACACCCTGTACAGTTGAAACAAGACTTCCTATTCTAAACTCCAACTCCTCAGCAATAAAACCTAAAATGCTGTTTGTTCTCTTAATTACTTGCTGTACGTACAATTTGCAAGATGCACTGCAGAAATTCACCCAAGATCCTTAGGTAACACCTTCCAAACCCACAAATACTTCCCTCTCGAAGGACAAAGGCAGCAGATATATGGAAGCATCACCACTTGCAAGATCCCCTCCAAGCGACTCACCGTCTTGAGTTGGAAATATATTGCAGTTCCTTCACAGAT
This sequence comes from Hemiscyllium ocellatum, assembly GCF_020745735.1. Taxonomy (NCBI): domain Eukaryota; kingdom Metazoa; phylum Chordata; class Chondrichthyes; order Orectolobiformes; family Hemiscylliidae; genus Hemiscyllium; species Hemiscyllium ocellatum. Next base: position 84,413,491 of record NC_083405.1, on the reverse strand, counting down.
CAGCATCCTGGAATTCCCTCGATAAAGGCATTGTTGGTCAACTTACAGCATGTGAACTGTAGAAGTTCAAGGAAGCAGTTTACCATCTTCTCAAGGGCAACCATGGACAAGTAATAAATGCTGTCCAGCCAGCGACACTCATGTCTCATTAATGAATTTTTAAAACTTTGCTTGTTAACTTGTTCTGTTTCATGCACACTGTGTTGCAGTGTTTTAGAGAATTTCTGTATTTAAATAATAGCCTGCCTTTTGCTGCTTTCGAACAAAGTGCATGTCCTCCATTTTTCTACATTAACCTCCAAACAGCCAACTTTTTGCCCACTCACTGAACTTATCTATAATCCCTTAGAGATTCCTGATTTTCTCATCACATGCCCTCCTGCCTATTCTTGTGTCATCAGCAAATTGAAGGGATTATACTCTTCTCCCTGCTCCTAATTAATATATATGTAGTAAATCATCAAAACACTAGGTTTGATACCTTTTGGCACTCCACTAGTTATTTCTTTCCATCTTCTCCTTTCCCTCTCTTTCCATTCCTTGTCCCATATCTTGCATCACCCTCCCCACCATTTTCCTTCACTCTCCACCATCTGCATCTGCCCTCTGTTCTCCTTCTTTTCTCACCTCTCTTCCATACTCATCTCTTGACTCTACTTCCCTTCTTTCTCCATCTTTCCCACACTCATCTTCAATTCTACACTTTCACCTAGCCCTAAATTGCTTTCCTCTCCTCTCCTCACCTAAATTCTATCACTCTCTTACATCTTCCTTCTTATTTTCTCCAATTCTCTCACCTCTTTGCTTTTCACGCACTTCCAACTTCCTTTCATTTTGTGCTATTGCATTTTCTGCTGGCCTGCACTTCTTTACCTTCTAGCTCCCCCTAACATCCTTCACTCAGCTGCATATACATCCATATCTCCATTCCCTTTGATCTTTTTTTTGTTCCTTTCCCTCTTTTCATGGTGTGTAAATTTATCAGATTAATTTGATTAGTCACTCTCACTAGCTGTCATTTATGATCAGCAGTATGGCTAGATGATCTTCAATTTATTATTACAGAGGATAGCGTGTTTCTCTTATCCATCTGTTCTTTGCGGATATCCTTCTGTCTTCACCTCATGTCCATATATATACACTTTCAGATGAGGATAGTGAATTGTAATCAGAAGTGAGAATTCTGAGCAGTTCTTCATTTCCAAGCCAAGTTTCTTAACTCAATCACAGCTCTTCCCAGACTTTAGATAGACACACTTCATCTGGGACTGACACCGTGGTAATAATTAATTAACAATTATAATTTTGGTGACATTCCTTAATTCCCTAGTCTTTGACTACTTGGATATAGGACTGGGAATACTCAAAAAAAACTACTGTGAACACTTATGAAGAAGATGTTTTAAAATTTCAGTTATAACTACTCCTTTTACCATTTTCCTGTATAGTTCAGTCATCCATGTCTAGGTTTTGATATTTTTCTACTTGCAATGTGTTGCATTTCTGCTCCTTCCATTTATTCTTCAGAAATCCTCACAATAATCTATCATTTACAAACGAATTTTTAAAATTCCCAATCATTAACTTCCACATTCATGTCTCTTCTTTTATGAATCCCAATAAGAAAATGCTCAATTATAATAATGTTTGAATTCTGTAAGTGAATTGTAAAACTCTATGTTATGTAATACCTTCACTGATCAGCCAAATTGTTTAATCTGTACAGAGGAGCTTATCACACTTCATAAATACATTGTTGTAGTTCCAGAATCGGGTGATAGACTAAGAGGTGCTAAGAAATGTGAAGCAGCAGAATGCAAAACACGAGCATTCCAAAATAAGCTCTAAATGAAACTGGAGGGTTATGTTTCCTAAGTCAATTTAATAAAATATTTAATAACCAATGAGATTTCCCTTGAATTAATGTTTATTCAAAGTAAATTGTTTGTATTTCTCAATACATTAATACTTTAATGTATTGCATGCAGTATTTGTTACCATACCATTGAGAAGGATAAATATGATGTCAAGTCTTTGGTATCTGATACCTATTTATTTTGGTGCCTATAACAACGGGGGAAACAAAATAAGCATTGTTAATAAATACAGTAAGACAATGTTGTTGGAGGCATTAAGACGTGTTTTTAGAACATGTATCCTCAGATGTCTCAGAAGTTTGAATCCCAGAGATGTAAAACATAACTGTGAGGCTTTGTTCACATTTGAGTCAGACATGCCATTTTGACAGACTGTGGAAGTGTGGGTTTCTCAGGTAGTAGCCAACAATGTAATTCTGTCAATTCCAGCTGTGAGGGCTACACCCAAAACCAGACCGAAATCTGCAGCCCCTCAGGAAAATGACAACATGGGATAATGCACTGACTGGTATCCCCAATAGTTCCTCACATAAATAGAAATAAAATTACAAATAATCTGCTTACTGATACAAAAATATGATATCGTGGATACTGGAAACCTGAAAAAAAGCAGGAAATGCAGGAACTACTCAATAGTTCTTCAGCACCTGCAGAGAGAGAAGCAGCATTAACATCTCAGGTCAGTGACCTTGCATCAGAATTAGCCTTAGATCTATTCAATTCTCAATTTGGTTTTATTAGCTTCAACTAATTGCAAAATTGCAAAACCTAAATGACAGAGGAAAGGTGAAATTAACTGCCCTCTGTGTCATAGTAACATCAAGTATAGCACTGTAAATGATGGTGGTCATGAAGCCAAAAAACAGTTATATCAAAGAAATGGCTGCAGCAGTTACTCAGGGAAGTAACCTCAATGCAACCATTTTTAGCTGCTTCTTAAAAGACTTCTCCTCTGCCTAAGCAGTGTGACTGATTACAGACAAGCCTATAATATTCAATAACATTCACAGCAATAAAATAATCCTTGAGAGCCTCTAACAAGCCCTTAATAAAATGGAGGTTTGGGCTGATAAGTGGTGGGCAACATTCAGGAACACAAGAACAGGAGTAGGTCATTCAGCCCATCCAACATGTCCTGCCATTCTAGATCATTGCTGATCATTTTCAACATTGTCCCCAGAACCCTTAATCTCAATTTCCAGAAATCTATCGATTTCCATATAGACATGTTCATGATTAAGCTTCGACAGTCCTCTGGGGTAGAAAATTCCAAAGACTGACCACCCTGAGAGTGAAGAAATTCCTACTCATCTTTTTTAAATGGCCTGCCTCTTATTCTGAGATTTACCAGTCAGGAGAAACATTTTCTTTGCATCCACCCATCGAACCCTGTTCAAATGTTGGAAATTTCCATGAGATCACCTCTCATTCTTCAAAATGCTAAACAATATGGACCAAGTTTCCTTAAAATAATTCCACTATTCCAAGAATTAATCCAGCAAACCTCTGTTGAACTCCCTCCATGACAAATATAGCCTTCCTTACATAAGGAGACCAAAACTGTAACAATGCTCCAGGCAGCATCCGAGGAGCAGGAAAATCGACGTTTCGGGCAAAAGCCCTTCATCAGGACTGAAGGCATGGAGCCTCTGGGGTGGAAAGATAAATGGGAGAAGGGTGGGGCTGGGGAGAAGATGGCAAAGAATACAATAGGTGGATGGGGGTGGGGATGAAGATGACAGGTCAGAGAGGAGGGTGAGGGAGGGTGGACACCCAATCTCCCAGACCATGCACAACCTCCTCACCTTAGGAGATCTCCCACCCATGTCTTCCAACCTCATAGTCCGGGAACCCCACACCACCCGATTCTACCTCCTTCCCAAGATCCACAAGCCTGACCACCCTGGCCAACCCATTGTCTCAGCATGCTCCCACTGCACTAAACTCATCTCTACCTACCTCGACACTGTTCTATCCCCCCGGTCCAGGCACTCCCCACATACGTTCGAGACACCACCCACGCCCTCCACTTCCTCCAAGACTTTTGTTTCCCCGGCCCCCAATGTCTCATCTTCACCATGGATATCCAATCCCTCTCCACTTCCATCTGCCATGACTAGTGCCTCCAAGCCCTCCATTTCTTCCTCTCCCAACGTCCCCAACAGTACCCTCCCACTGACACTCTCATTCGTCTGGCTGAACTGGTCCTTACCCTTAACAATTTCTCCTTCAAATCCTCCCATTTCCTCCAGACCAAAGGGGTAGCCATGGACACCCGTATGGGCCCCAGCTATGCCTCTTTGTTGACTATGTAGAACAGTCCATCGTCCATAGTTACACCGGCACCACTCCCCACCTCTTCCTCCGCTACATTGATGACTGCATTGGCGCCACCTCGTGCTCCTGCGAGGAGGTTGAGCAATTCATCAACTCCACCAACACATTCCACCCTGATCTTAAGTTTACCTGGACCATCTCTGATACCTCTCTCCCCTTCCTGGACCTCTCCATCTCCATTAATGATGATTGACTTGACACTGACATTTTTTCAAACCCACCGTCTCCCACAGCTGCCTGGATTACAACTCTTCCCACCCTACTGCCTGCAAAAATGCCATCCAGTATTCCCAACTCCTCCACCTCCGCCGTATCTGCTCCCAGGAGGACCAGTTCCACCACAGAACACACCAGCTGGCCTCCTTCTTTAGAGACTGCAATTTCCCTTCCCATGTAATTAAAGATGCCCTCCAATGCGTCTCATCCACATCCCGCACCTCCGCCCTCAGACCCAACCCCTCCAACCATAACAAGGACAGAACCCCTCCTGGTGCTCACCTTCCACCCTACCAACCTCCACATAAACTGCATCATCCGCCGACATTTCCGCCACCTTCAAACGGACCCCACCACAGGGTTATATTTCCCTCCCCAACCCTTTCTGCTTTCCACAAAGACCGTTCCCTCCGCGACTACCTGGTTAGGTTCATGCCCCCCTACAACCCACCGTCCCGTCCTGGCATCTTCCCCTGCCACCACAGGAATTGCAAAACCTGTGCCCACACCTCCTCCCTCAATTCCATCCAAGGCCCCAAAGGAGTCTTCCACATCCATCAAAGTTTCACCTGCACATCCACCAATGTCATTTATTGTATCCGTTGCTCCCGATGCGGTCTCCTCTACATTGGGGAGACTGGATGCCTTCTAGCAGAGTGCTTTAGGGAACATCTCCGGGACACCCACACCAATCAACCACACCGCCCTGTGGCCCAACATTTCAACTCTCCCTCCCACTCTGCTGAGAACATGCAGGTTCTGGGCCTCCTCCACTGCCGTTCCCTCACCACCCGACGCCTGGAGGAAGAACGCCTCATCTTCCCCCTTGGAACACTCCAAGTCCAGGGCATCAATGTGGACTTCACCAGCTTCCTCATTTCCCCTCACCCCACCTTACCTCAGTTTCAACCTTCCAGCTCAGCACTATCCACATGACCTGTCTTACCTGCCAATCTCCCTTCCCACCTATCCACTCCACCCTCCCCTCTGACCTATCACCTCCATATCCCCACCCCTATTCACCTATTGTACTCTTTGCTACCTTCTCCCCAGCCCCATCTCCCCCCTCCCCTCCCATTTATCTTTCCATCCTGGAGGCTCCCTGCCTTCAGTTTTGATGAAGGGTTCCTGTCCGAAATGTCAATTTTCCTGCTCCTCGGATGCTTTGCTTTTCCAGCACCACTCTAATCTAGACTCTGATTACTTCTGCACTCACTTTTTGCCTGTAACAATGCTCCAGGTGAGGCCTCACAAAACTTCTACACAAACTGCAACAAAACGCCTTCTACACTCAACTCCCCTAGTGAGGAAGGCCAATATTATGTTTGCACAAGCTAAGTGTCAGGTAATGAGTACTTTCAACAAGAGAGACTCTATCTATCCTCTTCTTTTAATAGCATTATTATAGATGCATCGACCTTTGACCAGAAGTTGAATCTAAGTGTAGAAATCAGCAGTGTTGTTACGAAAGAAGGGTATATGATAATTGCTGCAAATGTGTTGCTGGTCAAAGCACAGCAGGCCAGGCAGCATCTCAGGAATAGAGAATTCGACGTTTCGAGCATAAGCCCTTCATCAGGAATAAGAGAGAGAGAGAGCCAAGCAGAGTGCTTTAGGGAACATCATGATAATTGGCTTGTTTCCTGCCCAATAAAGCTTCCTGACTGTTTTCGAGGCCCAAGGCGATTGAATATTTCCTGCTCACCTTTAATGGATGCATACACAATGTTCAAGAAGGTCCACATCATCCAGGATAAAGCAGCGCCTTCTCATCTTTCTCATGACTTGGGCATAGATCACCAATTCTTTATCGTCACGGGTGGGGAAGAATTCTGAAAACATCTACCTAATATGATGACACCTTCACCTGTAAGGATAAGCAACAAACCATGTTGGAATTTGCAGAAGCAAAGATAATGAAGTAGAATGATTGCGGTTTTCAGAGTTTTTCAAACCTCATTAAATTAGTTGACAACCTCAACCCGACCATAGTGATACAAAGAGTTTAGGTTGGTGACAAACTTTGTAATCCTGATTTGCAAGGTTTTTTGCAAAACTTGATGCGTATTTCTGCCAGCAATGAAACGTGCTGTGCGGGAACATGCTTGTGCATATGCCAAAGAAGCTGACTGGTTGCCCGAGTGCTTTGTGTGTTGTATTAATGAAGTGGTGCCGAGAGTGGACTCTTATTGACGTTCGATTAAGGCGAGCGAGTTAAAACTGGGAAATAATGGTACTTCACCATGGTAATATTTCGGAGTTCATAAAATTTCTTCTCTATTTGTCCTAGTAACCTATTGTAATGAGAACATTCACTCACCTGCCTTCACACAGGCAGTTTTCACAGTGATCCAGCTCCACAGAGGCTGCTCCTGAAGAGGAGCACTGACAAGAGCAAATCAGTTCCTGCATAACACTTCCATTATTAACTATTCCATAAGTAAAACCTTTACATTTTTCAAGATAATTGCTGTCCAAGCAATTGCCCTAAAAAGATAAGACCTTTTATTCATGAAAAGAAAGAAGAATAACTTGCATTTATTTCCTACCTTACACATTAGCAAGTTTTGAGAAGATTTGTAGCTCAGGTTGAGCGAGCAAACCTACGTCCAAAACCTTACACATTGTCAGGACGTTTCAAAACACTTCTTAGTAAAGTAATTGCTTTTGAAGTCTGAATACTAACACTCTATGTGCAAACATGGCATTTAATTTAAGCAATAGATGTTAATGACAGCAAATTAGATGAGTACCAAAGTTAATCAGTCATGAATTGAAGGTTGTTAAGGAATAAATATTAGCCAGGATACTGGGAGACCTTTCCTGCTCTTCTTCAAACAATATCAATGGATCTTGTATTCACTTGAGCAAATTTAATATCTCAGAAAAAAAACACCTTTTGCATCCAGGAGTCACTTAGTGTTACATTGAAATGTCAATCTGGAGAGTGGATTAAATGTAATGTCTGAGAAGGAAGTGAGTTTTTAAATGTTATCTGTTAGTCACCTGAACAGAAGAATTTGGTTGCACAAGGTACTTATTATGACTGAATGGAAACACAACAATTTTCTGATACCAATACCATGATATAATTCATTATACTGAATAACAGCTCATTAATTTTCATCATATTTCCAGTCCATTAATCCAAAAGCAAGCCTTTATTTTCCCAAAGTATCAAAAAGCATTCAAAATTCCTGATGCAGGTGATGTTTGAATAAATTACATTTCAAATTTATCCAAAATCAAATATTTCCATTCATTTTAATATCCTCCTGACTCCTACAAAGCATTCATGATAATACACATTATCTAAACGCTACAAGTAGATTTGTGGACTATTTCAGGTATTTTCAGCAATCTTGCTGCCCTCTTCATTTATTTACGATGCCTTGAGCTTTATAAAACTGGATTAAAATTCATCCTATTGTGAGAACACTGAAAAGATCACCACTCTCCAGAGAGCTTTAAAGGTCAGAAATGAAATGAGTTCTGATATTCCCAAGGTAAGGTGTATGTATAAAATGAAAATAGCTCGTGTTCTATGAAGGTGCATTTCTGTGGTTTTGGCTCATGCAATCGAAACTGTTTATTATGGAGTAATGTTGCAAACACTAAGCTTTAGATGCAGAGTCATAATCAGACTAATTTGGAAACAGCTAATATGTCAGAAATAGCTACATTATCCAGCCAAATGCTGATTTCAAAATGTGTATTTTCTTCAGCTATTGCAGAAAATACAGCTGAAATATCTAAGTGTGAATTTTCACCAACCAATCAAAAAATCTTCCAATAATATAGAATTTCAGTTAATCCAACTAATCTGGGGTGGATGGTGGTTGCCAAAAGTCTGAGTGTCAGAGGATAAATCACACTCAAGGAAGTGGTTTTACCTCAGTTGCAAAACAATTTTTGTACTTCAAGCTGTATAGAAACCTCAAAGGGAGTGACTTTCTTGATGTCATCATTTACAGCCAACAACAGCAGAATTTGTTTACACATGATACCTACATTTAAAACAGCAAGTTGCCACTGAATCCAAATAAGATATTGCCTATATGGCAACAGACTGGAAAAGACTAAGATGTAATGAAACCTGGGTGTCCTTGTACACCAAACGCTGAAAGTAAATATGCAGATTCAGCAGGAGGCAAAACAGGCAAATGGTACGTTGACCATCATAGGAAGAGGATTTGAGTACAGGGGTAGGGATGTCTTGCTGAAATTATATAAGGCCTGGTGAGACCACATCTGGAATAGTGTATCCAAATCACCAACTCACCATGGATCCCATGTGCCTTAACTTTCTGGACCAGCCTACCATGAGGGACCTTGTCAAATGCTTTAGTAAAGTTCATGTAGACAACGTCCACTGTCCTACCCTCAATCATCTTCTTCACAAAACTCAAATTTGAGAGACATGACCTCCCCTGCACAAAGCAATGCTGACTATCCCTGAAAAGTCTATTATTTTCCAAATGCAAGTAAATCTTGTCCCAGTGAACCTTCTCCAATAATTTCCTTAACACTGATGTAAGACTCACTGGCTTATAATTTCCTGCATTATCCCTGTTGTCCTTATTAAATAAAGGAACAACATTGGCTATTCCCCAGTGTTTTAGGATGTCTCTTGTGGCTAAAGAGGATATAAAGATCTGTCAATGCCCCAACAATCTCCTCCCTTGTCTCCTTCACTGTCCTGGAATGAATCCCATCAGGACCAGGCAACTTAGCTACCTAAATGTTTTTTAAGACACTCAATACCTTTTTCTTCTTATTAAACCATATGCCCTAGAGTACCAATATAGCCTAATCTTACCATCATCCATGTCCACCTTGGTGAATATTGATGCAAAATGCCCGTTAACAATCACACCCATTTTCTCTGGCTCCATGCATAAATTCCCTTTTTTGTCCTTGAGTGGGCCTGCCCTCTTCCTAACTACCCTCTCGCTCCTAACATATGTATAAAATGCCTTGGGATTCTCCTTAATCCTATATACCAAGGACATTTCATGGACTCTTTAATCCCTCCTAATTCCTTGTTTAAGTTCTTTCCTTCCTCTTTTATTCCTCGAGGGTTGTGTCTGATTTCAGTTTCCTAAAGCTTACTACCTAGCATTTCTGCCCTCTCATTTCATTGTGATTTTTTAAACTTCCCTTCAATTGAACCTTCCTCTCCATGAATTATTTAAAGCTCTATTAAGACCTCAGTTGTATGATTTGCCAGGACCCTGGAGCCAGCATGGTTAAAATGAAGCCCACCTTAATAGAACAGCTGTCTCATTCCCCAGTACTAGTGTTAGTGCTCTCATGAATCTGAACTTATTTCTTCCACTTCACTGTTTGAGCTATTTACCTCACAAATTTTATTTACTTTGAGTTAATTTGTATGTGGCTCAGGTCACAAACCAGAGATTATTACCTTTTCAATTCTGCTTTTAAATTAAGTTTCCTGCTGGTGGGCCTTCAACAGAAGCTCTTTCCTGTTCCTACCTATGTTTTTGTATGCTAACTGCTGTAAGAAGGGTGTTATTAATTTGGATACAGTGCAGAAAAGATTTATCAGGATATTATCAGGATTGAAGAGTTTGAATGAAGAGGAGAGGCTGAATAAACTGTGACTTTTTTCACTGGAATATAAGAGGTTGAGGGATGACCTTACAGAAATTTATGAGACCATGAGGGGCATAGATAAGGTGAATAGCAAAGTTCTTTTCCAGAGGGTTGGCAAGTTCAAAACTAGAGGGCATAATTTTAAATTGAGAGAAGAAAGAATCAAAAAGTTCCTTCGGGGCAACGTTTTCACACAGTGTGGTCCGCACCTGGAATGAACTGCAAGAGGAAGTGATCAATACAGGTATAATTACAACATTTAAAAGATGTTTGGACAGGTACATGAATAGGAAAGGTTTAGAGGTTATGGGTCAAATGTAAGTAAATAGGACTAGTTTGGGAAACTTGGTCAGCATGGATGAGTTGGACTGAAGGGTCTGATTCCCTGCTATATGACTCTATGACTCCCACTCCAAGTTTTTCCACAGCCTTAAAAAGATGTCCTTAACCTTTGTAAGTAGGCAATATAGCCTTTGGACTTCTCTGTCTTTGGTGCAGAGAACAATATCTATTTCTCTATCTCTGCCATCCCCTGTTACTACGAAGTTTCTTTTTCCTCCCCCACTATTATGATGCTCTAGACCACAGTGTTGTGGCCAGTTCATTCACCTCCCTGCAATGTGTGCCCTCGTCCATAACTGAAACATAGGAACACTGGCTAAGGCTCCTCCAAAGCTAAATTTTGGATCCCCACACCAGTTTTATGTATAGGCATATCTTCTGGTCACTGGCCTTGGATCGATTTTGATGTAATTAATTTCAGGGGTGTAACAAGCTCCTGAATCAGTGCTTATGTAACTCTCCCCTTCCGTGATGTGTTGCGCTGTCCATAGCACAGGCTTCAGCTCAACATCACAAGCTACAGATGTGTTCATCTTGGATTGCAATTGCATCCACCAACTCCCACATACTACACATGCAACACATCTCTATTCTATTTCATTAGGATAGTGCCTCAGTAGTTAGCACTTCTGCCTCACAACACCAGGGACCAGGTTTGACTCCAGCCTCGGGCAAATGTCTGTGTGGAGTTTGCACATTCTCCCTGTGTTTGAGTGGGTTTCATCCAGGTACTCCAGTTTCCTCCCATAGTTCAAAGATGTGCAGGTTAGGTGAATTGGCCATTCCTGATGAAGGACTTATGTCCAAAACATCGATTTTCCTGCTCCTCGGATGATGCCTGACTTGCTGTGCTTTTCCAGCATCACTCTAATCTAAATCATGCTAAATTGCCCAAAGTGTTCAGGCATGTGTAGGTTAGGAGCATTAGGTAGGGGTAAATGTAGAGTAATAGGTTCGGGGAATGGGTCTGGGTGGGTTATTCTTCACAGGGTTGGTGTGGACTTGTTGGGCCGAAGGGCCTGTTTCAACACCGTTTGGATTCTATGATTCTAAATTAGTTTGGATGTTAAACATTTTAAGAGTGAATTTTCTAGGTCTGCTATTCATCTTTAATAACATATCATGATTAAAACCACTGGGCTGTTAAAAAAACACATGGAAGAAATACTCACCAATCACCTCCCTGTTTTTCTGTAATGGTACACTTGGACTCTGAATATTAGAAACAGTTTGAAGGGACTCTCTGCTGCTAGTTTTTATCATCCCATAGCTCCTTCACCTACTCATGCAGGTCCACTCTGCTGAGGGATAGGAGTAAAAAGGGAAAGGAGCAAATCCAACGATGCTTTGCTGTTTTATGCTTAAGAGGGGAAAGCGATCCTAATTTAAATTTACCTCCATTCCCACTTTGAACACACCCACATCAGCAGAACAGAGGTTGACAGGGTTGAGAACGTCAAGTTCCTAGGCGTGACAATCACCAATGACCTATCCTCAACTTCCCACGTAGATGCAATGGTCAAGAAGGCACAGCAATGCCCCTTCTTCCTCAGGTGGCTCAGGACACTTGGCATCTTCATAAGATCCCTCACCAAACTTTACGGGCGCACTATAGAAGGCATACTGTTGGATGTAGGAGAAAGTAAAGACTGCAGATGCTGGAGATGAGAGCTGAAAAATGTGTTGCTGAAAAAGCGCAGCAGGTCAGGAAGCATCCAAGGAGCAGGAGAATCGACGTCTCGGGTATAAGTGTCTTGAAGAAGGGCTTATGCCCGAAACGTCGATTCTCCTGCTCCTTGGATGCTGCCTGACCTGCTGAGCTTTTCCAGCAACACATTTTTCATACTGTTGGATGGATAATGGCATGGTCCAGCAACTGGTGAGCTCAGTGATTAGCACTGCTGCCTTACAATGCCAGGGACCCAGGTTCAATTCCAGCCTCAGGCAACTGTCTGTTTGGAGTTTGTGCGTGCTCCCCGTGTCTGTGTGGGTTTCTTCCAGGTGCTCAGGTTTCCTCCCATAATCCAAAGGTGTGCAGGTTAGGTGAATTGGCTATTCGAAATTGCCCGTAATGTTCAGGGATGTGTTGGTTAGGTGCATGAGTCAGGGGTAAATATAGGATAGTAGGGGAATGGGTCTGGGTGGGTTATTCTTTGAAGGGTTGGTGTACTTTTTGGGCCGAAGGGCCTGTTTACACACTGTAGTGGTTTTATCGCCCTATGATGAACTGCTCTGCTCAGGGCCATAAGAAAGTACAGAAGGTTTTGTGCACAGTCCAGACCATCACAGAAGCCAACCTTCCATCCATGGACTCCATTTACACAGCTCATTGCTGTAGAAAGGCTGCCAACTTCACCAAAGAACCATCGCATCCCAGCAATGCTTTCTTACAACCTCTTTCCCGCCTGTTCTTTCATACTTCTCAGTCCCCTTTATTTATACAACAACATGTACATATTGATTTAAAAAAAGTGAAATAAATATCATTTTACTGGTTTATACATAAAAATCAGTTACAAACACTTGTGCTGGCGAATCTTCCTCAGCGACGAATGGGCGAAGGCAAAGCGTCCTCGGCGGTGAAAGGGCAGTGGCTAATCAGCGGCAGCGAATGGTCCCATCCTGGCCTCCACAGTGTAGGGATTCTATGATTAACATTTTTGTGCCCAAAATTGACCCCAATTTTCCAGCTGTCCAGTCACAATGATTGTATTCCATGTCTTCATTTATACAGCCAAGGCTTCAGTGTGCCTTATTAACAGAATTCTCAACTTGTCTTGACACCATCAAAAACTTGTGAATGTACACCCCCAGGTGTCTCAGATACTGTGCTCTCTTTAAAATTGTACAATTTCTTTTACGTTACTCTTCTCATTCTTACCAAAAAAATGAACGGCGTTTCATACTCTGAAACAATGATTCTTTTACGAATGAGGTGAATTTATGTTGTGTGATATTTGTTTCCAATTAATGTGGAGATCTTTTATCTGCAATTTTAACAGAACCATTTGAAATAAATGTGTTAGCACTGCAATTAAAATGGCAGACAAAGGAGCTTCATGGATATGAGATATTAGTGTTTGTGTACTAAGATTCACGTGCTTGCATGCTAATACTAGATCATGAAGTTTTAGCACATTCTTTTGTCATAAAGCTACAGCTAAATAATTAGGGTTCTGTGTTATATTTGCAGGAGTACAATTACAACAGAAATTACACTATTTTATCTTAGCACATAATAATGCCAAGTCTGAATCACCACAGTTACTCAGAGAAGCTAAATGAATATGGTCCGTATATTTTAAAGAAGAGTAAACTAGGTGCATATGATTAAGGGCTATTGAATAATGACAGAACCAGATTGTGCACAAGCTAATTAATTTAAAAAGGCATGTTGAGGAGGACAAGGCAATAAAAGCAAGGGAAAAATCAATTGGCAGAAAGCTGATTTTAATGGGACAGGAACAGAGCTGAACAGGATTGATTGGAATAAGAAGTGGTGGGACATGCCAGGAGCTGAATAATGGGCCACCTTCAAACAGCAGATTGTTCCTGCATTGCTGAGGTATATTTCCTTTCATGGAAAAGGTAGTCCAAGAGACTGAGTAAGTTGATTGTATGGTGCAAGATGACTGTATTTTAGACCATACAGAATAGAACCAAGTATCAGCTATCAAGCCTGTTTCACCATTCAGTAAGATCATATCTATGTCTTGATTTTAATTCTGCTGTGCTCCCTACCTTGCAAGACCCTTGATTCCCTTTAGAGCAAATTTTTGTCTAATTCAACCTTGAATATATTCAATGACTCCACTACTCAATATGGAAGAGAATTTCAAAAACTAAAGACCTTTTAGGAGAAGCAATTCTTTATCAGTGTCTTTAAACAAAGACCCTTTAATTATAAATTATGACACTCCACCCCCAGAGTTCTAGATTCCCAAATATAGAGGAAACACGGCATCCTCCACAAGTCACATTTTGTCATAACCAAAAATGATTAATTCAGCTCTCACATTAAGAAATCAGAAATATATTAGATTTTGCCATTGCGAAAGTATATGTGATGGATTGAAATGTATAAGGGAAATGGCTGCAGAAATAGAGTGCATCCAAGCTATCCTGTGGGACAACGTCTATATGGGGGAAACATATGCCCTCAGCATCTATTCTGCCAAGACCTCTCTGAATCTTAAATATTTCAAAAAGATCACCTCTCATTCTCCTAAACGTCAGGTAGCAGAGATCCAACCTGTTCAGCTTTTCATCATAAGCTAAAGCATCATTTCAGGGACTTGCTTTGTGAATTTTCTCTAAACTGTTTCCAATGCAAATAATTCCCACCAAGGGGATCATAACAGTGTATTCTCCAGTTGTAGTCTCATAACCGCCCTGTACAGTTGTAACATAAGTTACTTGTTTTTCTGCTTTCTCCTTCTTGCAATGAAGTCCAATATTCCATCTGCCTGCCAAAGTACTTGCTAATTATAATTGCTGCATAATTTTTAGTGATTCATGTTTGAGGCCACTTAGATCCTTCAGTTCTGCAGCGTATTGCAGTTTCCTTTTAGGTAATACCTTGCATGTCTGTTCTTCCTACCAAAGTGGACAACAACACATTTTTCTACACAATACTCCACTATATTTGCCCACTAGTTTATTCTGTCTGTATCCCTTTGCTGATGGTTTATATTCGCTTCTCGGAATGCTGTACTAGCTCTCTTTGTATCATGTGCAGGTGTAACTACAGTACAATTGGCCATTTCATCCAAGTCATTAAATGGATTTGCCATTACCAAAAATGATCAATTCAACTTTTACATCAAGGAATCAGGAACAGATTAGGCTTCATCACCATTGAAGCAAAGTTAGGATTCTTTCAATACTTTGAAATATTTAAGATTTAGAGAGGCCTTGACAGGATAGATGCGATGGGTATGTTTCCCCCACATAGAAGGATATATTAGTCATATCTGCTGATTCATAAATAGATTGTATCAAGCTATCCCTTGGAGAAATATCTATCCTGAACAGATCATTGTTTGCTTTGTATCATGCAAATGTGCATATCTGCCAAAGGCCTAGTTGGCATCAAATTTGCCTGGTGAGGCACAGTATTTAACATATTTAAACAGCCGGTCTTTAATATTTTGCACTGTCTACCCAGGTGGTATTTTCCACTAAAATGATCCTCTTGGGGAACCTGATTGAAACCCACAGAATACTGGATGAAGTGAACATTGAGAAGATGTTCCCACTAGTAGGAGAGATGAAGACTGGAGGGCACAATCTCAGAGTGAAAGGAATAACACTTTAGAACTGAGGTGAGGAAGAATTTCTTCAGTTAGCGAATGGTTAATCTGTGCATCAGAGGATTGTGGAGGCCAAGACATTGAGTGTTTTTTTTAAAGACAGAGATAGATAGGTTCTTGATTAGTAATGGGATCAAGGATTTCAGGGAGAAGACAGGGGAATGAGGTTGAGAAACATATCAGCCATGGTCGAATGATGGAGATGATTCAATTGGCCAAATGACTATATTCTGCTACAATATTGTCTTATGATCATAAAAGCTATTTTGCTTATCAGATAATTGAATAATGTCATGAGTGAATTTCAGTGCCTGGGCAACGTCAGGTATCGAGGCTTTACAATTGTCTCATTGAATCAAACAATGTTTGATTCCTATTCCTTTAGAAAATCTGGAAGAACAGCAGATACTTGAAATCAGAAACAAAAACAGAAATTTCTGGAAAAGCTCAGCAGATCTGGCAGCATCTTTTGAGAGAATTCAGAGTTAATGTTTTGGTTCTGGTGACCCTCAGAACATGCCTTATAAAGGGCTCAGTTGATGAGTTCCATTTGTGTAGCCCAATGCCTGTTACCAAGAGAACACATACTCAATGAACTTCACAGGGAGATTAATTAGTGATTCCCCCTGGTCCTTGTAGGAGTCATCACAAAAAAGTTTACAAATCTCCAGGATCCCATTGTCAGTGAAGGGTGTTGCATATGGGCTGTCTGTGAAATGAGTCATGATGTGATTAATTTCAGCTAACATAGTGTCCTAGCTTCAATTAAAATTGTTTTCTTAAATTCAAAGTATGCATCCAGTGAATGAGATACAGATGAATTTTTGAAATGAGCACGTCTGTGTGACGTTTCCAAATAATTTTCAAACTGATACTTGAAGCTGTCCATCTAGAGAATCCTGGGAATTTGATCAAATACTCTCATGATGTCTCATAAATAGGAGCAAATGGAATTGATGCATGACAGCAGAGAGAGAAACATTGCCAGGGGACTTTTCTGTTCTTGAGTTTTCTCCATGCCTGGATGTAGGGTCTGAACATAAAAAGTCACTTTTTTTCTCCTTTCAGACATGAATGCATTCTCTGATTTTATGTCCAATTAGTTTTGATGGACAATAATGCAGTGACTCACATCCCAAGCTGAAATTGGTATCATCTTATTGGCAATTTTCAAAATTGATTGCTGACCCTTTTAACATTTGCTTCATGCGATAAGATTCAGAAAGAACTGGCATATCAAACTTACCCAATTCTGTAAGGTCTGAATAGTTGGCCCAAAGGCCTGAACACTTTGCCAACTGACTAAATTTACAAAAGAACTGCTGACTTTCTAAAGATATCACCACCCAGATTTGATTGAGGTAGCCAAGATGATTTGGAACTTTACCATTCAGTATTGTAACTGAAACCTGGGTTGATGACATGAAGGCATGCGTGTCAACTTCATTTCCTTTCCACAGCATAACGACAATCTAAAAATCTACATTTCTATGATTAATGGCAGGTTCTGTTTTGTTTTACAAGATCATGCTTTATCATGCTGGTTAGAGAAGGAAATGACTTGCATTTATGAGGACCTTGCAGCTTTATAAGACTTTGGTTAGGCCACACTTAGAGTACTGCGTTCAGTTCTGGTTGCAACATGACAGGGAGTATTTGGAGGCTTTCGAGAAGAGGTTTACCAGGTTGCTGCCTGGATTAGAGGGTATGAGCTACAGGGAGAGGCTAGGAAACCTTGGGTTGTTTTCTCTGGAGTGGCAGAGGCTAAGGGGAGACTTGATGGAACTTTATAAAATTATGAGATGCTTACAGTATATACCTGAGTAACAGTTGAATGTTTTTGACTTTTTAAGGTTAAATTTATAGGGTTGACTATTACATGGATACTTTTTGAGTGGCTGAAATTCATGCCTGTCAAAATTCAAACTGTCTCATTTGTAGAAGCTCAATTGATCTTTAAACGAATAAAACAACACAATGAATTACGGTAATTCTGAAAACCTGGAGGGAGTGTGACAGCCGGCAGATGGGAAGACCTGGAGCAGGACAACTGGCATACTAATTCATAAATGTTGATCTGTTATCTGTGAAGAACTAGGGTTGACTTTTCCAAGAGAGATATGGAAAATTCCAGACTTTTTGGCCAAAAATAGAGGGTTACAGGGTTGACGGTCAGAATCCTTTTCCTGGAGATGAAACTGGGGCATGCATTTGAGGTGAGAGTGAGGAAGTTTAAAGGAGATGTGAGGGGCACGTTTGTTAGGCAGAGAGTGATAGCAATCTAGATTGCGCTGCTGGGAGGTGGTGGTGGAGGCAGATATGATAGGAGCGTTTTTGAGACTTTTAGATAAACACATGAATATACAAGGAATGGAAGGATATGGACCAAGGGCAGACAGAAGGGATTAGTTTAATTTGACCTCATGTTCAACATAACATTGTGAGCCAAAGGGCCTGTTTCTGTGCTGTACAGTTCTGTGCTCTATGTTTTATCTTTCACAACTCCAGGCCATACCAAATACTTTATCGGCAGTCTTTGAACTACATTGTTGTGATGAAAAGTAAATAAGGTAGAAAATATATACACTGCAAAGTCTCAGAAACATAATACGATTTGTGACTTATGTTGAATAATGATGATTGACACTTGACAAGGATGCCACAAAGACTCCCCAACTCTTCTACAAATAATTTAATGGGTTTTTTTGTTTGTTTCACCTGACAGAGCAGAGAAGGCCTCTGTTAGTGCCTCACGCAAAAGGTGATGTCTCCAGTAATGGAGCCCTTCCTGAGTGAAATGCCAAGCTTGATTATTTGTTCAAGTCTTGAGAGTGGGATTTGAACCTATGGCTTTGTTAATGATAAATGTGCATGCCACCATTGAGCATGGCCAACACCTTTGGACTATAAGTATGTTAGCCAGAATAATTTGTATCACCTACTTTAAACAGTGTTTCATGATGTAGTGGCAGCTAATTGTTATGGCAACACCAACCTTCTTGTATTTTGCTGAATGTGAAGATTGTAATCAGACTTACAAAATAATGAGTTGAGCATGGTAAAAGAGCTAGACACTCTGTTATGTGCTGTGTCATGAATTTGATGTGTTTCATGGCATGGTGTAGTTAAGAAGATATTGCTGTTCCGTTAACAAGTATTATTGCAAAAGTTTAATCTTAAAATAAATGACATCAAACTGAGTTACTAGAGTGGTGCAAAAAATGAATAAAAAGGAAGAATTTTATTTATTCATCACTTCTGATGTCATGATGTAATCTCCTTGAAATAGCTCATAATTGTTGTAGATAATACTTGACAAGAGACAAGACTGTGAAGAAATATTTAATATTAATGCCTCTTGAACAATTTCACAATCTGTCCAATTATTTAATGCATTTTTTTTTTACGAATAGCCCATTTACGTGACAAACACTGCGTGTATGTACAGAGGGGCTTTGGATGCACTGTCAATCGGGTGCTAATACAAAGGCATCCACTGAGAGTTTCCTTAAGAATGATTTTTTAAACTAAACTATAAAATATAAATTGTAAATGCACAGGTTGTGGCTACCAGGCTCGATTTGGCCCAATGGGGTAATTGCTATGCTATTGGTGTTGCTGGTTTTCACTATGTTACTGCATTATACATTGGCAACAGGGGTCAAAGTAATAATAATTTCTCAAAAGGATCTTGAGATTTACTTGAAAGCTACTTCTCGGTGTTCAGGAGTTCCTTTGTCATCCTAACTCATGTATTAGGTGGTACAGGCAGCATCCGAGGAGCAGCAAAATCGACATTTCGGGCAAAAGCCCTTCATCAGGAATCCTGATGAAGGGCTTATGCCCGAAACGTCAATTTTGCTGCTCCTCGGATGCTGCCTAAACTGCTGTGCTCTTGCAGCACCACTCCTCCAGAATCTGGTTTCCAGCATCTGCAGTCATTGTTTTTACCTATTAGGTGGTACAGACACTACCTTATGTCATTGTGTTGATATACAGAGTATTTGAATTAGCATGGAAACAAAATTAGAAGAATTCATCATTATTTTCGATTATCAGCACACTGTTAAACACAGTAATTTCCTTGAAGCACAATATTTAAATTAGTGGGTGGCACGGTGGCACAATGGTTAGCACTGCTGCCTCACAGTGCCAGAGACCTGTGTTCAATTCCCACCTCAGGCGACTGACTGTGTGGAGTTTGCACATTCTCCCTGTGTCTGTGTGGGTTTCCTCCAGGTGCTCCGCCTTCCTCCCACAGTCCAAAAAATGTGCAGGTGAGGTGAATCGGCCATGCTAAATTGCCCGTAGTGTTAGGTGTAGGGGAATGGGTCTGGGTGGGTGCACTTCGGCGGGTCGGTGTGGACTTATTGGGCCGAAGGGCCTGTTTCCACACTGTAGGTAATCTAATCTAATCTAATCTAAAAAAAAAGACATAAGTTAATGACTGTTTTGAAAAGTAATTCGACACACTTCTACACAAAAAAAACTATCACCCTAAACATATCTTCTACAAACTGGTGAAGTCAATGTTGATTAATTCCATAATTTAAGTTTTCCTGGCTCTGGGTTAGCTGAGTATTTCTTTGTTGACAGGGTTTAAATATATCTCTCTTTTTTCGAGCCTGCTCCCCACTCCACTATGGCCCCACTCCCCACCCGCTTTTACACTTGCAGTTTCCTTCTTCTAACCTCTTCCACTGACAGCCTCTCTTATTCCTCCCTCCACTCACAAGCCTAAGCCTGCACAACCTTCTCTTCCATGCTGGAAAAGCACAGCAGGTCAGGCAGCATCCAAGGAACAGAGGATTCGACGTTTCGGGCATAAGCCCTTCTTCAGGAACCTTGTAGAGGGAGGAAGAGAGCTTCTTCAAGGAAGGCATCCTTGCAAGAGGATTCGCAGTAGGTTAAAATCTTCGAGGAGAAAGTGAGGTCTGCAGATGCTTGAGATCAGAGCTGAAAATGTGTTGCTGGAAAAGCGCAGCAGGTCAGGCAGCATCCAAGAAACAGGAGATTCGACGTTTCGGGCATAAGCCCTTCTTCAGGAATCCTGAAGAAGGGCTTATGCCCGAAACGTTGAATCTCCTGTTCCTTGGATGCTGCCTGACCTGCTGCGCTTTTCCAGCAACACATTTTCAGCTCTGATCGCCAGCATCTGCAGACCTCATTTTCTCCTTCTCTTCCATTCTCCCTTGCAGTTCCTATCTTCTGTCCTCCCTTGAACACATTTTTGCAAGCCCCTTCAGCCAATGGCAAAACCCATAAGACCCAGACACAGCCAACAATAAGCCTGGCAGCATACTCTCCCAGCCACTTGCTTTCCCAGCACATTTTCCAGACATAGCCTGCTTCTCACCTGCGTTTGTTGGTGATTGGTTTATTCCCTGTCCCCAGAGGTCAGTCACACACAGCTCCTGAATGGCCCATGCTCACCTCTACCATGCTTGACTCCTAATGCTCATAGACACTGCCCCTTCAAGCTCTGTTTTGACATAGAGTCATACAGCACAGAAACAGACCCTTTGGTCCACCTCATCCGTGCTGACCAAGTATCCTAAACTGAACTAGTCCCATTTGCCTGCATTCGGCCCATATCTCTCTAAACATTTCCTATTCACATACCCATTCAGCTGCCTTTTAAATGTTGTAATTGTATCAGCCTCCACCACTTCCCCTGGCAGCTCATTCTACACATGCAATACCCTCAGTGTGAAAAAGTTGCCCCCCAGGTCTCTTTTAAATCTTTTCCTTCTCACATTAAACCCATGCCCTCCACTTTTGGACTTCCCTATTCTTGGAAAATGTCTTTGGCTATTTACCTTATCTATATCCCTCATGATTTTATAAAACTTTACAAGGTCACCCCTTGGCCTCCAATGTTCCAAGGAAAATAATCCCAGCATCTCCTTCTAACTCAAACCCTCTAATCTCAATAACATCCTTGTAAATCTTGTCTGTACCCTTTTCAACATTATAACAGGGCGACCAGAATTGAACGCAGTTTTCTAAAGTGGCCTCATCAAAGTCTTGTACAGCCACAACACCATGTCCCAACTCCGATATACAATGCTCTGACCAATGAAGGCAAGCATGCCAAATGCCTCCTTCACCACCCTGTCTACCTGTGATGGTACTTTCGGGTAACTCTATAACTGAACCCCTAGATCCTTCAGTTGGTCCGCATTCCCCAGGGCCCTACCATTAACTGTGTAAGCCCTGCCCTGGTTTGCCTTACCAAAATGTAATACTTACATTTATCTAAATTAAAGACCAACTGCCATCTCCAACCTCTATTCTCTCCTCCCTTTATGACTGCAATATAAGTTCGATATGAAAACACACAGATCTGCATGTTGATTGTGGTGTTTTCCATGTTATTGTAGAATGAACAGTTAACTCATGGAAGGGGATAGTGTCAAAACATGAGTACCCCACCTTGCATCCAGTGCCATTCTTTTGAGGTCCAACGTAAGGAACAGCATCACTTATGTTGAAATATAGACTTTAGTGCACCTTGGTGCTCTGGGACAAATGTAGAGGAATGTTGTGTCAACTTTTCTTATCTCCATTGCAACATCTTAGGAGCTGGGGAACCTCCGTCTGTCCTTTCCCTGGCAGTCATTACCCTGCTCCTAGACCACTGATAGGATCATGGCGTGCTCATACCTAAACTGAAAGAAACCATTGAAATTGACCTGGTTAGCACTGTTCCTGCAGAACACTGAAGTGATGGAAATCTCCCAGTTCAGCCAATATTTCTCCCAGCTGATTAAATGTCCCCAGGGAGTGAGATGAACACAGAAATTAAGAAGCGCAAAGAGAGAATAAGAATGAATGAAATTCAATTCCCAAGTGGTTCTGCTATCTATGCATAAGTGTTTGAGATTAATGCTGGCACAACAGCCTGCCCAGATGAACAGCCACTGAAATAACTACTCCCAACTTAAAATTCTGCACTGGGAGTAAAGCAACCTATGCAATAATTGGATAGTTCACATGTCTTCGTTCATGTGTAACAGGACCTCAAGCAGAAGGTAATGACAATGAGGAAGAACAGCTGGAATAAACACGTGGACTGTCTCTGGAAAGAAAGAGTGTCTTTGGTGGAGAACAGCTCATGGGAAGGAGAAAGAAAAAGGAAATCTTTGGCTCAATACCCACATGGCCTTTCTGACTACCTTCTGTAAGTATATCCTTTTCTAATCCTGAATTTCCTTCATGTTTGTAATGACCCTGATGCCAGTGGATAAAGATTCCCTGTTTCACAGTTTTTGGATTGTATGTGGGTACAAACCTCATGTCAAACGTAGGTGTTAAAAATCTGGCTGCATGAACTTGGAAGTCATTTTTCCTTGACTTTGGTTGTAACTGCAGTTGAATTCCACAATCAGGAAAATCATTAGGAGAAGGGAAAGTGGTAAAGCTGAGGATTAAATCCTTTGAATTGGAACAGCCAGTCACTTGCAGTGATGTAATGCTTTCTTCTGTTTCTGATATAATGGTATCAGTAGTGCTACTGCTGAGCCACTTACGGTGGTAAATATTGAAGCTCCCCCATCCAGAGTAGATTCCGCATCCTTTCCACCCTCAGTGCTTCCTCCAAGTGTTGTTCAACATGATGGACCACTGATACATCAGCCAAGTGCGGAAGATATGTGGTACTTAGGCGTCCTTCCCCAGGTTTGACTTCGTGGAGTCTGTAGCCAAAGTTGAAGACTCCCAGGGCAACTCCCCACTGACTGTACATCACTGTGCCAGCAGCTCTGTGGGTCTGTCCTGCCAGTGGGACCAGATGTACTCAGGAATGATGATGGTGGTGTCTCAGACATTGTCTGTAAGATATGATTTCATGAGCATGATTATGTTGCTTGACTAGTCTGGGAGACAACTCTCCCAGTTTTGGGAAGAGGCCCCAGCTATTGATGAGGACAACATTGCAGAATCAACAGAGCTGTGCTTGTCAATGTTAGCTTCGGTGCCTTAGTCAATGTCAGGTCGTCTGTCCACTTTCATTCCTCCTTGAGACTTTTTTTAGTGGTCGATACAACTGAGTGGCTTACTAGGTCATTTCAGAGAGCAGTTAAGAGTTAACTGTGGTGTGGGTCTGGAGTCACATGTATGCCAGACCAGTTAAGGATGGTAGATTTCCTCTGAGAGGATATTAGCGAATGGAAGGATTTTTAAGAAAAGCAAGAATGGTTTCATGGCCATCACTGGCCTTTTAATTCCGGACATTTATTGAATTCAAATACAGTCATCTGCTGGGATTGTTTCAAACAAGGCTCCCCAGAATATTGTCTGGTTCTCTCAACTGCACCCAGTCCCATATACAAGTGAGTACAGAAATAGGACGCAGTGATGTAATGGTGCTGTCAATGGACTGCGTAATCCAGAGATTATAGCAATTGAGTTTCCGCATAGCTAAAACTCTATTTAGCTCCATAAAGTCTGATTGCAGGACCACATCCCCCTTCCTACGTAAGCAATTAATTCCATTGTGCACCTTAGCCTCTGCATGTTCATCTTCCCATATAAAAATGTCTTGCAGCCACTCTGCTGGACCCTAGCGTCAGGGAGGCAACTCACCACCGTGGAGTTATATCTGTGACCACAAAAATGCCTGTGCATAATGAATGCCCTCACCCTATTAAAATCATGATTGGTGCTAGTGCCCACCTCAGCCTAACTCTACTAATGGGTCATAAGACTCATCATGATCCAAGACACAGGTAAGCATGTTGTCATGGAACTGCTGAATTATTGTGACAAATTTCACTAGGCAATACAATTTCTCCACTACCTACCAGAGACACTCAGTGCTGACTATGTGAAGGCTGCACTCACATGAACAAACATCATGTGGATGCCATATTCAGTTCTTGGCATTTCTCTGGGAGCTGGATAGCTGTAAGCACTTTATCAGTGGTTTCCCAACCTTTTCTAAAACATGCTGATTTTTCAGCAGCAAATTCTCACTGAGATGTTGAACAAAGTGATTCAGAAGGATTATGGTAAAGATTTTTTCAGTGATGGAGAGGGGATATGTTCTTCTATGCTTGTTGAATGATGGCAAATTCATTTTTCTTTGTACTGGTAGACAATGGAGATTTCTTCCCAATAGTGGCTCTGTGTCATAATCATACAGCCACGACTCAACGAAACATCACCATAAGGAGAATGTCAGAAATATTTACTGTACTCACATCAAGTGGCTCCTGGTGAAGTCTCATATTGCCGTACTTGCCATTTGTTGTAATACTGTCATGCTCTGTGGGATGGAAAGTATCATAAGCAATGCTATTCATGATGGTTTGAAACATCTACTGAAACACTATTTTGAATTAGACTAATCTTGAAAATAGCAGCTCCAATTCATGCAACTTGTATTATCCCACCACCTCAAAGCTGATTACATATGTATGGAATCGTAGTATCTGAGTGGCTCAATATTCAACGTCACATGATTGCTGTCCCAGGAGATATCCTTGACTTTGTTTTCCCTTAAAGATGATGGAGAAGCTTGAGCTGCAACAACCCAACACAATGTAGCCACATGCTGTATTATTGCAGAACAAGGGGCATGATTAGGGACCTCTCAAGAGGCACATCAACCTGCCCAGTCAGCACAGTTGTGGGATGTATCTCAGTAACAGGAGTGGTATGCTGGCCTTTGGATTTCCTTCTGATGAATTAAGACCTCTGTGCCTCATTGATACCATGGTTGGTGAGAAGGTCAATTTCTCTAGTATAGACATGATACAGCTGTCCTTTACCTTTACAAACATCCCCAAGGTATTGGAGCCCTAGGTCATCTGGGACGATAATTTTTTTTTACTGTGGAAGTTGCATTCCCAAGAGTTTACTGAAGAGGGTCCCGCTTACATCTAAAAATGACAAAGACCCTTGTGTACTTCAGTACAACCTCATAGGCTCTCTCAGCAAAGGGCTCCATCTTGGTTAGAGTGGTGCTGGAAAAGCACAGCAGGCCAGGCAGCATCCAAGGAGCAGGAAAATTGACGTTTCAGGCAAAAGCCCTTCATCAGATCTGATGAAGGGCTTTTTCCCGAAACATCGATTTTCCTGCTCCTCAGATGCTGCCTGACCTGCTGTGCTTTTCCAGCACCACTCTAATCCAGACTCAGGTTTCCAGCAACTGCAGTCCTCATTTTTGCCAAAGGGCTCCATCTTCGCTACCCTTTGGAAGGTGGCAGAGCCATGACTTACCTTAGTACATTATGCAGCAGAGGTAGCAGAACTGGCCAGTTTATAGCCAATAGAGAGTGTAGCTGCAGGTATCCTGTTGGCTATGCAAATAGGCCAGTTCTGCTTCCCCTGCAATGTGTTAAAATAAGCCAGACACTGCCCCTGCACTCAAAGTGCCTCTCCAGAAAATCCTAAACCCTGGCCGCTAGGTGTCTGTACATGTAACTCCAATTACATTGGGAACACAATCGTAATAAGTAAATGAAGGAGATCTGCACCCTGTGTGATTTCTCTCTGTGCACTGGAGTACAGAATGTACTCTCAATACAAATGTGCCCCAGTAGAACCTCAGCCTCATAGTTTCAGAGAGTGAGGGTCTAAAATGGAGACTGCAAACAAAGCTGAAGCTAGAAAACAGGCTGTCAGAGAAAGATAAAGGCCGTTTGTTCACAATTCAACCAAAATACAGTTCTTTGATGGCTGCCAACAAGTTCAGAATGTTAAATAAAAAGCACCTTCGTGTCAGAGCTTCTGTCGTGGTCCAATAGGCATGCTTTTAATTCAAGCAAAACCAGTTGTAAGATCAATGTCAGAAGGTGGCTCTTTCTCAGAGAGAAGTGGTGCTGTGGAACAGGCTGCCAACTTGTGCAGCAAATGCTGATTTGCTGACTTTTTTCAAGCAAGAGCTGGACCTGTTTCTAGCTGGGGTGCAGATCTGCCAATATGGATTGTAGGTCCAACATAATCTCCTGAACTCGTTTGATTGACAAACGGAGTTAGACAGGCCTTTCATTTTATTTTTCTCTAAATTAGGAAGGAGATCACATGGTTTTAGATGGCATGCAGATTGCGATGTACAAGACATTACAATTGTGTGGGCAGATCAGTCTTTTCCTGTTTATATGTTCACATGGCAATGTGGTATAATATGTGAGCTGATAAAGGTGAGCCATTATCCATTTTCTGAGAAGCTGAAAAGACTGATAGCATATTGTTTGCTAGATAGCTTCAAAAATGTGATTTTTCATCAATTAAAGTTAACGAACAAGTGTTCCAGGGCCAGTTCTAGGTCTTTACCTCAGGCCAGTAATTCCAACTCTCAGAGTACAACAATGGCAACTTGTAATTTTACACCTTTTAATGTAATAAAAAGTTGCAAACTATCTCACAGGAGCATCATAAAGCAAAAATGGATGCCAAGTCATGCGTTAGGGCCAAAGGTTTCGACAAAGAGGTAGGTTTTAAAGAGCATCTTAAAGGATTTTGCAGTTTGAATATACAAACAGGAAAAGACCACTTGGTTTCATTTAGTCTTTCCACAGAATTGTACTTGAGTAGATGAGCTAAGGGAAGGGCCAAGCTGGATGATAGGTAGAGGTGGAAACAAGTAGGTTTAGTAATGTTGTGTATATGTAGTCAGAAGCTCATCTTCAGGTCAAATATAAACTCAAGATTGTGATCAGTGTGGTTTTAGCTGAGGTAAGTGAATAGAGTCAGCAGGTGATTGGACCAAAAACAATTTCTTAATATTTCCAGAATTTAATTGAAGTAAACTTTTGCTCACTTAGTACTGGATGTCAGATAACCAATCTGCAACCTTTGCAATAAAAGTGGGATTTAGAGAGGTTGTGGTGAGTTTGAACTAGGTTTTATAGTGCACATTTTCTTTTTATATTCATTCATGGAAAGCTGGACACACTGGCTCAGCCAGCATTTATTGCCAATTTCTACTTACCATGGAAACGCTGCTAGTGAACTGCCTTCCCATACTGTTGCAGTTCTAGTAGTATTCAGAAGGGAATTCTGGTATTTTCACCCAGTGACAGTGAAGGAATGGTAATTTACTCCAAGTCAGAGTGGCATGGTTTGAAGGGATACATATGGTATTTACATCCACCTCTTACCTCTGTCCTCTCTAGGTCACAAAGCTCAAGGGTTTGGAAGATACTATCAAACAGGCCTTGGTGAACTACTACTGTGTATTTTATAGATCGTACACACTGTTGCCACTGTGCATTGAGATGGGGCGAGTGAATGTTGAAAGTGTGAGGACATTGTGCCAATCAAGCTGGATGTTTTGTCTGTGATGGTGTTAAGCTTCTTGAAAGTTGTTGGAGCAGCACTCATTCAGGCAAGTGAATAGCATTCAAAAC
The DNA here is from genome assembly GCF_020745735.1 of Hemiscyllium ocellatum. Lineage (NCBI taxonomy): Eukaryota > Metazoa > Chordata > Chondrichthyes > Orectolobiformes > Hemiscylliidae > Hemiscyllium > Hemiscyllium ocellatum. The sequence continues at coordinate 84,385,435 of NC_083405.1, read as the reverse complement.
ACTCCTGACTTAGGTCTTGTAGATGGTGGACCAGAGAATAGAAACAGGACCGACTATTAGATTTTATCTTTTTGGAGATGGTTATTGCCTAGTCTTTGTGTGGCATGAATGTCACTTGCCATTTAAGAGCCCAAGTCTGTCCAGTTGTCTTCCTGCATATGGACATTGGCTGTTTCCATACCTGAGGGTGGGGGCAATAAGGCAGTGGCTGAGGGGAAGGTATTGGGTCAGTTGGAGGGGCTGCTAAATGGGGGGACAGACAACATCTGGGGGGAGTGTAGGAAATATTTGGGGCAAACTGAGGAGCAGGGGGTAACACATAAAACCCATCCCTCAGTGTTTGATAGGTGGGGGGGGGGGGGTAGAGAAAGAGGGTGCAACAGGGAACGGCTGGAGATGGGATCTTGCTGTGCCCCACCGCTGCCGGTCAAAAGATCAGAGAGTGTCTGCACATGCTCACTGGGTGGGGCCATGGGGGGTTATAAGGGAGGAGTGATCTCTAGTGGGACAGGAGTTCAACGAGGGGCCTTTCAGGGGTAAATCTTAAAGAGAGCCCAGGGGCAGGACACGGGGCATTTAATAGGGGAGGGGGTGGATAGACACAATGGGCTGAATGTACGCCTGGGATTTTGGGCTGGGATCTTGCTGTGCAACAAAGGAAGGCAATCCACATGGACTCAAGTCCCCCTCCCTTCCCCAGCCTGGGGTGAGGGCAAAAGGTTCGGGGAAGAAAGGGGCACTGCACAGGGTTAAGGGGCAATCACACTGGAATTGAGCCATAGGGAGAGGTTGAACAGGCTGGGGCTGTTTTCCCTGGAGCATCGGAGAATGAGAGCTGACCTTATCGAGGTTTATAAAATCATAAGAGGCATGGATAGGATAAATAGGCACATGCTTTTCTCTGAGTTGTGGAGTCCAGAACTAGACAGCATAGGCTAAAGGGTGAGAGGGGAAATATATAAAAGACACCTAAGGGGCAACTTTTTCACGCAGAAGGTGGTACATGAATGGAATGAGCTGCCAAAGGAAGTGGTGGAGGCTGGTTCAATTGCAACATTTAAAAGGCATCTGGATGGGTATATGAATAGGAAGCCTTAGGAGGGATATGGCCCGGGTGCTGGAACGTGGGACTAGATTAGGTTGGGATATCTAGTTGGCATGGATGAGTTGGACTGAAGTGTTCTGTTTCCATGCTGTATATCTCTTTGACTCTATGATTCTAAATCGTGAACAATGTGCATTCATCAATGAATATCCCCACGTCTGACCTTAAAATGGAGGGAAAGTCATCAATGAGTACAGTTGAGCCTAGGACACCATCTTGAGGAGCTCCTACAGAAATGTCTTGGAGCTGAGAGACTGACCTCCAACAACTTTGGGCGGCACGGTGGCACAGTGGTTAGCACTGCTGCCTCACAGCGCCTGAGACCCGGGTTCAATTCCCGACTCAGGCGACTGACTGTGTGGAGTTTGCACGTTCTCCCCGTGTCTGTGTGGGTTTCCTCCGGGTGCTCCGGTTTCCTCCCACAGTCCAAAGATGTGCGGGTCAGGTGAATTGGCCATGCTAAATTGCCCGTAGTGTTAGGTAAGGGGTATATGTAGGGGTATGGGTGGGTTGCGCTTCGGCGGGTCGGTGTGGACTTGTTGGGCCGAAGGGCCTGTTTCCACACTGTAAGTAATCTAAACTATAATACCTAACAACAGCTATAACCGTCTTCCCATGTACCAGGTATGACTCCAACCAGTGGAAAGTTTACCCTATGATTCCAGTTTTGTGAGGGCTCATTAATGCAATACATGTCAAATTCAGCCCCGTTATCAATGATAAAGCCCACCCCTCAGCCATGCTTCTAGCTCTGGAATTCAGTTTTCTTAGCTATCTTTGGACCAAGGTTGAAATGAGGTCAAGAGCTGAATGACACTGGCGGAAACCAAATTGAGTGCCAAAGAACAAAGAACAAAAAATGGTGCAGCATAGGTACAATCCCTTTGGTTGTCCAGTCTGTGTTGACACATGATGCCTTTCTAAACTAATAACTTTTTGCCTCTATATGGTCTGTATCCCTCTATTCCCTTCCTATTCATGTATCAATCAAGGTGCCTCTTAAATGTCGCTATTATATCCCACTCTACCACCTCCTCTGGCAGCACATTCTAAGCAATTAACACCATCTGTGTAAAAATCTTACCTCTCACACCTCCTTTAAACTTACCCTCTCACATTTCCTTTAATCGTACCCTCTTTTACCTTAAACCTATGTCCCCTCGTAATTGACTTTTCTACTTTGAGAAAAAGACTCAGACTATCTGTCCTATCCATGCCTCTTATAATTTTGTAAACATCTATCAGGTCATCATTCATCCTTCGACATTCAAGTGATAATAAACCAGGTTTGTCTAATCTTCCCTCATAACGAATTGCCTCCAATCCGAGAACAGTCCGGTAAATCATTTTGGCATCCTTTCCTGAGCCTCCTCTCCTTCCAGTAGTATGGCAACCAAAACAATATTCCAAATGTGGCCTAACTAAAGTTCTGTACAACTGCAGCATGACTTGCAAATTTTTATACTCTATACCCAGACCTAGAAAGGCAAGCATGCCATATTTCTACTTTACCACCTTAACCACGTGTTGTCAATTTCAATGAACTGTGGACTTTAATAACTAGCTTCCTCCGTATGTGATGATATGAAGGGTTCTGCCATTTACTGTATACTTCCCTCCTGCTTTAGACCTTCCAAAATGCATCTGTTCGCATTTGTCCAGATTGCACCCCATCTGCCATTTCTCTGTCCAAGTCTCCAGTCTAGCTATGTCCTGCTATATCCTCTAGCAATCCTCCTCACTAACTGCAGCTTCCCCAATCTTTGTGTCATCCACGAACTGACTAATCAGGCAACCTGCATTCTCCTCCATAACATTTCTATATATTACAGACAACAGGGGTCCCAGCACTGATCCCTGTGGAACACCCCACTGGTCATAGATCTCTGATCAGAAAAACATGTTTCCACTGCTGCTCTCTGTCTTCGATGACTAAGTCAGGCTCTGTACTCACCTTATCAGCTCACTGCAAATCCCACATGACTTCACCTTTTTGATCAGTCTGCCATGAGGGGCCTTATCAAATACTTGCTAAAGTCCATATAGACACATCTATCACCCTACCCTCATCAATCGTATTTGACACTTCCTCAAAAAGTCCAATAAATTTTGTAAGCATGACCTTCCCCACACAAACTTGTGTTTACTGTGGAACTAAATGTGGAAGGAATGTCATAACCAAAGTAAGTGATTAAGGGATAGTTTATTCGAGAGATGGATACAGAAGGAGGTGTGATTGACAAGATGGTGACTGAATAAGGAAGTGATCTGAGATGGCCTTACATGATAGGAGCAAGACCATGTGAGTTTTGAAAGTCATTGGATGCTGTAAATATGAATTGGGAAGCTTACATAGAGAGAAAGATTGAGGGAGTAGTTTTTTTTTTCTTTTGTCCTGTCCAATATTTCATTTATAAATAATCTAGATCAATGGCTTGAACTGTTTAAAGTTAAATATTATAATAATTTCTATTATCTGGTAAGAAATATTGTAGGTCTCCTACATATTCTCAAGTATACTCCAAATAGCCTTGATTAATTATTGGATGTAGATTACATTACCATAATTATAAAAAGAAAATAAAGGGACAGATTTCAGTTTGTGGAAATTTTTGTATTTACAGAGATTGTCAGCAAACTTCTTCTCAATGAAAACATACTTTTAAAAAAATGTAACAGCATGAAACATCAATTCAGTCACTATGCTGCTATGATTGTTCTTATGCTTTTCTTCATCTAAATTCAAAGCTGTCTCCTACATCATGGTTAAAGTTACTTAGAAATGTCACAAACATGAAACAAGTGCATTATCCTCTCCGTATAAAAATATATAGCTTGACATGCCTAGGCAAACAAGCAAAATTATAGTTCAAGTAAAAGTATAAACTTTTGTTATGGTGTTATATTGAAAAGAATCTGGCAACACTGATCAACTGCATACTGTTTCTTTCTAAACCTTGTCATGTTAGTAAAATAAATGCCCTTTAATAATTCTCAAATACAGTGATCTAACGATTGTTTCTTGCTGGTAGATTGAGTTCAAGGAATAGTTCCTGCATGATAACAAAGAGGCTAAAACAATCTCAGTCTCCAGAATAGCCCAAATTTGCGTGTGGGACCCAAAACAAATTGGTTTCTCTCACTTCTCCTGTGGCCTAATATAGGATTGCCAACTTGGCTTGGTCATTTTTTCTGGTGGTATCACAATGTGCTCTTGCAGCCTTTATCCTCAACTTCAGTACTTTTATAACTAATCAACAAAATAATTGAAAGAAATCAGAACTTTCTTTTCAAGGTCCTTTGAATTCTCTATTAGTTGATTCCCAGCAGGGTTCAGAAAATTTATTTTCAGATCCTTGAAATTCTAGGGAAATTGTGGACAATTGAAACACCTAACATAATACCTGCTTCAGTGCAGCATCCAGATATATTTTTCTTTTTATCAATATGTCAAGTGGTTCATTTCTTTTGTGTAAATCCAGCCAACATGTTGGCTATTTAAGCATCCATTAAATTCCTGAAAATCAGATACAATGCTCTTTCATTTCTAATACTTTAAAAATAATATATTTTTAAATAGAAGTAGAATTGAACAATACGTTCAAAAGAACAGAATTAATGAAACAGAAATATCATAACAGAATGAGTTGGTGTGATCAGATATCTAAATTTCGATTATTCTCTTCTGTTTACATATCTATGAAAATCTGGCTGCTGAGTTTGATATCAAGGTTCATAAGTGGACTGAGGAAAAGGCTTATCATGGTCAGCACCACAGATAATTAAAATTGACCTTTTTGATTCAGTGTTGTTGACAGCTGACACTTTCGACTTGCATATTTGATTCTTGTATTCAATTTAGTTTCACTAATTGATTTTAAATTGGGCAGAGTTAGAGTTGTGGAGCTTGTCAGAAGGAATGTATCTGCTAGTTTACTTTTTAATGGTAACACTATGATGATCAATGCTCATGGTGTTAAATTATAAAAAAGAAATCATCCAGAAATGTACTGGTGGGAGGTGATACAGTGTAATGGTAATGTCACTTGCCTTGTGATTCAGATCCCCAGATCGTGGCGCGTGGGGATTGAATCCCATCATGACAGATAAAGAACTTTGAGTCCAAAAAAAAAGGAATATGTTGGGAATAGCTCTTTTAGTGCAGTGAAAGTGTGCCTAGCTCGGAGCCTTGATGCCTGGGTTTAAAATTGTGTAGTAATGATCCTATTTAGCTTGATTAGAAATATATTGGGATATATTTCTAGCAATATATTGGGAGGGGTAGAATAAGCTAGGGGACCCAGATTCAGGTCCCATCTACTCCAGAGTTATGTAATCATATCACTGAACAGATTGGTTAGAAAATATATTGGGAGAAGAACAACAAAAAGTCAAAGTTATCGATTTTGATTTGAAATCCTTTGAAGACTAAAATACATGTGCAAAAAGTGGACATGAATAGTAATGACTTATTTATTTATTTATTCTCTAGAAATAAATACAATTTAGCGAGAGGCAACTATGTAGGGTCATATTGCTATCACTGTGGGAAAATTTTGTATTTAAGCATACCTGATGCAACTTGGCTGGAAGTACATATTGACAACAGCCAAAAAAGAAAACAAAAAGGTTGCCTCTATGATAAAAACCTTGCTGAATTTAAAAAAAACCAATGAGTGTACCGCATATACTGCAGATTTGATAATCAACCTCTGCATGTATAATTAAACAAAATCTTATTAGCATTTCATTAGATATGAACAATCAGATAACAAAGGATGACGAGATTCTCCAAAATATAAACAATGTGCAGAATCCTGCCCTTATAGATACATTCAGGGTGAGAAGCTGACCCATGTCAACTGAAAGGCTCTGATGCTGCATGGCTTATTTAACCACTTTATGATTGAATTACAATGCTGATGATGAAGTAATTTGCAGCCTGGAGGAAATGTTGCCCTTGTGAACTTTCCCCTAGTCTACCCTCCCATCAGTTCTGTAATGGGGACCCAGAATGGCAGAATACAATTAGTAAACATCCCTGTTCCATTGTATACTGGTCTCCACTTATAAAAACAATTTGGAAATTTTACAATTTTGAATACCTGTATTATCAGTGTATCTTTCCAAGACGAATGAATCAAACACGAACGTTACCAGTTAAAAATCAGATGAAACAAAATATCGCAGTGTGTGGAGACCCCTTCGTAACTGAAGAAACGTCAGCTTATCAGGCAAGTGTGACTTGATGTAGCTTCTGTGTAAAACTGAATAAACTTAAGTTTGGAATTGTTTGATTTGTTTTGAAATATTAGTTGAAATGCCCGAAGGTGGTGGACTGGCCAACTTGAAAGAAAGAGTGAGCATGAGCAAGAAGAAAAAGTGCAGAGCGTGATTTCTTACCATTTGTGTTTATGCAGCTACGGGGAGCATCAGCATCATTAGGCAAACCATTTAATTCTGTCCTATTTTAAGGATGTTGTTACTGTGTCGTTCCCAGGCTGGCTTCGGGCTACTTTCTGATAGCTGTGATTTTTATTCAAGCACGAATATCGATAGCCGTGATGTCATCCAGTTAATGAGGTTGGGCCATTCCCTAATCTAAAACAAATAAATGGGAGATGATTTACAACCGAGTGCTTGACTCTGGGAGGTTTTCTGTACAGTTTATTATTAACACATTTTTAAATAAAATATAAACACACAATATCCAGTTTAAATACATCGTTTCCCATTTAATTAGGCAGTAATCCATATCGTTTTCAAAGGAACAATGTTCCTCCACAGTGCCAAACAGTTCAACAAAAAAAATTGAGAAATATCTGGGTGGCAACCAACTCTTAAAGCCTGCATCTTCTGGGGCGAGCTGTAGAGTGATTGACATGCTAACGGACCATAGAATGGGCAAAGGGCTACGGAAGCGAGCCAACCGGGAGAGAGGGGTGGGTTTTGGACCATCGGAGTGCCTCTGACTTGTGGAGAAAATGACAGCCCAGCTCACTGAGGTTTTGAGAGGGTGACTGCTTACTGTTGGCTCAGTGCTGACAGTGGTTATCACTCAAAAGCAAACCTCCCCTTTCGCTCTTTCTTCCTCCTTCTTCGAAATACAGAAGAATTGATTCCAGCGCCGCTTATCTGGATGAATTACTTTGTCTTAGTGGCGTGCCAAGAATTCAAGAGAGAGAGAGGGGAAGGGGGAAACTCTCCAGGATATAACTTGTAGAAAAAAAACGCCGAGGGGCTGTGAATATACTTCCTGTGTTTGACAGGAGGATGGGGGGAAGCCTTCAAACTTAAGCCCACCGTTTCGTCTTTCCCTTGCAGCTATTCGTTTTAAAGGGGGAGGGGACCCGTATTTTGTTTTCCGGCCCCTTTTTTGAGAGATTTACCGAGGATTCGGAAGAGGCACCAGTTTGGACCATTCTGCCAAAGATGTGTGATATGATTTCAGAGCAGTCGACTGAGAAAATCGGCAGAATGAAAAAGTTGAGAAGAACTTTGTCTGAAAGTTTTAGTCGTTTGGGTGAGTTTATTGATTACTGAAGCTTTTGATCTTTTTAATCACTTTGTGAAATGCCACATTTAGTTTCGCTTTCTGAGAAGTGTTCATTATTAGGTTTTAAAATGTCCATTGACTGTTAGGATTTTTTCTGTCTCCCTTTTTAAAGAGGAACACTTTCACCATGGTAAAGCTAGCTGGCGCAGTTAGCACAGTCTTCGCTTCTGTGCAGTACTGTACTGGTTGTATAAGGCAAGCTGCTGATGTACTTCAACATAGAAGAAACCTCAAATGCTCAACTGTTTTCTGTGTATATTCTAATCTTGCAGTATCGTTAATAAAATGTTTTTTATTAGATAAAAACACTTGTGCAGAAGACCTTATTTTATTCTTGAAATAATCCGAATGGAAGTTTTCTAAAAGCTCTGCTTTGCCTATGTAGGTAATGGGGATAATGAGTTTAAGTACTTAGCTTGTTGGGAATTTACTTACAAGCTAGGCATTAATTTATGTTTCTTTTTTTTTGTTTTAAGCCTTGAAGAAAGATGACAATAACTTTGATGAGGTAAGATACATGGTTTAGATAAACATGTTCAGGTACCTTTTTCTTTTGCAGTGATTAGTGATGATTGGAAATAAGGTTTTCTTTTGGCAGGTTGTGTGAGATGTTATCCTTGTGACCAGAGTTCAAATCTAGATCAAACTCTTTTAGTAGTTTGAAGCCATATTAAGTGAATTCTTGGAGGATTTTATTTTGTTACTTAGCATCCTCACATCTTTTAGTTTTTGGGCATGTTTAATATCATAATTTGGTAAATTTGAATATATTTTATAAATCAGTGCTTTTCTTATCTTTATACGATAATCAGTGAATTGGAAAGTTTTACGTTCCTGGACTAGCCTGATTTGCAGATGACAATATTGGTGCTGTGCATTCTGAGACCTGTGATGAGTGAGGGTTTATAGAATGGATTGTGGGTGAAGCTAGGATCAGATGTCAACTGAATAATATAAACAAGACATTTTGAAAGCCTATCAGGAAACTGGGTACTTCAGTATGTCCTGTACATGTCCAGCTGTCCTTTTTTCTCGGAGCACAACAGGTTGAAATTGAATCGACGCTTCTGAAATAAAAGCTCTTGGAGCAGAAATATTGGGATTTCAACCATCTATGATACAATTATCACTACACTTCCTTTGGACAATAAAATTTTCAAAATGACCATGTCAAAATATATCTAGGCATTTATTTCATCCCTTGTTTTGAATAATAACTGCTTGTTTACTCGATGTGAATAAATATTTTAATAGGAAAGGATCAAGAATTTTCACTAAATCCCCAGGCAAGAGAAAAAAAAATCCTCTTTCTTGAATAGAATGTAAGTTATGGCAACATTTTTCTTGTAAATGAATACAATCTTATTGTGAATACCTGGAATTAGGAGCACTAATAATGAAGGCACTAATCTGTAGAAAATATTACATGGTTGGGTTTAATTGTGACGTTTTAAATTGCACAAACATGCTATGTTTGCATAATTTATTGAATGATATAGTGCCTAAACTGTAGGCATGAGGATAGCATTAATGAATTTGTGCCTTGTGAAGGTGGTTTATGGTACTCTCACTCCTTACATTTATTTCTGGAATTTATGTCCACTGAGACAGGATTCAAACATATTTATCCATTCTCTGGGAACTTTGTGACTTTCTCCTGCATAGGGGTTAAAGAAGGCACATAAATAGCATCTGTTTGGAGTGATGACAGCCCTAGAGTGATGAGGTTGTCAGTAGATGCCTGGTTTGCAGAGGCAAAACCTGATACTAGATCCAGGCAGGTCTGCAATACTCCAAGGTAATAATGATTGATCAGTAACCTTGGTCTGTTAATGGAATCTGGAAGGCTAACCATATTTCTTTGAGGCTGAATTCTTTGTTCTTTGCTCTAGATAACCCTAAATCTTTGTGATCTAAATAGGTGTCTTGATTACTGACATTCATACAATTGCCAGCTCTTTGGAGTTCTCAGTTTTAGTTTCATTATGGTATTGGGTGCATGATCAAATGCTATTTTGTTTCATTTGGTTTTGTTATCGTTAAAATATGTAGTTGGTGATTCAGGGCATCATTGGAATAAATAGTCCTAATGATCTGAAATAATGACCCCTTCATTTGTGACATAATTCAAATTTAGATGCAAAACCTGTCCAACCCTCAATTTATAATGTCCCTTTAACAAGAATTTTTATTGTAGCTCTATTAATAGATCTAATGTTCCAGATGTTTCACATTATAAATGATCAAACTCATTGAAATATCACACCTAATTTATCACATGTAAATTAAATTCAAATTTGAATCTGACTCCTATTATGAAGTTGCAAAACTTAATATGTAAGGTTACATTTTTGTCTAAGAAATGTTGCACTGAAAGATTTTTTGAGCGTTCTGCTGCAAATCCACAAAAAAAATCATTGAACAAAGTGTTGCTTTTTTTGCCAATCAAAATTTTGCATTGTTTGACAATGGAATGTTGCAGCAGATGTTTCTCTACAATTTCTTCAGCTGGTAATTGTGAAATGACTTCGCGTAAAATCTTTGTGTTTTGAGAAATGTCAGGATAGGCTCAGGGTTGATTTGCCTCAATATTTTATTGATATGTCTTTTTTTGTTGAAAAAGTTACTATCTTTGCAAACTTGTTAGACAGCAATCAATGCTGGAAACTGCCCCATCTGTCCACTCATTCAAATAATAAGCTTTGTTGAATCAGTATGAAGCAAGCAATGTGTTTAAACCTTGTGCAATATTTGGAGGTAATAATCAGCATTACATACAAATTAGCACTGATTTCCTTCTTGTATTTGATAGAGCTGGAAGCAGTGTGTCCTTTTTTTCAGTGAGCAAACGTGAGACCACAAAATAGTAATTGGTATTTCAGATCGGGTACATTCTTAGTTCACGTGACAGATGATCTGTGATGCATTCAAGGGAAAAAATACCTTCAAAACAAAGTGTTCTTGGTTTAGTATGTGAAAAATATGCAAATCGGGACAGTATGAAATATGTACTACTCCAAGGTCTTGCACTTGGTGACTATAGCAACTTCCAACTGAAAATGACTGTCAAAAGAAACAGAAATGGGATGGAAAATATCCAGCTTTTTACATAGCTTTGTTAGTATATTAACATGTTTTTATATGGCAAGCTATGAATGCAGCATGAAGAAATTCAGTTAGATGTATACTTGCCCACATTCTGTGTTGGAGTGCAGAATATTAGGCTGGAGAATTTAAATTATCATGTAACTTTTGAGCCTCAACAGTGAATGAATGTTAGTAAAATAAGTTTTGTTTTATTGTTTTAACATTTGGTAGCCATTATCATTTTTTAAATAATAGACCCATGTCAACAAGACCTTTTTTTTTAATGTTGTGAAGAACCTAAGCTGTGGTATCAAGTTGTCTGCATGTTGAGAGTTTCCTTTTGGAAAAGGTGACTGACCCATTTAAAACTTCAGGCATGCTTTGGAGTAGTGGACTGTAGAATTTTGTATTGATGGTTGGGCAAATATCTTTATACAAGTTTCACTGTATAGAAGGGTGGTTTGGATGGGATACTTGCACAATTTCTCAGTCAATTAAGTGTTATTAGTACGTGAAGGACATTGGACTTAAAATCTTGGTATGCCACGAAAAGCAGTTGGAATAATGAAGGAAGTTATTATTTTTGAAATGTGATTAGTCATGACAGCTACAATGGTGTTCCACCTATTTTTCAATTATCTCTACTTGGTTAATTGTTTTAGAATACTGAAATAATAATCAAAAATATTGAACGACAATAGTTTCCTCCTCTCCACAAATAGACTGACTGACTAAGGTGTGTCTTGAACAGTCTGGGTACACTCTCTCAACTCCCTGTAGAAACTCCAGCTCTGCAATTGGAGGTTCCCACAAGCCTGGAATGAGTAGCTCTGAAGCAGCATTGGAGAAATTGTGTGCAGTGCAATAAATGGGTAACACAGATTAAAAGGAATTCCTTGAGAGAGTTTGCTATTAGTCACTTTGATAGTACACTATGTAGGTATGTCTGAGGGGAGGAGGGAAAACACAAACACCCATGCTGCTGAAGGTTTTATCTTGCACTCATCAGGAGGAATGCAAGAATGCCATACTTCCAAGAGCAAAAACTTTTATTCTGGATGAAAGAAGGGTGCTGTTTGACTAGTTAAGCTTGGTTATAGGTGTTGCCATGGAGAACAGTTCCTTGGACTGGTTTTGTTCTTTTCTCACTTAGAATTAAATGAAAATTCTTGACCTGTTTCCCCTCCCTACAGAGGATGGGTCCCTGCATATAAATGTATGCAGCGTCCCAGCAAGCAATGTGAACCATATGGCTAATTCTGCACCCTTGCAAACTAAGGGATCAGACTGGAAGAAAAGGCATGCAATGCTGTGATTTAATGGTAGGGCAAAAGATCAGGAAAGTATGAAATCTAGTGAGGGGGAAGAATTGGAGCATTAGGAAAGCTAGGAAAATGTTCAATGGGGTGTGGATTTAAATACTATGGGGAAAATGTGTTGGGAAGTATTTAATCTGACTAAAGGCTGACAAGTTCGATGGCCTGCAATCTAGAGTATGAGAAGTGGCTGCAGGATAACGAGATACATTTGAATATAATTTTGCAAAATTCCCTAAACTCTGGAAAGATTGCAGTGAATTGGAAAACTGCAAACGTAACAACTCAATTCAAGACAGGAGTAAGATGAAAAGCAGGAAGCTGGACTCTAGTGAGCCTAATATCTGGCCAGAGGGAGCATTTATTGTTTCAAAGCAGTGGCTGGCAGAACGTTTAGATAATGCCTGTGCAATCAAGCACACTCAACATGTTTGTTTGTTTGTTTGTTTTTGTCAATTTGTTTGTTATTTGAGGAAGTAGATGACTGAGGGGTAATGAGTAAATGTTGGAGTCTTGTTGACCTAGTGAGGCCTAGAGAGACCTGTGCTGACTTTTTATTTTCAGGGATGACCTATTGAATCTAATGCCAGTCAAACATTGACAAGGCCATCAGTGCACCTTCCCTTGGAAAGCAGACCCCAAGGATGGAAGTCATGCCCAGTGGTTGTCATCCTTAAGTGGTGGTTACTTGGCATTCAGATAGGAAAGCAGCATCTGAAGAGCAGAGAGTCGACGTTTCAGGCACAAGTCCTTCATCAGGAAGGTGACGATAGGGGTTGGCAGAAGGTAGCTGTGAAAACGATAGGTAGATGCGGGGTGGGGGGGGGGGGGGTGGTGGTGGCGTGATGATAGGGTGGATTGGATACGTGAGGAGGAAGATGGATAGGTAGGTCAATTCAAGAGGGCAGTGCTGAGTTGGAGGGCTGGGTCTAGGATCGGGGGTTCGGGGTGGGGGGGGTGGGATTTGGTAGTGGAGGTGGCCCAGGGCTTGTATGTCCTTGGTGGAGTGGTGGGGGGAAGAAAGTTGGTTGGCCACAGGGCAGTGGGGTTGTTTGGTGTGTGTGTGTATGTGTGTCCCAGAGATGTTTCCTGAAATGTTACGTAAGTTTGCGTCTTGCCTCTCTAGTGTAGAGGCGACAGTAGATGTGGTGTTTGGAATGTGCAGGAAAATCTTTGCCTGATGTGGAAAGATCCTATGGGATCTCAGATGGAGGGGATGGGGAGGGAGAGGGATAGGTGGAGGTTTGACAGCTCTTGCAGTGGCAAGAGAAGGTACCAGGAGTGGTGTCTGGGTTGCTGGGGGGCATGGACCTAATGAGAGTTGCAGAGGGAATGGTCTCTACGGAATGCTGATTGAGTTGGGGAGGGAAATATATCTCTGGGGTCTGATTTGTTGATGGTGGAAATGGCAGAGGATAATGCTCTGTATCCGGAAATTAGTGAGGTGAAGGTGAGGACAGGGAAGGTTCTATCCTCCTCATGGTGGAGAAGTGGTGTTCAAGGGCAGAGGTGTGAATAATGGAGGAGATATGCTGGAGAGCATCACTGATCATGTGGGAGGAGAAATTGTGGTCCTTGAAATGAGACCAGCTGGGATGTCCTGGATGGCCAGTTGCTTCTCCTGGGAGCAGATACGCTGGAGGAATTCAGTAAGGGATAATGTTTTTATAGGAAGGCGGGATAGGAGGTGACGTAGACCAGGTAGCAGTGGGAATTTGTGGGTTTGAAGTAGATGGCCGTGTTGAGTCAGTCTCCATCTTTGAGGCCTGACTCTAAGCCACCCAATGACTGGACGAAGAGTGCCTCATCTTCTGCCTTGGGACCCTCCAACCACACAGCATTGATGTCGACTCCACTAGCTTCCTTTGGTCTCCCCTCTCTCCCACCTCATCCCAGATCCAACCCTCCAAACTGGCATTGTCCTCTTGAACTGTCCATCATCCTTGCCCAACATCTGCTCCATCTTCCCCATAAACCTATCACTGTCACCCCCACTCCCACCTTCCTATTTATGTCACAGCCACTACCTCTCTTTTCACCCTCACCTTCCTAATGAAGGGCTTATTCCCAAAAAAAACAACTGTTCTCATGGCGTTTGCTCCTTTTCATTCTAGGCTGAAAAATGAAAATTTAAACTGGGATGATAACCAGAAAACCATTGTCAGTTGTTGTAAAACCCATCTCGTTCATTTAATGGCCTTGTAAAAAGGTGTTGAAGATCCACTATCCGGCTTGTGTGCAACTCCAGACCTATGGCATTGTCACTGGCTTTTAACTGACTTCAAATAATGCCTCAAATCTGCACTCCCCTCTGACCTATCACTATCATCTCTCACCCCCCCCCCCCCCCACCCCTCCGCATCTACATAACGCCTTCCCAGCTACCTTCACCCCCCCCACCCTCCTATTTATCTCAGCCCCCTTCTATCCCCCCACCTTCCTGATGAATGACTTACGCCTGAAATGTTGATTCTCCTACTCCTTGGATGCTGCTTGACCTGCTGTACTTTTCCAGCACCACACTTTTTGACTGATACCCAACATCTGCAGTTCCTAATGTTTGGGACAGGAAGGTCACCCAGGAACACTGCTGTCCCAGGTGCTCTACTCCAGTGGAGTTGGGAAAATGACGGAATGTGGGTATAGTATCATCCTGCCTAAACAAGTGCCTTCCTGCTTCCAAACTCACCCTTTATGGAAACAAAAGATCACATTCTTTATGAATTTGTATTTCCAAAAGGTCTTTGTTGGTGTATAAAGAGTCTATATCCAAATATTTGATCCAATATAGTAAACAAATATATTCTGCATTGGAGGTGATTGACAGCAAAAAGCATTGCACTAAATGGATCACTTTCAAATTGAAGACTATCTCATGGAGTGTCAGAGGGCTAAGTGCTGAGGCCTCGACTGTTTAAGATTGATTATTAATGACTATTCTATTCACATTTACTGCTATGATAATGGTTAGGAAAATGATGTGTTAGGATCCAAAGCATCCCAAAGAATAGGTAAAATGAGTGGGCAAATATTTGGTAGGTTATGGGAAATATGAAGTTGTTCACTTTTTGGACAAAATTGAAAAACAGAATACTTATTTGGAGGCTACAGAGGACCTGGGTGAGCTTTTGTATGTGAAGTGCAAAAGGTCAGAATGCAGGGAAAGGAAGTAATTAGCAAATGAAATGGTGACCTTGATTGCAAGAGGATAGTGAAAAAGTAGAGGAGTCTTTTTTTTGTTGCGACTGCATAATGAGGCACTAGTGTCACCACATCAGGATGTGTTGTGTCATTTTGGTGATTTTAAGGTGGGACTTACTTCTATTGTAAGCAGTTCAGAGAAAGCTTCCTATTGTGTAATGAAAGCTTGTGCAATTTGAGGCTTAATGGAGTTAGAAAAAGTGAGTAATATTACTGAAATAGTTTAAATCTTAAGGGGGCTTGACATGATCAATGTTGAAATGTCTTCCCCTTCTCGAGGAATCTAGGGCTAGGGAGTAATCTTCAAATTAAGAGTACTCCTAATTTAGATAAGTTAAGAAGAATTTATTTCCGAAGGGTCACTTCCTCATGAACACGGAGGGTGGAATCACTGAGTGGATGTTAAGCGGAGTTAGACATATTTTTGTCAAAGAAGTCCAGGGTTATTGGGGTTGGGTGTAGTTAGAAGAAAATGGAGTTAAAGATTCTCTCAAATCAACCATGATTATGTTGGATGACAGCAAATGTGAGCCTCTGACAACTCTTTGTTGAGACTATTATAAAAGTAACTTTTTGGCAGCCTGAAACAATTACACTTTGTTATTTGCAACAAGATAACTTCAATAGTATAAATTCTCAGTTTAAAATGCTCGTTGTCTTTTGCATTGTTGTCCTCTTGTTCCTTGCTTTAGAGACCAATACCATTTACATGTATTTTTGAAGTAATTTTTGGGATGTAGTTTTGTATATGCCTCACTAATTCAGGAGTTGAGGTACAAAGTCTAAGTTCAGCTTAAAACAGATTTAAACCAGCCTTCTAAAAATGGGTATTGAGCAGTCTGCTCCAAAGCCAATAAACTGATTGAGGCCTTGGGCTTTTTGAAGTTAGAACAATAGAAGCAGCCTGAACGGGTCGGATCAGACTCCCACAGAACAAGGACTTATAGTTTTTGCTTTCAGCTGTTGCTGGGGTCTTGAAGCTGGATGTGGCAGCTCTGATTCCTCTGTCTGCTACAACTAAAAGTTTCCTGCTACTGGAATTGCATGCAAGACCATATCTATTTTACTGAATTTGCCTTTGCAAGGATGTGGTTATGAGATGTTACTGTATTGGAATAGTTAGTGTTGAGTAGTTGTTAATCTATTATTCGGTTAAGTTTTCTACAAGTTGTTATTGCACTTAATTTTGTTGTATTTTTAACTATGGTGTATGAGTAAAGCTTGTTTTGCTTCCAGACTAGTAGCTTGATCAATTGCATTTTAGATGCAATTCAACACCTGGCACCCAACTTTGAAAATCATCAGGTTGGGGGCTAGGCCAACTTAATATATTGTAAGGGGCTTTGGTCTGTTCAAACAATACTGATTGTCCAAACAAAAGTTTGCTGAAAGTATTAAGTGAAATTCCAGGTTTGATAAATGTCCAGTCACTCTTTTATTTACAATGGTTTTTCAAACACACTTTTGAAAACAGGAAATAGCTGTTCCTTCCTTTAGCTGCTGGCAAACTTGGCTGTCTCCTAAAAGGAGTTGAGCTTATTCCTAATACAGAAGCATAGATAAGAATTCTTAACTGTAGACTACTTTATTTTCCCATGGAAGTTCAGTACAATGATTTGCCATTTTGTTGTTTTTTTTATTCAAATGGATCAGCACTTGATTGGCCCACTTGTTTTAAAGTAATGTTCAGCATGCAGCTACAGCAGTACCTACCTATAAACTTGTGCTTCATTCGGGGTTGCTACCTTAAGCATATGAAGAAATTGGTCTTTGGAGCATTATCTGGTAAGTTTTGAAACATTTGCCACACTGCTCACTTTCATATCTCTCAATGATAACAAAAAGAACATTGTAAATTGTAGTTGACATAACACATTCTTTGCTATTTCTAAGTCTTTTGTGCACTGTCCCTTGACCACGCTTAAATGTCTTTCAAAATCGTCTGCATTTTTAATCTGTCAATACTCTCACTTCCTGACAAAGTCATTAGGTGAACCTTGCCATCTATTTCCTCCACCAAAAAAATAAGCAACTTGTTGTTTTGGAGACATAATTGACCGCAACTATGTTAAAAAGAAAAGGAACAATATTGTAATTGTTGTCAAAAGTCACTTTCTCTTATGTAATTGACTTTGCCCGCTGAATGCATTGTAACTGGAGAGCAGCCAATCTCAATCTTCCAAAGGAGAAAGAATGGCACTGGAGTGCATGGCGTTTTGAGGGTGGGCTGTGAAAGAGGAGGTGCAATGGAGGGATGGTTGCCTTTGCCTGTGGCAACAGCAGACTGTACTCACCCTACTGTTTGACATGATTTCCATGCAGTGACATACCTACCTGCCAGTCACCTTTTCAGAAGTGACTATAGATGTTATTGGTCACAGTTGTGCGTCATCTGCATGGACACTTGGAGCCAATATGAAAAATATACTGAAAATTCCATTTGTGGTCTGACAAATAGGTGGTAGTTGTTAACTCAATGCCACTATCAGGAAGCCAGGGTCTCAAAGGTAAGGTGTCCTAGAGTGCCAATCAGGGTAACCGTCCTTCTTGTAGTATGTTTGCTTAAAGCTGCCGATCTTGTACCTGGACTGTTAACCAAATATAGGTTGTTTATTTGGAGATGAATTAACAGGATCACTCAGCAGGCATTTACACTCCAAAAAGCCTCACATTTGTTGTGATGAGAAAGCACTGCTGCATTCTACTGTATGTTAGACTGTATGTAATGGTTGCAGGTCACATGCTCCTGATTAGTTGCTCATTATTATGTTTCCTCTTAGTGATATTATTCCAACTCACCTTTTCCACTGCCGCTTTACTTTCCCATTTGTCGATTGATAATGAGATTTTTTGGGTGTGGGGCAAGAGGTTAAGGTGCTGAGTTTGGTGTGTTTCAGTGCTCCTTCACATGGTGAGATAGTGTTCAAGTCTTTCAAGATTTATTGTGCCAGGCGCACTTTAGCCTTTGCAAGAGTTGCTAATTAACTATGCATCGAAAATATTCGTGCCTTTGTATAATTGATGGTGAACGCTTCTTAGTACCCATTTCCAGGCATTTACCATTGAACAGTAAGACCCTTTTCTAAGATTGCTTATGTTAAAAGATTTGGTTTAGTGATGGACTGTGACTT
The DNA here is from genome assembly GCF_020745735.1 of Hemiscyllium ocellatum. Classification (NCBI taxonomy): domain Eukaryota; kingdom Metazoa; phylum Chordata; class Chondrichthyes; order Orectolobiformes; family Hemiscylliidae; genus Hemiscyllium; species Hemiscyllium ocellatum. Next base: position 84,367,039 of record NC_083405.1, on the reverse strand, counting down.
ATTTTCTTTGAAAGATTGCAGTGTGAGATTGGAAACAATTGGTCTTTGAGCTTGGCTACCTAGTATTTTGTCATTGCCAAGGTGAAACTTCCTTGCCCTTCATTGCCCTGGGCAAGTTAACACCAAGTCCAGTAAATACTGGGAGTTCACTTGCTCTCTGTAAATGAAGCTGACTTCATTAAAATTGAGCTGAAAATGTGTTGCTGGAAAAGCGCAGCAGGTCAGGCAGCATCCAAGGAACAGGAAATTCGACGTTTCGGGCATAAGCCCTTCTTCAGGAAAAATTGACACAGCTTTGCTATTTCCCTAACTGACTCCTCCAACTGGAAGTATAATTCGGACGTTTTAAAAGACATGCTGACTTGTTCCAAAATGGTGTTGGGATGTGTTTTTGATCATAACTAATGGTTGAAATAAAAGTTCTGAATGACTAGATTGCAGATTTTACTTTAATAAGACTTCGGGGTAGATTTGAGAGGAGGACAAGGTATGTGTGTGTGTGTATATGTTTTTGAGTTAGTGATTTTCAGTGCTAATAACAAAGTTGAATTTCAATTTATTTTTAAATGTCTTATATGAAGCCTGAAGCAGAACAGCTTGCAAGAAAATTTAATTGTCTGGAAAAGTTAGTTCTGTAGCACAGGATATTGTATTTCATGTCTAGCTGATGTAGGAAAATAAGTGTAATTTTAAGTACATGATTTATTTCAATGTTTTCCAGATTAATATGCTAACAAAATCTTTACTGATCAGCAATTCTTCAAAGATTGTGATGTGGGCTTTCATGAACAGCAGTCTAACAACTTAATTTTAAGACACTTAATCCAAGCTTTTAAAAAAAACCTTTTGTAGTAGAAACACTGAACTTGTGGTCTGTTATGTGTCAGTATGATTAAATTTTGACTAAAAATATCTCTTTAGCAACTAAACGTGGTGCAGTTTTAGGGGGAGGAAGAGTTTAAGGAATGTCAGCACTCCCTTGTGAATATTGCATCAAAAATGTAGGGAATTCAAACTACAGACCATCTTTCTCCAGTTGTTTGTAGCTTAAACTCAGCCAAGCCTGAGATGCTGCATTTTTCAGTTTGCTTTAATTGTACTTACAACAGTGTTCTCCAATCATGTTGCTCAGTCTAAAATTTTCTTCCTAACTGTCTTTGATCTTTGCATTCTTCATGGAAAGTCCATGTGTTGGTGCAGTTGTTGGATTTGTGACAACAATCCATTCTGTAGTGCAGGTCATTTGGCATTTCGGTGGATAAACCAGTGTTCCAGGGCCTTCATAATGCCTGAAGACAAAAGCAAACTGAAGTGAGATGTTTGTGATGGGACTGTCTTTTTAGTTCCCGCCCCCATCTGAAATGAAAGCTGTTTTGGGAATGGTTCTGCAGTTTGGAAAAACGGGTGATCTGACCTCCGTACAACCACAGTGTAAACAACCATGAACAGACAGCAAATGAAGTTTCGGTTGTGGATGATTTGGAACCTAGGGGTGTGTGGACACTGCCGCTCTTGTTAGTGGTGAGAAGTTGATTGCATGGAGTAGTGATCAATGGTTGACTGACCTTTTTGTCTGACAATGACCAAAAGGCTTGTTCTTGGATAACTGAGCAGCTTGAAACTGGGAACAAATTAGAGAGAGAGAGAGAGAGAAATGTTCAATTCCTCCTCAGCATGGGAACAGTCTCTGAGGTCTTGTTTTAAAAACCCACTGTGAACTTGAAGAAAATCAGTTTCTTTCCTGCAACAGTTGTAAGCTGAAGTTTTTATCTGACTAATCAACTTGGCCATGTTGTCTCACCAACCAGTAGCACCATCTGGAGAAAGCTGACTGGAGTAACATGCAGGCCAGCAACAGTAGTCATAATTATCATTTGAACAAAAACTGGCAACAAAGTGTACTGAGCTGTCTTTCCAGGTTTCTTCACCTCTGTTTATGAGTAATTTGCCCATTTAGTTCATCTGTATGTAAAAGAGGCTATTTATAATGAAGATGTTTTCAAAAAAATACTGTTATTTCTTGATGGCTTGTAACTTTTAAATTCTGGCTAGACTCTAATTACTTCCAATAAATAGTAAATCTTGTTCAGTACTGAAACCTGGCCCATACCTTTTCAACCTCAATCTGAAAATTGACTAAATTGGGCAACTTTGTTTTTTTTTTAAAAGTTTGTGATGACTGGGAATAGGGGAGCTTCATTTCAAGTTCATTCCCCAGTGAATTGTACTGCAAAGGACAGTAAATTTAAGGAAACCATTTCTCCCCACTTTGTTTTCCCCCTCCCGTCAAAGTTTGCAGTTGTTGATATGGGGCTCAAAATTGGTGTAACATTGTCCTGAGAAGTATTGAACATCAGCAACCACTTTAAATAATATGCTAAATTGAGATGTGCACAAAAATGAATGGTAAGCCATGTTGGGAGAGTTGACTTAGGCTTTGGTTTTAAAAATGTTGCGGGTTTGCAGTGCACACTTGGTTAAATTGATGGCACAGCATCCTGAGAACCATTTCGGAGAGATGAACAGGGTTAATTGCATTGTTAACAGACTAGAGCCCCATATGAAATATGGGAACCCTCCAACCACAAGGGATGAACTCCGATTTCTCCAGTTTCCTCATTTCCCCTCCCTCCACCTTGTCTCAGTCGATTCCCTCGAACTCAGCACCACCCTCCTAATCTGCAATCTTCTTCCTGACCTCTCCGCCCCCACCCCACTCCGGCCTATCACCCTCACCTTGACCTCCTTCCACCTATCACATCTCCATCGCCCCTCCTCCAAGTCCCTCCTCCCTACCTTTTATCTTAGCCTGCTGGACACGCTTTCCTCATTCCTGATGAAGGGCTTATGCCTGAAACGTCGAATTTCCTGTTCCTTGGATGCTGCCTGACCTGCTGTACTTTTCCAGCAACACATTTTCACCCCATATGAAATAGTCCAGTTAAATTGAATTCCTTCCTGAATGCATGTTGCTTTTCTTCAGAATTCCAAATGTTTAAATTGTTTGCGATTTTTGGAATGGGAGCGTGTGTCCACACATCGTTAAATCTGATGGCACGTGGGCAGGTGCAGACCATCGCTTCTCTTCTCTTGCACAACTCCACAGAGACCTAGAGATGTACAGCATGGAAACAAACCCTTCAGTCCAACTTGTCCATGCCGACCAGATATCCTAATCCAATCTAGTCCTATTTGCCAGCACTTGGCCCATATTCCTCAATGCTTTCTATTCATATGCTTTTTAAATGTTGCAATTGTACCCGCCTCCACCACTTCCTCTGGCAGCTCATTCCATACACTTATCATTCTCTGCGTGAAAAAGTTACCCCATTTTAGGTTCCCTTTATCTTTCCCCTCTCACCCTAAACTTATGCCCTCCAGTTCTGGACTCCCTCACCCAGGGAAAGGACTTTGTCTATTTATCCATGTTCCTCATGATTTTATAAATGTGAGGCCACCCCTCAGCCTTCAACGCTCCAGGGAAAACAGCTCCAGCCTATTTAACCTCTCCCTATAGCTAAAATTCTCCAACCCTGGCAATATCCTTGTAAATCTTTTCTGAACCCTTTCAAGTTTCACAATATCTTTCCGATCCGAAGGAGACCAGAATTGTATGTAATCGTCCAACAGTGGCCGAACGATGTCCTGTACAGCCACAACATGACCTCCCAACTCTTCTACACAATACTCTGACCAATAAAGGAAAGCATACCAAACACCTTCTTCACTATCCTATCTACCTGCGACTCCACTTTCAAGGAGCTATGAACCTGCATTCCAAGGTCTCTTTGTTCAGCAACACTCCCTAGCACCTTAGCATTAAGTGTATCGGTCCTGCTAAGATTTGCTTTCCCAAAATGCAGCCCCTCACATTTACCTAAATTAAACTTCACCTGCTGCTACTCAGCCCATTGGCCGATCTGATCAAGATCCTGTTGTAGTCTGAGATAACCTCCTTCGCTGTTCATGACACCTAGAATTTTGGTGTCATCAGCAAACTTACTAACTATACCTCTTATGTTCACATCCAAATCATTTATATAAATGATGAAAAGTAGAGGACCCAGCACCGATCCTTGTGGCACTCCACTGGTTGCAAGCCTCCAGTCTGAAAAACAACCTTCCACCCCCACCCTCTGTCTTCTACCTTTTGAGCCAATTCTGTATCCAAATGGCTAGTTCTCCCTGTATTCCGTGAGATCTAATCTTGCTAACTAGTGTCCCATGGGGATACTTGTTGAACACCTTACTGAAGTCCATATAGATCAAAGCTGCAGCTCTGCCCTCATCAATTCACTTTGTTACTTTTTCAAAAAACTCAATCAAGTTTGTGAGACATGATTTCCCACATTAAAAAAAAAGTTGACTATTTCTAATCAGTCCTTGTCTTTCCAAATAAGTATAAATCCTGTCCCTCAGGATTTCCTCCATTGATTTGCCCACTACCGATTGTCACCCTCACTGGTCTATAGTTCCCTGCCTTGTCCTTACCACTTTTTCTTAAATAATGGTACCATGTTAGCCATTCTCCAGTCTTCTGGCATCTCCTCCTGTAACTATTGATGATACAAATATCTCAGCAAGGGACCCAGCTATCACTTCTCTAGTTTCTCAGAGTTCTAGAGTACACCTGATCAGGTCCTGGGGATTTATCCACTTTTAACCGTTTCAAGACATCCAGTACTTCCTCCTCTGTAATCTGGACATTTTTCACCATGTCACCATCTATTTCCCCATATACTATATCTTCCATATCCTCCTTCACAGTAAACACTTTGAATTCTCTTTAACCTATTTGCCAAAGCTATCTCATGTCCTCTTTTTACCCTCCTGATTTCCATCTTCAGTATACTCCTACTGCCTTTATTCTCTTATGATTCTCTTAATCTGTCCTGTCTTTACCTGACAAATGGTTCGTTCTTTTTCTTAACCAAACAATCAATTTCTCTAGTTATCCAGCACTCCCTACACCCACCAACATTTCCTTTCACCCTAATAGGAATATACTTTCTCTGGACTCTCTATCTCATTTCTGAAGGCTTCCCATTTTCCAGCTGATTCTTTACCTGCAAATATTTGCCCCCAATCAGCTTTTGAAAGTTCTTGCTAAATTCCGTCAAAATTAGTTTTTCTCCAATTTAGAATATCAACTGTTCATTCTGGTCTATCCTTTTCCATCACTATTTCAAAACTAAAAGAAACATGGTCACTGGCCCCAAAGTGCTCCCTCACTAACACTTCAGTCATCTGCCTTAGTTCCCAAGAATAGGCCAAGTTTTGTACCTTCTCCAGTAGGTACATCCACATACTGACTCAATTTTCTTGTATACACTTAACAAATTCCTCTCCACCCAAACCCTTAACACTGTCAGTCCCAGTCTGTTTGGAAAGTTAAAATCCCCTACCCTTATTCTTACTGATAGCTGAGCTCTCCTTACAAATTTGTTTCTCAATTTTCCTTTGACTATTAGGGGGTCTATAATAGAATCCCAACAAGGTGATCATCCCTTCTTATTTCTCAGTTCCACCCAAATAACTTGCCTGAATGTATTTCCAGAAATATCCTCCCTCAGCACAGCTGTAATGCTATCCCTTATCAAAAATGCCACTCCCCCTCCTCTTTTGCCTCCCTTTCTATCCTTCCTGTAGCATTTGTATCCTGGAACATTAAGCTGCCAGTCCTGTCCATCCCTGAGCCATGTTTCTGTAATTGCTATGATATCCCAGTCCCATGTTCCTAATCATGCCCTGAGTTCATCTGCCTTCCCTGTTAGGCCTCTTGCATTGAAATAGATGCAGTGTAATTTCAGTCCTACCTTGTTCTCTGCTTTGTTCCTGACTGTTTTGACTCTCTTCTTTTCTTTTCCCAACTGTACCAGTTTTAGATTGATCGCTTTACTCACTATCTCCCTGGGTCCCCACCCCCCTCCCCCAACCTTACTAGTTTAATTCCAAATCAGGTGCAATCCACCCTTGTACAGGTCACTTCTACCCCAAAAGAGATTCCAATGATCCAAAAATGTGAATCCTTCTCCCAGATTCCAGCTCCTCAGCCGTGCATTCATCTGCTCCATCCTCCTGTTCCTACCCTCACTAGCTAATAGCACCAGGAGTAATCCAGATATTACTGTCCTGCCTAACTTTGAGATTCTGAAGGGAGAATATACAATTTCCATTCCCATGTCATTGGAACCAATGTGTACAATGACCTGCTGGTTCCTCACCTCTTTTGAGAACATTCTACACCCTCTCTGAGACATCCTTGATCTTAGCACCAGGGAGGAAACACCATTCTGGTTGTTTTTTTTTTGCTGCTGGCTGCAGAAACATCTGTCTGTGCCTCTGACTGGACAGTCCCTGAACACAATCAATCACTTGGAACCCAGTGTACCCCTCATTACATTATAGCCTGTCTTGATGCCAGAAACTTGGCTGTTTGTGCTACGTTCCCCTGAAAGTCTGACACCCCTACATTTTCCAAAATAGTATATTTGTTTGAAATGGGGATAGCCATAGGAGACTCCTGTACTACCTGCCGACCTCTCCTACCATTTTTTTGGAGTTAACCCATGTAAGTCCATGTCTGAACTGTGGCTGAACTCCATTTACTAGTCTTTATCTATTTTAATTTATTTTGTCAACCTTAAATACCAGTCATTTTGCTTAACTTTAACAATTGATTTAACACCGGTTGGCACTTAGAATCAAACTTCCTCCTATTTTGAAAATATTGTACTTACTGATTTCATTTTTTTTCAAATTATCTGGCTGCAAAAGGTTTCTTTTAGTTATGTACCCTATTGCTTGACCTACATTCAGCAGCAATAAATTCCTTTTGGGACACAAGTTTGTAGCTCTTATCTTTAAACTCTGATCAAATTACCCCTTAGCTATTTAAATTCCAGGGAATTGATCACTAGATTTTGTAATCTGTCCTTGTCATTTTATCCTTAAAGTCCTGGTGTTGCCTGGGAAAATCAATGCACACCCCACAAAATCACATCCCACTCCTCGGCTGTGATGCTCAGAACAATTAACAGCACTTCAAGTGAAGTCTAACCTGTTCTTTGTAGAACCAAAGCAAGATGACTTCTCCCTTGCTGCCTTGTCTTCTAGGTATGAATAGCAACATTTAGCTTTTCTAGTTCAATATAATAAACATATACAAGTGTAATTATCTATGTACCAGTGCCTCCACTGTTTATTGCTTTTTCACCATCTAGAAAGTATTCTCATGCATTTAAACCATTTCCCCCATCCCCCCCCCCCGTTTTACTAATTCAGCAACTATTTAAATGTATCAATAGCTATTTAACATCATGCTTCCACCTACCTGTCTTACAATGCTGCCCATTTTTTTTGTCATTGGTGAATTTGTGCATGTGGATTTCTATCCCATCATCTAAGTTTTTAATAAGTACCCTTGGCCTTGACAGAGATATTTGTGGGCAGTCCTGGTCACATCCTGAAAAGTACAATACTTTTCTGGTGTTCCTACTTGTTGCGCTCCACCCTCTTCTTATCTAGACTCCAAATTCAACTGACTTTTTTTTTAAAGAGACTTTAAAATTTGCCTTCTGGAAGTCCAGTTGAATAACATCTACAAATGTTCCTGTCTATTAATTTAGTCTCCTATTAGTTTAAATCACCCAGGATGATCTACCTTCTGCAAACCCTCGCTAGTTTCCTTCAAGTCAGCAAAAGAATCTCAATCTCTTCGGTCACCCCATCCTACATTCTACATGCTTGGAGTTGACTGTAAACAAATGTAGCCAAATAGTGTGGTGCTGGAAAAGCACAGCCAATCTGCAGCATCTGAGGAGAGGTGACGTTTCAAGCCTAAGCTCATGAAGAGCTTATGCTTGAAACGTCGACTCTCCTTCTCAGATGCTGCCTGATCTGCTGTGCTTTTCCAGTACAACACTTTTCAACTCTGATCTCCAGCATCTGCAGTCCTCACTTTTTCCTTGTAAACAAATGTAGGCCAAATGAACTTACAGGTTTTCCTCCATCCCCTTTCATCAGGAGAAGATGATGTGTGCAATTTTCAATGCACAGAAATGGTTCCTCAATTATGGTCAATTCTCGCTCCTACTACGTCCAGGAACATAGCCACTGTTCCTGGATCCCTAACAGTTATCAGCTTTAAGATGTCTGCTGTTCAACCAGTGCAAAATTCCTGAAATCTACTTTTGGCATGCTAACTCTCTAGTACTATCTGCAAACTTCAAAATTGTACCAATAATGTCAAAGGGATAGTCATTTTAGAATGTTACTTTACTTTGAAATTGTGAGAGAAATGTTTCATCTGTTCATGACCTCACTATCATTATTGCTGACCCTTTGAAATTGTTATAATTTCCTGCTGATGAGATCCCAGCACTCATTATGTAACAATCATTAGTGGTTATGACATGGTTTCCACAAAATACCGGGTGGTGAGAGTCAGTTTTTGTGTAAAAAAAAAATTAAAATATATGGAACTTTGGCTTTTGTAATTTACTGAAATGGTATTGGGGTATGAGTCATATATAGTAGTTTTACAGTTAGCATTGTGATCTTGTCACTGCTTAATTATATTCTTTTGAAACTGACCTTTGTTTGAATTGTTTCAATGCTTGATGACTGCTGAAAGAAATTCTTTATTCTCCTGAATTCGATGACAGTGTTTCAGCTTGACTACCCTAGCTTGTGATATCATCTAATCCTGAATGCAGGGTGTGTTGTTTCCTGCAATGTCTCTGGAAAATAATCTTGTGGAATAAAAATGTTTCTCATGCTACAGAGAAAAGTACATAAGCCAGTTAAACATGGGGCAGGAGGAGGCCATTCGAGCCTGCTCTGCCATTCATCACAATCTTAGCTGATCATCCAACTCAACCGCCTAGTCCTGCTTTCTCCTCAGTCTTTCATCCCATTTGCCCCAAGTGCTATATCTACCCATCCCTTGAATGTAGCCAAATGTTTTGACATCAACTACTTCCTGTGGCAATGAATTCCACAGGCCCACCACTCTTAGATGAAGAAATGTCTCCTCATTTCTGTCCTAAATGGTCCACCCTGAATCCTCAGACTGTGACCCCTGGTTCTGGATGCACCTACCTTAGAGAACATCCTCCCTGCATCTACCCTGTCTAGTACTGTTCGAATTTTAAGTCTGAGATTCCCCCCTCACTTATCTGAATTCCAGCGAAAAAATCCTAACCTAATCAATCTCTCATTGTATGTTAGTCCCACCATCCCTGGAATCGGCCTGTAAAGCTTCGCTGCACTCCCTCAAGCGAGAGCATCCTTCCTCAGAAAAGCAGACCAAAACTGCACAATATTCTGGCGTGGCCTCACCAAAGCCCTGTATAACTGCAACAACATATCCCTGCTCCTTTACTTGACCTCTTGCAATGAAGGCCAGCATATCATTTGCTGCCTTTACCATCTGCACCTGTATACCTACCTTCAGCAGCTGGTGCACAAGGACACCCAGTTCCCACTGCGCACTCCCCTCTCCCAACTGACAGCCATTCAGGTAGTAATCTGCCTCTTGTTTTTGCTTCCAAAGTAAATAACTCACACATTTATCCAAATTTATAAGGCTGGTGCCAGTGATTTGCCCACTCATCAACCTGTCCAGATCATGCTCAAGGACCTCTGCATCCTCATCACAGTTCATCCTCCCACCCAACTTTGCATCATCTGTAAACATTGAGATGTTATATTAGCTGTGGACCTAGCACAGATTCCTGTAGCACCCCATTATTTGCTGCCTGCCAATTTGAAAAGGACCCATAATTCCTGCATTGTTTCCTCTCTGCCAACCAGTTGTCTCTCCATCTCGATACACTTTCCCTGTTCCACCAACCGTATATGCTTTAATCTTGCAAAATAATCTCTTATGCGGAACTTCGTGAAATGCTTTCTGAAAGTCCAAATATACCGCATGGCACCCCCTTGTTAACTCTACTAGTTACACCTTAGAATTCTGTCAGATTTGTCAATGCATGATTTTCCCTTCATAAATTCCATGCTGACTCTCTGGTTCTGCCACTGCTTTCTAAATGCTCCGTTGTAAAGTCCTTGATAATGGATTCAAGAATTTTCCCCATTACCGATGTTAGGCTTGCTGGTCTATAATTCCCTGGTTGCTATCTACCTCCCTTTTAATATTGGAGTAACATTAGCTATCCTCCAATCTGCAGAGATTCTTCCAGACTCTATAGAATCCTGGAAGATGACAACCAATGCATCACCTGTTCATTTCTAGATCCACTTCCTTAAATACTCTGGGATGTGGATTATCAAGCCTTATGGATTTATCTGCCTTTAATCTCCTCCGTTTTCCTAGCACCACTTCTCTACAAATATTGATCTCCTTCAGTTCTTCCATCTCTCCAAATCATGCATTTGCCAACATTTACGGTATCTGATTCTGTCCTCTTGTGAAGACAGTCAAAAATATTTATTCAGTTGCTCAGCCATTTCTTTTGTCTCTTATGGGGCCTACATTTATCTTCACTGATCTGTCTCTTCATGTACCTACAGAAATTCTTAGTGTCAGTCTTTGTTTCTTGCAAGCTTACTTTTGAACTATATTTTCCCTTTCTCAATCAATCCCTTGGTCCTTTGCTGAATTTTAAACTGCTCCCAATCCTTTGACCTATTGTTTTTCTTGACCAATCTGCATGCTTCTTCTTTCTCTAATTTCTAATCTCTAATGCATCTCTAATTTCCTTTGTAATCCATGGATTAGACCGCCTACCTATTTTGCTTTTGTGCCAGACAGGAATGAACAGTTGGTGTAGTTCCCTCATGCATTCCTTAAATGTTTGCCATTGGCTATCCACTGTCATCACTTTTTAAGTAACTCTTCCCCAGTCTATTAAGGGCCAATTCATGCCTCATTTCATCATTTCCTTTATTAAGATTCAGCACCCTAGGATCCGAATCAACTAACTTCTCCACCTTGATAGAATTTTCTTTATCATGTTATGGTTGCTTATGCACAGAGTCCCTCTCACGTAGATTGGCAATGATTCCCTTGTCCTTACGTGGTTCCCAGTCTAAGATGGCCTGCCATCTAGTTGGTTCCACTGCATATTGGTCAAGAAAACCATCCAGTATGCACTCCAAGAATTCCTCCTCTACAACATTGGGCAATTCAAATTAGTCACAATCTATGTGCAGATAAAAAACACCACCACAGTTTGGAGGTCTATATATAGACACCCACGAATGTTTTTTGCCCCTTTGGTATTTCTCAACTGAACCCATACAGACTCTACATTGTCAAAGCTAATATCCTTTTCTCACTATTGTGTTCATTTTCTCTTTAGCCAGTAATGCCACTTACCTTTTTCCTCTTTTTGCCTGTCCTTCCTAAATATCCTGGGACATTCAGCTCCCATCCCTGGTCACCCTGCAGCCATGTCTCAGTAATCCCAATTACTTAGTAGCCTTTTACATCTATCTGCATGATTAGTTTATCCACTTTATTTTGAATGCTTTGTGCTTTTGGATACAAAGCTTTAAAAATTTTTCCACAGATAAATTTTGCTACTTTTTTATAATTCTTTGGTGCATAAAGATATTCATCTGTTCTTTTCCTCACCATTCGTCTGGTAATCGTCTGCCACCCCACCAACCTCCAGAAACACCGTATCATCCTTCATCATTTCCGCCACCTCCAAACAGACCCCACCACCAAAGATATATTTCCCTTCCCATCCCTATCAGCGTTCCGGAAAGACCACTCCCTCCGCGACTCCCTCGTCAGATCCACACCCCCCACCAACCCAACCTCCACTCCTGGCAACCACAAGAAATGCAAAACTTGCGCTCACACATCCCCCCCCTCAATTCCCTCCAAGGTCCCAAGGGATCCTTCCATATCCGTCACAAATTCACCTGCACCTCAACACACACCATTTACTGCATCCGCTGCACCCGATGTGGCCTCCTATACATTGGGGAGACAGGCCGCCTACTTGTGGAACGTTTCAGAGAACACCTCTGGGAAACCCACACCAACCAACCCAACCGCCCCGTAGCTGAACACTAACTCCCCCTCCCACTCCGCCAAGGACATGCAGGTCCTTGACCACCTCCATCGCCAGACTATGGCAACACGACGCCTGGAGGAAGAGTGCCTCATCTTCCACCTAGGAACCCTCCAACCAAAAGGGATGAATGCAGATTTCTCCAGCTTTCTCATTTCCCTTCCCCCCCACCTTTTCTCAGTCCCAACCCTCAGACTCAGCATCGCCTTCTTGACCTGCAATCATCTTCCTGACCTCTCCGCCCCCATCCCCTCTCTGGCCTATCACCCTCACTTTAACCTCCTTCCATGTATTGTATTCCCAATGCCCTTTCCCCAAGTGCCTCCTCCCTACCTTTTACCTTAGCCTGCTTGGCACACCCTCATTCCTGAAGAAGGGCTTATGCCCGAAACGTCGATTCTCCTGTTCCTTTGATGCTGCCTGACCTGCTGCGCTTTTCCAGCAACATATTTTTAAGCTCTGATCTCCAGCTTCTGCAGTCCTCAATTTCTCCTAAAGAAATTGAGGGTTTGCTTAAGAAAAAGAAGCATATGTCAGCTACAGACAGGATAGATTGTCTGAATTCTTAGAGTATAAAGAAAGTAGGTGTATACTTAAGAGGGAAATCAGGAGGGCAAAACGGGGATGTGGGATAGCTTTGGCAAATAGAATTAAGGAGAATCCAAAGGGTTTTTACAGAGATATTAAGGACAAAAGGGTAACTAGGGAGAGAATAGGGCTGCTCAAAGATCAGCAAGGTGGCCTTTGTGTGGAGCGACAGAAAATGGGGGAGATACTAAATGAATATTTTGCATCAGTATTTACTGTGGAAAGGGATATGATGATATAGCCTGTAGGGAAATAGATGGTAACACCTTGCAAAATGTCCAGATTACAGAGGAGGAAGTGCTGGATGTCTTGAAACGGTTAAAGGTGGATAAATCCCCAGAACCTGATCAGGTGTACCCGAGAACTCTGTGGGAAGCTGGAGAAGTGATTGCTGGGCCTCTTGCTGAGATATTTGTATCATCGATAGTCACAGGTGAGGTGCTGGAAGACTGGAGCTTGGCAAATGTGGTGCCACTGTTTAAGGGCAGTAAAGACAAGCCAGGGGACTATAGACCAGTAAGCCTGACCTCGGTGGTGGGCAAGTTGTTGGAGGGAATCCTGAGGGACAGGATGTACATGTATTTGGAAAGGCAAGGGCTGATTAGGGATAGTCAACATGGCTGTGTGTGTGGGAAATCATGTCTCACAAACTTGATTGAGTTTTTCGAAGAAGTAGTAACAAAGAAGATTGATGAGGGCAGAGCAGTAGATGTGATATATATGGACTTCAATAAGGCGTTCGACAAGGTTCCCCATGGGAGACTGATTAGCAAGGTTAGATCTCATGGAATACAGGCACACTAGCCATTTGGACACAGAACTGGCTCAAAGGTAGAAGAAGGTGGTGGTGGAGGGTTGTTTTTCAGACTGGAGGTCTATGACCAGTGGAGTGCCACAAGGAAAGATGCTGGGTCCTCTACGTTTTGCCATTTACATCAATGATTTGGATGTGAGCATAAGAGGTGCAGTTAGTAAGTTTGCAGATGACACCAAAATTGGAGGTGTAGTGGACAGCAAAGAGGGTTATCTCGGATTACAACAGGATCTGGACTAGATGGGCCAATGGGCTGAAAAGTGGCAGATGGAGTTTAATTCAGATAAATGTGAGGTACTTTATCTTGGCCTGCTTGGCACACCCTCCTCATTCCTCAATTTCTTTAGTCATCCAGCATTTTATGACATGATGGCACATCACCTAAAGGTGGGTAGCCTTTCCTATTGCCTTTTATAGTTAACAATTATTTGACTTTCCCTGATTTGGATTAGGTCAACTAACAAAATAGGCTTTCAAAGAACTGATTGGATATACTTTGCTCGACCAATAGGAATAAGCTTTTCTAATTTCCAGCTTTATAATTTTGTATTTGCTTTTGTGCATTTACTAACTAGTTGCATCTGTCAATAATTGCAAAAGGGAAGTCGTAGATCACAAATAGGAAACGTGGACATTTTAAGCTTCAAGTAAATTTTCTACGTCAGACATTTGATACCTGTGCCAATGAATAGATTCACATTTTGCATCCATTCCAGAGCATGCAGTCACACTGAAAATCCTGTTAAATAGTCACCACACCAGAAGATAATTGCTTAGATCACAGCAAGTTATTAACTGATTTTATCTTTTATTTGTGCACATGAAGATGCCAGGTCAAGAAAGTAAATCCTTCTGATTTCTCCTTTGTCTCCATCGTAACAAGGAAAGATATCACTATGGAACAAAAGACTAACCAGTATTTATATTACCCGGGAGATCTAATTACACACAAATGTTGAGTTGGTACAAGTCAGCACATGCATAAACTTGATGAAAGTTTACCTTGTGAAACAAAATGGTTAAAACATAATAGACAAAAACAGAAGATTGCTAAGGTTGGAATGTTTAGTATGCACTTTATCTTGAGTAAAATGTAAATCATCCACAGACTTTGAAGAACTTTTGTCTCGTGAGCGAATAATGTATACCATTCATACAGCTGAGTGGAATGGTGTCCCTGGAGCCAAGATTCAGACTGAATGGAAGTGAGAAATTACCTTGTATTTGACCAGTGCTCATAACTTGGATTCTGTCCTGTTGGATTTTGTTGTCATAGCAATCAATTTGATTTTTCAAGACAGTTGTGAACCACGTAAGCTTTTCATTGCAACAGGCACGACTCATGCTTGTTTGTTACTCTGAAAGTTTGCCAATTTGTTATGAGGAATTATTTGTGACCAAGTAATTCAGATTTCTGCATAGAGAGAAACTGATAACATTCATTCAGTTGAATAGTTGATTGCATTTGACTGAAGCTTGTTGCTAAGGAAAATGAACTTTTCTAGAAGTTTCTCAAGGGCATTTCAGCGCTGAATTGCTTTGCTGTTAGTTGTCTAAATGGCATCAGTTTGCAAACCAGTTAAAGAACTGCAAAAGAATTAGAGGTGACATGAAACTTTTGTTTTACACTGAAATGTTCTCAATTACCTTCTGAGAGCATGTTAGAATCAATTTCAACATTAACTTGCAAAAGACAATGGCATTAAAAATTTGAAATTTGGTGGGGGGAGGGTGGAATATGCAGGTGATGGTGAAAGTGCAGGCTAGTGGAGTCGTTAGATGATTCCAAGCAGGCCCAATGGTTCAGATGTGTACTTCATATCACTCTTTGATTCATCTTCCTCCTCCTCCTCCTCACATCCTCCCAAATAACAGGGGCAGCACTTCAAAAGTAACTTACTCTTGACAGTATGAAGAAGTGCTACATGTTATATTAGATAACATTGAATTTAGCTGATCACCTTTTTAATTACTCATTCACTCAGTGTATAACTGGAAATGCCTGCATTTGTTGCTCATTCTTAATTCCCTTTATAAACTGAGTGGCTTGCTGCATTATTTGAGTCAGTGTAGTGCTGGAAAAGCACAGCAGGTCAGGCAGCGTCTGAGGTGCAGGAGAGTTGACATTTTGCGCATAAGTCCTTCATTTGGAATGTGGGGGAGGGTGGGGGGGAGGGGGAAGGTAGCTGGGAAAGCAGGAGAAACAGGTGGGGAGAGGTGATAGTGATAGGTTGGGGAAAGTGAATTTGAGGACAGTTAAACGCCAGTGGCAGTACTGTAGGTCTAGTCCCAAGTCAGGTCAGATAAGGATCATGGATCTTCTATGCCATTTTTAAATGAACCAGATGGGTTTTCCAATAACTGACAATGGTTTTCTAGTTACCATCCCACTTTAAATTTTTATTTATAAATCTGGAATGAAAATGAACAAAGCGCCAGCTGCTCTGGCTTTTAAGTAATATTCCCAGAACATTAGCCTGGTCCTCTGGGTTACTGTCAGTGACATTGTACATTGTTAAGCTTGTACTCTTTGGAGTATAAGAAATGACAGGCAAACTTATTGAGGCATACAAGATTCTTAGGGGCTTAACAGGAGGGATACGGAGTTGTTTCCCTTTTTCAGAGGGACCAAAGGGCATAATCTCAGAAGGGGTCACGTATTTAAGGCAGAGATGAGAGGTACGTACTTCTGAGGGGAGTGAATCTGGAAATCCTTGCTGGTTGGGTCATTTTATAGATATTCAAGGTTGAAAGATTTTTGAATGAGTAAGGGAGTCCAGGGTTATGGAAAAAAGGCAGAAAGTTGGAGTTGAGGATCATCAGATCGGCCATCCTCTCATTGAATGATGGCGCTAGCTTAATGGAACAAATGGCCTACACTGCTCCATGTTTGTCATATGACAATGCCTTGAAGTTGAGTATTTTGAGAACTAAACTTTTTTTTCCTATTTCCTTAATTGATTTAAGTCTCAATTAGTTTGAATTTTTCTGCATGTTTGTCATTCTGCGGTAACTAGAGTAGGAGTACATCTTGTGACCCCTCAAACCTGCCCTGCCATTCAATAAGATGATGGTGGATCTGGTCCAGGTCTCAATTGCTCTTTTGTGCCAGCTCCTCATAGCATGCCACTCCTCAGTATTTCAAAACTTTATCTTCTACTTCCTCTAAATACTTGTAAGTGTTTTATCTTCTAACTCTCTGGGATAGGGAGTTCCAGTCTCCTGAGGGAGAAATTTTTTCTCATCTTCATTTTCAGTGAGTGTCCCCTAGTTTGAGATTCACCGACTGGTGAAAATATCTTTGCCATTTCCCTGTCAAACCCCCTCCATCCTTTTTATGTTAGAATAGATCACTACTTGTTCTTCTAAACGTTAATGAATCAAGGTCTAACATGGTTTAGCTGTTCTTGTTAAGTCAACTGCTTCGTCACAGGAATCAGCTTAGTGAATCTTTTTGTTTTAAACAGCCTCCAGTGCTACTGTAACCTTCTTAAATACCCGGACTAAAATTGTACACAGTACTTTGTGTGGCCTCATCAACACCGCATACATTTGTAACATGACCTTAATAATGTCAAATTCCTAGTGACAAAGTCAGAAGTTTCACTTGCTGACTTAATCACTTTAGTGTATCTGCATGCTAACTTTGTTTCATGCAACAAAACACCCAACTCCCAGTGCTCACTTCGACTCTCAGGGGCAAAAGCCCTGAAACATCGATTCTCCTGCTTCTCAGATGCTGCCTGACTTGCTGTGCTTTTCCAGCATTCCACACTCAACTCTAATCTCCAGCATCTGCAGTCTTTACCTTCGCCTGCATGAGCTAAGTTGTATATTTATTTGAGAATGAAAACAATGTAGACTGATACTGGGCATCCCTCTGTGTAAGAGCAATTTGGGTGAAAAAAAAATCCTTGCTCACTGCAAGTTCACTCACTCTGCACACCTTGTTCTATTTATTTAACTGTGGCAACAAGGAACTGAATTTTGCCCTTTTTTCCCCCCTAAAGCAGGGGCTCTTTTATTCTACAACTGCATTTGCCTTATCTTCCTGTCCATTCTAGATACACCTATTCCCTCACTTGCTTTGCAAGCTTTTTATTGTTGCTTTTTTTTTGAGTAGTGAATGATAATACTCAACTCTTAGACTCCAAGAAAGCATTAGAATTGGGTCTGTTCTGTTTTATGTTCTCCTCAGCTAACTGTGAGAATCACCTGCTTCAAAGGAAAAGACGACTGAGGAATTTTGCCGCATCCAACCCAGAGGGTCTTCCTTTGTTTAAAAATGTGTAAGCCCTTCTCACTTGGTCAAAATTAAGATACATTTCCTTTACAATTACCTCCGCAACATAGCTGATAGCAAACAAAGTCCAAGAGTCGCAGAATGAAAAGTTCCAATTCACTGATAATTGGCATGAGCTAATGTATTACTCCTTCTACTTGGTACACTGTATGCTTATTATGGAGTCATTTTCCATTAACAGTTCTAGTTGCCATGCTGGAACATGTTTGTTTGAATATGTTCTGTAGTCTGTTTTGGCTGTTGTTTGTTTACTGTAAATGGCTGACTGGCACTGTTTCTACAATAGTGTGCTTATTGTTTTGTTCCTCTAAATAATGGCACTGTTTTCTCTGGGTGTCTGGTTCCTCTTTACTTTTTAATTCTTGCCTTGTGTTGGCCTGCACTTCCCTTTTCTCATAGTATTGGCTCTGTTCAATTTTCCAAATTCATTAATTTCTTTGGTAATTTTTTTGAGGTGGACCAGAGCTTGTCTTTGCTGAAATACAACTTCCCGTTAGACAGCAGTTGGATTTGAATGTCTAAGAAAATGACCTTTTGTGCAGGACAAACTAGACTGAGAAGGTGTAAAATTGTGTGATTCTCTTTTCCATCAAAGTCTTTTTTTTTCATCTTTGTTAACATTTCCAAGTGCTTTTCCAAGCATTTAGCCTCAGGTATCACAACCATCAGTGGTCACTATCTGACAGTGGT
Organism: Hemiscyllium ocellatum; assembly: GCF_020745735.1. Taxonomy (NCBI): domain Eukaryota; kingdom Metazoa; phylum Chordata; class Chondrichthyes; order Orectolobiformes; family Hemiscylliidae; genus Hemiscyllium; species Hemiscyllium ocellatum. The sequence goes on along the minus strand of NC_083405.1, from coordinate 84,348,594 downwards.
TAGTGTCAATATCCACCATGTTCACGTTTCACTGGCTGGTGTCCTTGTAGCAGAGGTATAGAAGCCTAGGAAGTTGTAACCCAGTCTCCAGTTCACCATACAGGACATCTTTGCTGAAAGGCTGTTGTCCATCTGACATATGGCTAAGTCAACAAAGATGATTGTATGCTGGTGGGATTGACCCACTCTAGACTGTGAGCATGACCTTGACCTATCTGGAAATGCAAAAAGAAACATCTGAGATAGTAAAACTAGAAACAGTTCACCACTTGCCCAAGCCTAACATATGTTGTCAAAATCTCAGTGCACCCCTATTCAGCAGTGAGGGAAATGGCTTAATAGGCTTGCAGCTGAAAATGTGTTGCTGGAAAAGCACAGCAGTCATGCAGCATCCAAGGAGCAGGAGAATCGACCTGAAGAAGGGCTCATGCCCAAAACGTCGAATCTCCTGTTCCTTGGATGATGCCTGATCTGCTGCGCTTTTCCAGCAACACATTTTCAGCTCTGATCTGCAGCATCTGCAGTCCTCACTTTCTCCTTAATAGGCGCGCAGGTTATTGTCAGTTGAGTTGCTGTTGTTCCATACTTGGTCAACTTGGACATAACATCCAACATTTTTGATATGTATTGCTTTCAGCATCAAGTGAGATTGCTGGTGGTTGTGCAGCATAACAACATGCTGATTGACATTATGGCGATATCTTAGATCATTACCTCTTTCTTCTTGATTCTGATGTTCAAACCAATCTCTTTTTTTCATAAATATTATTGAGAAAAAGATTCTAATTTTTTTACAAAATTATAAAATTACTACAAAATAGTGTAACAATCTTATAATAACAATAATAACCGGAAACAACCTACTACTTTTCTCTACAAACAGCATAAAAGAAAGAAAAATCAAAACTCTATCCATACTGCAATTCTATAAATAATTAAACAAAAAAAACTAAATTAAATAAAACTGAACCAAGGCAAATTAAACTAAATTAAGTTACAACACTTAGCGCAACCCCACCAAAGCTCCCCATCACTGGGAGCATCAGTTGGCGCACCCATCTATATTTGGGATTCTTCCTGTTAGGGGCCTGCGGCCTGCCAGACACAGCCGTCATGGCTAATGCCAGACACAACCCTGACCAATACAGCCGACAATGCTGCGTCTATATAGTTCAAAAAGGACAGCCACGTCCTTTAAAAAAAGTTGAATTTTCTGGCACACCATACTTGGAAGGAAGTCCAGGGGAATGTGCTCCATACCTAACCTACGTCACCCTGAGAGTCCTAGGGTATTTTCTGACACCCAGCTCATCAGGATGTTCTTCTTCGCACAATATGAAAGAATATTACAGTTTCTTCCCATGTGCGTCCAAAGAAGGGAGATTCGGTGGACCCAAGAGGAAGGACACTGGATCTACCTTGACGTTGGTTCCCAAGACCCCTTCCAAAACACTCACGCATAGCGCCCCAATACTTTCAAAGTTTATGGCATGACCACAAGCAATGAGTAAGAGTACCAATATCTGTTTTACATTTGGGACACATTAGAGATGTTCTTGTCTTAAATTTCGCAAGCCGCTCTGGTACCAGATAAGCCCTGTGGAGTAACTTTGGTTGCATACCGTGCATCATATTACAAATCAATCTTCCTTAAGTTCTCCCAAGTCCTTCCATGTCTCTGACGAGATCTCCACCCAAATTCCTGAGTCCAGATGCCACAGCCGCTCAATGTCCTTTGAGACACTCCCTCTTAATAAATGATAGAGGGCATTACCAAAAGAGTACCTGTGGACCAAAGTACTCTCCTCTCCACATCCAACTTATAGGGATTAACCATTAATGTAGTATTTTTCTGTATCAAGCTCCTAATGTGAAAATAACGATAGAGGTCCCTCCTAGATGATACATATTTCTGGCTCAACTGCTGGAAAGGCATCATGACCTCCCCCTCAAATAAATCTCCCACACAGGGAACTTCTCTTGCCACCCAGAGCCGAAAGCCAGAATCCATTGATCCCAGCCAGAATCCTGGCATTCCTACTAGGGGAGTAAAAAAGGGAAGTTTTTTTTGTAAGTTACCCTCACTTTGTCGCATCATTCTCTATGCTTTAACTGTATTCGGGACAATCTGGTTTCTGCAATACTCCATGACAGTCCTCATCTTATCCATAACAACAAATTAATGAGGAGCCATTTTGTCTGGGAGACCTCTATCTCCAACCAAATTGATGGTGGGTCCAGGCCAGCCCAATCGGCCACATAGGATAGTAAGGAATGTAATTGATGGTTTTTAAAATTTGGAAAGTCCAATGCTCCCCCCGCATAATCCCCTGCAGAAGCAACAATTTAGCAAGCTCAATAAGAGGCTGCCTGTGACGCCAGATAAGAGCCGCACCAGCTGTTACGCCTCTGTAGTGCCTTATCGACTGCCTGTACTAGTACTAAAATTGTCAGACCTTACCCCATTAGTGAGGACTCCTGCCTTAGTGTCACTATATAACACTGCCATCCACCTGACAAAGACCCTTCCCAGACCAAACCACTCCAAGACATAGAATTGCAGCCACTCTATCCAGTCAAACACTTTCTCTGCATCCAGGGAGACTACCAGGCCCGGAATGGACCCTTGCTGGCATACCTGAACCATATTCAGTACTCTTCTAATGTTAGAAGACCTGTGACCCCTAATAAAACCTGTCGGGTTATCCTTTACAATGGAGGGCAAGCCACTCTCCAACCTCAATGCCGACATTTTCAACAAAATTTTAAAATCCACGTTTAATAATATGGGCCTGTACAAAACAATTCAATCTTCTGGATGAGTATAGCAACTCCTCTGCTTGTAGACTTAAAGGGTGAGAAAAACTCCCAGCCAAACCCTCCCTGCTGTAACTTTAAGTGCTCCTATCGGTTAGATGTTTCTTGCAGCAAGGTTACATCAATCCTTTCTTTTCGAAGGCTTGAAAGTATTTTTCTCTTAATTGGTGAAAAACTCCCCTTAATATTCCAGTTGCACCATTTAAACAATCTGTTAGCCATGGCCATCCGAGACAGCCAGTGACCCTTGGGAGAAAGAACCCCACTCATAATGCCCTGAGTGAAAACAATAAACAATTCATATAAACTTGAGAATACAACTACAAAAACAACCAAATCAAAACTTCTAATGACTTATACACTCAATGGTAAGGTCCTAGGGAGTGTTGCTGAACAAAGAGACCTTGCAGTGCAGGTTCATAGCTGTTTGAAAGTGGAGTCGCAGGGAGATAGGATAGTGAAGAAGGCATTTGGTACGCACTCCTTTATTGGTCAGAGTATTGAGTACAGGAATTGGGAGGTCATGTTGTGGCTGTACAGGACATTGGTTAGACCACTGTTGGAATATTGCGTGCAATTCTGGTCTCCTTCCTATCAGAAGGATGCTGTGAAACTTGAAAGGGTTCAGAAAAGAGTTCCAAGGATGTTGCCAGGGTTGGAGGATTTGAGCTATAGGGAGAGGCTGAACAGGCTGGGGCTGTTTTCCCTAGAGCGTCGGAGGCCTTATAGAGGTTTACAGAATTGAGGGGCATGGATAGTGTAAATAGGCAAAATCTTTTCTCTGGGGTCGGGGAGTCCAGAACTAGTGGGCATAGGTTTAGGGTGAGAAGGGAAAGATATAAAAGAGGCCTGTGGGCAACTCTTTCGCGCAGAGGGTGGTACGGGTATGGAATGAGCTGCCAGAGGAAGTGGTGGAGGCTGGTACAATTGCAACATTTCAGAGGCATTTGGATGGGTATATGAACCAACCAACCCCCCCCCCCCCCCCCCCCCCCCCCCCCCCCCCCCGCCCCCTGCCAAACCACTCCCACACTCCCATCTCATACTAAGAGAAAAGAAAGAGAGGCAAAGGATAATGGGAGGGGAGAAAGAAGGGAGATGAGGGAGAATAAGAAAAAGGGGGCGTCAGCATACGAAAAGAACAAAACCAGGTAAACCACAGAAAACAAAGCCAGCCAGTCTATTTTAAGGTATCCAGGAAGTCCTTTGCCTTTTTTGATGAGTTTAAATTAAACATGGGTTCTCCGTGGCTGAAACCTAATATTGTCGGATATCTTACAAAGTACTGAATTTTCAAGTCTCTTAGCCTTCTCTTTACCTTGAAGGCCTTCCTCTTGCAGATCATGGATGCAGAAAGGTTTTGGAAAATTCTTGATCTCTTGTATATCAGGGTTTATTGATCCTTTCCCATGCTCTGGAAGCTTCCAACACCATTCGCTTGTCTCTATAGTGCTTGAGTTTTAAGAGGACTGGGCGGGGGCGCTGGTCCAATCTGGGTCTGTGCACTCCGACCCAGTGGGCCTGCTCGGCCTGCTCCGACTTCCAGCCTCAAAATCTGCGGGAGCTATTGCTCTCAAAAACTGACTAGCTGGCCATCTTCCTCCTGTTCTGGCAGCCCGATCAGGCAGATGTTCCTCCGGCCTCGGTTTGCGAGGTCATCGACCTGCTCCACTAGGATCCATACCTGTCTTTTCAGGGCCTGGACCCCACCCTGCCAAGGATTCTCCTGCAATTTTGGAAGCCCACGGTCTACTGCTCCACTTCCACGACACACTGCCCAAGGCGCTGGCTCTCCTGGTCATGCTTCGGCAGCATAGCCAAGATCAGTTTCAGCCTGGTCCAGGTCTCCTCCATTTCTGAATTGACCTTGCACAAACTCCAAGACCAAGTTCTGCACCACAGGTAAGTCCCCTGGGATCTTCGCGAAGCCAATGCTGCGGCCGTGAGTGTATCCGTTGCTGCAGGGGAGTGCTCTGCTTGTTACAAACTTGGCTGATTTTCCCTTGGTTATCTTCCTTAAATAGCAAAACTGACACAGCAACCTGGGGGTCTAAAACTGCCAATTTTTACCACATTACCTCAGAAAGGGAGGGTAAATGCACCACTTTGCCTGGATTATGGTGCAGAATGAAGGGACAGACTTACTGGGTCGCTGCCATCTTGGATCTCCCCAAGCCAATCTCTAACATGCAAGATTTTGTCCGTTTGCTTCAGGCCTTCGAATGTTAGTGCAGCAGCACTGTGTATAACAGCTTTCGGAATTTGGTGCACCTTTCTTATGGATCTCAAGCAAGCGTTTTTTAGTTTTCAATTAGACGGCCTGTGCTGCCAGAGTGCAACCTTTTTTGCTCCCATTGCAAGCTTTCTAAGAGTTCTGATATTGCTCTTATGGCTAACCTTGCCTGTAATTTTGTAATGGAAAGGGTGATCATATTAAGCCATTTAAATCGATCACTGTTCACATGATTAAAAGTCTTAGTGAGTTAGATAATGGCAATATTTCGGGACTTTCTTTTGTTTGTGCTCTTGCATCCTCCAGACTGAGATGTAGACCTCACAGTTCTGAAACGATGCTGGATTTTGGGTTGGATGTATTTGGTCAAGATCCACAATCTGACTTGGGTAAGGCAGGCAAATATTTCCCCCACTATGCTCGACAGGTGATGCCTTTTATAATTGCTGCAAAATCTGTGGTAGGCAGCAGCCACAATCCTTGCATCATATACATCATGGCATACTGCCCTTTTAATGTTGTACAGATGCTGACGGAGAGGCTGTTTCCAGTGCTCGAGTTTAGATAGCTAAAACTCTAGGTGCCGACTATATGCACAAAGAAAAACAAATTAAAGCTTCTCCACTGTACGTTGGCTCTGACGTTATGGGCAGGAATTCTGTAGCATCAGAAGCTTTTTACTTGATATAATGTAGGATATCTGCTGGTACTCTTAAACTGGGGCTGCTTCCTGCAAATCAGACTTCTAGAAGTGCCTGTTGTTGATTAGTGTTAGTTTTTCCAAGTTGAGGGGGCACCAGTGACTGGAGGATGCTAGTAATGTGTAAGTTAGTTTACAAAAACCAAATACGTCTCTGAAGATAATCTGAGAACAGTGCAATTAGCTTTTATTCCAAAAAAAAATCCGAGATTGAATCAAGTTACACTTCCACAATATTCACTCCCTTTACAAGTTTGGGGCAGCACGGTGGCTCAGTGGTTAGCACTGCTGCCTCACAGCACCAATCGCAGCCTTGGGTGACTGTCTGTGTGGAGTTTGCACATTCTCCCCGTGTTTGTGTGGGTTTCCTCCGAGTGCTCCAGTTTCCTCCTACAGTCCAAAGATGTGCAAGTCAAGTGAATTGGCCATGCTAAATTGCCTGTAGTGTTAGGTGCATGAGTCAGGGGTAAATGTAGGGGAATGGGTCTGGGTGGGTTGCTCTTCGGAGGGTCGGTGTGGACTTGTTGGGCTGAAGGGCCTGTTTCCACACAGTAAGTAATCTAATCTATTCTTGTTCTGTTGTAATGCTATTGTTTTGCTTTTTAGGCAAGTTTCTTTGAAACCTTTTTAAGGGAAACCTGTTATTGTAAGGTATGTAGTTGGGTGGGTGTTGCTCCTTGAAGATGACCCAGAAATGGGAGATAAAAGGACAGGCTAAGACTGACTGTGGAGCTAAGAACTACAATGAAGTATTCTTTGTTCAAACTTCCCCTTTGTCTACCTCATTCTATTTCTGATACTCGTGAACCACAAACACAGCAATTATAAGGACGAAGACTTTGCAAGGAATTCTGAATTAAAGAACAAATAAAGCAGGTGTGTTCAAATATCTAGTGAGTCAAGTGACTTTATTTTAAAGTGTGAATAATGCAGTCAAAAAATGGGACTAGTGAATTTGTCAATTCTCTTCAGATCGCGTGCTCAAATGTGCTGTACTCACTTTCCTCTCGCTCCTAAAATACAATCCATGTTTAATCAAACACAGATTTAATGGTTTTAAAGTCCAAGTATAAATAGATTCATATCTGTTTCAATGAGGCACATTTTAATGAATATTGCGCGTAAAATTCTGGGCTGAGATCCAAAGTTTAAATAACGAAACAATAGTTTAAGTATTTCAGCTAAAAATGATTAGACATTTAACAAAGTTCACAGTGATCCTGTGTAGATTAGTGAAGTAATTAGTGGTCTAGGCATGCCTAAACTGTTGAATCAACCTTTTGAGATCTAATGTAAACTGTTGAACAACGCAAGGGAGGCAAACACTGTTGCAATTTGCTCATTTTTAAAGATTTTCAGGTAATCTTGTGAAGGATTTTCTAATGCCACCTCCGCTCCCCCCCCCCATATTAGTTTGCAAAATTGATTAGGACCTCCTTATGTTACAGACAGTCACAGCATGGATTCCAAAAGATGTTCATCATCATATGCAGTTTATCAAATGCAGCTCTAAAACCAAAAGCAGGACTAGACTAATATGGAGAACTGAAAATCCAACATAGTGTGAAGTCCTCTGCGCAGTTGGATGCTGCTCACTATGTTGAGCACATTAAGAATGCTGCAAGACATTGTCAGGCCATTGTTGAGCTCTAATACTATGCTTCTTTGCAATATGGTGTTTTTGAAAAATGCAAAAATCATGGCTGTTGTAGTGCATTGAATTCTTAGACTACTATGTGAAGTTTCCAAAAGGTAAGAATTATTGATTATTGAAAAATTCTTCTGAAAAGCATTTTAAAATTCATTTCCAGGTCCTAGATATCACTGGCAAGGTCAATATTTAATTTTCCATCCTTGGATACAACTGAATTGGGCCAATTCAGCCAAGAGCAATGATGTGAAGCTGGAATTTTAAATAGGAAAGTTTGAGTAAAGACTACAGGTTTGCTTCTGTAAAGGAATTCGTGAACCAATCAGATAATTAAGACTGATTTAAAGTGAGCTTCAGATTAGCTCTGAAGATTTCAAGCCTGCCTAATTTTTCTCTTGAACTTTCCAGTTGATAGTAAAACTTTGACTTGGCTCTATGGCAGAGTCCGATAGCTCTGAGTTTCAGATTCTTGTATCAAAGCGTTGTGAAGGCTTTACTGATATCGACATTATGCTCAGATATTCTGAAACAAATCAAATTTTAGAAGAAGAAACTGACTTTGAACTTGATTTGATATTTCTATATATTCCACTAGTTTTGTTTAATTTAATCATTCCTTTTGTCAAAGAAATGTAATGCAATTACTATTCAGACTAATAGCTTCAAAGTAGAGCATGTTCCATTTTCCAATACCTACTTTTGAAATGTTGGATTTCAGGCAGCAATAATTTATTTTCAGATTATTTTTGGTTTATGGCAGATCATTGAATAAAGTCAAAGTGCATTTAATTCCACCCAGAATTTGTACGTTCATGTCAGTTAGTGCTGTGAAGTAGAGGCATTATTGGCAGTATTGTCTGGGATGTCTCATTTACCTTTGAATACTTGGAAAAGTTCCATAGACCTCTCTGACAGCCTGGGATAATGTGAGTTAAACAGGTAATTTGGAAACCACAGGGAAACATTGGAAAATAAATTGCATGCAATTCATCATGCTTTTTGTTTGCTCCTTTCAACAATTCTCCACATGGTGTGAAAGAAAACTTCAGTATAACGGCCTTTCGAAGTATCTGCTGGGGAAAAGACATTATGTAATGAGCCAAAAATGACAACTCAGCAATGTGGCAATGCCACACTGTTTTCTGTATACAACATATACACTACAACAAAAGCACTAATTTCCTGGAGTACTGTGGAAGCTTAATGCTGTCTTCTGTGGGGTGCCTTGTATTGCTGGTATTTCTGAGACATTGAGGAGTCAGCTGTATGAAGAGGGCGTTCCAATATGTGCATGAAGGCTTTGCATCATTCCTGTTCTGTGATTGCGTACCCCAGCTAACTGCCTTGACAGAAGGATGCCAGATTTAGTCAGTGCTAGACCTGCAAACTCATTCTCTGCAAAAGCATTCCACTGCAAGATGGGTCTCGCCCGAGAGTGAATTAAAGGGCCAGACACCCAAATTGTGCAAGATTTAAGTTTCTCTTTGTAAAATGCCCACAAGGACTCGAGTGTTTTTAGTATGAGTTCGTGAATTTACTGAGGGATGCTGCTATTTCCTTGTCCCTAGGCTGTCTACAGCAGGTGTGGGGTAGTATTGGCAGGACCTCCTGGGCTTCCTGTGTGACTGGAAAGTGAGTGAGGCCTGGCAAGTGCAAGCTGTGCAGAGAGACAGAAGGTTGCTAGGTCAGCAAAGCCCATCCAGTGTCTGTGCAGACCCATTCTTCAGACAGTCCCAGTGAGGTCCTCATAGAACATGGAACATTACAGCGCAGTACAGGGCCTTTGGTCCTCAATGTTGCGCCGCCCTGTGAAACCAATCTGAAGCCCATCTAGCCTACACTATTCTATTCTCGTCCATATGCCTATCCAGTGACCATTTAAACACCTGTAAATTTGGCAAGTCTACCACTATTGCAGGCAGTGTGTTCCACGCCCCCTACGACTGAGTCAAGAAACTACCTCTGACACCTATCTCCTTGTGCTAGCCAGTACCATCTGAAGAAAAAGGGTCTAATTTTTAACCCTCTGCTTATCTTGCATCTCAATAAAGACCCATCTCAATGTTCTTTTCTATATCGAAAGCAGCCTCCAGTCCCTCCGCCTTTCCTCGTAACACCTTCACTCCATACCAGGCAATATCCTAGTAAATCTCCTCTGAACCCTTTCCAAAGCTTCCACATCCTTCCTATGATGTGGTGACCAGAACTGCACGGCAATACTCCAAGTGTAGCTGCACCAGAGTTTTGTACAGCTGCAGCATGACCTCGTGGTTCCGAAACTCGATCCCTCTATCAATAAGATCTAACCGTATGCCTCCTTAACAGCCATATCAACCTGGGTGGCAACTTTTGAGGATCAAAGTACGTGGACATCTGCATCCTTGGCAGCAAAAGATGTCTGTGACTTAAGCTGGCAAACCAACCAGCCTTATCACCAATCTAGCTGCAACCTACTCATGTCTAGTTGATTGGTCATGTGCTGTTCCAGCTCTGCTTGTCCCCAATGCATTTGCGCTACTGGTATCTCAGCTGGTGGCTGCAAGTGTGAGATCACAGACCATTGTCTTAGTTTGGTCTGTTTCCCCCAGTATGGGTAAAGAGGTAATGATTGAATTCATATGATAAATTGAAGTGTTATTTGATTTGCCTGTTTTCCTTCGCTGACATTCAGATCCATGTTCCCGAAGACTGATTTGTGTACCAATTTTGGAAATAAACCAGCAGAAGACCCTTTCAAGATAAAATCAAAGATGAGGTTTTATTAACTGACCCATTCAGACTGGGGGTTAATTGGTTTGCCACACAGCAACCATGCACACAGGCATGTGGAAGATTTAAAGGAGGATGGGACTGGAAAGAACATAGAACATAGAAAAGTACAGCACAGAACAGGCCCTTCAGCCCATGATGTTGTGCCAAGGATTATTCCTAATCTAAAGTAAAATAACCTAACCTATGCAATTCACAGATGTCCATGTGCATATCCAGCAGTCGCTTAAATGTCCTTAATGACTCTGCCAGTGGTGGTGATGGAAGCAATGCAGTCCATGCATTCACAACTCTGTGTAAAGGGTTGACCTCTGTCGTCTCTTCTGTACCTTCCTCCTGACACCTGAAAACTATGACCCCTCATGCCAGTCAACTCTGTCCTTGGGAAAAGTCTCTGGCTATCGATGCTATCCATGCCCGCCATTACCTTGTATAACTTGACCAGGTCACATCTCTTCCTCATCTCCAGAGAGAAGTCCGAACTTAGTCAACCTCTCTTGGTAAGTCAAGCTCTCCACTACAGGCAGCATCCTCGTAAACCTGCTTTGCACCCTCTCCAAAGCCACTATCTTTCCTGTAATAGGGCGACCAGAACTGTACTCAATATTCCAAGTGTGGTCTCACCAGGGCTATGTAGAGCTGTAGCAAAACCTCGCGGCTCTGAACCTCGATTTCCCCCGTTCATGAAAGCCAAAACACCATAAGCTTGCTTAACCACCCTATCCACTTGGGTGGCAACATTGAGGGATCTATGCACTTAAACACTAAGATCCCACTGTTCCTCCACACTGTCAAGAATCCTGTCTTTAACCCTATATTTAGCATTAGAGTTTGACCTTCCAAAATGTATCACTTTGCATTTATCCATGGTGAACTCCATCTGCCATTTTTCAGCCCAGCTCTGCACCCTGTCTATGTTGCGCTGCAGCCTGCAATAGCCCTTGATAATATCAATGGTACCTCCAACCTTTGTGTCATCAGCAAATTTACTAACCCACCCTTCAACCTCCTCATTCAAGTCATTTATAAAAACTACAAAGAACAGAGGCCCAAGAACAGAGCCCTCACCACTGACCTCCAGGCAGAATACTTTCCATCTATAACCATTCTCTGCCTTCTGTCAGCCAGCCAATTCTGAATGCAGACAGCCAAATCTCCCTATAACCCATACTTCCTGATTTTATGAATGAGCCTACCATGGGCAACCTTACCAAATGCCTTGCTGAAGTCCATGTGCTGACCACATCCACTGCTCAACTTTCATCAATCTGTCTTGTCACCTCAAAGAACTCAAGATTTGTAAGGCATGATCTGTCCCTCTCAAAGCCATGGTGGCTAACTTTAACCACACTATGCTTTTCCAAATAGTCATAAATCCTATCACTCCGAATTCTTTCCAAAACCTTGCTAACCACAAACTGACTGGTCTGTAATTGCCAGGGATTTCCCTATTACCTTTTTTGAAAAGAGGAACAACATTCACCTCCCTTCAATCCTCAGGTATGACTCCCATGGAGGGTGAGGAGGCAAAGATCTTTGCTAGCAACTTAGCAACCTCCTTTCTCGCTTCCTGGAGCAACCTAGGATAAATCTGGTCTAGCCCTGGGGACTTATCAATTTTACTGTTGCCAAAATTTTCCAGTACATCAACATCATCATCATGATTTGAAGTTGTCAGTGTTGGAATGGGGTGTGCAAAGTTTAACAATCTCACAACACTAGATTGTTGTCCAACAGGTTTAACTGGAAGCGCTAGCTTTCAGAGCGCCGCTCCTTCATCAGGTGGTTGTGGAGCACACAGTTGTAAGACACCGAATTTATAGGAAACGTTTACAGTGTGATGTAACTGAAATTATACATTGAAAATTACCTTGATTGTTTGTTGAGTCTCTCATCTGTTAGAATGACCATGATAGTTTCACTTCTTTCATATGTGAATCACAAAACTTTTGAAAGAAGTGAAACTGTGATTCTTCCTTTTGATGAGAAGCTCCTCTGTTCTCGTCATCCAAGGCTCCTTAATCTTACCCCCTCTTGCCTGTCTCAGAGGGACAAATTTGTGCATCACTCGTAACAACTGCTGCTTTACAAAGTCTCCACATGTCTGTTGTGCCCTTTCTGTAGAACAATTGCTCCCAATGTGTACTTTCCAACTCCTGTCTAGCGTCATAATTTCCTTTTCCCCAATTAAATATCTTCCCTTGGTGACTGCTCCTTTCCCTCTCCAAGGCTATGGAAAATGTGAAGCAGTTATGGCCACTGTCTCCAAAGTGTTCTCTCACTACGAGATCTGACACCATCCTGACTCATTGCTGAGCGCCAAATCAAAATGGCCTTTTCCCTCATCGGCCTGTCTACATACTGAGTAAGGCAACCCTCCTGAACACACCTGACAAAAACTGCTCCATCCAAACCATCTGCACTAAGGAGGTTCCAGTCAATATTGGGAAAGTTGAAGTCGCCAATAACAACAACCCTGCTACATCTGTATTTTTCCAAAATCTGCCGGCCTGTAAGATCTTCGATCTCCCTACTGCTATTAGGGGGTCTGTAGAAAACCCAATGAGGTGGCTGCTCCCTTGCTGTTCTTAACTTCCACCCACACTGACTCAGTAGATGAACCTTCGTTTCTGCAGCTCTGATGCACTCTCTAATTAGCAATGCTACATACCTCTCTCTTTTCCACCTTCCATGTTCTTTTTAAACATTCTTAACCCTGGAACATCTAGCAACCATTCCTGCCCCTATGAAACCCAGGTCTCATTTATGGCCACAGCATTATAGTTCCAAGTACAGATCCATTCTCTAAGTTCATCACTCTCATTTCTGACACTCCTTGTAGATCTCACGCGCTTAAAAACTTCCTGGCATTCCTTGCTTCTCTCCACCCTCTCTCCTTGCTCCTCTGTTCATTAAAAAAAGACTTAAGTGGCAACACTTTCATGCAGAAAATGGTGGAGAGGTATGCCAATTAAGTGTTTTTGGCAAATCCAGGAGTATCTTCAAAATAAAAGTCTTCCTATGTGACTCTCCAGAGGTCAGTATCTCTTGTTTACATTCTGCAGTGTGCTGGGTCCAGTCACTTTCCTTTGTTTTGGCTTCTTTCCAGCCAGTACCCTGGGCATAAATGGAGGGTCTTCCACATAATCCTGCTCTTCCTCTGAAGGTTAAACAGCAACTGACTTGAAATTCCAGAATTCTACATTTTAAATGAGACCATAACTGATTTCAGTCCATTGGTGAAGACAGGTATTGAAAGTAATTGGGTATTTAGTTAAATGGAATGCTGTTGGTCAAAGATACACCATTAGCTCAAATTATTAGAGTTTCCATTGAGAGATGAATCAATTAGCTTTATTGTCACGTTGAGGTAACTCCATCTTTAGAATTTATTTTAGATTTTGATGTTTTCAACCTTCCTGGAAGTAGACAGCTCATCTCTAAATTTTTTTGCATCCCCTTTAGATGGAATGTCTATACAATGCAAGTCAGAGTCATAGAGATGTACAGCATGGAAACAGACCCTTAAGTTCAACTCTTGCATGCCAACCAGATATCCTAAACTAATCTAGTCCCATTTGCCAGCACTTGGCCCATATCCTTTTAAATCCTCACTATTCATATGCCCCAGTCCAGATGTCTTTTAAATGTTGTAATTGTACTTGTACTAGCCTCTACCATTTCCTTTAGCAGCTGATTCCATACACTCTCCACCTTCTGCATGAAAACGTTGCCTCTTAAAGTCTATCAGTCCCTCACCTTAAACCTATGCCCATTGGTTCTGGACTCCACATCCCAAGGAAAAGACCTTGTCTATTTATCCTTTCCATGCCTCTATAAGGTCACCCCTCAGTCTCTGACATTCCAGGGAAAACAACCCCAGCCTGTTCAGCCTCTCCCTGTGGCTCAAATCCTCCAACCCTGGCAATATCCTTGTAAATCTTTTTTTGAACCGTTTCAAGTTTCACAACATCTTTCCAATAGGAAGGAGACCAGAATTATACACAATATTCCAAAAGTGGCCTAACCAATGTTCTGTACAGCTGCAACATGACCTCCCAACTCCTGTACTCAATACTCTGACCAATAAAGGAAAGCATACCAAATACCACCTTCACTATCTTATCTATCTGTGACTCCACTTTCAAGGAACTATGAACCTGCACTCCAAGGTCTCTTTGTTGAGTAACACTCCCTAGGACCTTACCATTAAGTGTATAAGTTCTACTAAGATTTGTCTTTTCCAAAATGCAGCACCTCGCATTTATCTAAATTAAACTCCATCTGCCACTCTTCGGGCCAATGGCCCATCTGATCAAGATCCTTTGTAATCTTAGGTAACCCTCTTTGCTGTCCCCTATAGCTCCAATTTTGGTGTCATCTGCAAACTTACTAACTATACCTCCTGTGTTCACATCCAAATCACTTCTATAAATGAGGAAAAGCAAGTGGTTCAGAACCTTCTGAAAATATCATTTGTTTAATCTGGGCCATTTCTTGTCCACATTATCATCATGCTCACTGTTCTCAGCAACATGCAGTGCTGTAAACCCCCTCCTAGGTGACCCCATGCTGTCGGAAAACCACCTGCTCCATAGGCCAGGCATTCTTGTTCACTGTTGGCTTTCCTTTGCCACCATCTGCAAGTGAAGATGGAATGTCAGTGATTGCATTATTATGTACCTGTCATAGATGAATAGTTGGGAGCATGTGTAGATCATGAGAAATGAGCATGAGGCTGGTATTGAGGTGGGTAACTGTGCTAGTTATCCTGAATGCCCAGGGACTGGTGATGGGGTTTATTGCATTGAGTGGGATTTTGATGTGGGTAAGAGAGAGATTCACTGTTGATCATTTGCATGAGATCATTTACATGGCACAGTTACCAGGCCCAGATTCTGGGATTTGATGTCACCTGCCAAAGCCATAGTTTTTTCCTCTCCTGTTCAATTTGCAGTAACACTATTCGAGGCACTGTCCTGGTGTGTGCTACATAAAACAAGAACTGCAGATGTTAGAGATCAGAAGCAAAATCAAATTACAGGAATGATTTAATTGGTTTGGCAGAGAAATCAGGGTTAATGAGTTATTCAGAACTAAGGTGGTAGCAAAATCTGGTATAAACATGCTGAAGGTTGGGCAGGTTAGAAATGGAGTGAGCACTTAGGTGGAGATGGAGCCTGGTGAGAGTGACAGACAGTCAACGGGGCAGATGATATACCAGGGAGAAAGAAAAGCTCCTAATAGTGAACAGAACTAGATGAAAGTGGTTTGGCAGTATTATACATGTTGGTTCGATTCAGATTCTCTTTTAAAGAGGAATCTTTCAGAAGAAGTACCATTGCCACTGGATTCCCCTGGTGACTGTGGGGGGAAATGGCAGCATTAAGACTAAGATTGCAGTCCTGAAGCTATTGGTTCAGATGCTGCAGTTATTTTGGATGAAATGGATTTGCCAAATTTGAGTTCAGTACTGCGCTCTTTAATCTATCAGCACATTTTGAAATTTGATCCCATAACATGAGATTTGGGATAACCCAATTTCTGGTGCATATGTTTAATTTATTCTATGTTGAGAACTCTTCTCAAACTGTTCTTCAAAATAGTCCTTGGATTGGAATGTGAAACTGTTTTCACAACTGCGAATAACTTTACAAGACTAAGATACAGGTTTGATACTAAAATGTAATACATTTATTCTGTAAAACGCCTCCTCTTCAATTTATTTTGCTGAATAGTTGTTGCTCGTGAACACTGTTTATGCTTTTTGGTAGCTTTGCACTTTTTACTAGAAATGCAAAGCTTAGTTTTAATCTTGAACAGCTGATAAATGTGCTTTTTCGTCAATAGATATGTCCTCTGTGGCAATTCCAGGAATGTGCTGCTCCAAAACTTGGAGCAATGACCTTCTCTTTAAAAGATACTTTGACGACAGTAACAACATCTTAATCCCCAAACAACTCCTGTGTAACCTCAATTGGGGTTAGTTTTCAGTTGAATAAGACACCAGGCAAATGTCTTCGACCCAAGATTACTTTGCTCTTTTGAAAGATTGTGTTGAAAATCTGGGAGTGCAATCATTTGACCCCCCCCCAATAAATGTGTAAATTTGGATGGGAGGGCATTTCATTGGGGTGATGAGGGGGTGAATGAGGGTGCATCACTTTCCCTCTGTGACCCGATTTAAGTCCATGATAGGAAAGTCCAGTGGAAAACTTTCCCCCTTGGTATCGACTGTTCATTTAAGAGTGGTGTTTTGCACCCTTTTTGTGCTAACACAGCAAAGTGCTCACTGTGTGGGATGCATAAACAAATCCTGGCTTATTCATTTGCACCCTCCCAGGTGTATGTGTAGCGGGCATTGCAGAGAGATGGGAATCCAACAGCCATGCTGCTCTCCTTGCTGTTGATGCTGCTGCTTCTCCCAAATCTCTCTCTCTCTCTCTCTCCACCAAGATTTTGCCTCAAGTTTTCTAAGCAGACGGATCTCCGTTTAACTGATGTTCAGCACCTGTTTGAAATAACATCACTAAAAGTGTGTTCAACCTGTTACAGGTAACTGGAGAGATTAATCATGGTAAATGTAAAACTTTCTACACTCTTATACAGTCATGATTTTATAAACCTCTGTAAGGTCACCCCTCAGCCTCTGCAACAGCCTGTCTTCTCTACCCTGCCCCCACTACAAACCTGTTAAACATTGGCTGTTATCATGGGAATAGCATGACCTTGACGCACATGCTTTTAATAGTCAAAACTGAATGTTGTTGGCTTGCCAATGACAAGCTAGATAACTGTTATAAATATTTGTTTTGTTGAACCCTAGCATGGGGCTGTTTTTCCCTGGAGCATCGGAGGCTGAGGGGTGACCTTATAGAGGTCTATAAAATCATGAGAGGCATGGATAGGGTAAATAGACAAAGTCTTTTCCCCTGGGTGGGAAAATTAGAGGGCATAGGTTTAAGATGAGAGGGGAAAGATTTTAAAGGGACTTAAAGGGCAACTTTTTCACAGAGGGTGGTGCACGTATGGAATGAGTTGCCAGAGGAAGTGTTTCAGGCTGATGCAATTACAACATTTAAAAGGCATCTGGATGGGTATATAAATGGGGAGGGTTTAGAGGGATGTGGGCCAATGCTGGCAAATGGGACTAGATTAATTTAGAATTAGGTCAGCGGGGACAAGTTGGACCGAAGAGTCGGTTTCTGTGCTGTACTCTGACTGAGTTTATTTTTCTAAATTGCATTTTCATTGACTTGGTCATTTTTGTGGCATTGGCAAGCAGAGGTTTCTGTTTTGTATTTGATATCATTCCACAATGAGTGACAAAATAATTGTTTACAATTTTTTTTGTTTTCACCAACTTAATGTCTAATTAAATTGCTTAACTTTTGCTCTTCCAGTTGCTAAGGGAAATGATTGCTAGAACAAGTCAGCTCATTCAGTAATCAAAGCTGCAGGTATGGATTATCTAACAAGCTCTTCCTGCGCCCCCCCCCCCCCCCCCTCCTTGGCAGGATCTTGCAGTGAACATGAAATTTAGTCACCTAAAGTTGTGTGGTCCAATTTTTTGATCTTTGATCCTTTTAATTCAATTTGGCAGAAACTTGAGTTCCTTGAAATTTCACTGCATGAGTTAAAATGTCGCACAGTGACTTTTAGGACCTAACAATCAATCATGGAGTGCTCATTTGCAGTTCACAGATGGTAAAGGAAGCTATCCATCAAGGAAGCTGATGAGATTGTCATAAACAGGTGACCACTGTATATGGAATAGTTGACATCTTGTTTTATTTCCTAATAAGCAACTGTTGGATTATCATCAATGTTGTCACATTTTATTGTGCAAGCTTTGCCCCACGGAACATAAAGAACGTTTTAACAATGCAGGAGTTTTATATTGAGACAGCCTGATACTTGGTTGTTTGAAAAACTCCTTTCTCACAGTACATGGTGTTAAAGGCAAGGGGATAATACTTGCAATGGTTTGCACTAAATATGCCTGAGAACTAATTTATGGTGGGTATGCATTATTTCAGATAAACACAAAAACAAAATTATTTTTGCAAGATGCTAAAACATGAACCATATATCTAAGTATGCCAATGTTGTTTGGGTTAGAAATGCATTATGTATCAATGTGCTTCCTGGCTTTCCATAATAAACGTGATCTTTACCATGAGGCACTATCTGTATCTGTTTTCCAAGCCATTCAATAAAAGCACAGTACCAAATCTGGTACTGTGATCTTGTAAAAGTGTCAGTGGAGTTGATTTGAATATTGCAGAACTGTAAAGAAATGCAGTAAACAGTACAAGGATATTCCAACATAATGTAGAAGCTGCTGAAATCACAGTAAGGAGAACACAAAGAAGCAGGCTGAAAGCACTGAGTAACACAATAGCAATTTTGTCTCCAAGAAATCTAGATGAAAGATGATATGGAACAAAGCTGGCTGGTTCTGACTTGGAGTGAGATACAAAATTGCAACAGAGTTATTTAACAAGTCAAATCATCTACAAATAGCTATACTTTTAGCACCACCAAGTGTATTCCACCCTAATCTCTCCAAAGTACAGACATTTTGAAAACCTTTTAAGGCATGTTTTGAGTCCCAAATGAATGCAGCTTCAAATATGTATTTAATATCAAGATCTAAGGTAAGAAAATCTATTGATCAATGTGTGACAACAATTGCAACTCTCCAGAATCCTGAGAGTTTGTGAAGCTGCAAGATGTTTTAAATTAAGATAGGATTGAATTGGGCATGAGGTATCCTACAGTTAAGATATAATCTGCTTCTAAGAGATGCTCAGTCAGGAAAATGATTTGATATGGGCAGAAGCATGTGGCATAACAGACTAGGCCTTGTACCATGTTGATGTTCCAGGCTGAAAAGCTTGAATGATACCTGACTGAGGTAGGAGATTGTGGAGGATGTGACACCAAAGGAAAGGTGTGATAGGGAAGAGCTGCAAGAAATGGAATCCTTTTGCACACAAGTGTTTGCCCAGAAGGAAAATGAACAAGCAAGTGTAGATGGCTTCTTGAGATTATCAGCTGAAAACTCAGATAAATCGCTCTCTGCCTACAACAGGTTGGTTCAGTCTGGTCGATCAGTGATAAATGGTTTGTAACTGTTGAAAGGTCAGCAGTGTCAGATGCCAGTGCATCATTGCAAAAGTATGACCTTCAGAGATATGCGTGAAGTGACTCCATATGGTGATCTAAAAATGATGTATTTTTGCACTTCATGTTGAGGCTGCATGATAGCATGATATGCATTCTAAGAAGACAGAGTACTCTGAGCCTGGTGCAATGACAAGAACATATTTAAAATTCCTGATCATAGGTGACAAGCAAATGCCACTCATCATGGCTGCAGTAAGTCAAAAGCTTGGATTACTAACCCTCTGTCAAATTAGATTTGCATCATGTCATAGCACGCTAATCTATTAAGAATGATACAATCCTGGAGAAGTACAACAATGTATTTTACAGGGTTAGCATGTCTTTCTGGAGAAAATCAACTTTTTAAAGTAAGATGAGTGCTTGAGACTAGTTCAAGATTTGCTGAGGAAATTTCTGGCTGCCCTGAGGACCAGATGAAAGAGCTGACAAAAATGAATCAATCAAGAAATTGACTAGTCCTATAGAATTGATTAGCTGTGTGATAGCAGGGATATAACCTGGAAACTGAGTACAATCATCAACCTAAAGGATGTCAGACTTTAACCCCAACACCCCATCCCAGCTATCCAAGAAATTGTGCCATAAACTTTAGGCAAAAAGCAATCCTAGATACATCAGAGAGTTACTGGTGAGTTAAACTTTAAAAGTAACAGCTTCCTAACTATGTTGTGGACATTTCCACAGCTCCAGTGGAGTACCATAAGATAAAAACGGAAATAGGTCATTACAATCTCTGCGTCTGCTGTTCCATTCAATTAGATCCTGGCTGATCCTATAATCCTCAACTCTGCTTTCCTACTTTCCCTCTAATTCTTGGTCAATCCCAGCCTCGAATATACTGAATGATCTAGCTTTGACTGTCCTGTGTGGTAAATATTTCCATCGGTACATTACCCTCTGAAAAGGAACTACATCCTCCGGTCTGAGACTGTCCCACGTGAGGATACATCCTCTGAATACCTAGTCTGGCAAACCCCCTAAGAGCCTTTTTTGTTATTCAATTCAGTCTCCTCTCATTCTTCTGGTCAAATGAGTACAGGCCCAACCTAGTCAATCTCCTGTCATATGAGAGTCCCTTCAAACCTGGGATCAACCTAATGAACCTGCTCTGAATTGCCTCCAAAAACAATACATGTAGGGCAGGTAAAGCAGTTTGCAGTATTCTGGGTTGATTCCAATAGCAAGCCATTTCCAAATATTTTCCTCATGCTGCTATCCACTTCCAAGTGATTGCAAGGAATCTTAATCCAGTTGGAGAGAGAACATGAGCAAGTTGAGCAGTGCCGACATGCTGTCAAGAGCACCACTCCCAATGAATAAAGTCTAAAACGTTATGACATTATGGAATCTTTTTCGAGATCCGATGTGAAGAAACAACTTAATGCTCTGGATGTCATCAATCCAGTAGAGATTTTGACTGTAACAAACAAACAAACAAACAAACTGCTCAAATCAAGTGAACCACTCACCTTGATGCAATTCCTCAAATGTTGCAAGTAATAGAGCTGAATGTATCTGCTGAAAACATTGAGATCCCTGTGGTCATTTGGGTACATTTGAGCGTCCAGAAATGATTTGATGAGATGGCCTTCTGTAAGTAGGAAATCACTGTTACCCCTGATAGATTGAGGGCTGATAAATTACTTCCTGACAAGCCACCCAGACATTGGCCATTCTTCGTCAGATTCATCTCAAACACACAAACAAAATCCATGATCGCATCAACCAGTGAAGCACTTGTAATTAACAAGCGAAGGAATTTAGAGCTGCCACTGATGTGATAGCAGTAGTTGTATGGGAACAATCTGGACTTTTTACATTAGGATGAGAAAAATATGATTTATTTTAGGATGGGAAGTTGCTGCTCTCAAGAAGATATTTTCAGCTAGAATTTTAGGTGTCACAAATTATATTTAGATAGCAAAGAAAATTCATAATTACCCAAGTGAAAGAAACTTGATTGCTCAGGCTGTTATAATTATGGCAATCAGTATCTAAGTCCCCTTTGAGTAGAATAATGAACCAATCTTGTGTGGGTCTTCTGTACAATGCTTTTGAAAGCTAGAATTATTTGTGAACTGTGTAGAACAGGTAATTTACAGAATGTTTAAACAATCTCTGCATTTTATCCATGCCTTGCCTGCTTTATTTGAACATAACATCAACAGAGAATCATTTAGTATTTGCCAAGTGTTGTATTACATTGTGTTACTTAATAACCGTTGCTCCATCTTCTACAGATTGGCACAACAGTTGATAGTTTGTCTTAAGACATGACAAACAGTTAATGGACCAGAATTCCTAAGCTTTATTTTGTGGTTTTTTTTCTATATATTCACAAACTCTGACAGCATAAAAATTCTATTGGTGCATACAACAAATATAGGTGTGTGGGTATATCAGGAATAAAAGAATGACAAGAAAAATTAGGGCCAATGAAGGATAGTAGTGGGAAGTTGTGCGTGGAATCTGAAGAGATGGGGAGATGCTAAATGAATATTTTTGGTCTTTTTCCAGTGTGAATATCAACTATGTTGTCAAGGAGAATACTGAGATACAGGTTACTAGACTAAATGGAATGGAGATTCACAAGGTGGTGTTAGCAGTTCTGGCAACTCTGAAAATAGATAAGTTCGCTGGGCTGGATGGGATTTATCTTCGGATTCTCTGGGACACCAGGGAAGAGATTGCAGAGCCTTTGGCTTTGATCTTTATGTCATCATTGTCTACAGGAATAGTGCCAGAAGACTGGATGATAGCAAATATTATTCCCTTGTTTAAGAAGGGGAGTAGAGACAACCCTGATAATTATAGACCAATGAGCCTTACTTTAGTTGTGGGTAAATTGTTGGAAAAGGTTGTAAGAGAGGATTTGTAGTCATCTAGAAAAGAATAAGTTGATTAGGGATAGTCCACATTGTTTTGTGAAAGGTAGGTCATGCCTCACAAAAACTTTGAGTGAGTTATTTGAGAAGGTGACCAAACAGGTGGATGAAGGTAAAGCGGTTGATGTGGTGTATATGGATTTCAATAAAGCGTTTGATAAGGTTTCCCATGGTGGACTATTCCAGAAAATAGAGGCATGGGATTGAGGGTTAGTAGTTTGAATCAGAAATTGGTTAGTGGAAAAAAGACAGAGGATGATGGTTGATGGGAAATGTTCATCCCGGAGTTCAGTTACTAGTGGTGTACCACAAGGATCTGTTTAGGGGGGTCACAGCTGTCTCATTATTATAAATGACCTAGATGTGGGCATGCAAGGATGGGTTAATAAATTTGCAAATGACACTAATGATGGTGGAGTTGTGAATAGTGACAAAGAATGTTGTAGGTTATACAGGGACATAAGCTGCAGAGCTGAGCTGAGAGGTGGCAAATGGAGTTTAATGTGGAAAAGTGTGAAGACATTCACTTTGGAAGAAGCAACAGAAATAAAGAGTACTGGCTAACTGTAGGATTCTTGGTAGTGTAGATGAGCTGCAATATCTATGTCCATGTACATAGATCCCAGAAAGTTGTCACCCAGGTTGATAGGGTTGTTAAGAAGGCATACGGCGTGTTAACGTTTTTTGGCAGAGGGATTGAGTTTCAGAGCCATGAGGTCATACTGCCGCTGTACAAAACTCTGGTGCGGCCACATTTGGAGTGATGCATACAGTTCTGGTCATTGCATTATAGGAAGGATGTGGAAGCTTTGGAAAGGGTTCAGAGGAGATTTACTAGAATGTTGCCTGGTGTGGAGGGGAAAGGTCTTAAGAGGAAAGGCTGAGGGACTTGAGACTGTTTTCATTAGAGAACAAGGTTGGGAGGTGACTTAACTGAGACATAAGATGATTGGAGGGTTAGATTGGTGGACAGTGAGAGCCTTTTCCCTAGGATGGTGCTGGCTAACATGAGGGGACAAAGCTTTAACTTGAGCAGTTATAGATATAGGACGGATGTCAGAGGTAGTTTCTTTACTCAGGGCAGTAGGGGTGTGGAATGCACTGCCTGCAACAGTAGTAGATTTGACAACTTTCAGGACATTTAAATGGTCATTGGATAAACATATATGGATGAAAATGGAATAGTGTTGGATCGATATGTTTCAGATTGGTTTCACGGGTTGGCACAACATTTGAAGGCTGAAGGGCCTGTACTGCGCTGTTATGTTCTATGTTCTAACAAATGTTTTATTCTTGAGTGATTTCCTCTGGCAGTTGAAAAACTTAATATGCTGGAGTCTTCAGCTCTTTTCAAAATCAGGCCCCATTATCCCTTCCAAGATGATTCTGAAAATATCTAGAGTTTGTTGTTTGAGAATTTGATTTGGAAAACCGAAGAATCAATGACACATGTTTTAAACAAAAGTGTAATCTGTTTTTGAAATAAAACATTATGGTCCTGTTTTCTCTCATATTGTTCCTTATAGGTTGGTTAAGTGATTTTTCAATTATGCTGGTTGGAGCAACATTAAATCGTGGCTTATTCTATAGCTCTGGATGTGAAAGGAAATGGCTATAGCTATCCAGTTCAGTCTGGACAAAGTCTTGCCAAATCAAGTGAAACCTGGCTGTTATCAGTTTGAAATTTGACTTGAAAGGGCCAAAATTAGGTCTTCACGTTTTAATGAAGTGAAAAATCGCTGCAGTGTGGTGATTTTCCTCCTGTCAGTGAGCAAATCTAATTAGTTTGGATCAAGGAGCTTTGTACTCTAACTTCTCAGTGTTTTCACTTGCTGTCAATAACACAAAACCATGTAATTATATGGGTAGGTATGTACTAAGAACCTGTTATCTAGTTCGAATTATGAAGGAATTCTGAAAACATTGTATGTTTTGCTGTTGGGCACTATGGACCCTTCTGAATACAATATATTCCAATCATTTTTTGGATTGACCCTGCTATACTTGGAGATAAGTTGAGGGACATCTAACAATTTATGTAATTTCTTTGTTGACCTTCCAATGAGTTAAGCAAGTCAATGTTGCACCTTAAAGAATGACTTCATATTTTAAGCAAAACAAGTTGCACCAGAGGCCATTTCCACCAAGCCTTCACATGCAACTTCCAGTCATATGTCCAGTCCCAGCAGTGAGCTTTTCATATGACTGGGCATGTTCAGGCAAGACCGGTCCCAAAGTTTGCTTGTGTACCTTTCTTCTCTTCTCCCCCACCACGAGAGCAACCTGTTCCCAATCAAGTTTTGAGTTTGATCCCAGTTATGAGTGTCCTCATCCTGCTCTGTCTTGATTTTCTTAAATAAATTGAGACATCAGGGAAATATTTGCCTCACATCACATTGTAATATTAAACAGTCAAAGGATATCTGGTTCATTCCCTGTAGGAAAATTTTTTGAAATAAATTGTATGAAGAAAAAAATTGTATTGGACTGTACAAAGCTGTTAAAATATTTGCTAAGATTAATGAAAATACCTAATAGGGTTTGAAACATGATCCATTGTTATGGATCAAGTGGTCATGAGAGTAATGTTGTTGCAACACAGTATGTTCCATCCATTAGTTTGTAACGTGACAAATCAAGTTTTTCGTAGTGCAGTACAGAAAGTCTCTAACAAAGACCTCTGTTATATTCCTATTGCTCCTTCAAGGGTTAGATTTATTATAAAAGAAAATTTTTGAGGGAAGAGGTGATCTTAAAGTATACAGCTTCAGGAAAGGAAATGCACACTTTCTATTGAGTGAGTCACGTCTTTATTACGCAATTTAAAAGAATAAAACAATTTTTTGTTAATCAAGTGCAAGTGACTGTATTGAGATTGAAGACCAGGCTTGTTGCATTCGCTAAACAGTTTAATGCATATCACTCTTTATTCTGTTCCCTGCATTCTCTCAATCTGTATAAATGCTCAAATCATTGTCTTAATGCCTACTAATTGCAAAGGCTGTGAATTATGTGATACAACCTATTTGATTTACTTTCTTCCAATGTCACTTGGGTATTTTAGACTTTGGTCTGTCTTTGAAGGGCTTTAAAGTATTTCTGTAGCCACGTGTTCTCTATTCAAAGTAGTATCCATGAGTGTTCTTGGAGGCTAATGGAAACAGAATAAACACTGTAATACATTAGACTTCAGATGGAGTCTGTGTTTTATTTTCGTTTGGGATGAACATTCAGAGCATGAAGACAGTCTTTTTGGTTTCAGGTTTGCAAAAGTCTTGGCTGAAACCGGGTGCTTAACAGTTCAAATTACTTTGTTTTTTGAAGAAATAGGAAATCTGTATTAGAGATTAATATTAAAGTTCTAAACCAAAAGTATTTAGTTAAAACTTTGGAGGTTCTTTGAAGCTGAGAAAGTCTAAACTCAGTTGCTGAAGACGTTAGGAAGAAGCTATTAGTTCTCAGGACTGAGAATTAAAGCAACGGTTGGGTTAAAACCATTAGATGTGAAAGGAAAGGGAATTCTTTCTGATGTGATGCTGTTTGGATTAATTGTGTTTTGCCATATGACTCAACATCTTTTAAACTTCTGTGAATAATTTAGTATTTTAGTAATTCTTCTGCATAATACGCTTCTTTTTACAACAGAACCTGCAGCATTTTGTACTTGATTTGGTAAAATGTCATCTCATTAAGACCAAAATACTTTAACTTGTTTGTATTAACGGCTGAAATCATAACAATATTGGTGGGAGTACCTGCTGCTGAAAGGATCTGTATTGTAGTAATGTTTGCAAAGAAATGTGACACTTCCAAAATTCAGCCATTGAGAAGGTGGAATTGTGCAGTGGATTGAACTAAGCTTGTGTGTTTTGTTGCTAGTAGCATTCTGAATTCAGTACATCACACAAAGCTTTAACAGTATAAGAACAAGAGATCCCTATAAATGTATGTAGATATTAGATGGGCTATTTTGGTGTACTTGTTCTGGGCAAGATCATTACCAGTGTTTAGGGTCCCATTGCTTTTCAGCCTGCAATGGTGGGAACACTTTTCATTTAAAGTGTGAATTTCAGATAGTTAATTTTATGTTGGGATTAGCAAAATTTCTAAATGTAACAAATTTCAAAATACAAATTCAAATAACAAGTTTCTAAATATTCAGAAACAATTCGAGGTAGTGATTTGTTGCTATCCTGGCTAGTGACGAATCAGATGGACTGTGAATTATGGTAATTCCATTATTTCTTCATGGATTCCACAAGGATTTTCAATGCACTCCCTCCAGTGAGTCGTGACATGTTCAGTGATGTAAGGAAAGGAGTTTCAGGACTTTGGTCCAGTGACAGTGAAGAAATAGAGACATCATCCCAAATTAAGATGGTGTGGCTTGGAGGGGAACTGTGTAATGCTTTGATGCTGATTTTGTCCTTGATCTTCTGGATGGTAGAGGTCATGCATTTGGTAGGTGCTGTTGAAGGAGCTTTGAGTTGCTGCAGTTAATCTTCCAGATGGTGCATACTGCTGCATCGAAACTAAACTTGGTTCATGCATGACTAATTTATTCCAGTGAGGTAAAAACAATGACTGCAGATGTTGGAAACCAGGTTCTGGATCAGTGGTGCTGGAAGAGCACAGCAGTTCAGGCAGCATCCAAAGTGCAGCGAAATCAACGTTTCGGGCAAAAGCCCTTGTTTATTCCAGTGATTGTCCAATGATTGAACAATATAACTTGCAAGATAGTACTATCTGGTTAACAAGCTTGGGATGGAGGGGGGAATGTGGGGAAGAGAAAGATGAGGATTAAAATGCCATTATCCACAGCGGGGTGAATTATTCTGTTCAAAGAATAATTGTTAGAATACAGATAATGCAATTGCTAACTGATCCCATTTTATCACATGATGCAAACTTTTAGTAGACAGAGCACTCTATTTGCTTTATCTTTGTTAAACCGCTTCACAGGGTTGCAGAAGTACATGATTCAGTATACAGAATGGAGTGGATTTCGGATTACTGGCCTAAACTGCCTGTGATAATTAATATAAGCAGGTTAGTGGTATGAGTCCCTGCTTGTCCGGAGATTGCTAAAGGCAAAGTTAAAGGATTGTTTTCACGATCAGAATTTTATTATTAAACATGGTGAATTCCATTCCATTCAAATGTATGCAATGGTCAAGGAGTTGTAAAGTTGCTGCTGCAGTCATTTCAACATCCATGTACATACACCAAAACAACAAGAAAGCCATTAACTTGTTTTGATGTCCAGGGCAGAAAACTGGAAGTCAGTTTGAGAAACATTAAAATATGTTGCAAGCCCATTAAAATGAATAGAGCAGAACATTATTTTTAAGATATATTTGAATCCAGTGAGTTGAGACATTGTGTTACTTGCAAAAGTGCATCCTCAATGAATGTCACGGTTCACAACCGGGTTAGCTTTGCCTTCATTCTGCCAGTATATCTGATTCCTTTATTGACTTGATCATTGACTGTAGCCTACTATAATTATTTATCCCTTTATGTTGTTGTCAAAATCAAGTTTTATGGAGGATATCTTTTTGAAAGACTGAGAGAAAATGAACAGAACTGGAACGTGAAAATTCAGTAAATCATAAACCCATAGAAATACAGAAAATAGGAAAAGCAAGAGTAGCCAGTTAACATTATTCCTCTATTTCAGTGCTCTATTCATGCATTCCCCCCTAGCCCTCAATGTCTTTTAGCATCTAGAAATCTATTTTTAAAAATCATATTCAGAGACTTGATCTCCATTGTCTCTGCAGTAGAGAATTTGTCATCAGTTTCTTGGGGGATGGGGTGTGGGAGGTGGGGAATTATCCTTATCTCAGTTCTAACTGGTCTGTCTTGTATCTTGACAGCACATCACCTTGTTCTACTCACCTCAGTCAGGGGGAACATCAACCAGCCCCGTCAGAACTTTATATATTTCAGTGGGATTGTCTCTCATTTATCTAAACTCAGTGAATATAGATCTAATCAACCTAATGTCTTCTCATAACAAAACTGGCATCCCAGGAAACATTCTGGTGTACCTTCACTAAATTCCCTCCATGTAAGTATGTCCATCCTTGGACAGTTGCAATTGTGTAATGGTTTTGTTGATGGACTGTTCAAATGCTGCCATGCTAGATGAATCCAGAATTTTAAAAAAATTAATGGTGATGTCCTTGAAGAAAGTGAGGACTGGAGTTGCTGGAGATCAGAGTCAAAATGTGTGATGCAGGAAAAACACAGCAGGTCAGGCAACATCGGAGGAGCAGGAGAGTTGACATTTTGGGCATAAGCTCTTCAGAAAGGACAGTGGTGATATCCTTCCATTATGACTGAGAATGCCCAAGTTCAAGTCCCATCTCCTTTAGAGGTCAGTCAAAATATAGCTGAAAAGTTTTTATTTTTCAATTTACCTTTTCTTGGGTAGGCTTGCTTTCAGTAACCAGTGTACACGGACATCTAGGTCCCTTTGTACAATAATAGTTTTCTAGTGTTGGGATCCATTATTAAGGTTAGGTAGTGTAAGAAACTTTATTGTTAGGTAGTGCTCACATAAGGTAGTATTAGCAAATCTGGAACTTGTTAGCTTCACTAGACAACAGTAAGCCATTATGTTACACTAAGAACAGACTGAAAAGCTGATGGCATAGCCTGAAGAGGCCCCAGGGAGGGTGAGAGATAACAGGACATTAGAGCCGTGTCTAGATACACGTAGCTCAAACTGAGGTAATAGAACGTTATCAGGCGAGACCCAATCACAGACGAAAAATTCTGTTTTTTACCAAATAAGGATGTAACTCTGGAATGTGAGAGAACAAAAGGATAGACAAATTTAAAAAATAGTCAGAACGCCTTCTCCAGCAAGCCTGATACCTTGCTGTAACTCGATTCTCTCTCGAATAAAGCAGTCTGTTTCTTAAAATCTGACCCGGTGTCTCATTCCTCCGAAACGAACATGGGGACGGTAGAACCGTCCTAACACTAGTCTATCACTGTTCAAAGAATAGTCTACCCTTCTTCTACCAAGTGAACAGTTTTCACTTCCTTTAGTCACTGGATCTGCTATGCATTTGTCCACTTGTTCAGCTGTCTAAGTGTCTCAATGCCTGTCATCGGCAAATGTGGAAATAATGTATTTGATTCCTTCACTGGAAATCATTCTTCATTGTGAATAGCTAAAGCCCAAGCACTGCTTCCTGCAGTAGCTCACTTGTCATTACCTTACATTTTGAATAGGCCCATTTATTCCAACTTTTATTTTCTGGCTGCTAACAAGTTCTCATTTCATGCCATATATTACCCTAATCCCATGTGTGTTAATTTTGCACACTAACTTTTTTTATGGAAGCTTTCTGAATCTCCCTCCCTATTTTAGTGGTTATGCCTTCAAAGCAGTCTCTCTGGTAGATTTGTCAAATATTTATACCCCTTCATACAGCAAAGGATTGAGGGCAGAACAGTAGATGTGATGTACATGGACTTCAGTAAGGAGTTCAACAAGTTCCTCATGGTAGATTGGTTAGCAAGGTTAGATCTCATGGAATACAGGGAGAACTAGCCATTTGGATACAGAACTGGCTCGAAGGTAGAAGGTCGTGGGGGTGGGTTGCTTTTCAGATTGGAGGCCTGTGACTAGTGGAGTGCCACAAGGTTCAGTGCTGGGTTGACTCATTAACTCCGATTACAACAGGATCTTGATCCAATGGGCCAATGGGCTGAGGAGTGGCAGATGGAGTTTAATTTAGATAAATGCGAGGTGCTGCATTTTGGGAAAGCAAGTCAGTGCAAGACTTGCACACTTAATGGTAAGGTCTTGGGGAGTGTTGCTGAACAAAACGACCTTGGAGTGCAGATTCGTAGTTCCTTGAAAATGGAGTCGCAGATAGGATAGTGAAGAAAGCGTTTGGTATGCTTTCCTTTATTAGTCAGAGTATCGAATACAGGAGTTGAGAGGTCATGTTGCGGCTGTACAGGACATTGGATAGGCCACTGTTGGAATATTGCGTGCAATTCCGGTCTCCTTCCTATCAGAAAGATGTTGTGAAACTTGAAAGGGTTCAGAAAAGATTTACAAGGATGTTGCCAGGGTGGGAGGATTTGAGCTATAGGGAGAGGCTGAACAGGCTGGGGATGTTTTCCCTGCAGTGTCAGAGGCTGAGGGGTGACCTATTGTAGAGGTTTCTAAAATCATGAGGGGCAAGGTCTTTCCCTAGGGTGGGGGAGTTCAGAATTAGAGGGCAGAGATTTAGGGTGAGAGGGGAAAGATATAAGAGGGACCTAAAGGGCATCTTTTTCATGCAGAGGGTGGTGCATGTATGGAATGAGCTGCCAGAGGAAGTGGTGGAGGCTGGTACAACTGCAACATTTAAAAGGCATCTGGATGGGTATATCAATAGGAAGGGTTTAGAGGGATGTGGGCCAAGTGCTGGCAAATGGGATGAGATCAGGTTAGGATAACTGATCGGCATGGACAAGTGGAACCAAAGGGTCTATTTCTGTGCTGTACATCTCTATGACTCTATATCTTAACTCCAAATTTATCCTTGAAACTCTTCCCCAGATCCAGATCCAAAAGTGTTGGACTAGAAGCCTATAATTTCTTTCTCTCCAGAACAAGCTTCAGTATTTTCTTTTCTGTCCTTCTGATTATTTTCAGGTTGGAATATAATCAAAGCATTTGTGAAAATAATCATCCTTTAATAAATATGATGTCAGAGTGAAGTTGCAAGGATTTAAGAAGTGTCCCTTCTTCACTTCTGTTTTCCTTCTAAATATGTTCCTTTTTATACCTTTCTAGCCTTTCAAATGTATACAGTAGTGCAATAGTACTATTTCTGAACTGTGACCATTAAAATTCTAGCCATTTCCCCTCCGGGACAGCCCTTTGCTTTCATACTGAGACACCTCTGCTTTTTTTCCTTTCAAGCCAAAACTCTCTTGTACTGATAGAGTACTGCCTTTTTGGAGGTGCCTTTCTCAAACTGAGCTGCTAAATTAATCCCTATTAGTCCTCTTGGACAGGTGTCTCGTTTGAAGAGTTGAGATGTTATCCAATTTCCTGGTCAACATTTACCTCTCAACCACAAACATTTTTAAGGTCGGTGATCAGCTCTATTTGTTTCTGAATGCTGTTTTGAGAGTCTGCAGTATGCTGTTTTGTTGCTCCCTTCTACATAATGATTTCACTTTATCAACCCCTTCACAGCCAAAGAATCATGCACTTTTTAATGTTATAGGTTTGTGAAAGGTACTGTATAAATACAGACTTCTTTCTTGAGTTAGCTATAGCGATCTCTAAATACTTAAACACGAGTGTTCAAAGTTTTTTTGGGGGGGGGGTGGAAGAGAGGGTAGGGGAAGTTAGCATGTGCTCTGCCAGTGTACATAGTGTTTTAAAAGTTCAGTCATTTGCTTTGCAGATTCAGAATATTGTTTGCAACTTGCGTTAATTAGTGTTCCCAAAACAATCCCTCCCATTGGCAGTTTTAGGGGAAGGTGAAGAAGGGACACTTCTTAAATCCTTTTAACTTCACTCTGACATCATACTGTCAGACATATTAAAATGGGGTAATCCTGAGAAACCTATGGGAAGCACTGCATTGTGAATGGGCCGTGGTCAAGCATCCATTGATAATGGAGTTATTCAGAATTGGACAATCCTATGGCTGCTGACTTATCTGGCTAATGTTGGTCTACAGTCTGCAGTTGGTCCAGAAATGTGATCCTGAGCAATATACCTTGGCTTCACCATTATTGAAAGAAATGGAAGCATTGAGTTTGTGAACAAGAATACCATTCTCATGTGTAATGAGTCAATCTATAGATATCTTGCTGTCATGCAGGCTTATGTTTTGTTGCATTCAGAAAGGTGTTGTTTTTTTTCTCCCATCTGTAAGATATTTTTTCCCAGGAACACCAGTGATATGTCACGATAATCCTAGGAAAACAGCATGGCAAGGTAGTAAAAGCACTTTACATGCATCAGCTCACTTTATCTGTTGACACTAAAAATCCAGTTTCTCTGCAGTTCCAATCTGCTACTTGGCCTCCTGTTAGCATGGTGTTTTGTGTCACAATGAATTTGGATACCACATTGTACTTAAACACTGTACTTACAACTACAGGTTGCTGTAGGCCATATTTTGAGTGCTACTTGCTCTGCTGTTCTCTTTTTTTTGAAGGAGCTGAATAGTTTTTTTTGTCTTACATTTTGGTATTTCTTGTAGGTATGCAATTAGAATTGTAATACTGGATTTTAAGTTACTTATTTTATAGACTTTGGAAAATCCTATACTTTCTGAAGCTTGGCTGTCACCTTCAGTCAGTCATAACCTTCCCACTTTAATAATGCTGACTCTCCCAATTTTACTTTATTACCACCTTCCACCACTGCCCACATCCTCTTGCAGTCTTCTGTGTACCTCCCTCATCCTTCATTCAGGTATTGGTATGTCTTAAACCATCCATGTCCCAATCAGTTGCTTTCTAAATCTCTGCAATTTTTTTTGACACTTTAAAATCTTTTTGTTCCCTTTTGAGCCTGTGGGAAATTTTCCTGTTTTTTTTCTTTGGCTTGTTTTTCTATTTCCCTTAATTTTTTTCCCTCTTATGTGTTACGTCGATTGCCTGACTGCAAATTAGTTTGATTCCAGAGGGCATCCTAGTCTAACAGGTTTGGTTTTTGATGTCTGTTTGGGTGATTGAAGAAGAAATTCCAAATTATTTTTCATTAGAAATCTGGAACTGCCCCTGAAGCATTGTAACATACAAGGCTCCGAACCAAATACTGGTAAGTGGGATTAGAATGGACAAGTCTGGTTTATTCAGGAAGTGTAGACTGAATGGATTTTTCTGTGCTGTAACATTTTTCTTTGGTTCTATATTTAATTGCATTACTGGCGCAGATCTCTGCACATACTAGCTTTGTTTCTCTTTGGAGTGACCCCTTACAACGTGAAATGTTGTTCCTCTCAGTGTGACTGATACTATTGCAGCCTGCCTCTGGCAGCTATCATTGAGGGAGTGATTCAACTGCAGTGGGACATAACAGACAGACAGGAACATGAGGCCTCACATGAACAAGGACTGCTGACCGTTGTGGTGCAGCTACTAGGGAAGTGGTCGTTGAGGGAGTTACATTCCCATGCATCTGCTTCGGAAGGGAATGTTGGATGGATTAATTCCCTTGTGATAATGCTGGTGAAGAAATGACGGTTTTTTCTTCAGATTGCTGTCTTTGCTCTTGCTTTCGGACATTCAAGCATTTTTAACTTTTTAAAAAAAATGTTGGGCATCACTGTATAAGCGAATCGTTACTGCCAATCCTCAATTGCCTTTTGAGAAGGTAATGTTGAGCTGCCATGTTGAACTGCTGCAGTCCAAATACTGTAAGTGCATCCACAGTTATTAGAAAGAAGTTCCAGGAATTTGACTGACAGTAAAGTGGATGATACAGTTCCAAGTCAGGTGGCTAAGAGGGGAACTTGGCAAGTTACCATGTTCCTACATATCTGCTGTCCCTTGTCCTTGGAGGTGTCAGAGGTTGACCGTTTGGAAGGTCCTCGACTGAATCACAATGAGTTGCTTCAGTGCATCTTGTAGATGGTATACACTTCAGCCACTGTGCGTTTGGTGGTGGAGAGATCAAATACTCATTGTGGTACCAATCAAGTGGGCTGCTCTGTTTTGGATGATGTCCAGCTGCTTGAGTGGTGTTGGAGTAGCACCCATCCAGACAAGTGAGTAGTGTTTCATCATGTGCACTTGACATGTCTTTGTGGATCATGGACAAGTCTGGGGAATCAGGATGTAAGTTACTCAGCACAGAATTCTGAGCCTTCTACCTGCTCGTGTAGACACGGCTAGTCCAGTTCATTTTCTGGTCAATGGTGACTCTCTAAATGTTAATGTGTATTCAGTGATGGGAATGCTATTGAATGTTAGGAGGTGGTGGTTGGATTCTTGCTTTTTGGAGATGGTTGCCTGGCACTTAAATGGCACGCAGTGGTTCACACTGCTACCTCCAGGGACCCAGGCTTGTTTCCAGTCTTGAGTGATTTGTGCAAACTCAACACAGTCTCCCTGTGCCTGCGTGGGTTTGTACTGGGTGCACCAGTTTCTGCCTACAGTCCACAGATGTGCAGGTTGGGTGGATAGGCCATGCTGAATTGTTCCATAGTGTCCCATGGATGTGCAGGCCAAATTAGATGAGCCATGGGAAATGCAGGATTACAGAGATAGTCGTCTGGTCTGGTTGGGATGCTCTAGAGGGTCAGTACAGACTTGGACCAAATGGTGTCTTCCTGCATTTCAATGAATTTGTTCAATATATTATTTCAGTTGCATGACACTGTAATCTTTCACTATAAGTTCTGTCTTATGGTCCTGCTTCACAACTACCTGATGAAGGAGCAGTGCTCCTAAGCTAGTGCTGCCAAATAAACCTTTCGGGCTATAACCTGGTATTGTGTGATTTTTAACTTTGTCCACCCAGTCCAACAGCCTCTCTATATCATGACATTAAGTGAAAAATACCCTATTCAAGGTCACCTCTCTCTCAATGGCATGTGTCAGGCAGGATGGCTGGGAGAATTGAGTAGTCTACTTTCTTTCTGTACTGTGTGCTTCAATTTTTGACAACTTCTCAAACTACTAAAAAGTTTAACTATAGGCAGAACCCTACCACCAACATTTTTGAAAAGCAATCTATTCCATCTCTTTCTGTGAGCCATCTGGGTGTTATATTGACAGGGCCTTATTTAAAAAAAAGTGTTGCTCTGAACAAAAAGTATCCAGCAGTGCATGAGTTCTTTATATAAACCATAGAGTGAAAACTCTACTACTTTGGTTTTCCCAGATTCTGTGAGCTTCATTGTCTTTGTCATTGTGTTAATCAAACAAGCAATAATATCTTGCCTGATCTCATCCTCTGATCCACATGAGCACTTCCACAACTTGCTCAAAGCACCCCACCTCTGCCTTTCAAAGTGACCTTCAGGGACTTTTAAATTTTTTTATATCACTTGCTTATGCTCAGCTGTTCATTGGTCTCTCAGTGAGCTGTTAACAATGGCTAGTAGTGTTTCCATTCTAATTCCTTGTCAGATAATTGAAACACAAAGTAATGTCTGTTCTTTTTCCACACACACTTCGTTTGGTTGTATAGGCAAGACTAACTTGAAATCCTACCACAGCTTTGAAGTAGAGTTATTTGTTTAAATATCTATCCAATTGTGCACTTTGGAAGCTTTGCCTGACCACGGGCCCTTTCTATCCTTGTTCCAGCTGTTACTACTTAAAACTTACTGAATAATTATTGTTTCTAGACAAATGAACCCTAAGCAGTTCTAATCAAAGGTTGAAAGCAGTTGGTAAAGTAGTTAAGTGCATGTTTTATCCATTCATTGTCACGTTTTTGAATACAACTCTGACTACAAATAAGTTTTGAATCAAGAATGACTGAGTTTTAAATAACATTTAGATAATTATTGATGAACAAGTTAAGAGTGAAACTTCAAAAATACATCTTTTCCTCCATGTTGGAAAAATGGCATATCTTTATTTCTAAACTTGTTTTGAATTGCATGTGTATGCACCAATCTTCAACTTGTTATATGATGATTTAATTTTCTTCTGAGAATTAGGTCTAGCTGGCTGTTCAGGCTATCTGCACAATTGTTGAATGCTACAGATGGTGTCAAAATCAAAAGTTTGGATCGCCTAGTCAGTGATCATGCTCACTGACCTCAAATTTATCCAGCCCATGAGTTGAATTGAACACCATGTTACACAGAAACATTGAAAGTTGGAGTAGGCCATTTGGCCCCTTGAGCCTGCTCTACCATCCAATATGATCATGGCAGATCATCCAACCCTATTCTTGATTTCTCCCCAACACCCTTTGGTCCCTTTGACTGAAGCACTGTATCTACCTTCTTTTTTGAAAACCTTTTTTGTTTTCATTGCACAGTGGCTCCGATTAGCACTGCTGCCTCTTAGTGCCAGGAACCCAGGTTCACTTCTAACCTTGGGTGACTGTGCCTGTCTGGGTGGAATTTGCGTGTTCTCACCATATGTGTGGGTTTCTGCCAGGTGTTCCAGTTTCTTCCCACATTCCAAAGATGTACAGGTTAGGTGGATTGGCCATGCTAAATTACCCATAGTGTCCAGGTATGTGCAAGCCGGGTGGATTCACCAAAGTAAACGTGGAGTTATGGGAATGGGTTTGTGTGGGAAGCTCTTCAGAGGGTTAGTGCAGATCCGATGGGTCACATGCACAGTACGGATTCGACTATTTTCTGTGGCAGGGAATTTCACAGGTTCACTACTCTCTGGGTGAAGAAATTTCTCCTTCTCTCAGTCTGACATGGACTACACTGTATCTGTAGACTGTGAACCCTGGTTTGGACTTTCTGGTCTTTAGGAACATTCCCCAAATTTATCCTCTCTTGTCGTTCTTGGAGTTTGATTTGTTTGAGATTCCTCTCCCTCCAATACCCTGCCCCCCCACCCCAATTCTTCTAATCTCCAATGGAAATAGTCTGATTGATTCAATATCTTTTGATCAGTTCTGCCTTCCCAGGAATCAACTCAGTTCATGCATCACCTCATCTGTCGTGCATTTGCTTATTCACTGGACTTGTCCAAGTCATATGGAAGAATAAATACATCCCCTGCTCCTGTTCTTCATCCCCTGCTCATCCCCACCCCACAGTTCATCCTCCCAAACAGCTTTGACACCTGCAAATGTGAAGGTATTACATCTAATTTTCTTACCTAAATCATTAACATTTTGTGAAAAACAGGGGTGCAAGCACTGACCCCCGACAAGGTCACAGGCTCTAACTTGGAAATATTAAAATTTCACCCTCCGCCATGGTAGAATGTAATTTGGATTTGTCTGTCTTTCTTTGATTACAACTGGTACTGAAGAGAAGCATAAGGATCCCTCTAGAATTTCTTTTTCATTGATTGGACCTCTGTTAAACAACAACCATGTCATGCCATCGCAATGCGGGCACCTTGAGAGAACATGTTTGGCAGCATGCTGGTTTCATTAGAGATACTAATAATGTACGTAAAACCTGCATCAAGTCATTGTTTGGAATATTATAAGCTGAAACAATACCTTCAACTTACTCTGGTTTCTGAATGGTATGAAAAATAGTGTAATTGTAACCTACTCAAGTAGGTAAAGAGATCAAAATGTAATTAACTAAATTCTTTAGATTACAGTACATGCAGTGAAGATGACAATGCCCAAGTACTGTAACACTTCTGGGTAACCTCAAACTTTATATTACAAGCACTTAATCATGGTTGCACACAATTGATATTTGTGTACCATTTACCTAATTGGACGACTGTTTTAAAAGTTCATGATTGAAGAAAGTATGATCCTGTATTAAATGCAACAAACAATCGATAACAGGAGGTGGGGGAAAGAATAACCAGGGAGAAAAACACAAATGGGGTAGTCTGTAGGCCCCCCACAAATATCTATGCGATGGGACAGAGAGTAAATCGGGAAACGATGCGGGTACGTTAAAGGCGGTACATTCATGTCCAAGTAGAATAGGAAAGTCAAATTGGCAGTGCACCACAAGGAAGAATTCATAATATGTTCTTGGGACAGTTTTCTAGAACAGTTATTGATTTCAGCCAGGGGATTAGGCTATCTTGGATTGGGTAACATGTGAGGAGCTGAAAATATGTTGCTGGAAAAGCGCAGCAGGTCAGGCAGCATCCAAGGAACAGGCGATTCGACGTTTCGGGCATAAGCCCTTCTTCAGGAACATGTGAGGAGGCAGATTCAATTAATGATTTTGGAGTAAAAGATCTCCTTGAACACTGACATAAACATTGAGGGCTAACTTGTAATTGGAATAACAAGACAGCAACAGCTTCTTTAAATAACAGTGGTGAACCAAGCAATGGCAGAGATTTGAATAAATTCTTTGCATCAGCTTTTTCTTGAAAATAATCAAGGTGCAAAAGGAGAGGAAAGAAATACTATAACTATCGCTGGAGGAACAAGTACTAGGGAAACTAAAGGGACTGACGATGGACTTGTCCCCTTGACCTGATGAAATGCCACCTTGGATATTGAAGGAATGGATGATAATGGATGCACCAGTGCTAATCTTCCAAGGATCTTGAGGTTTTGGAAAAATCCCAAATGATTGGAGAACAGCCGATGCAACACCTTTTTATTTAAAAAGGGAAGGACACCACTTGGTGCAATATGTTATTGGGAAAATGCTAGAACACATTCTCCCTGTGTCTGCGTGGGTTTCTTCCAGATGCTCTGGTTTCCTCCCACAGTCCAAAGACGTGCAGTTTAGATGAATTGGCCATGCTAAATTGCCCATGGTGTTCAGGGGTGTGTAGGTTAGGTGCATTAGTCGTGGATGAATATAGAATAGGGGGAATGGGTCTGGGTGGGTTACTTGTTGGGCCAAATGGCCTGTTTTCACACTCTGGGGATTCTGATAATATTGTAAAGGAACTAATAGCAGAGCATTTAGAAATACACAACCTGGTTAAGCAGAATCAGCATGGCTTCACAAAGGGGAAATCATGCCTGACAAATTTAGTCTTTGCAGAATTAATAAGTAGGGTGGACATAACACCTTTTGGATCTTCTGAAGGTGTTTGAAAAGTGTTGCACTTTAGGCTAGTTGACAAGATCAGAGTGCATTGTGCTGGAGTTAGTAAATTAGTATGAATTGAATATTGGCTAACTCCTGGAAAAGAGTTGACATAAGGGGGGCATTTTTGGGATGACAACCTATAACTAGTAGGGGTGCCACAGATCCACAATAAGACCACAATTATTTACAATGTACATTGATGACTTGGTTGAGGGAGCTGAATCACTTTTCCAGCTCAAGAATCTTGTTCAAATTCCTAAGATTTTACAAGGTCTGACTGGATATCTGTTTTCACTCCACCCCACTATCAATCCTTGGATGTAAAAATTCATTTGAGCTGTCACCATCATTATCTAGGTTCATTTATTTAAATTGGGAAACTGACATTATTTATTTTGTCAAATTCGAGCTGATGCCATTTTAGAGGTGATCATCTTATCCATTTATCATTCAGTTTCCCTTGTCAACGGGATGGGGGCTTCTCTCTACTATCTATAGCTCTTTGTATTAAAGGAATTCAACAAAATCTCTTAATATTAGGTGTAGATTACATTTTTTAATTTCTCAATACTCAATTACCTAGGGAATCTCAATTATACCTTTCTCTTAATTCTTGCTGAACTACAAATTTTGGGCTGATTTGTTGACTAACATCTCTCATCAGGCAGCGTCTTCCACAGAGTTTGTACAGGACTTATTGTGTTTTTAATTAGGAAGGTGCTTTGTTCTATCTGTTATCTTGGACTTGTCTTGTTCTCAAAGCTACCATTGTCCTAACTTATGATCTCACTTTAGTTTTGAACTCAGCAAGCCAATTCTGTGACTGCAGCTAAAAATCTTCCTTGCCTTTATGTGCCAACTGAAAATCCATGGGCACAAATCTTGTGCCACCTCTGGCCCTGGACTGCTCCAACAGGATGTTACATTGAAATAGCGTTATTAACATAATGAAAAGCATAATATGCACATCAATTAGTATGGTAGGTAGAATTTGTTTGGATAGGTGATTCAGGCTGAACAATTAGACCTATTTTTCCACTTCAAAAGATTGTAATGAATTGGATGGAGACAATATTAGGACTTATTGTGGAAACTAGAGCAATGATTTGTTGACTTGTGGTTAATTTATCTCTGGTAGTTACCTCCACTTTCCTTTATTCAAAATGTTGACTGGCCTATGGTTTCACATACGCCAGCTATCCTTGAGCACATTGGTCTATGAAATGATAGTTGTGTATAAACCATGATGTTGAGTCCTGGCAAACTCTTGTCAACTGCCTTGCCCGCTAAGCTCAATCCAATTCTCAAACTAATTGCTGAATTTCAGAGTGAGAACCCTAATTTAGTTTTCTCCTCATTAGCTTTACATCTTCTGGATTAATAGCATTGCAGTTGCCTCCTTGCCTTGATGTGACTAAATTGTAAATGATTTACTCACTCTTACTTTTCTTTTTCTTCCAAGAATGCCATCTCCCAATGTAGTTGTTTCCTTTGAGTAATCTGGTGCTCTTCCTTCTGAATTTTTGAGTCAAATGAAAGTTGCTGCAAAGAATACTATGATTCCTCCCCTGGATTTTTGCAATTTTCAATACTTTCAAACTGGTAACCGATTTTTTTTTCTAGAATAAACGAACAACAGATTGGATGAACTGAATTCAGTTTGAAGTACTTGGCTGATAACATAGGGAGCAAACACGTACTCACAGCCTGCTCAGCAAGATCTATGATGAGATGAACGTTTCAGTGATCTGATTCTGGCAGTGATTTAGAGGGGGATGTTGTCCAGGTTATTGGGGAATCTCTTTGGTTCTTCTTTTGCTTATGGTTTTAAGTTGTACTTCAGAGCAGGAAGATTGAACCTTTGGGATTAGCACATTTTGGCTATTTAAACCTTTGATTTGGGCATTGTCCAAACCTAAATGCCCCTAACATAAGCAACTTACTAAGTCATTTCGGGGAGTTAAGAGTCAATCACTTTGTGGGTCTGGAGTGGATCAGCCCAGATAGGGATAGACCTTTGGTGAACCAGATGTATTTTTTAAAGCAATTGATAGTTTCACAGGGAATATACTGAGACTAGCTTTCAATTCTGAACTTGTTAATTGACTTTAAATTCCACTTGTGACCATGATGGGATTTGAAACCCTAACCTTGAGTATTAGCCTGTCATTCTGGATTGTTAGAAACTGCTGGAAAAACTCTGCAGGTCTGGCAGCATCTGTGAAGAGAAATCAGTGTTAATGTTTCAAGTTGAGTGACCCTTTCTCAGAACTGGTAGCTAGGAAAATGTCATTTTTTTTATGCAGAAGTTAAGCTGGGAGGAAGGAGTAAGGAGTGAATGATAGGTGAGGCTGGAGCCCAAAGAGGGAAATAAGAGCAGTTGGACAGACATGAGTGGACAGTGATCTGGCTAGGAGGATGAATAGTTAGCAGTGGGGACTGTTGGTGGCGAACAATAGGTTGTGTCTAAAAGCAGAGTGTGATAACACCGTCTGCAGGGTCCCCAAATGGAAAATGAGGTCCTGTTCTTGGCTGGAGCACTGTAGAGAGCCTGAGAGAGATGTTGGCCAGGGAACAGGGTGGTGTGTTGAAGTGACAGGCAACTGGATGCTCAGAACACAAGTGTTCTGCCAAGCCATCACCCATTCTAGGCTTTGTTTCCCTAGTGCAGAGGAGACCGCATTGTGAGCAGCGAATGCAGTACACCAGATTGTGAGAAGTGTAGGTAAAGTGCTGCTTCACCTGTAAAGTATGTTTGGGCCCTTGGATACTCAGTGAGAAAGTAAACAGACCGGTGTTACACCTCCTGCAGTTGCAGCAGAAGGTGCTGTGAGGCTGTGGGCAGGGTGTTGGGAGTGAAGGAAGAATGGATCACAGTCAAGGATCTCTTAACAGTGTTAGGGCCATTAGCTGGGTCCAACCCATCTCCCACACTTTGGCCCTCATCCCTTCTTCCCTCCTGCAGCTGTGGTTGGGTCCCCCTTGCCCTTATCTACCATCCTGCCAGCTTCCACATCCAGAGGATCATTAGCCACCATCTCTGCCACCACCACACACACGTAGCTCTCCCTCCCTTGTCCACTTTCATCGGGGGCCATTCCCTCTAGGACACTCTGGCCCACCTTTTCACTTACAAATCACCCCCCTCCCTGCCCCCAGGAGCCCCACAGCACCTTCCTTCAAACAATCAGCATGTAAAAGTACAGACTATGATGCTGGCTGCAAGAGTATTGGGTTTAGGTTGTCAGGGCACCAGGTGAGTGAATGAAGTGTTTAGGATGGGTTGGAGTTGGGACGATGGGGTATGTTTGGTTTTGGAAAGGAGTGGGACGGGGGTTATCAGATCAGGGCTTGGATGATTGTGAGTGATCTGAGGAAGGTGTAGCGGGGGTTTCATAAGTAAGTATGGGGTCAGTTGAGTTGTTACTCAGGAGGCAAATATTTGATAGTCTAACTCCTCCTGAGTAAATCTTTAGCTAATTACCAGATCCCTCCCAATTCTTTTTTAAAACTGATACTTTCAGAGGGTTCCAGGTCTGGGGGAATTTCCCAGCAGAATGTTCAAATTCTCTAATTCCTGTGGAGTCCCCTACAATAGGGATTCTGTAGGGTCCTCATGGAAGTTCCATCGACACTGGAATAACAACTGGTCTGGGCCATAATCTGACCAAGAGGTGGTCAAGGAGGAGTTTGTTCAGGAAACCAGAGCACCCAGAGGAAATCCACGCAGATGCTGGGAGAATGTCTGTGTGGAATTTACACAATCGTCTGAGGCTGGAATTGAACCTGGATCCCTGGCACTGAGGCAGCAGTGCTAATTAGGGAGCCACTGCTGCCCCATGGTGGCATAGTCCATCTGAGAGGAACTTAATTTGGGATCATAAGTTTTAAACATTTCAATTGTTGCATGTGTTTCTCAATTTTATCTTTCAATGTGACAGTATGTACAGGCTGGCCTTCATTGTCTTGTAAGATAAGTGACTGAAAATGTCAGTGTGTACCTTTTTTTTTCAGTTATCACCGAAAGCCTCCTCCCTAAAATGCCTTGGCAGCCCTGGAAAAATAACACCATTTTTAAATATGGAAGTTGCCAGTGTTGTAAGTAAAGTAATAATGCCACATGCCTCATTGTGCCCAAGTCCTTACAAAGCTTTGAAAGGTGATAGATGAATACAACTATTCATTTTAGAATGAAGCACTTGCATTGAATACCTGCAAAAATCCTTGCAAACCTCTGAGGAGTTGCCACTGTGTATGGTATAATAAATCAGCAAGCATCCTTCAGTTCAGGATCCTCCTGTCTGTCAGGTGCTAACCAACCTCCTAAATATCCAACATGCTGGACAGAAAGTATGTATATAATTATACTGGGTGTGTTAAATGCACTGCAAATTGGGAACATTGAAGGTTCATTGTGTGTTGCAGAATGAGTCTCTGTGTTGAGCTGATTGTTGTTCAGTGTGGTGTTGAACGTGCACACCAAATCTGTGCAAAGTCTCCTCTGTTGAATTTGAATTGGGACAGCAGCAGGGTAGGTTAAATTTCATCTGATTCTAGTGTTTACGTTTTTTGACGTCTTAATTTCTAAGAATTGAAGAGTGGTGGTGCGGGAAAAGTACAGTTGGTGAGACAGCATCTGAGGAGTGGGAGGGTTGACGTTTCAGGCATAGGCCCTTCATCAGGATTCCTGATGGAGGGCTTATCCCCGAAACATCGATTCTCCTTGTTGGATGCTGCCTGACCAGCTATGCTTTTCCAGCACCACCACTCTTCGACTCTGATGTCCAGCATCTGCAGTCCTCCCTTTCTCCTAATTTCTAAGAGTGCAAAGGTAATGAATGATCTTGTAAATTGAAGCTGCCTCACAAATTGAGTTAGAAATATATTGGCTCAAAGTTGTGGAATAAACAGATTTTAGCTGCATTGAGCACTTGGGTCTTTTTCTCAAGTCTACTCTCAGGATGGCATGCTACAAATGTCAGCAATAGGACCCAGAGGGAGTACTGGTCGTGTAAAGTGGCTGCTTTCGCGGCTGTACAATTGAAGACCACAATCCAAGGTCAGATGGTGGGTGTGCTGAAGCAGCTGGGTGGTCTATGAAGGGCACCTCAAAATGGAGGCGTCTTTTGAAAAATATTTTCACTACGCTACCGATGCAAAGTCATTATGTAGATGGAGAGCCCGTCCATATGATAGCCTGCAAGTGGGAAGAGGGAACTGTAGAAAGAGGTCTTGCTGGTCTCTCCAGGATACCTGCATCCGTTTGAGCTCTCCTCTATAAAATGCACCCCTTAAGTATTGCACCTAGTGCAGCTGTGTGTATGCCTGTTCAAGAGGGTGTAATGTTTTTGTAATCTCTGAGCCTCGTGTTCTTAAATTGGTCATTGGCACATAAATTGGCACATTTAACACTTTGCCCAGTGGGATTGTTTTACTCTATGAAGCATAAATAACAACCACTCCTTGTTGACTTTTCATTGCAAAAATTTTATTATGCCTGGGTGATTTGGAGTGAAGGTTTTAAATTGATGCTTCTGATAACGTATAGATTATGCACTAAGGCACAGTTGCCTCATGAACTGCTTTCAATCATTTGTCATTCCAATGAGCTAACAGAGCTTTGCTCACCATGTTCCTATTTTACTGCACACTGGAAGTGCAATTTACTTGCAAGAAAATCAATGTAAGTTTCACAGAGATGGAGAGATAATGAGGTTTATCACACATGTAAGAAGTGTCACATGCAGGTTCTTTGTAAATGCTTATCCAAGTTATATTGAGTCTTTCACTGTGAACCGAA
Organism: Hemiscyllium ocellatum; assembly: GCF_020745735.1. Classification (NCBI taxonomy): domain Eukaryota; kingdom Metazoa; phylum Chordata; class Chondrichthyes; order Orectolobiformes; family Hemiscylliidae; genus Hemiscyllium; species Hemiscyllium ocellatum. The sequence goes on along the minus strand of NC_083405.1, from coordinate 84,303,883 downwards.
ATGACTTGTGTCAAACTCTGTTTATGTATTGATCACTTTGAGTAATTACTGTTATCTTCACGATAAAAGATCTGATGGAGTACCATATCTTGTTGGAAAAATAACAAAGTTGTAGCAAATGTGAACAGTCCTAGGTGAAGAATGTAACATTTTACCTGTAATATAGGGCTGATTCTGTTATGGTTTCATTCCAAGAGGTGTCCTTAGTATATCTGGGCTTTGACTTTGTAATTTATAATTTGTAGAATTATTAATTACAAGTATTTGCAACTTGAACAGTCTATTCATTCAAATGGATCCATGCTATATGTGTTACTCTCACCACTTTTCTGCCTACAGCAAAACCCCATCATTCAAAAAGAGATTTTTTTTAACTACTGAAAGATAGTAAATGACACAAAAAACCCCAAATTTTAGGTTACACAGGTACAATTGTAAATATAGGAACAAAAAAAGATGCAAATTGAACTCCAAATCATCTAATTGTTACAGCACATAGACACCCAAATCAAATCAGCTTCCCTACCTCTGATCACTTCAAATTTTGTTGTGTTGTGAATACAATGACTCTTAAAATTGCCCTAATGTTCCTAACCAGACTTGTGAATACCTGACTCTAGACACCAAGTTTATAACTGGAACAAAATAATTAACAGTAGCTGAGCTAAGCCCTTTTTTAAAGAAAGGGTGATCTAATGACCAGTTTTTAAACCTAGCCATCTTTTGATTCGACTGCCACGCTCAAAGTTGGATAATTTAAGAGATGTAACTGACCATATCACTTTAGCTGCATCCATGATCTGTAACATCAAAGGCGCTTGGGTTCTGAACACATTAGTCAACAAACAGCTTCCAATAGGGTCCAAGGAATATTCACTTCATACTTATAGCTGAGATGCTGTCCTCTGATATTACAAGAAGTTGATCATGGAACCGTAACCAAGCTACAATCAAACTTACATGTTTTGGCAGTAGCGATCCTTCTACAAAAAAAATGTTCAAAACCGATGCAAACTTTGTTTTGTCTTCAATATCTTTTCTTGACACCAACCTCCTTCTGAGCTCGCTGTTAACAATTCAACCATCTGTCATTTGTTTGAACATAATGTGTCTCTGAAGTTAAAATGTCTAGAATGTCTTGAACCAGAATGCACCTGCAACAAAATTCCAGGTCTGGTCTCATGAATATTAGTTTATTTGTTCTCTGTTTTTAAAACAAGCAGATGCTCACAACTCAAAGGTCACCTTCGGCTCTTGGTTCACAGATCATGGCTCCAATCCGAAAATAATAAAAATCAAGAATAACCATTGTGGGTTCTAAATCAACATGTAGAATGTTGTGTTTAAGTGATTATTACAAATATTCATAATGTACTGAGCCTAATATAAACAAACTTGCATGTAAATTAAATGAGGAAAACAGGAGGATGCAGATGCTGAAGGTCAGAGTCGAAGAGTGTGGTAGTGGAAGAGCACAGCTGGTCAGGCAGCATCTGAGGAGCAGGAGAGTCAACACTGAGTATAAGTCCTTCATCAGGAATGAGGCTTGTGGGCCAAGGGGGCTGAGGGAAGGTAGCTGGGAATGTGATAGGTAGCTGAAGGTAGGAGTGAAGGTGATAGGTCAGAGAGGAGGGTGGAGCGGATAGGTGGGAAAGAAAGATGGATAGGTAGAACATTTCAACCTGTCAAATTCTAACCATTTGATGCCTGGAGGAACAACATCTCATCTTCCACCTTGGGACCCTCCAGCCACATGGGATCAATGTGGATTTCACCAGTTCCCTCATTCTCCCCTCCCATCTTATCCCAGATCCAAACTTCCAACTCGGCACTGCCCTTTTGACCTGTCCTACCTGTTCATCTTCCTTCCCACCTATCACCTTCAGCCCACCTTCATCCACCTATCACATTCCCAGCTACCTTGCAGCCTCCTCCCATTTATCTCCCAGCACTATTGGCCCACAAGCCTCATTCCTAATGAAAGCTTATGCTTGTAACATCGATTCTCCTGCTGCTTGGATGCTGCCTGAATGGCTGTGCTTTTCCAGCGCCACACTCTTCGACTTTGCCAAAATCAACCATTTAAGTTACAGTCCCCCCTCTCCGAACCTTCATTTCTGTAACTATTATCCCTTAAATTTTTTTCACGTGCTCTTCCTGAGAAGAGTTTTTTTTTGTTTCATTTGTTTTTTAAACCACTGGCTATAATAGTTTGTAGATGAGGTATGCACAGTATGCTTTGGGTATGTATCATGTGGAACTACATGCAAACTGCAAAATCTATAAAGACCCTTTGAGCCACTGTGTTTCAGTTTCTTTTCCATATGAAATGTAATCCTGATTTGTATCAGTTGCTAAGTCTCTAGTGTGGTTGTCATCAATGATTATTTTGCCCACATCCTGAAAAGTGGGTATCACTGGCTGGGCCAGAAATGAGCAAATATTGCTCACTTCTAATTACCCTTGAAGAGGATGGTGAGCTGCCATCATCCATGTGCTGTTGGAATCCCACAAATACCCTTAGGTTGGGACTTCCAGAATTTTAATCCAGCAGCACTGAAGGAATGGTAGCAAACATCCAAGTCTGGTTGGTGAATGACTGGGAGGGGAACCGATGATGTTCTCCAATTGAATTGAATTGAATCTATTGTCACATGTAACGAGGCAGAGTGAAAAGCTTTGTCTTGTGAGCAATACAGGCAGATCACAGAGTTAAGTAGCAGAGATAAGTAAATAATAGGTAAACAGCGGCAAAAACAAAAACATGGGTACAGGAGAATGTTAAGAGTTTGAGAGTCCATTCAGTATTCTAACAACAGTAAAGTAGAAACTGTTTCAAAACCAGCTGGTGCATATGTTCAGGTTTCTGTACCCTCTCCCCGATGGTAGAGGTTGTAAAAAAGCATTGCCAGAGTGAGTCTGCTGCATATGTCTTTCTGGATGGAAGTGGTCATAGGTTTGAAAGGTGCTGCCCAGGGATCCTTCCTGAATTTGTGCAGAGCTTTGTGGAAATAGTCTACACTGTTGCTTCTGAGCATTTGTGTAATTGCTTTTATTTGTGTCCTCTTGTTTAAAACCCGATTAACTGGAAATAATATATTCTGCCCTGTTCGTTCATATCGTTTCCCACTTGAATGATCAGGGTGGTTCTCCTGTGAAAGGTGGTTTCACACCTTTGCAGGCTCAGCGGGTCTCCCCCCATCCATACATTGAAAAGAATGTGGTGTGTGTTTTGCACAGTGGAGATAACTTGCACGTTTCAGAAGAATACCAAGTCCTGCAAACCAGTCAACCCTCGATGATGGACTCACAGGTATACAGTGCAGATGTATGGAATTGTGTGAAACAGTTGCGTAATGGGAAAACTGGCCAACTCCTGGTTGTAACACAATACAAGTTAAGACAATAGCAAAGGTCAAAGCATTGCTAACCTCAATAGGACTTGATGTAGGCTAAGTCCACGTAAATTCTTTAACCTCCGGTAGATCTCACCAGAGTCTGATTAGCTCGCTCCACATAAATTCTGGGATATTGACTAAGCCTAAATAAGGACATTCCACAAAATGGATCAGAAATTGGCTAGCTGAAAGAAGACAGAGGATGGTGGTTGATGGGAAATGTTCATCCTGGAGTTCATTACTGGTAGTGTACCGCAAGGATGTTTTGGGGCCACTGCTGTTTATCATGTTTATAAATGACTTGGGTGAGGGTGTAGAAGGAGGGTTAGTAAATTTGCTGATGACACTAAAGTCAATTAAATTGTGGATCGTGCTGAAGCTGCTGCAGATTGCAGAGGGACATAGATAAGCTGCAGATTTGGGTTGAGAGGTGGCAAATGAAGTTTAATGTGGAAAAGTGTGATGTGATTCACTTTGGAAGGAGCAACAGGACTGCAGACTGAGGCTAAATAGTAAGATTGTTGGTAGTGTAGATGAGCAGAGAGATCTACGTATGTAGGTCGCTGAAAGTTGCCCTCAGGTTGATGGGGTTGTGGAGGCATATAGTGTGTTAGCTTTTATTGGTAGACTGATTGAGTTTTGGAGCCATGAGGTCATGCTGTAGCTGTACAAAACTCTGGTGTGGCCAAACCTGGAGTATGGCATACACCTTTGGTCGCCGCATTCTAGGAAGGATGTGGAAACTTTGGAAAGAGTTCAGAGGAGATTTACAAGGATATTGCCTGATATGGAGGGAAGGTCTTATGAGGAAAGGCTGAGGGACCTGAGCCTGTTTTTATTAGAGAAAAGGTTGAGAGGTGACTTAATTGAGACACATAAGATGATCAGAGGGTTAGATAGAATGGACAGTGAGAGCCTTTTCGTCTGATGGCGATTGATAGCACGAGGGGTCATAACTTTAAATTGAGGGGTGATAGGTATAGGATGGATGTCAGAGGTAGTTTCTTTCTTCAGAAGAAGGAGGGATGTGGAACGCACTGCATGCAACAGTTGTAGACTTGCCCACTTTAAGGACATTTCAATGGTCATTGAATAAACATATGGATGAAAATGGAATAATGTAGGATAGATAGGCTTCAGATTGGTTCCACAGATTAGTGCAACATCAATGGCCAATGTACTGCACTTTAATGTTCTATTAAAATCTTCTGCACTGCCTACAAGGACGAGATTCTGGGATGATGTAAGTGACACAAGGTTTTGGGAAGTCGATATGATCACCCTCTGAAGTAATAGCATAGATTGTAATTCAATGTACCGGTCTAATGGATGACTAATCTCTAGTGATAATTATTGATAGCTATTGATAAGTTTTAAGTATAAAGATTCCTGCTTTTCTGTCTGTAAGCATGAAATTATGAGAGAAGCTCAAAGCTGCGATCAGCTCTCTCTTTCAAGTTCAGCCATTCTGCATGCAGCTTTCTTGTTAATATAACCAATTGTTTTGTTAGAACAAGGTTTGTTGAATTTTCTGTTGAGTATTGTTGATTTTAGCACTCAGTCCTGTAGCTATTTTTAACTTACTACTACAGATGGGGCCTACATATACAGTATTGATGCTGTCCTTTTATTTTCTCACTTTTATACCTGGACTGACTTTGCCCACAATACCCAAGATGCCATGTTCTTCCATGTCCCTAATTTACCCTATCTCCTCCCTTTGGATCCTCCTTTCATTCCATATTCCACTTCCCATGTTGTTGATTTGCTGCTGTTCCTTAGCCTTAATGCTAGTACCCTGCTCCCATTCCCATTGCCAAAGAGTTCAGTAAGGAAAATGGCTGACCTTCAACACAAAGGTTAAAAACCAGCAAGTACAGGCCATCTTTCAACAGCTATGAACTAGTTGTCAGGCTATGCTGCTTGCTGACCTTGTTGACAAGATTTGATTTTTAAAATAGTTTAAATTCCATATTATGGAAATATATTAAAAGTATGAGCCCATCTCAAGCTGGCCTGAGCCCTGACATGCTGCAAACCTGTTGATGTTACCTTTGCATCTCAATTCACCAATGGGAATTTTGCATGCTCAAAGAGTGTGGTGCTGGAAAAGCACAGCCGGTCAGGCAGCATCCGAGGAGCTGGAGAATAGACATTTTGGGCATTGCCCCCTTCATCAGGAACGTTGATTTTATACTCCAGCATCTGCAGTTCCTCACTTCCTCCAAACTTTGCATGTTGTCTGATTAGGTCACCTGCACTTTGTTTCCTTGTGTATTGAACAAAATTCCCCTCCCCAACCCCCTCATAATCAGTTGCTCCCTATTATGTAATCTAATTGCCTGGTGTTTTTTTCAGAAACAACCATTTAAGTGCTCTCAACTGAATCCTTTCAGTCTGAATGGGGCCTGGCAGTGTGACCATGATGCTAGTTGTGACTTCAACTAGGCCTTTGAGTTTTGAGCATATCTTCTGGGTAGATTCAACATCAAGTGAAGGCGGTAATCAGTTCAGCAAAGTGGTTTCATTTACTTCACAGATTTTGTGGTCAGCAGAAGTGACGCTGTTCATGATTAACATCAAAGAAATGTCTAGCACGGATTTTCCCTTTTTTTTTCCCCCTGATTTTAATCTGGTGTCAAGTCAAGGGAATCTCCAAGTGTCCAGCAAAGTGAAATCATCAGGCAGGGTAAGCCATTAATCACACTGAAGTATTCTGCTAGTAAGCTAGGAAATAAATTACACTGAGTTTTCACTTGTTAGTTTGCAGTTTTAGGCAGTGAAACGAATGGTTGGGATATATACATGATTAAGATTGAAGCAGAAATACCAGACATTTTTAAAGAAATCTTTAAGGAGCTGATTTTGTTTTACTCTTAGTTTGTATTCCACAAATGATTGTTTGTTTTTCAGAGGAACTGTTCAATAATTGACTTTAGTTTGTTGTCAATTAACCAGCTTTACTACTGTAGACAGTAACTTGTTCAAGATTTTTTTGTTTTTCAACAATACATTCCGATTTTTATCAGTTCATTGATTTTTCTATTTGACTGCAGTCTTGGGAAACTTTCAGTTCACCCTGTGGGAAAGCACTGAGTCATGAATGGTAATTTCTGGACTTTAACGTTTAGCTTTGCCTCCAGAAGTTGTTGTTTGCAGAAAAGAATTTAGGGTTTCGGCATCACCTATTACAGAATCACTTCTACAGCACCGAAAGAAGAAAAAACCTGGCCAATTGTGTCTGCACCTCTTTAAATGAATATCATTTACTTTAAGCCTACCCTGCCCTATGTTGCACATTACTGCTCTCCAAATAATCATCTCGTACCCTATTGAATGCACCATTGGTGGTACTTTCCACTACACGCCAGGCAGTGCATTCCTCAGCCTGACTACTCGCTGAGTGAAAGATTTTTCTCACATTGCATTTGCTCCTCTTGTGAATCAATTTTTGTTTCTTATCACTTAGTCAATTCTGTATCATAGAATTATAGACTCCCTATAGTGTGGAGATAGGCCAAGTGGCCCACCAAGTTCACACTGAACCTCAGGGTATCCCAGCCAGACCCATTATCCTGACCTATTACTCTAAATTTCCCCGGGTTAATGCACCTAACCTACACGTTCCTGTATGTCATGGGCAATTTAACATGGCCAATCCACCTAACTTGCACGTCTTTGGATTGTGGGAGGAAACTAGAGCACCTGGAGGAAACCCACACAGACACTGGGAGAATGTGCAAACTCAACACAGTCACACGAGGCTGGAATTAAACCCAGGTCCCTCATGTGGTGAAGCAGCCATGCTAACCACTGAGCACTGTGCTGCCTCCCTGTTGCTGCTGTCCCATTTTTAATTCCATAGCTAACTTTTTCTCTCGAGTCAGTCATGTGACATGATCAAATAAATTTTGGAATTGAATGTACACTGCATCAGTAGTATTATCCTCATGGAGCCTTTCTGTCACTGTCAAAAAAAACCACAAGTTAAGCACAATTTCCCTTCAGAAGTTTATGCTGGTTTTGCCTAATGAAGTTATCCGTTTCCATGTGAGTTGGATCTCTATCCTCAATAATTGTTCCTTTAAAGTAACCTACAAGTTTAACTAACTAGTCTGTAGTTGCTCAGCTTATTGCTAGAAACTTACTTGAACAAGGCTGTAATCTTTGTCATTTTCCTGTCTTCTGGCATCTCCCAAGTCTTTGAAGACAAAGATTCCACAGTTGAGTATTTGTTTATAGTGAGAAGGGTATGCAGGAACAAATCTACAGGGACATTAGAGATGCCTGCATTAGAATAGTTATAACGGGGATTTGAATTACCCAAATATAGACTGGGGGCTAGCATAAAGGTCAGTGAGGGACAAATGTTCCCAGATTCAGGAGGATTTCCAATAGCAGTATGTGCCCAGTCCAGCATGGGACTTGCAATGTAATTGACCCCTTTTTTTGTTCCTCCACTCTAGCCAAGTAGATTACTGCTTTGATCCCTGTAAGACATCCTGTTACTCCAGCATTGCAATGGTCTTCTTAAGCAGCACTGCCACCCCTTCTCCTTTCCTTTACTACCAGTATCTTTTCTGAACACCTTGTACTCAAGAATGTTTAGCAGCCAGTCTTGTCTGCCCTTGAGTCAGGTTAGTGTTATCACCACAACAACATATTTTTATGTGGGAACCTATGCCTGTAACTTTGCAGTTTTATTTACTGTACTCTGCATTCACACACATTTAAAGTAACCCTGAATTGAGTAACTGCAGCAAAGTCTGAGTCTTGAGTAAAATTGGGGCCGTTATACCCTGACAGGCAAATGTTTGCTGAATACTTTTGGGGTTGGGGGATGTCTAATGATGGAATTGTGGAGCAGGACACGGGTAAATCTATAGTCTACACCATTGAACAATTTGTGCAGCCAACTAAAATAGTCCAGTGTCATTTTCCAGTGCTCAGTGAAAGTAAAAACTGGTGCCAAGACTCTGTGTTCTTTGACTTCAAAATGAGTGATAACTACCGCATCAAAGAGTAATCTATTTCTATGTGGAATATTGGCAGAGTACTTGGAACTCCGTATTTAGACTGGTAAGTGTATTTTCAAATACTTTCCTCAAAGAGATCATTTCAACTAAGTGTAGGTCACCTTTTTTTTAAAGTAGAAACTTTAATGATGGGCATTATCCTTAAAGTCCTTCTGCACTACAACTTGCAAATGGCCATTGAGCCAAGCAAGAAAATACTCAAAAACTCTGATCTTAAAAAGAAGAGTAAATTGAGTAGAGTAGGGAATTTTAATAAGAGTGATGTGTATTTACGAGGTGCTTTTCATGATCACTGGACTTCTCAAAGTGCTCTACAGCTAAAGAAATATTCCAAAGGACATGTTATCTACATTACAGCAGTGACTGTGTGTACATAGAGGATAGTGCTCAAGGTAGCTGGGATCATTTGGATGAATATGCTCCCCAAAGCCATTCGGGGAAAATACTTGCATGGAGTGACTAATGCTATCAGAAGTGAACATGGCAGAAAACCAGCCTGTGATTGGGAATGAGTTGAGTGGCAGCTATTGGCAGGGCTAGAGGAAGCGATGGTGGGAACAGGATGCAAGGGCAAAAACTGAGGGAGGTGGGGTGGAAGGCCCCAAATTTTGGGGAGAAGAGCTGCAGCAAAGGAAGATTATGTTAAGAGGAGCTGTGGGGATGGGGGGGGGGTGGGTGGTGGGGGGACATTAGAGAGGGACAGTGGTTATAGGGCTAAAAGAGTCTGCCTACAAGTTGACTGCTCACAGTGGAGCGAAGGGGAGGATGCATGGGATGAGGAAGGGTAAAGTTGCAAGATGGAGCACTTTGCAATTGAGAGGGGAAATTGCAGCTAGTGACCCTGGATAGGAATGTTAAATTTGACCTATCTGGGAAAGGGATGCAGTGTTGCTGTTAGTGAACTGTAGAATTAATTTTAGCAAATGGGGTTAAACCTAACACTTATTTTCACAGGTAATATACAGCTGTTCAGTGCTCATTTCAGACTTTTTTTTTCTCACTTGTGATGAAGAGCAATTTACAGTGATTGGAAATTTCCAGTTAATAGATTAGAAACTTCAATGTGTGAAAGTTCATTTACTGTGTTCTCATTTGCTGTGAAGTCTGGCACTTGTGCAAAATGTAATCAGGTGAAGCATGTTTCACTCTTAGTTGCATTTGATTCCGAGTCATTGGAGAGCAAACCTTTAGGTCACTGATCAATTTGAGCTTACAGGAGTGGCCATAGAGAAAGTTGCATGTAACTGAAATGCTGCTGTTGACTCTAAGGAGTTGCAGGTTCTTTAATTAGAACCGCTGAGAGTATTTGCATTGTGCAGTTTAGGAGATTGGAGAAATATGCCCTTTGTGTATCTAGCTGTCTGCAAAATAGCTAGACTGGTGCCCTTAAGTAAGGTCTGGAATACAATCTCAGGCAACCAGTGAAGTTATCTCAATAAATTGATAATGCCAGGAGATGAGCAGTTGTTGAGGCATCCTAAGCCTGAGTCCTGTTCGAAAGACTCCAGGATAAATAGGAGTTGTTGAGGGAGTTCTAATGCTACATCTTTGTAAGTGAAAAATCCTGTATGAAGGAGGCTTTTAAAAAAAAGTCTATTGGGATGTGGGTATTGCTAGTTGGGCCAGCATTCATTTCATGTCCTTGGTTGGCCCCGAGGAGATGGTAGTGAGCTGCAGCCTATGTGCTGTGGGTTGAGTCACAATGCCATTAGGGAGGCAATTATAAGATTGTGACCCAGAAACGGTCAAGGAACGATGATGTATTTCCAAGTCAGGATGGTAAATGGCTTGGAGGAGAGCTTGCAGGTGGTGGTAGTGTTCTGAGATTCTGCTGCCCTTGTCATTCTAGATGGAAGTGGTCATAGTTTTGAAAAGTGGTGTCTATTTCTTTGGTTAGTTTCTGCAGTGCGTAATCTGGTTAGTAGATACTGCTGCTATTGAACATTGGTGGAGGGAGTGGATGCTTGTGGTTGTGGTGCCAATCAAGCTGTTTGCTTTGTCCTGAATGATGTCAAGCTTCTTGAATGTTAGAGCTGCACCAATCCAGGAAAGTGGGGAATATTCCATCACAGTTGAAAATGTGTTGCTGGTTAAAGCGCAGCAGGTCAGGCAGCATCCAAGGAACAGGAAATTCGACGTTTCGGGCAAAAGCCCTTCATCAATATTCCATCACACTTGTACCTTTATAGATGGTGGACAGGCTATGGGAATCAAAAGGTAAGTTATTTGCTGCAGTAAGCTTTTTGCTCCTTCCTTTGAAGAAGCCACTGTTTGTGGTGAGCCCTTGGAGCTTCTTGTCAATGGTAACTTCCAGGATGTTGATAGTGAGGGATTCAGTGATGGTAACACCATTGAATGTCAAGGGGCGATGGTTAAATGGTCTCTTATTGGCGATGGTTGTTGCCTGGCATGAATTTTAACTGCCTAGATATTGTCAAGATCTTGTTGCATTGACTCAGTGTTACCAACAACTGGGTGGATGGGATCTTTCAAGATTGCACTTGCTATTTGATATGCTTTGAGGTTTTCAATCACTTAGTCTGTCAACCCATGATTATTTCATGTTAATCTCCTGTTGGGTCCTGATGTTGAAGTAAATGTTGCACATTTGTTTGTATTTTACTGTTCTAATTTTTGCATATTGAAATTTATTGTCTATTTGGGGTTTCATTCCTTTGTTTAAAAATTATGTCAGTGGTTCTGAGAAAGACTGTATCATGAAATTGGTCTCATAGCAGTTTGCCACCTCATTTTGGGATCACAAATGGCTGTGCTCAGAAATAAAGATGTACTATTAATTTTTCCAGTCCACTCCAAGAGTGGACCAGTAGAGTACTGCAGCACAGCTGATACTGTTTAGCCTCTGCTGTACACTTTATTCCCATATCCCTATAATACTTCATTTTTGCCCTTTTTAAAAAGTAAATGTCCAATTTGTTTTAAGAGCTTACAATGCAATATACTTCTGAGGTTTCAGGTATTGTTCCAGATTTTGCCACAACGTGGCTGCACATTCCTTTTTGCTTTTTTACGAGTCCTTTCACCAATTTTTAAAAAGTATATCTATGACCTCTACTTCAGCCATAGTCATCGAGATCTATAGCATAGAAAAGGCCTTTTGTGCCAGCCAAACAACCAGTCTATTTAACCCCATTTTCCAGCACTTGGTCAATACTATAACCTTTTATACTTTGGCATCACAAGTACACATCTCCATATGTAATTATGAGGGTTTTTGCCTCAACTGGCTTTGTAGGGAGTGTACTCCAGATTCCCACCACCTTTTGGGTGAAATAGAATTCCTCCTCTCATCCTCTCTAAACCTCATGCCCCATAACTGAAATCTGTGTCCTCTGGTCACTGGTCCCTCCACTGAGGGGGACTGTCTATGCCCTTCACAATTTAATGTATTACTTATTGCCATCTTTCTGAGCTATGAGCATGCCCAGTCCAATCAAGCAAATGTGTTTGTAAACCTTTCAAACTCTCTTTCCTCACTTTACTCAATTAATTTATGCCATTCTGCTTTGATAACCCCCCCCCACCCAAAGTTCACTGGATTTTTCCAGAGCCCTGACGACGACAGTTAACTACCAACTAATTCCTAGAACTTCATCCGAAGTTCTAACAGCGCAGAGATATTTAACTGCTCATAACCGCTCATTAAATTGACTGTGAAGAACCTGGTATAGTTGGCTTTCCAGCAGTAAAGCTAAACGCAGCAGTGCCTAACCTGGGATTTCCAACTCCCTCTGTCTCCCTCATGATCCCAAGTTGCCCAATGTTTGTAACCTTTTGAATTCCTTAACTGTGATTCCCGAAATCTCCTGTTACCTATTGAAAACCTTTGTAATTAGTCCTTTCTCTGTTCCCGATGAAGTGCTTTTGCCCGAAACGTTGATTCTCCTGCTGCTCGGAAGCTGCTTGACCTGCTGTGCTTTTCCAGCACCACACTCTCGACTCTGCAGTCCTCCCTTTTTCCTTTCTCTTTTGCTAGGCAGACTTGAATGTAGCTAACTAGCAACTCTGGGACTGAGTTCTGCATGTTTCCATGCACAGATTGCTCTCCTCTCCAGTAATATTGGAATGTGTTCCTAATCTGAAGGGTATTCTGAAGGTTGTAAGCACTGATTTTCATTAGTACAGTAGTCGAACACCACTTTCTTCATTAGAAGACTTCAAACCACTTGTGTATAACCAATGCTGTAAATAGCTAGTAGGTAATAGCTCATGGACTGGATCTTATGGTCAATTATTCCCCTATTTTTTTGAGGGGAAATATGTAAAATATGTGTAAGGGGTAGCAAACTCACTGTACACTCTGACCCATACTCTGTAGTAGGTAGGTGAGCCCTAACACTGGTGGCTTGCCTACTGTTGAGCAAGTGAGCTTGCTAAAGAGCTAACTAACCTGATTTGTTAAGATGCCATGCTATGAAATTACAACTGGGCATGCATGGAGACCATATTTTGGAAAATTGAAGGAAGAGGATGTAATAATTGCAGAAGGAATGCCTTTTCCCTAGATAACCCAATCCTCTACTCTAAAGTACTTGGGCTCTGGGTAAAGTCTATTTTTTCTGGACGGGAGAATGTCAGATTCAGCAATTTTTGCTCCATATGAGTTTTTAATTGGCTCTTAAGCACAAGAGGCTGTTAAAGGCGAGCTATCAGGCAATTATTAGATTTGCCTGGATAATGAAAGTTACCAAATGCTGACTTTATGCAGCTGCTGCAATGGCGGAATGCACTTACTGTGAAATTGATATTTACAATTGGCTGGAATACAGTAAAAAGAAAATTTCCATAGGTTCAATAATTTAACCCCAACATTTCAAATTTAGTCTATGTGCACCTACATCTTGGACAGTTTTGTGTTTCAAGCTCCTGTTCCACCAGGTGTACATGCCAGATTGTTGGGCTAAGTGTTCACCGTGCAGTTTACCACAGTTACAGCCCTAGTCCTGACCTGCTCAATGGATGGGCAGCACAAAGTATGTAATATCCACTTGATGGTCATTTAGCTGAAATCCAACAACTACTTGTGAATTCTTTTTTGAACTTTATCTTTAAATTACTGTCTGACCTTAAAATAGGTCAGATCTGAACAACACTGAAAAACTGAATAAGCTTTCCTCTAGGTTAGAATTGAAGTTCTCAAATAATATATTATGAACCTTTATAACACACACTGCTGAAGATTTGTAATTTGCACTGCTCTGCACTGAGGATGCAAAACAAATGAATCCTGATGATCTTTTGATTGCTTTCATCAATTGATATTTTTCTGAAAGGATTAATTTCTTGCATCGATATTTAAGTTTTTTGTCCAGGCTTCCTTTTTTTTGGGAAAACCCATGGCTGGAGTTTAGTTTCTGTAATGAAAACTGAAGACAGTCCCTGCATGGAAAAGTTTTATTTTACTTTGGTCTGATTTACAACGTTTATTGAGATAGAGTTTTTGGTTTGGCTTTATTTATAGATTGAGTATCAAATTCTTCTAAGATCCACAAAATTTGATATCCAAATGCCTTTGGCTAGATTTCAAAAAATAACTGAATTAATATAATGGATATTTTAATAAACGTTCAGTTTATAAGAGCAACTGTCCAATTAACAGTAGTTTCATGGCTGTAACACTTCTTGACATGATCTGTTACAACAGACGAGATCCCAACAGTTTCCTGATTGCAAAAACTGAATGCCTGAGATGTTTCACAAGCAACTAAGATTTGTTGTAAATCAATGCACTTTTCACAGCAAATCTTTTACGTTTGTTTAGTCCTCTAGAAGCTTTTGATTTTAAAGTAATTGCCTTTATTGAGATTCAGTATTCAAGTGTTTGTTTTTATTGAAGCTAAATATAGGCATGGTGATGTTTTGTCAACAAAATTTGTGGATTAATTGTTGACAATAAATTCAATTCCAACACATTTGGCAACCCTTCACTGATTTGTTCTAAGTAGGCATTGCATTATATAACCTACAAATAACTGTTTGTTTTAAATCTAATTTTGTTTATTTTAGTTAGTTTACCATTGAAAAGCTGGCCCAGTGAAGTGCTGTATGTAATTTTGAATTATAACAGTCCATTCCAGAGTGAATTAAATAGCCACAAAGGGGTTAGATCCGCATGTAAGTCCTTCTGTCAGCTTGGCTCAGTTGGTATATTGTGCTTGTGTTGGAGGGCAATAGTGTCCAAGCAGGGATTTGAGCAACTAACCTAAACTACCATCAGCACGATGCTCTATTGGAGGTAATGCCTTTTCTGAATTGTGCATTAAACCACTGTTCAGTTTTGGCAGTTCAGCAGATATTAACCATACCATGGGACAAATTGAAGAACAACCAGTTCTCCTGTTGTATTGGCCAACCTCCCTCCTTCACTCATCGCTGTCTAAAAACAGATTTACCTGGTGATTGATCTTGTTTGTGGTTCACGGGCCTCAAAGTCATCAGCTGTAAAGCACTTTTGCCACTCCTGAGGGTGCTATTGTGTATGTGGAGCATGTTTTACACTGCCACAATTATTGTTCAAATTTTTTTTGGTTGGGGGGGGGGGGGGTGGCGGAGGTGCGGCAGTGTTGGTAAGGGCACTTTGTTGATACAATTTGAGTTGTATGTACCACATCGGGTCCCAGCATCAGATTTGGGATGATTTGGGATGAGAGAGAGAGAGAGACACTTGTGCAGCGATCACAGTTGCTGCATCAGTCCTTCAACTGAAAGGAATTTTATTTCATTAGGCACATGCCTTTCTGGACTTGTTGAACAACTGCTTGCGAAAGGGCAGTTGTATTTTTCTGAAAATCAGGATTTTGTTTTCCTCCAGTAATATCTGAAAGATTGGATATGTTAAATTTAAAATCCTTAGTATCTATGACACCATTGTTTACATGGTTACTTAAAGTCTGCAACATTAGCTATTGGAAAATAACTGGAAATGAATCAGCCATGAGAAAATTCCAAATAAATTATCTGAATGTTTTGTTTCTTCTGTCAAAACATATATTTATACATTAAAGTAATTGCAGGATAGTAATTATGTATTTAGTGATGTGTTTCATTCTTTAAGAATGCACAGTGTTGCCCATGTATGGTAGAGAATTTCAGCTTGTATCAGGGTTGCTTTGGACATTGCCTTGCCTGGCAAAAACTGAACTCTGGCTTTAAAGATTGAATCATGGGTTCCCATAATAATCACCCATGTTTTTTCACTTCAATGAGCAACTCTTGGGAATGGAGATACAATATTACATAGGGATGACCTGAACATAAAAATAGTTTTGTTTTTTTTCTCCCATTCGGTTTGATTTTTCCTTAAGCTGAAAGGTCTGTCAGCATTAGAGGCCACTTACCTACTTAACATATCTCAGGCCTGCTATAGCTGATCCTTCTGTCTGTGTTTGACTACATTAATCTAATAGCATTATATCTGTCTTCAGTGCAAGAAGATTGGAGGGTTAACTGATCTTTTTGAGCATTGTGATCAGACAGATTCTCCTTTTACTATGTTAGTTCTTTTCTTTTAAATGTCATAGTTTATAAGCTACTGCAAATATCTTGACAGAGTCTTGGCATAAACTCATTTAACTGTTCCAGAAATTTAACCTCTAGATGACTCCACAAACACGGACACCATCCCTGTTAGTCATTCATGTGACACTAAGGAATGTTAATGTGATGAGAAACTATTAACTGCAATGTGCATATTTAGATTTCAACCTTCATTGTGCTCAAAGCTGAGTGTAAAAGGATATGTTTTGGATTTGATGCATGATTCTTTATTACATTCACAGCACTGTAAAAGAAGCTGAGTCAAAAGAGGTTTCTAAATTGTGAACAAGCACTGGTGATCTCTTTTCAAAAGCAAGAGGGAAGCTGAAAGGGTACTAATATTTTAGTAAACTAGAGGCAAGGTGAAATTAAATTGAATTTGGAGTTATGGGCCAAATGAGGAGCTAGAGGGTAATTTTATGTGCAGTCTTCACTATTATTTTATGATATCATTTTGATACCTAAATTATATTTTGTCAAGGCAGAGCTATAATTGGTATTGTGCATTAGAATTCTGGAATCCCCATACTGTGGAAACAGGTCCTTCAGCCCAACAAGTTCACACCGACCCTCCAAAGAACAACCCCCGACTAATGCACCTAACCTACACACCCTTGAACACAATGGGACAATTTAGCATGGCCAACTCACCTAACCTGCACAACTTTGAATTGTGGGAGGAAATTAGAGTACCCGGATGAAATCCATGCAGACACTGGGAGAATGTGCAAACTCCACACAGTCATCTGAGGCTGGAATCAAACCCGGGTCCCTGGTGCTGTGAGGCAGCAGTGCTAACCACTGAGTCACTGTGCTGCCCTTTCATTAAAAAGAATGAAATAATTGTCTTCAGAATCAGAAAGATGCTCAATCTTTATCATTCTGTAAAAGACTTGATTAATTGCTTAGTCATCTATAATTTGTTAGCTGTCTTGACAGAAGCAACGATACATTACATAGCTTCTTGTGGACGGAATTTCTAATTTACATTGATACAACTTTGTTTTTCCAAAACTAAGCATACAGTTTATTTCTGTAATTGTTACAGCTATTGCAGCTCCCATACCTTCTGAGGTTTTGCTCATTACTTTGTTTCCAAACCCCTCTGATTATTTTCAGTGCTAATTAGAATTATAAGCTGTTCAAAACATGAGCGTTTGACAAAATGCTCTCCATATAACTACAATCGCGTGTTTTTGAAACATTCCCCAAGTAATGAGCAGCTATTTTTGTTTAATACAATGTTAATGCCACCGCAATGAAGGTTCAGTATCCTGAATAAAGTTTCTGAATCCGTGCAGGCAAATGTAAAACCAAGTTTTGCGTGACCTTCATATTACTCTGGTCTTTGAGCTCTGAAGGGAACAGAGCAGATACAAGCTGTTCGGCCAGTTGAGCCTGAGTCAACCCTCCAAAGAATATTCCACCCAGATCCACTCTGTTCCCATAACCCCACACTTCCCATAGCCAATCCACCTAACCTGCGCACCTTGGACATATTCTTTTTAAGATTTTGTCAAGACTAACATTTTTTTTTAATTTGAAAAGCTTATGATATTAGCTTTTTTTTACTTTACAGTTACATTAACAAAGGCATTTAATGTGCACATTTCCTTTTAAGAGGATTCACCGTCCAGGGTAGTTGTTCTGCTGTGATTATAAATTGCACACACCAGGTTTCTATAATGTCTGCTTCACAATTTGTAGATGACTGTTTTAACACTAGGTTAATCAAACCGTGATAAGTGAATGAATGATAATGATCACGATACATCGTGAAAATTGATGGGAACCATCACTGGAAACTATCATGCCTTGACAATCAACAAGTAAATTGATTGCAGGAAAACCTTATCTGAAAGTCTAAACTGGTGCAAGAACTTCTGTCGTTTCTCATCACATCCTGTGTTGAAAACAGCTTGTTGGTAAACAGACAAATCCTCAAGGGTAGCTTTTCGCCCTTGAGAAAGGCAAATGATCAGGGTGTATATTAGATTGATAGCAAACAAGGGAAGGTCAAAAGCATATTGTCAGAAACACCATATGGCTTAGAGAATGACAGCTGACCACCTAACGCAATTTACGATGGTTCAAAAAGTATACAGAGCTATGGTTTATGTCACATTGTCTCAAACCTAGATTTGTCAAATACAGAAAAGCAAGTCATTATGATTCCTTTAGCAATAAGGAATGAAGACTTGGATTAACAAAGGAGCTAAACAATCACCAAAGATATGAATCCTATTATAAAACCAATTAAGAGTTGGACTGAACTTCCATATTCATTGCCTAGACTTCAGATTCAGGGCCTATAGAATCCATTGGCAAATCTGTGTGCAGATGCAGATAGAAGGGTTTATTGTGAATTTTCAATTGAGGAGCTAAGAAACGGAATTGTGGAGTTAATGATATTCAGCTCCTATTAAGCTTTCCAAGAAGATTTGTTCAAAAGAATTGGAATGTCAGAGATTCTAAAGGGCAGTCAAAGTATGCAAAGTAGCTTACAAGTTCAAAAGTACAAACTTGGCAGTTGATAGAATCTTGAGAACAGCCAAAGCAAGCATGATGTGGAAGGTGTGAACCTCTGCATGAACCAAGGAAATGCCCAGCTTTCAACTTTGTAAAGCATGTGTCAGAACCGACCATTGGCAGAGGCAGTCCACTTGAATACAGACAGTTGTAGTCTGAGTCATAGTCATACAGGTGCAGAGCATGGACACAGACTCTTCAGTTCAACTTGTCGATGCCGACCAGATATTCTAAATTAATCTAGTCCCATTTCCCAGCATTAGCCCCATATCCCTCTTAAAAACTGTAAAAACCAAAAGAATTGCAAATGCTGTAAATCTGAGTCAGTTAACTTTTAAGAACTGAGTTAAAGTCAGTCTGAGGAATGGTCACTGGACCTGAAACATTTAATTCTGGTTTCTCTCAGCACATGCTGCCAGACCTGCTGAGTTTTTCCAGCTATTTCTGTTTTTGCCTTCTATAATTTACATCCAAATCATTTTTAGAATTGATTAAAAGCAGTGAGCCTAGCACAGATCATAACCATCTGATGAAGGAGCAGTGATCCGAAAGCTAGTGCTTCCAATTAAACCTGTTGGACTATAAATGGATCTTTGTACCATTTTTAAATTTGTACACCCAAGGCCAGCACTGGCATCTCCATATCATGGCCCAACACTGATCCTTGTGACACACCACTGGTCACAGGCCTCCAGTCTGAAAAGCAACCCTCTGCCACCACCCTCTGTCTCTACCTTCAAACCAATTTTGTATCCAAATGGCCAACTTTCTCTTTATGCCATATGATCTAACTTTGCTAACCAGTTTAACATGTGGAACCTTGTCAAATGCCTTGAAGTCCATACGTCTGAGCACTGACCCAAACACGCTTTGTACAAGGCGTGTCTTCTGGCTGCAGTAAAGACTACCTGGTATTCAGCTAAGACATATATGTAAGCTGACAAAAACCAGAATCAAACCATGGCACTCAGTGAAACAAAGAAAGACAAACACATGTTTCACACAGTCATCTGACTGCATGAAATGTTGCAAGTGTCCAAATGACCTGCTGTCAGGAAATTTGATTATTTATTGGCTGAGATTGACATGGGAATGTGCCAATATATCATCCCTGCAAATTCTTAAATGATCTTCCGACTGGCATAGGAAACCATGACCATACCTACAAATGCGAAATTTCCAGCATTCGATATTCACAACGCCATTTGCAAATTCAAACAAGCTGGAGTGCAAATACAGTCAATCCGTGTGGACATTGCAGATATTATGCTTCATATGCTAGACCCCAGCAATCACAGATACACCAGGATGGTGTGACCTTGCATTCATCATAATCAATGGCATTAGTTGAACACCAGAGACCCAACTGAAATAGCAAACTAGCCACTACCACCTCCAGCAGTTGGGGATTGGCAATAAATGCTGGCCCAGCCAATGAAGTCTGTATCATTCATTCAGGGGACAAACAAAAATTCAAGAAACACTTACTGAACTGTTTAGGAAAGAAGAATGAAAAAATACATTTTCTTCTCCTATAATGAATGCAAAAATTTCTGCTCGGCCGAGCGAAAGGTGACAGCTCGAGGAAAAAGCTGAACACTAGCTTAGTAGCCTTAGTTTGGATTTAGATGATCTCTTGGATAGAGGCCTTTTGGGGATGCCTCTTGTTCAGCAACAAGAACAAATGAATAGCTGGAAGACCTAGAAAAGAAGCAGGAAAAATGACAAGTTCAGCATAGTCAATTCAATGAAAACATTTCAGTTTACAGGAAGATTAAATCAACTTGTGCATAAAAGCAATCAGGCAGAAGCAGCTACAGAAACATAGTTTTCCACTGAATGCTAATACGAGAGGAAATGACAGACTTGCAACTGGGTAAAGACGCACAGTGCACACAATGAGCTACAAATCAGTCAAGTGAGTGTTTTGCTGAAATGAATGATTTTACTGATTTCTGTAGGGAGGGAACTTGAGCAGGCCTTGGAAATAAAAAAAAACAAACTACTGAAGCAAGTGGAAGATGTTGTCAAGCGTCAAGGATAAGTTGACGAGGCTGGACAGTTATTGGAGAAAGGTTTAAGGAGAAAATTTCCTGCATCAGCAGAAGACTAAAACATCTTGATAGACGAATTTGAATGTTAAACCAAAAGCTTCAAAATGAGCTGGAAGGTCTGTAGGAATAAACTGGGAGATGGTAAAGATTTGAGCCACATTCAACAGTTTGAGGGAAAAAAATCATCAGTCAGTGGCTAACTGGGAACAAAGCTGAACTGTAGTTGCTCAGGATAAGCAAATTGTGCATTAGCAATCACAGTCCACAAAAGAAAAGTCTGACCACACAAACCAGAAAGACTGATTCGACAGTACCTCCGAGCCAAGTCATTACCATGAGATCTGTCAGCTTCTATGAAGAGAAATCCAAGTTAACTTTTCGTGTCATTAGAGTCATAGAGATGTACATCATGGAAACAGACCTTTCGGTCCAACACATCCATGCCAACCAGATATTCCAACCAAATCTAGTCCCACCGGCCAGCACCCAGCCCATTTCCCTCCAAACCCTTCCAAATCATACATTGACCCTTCCTCAGACCTGGTCACTAGGAAAATGTCAGTTTTATATGCAACAGATGGAGTGGGAGGAGGGCTTAAGGAGTAAATGATTAGGTAGAGATAGAGCCCAAAGAAAGCAAAACAATTGGGCAGACAAAGGAATGGATAACTATCTGGCTGGGGAGTTGAATAGCTGATAACGGAGACTTTGTGTGTGTAATGGCAGGCTGAAAACAAGGCTGTGTGGGTGGGTGGTAGGGGCAGGATATGGTGGGATTACAGACTCTAAGATAATTGAACCTTATATTGAGTCTTGAGGGCTGCAG
This sequence comes from Hemiscyllium ocellatum, assembly GCF_020745735.1. Taxonomy (NCBI): domain Eukaryota; kingdom Metazoa; phylum Chordata; class Chondrichthyes; order Orectolobiformes; family Hemiscylliidae; genus Hemiscyllium; species Hemiscyllium ocellatum. The sequence goes on along the minus strand of NC_083405.1, from coordinate 84,282,483 downwards.
GGTCCGCAAGTGGAAAAATGAAGTGATGTTCTTCCAGCTTGTGCTGAGCTTCACTGGAGCACTACACCGGAGAGAGATGTTGGCCAGGGAACAGGATGTTGAAGTGGGAGGCAACTAGAAGCTTTTTTTGCAGGCAGAATGTAGGTATTCTGTGAAGTTGACTGGAGGACTAGCAGCTTGGAGGCAGTGCAGGAGAGATCGCCATTTGAAATGAGGTCAGCGACTGTAGTTGAACAAAATGGCCTGATGTCCCATAGTGGGGCCATGGTCTAGGGGAAGATAGGACGAGGTATATGAGAGCTGGTGCTCAGCCTCTGCAATGCAGAGGTCAATATGCCAAACTACAACAGCACCACCCTTATTGGCATGCTTAATAACAAAGTCAGGGCCGGATCTAAGCATTCAGAGTGCAGTCAGTTCATTGGGCAAGGGGGGCAGAGAAATTGACGCTATCCGTGTCACATCAACAGTTCTCAAACTGTGCAGGTCAAAGACCTATTCTAGTCCTATTCTGGCCCCCACCCACAACCTTCTCTGATATGTCATTGATATCGGTGTTGCTTCCCCCTCTCTTCAGGAATTGGAAAAGTTAATCAATTTTCACTTCCAATTTCCACCCTGCCCTCACTTTCACCTGGTCCATCTGACACGTCCCTGCCTTTCCTTGACATCATCTATTTCCATTTCTGGGGATAGAAATGGCCACTAATATCCACTATAAACCCACTGACTCTTCCATTTACCTGGACTATACTCGCACCCTGTTTCCTGTGCAGACTGCATTTCACTCTCCCATTGCCTTCATTTCCGTTGCAAATGTTCCAGTGAGGCCAACTTCAAGGGAGTCTCCGAAATATCCACCTTCAACTGAGGATTACCCTGCACCATTGTCGATTGGGTCCGACCCATCTCTTGCACTTCCACCCTCAGCCCCCCTCTTCCCCCGTTCCCCGCAACTTTGATAGGTAAGGACAGGGGAGCCCGATCATCCTACCATGCACCAACATCCAGAAGATCATCCATATACGCCCTTCTCTGTATCCAAGGGCCCAAACATACCTTCCAGGTGAAGTAGCACTTTAAATGTACTTCACACAATCTAGTCTACTGAATTCGCTGCTTACAATGTGGTGGCCACTACATTGATGAAGTGAAGTGTAGACTGGGTGACCACTTTGCAGAACATTGACAATCTGCCAGCAAAAATGACCCTGAGCTTCCAGTTGCTTGCCATTTCAACAGATCACCTTGTTCCCTGGCTAACATCTCTCTCAGGCTCACTGCAGTGCACCAATGAAGCTTGATGACCCTTTAGCCCTTCAGATTCTGTACAGAGTTTAATAATATTAGAGCCTGAGCTCTCCCATGTCTGAGTCCCCTACCAGACACACCAGGCCTTATCATCTCAGTCTCTCATTGTACACTGCCTATTGATAGCCACTAACAGTCCCCATTAACAGCTATTCACTCTTCCAGCCAGATCGTTATAGACTCTTTTGTCTGTCCTATTGTTCTTCTCTCTCTTTGTGCTTTATCCTTACTTATCATTTATTCCTTACTCCCTCCCCCTACCCTATCCTCTGCATATAAATTGACCTTTTCCAGCTACCATCAGTTCTGATACAGGGTTGCTTGCCCCACAAGGTTAACTTTTGATTTCTTTTCACAGATGCTGCCAGACCTGCTGAGCTTTTCCAGCAGCTTCCATTTTTGATTGAGTTACAACATCTGTTGTTCCTTATGGTTTTCGTGACCATGAAAGTTGAATATAACAACAAAATATCTATGTTGGCTCAATTATTGTAAATTGTTGAACTTCCTTTTGGAAAGGACACTGTTGCATCTGTCCCTTCCCTTTCAAGGGTTTTCGCTTTGAAGGCCTGTATGTACTGTTCAAATGCTTTGTTGCATTTTTAGTCTGATATCTCATTTTCGGACACAACATAGAACGGTAGAGCACAGGAATAGGCCCTTTGGTCCATGATTTTATCTGTGCTGATTTGCTATTCTAAACTAATCCCATCTGCCTGTGTCTGGGCTATCTCCCTCTATTCTCTGCCCGTACGTGTCTGTCTTAAGGCCTGTTTAATCAGTGCTTTTGCCACCTCCTCCGGCAGCATGTTCGAGGAATGTAATGTCTGTGTTTAAACACCGCTTTCCTCACACATCTGCTTTAACTACCCCCTCCTCCTCCCAACCCTATGCTCCCTAGTATTTGACATTTGTACTCTGGGAAAAAGACTCCAACTCTCTGTCTTATCCATGTCTCATAATTTTATATACTTCTACCAGACCGCCCCTCAGCCTACAATGCTTCAGTAAAAACAATCCAAACTTGTCTGACCTCTCCTTTAGAGATGACTTCAGAATTCTTATTAACTCACTAATTCTATTTTTCTCCCACAGATTTTGCAAGACTTGCTGAGTTTCTCCAGCATTTTCTGGTAGTTGTAGATTTCCAGCATCTGCAGTATTTTGCTTTTATTTCAGCATTTTCAGGGAGTGTAAGAGTACAAATAAGTCAAAGTATCGATTCAATGTAGATAAAAGGTTTGGCGCAGTTTGATGCTGAAGGATACGAGAGCTGGAGTGTACTCTGTATTCCAAAACACAGGCTACATTGAAGTAAACTTCTTGAGAGCTTGATTTGAGATTTGTAAGCATGGGAATTGATTTCTGAATACATTACATAGAATGCAGAGAACATGGATATAATATTCACTTGAGTTCTTTTCCATAAATGTTTTGGAACTACCCCTTATTTCTTAGGAAGCTTGGACAGGGTGTTGGCCAAGTGAAAAGATGAGTTTTCGTCTGCAGATATTACTTTGCCTTTTAATTGTGTTACAAGTAACAGGCTTTGGTCCTAATAGAAGTGATGTGCTGTTTGTTGCTATTGAGGGCTACAACAGCACTACAACTTCTAAGAGTGCAGTGAAGCTCCAAGTTGTAACTTGTCGTGCGCCTAAATGTGGGTAACAGCCCATACGATGGCTGCACAAAGGTTTGTCAGGGTTTCAACTTGTGATTGTGCTGGATTTGCACTGATTTTATTAAGGACAGCTAGCAGGTGTAGAACTTGCTCAGGAGTGTAGCCTTTATATGAATATAAGTTTCAAAACCTGGGCACCTGTGCAGCATTGCTCCCCAGCTCCTCCATCCAGCTGTTATCGGCAAGTGGGAGGGGGGCGGGGAGGAATGGTGGGGGAGAAGGGGGATGCAGGCGGGCAAGAGAAAAGGGGCTGAACCATCAATATTAGAAATTAATAGCAAATCATAAAAAGATGAAGATTAATTGAAATACTGTTGCTGCCATTGTGCTGAAGGCAGGAGCAGGTTACAGCTTGCCCATTCAGCTCGTCAGTGGTCTGGTACTGCAGCTTGGAGAACATGAGAGCCAGGTACACACTTGTAAATGCACTTAGTGCTCCCTGCCTCTGCTTTACCACTGACCTTAAGGTCTACACCATTCTCACAAGTCAGGTTATTGTTTACTCCATTTCTAGTATGTTGATCTTTAGGGAACCAAAATTATGACTAAGTTCTCTTTATCCAAAGAATGAAAATGCTTGCTTGTGTATTTGGGGCCTATTTTGTCTATTTTCACTGTTTGAACTTTCTACAAATATATTAATCTAATGCAAACAGTACTCCCATTCATATTTGTCTTCAATCCAGTAGCAACCTTTTAAAAACAATTAAATTTATAATACTTATAGAAATCAATTTTGTTATTGATTGTGACAAACAAAAACTTAACACAAACAAACAAGAACTCTATCCTCTTGATAGTATGTCTGAAAGTGTGACTATTATTTTACAAGCTTTCTTAAAATCTGTTTCAACAGCATTGACTGCAGTTCCTTAAAACATGCTCTGCTGTTTCATACAAAAAAATCTACCTTCTACAAATTTCTGCTGAGTCCTTATTGAAAACATTCTTGAAGAGTGTGTGTGTGTGTGTGTGTGTGTGTATTTTTCAACCTTAGTTATTGTTTCTCAAATCTTGCCACTTCCTTTGTCCTTTAATATCCTCCACCCTGCCTCATTCCTGATGAAGGGCTTATGCCTGAAACATTGATTCTTCTGATCCTTGGATGCTCCTTGACCTCCTGTGTCTTTTCAGTACCACACCCTTGACTCTAATCTCCAGTATCTGCAGTCCTCATTTTCTCCTATCTCTTGCTTATATAGCATTTACATGTGGGTAGAAGATTTTGTTAACCACCATTCTAATCATGTACTCTACCGATTCTCACTTATTATATTTGGTCAAGTTGGCACTTGAAGAATTCCCCTGACATCATAAACTCTCCCTTTGTTTTATCATTCTCTATCCCATGTGGCTAGTGCAATGGGTCCACCAGTACTTTCCTGTCCAGAATACATGCACGATCCTAACTTGGAATCAACCTGACAATTATATAAACTGACATTCCCTCTAACTATGAGATATTTAATAATGATTGCATTTCTGCTCTGGTCCAGAGACCGCACAGGGAAGTGAAAAGCCTCCACACTGCATTAGAACTGGTTGATTTTTAGGTTTTGTATTCTGTAAAGAGGAGGGATTGATATATGACCTTGTAGTTCAGGATCCTTTTCAAAGGAGAGACCGCAACACGCTAGAGTTTCAAATTCAGCTTGAAAGAATAAAGACAGAGTCTCAAATGAGAGTTTTAGCATGAAGGAAAGGTAATTATATAGGCTGAGGAAGCAGTAGGCCCAAGTCGACTGGGCAAAAGTATTAAAGGGCAGGACAGTTGAAGAAAGTGGCAAATGCTTAGGGAGATACTGAATACCCCTCAATTTGATGTATATTCCTAAGAGGAAGATGAATTGTGAAAAGATGAAATATTACCCATGACTTAACATGGAAGTCAAGGATAACACACACAAGCAAAAACTAGGATGTATCATACTGCAAATGTGAGTGGCCCTCTGGAGAATAGTAAAAAGTTTAAATGTCAGCAAAGAGTTTATTTAAAAATGAATCTAAAGAGCTAAGGTGAACTACAAAAGGAAAGTAGCAGAACACCGTGGTAGTGATATCAAAAGCTTCTATAACCTAGAAAATGGAAGAGAATAGTGAAAAAAAAGTTGGCTCTTGAGATGATGAAAATGGCCAGATGATAATGGGAAACTCGAATGGCAGAGACTCTAAATTAATGTTTTGTCTCTTTTCAGAATGGAACATAATTTCTTAAATTACAGATATTATAGAGAAACTTGGTGAAATTGCTATAACCATGGAGAAGTTATTAAGTAAACTGATGCGATTAAAGGCAAATATGTCCCAAGGGCATGGTGGTCTGCACCCTATGGAATGAATGGAGGTAGCAGCAGAGAGAGTGGATGCATTCATAATAGTTTTCCAAACTTTCCAGGATTCTGGAAAGGCACTAGTGGATTGGAAAGATGCTAATTTAACTGCCTTATTCAAAAAGTGAGAAATTATAGACTTGTAATGAGGAAGTTGCTGGAGTCCATCATGAAGGAGGAGATAACGGAACACTTGGAAAAACAAAGCTCTCTTCACCAGTGTCAGCATGGTTTCATGAAGGCAAGTCATGCTTGACAAACTTGAAGTTTTTTTTTAGATTAGATTACTTACAGTGTGGAAACAGGCCCTTCGGCCCAACAAGTCCACACCGACCCGCTGAAGCGCAACCCACCCATACCCCTAACCTAACACTATGGGCAATTTAGCATGGCCAATTCACCTGACCCGCACATCTTTGGTCTGTGGGAGGAAACCGGAGCACCCGGAGGAAACCCACGCAGACACGGGGAGAACGTGCAAACTCCACACAGTCAGTCGCCTGAGGCAGGAATTGAACCCGGGTCTCTGGCGCTGTGAGGCAGCAGTGCTAACCACTGTGCCACCGTGCCGCCCATTATGCCACCGTGCCGCCCATAAAGTTCTTTGAGGATGTAATGTAACCAGCAAAGTGGATAATGGGGATCCTATAGATATGGTTTATCTAAATTTCCAGAAGGCATTTGACAAGGTGTCATATCTGATTGATCCATCATGTTGGATCCCAGGAGGTTAGAGGTAGATTACACTTGGATAGAGGATTAGCTAACTGCTAGAAAGCAGAGACTCTGGATACATGAGTCCTTCTTTGGATGGCAAACTGTAACTATTAGGGTGCCACAGAGTTCAGTTCTTGAACCTCAACTAATCACAGGGACAGTGTGTAACATAGCAAAATTCGCAGATGATACTAAAATAGGTGGGAAAGCAGGCAGTGATGAGGATACGGAGTTTACAGGTGGACCTTGATAGGTGAGGAAAGTGGGCCAGAATCTGGCTTTTGGAGTTTAATGAGAAGTGCAAAGTTGTCTGTTTTGGCCAGAAAAACAAATGGGCAAATAATTATTTAAATGGGAAGTGGATTCAAAGTGAAACAGTGCAGAAGGACATGGATGTCTTTATGCATGAATTGTAGGAAGTGGGTATATAGGTGCAGCATATAAGAAAGGCAAATGAAATCCTGGCATTTATTGCAAAAGGACTGGATTGTGGAAGTAAAGAAGTGTTGTTCCAATTATATAAGGTGTTGGTGAGACCACATCTGGAATATTGTCAGGCTTTGGTTTCCTTACTTGAGCAAAGATATGATGGCACTGGAGTTAGTTCAGAGGAAGTTCACAAGGTTGATTCCAGGAATGAAAGGGCTTTTGTACAGGGAGCGGTTGAATAACTTGGGCTTGTACTCGCTGGAGTTCAGAAGAATTGGAGTGGGAATCTGATTGAGATACATAAAATGCTAAAGGGGGTTGATACAGTGGATGTTGAAGAGATGCTCCCCCTAGTGGGACAACTTTGAACAAGAGAGCATAGATATAGTGAGTGAGGATTCTGGATCAGTGGTGCTGGAAGAGCACAGCAGTTCAGGCAGCATCCAACGAGCAGCGAAATCGACATTTCGGGCAAAAGCCCTTCTTCAGGAATAAAGGCAGTGAGCCTGAAAGCGTGGAGAGATAAGCTAGAGGAGGGTGGGGTGGGGAGAGAGTAGCATAGAGTACAATGGGTGAGTGGGGGAGGAGATGAAGGTGATAGGTCAGGGAGGAGAGGGTGGAGTGGATAGGTGGAGGAAATGACCTGGGAGTTGCAGTGGGAGAGGGACTCCCTGAGATTCTTGTAGAGAGAGGAGGAAAACTTCAAGGCAGGCATCCTTGCAAGAGAATTCACAGTAGGGTTAAAATCAACGTGGTAAAAACAATGACTGCAGATGCTGGAAACCAGATTCTGGATCAGTGGTGCTGGAAGAGCACAGCAGTTCAGGCAGCATCCAACGAGCAGCGAAATCGATGTTTCAGGCAAAAGCCCTTCATCAGGAATAAAGGCAGTGAGCCTGAAAGCGTGGAGAGATAAGCTAGGGGAGGGTGGGGGTTGGGGAGAGAGTACAATGGGTAAGTGGGCCTCCCTGACCTATCCCCTTCATTTCCTCCCCCACTCACCCATTGTACTCTCTCCCCACCCCAAAACGTCGATTTCGCTGCTCATTGGATGCTGCCTGAACTGCTGTGCTCTTCCAGCACCACTGATCCAGAATCTGGTTTCCAGCATCTGCAGTCATTGTTTTACCATAGTGAGTGAGGAGTTGAGGTTTACAAAATCATGAGAAGCATGGATAGGGTAAATGGATAAGGTATTTTCTCTGGGGTGGGGAGTCCAGAACTAGAAGGCATAGGCTTAGGGTGGGGTGGGTAGGATTTAAAAAGGACTTGAGGGACAACTTTTTCACGCAGTGGGTGGTGGATGTATGGAATGAGCTGCCAGAGGAAGTAGTGGAGGCTGGTACAATATTTAAAAAGCATCTGGAAGGGTTTGGAGGAATATGGGCCAAATGCTGGCAAATAACACTAGATTAATCTAGGATATTTGGTTGGCATGAAACAGTTGGATGGAAGGGTCTGTTTCCATGCTGTATATCTCTTTTTTGACTCCATCAATTTTGAACCTTGGAGTCATTCAAAAGAAGTAGTTTCTCTTTAAAGGGTTGTGTACCTGTTGCTCCCATGCCCCAGAGTGCATTGGAGGCAGAATCAATCAACAGATTTGAGAAAGGAATAGAGATGTTTCTGATGAAAAGTGAGGTAAAGGGCTATGGGGATCAGGCAGGGAAAGTGGACTTGAGACCAGGATAAGATCAGCCATAGTCATGTTAAATGACAAAGCAAGCTAGAAGGGCTGAATGGTGTACTCCTGCTTCTAATTCCTATCTTCATTGCCGTCCTGCATTCTCCATTAAACCAGGGTTGATCCCTGGCTTGATAATGCTTGACTGGGGGATATGCCAGGCCATGAGGATGCAGGTTGTGCTGGAGGACAAATCTACTATTGATGGCTCTCAGCAATTCAGTGATGTCCAGTTTTGAGTTCTAGATGTTCCCTCTTGTGGGACAGTCAATTTTATCTTGCATGATAACCATGTCTCTCTCATGATAGATGGTATTTGCAATGTGAAGGCAGGACTTGTGTTCTACAAGGCCTGTGCAGTGATCATTCTTAACAGTACTGTCATGGACAGATGTATTTGCAGTAGGCACCTTCTTGTTGGGTTTGCAGTACATGGTGAGGGAACCAGTCTTGCAACAATGTCTTTTAAGACCCGAACAGCTTGATCAGTAGTACTGCTGTCAAGCCACTTTTCGTGGTGGACACTGAAATCCCCCACTGAGTACGTTTTTGCCCTTACCATTTACAGTGCTTCCTCCAAATGTTGCTCGACATGGAGGAGCACTGATTTATCAGTCGAGGGACATCTGTCCGTGATCATGAGGGTTCCTTGCCCATGTTTGGCCTGATGCCATGGGATTCATGCAGTTCAGAGTCCATGTTGAAGAGTCCTAGGGCAAACTCCATCTCGGCTGTATGTATGCCACTGTTACTGTCTCTGCTATGCTGTTGGTGGGACAGGACACATCCAGGGATGGTGATGGTTTCTGGGACATTCATCTGAAAGTTATGATTCAGTGAATATGGCTGCCAGGCTGTTGGTTGACTAGTCTGAGAGTCCACTCCCAATTTTGGATTAGCCCATAAATGTTAATAAGTCAGATCTTGCAGGGTTGACAGGACTGTGTATGCTATTGTCATTTCTGATGCTTAGGTCAATGCCAGATTTAAAAAAAATGATTTTCTCATGATTGTTACAATGGAGTGGGTTGCCAGAGCAGTCCAGAGTCAACTACGCTGCCCTGTATGGAGTTACATGGAGACCAAGTTGAGACAGTGGGTTCCTTCCATACAGGACATTAACCTTTGTAAGCACTGACTGAAGCAATTTATGCTAATAAATATTATCTGGTCGGCATGGACGGGTTGGACCGAAGGGTCTGCTTCCATGCTGTACATTTCTGACTCTATTTGAATCACCTGATGGTATGTCAGCCCTGTTTTTCATCTTGTCCCTTGGCAAGTGGCATGTTTGCATTCATGTTTTCCAGAAGTTTCTTTTGAAAGCAGGATCTGCCATATGCGGATTGCAGGCATGGATCTGCTACTTGTCATTTATCATCTAAAGGGGTTCAGATTCATGTGTTAACAACATACAAAGGCTTTTGTCTCAATGTAATTTGAGAAAATCTAAGTGATGATATGCCCTTTTCACATAGTGAAGAGAACCCACCTCATTAAGTTTGGTTTTTGGTTTAAGGAAAACAGAATAATTAAGGATAATTCTGTTTCTCTTTCGGAAGCATAAATTGTTTTCCCCAGTTTTAAATTGGATAGGTCTAGGTGAAAGAAAAAAGATTTTAGTTCATGGCATCAGCATGAAGTGTTGATGAGTGAGTATTAAATATCAGTGATATAAACCCAATTATAGGTTTTGATTTGACAATAGTCAAAGAATTGAACAATAGGTTTTCAATAGTGTGGAAATACAGTAAATTGCTAATCTGCAATTTTAACTAATGTTCTTTAAACAAAATGGGTGCAGAGTTTTACATAGACAGCATATTGACAGCTGGGATATGGGAGCAATATAATGTCCCCAAACTCTCCGTTAGTTTAAATGTATGAATAATGCTTTTCCAGGACATAGTTAAGGATTTGATTCCATACGGAACCGGAATTAGCATTATTGCTCTTATTTACCACATTGTTCTGGAATTAACCTCTCTTTCAGATTAAAAACCACAATTCTGGTAAATGCCTTAAAGCAAGGAGGCTGCAAGGTTGCTATAAGTTTTATATTTCCAAATGCCCAGCAGGGATGAATCTTCAGAATAAATCTTTTCAGCATTGCTAGTTATGACACTGCAAATTGAGATTTAATTTATTCAGCCTTTTATAGGGAGACATTAATGGAACACAGACTGATCACCAAAATAAGTCAGGACAGTCTCATGAAACAGTGAATCTTTGTTTTGTTTTAGATATCGTTTGTAAAGTGCATTTGTAAACTGATAATGACCCTTTAACTGCTAAATAATGTGAATAGAAAGATACCTAGTATACAATAATGTGATTTTCTGCAAGTTTGTCAAGTTTTAGATTGGTAGTGTCTGTCTTTATATAACCAAGCACTAGGTTTTGAGTGCGTGAGGGGAAAAGTATTCGCTATGGATGTGAAGGAGTATACAATTTTCAAAAGCAAGTCCATTGAATTATAGAGTCATTGAGATGTACAGCATGGAAACAGACCCTTCGGTCCAACTCGTCCATGCCGACTAGATATTTTAACCTAATCTCGTCCCATCATCCCATTTGCCAGCACTTAGCCCTTACGTCTCTCAACCCTTCCTATTTATATACCCATCCAGATGCCTTTTAAATGTTGCAATTGTACCAGTTGCCACCTCTTCCTCTGGCAGCTCATTCTATACAGGCACTACCCTCTGCATGAAGAAGTTGCCCCTTCGGTCTCTTTTATATCTTTCCCCTCTTACCCTAAACTCATGCCCTCTAGTTCTGGATTCCCCTGCAACCAGGAAAAAGACCCTGTCTGTTTACCCTATCCATGCCCCTCATGATTTTATAGATCTCTATAAGGTCATCCCTCAGCCTCTGACACTCCAGTGAAAACAGCCCCAGCCTATTCAACCTCAAATTCTCCCACCGTGGCAACATCCTTGTAAATCTTTTCTGAACTCTTTCAAGTTTCACAACATCCTTCCGATAGGAAGGAGACCAGAATTGCACACAATATTCCAAAAGTGGCCTAACCAACGTCCTGTACAGCCACAACATGACCTCCCAACTCCTATACTCAATACTCTGACCAATAAATGAAAGCATACCAAACGCCGCCTTCACTATCCTACCTACCTGCACTCCAAGGTCTCTTTGTTCAGCAACACTCCCCAGGACCTTACCATTAAGTGTGCAAGTTCTACTCTGATTTGCTTTTATAAAATGTAGCACCTTCCATTTATCTAAATTAAACTCCATCTGCCACTCTTCAGCCCACTGGCCCATCAGATCAAGATTCCATTGTAATCTGAGGTAACCTCCTTCATTGTCCACTACACCTCTAATTTTGGTGTCATCTGCAGACTCAGTAACTATATCTCCTATGTTCACATCCAAATCATTTATGTAAATGATGAAAAGTAGTGGACCCAGCACCGATTCTTGTGGTACTCCACTGGTCACATGTCTCCCAGTCTGAAAAACAACCCTCCACTACCACCTTCTGTCTTTTACCTTTTTGAGCTAGTTCTTTATCTAAATGGCTAGTCCTCCCTGTATTCCATGAGATCTAACCTTACTAACCAGTCTCCCATGGGGAGCCTTCGAACGCTTGTTTTGACTATGTATGTTGTGCTATGAGCAATTCTATTACAACATGATAGGAAGGATACACTGGCCTTGCTAGAAGTGCAGTGTAGGTTTACCAGAATGATGCAAGAACTGCAAGGATTAAATTACACAGAAATCTCCTTAATAAAGGTTGTTCACAATGGAATTTAGAAGGTAAGGTGTGATTTGAAATAAGTTTTCAAGAAGTGAAGTGGACTTGAGAGTTTCTCCGTAACCTCTTTATTCTTACTCACTCGTGGGATGTGGGCATTGCTAGCTATCCAGCATTTCTATTTGCCTTTGAGTAGATGGTAGTGTACTGCCTTGAACAGCTGCAGTCCACATGCTGTAGGTAAACCCACAATACCATTAGAAAGGGAATTCCATGCTTTTGGCCAAGCAACAGTAAAGGAATGGTGAGATATTTCCAAGTCAGATGGTGAATGGCTAGGAGGAGAACTTTGCAAGATTCCATTGCAAACTTGGCAAATGTTCGCACGTATCTGCTGCCTTTGTTTCTAGATGGAAGTGGTTGTGGGCTTGGAAGGTGCTGTCTCAGGATCTTTGGTGAATTTCTGCATTGTGTCTTGTAGATGGAACACGTTGCGACTAAGTATCAGTGGTGGAGGGAGTGGATGTTCTTAGATCTGGAGCCAGTCAAGTGGGCTGCTTTGTCCTGGATGGTGTCAAGCCGTTTCAGTGTTGCTAGAGCTGCACCCATCCAGGCAGTGGGGAATATGTTATCACACTCCTGACTTGTGCCTTGTAGATGATGGACAGACTTTGGGGAGTCAGGAGCTAAGTTATTCACCACAGTATTCTGAGCCTCTAACGTGTTATTGCAGCCAATGTATTCATATGGTGAGTCCAGTTGGATTTCTCGTCGATGGTAAACCCTAAGATGTTCTTAGTGGGTGATTCAGTGACTGTAGCCCCACTGACTGTCAAGAGGCAGTAGTTAGATTGTCTACTACTGGAGATGGTCATTGCCTGGCATTTGTGTGGCACGAATATGATTTCCACTGGGGTGGGGAGGAGCTAGGACTTTAGAGCATTGTTTAAAAATTACAGCCAGGTTGTTCAGGAATGAAATAGGTAGCACTTGTACATGAACCGGGAAAAGAAGTTTGAGACACACTAATGCAAATAGCCATCAATGCTAGATCAGTTTGTTCATACTCCAATTGAAATTGCTTGACTTTCTTTAGCAATGGTATTAAGTTACTGAGGGGAGTTTATGGAGTTAAATCGCAGATCAACCATGTAATTCAATGCCTGAATATTATTGAGGTGTAAATCAACCTATTTCTGACACATCCTGCTAACACCAAGACATGGCAACTTGGAATCATTGGATATTTAAGATATAAAGCAGTTTTGTGGCTGCTTTGTCTGAAGTTCAAGGTTTTTGCAAGTTTCTCCTCCTGCCCTTCAGGTAGAAATGTTTTCTCCTCTCTCCTCTTCCGGCCAATCACTAATTCCAAACCCCTTCATTACTACCTCACTGCTAATGCAACTGGGTACTTGCCAGTTTTTTTTATTTTGATACAAATATCCCCCCAGCCTCTTCTGTTTCACAGAAAACAATCCCAGCCTGTCAGTCTTTCCTCTAATTGCACCTTTCCAGTCTTCTCAACAACCTTGTAAAGCTTCTCTGTCCTCTCTATAGTGCAGTTAATCCTCCTTGTAATGTGACCAGAGCTTTGCACAGCAGTGATGTTTGCTTTATTCTGTTCCAGCATAACCACCTGAGCTCTTGCTGTATGCCTTGACTAATGAAGGAACTGGGAGAGCAAATTTTCAATTTGAGCTAAACTGCACATCTACCCTTACCTGTTGTGTGGTTTGTCCATAAAAAGCAGGAAGTCTCATTAACATTCCCATTATTTTGACAGAAAGTTAAGCAGCAATGACTAGATGAGATGCAGCAGCACTATGACAACTGTGAAATCAATTTGAGAGTTTGCTTGTCTCCTTTAGTTGATCAGATATCTTTGTGAAACTTTAAAGTGAAGCTAGTTTATTTCATTAAATCACTTTTTTTTCCATTGGAATCATTCAGGTAATTGGATCTCAAATCCAATTTAATGTTCTGGCAACAGTGTGCTTAATATAAATGATTTAATTATATTAAATAAATGCGGCTGATTTTCTTGATCTATGTACTAATTGCGGTCAGTGAGCTTTTTCCTAGCCTCTGCCATGCACTGTCTCTCCAAAAACCATTTTGTTTGTTGTTTCATCTGGTCAGAAGGGCAGTGCATTTGAGATCAGGAACTCTGTCATGGGAGTGTTCACTGAGTTTCCACCTGCTGCAGTGCTGCTTGATGTGCCATGTCTAAACTGAATTCAATTATATTATTATACAGTCAGCAGAACAAGCTTGTCAAGTCTGTAATTTAATCCACATGAGGCATCATCTCTAATCCAACTCCTGTCCTCGTTTTGTTTTTTGTATAGTTCTCAAAGTATTGATTCTTTCAGATAGTTATTTGACCTTCAGAATAGGGGTGTCATGTATAAAACACACTTGTCAAGAAGTTCTTGTATTCTACTATTTTCACTTATTAATTCATAGTCTTTGATTTCTGATCTGGAACACTGTAAACTATTTCTCAGTGTTTAACACTTCATTTTTTTCACACTGCTAAAGCCCTTTGAGGTCAAATTTTACATTTCTCAGCTTTGGAAGGGAAGAAATTAAAAAGCCTGAACTTCAAGATTTCCCTCTATGTAATGTGACTGCTTAGTCTTGTAATATCATCTTTCTTTGACCTTCAACAGAGACAGCAATCTGGTGATTAAAAATATTTTATTCATTGCTGTTACTCCCAACCACACTCCAGCTCTGATTTAATATCATCAAACTATATACCTGTTTATGAAAAGACAAGATCCGATTATTACAGCATTCAATATTAAATTCCATCCCAATATTGTAGTGCATTTCTGATCATATTCCATATGATGCATATGTATCTCAATTTAGTTTAGTTCTAAAGATATCCAATTTGAAAAAAGTTAAATCTCATTATCACATGAGAAGTGTTAGGCTTCTTACAGATCCAATTATATTTTTGAAACATCTGTCATTTTAAAGTTGTGGAGAAAAACTGGATTAATCAGTTCTTTTCTATGATTTTGTTAGTAAGAGCAGACGTACAGAATTGTTTAATGTTTCACTGTAGGAAAAAAGACAAAGAAGTAATGCTGACTTAATGAATGTATCATAATGACTGGGAAAGCATTTTAATCTGTGTGATGCCATTTGTGTAAAGAAAACACAGCAGGAGGTTTTCCTAAGAACCCTGTATTCTGGAAAATTGCACTACATTTTAAAATATATATTCAAAGCATTTGAAATTTAAATCAATGTGTCACTTTCTGTGCAGGGGTATTAATCAGCAAGAACTTTTTGAGCTGTGATCTCTAGGATCCCCTCCCTAGGTGTGTGACCGAGAAAGCTAGTTGATGTGAAATGTGAGTAGCTCCTTTGTTTGATGAATTTTCCCCTCCATTTTCAAAACTATATTATAATTTTGGATCTCTTGAATGAAAATTAATTGATTCATGATGTGAAAGATTATTGGATATGTGAGTTTTATATAAAAAAATTTCCTTTCCCAAAAATCTGAATTTTTTAATAGCACTAACTGAATTCAACCCATCTGGTACAAATTTAATTTGAAGTACTTTTTAAAAATTGCTTAGGGTGATATTTTTACGTGAATTGGAAGAGGTATTTGTTCAATTTGCTAAACTACTTTTGAAGCTGTAGTTCTTTATCTCTTTCTACTTTTCTTACTCAGAGACTGAGAAAGGAACATAGACTAATTGCCCAGTTAGGCAGCTAATCTTAGATCTTTGCTATTGTTGCTTTTATAATTGGTGCATTTTTAAAAAAAGTGTTCTGACACTAATCATGCTAACAAGTCACAATTATTACAGTGCAGAAGGAGGCTATTTGGCCCATTGTACTTGGCACCATCAAGTGACTTTTTTCTTTGTGCCATAGCACACCATTATTATTCAAATATTCATCCAATACCCTCTTGAAGGACTCACTTGAATCTGCCTGCATCACATTTTCAGTAAGTGAATTCCATACCCTAGCTACTTGCTGAGTGAATTTTTTTTTCTCATCACCCTTTCTTCAATTGCACATGATTTTAAAATTATGCCCAATTTCACAAGTGGAAACGGCTTCGTTCTCTGTACTCTACCCAACTGCACATGGCATTTGTTAACCCCTGCCTTGTCATGGTCAGCCATTTTCATAAGGCATGGCAGTCCTTGAGGTATGATCGGTGTGACCATGATTACATCACATGGGGAATTGTAGATGAAGTAGTGGTGAGGTAACAACAATATGATCTGGATGCATGATTTGAAGAGAGACTTAAAGCTGGTGATATTTGCATGACATTATTGAGATGCAATTTTGCTTTCTGTATCACACTTACCCAAATATTATTCCTCCCTTCTTTATATGGGAGGTTCTAGTTTCTACTCGATGCTTTGCCCAAAAGCTATGCTTTGAAGTCAGGAGCTATATTGAAACACCTGAAACTTGCACAGTGCAGTTCAATGGCAAAATATTTAGGGTTATAAGATGGTTTGCAATCCAAATCATGTTGCAGTAATTAAAACTCTCTCATTTGTCGGTGGAGAAGTTTACCTGTGAGCTTTCTCTGTAACACGCCATCTGTGCTGAAGTCACTTCACATTGCATCAGAGATGTTGAGCCATACCTCTTATTGTCACTGGAACAAATGGTATTCTTGGGACAGATTCTAAAAGCATGTTGTATAAACATCCTTTTGCACACCTCTGTGCAGTTGACTGATGCAATTCACTGTCTTAATTCCTTGCATGGAGGATTTCTGATTTCAACCAAACCATTATGATAAAGGGTCTGGACAAGTTCCATAAAGAGAAAACGAACATTGAATCATGCATAAGCCAGTGTCTGGCTGAGGCAACTTTTTTTTTTCCACCATCAGGTGAGAGAATGGATAGCGGGAGCTTTGAGCTGCATATCAAATTTTTAATGTGCCTATGTTTCCTGAATTATTGTATGAAATTGAGCTCTTTCAAATTGCATGAAAAAATATTGAGCTGTCCTTGGTTTTAAGATGCCAAAAGTCGCTGTCTGTTTTAATATTGATTCCTTATCAAACTGTTCTCTGGCATGCCGTTCATTATATTGATGTGTCTTGGGCAGTTAACTTGTTCAGAAGTATTGGTTTCCAGCGAAAGAGCTGCTGAATATTTGGTGTTAGTGTTTTGAAATAAATCTGTGTCTCAATTTATTCCTGGGTTCTAAATGGTCTTCATCAGCACAATTTTGGTGCAGCTACCAGCAGCAGTGAGTTCTGCAGGTGCTTTCTTTCTATCGTTTCTTTTGGGGATTAGTGGAAATCTGAGGAATGGGGAAAATGGTTATTTTGGAGCATTTCAGCTAAAGTTAGAAAAAATGATCAAGAAATTTCTGTGGAAGCTTCTCCCTTGAGTGCTGCAAATTTCTGCAACATTTCTGGATTAGAAGTTGCAGTTTACATTCCTTCTGACACCTCCCTTTTCCTAATGATCCAGTTGATTCTTAGTCTGCATCCTTGCCAGTAGGATTGTTAGCTAGGAGTGTAAATAGCCTTGATTTCTCAATTATATTTGGAATAGTAATGATAATTTCCCCAATACCTATATAGTTGTCCCAACACAGATCTATGTTAATACTATTTAAAGATGAATTTTGTGAATTTGTTTGCTATGGACATGTTATTGACATCGGTAAAGTTAGATCACGTGGGATTCTGGGTGAGCTTGCCAATTGGTTACAAAATTGGCTTAATAACCAGAGACACTGATGGTAGAAGGTTGCTTTTTGGGCTGGAGACCTGTTGCTTGTGGTGTTTCACAGGGATTGGTGACGAGTTCACACTTTTGCTTGTCATTCTTATAAATGAAATGGACGAGCATATAGAGGGCATGGTTAGTTAAATTTGTGGATGACACCAAAAATATCTTGATCAATTGGGAAAGTGGGCTGAGGAGTGGTAGATGGTGTTTAATTTGGATAAATGCAATGTGTTGCATTTTGGTTTGTAAAAAAAACAAGGACAGGATTGTATTTGTAGATACATTCTATTTTGCTCAAAAAAGCACACAATCTGCAGGCAGTCAATTCATATAACATTTTATAAATTCCTACTTTGGAAATAAAAACAGTCTGACTCAAGATTGGGATACAGACAGACTCTAACTTCACACCTTTAATGTATTATCTGAGCTGAGACATCACCTTTCTTTCTAAAAGCTTAAGTCACGTTCTCAAGATAACTTTAAAGAAGTCCTGGGATTTACATGTTAATGAACTGAAACCTGCAACCCATTCTAAAAGGTGAAAGACTTAACAGCAATATACCTTTTCAGTTGTATGGTACTAATCTTTTGCTGTAAATTCTGTGTCTTGTTATTCTGCTCCATAGCCACCTGATGGAGCAGTGCTCCGAAAGCTAGTACTTCCAAATATACCTGTCGGACTATAACCTGGTGATGTGATTTTTTTTAACCAAAAGCAGTCTTGGGTAGTGTTGTAGAACAGAGACACCTAAGGGTACAGGTACATAATTCTTTTGAAGTTTGCATCACACATAGGCAGGGTGGTCAAGAAGGTGTTTAACATTGCCTTCATTGCTCAGAGCTATGAGTATAAGAGTTTGGATGTTATGTTGAGGTTGTATGGGATGTTGATGAAGTCTCTTCTGGAGTACTGTGTCCATTTTTGGTCACCCTGTTGTAGGAATGATATTAAGCTGGAGATTTACCAGGATGTTGTCGGGAATGAAAGATAACAGACCCTTATCTGTGCTGTATGACTGATTCTGACTGGAAAGTTTCAGTAATGGCTGGAGGACTTTAGGAATGATAGAAAACATGTTTTTATGGTTCTGTTTTGGAGATTTCAACACTTGGTTAATATGAGTATTTTGTCAAGACCATATTGATAGAGATGTCTTACTAGTAAATGGTTAGACAAATTGCTTCTTGTTTTCCAAGGTCTGGCTAGCAATGCTACAAGGACCTGCTATTAGGTGAAGGGTTGTGGTTTTAGACAAGCTGGGTTTCATTAGGATTAGTGATGAGGCCAGCATTGTGCTGTCACAAAATTGACTATAACAGCTTAAATGATTGTGAAGTGGCATAATTCCAAGGTTTGACAGGTCAGTGTACTTTGCCTTTAGATACACGATACTTAATCCAACATAGATGATGATTTGATGCTATTTAAATAAGGGTGAGGCATTGACCTATAAGCTACAGGATAGTATATTTTAGCAAGCCTTTTCTCATAGGAATGTAAGGAGCTTTTTAAAAATCTGACAAATCCTGGAGGTGCTAAAGTGAAGGATCAGCCATGCACAATACTAGGATTGTCATGATGCATCACATTAATAATACAGATTTTGAGTAAGAGCATGGACCAAATAAAAATTCACCCTGTGCCATTAACCTGGTCCAGTCAGAGTCTTAGCTGACAGATAGAAACTGGAGTCAGAAAGACTCCAGCTTCTGCAGTCCTCAGTTTCTCCCAGATATAAACAGGAATTTCAGACCCTGTTCACTGAGAGTTGGCTCTGAGCTAGCTGAGTCAGTATCATGTATTATGCACATGTAAATAAAAGGTGGAATTGGTGACAGGATAGTGGCCTCTCTGGAGTTATTTCAAAGACTTGAGCTATAATTTTGCATCTTCTGTTTTGCTCATTTTGTCTTACTTGGTTTCCTTTTCATCCCAGCTTTCATGGGAATGTTCACTTTTGTATTTTATTACAATTGAAACTGTAAAGTTGCTTTTATTATTTCATCCAACTTTAAGATAGAAGTACAAATTTACACATTGCAATGTAAGTTTGGTATTTACACTGGCCAAAGTCACATTTAATAAATAATTTCAAGTTGTTGGTAGTTTACTTTTTTAATCCAGTGAATAAATCTCTTAAAAATGTACTTATGGCTTTTCAGCTCCATGCAATTTTATAGGAAACTGCAATGTTTCATATTTTGGAGAGGTTGTGGAGAGCTTTGAATGTACCTTTGTTTGAAATTTTAGATTTGTCAGGATTGAATCCAGATGCCAGGCCGAGGTCATTTTCTGACCTCTGTCTCCTCTTTCCATATACTGGAATTCTCATGTCCTTATCAGGAGGTGAAATAAAAGCAAGGGCACTATCCCTCAAAAATTATTTCTGTCTGTTTGTTCTCAATACACAATACTTCAACAGTAAAGCCTCAAGTTACCGTGGATGAATTTCATCTCGCCTAAAAATCAGATGACGGGAAACTAGAGGGACCGAGCTGCACAGTTGACCTTCAAAGCTTCAACTGATGTAGTTTTCAGGTGAATGCATTAACTGGGGGCGGATTGGGGGACTCAGGCGGCCAGAGAGAAAGTGCTTCAATATACAAATTGAGGCTGAGACTGCTTTTGTGTTAGACTGCATGAGGCGCCATGTTCTCTGTAAAGATGCTGCTGAAATCTGCTCAAAGTGATCAAGGGAATATTTTGTAGGGCCAAGCCAGTTCAATTCAGTTGGCAGTATTTTGACCTTTTTGTGAAAATGTACTTGAGTTCAAGTCTCACTTCAGAGACTTGAATGCAAAACTCCAGACGGATACTTGGACATTACAGTGCTACACTAGAGGTGTTGCCTTTCAGTTACCAGGCTAAACCAAGGCTGCTCCTAAAATCTCAAGTGGCTGGTAAAGTTCTGATGGCACTACTTTAAAGGAGAGCAGGGCCTTTTCCTTGGTCTAAGTGCCAAAAATGTGTTGCTGGAAAAGCGCAGCAGGTCAGGCAGCATCCAAGGAGCAGGAGAATCGACGTTTTGGGTATGAGCCCTTCTTCAGGAATCTTCAGGGCTCATGCCCGAAACGTCAATTCTCCTGCTCCTTGGATGCTGCCTGACCAGCAACACATTTTCAGCTCTGATCTCCAACATCTGCAGTCCTCACTTTCTCCTCCTTGGTCTAAGAGCCAATATTAACCCTTTAATCGGTATCATCAAAACCAATTGACTGGTCATTACCATGTTATTAATTGAGAACTTGTGGTGTCCAATTTGACTGCCATGTTTTCCCATTGTCATATTGATTGATTCAAAATTATTTTTGTTCAGTATTTTGGGTTGTCTTGAATATTTTTTACATCAAGAAAGTTGGGTTTCTCCTGGGAATTCAAAATAACACTCACTTCTGGTTTGAGGCTTCATCCAAGACCAAACCTGCCAGACAAGATTAGAATGGGGCTGGAGAAGCACAGCAGGTCAGGCAGCAACCGAGGAGCAGGAAAATCGAAGTTTCGGGCAAAAGCCCTTCATCAGGAATGAGGCAGGGAGCCTCCAGGGTGGAGAGATAAATGGGAGGGGGGTGGGGCTGGGGAGAAGGTAGCTAAGAGTGCAATAGGTGAATGGGGGTGGGGATGAAGATGGTGGCGTGAATAGGTGGGAAGGAAGATTGGCAGGTAGGACAGGTCATGAGGATGGTGCTGAGCTGAAAGGTTGGAACTGGAGTAAGGTGGTTGGAGGGGAAATGAGGAAACTGGTGAAGACCACATTGATGCCCTCTGGGTTGAAGTGTTCCGAGGTGGAAGATGAGGCGTTCTTCCTTCAGGCGCCGGCGATGAGGATGTGGTGGTGGAGGAGGCACAGGACCTGCACGTTCTCAGCAGAGTGGGAGGGGGAGTTGAAATGTTGGGCCACAGGGTGGTGAGGTTGATTGGTGCAGATGTCCTGGTGATGTTCCCTAAAGTGCTCTGTGAGAAGGCATCCAGTCTCCCCAATCTAGAGGAGACCGCATCGGGCAACGGATACAATAAATGACGTTGGTCGATATGCAGGTGAAACTTTGGATGTGGAAGGCTCATTTGGAGGTGAGGGGGGAGGTGTGGGCGCAGGGTTTGTAATTCCTGTGGTGGCAGGGAGGGTGGCTGGAGGGGATGGTGGGTTGTTGGGCGTGGACCTGATCAGGTAGTCACGGAGGGAACGGTCTTCGCAGAAAGCGGATAGGGGTGGGAGGGAAATATATCCCTGGTGGTGGGGTCAGATTGTAGGTGGCAGAAATGTCAGCAGATGATGCGGTTAATGTGGAGGTTGGTGGTTTGTCCTGGTTGCAGTTGGAGGGTGGGGTTTGAGGGCAGAGGTGTGGGATGTGGATGAGATGCATTGGAGGGCATCCTACGACCAAGCAACAGCAAAAAAAAGCTCTGATCTTCTGCCAGAAAGAATAAATGGACAGGCTACATGGTGCCTCTGTTGCCCTTGCTTTAACATTGGTCTATGGGAACAGGAAATGAGTCAAACACAGGAGGGAGAAATTTGTTTATGCAGAGTTGCTTCATGCATTGACTCGCCAGAGCAGAGCTCCAGATTGCACTTTGAATTGTGTTCTTGTCCTTTCCATGGATGGCCTTTTTAAGAGCACAAATGCAAATCCCACAGTAACACAATGTAGAACTGTTTGCCTCCAGAATTTGGCATAGTCCGTATAATGTCCCTGAATATTTCTCTCTTGGAGTTTATTTACTTTTGTGGTATGAAGAGCTGGTGTGTTGAATGTGTATATGAAATGTTGTGCATCAGCATTAGTAGTGAAACGTTGGCATGTTTTGACCATGCTTTTATCGTTTTGTTGGGGCAAAAATAAGTGGATTGTTCTGTTTCTTTGAACAAGAGAAGTCAGGCATGCACAGTAAATTTAGATTTACTTCATTTCTACATTGTATACAAATCCACCCTCTTTCAGGTTGGTATCAAAGCAATGGAAGAACTCCGTTCCAGTGTTGTTCCGAAGTAGCTTTTGAAAGCGATTGATTACCCCTTTTAATGGAGAGCGTTTATTTTTAGTCCTTCAGTGTACACAGTAATATGAAGGACTCCATTAACCAAATGAATCTGACTTGAGCTCTTTCTCAATCGTTGCAACAATTTTGGCATTTCACAGCTGAATATTGCTGATAGTGTTTACATGTCTTTGACTCTCTGGTTCAACATTTACTGCAGTCTTTCTGATCAGTTACTCAGTTCACTGATGCAGATGATGGATCTAAACCTGACGAGTCTGCCTTCTGAATGTGTTAATAAGCACAGGAAAAGAGTGATATTGCGTGTGGTCAGTTTTTGAGACTTTCTGCTTGGACTAACTGATGCTTTTTAAAAATATTTTAGGGTAATCTAGCACTTTTTTTTTCCAGGCCCCTTGAATGGTTTCCTTACTATGATCCTATCCGATGTTACTATGATGACTATGCCTTAGCAAATCACCTAAATATTAGGTGGGTAGTGAGCCAAAAGTGAACAGCATTTTCTTCCTCTTATTGCTTATAACAGATGCACCATCTAATTTCTTCAGAAAAGAGTTGTGTAAATTTCCCTTGATCTTGATGTATCTGAAATTAACCTTCCAGTTAACATAATTTAGGATTACCTATAAAATGATCCTTTGAGTTCATTTAATGCATTTGTATCAAGGTTTCGATTCCCCTCAAAGCTGGTTTCTGGCTATCTGGGAAGAACATTTTTATGTAACCTAGACAGGTGCTTGGAGTTGGAGGATTTCTCTGTTGCTGGTGAGTTATGGGCTTGTTGGTTTGGAGGGAATTCGACTGGCCCTTTATACTGATTGGGAACAGTGGATCTCTGGAAGGCTTCAGTTGGGCCAGAGTTTCTTTTTGTTACATCACGATGAAAATGTAGATTGGGGCGGCACGGTGGCACAGTGGTTAGCACTGCTGCCTCACAGCGCCAGGGACCTGGGTTCAATTCCCGCCTCAGGCGACTGACTGTGTGGAGTTTGCATGTTCTCCCCGTGTCTGCATGGGTTTCCTCCCATAGTCCAAAGGTGTGCAGGTTAGGTGAATTGGCCATGCTAAATTGCCCGTAGTGTTAGGTAAGGGGTATATGTAGGGGTATGGGTGGGTTGCACTTTGGCGTGGACTTTTTGGGCCAAAGGGCCTGTTTCCACACTGTAAGTAATCTAATCAGATTCCCTACAGTGTGGAAACAGGCCCTTCAGCCCAAAACTTCCACACCAACCCTCCGAAGAGCAACCCACTCAGACCCATTCCCTAACCTGCACATCTTTGGACTGTGGGAGGAAAGCAGAGCACCCGGAGGAAACCCGCAAAGACACTAGGAGAACGTGCAAACTCCACACAGACAATTGAACCCGGTTCTCTGGTGCTGCGAGGCAGCAGTGCTAACCACTGTGCCACCGTGCCGCCCGTGTCTGTTTTTGTAGCTGAAAATTGCAACCTAGTTCTCACAAGCACCATAGCATTTGGTTTTTCATATTTAAATTTGTAACTGTTAAGTCTCCATTAAATTGTGGTTCAGTTCCAGACTTTTTTTTTATTAAAAGTCAAAATCTTGGGCAAAGTCAGGAGAATGCAATCAACACCAAGCTCACAGCTTTCAGCCTTCCTTCTTGCACCCCTGACATTAATGAGTGGGTGGGTCATCAGATCTCATTAAACTTCTCAAGGAACCATGATTCATGACTTCTGCCAATCTAGTCTTGGTACTCCCTCGAGCTGTTCCTCATGGATTATTTCAACAACTGCTCCTGCTCTGTTCACATCTTTTTCTCCTTTTCTGCACTCGGGAATCTGAAACTGCTGTATAGCACTCAAAGCATAACTCCTATAGCCAACTGCCGCTGCGACATTAACCGACTCAACCTATCCACCCCTCTCACCCTCAGAACGTGCAGCCCTCTACTCCCTCTGCTTCAACCCCAACCTCACCATCAAACCGGCAGACAAGGGAGGCGCGGTAGTAGTTTGGCGCACCGACCTTTATACCACTGAGGCCAAACGCCAGCTCGCGGATGCCTCCTCCTGTTGCCCCCTTGACCATGACCCCACCTCCCACCACCAAACCATCATCTCCCAGACCATCCATAACCTCATCACCTCAGGGGATCTCCCATCCACCGCCTCCAACCTCATAGTCCCACAACCCTGCACCGCCCGTTTCTACCTCCTGCCCAAAATCCACAAACCTGACTGCCCCGGCCGACCCATTGTCTCAGCCTGCTCCTGCCCCACCGAACTCACCTCCGCGTACCTCGACACGGTTCTGTCCCCTTTAGTCCAAGAACTCCCCACCTACGTTCGGGACACCACCCACGCCCTCCACCTCCTCCATGATTTTCGCTTCCCCGGTCCCCAACGCCTTATCTTCACAATGGACATCCAGTCCCTGTACACCTCCATCCCCCATCACGAAAGACTCAAAGCCCTCCGCTTCTTCCTTTCCCGCCGCACCAACCAGTACCCTTCCACTGACACCCTCCTTCGACTGACTGAACTGGTCCTCACCCTGAATAACTTCTCTTTCCAATCCTCCCACTTCCTCCAAACTAAAGGAGTTGCCATGGGCACCCGCATGGGCCCCAGCTATGCCTGTCTCTTCGTAGGATATGCGGAACAGTCCATCTTCCGCAACTACACTGGCACCACCCCCCACCTTTTCCTCCGCTACACCGATGACTGTATCGGCACTGCCTCGTGCTCCCACGTGGAGGTTGAACAGTTCATCAACTTTACCAACACCTTCCACCCCGACCTCAAATTCACCTGGACTGTCTCAGACTCCTCCCTCCCCTTCCTAGACCTTTCCATTTCTATCTCTGGCGACCGACTCAACACAGACATCTACTATAAACCGACCGACTCCCACAGCTACCTAGACTACACTTCCTCCCACTCTGCCCCCCGTAAAAACGCCATCCCATATTCCCAATTCCTTCGTCTCCGCCGCATCTGCTCCTGGGAGGACCAGTTCCAATACCGTACAGCCCAGATGGCCTCCTTCTTCAAGGACCGCAGACTCCCCCCAGACGTGATTGGCGATGCCCTCCACTGCATCTCCTCCATTCCCGCTCCTCTGCCCTTGAGCCCCGCCCCTCCAACCGCCACCAAGACAGAACCCCACTGGTTCTCACCTACCACCCCACCAACCTCCGTATACATCGTATCATCCGCCGTCATTTCCGCCACCTCCAAACGAACCCCACCAGGGATATATTTCCCTCCCCTCCCCTATCAGCGTTCCACAAAGACCACTCCCTTCGCGACTCCCTCGTCAGGTCCACACCCCCCACCAACCCAACCTCCACTCCCGGCACCTTCCCCTGCAACCGCAGGAAATGCAAAACTTGCGCCCACACCTCCTCCCTCACTTCTCTCCAAGGCCCCAAAGGATCCTTCCATATCCGCCACAAATTCACCTGCACCTCCACTCACATCATCTATTGCATCCGCTGCACCCGATGTGGCCTCCTCTATATTGGGGAGACAGGCCGCTTACTTGCGGAATGCTTCAGGGAACACCTCTGGAACGCCCGGACCAATCAACCCAACCACCCCGTGGCTCAACACTTTAACTCTCTCTCCCACTCCACCGAGGACATGCAGGTCCTTGGACTCCTCCATCGCCAGAACATAACAACACGACGGTTGGAGGAAGAGCGCCTCATCTTCCGCCTGGGAACCCTCCAACCACAAGGGATGAACTCAGATTTCTCCAGTTTCCTCATATCCCCTCCCCCCACCTTGTCTCAGTCGATTCCCTCGAACTCAGCACCGCCCTCCTAACCTGCAATCTTCTTCCTGACCTCTCCACCCCCACCCCACTCCGACCTATCACCATCACCTTGACCTCCTTCCACCTATCACATCTCCATCGCCCCTCCCCCAAGTCCCTCCTCCCTACCTTTTATCTTAGCCTGCCTGGCACACTCTCCTCATTCCTGATGAAGGGCTCTGGCCCGAAACGTCGAATTTCCTGTTCTTTGGAGGCTGCCTAACCTGCTGTGCTTTAACCAGCAACACATTTTCAGCTCCAACTCTTCACCAGTAGCTAGCTTCACAAACCAAACAATTTCCCCTGGTTATCCAAATTCTAATCTTGTTTCAAGCAAATTGTACTGGTGGGCTTTTCAACTCACCTCATAGATGTACTGAGTTGTTAATTGTGCTCTGCCTTCTTTGAGTACCTCACAGCATCTAGAAATTCTGAGCCTGGACTCCAACACTTAATGTTATTTCCTAAACTTCTCACTGAGTTCCAAAATAGTGTCGTCCAACTGCTGTTGAATTGTTGAGACCCCTGCACACAAGCTGGATAGGTCATCAGCCTTCCCAGCAGTATAGCTAATAGCACCAAGATGGAGTGTGTCTTTGTCCAACTACCAGTAATGCTCGATTCCTCACCACATACCCTTTGCGCAGAATTGTATGCTGTCACCTTGTAACTCTTGTATCCTGAAATTTTATTCTCTTGGACTGTGGGAAATGTATTTCTTTCAAGATAAAATCCATCATTCAATCCTTTGAATTTGCTCCACTGTTCTGAGACCATGACTGGTTTGTAATTGCCATTTAAGTGATTTTTGTGCAATAAAAAGAGATCTGCACCTTTGATTTCTTTTGTGGCAGAAAATATGTATTTCTCCTGGCATTTATTCCTCATTTTTTTTTCTCCTGTATGATTTGGATCTGTTTTCAAGAAAATATCTTGTCCGAAACTTTCCTAGCAGTCGATAAGGTTTTATTTTTCCCCAACTT
This sequence comes from Hemiscyllium ocellatum, assembly GCF_020745735.1. Taxonomy (NCBI): domain Eukaryota; kingdom Metazoa; phylum Chordata; class Chondrichthyes; order Orectolobiformes; family Hemiscylliidae; genus Hemiscyllium; species Hemiscyllium ocellatum. The sequence goes on along the minus strand of NC_083405.1, from coordinate 84,255,094 downwards.
ATTGAATCTAAAAAGCTTTATGTAATAATCCCTTAATTTCCCAATTTTCAGAAACTACAAACCTGGTTTGTATGATGGCCCTTTATAATGTAATGTTTTGAATCCTGGTACCATCTGGTGATTGGGTCAGATTATCTGGGATTGTTGTCATTTAAAATAGATCAGGTTAAGGAAAAGTTTAACAGAGGTGCACAGGGTTATTGGTTTAATACTTGAATACTTTTTATTAGTGTGTGGGTCAGCAAACAGTGAATGTAAGAAAACTGGGAACAGAACGTGAGGGTGCAATGATTTAGCTTTTACTTAGTAAGCTGTGTCTCAAATCTATGACCTGCAAGTATGATGGAAGCTGACTCGGTGAGAAACTCAAGTGAGTTGGATATATGCTTGAAAAGAACAAATTTTGCAAGGCGATGAAGAAGGGACTGGACAGCTTTTTAAGAGCCAACAACGTTTGCCAAGTTGCATTACTCAACCTTTTGAAGTGAAATAATTGAGATTCATCTGTCAAGTGGACAGACTGCTCTTCAGTTTACAGATCCAGAATTGAAAACAGCATTTACAAAAAGTCATGAGAGTAGCAAGTCATGGTGATAATTGCCAAGGTGTTTGCTGACTCCAATTGTATGACCCAGAGAGAGGCCAGTGTTGGGTTATTCACAGAGAAGGTTTCTTAACAGGTTATTAACAATTTCCAGGCAGCAGGGCTGGGGACAACTCAAGTTGCACTGAAGTCAATGGAACAGATCCTATAAGGCTGCTGAAGTGAATTTCGAGAACCCACGTCATTAGTGTTAAAGCTTGTTTTAAAGGTCTCGGGAACAGCCACTAACTAAACAAAATAGCAGTTGAATAAATGCAGCAATTTGCAAAAATGAAACCAACTACAGCTAGGCAAGAAGTTAGAGTAGGGATGGGGCTGATTTTTTCACTGAGGTTTGAGTGTCTGCAATGTTATTGCTGGTGTAAAAGGATTTGATCTTTATGATATTTGATTGTCCTAGTTAATTTATTGTGTAGTATCGTTCATAGTTTTCTTTTGTGTAATAAAACTTCATGAAGAGCAAGTCAGCAGTCTCTTGAATATGTTTAGTGACTGACATCCTTGGTACACAAAAGTACATGGTTGTTTTCAGGAATTTGACTTGCCCAATATTAATATAAGCTGGAACTGTAACAGTAGGAACCTGTGTATTATTGGCTGTCATTTTTGAGGAGAGAAGTGAGCGTCCAATACTTGATTTTTTTTTCATTATAAATTCACTTTTAGTTGAAGAGAGATGCCTATGTGTGTGTGTATTGTTGTGAAGGTGTAGGTGTGTACTGTACCTTTTGAGAGAGAGGAAGCTAGCAAGGACTGACTGAAAGCAGAGAGTTTGCTGAACAACTTAAAAATGTAACATTTGGTTGCCTTGCCCTTGAACACAAACAAATTCAAATTCGGCCAATCCACTTGAATTTGAATTTTACAATTTGGGATGACATCAAACCAATGAAATGATCTGATGTTTTGGGGTATGAAACTGGACATTTTGATCAGTTAGGGGGAGAACTACAAAGAGTTCCAACAGGTACAGACTGTTGGCTGAATGGCTTTCTGAAAGGTGCCTGTCCGTAGGAAAAGTAGTGCAGCAGAAGACCGAGGAAAACCTACAGAGGAAAATCTATAAATGAGAATTGACAAAGCTGGCTGGTTCTGAAACATACTTATTTTTTTCTGTAAATGTTAATCTGTTTTTTTTTAATCAGACCAGTAGGGTAGAGTGGGAGGCAAAAGATAGGTTTAAGAGAAAGGAGTTGTAAATAGATGTGGTTTTAATGTTCTCTTTTGGACATAAAGAATAAAATAGTTGACTTTTACTTTAAACAGTGAAACCTGGGATAGTTTATCGCCTCTCGAAATTTAAGATTACGGCACAAGGTAAGCTTGTGTGTCGGGTTTAAATTAGCAGTGGGCTTTCCCTGTGATGTAACAGTATGTACTAAACAATTTCATAGCTTCCAACTATGGCTGTCTTTAAGCCAAGTGAATGAATTGCAATTTAATTCTATGTATGCAGCCTTTACTAACCTACCTGCCTTGGCTAAGAGGAAAGGTAAAAAGACTAGGATCGCTTTCATTGGAAAGACAATGACTGAGGGAAGACCTGATCGAGGTCTACAAAACTGGGCAATGGAGATAGGGTGGATAGTCTGTCTGACTTCTTCACAGGTTGAAGTTTCAATAATGAAAGGGCATGGTTTCAAGGTGAGAGGGGGAATGTTTTTAAGGGAGGTATTTGGGCCAAATTTTTCATGCAGAGTGATAGGAGCCTGGAATGCACTGCCAGAAGAGTTGGTGGAAGCTGGCAAGCTGGTGACATTCAAGAGGCATCTGGATGGATACAGGAACAGGGAGGAATAGAGAAATATGAACCGAATAAAGGCAGAAAGTTTTGGTTGTTTTAGTTTAGTTAGGGCATGTTATTTGGCACAAGCCTGGAGGACTGAAGGATCTGTTCCAGTGTTGTACAAAACATTGTTTGTTTGTTTGTTTGTTTGTTCTTCATTGTTCATACTAGGTTATTTAAAAATGAACAAGAGTAGGTCACTCAAACCTTTGAACCTGTTCTGTCATTCAATAAGATCATAGTTGGTCTGATTTTAACCTTAGCTGTACATTTCTCCATTGCTCTGATAATGTTTCATCCTCTGCACATCCAAATCTTTTAGGTTTTTGGAATCAATCTTAATTTGCTAATTTTTCACACAAAGTATAATGTATCACATAATGTCACTGAATTTTTGGGTTTTATTAAAACTATAAGCTTTCAGTCTTTGCTTTAAAACTTCTAAATTAGATTTATGATTTAGCACATGTGGATGAGTATAGTTTCACTGCTCACCACAGACAGTACTGTGGCTGACCTTTGCCCCTCCAGTTAGCAATCAGCAAAATTAATTTGGCGAGAACTTCCCAGTTGTGACTTGTTTGAAACCCCTTTTTAAAAGTTTGGGTTATGTTGTTTTGGTGAACTTTTGTTTTAAACAGTAGTCTGAGCAGTAACAACTGAACCACGTGTCTCACTCTGACTCTGTTTCCATTTAAGCATAATTGCTGAATTTTTAAAGAACAGAAAAATGACACTTAAATTCTAATCAAACTTTTTTTTCTTTTCCTCTTTTGCTGTCCTTACAAATACTTTACAGAGATTGGCTACTCGGAAGACTCATTAATTGCAAGTTGAGAGAGCTGATGTTCTTGCAGAAAGGTATATCAACAAAGCATGTAGACTTGGGGTAGATGTTGAAGGGCTTGTTCAGTGTGGGGTAATGAGAAGGAAAGTGAAGAGCTAGAGAAATTTAACAAAGGAAATTTGAGAGTTTGAAGCTGTTAAACAGAAAGAAATCATTACCATTGCTGGAGTAGTTTAAAACCTGAGATAGTGTGCTGTGTAAAAAAATGAGGTCTGCAGATGCTGGAGATCACAGCTGCAAATGTGTTGCTGGTCAAAGCACAGCAGGCCAGGCAGCATCTCAGGAATAGAGAATTCGACGTTTCGAGCATAAGCCCTTCATCAGGAATAAGAGAGAGAGAGCCAAGCAGGCTGAGATAAAAGGTAGGGAGGAGGGACTAGGGGGAGGGGCGATGGAGGTGGGATAGGTGGAAGGAGGTCAAGGTGAGGGTGATAGGCCGGAGTGGGGTGGGGGCGGAGAGGTCAGGAAGAGAATTGCAGGTTAGGAGGGCGGTGCTGAGTTGAGGGAACCGACTGAGACAAGGTGGGGGGAGGGGAAATGAGGAAGCTGGAGAAATCTGAATTCATACCTTGTGGTTGGAGGGTTCCCAGGCGGAAGATGAGGCGCTCCTCCTCCAGCCGTCGTGTAGTTGTGTTCTGCCGGTGGAGGAGTCCAAGGACCTGCATGTCCTCGGTGGAGTGGGAGGGAGAGTTAAAGTGTTGAGCCACGGGGTGATTGGGTTGGTTGGTTCGGGCGGCCCAGAGGTGTTCTCTGAAGCGTTCCGCAAGTAAGCGGCCTGTCTCACCAATATAGAGGAGTGTCACGGGGTGATTGGGTTGGTTGGTTCGGGCGGCCCAGAGGTGTTCTCTGAAGCGTTCCGCAAGTAAGCGGCCTGTCTCACCAATATAGAGGAGTGCCACGGGGTGATTGGGTTGGTTGGTTCGGGCGGCCCAGAGGTGTTCTCTGAAGCGTTCCGCAAGTAAGCGGCCTGTCTCACCAATATAGAGGACACCTCTGGGCCGCCCGAACCAACCAACCCAATCACCCCGTGGCTCAACACTTTAACTCCCCCTCCCACTCCACCGAGGACATGCAGGTCCTTGGACTCCTCCACCGGCAGAACACAACTACACGACGGCTGGAGGAGGAGCGCCTCATCTTCCGCCTGGGAACCCTCCAACCACAAGGTATGAATTCAGATTTCTCCAGCTTCCTCATTTCCCCTCCCCCCACCTTGTCTTAGTCGGTTCCCTCAACTCAGCACCGCCCTCCTAACCTGCAATCCTCTTCCTGACCTCTCCGCCCCCACTCCACTCCGGCCTATCACCCTCACCTTGACCTCCTTCCACCTATCCCACCTCCATCGCCCCTCCCCCTAGTCCCTCCTCCCTACCTTTTATCTCAGCCTGCTTGGCTCTCTCTCTCTTATTCCTGATGAAGGGCTTATGCTCGAAACGTCGAATTCTCTATTCCTGAGATGCTGCCTGGCCTGCTGTGCTTTGACCAGCAACACATAGTGTGCTGTGTATCCCATCACTGCAAATATACATGCCTTAAGTTGTGAATAGTTTTGAGCAGTCTGGTTTCTGTCACCCTTTGCAAAGTACTTGGCATCTGCCTCGCTCCCATCTCCCTGGTGTTGATATCACTGGTCCATTTAAGCTGATGGTATTTTGGAAAGATAAGCCACAAGCTTACCCGGTGGAGGGCACCCATTAGATGTGTGCTTCTCTGAGAACCTCCAGTTCATGGAGGGTCAGTGTTATCACCTGAAACTAATTTAACAAGATAGCAAGCTACACCTCCCAAGCTTGGATTCTACACTTGTTCACACATCACTTTCAAACAGGATGTAAAGTTCCTTTCCCGTGAATAAAACTCCATGAATTCTGTTTATCAAAATATTTGATCTAATAAAAATAGTTTGAATATATAAAATGTTTTACTTTTTGTTTACTATCCTGTTGTTTGTATTTTAAATGGTTGTGGTTAAATTTTGGAACACAAAGTTGATTTGAAAATGCAAAAGCATTTGTCAAAATACATATGCAGTCATTTATTCAGTGACTTCTTCAAGTTTGTGAAAAGATCCCAATTATATGATTGTTTGACCGCAAACTTTTTTTTTTACAAAATAAATTTTTGAGATAGGAGTAAGGAAGCAGATGTATTGTTTTGTTAAATATTTCTACGATGCCTTGATTATCTCTCTAGAACCTGTGTTCTAAACAGATGAATCATTACAACTTGGAACTCTTTCCCATTTTGTAAAAATAATGCATTGGCTTCTTTTACTTGAATTACTCTTTTAAAGATCAAATACCTGCGATGGAAAATATTATTTATTTCATAGAATCCCTGGCACAGATCTGAGTCGCAATTGAACTGAAACTCCAGGCAACCTGAAAAGAAAGACCAATTTGAAAGATACTTTTGCATTATCTGCAATTGGAAGTTTTTAAAAAAAGAACCTAGTGCCTTAAGACTTTGGAAAGAAGAAATTCGAACATAGTTTGACTGACTACCTCCTAAACTGAGGTCCTTTATCAAGACTGATAACTATGTGACACCATTGACTAAACGAAAAGAAATGAAAAAATCACCTCATCTCACCCTTGTGATTTGGGACTTTTGTTCCACAGAATTTGTTCCTTTTATGTGCTTTAGGCTCAACAAGTCCACACTGACCCTCTGAGTATCCCACCCTGACCCATTACCCAATCCGATTACTCTACATTTCTTGGAATCGGTTTAGCTCAGTTGGCTGGATTGTTGATTTACGGAGCGGTGTGATACTAAAAGCGTGGGTTCAATTCCCGTCACTGGTTTGAGGTTACCATGAAGGACTCTCTTTCTCCACCTCTGTCCTCGGCTGAGGTCTGGTGGCCCTCAGGTTAAATCACAACCAGTCACTTCCCTCTAATGGGAGGGCAGTCCCATAGTCTGGTAAGACTACGGTGACACAACAACAACTCTACATTTCCCCTGACTAGTTGAAGGATGAATTGACTCACCTTATTTATTCGACTGTCGGTTGCTACAAGTTTAATTTGCAAATGATCTGTTCCCTTGTGGAAGCCCTTCTGCCCAACCAATTGAATATCTTTTTAAAAGAGTACATTTTTACAGGGCTTTCTTGAGTTGAAAATCTACAGTATAAATGCTGAGAGAACCATTCTCCTACTACCCAGTCAATGATCTTTGTAGGATTTTTAAATAACTCCTTTTACTCTCCAGAGAAACAGAAGAATTGGGAAGGCGGGAGAAGGGTAGAGGTTCAGAATCTCATGTGCAAAGCTCTTTGTACTGGACAGAGCGCCAGCCCTGAAGATATTGTTGAAATGTATTAGATTTGAATGTTCCTCTTTAGTTTCTTCCAGGTATGTGTAAAAGAAACTGATGCAAAATATACAGAATAGAAAGTTTCACTATTTTTCATTTATTGCTTTTAAAAAAATAAATTAAAAATACCTTTTTATGTTGAAAGACAAACCGGGAAAAGTGAAAGTTTGGACTCTGCTTCTTTGCAGTGAATGCACCAGGTGTGTGTTTTCACAACTCAAAGGTCACATACCTTTGAAGAAGCTTATATTTTTGAGAGACAAGCTGGCAGAAGCATCTTGTTGGAAAGCTCCCTAGCAACAACCCTCCTTTTGGATTCTTAAGTTACAGCTTGACACAGATCTGAGATGCAATTGAACTCAGACTCCAGACGACCTGAAAAGAAAGACCAATTTGAAAGACCCTTTTGCATTATCTGCAATTGGAAGTTTAAAAAAAAATCCTAGTGCCTTAAGATTTTGGAAAGAAGAACTTTGAACATAGTTTGACTGACTACCTCCTAAACTGAGGTCCTTTATCAAGGCTGACAATGATGTGACACCATTGACTAAACAAAAAGAAATGAAAAAATCACTTCATCTCACCCTTGTGATTTGGGACTTCTGATCCACAGAATTTGTTCCGTTTATGTGCTTTGCACCCATAATATTTCTTCAGAGTTGGCTCCTCTGTCTGTCGCGTGAATGGATTTATGCGTGTTTTGGATTTGAGAGATGCAACTTAACTTTGCTGAGTAGCAGTTAATACATTTGACCACTTGGCAAAGAATAACTTGATCATTGTAAATACTGTTTTGTGTTTGAAATTCATTTGAGAGTTCTTCTGTCCCAGATTGTGGTCAAGGTCAGGCAAATTAACCAGCTTGGTGAATTCAGTTAGTCATTTAAATATTTCAGAGGGCCTGTGCAATAGTGGGTCCTGCCTACAAGTACGCCCTTCACATCAGGGACTCGATACTAATTCTTGTGAAATACATGCAAAAAAAATCACTTCACAGCATATGCAACTTTTTGTCTCTGAAGATGCTGCTCTTTTATGTAATTGTAAGTATATAAGGTTCAAATTTTAATGCAAAAGATTATAAAGTCATAAGCAGCAAATTTCAAGAGCTGAAGAGCAGTGTTCAAAATGTTAAGCTTATAATATGATGCTGATTCATGTAGTTAAGGGATACAGCAGTTTAAAATGCTGATCCTAAAATAGTGATTTGAATAAGTGATGAGTGTTTGCATAATTCAGAGTCGATACTTTCCTTCAGGTATTTTTCATTTTAATTACATAGACATGACTGAGTTTATCATATTGCATTGACTAATTATTGAAATTTTTTTTCTTGTAAAGTCAACATTTCATTAGCTGTAATTGAACTCAAATTGTAAACTAAATGCCAGAAATGTTGGCCCAGTATTACATCACCATAATATTTGAGACCAGCTAAGCTGTCAGTTCACATCCTTTTAGGTACAGCGTGTCCCACCTCAGGATCACAAATCTTTTCTATTGTCCCTGAACATAGGTGGGAGTTGATTTTCTCAATTTTTTTTTAAATCTAGTTGCTGGTTTGTGTTTCTCCATAAATTGTGCTTGACTGACACTACAGAGTCTTGCACGAACATCTTTGTACAAACCTTTTTCAGATTTTGGACATGGCAACTGTCATGAATTGTGAAACAGTGAACTAATTTACAATGGGTACGTAAGCAGCCAAATGTCATCACCCTTCTATAGTATTTTTTTGTTGCTCCATTATAACTTCAGAACAATATCAAACTGGATTCTTGGAACTGAGAGCACTATTTTATATTAACAGAGGACCTCTCTTCTGGCCATGACAGCTCTTTGCTGAGTGAAGATTATAGGATATGAGAAATACTTCACTTTTGATTTCTAATCAGTAACTTGAGGATTTCTCTCTTCTTTCCTCTTCCAAAGCCTTTTTTTAAGGTTGGTAGCCCGTGCATATCGGGGTTAAAATATTTGATAGGGATAATGTTATATATCACAGAATCTAACTTTTGGCTGCAGCTTCCTGGATTCGTAGAGAGAACCCTTCTCTCTCTGAGTTAAAGTATGAATATGTTTATATACCTTTGATCTGCACTGCAATATTGCTGCTATGTTTATACTGATGTCGTTAATGGTGAAAGAGAGAAGAGATCAGAATGACCAAAGATAAATGGGGAAAATTATTTTTTGAATGTGTTATGCAAGTGTTTCTGGAATTTAATGTTTATTATTTTGTCCAATGAAATTGTATTGTTTCAAAATTTGGAAGTAGGGCATTTGGATTTAAAATAAAATGAGAAATCAGAACATGTGTTTCTGAAAATGGATAGCAATCTAAGTAATTTGTTAGTATTACATCTATCATTTAGATCTTCTGAGGATCATAATATGTTGAATTGACAAAATAACCACCAAGATCATGGAGGCATTGGAGTTTGGCAGGAAAGTTGTTCCATGATCCAGAACACCTTGTTTCTATAGGTTGTTTCTCTATAGTCTACCCATACTTGCCGACTGATGATGAGCGACTCCATTAAAAGTCTTTCCCTTCAATGTGGTCACAAGCATTTGCCCTATTTTTTTCACTAGACACTGCACACCAACTTCCATGTCTTTTCTGCACCCCCCCCCACCCCCCAAAAAAACTGACTGGCACTGGGAATTTTCGGGAATCCAGAAAGTTTCCTGGTGTGGACTGCCGTTACTCAGATTTTAATGCTGGGCCACCTTTTAAAAACAAAATGAAAAACGTATATATTTTTGAGTTACTACATTGTTTTCATATTTATTTCACCGGCTGTATGTGATTGACACTGCATTATATATTTGAACTGAGTTTTTTTTGTTCAGACTTCGAACTGCTTATGAATGACTCTTCAGTCTGTTTGATCTGATGCTCTTTTGCTTATCCTGTAGAAGTCATGTTTTTATTTTTCTGTATTTTTGTGGACTGAAATGGGAAGAGGAGCATTTTTTGACAGGACTGAGGGAGGCAACTAACTGAAATGCGTTGTAAGAGGTTTATATCAGCTGCTTGCACAGCAGCAGCATTGGTCTTAGGGGAGTACAGTGTGCACGGTGAGATTTGGACAACAATAGGTTGCTGTTTGGTTTGTGGAGTTGTGACCAGTTGTCGATTTTTTTTTTGCGCTCTCATCCACGCTCTGTTGTTTATCTCCTTCAGTTGCTGCAAATTATTGCTTTTAACGGATAAGTCAGACTTTATAATTTGTAAACCAGTTCCTCTGTCTCCTGTAAAGAAATGACAGATCCCAAAGTAAAAGCTCAAAGAAATGACAGTCTTGGGGGAAGAACGGGATTGTTCCATCTAAACCGGAGGAATGTTCTGACTGACATGTCTCACCAATGTCTCTTTTCCATTCAATGTTTCCAATGTGTTTTTCAATATTTTGGGGGCAGGGGAGGGAGGGAAAACAATTTAGAAAGGGGTTAGTGATTAGAGTTGAATATCAACACTTCAGACGTAGTTACAATCTATTTATTTATTCTTAAGTACATAAACCTAATCCGTGTTAATCTATGTCTATCTAACTTTAAGTACTTGATAATTTTTTTTGAACTTTTTATGATGACTTGAGGGAATAGTGTGGTTTGATTTCCATGTGCTACCCCAATGAAGCATGACAACCTAATCCCCTTTTGGTCTCGTATCCTCCAAAGAAAACTCTGTGCCATGTGGTTTCTTAATTATGCCAAATACTATTGTAAATGTCTACAAAGTCAGATAGACAAGTGCGTGTGTGAATCTGCTTTTACTTTTTATGGACCCACAAAATACAGGTCAACACTGATGCCACAATTGCAGTAGCTCACTTCACCATTTTCAATTAAATGTGCCTTGTCAGATTTCTGGCCTCAAATCTTTAAGTTCTTTGATGAATACCTGATTTGCTAATATGCACTAGTGCAATAATGCTGCTATAATAGACAATTCTAAAATAAATGAAGATTTTTACGGAATAAATAGGAGCAGGATTAGCTATTAAACTCCTCAAGCCTACATACAGTTCAGTAGAACTTTACCTGCTCTTTGATCTTAGTTGCACCTTTCTGCTTGATTTCTTTAGAGTCCAAAGATCTATCTTGGCCTTCTTCATACTCCAAAAGACTGAGTATGCATAATCACTTGGTGTAGTGAGTTCTGAAGGTCAACCTTGTTCTAAATAAAGATATCTTACCTGCCCCCGAGACTTCAATGTCAATTTTCATACTGAGACTGACCTGCAATGGTATTACCATCACTGAATCCCTGACAATTAACATCCTTATGGTTATCATTGACTAGAAACAACCGGTATTACCGCCTAATCACAGTGGCTGAAGAGCAAGTTAGAGGTTAGGAATATTGCAGTGAGTAACACTCCCGATTCTCCAAAGCCTGTCCACCATCTGCAGGTTAAATGTCAGGATTGTAATGGAATACTTCCCACAGGTAGTCAGTCCCTCTCCCGCCCTCTTAAGCCAACTGGTTTGTTAACTCCACTAGCAGCTGTAAGGTATCCTAGATATCTTTGTTTATGATGTTTATTTTGGCTTATTTGTGTTGTGTAATGTTGCCTTTTTAAGGCTATTAGCTCAACACTTTTACACTATGCAGACTTTAAATTGTAGGCGATCTGAATCCAGACCTCAACTGAACTGCATTAAAATGCTGAATCAGTTGTTTTGTAATCGCTAGATCAATTTATTTGAATTGCATTATCCTATTACTTGCAGTGAATTGCAGAGATGAGTACTTGCATATTAAACCACATGACTGAAGGTTTTCTGCTCTCAATGATTTGTTAACTTTTTTGGTTGAAACTTTCTGGCTACATAGACAAGGAATATTTTACTGTGTTGGAACACATGTAGGCTATTGAGTCTTTTTTGACATTTTAGCCATGGCCCCACTGTTTAGCCAATCTGTGCTTAGCCCTGTGGTCCTATTCTTTGTTTCATAACTCTTAGATTTTTGTTGGACGATCAACATAACTTGGTTAATTAGAGTTCTTTTTCAATCAGCAATAGCATTTTGAAGAAACAAGTTCGAAATATCACGTGTTTTGTTTGCTCCTGATATAATCTCATCTCTGTGCAGAAAGAGGTCAATCAGCCCATTGAGTCTGCACCGACCCTCCAAAGAGCATCCCATCCAGATCCCAGGCTACACATCCCATCCAGATCCCAGGCTATGCATCTCATCCAGATCCCAGGCTACATTCCTGGACATTACAGGACAACTTAGCATGGCCAGTTCACCTAACCTGCACATCTTCTGGATTGTGAGATGAAAATGGAGCAACTGGAGGAAGCCCGTGCAGACACAGCAAGAATGTGCAAACTCCATATAGACAGTCACCCTGGGCTGGAATCAAACTTGGATCCCTGGTGCTGTGAGGCAGCAGTGCTGTCCACCTAGCCACCGTGCTGCCCAAGTGGCCAAGTTCAAATGTTATGATTCTGCCTCTTTGTCCTGGGTGCCCCAGCCCCCTCCAACCTCTTTGAAAGAGAAGAAATATTTGTTTCTCTCCATATCCTTGAATCGTCCTAAGAATTATCAAGCCCAATTAAGGGCGGGCAAGAAATCCTGGCCTAGCTAACAGGGCCCACATCCGAGTAAACAAAGAAAAATTGATTATTACTTCACCTTGCCCCAAGAGATTTCAAACCGGTTTAGTAAATTTAACCAGTTTTACCCCATATCTCCATAGCATCTCTCCTGAGGTTAGTACTTTAAGATGTGTAGCACATTACAGAATGCAGTTGTCTAAATAGAGTCTAATTAGTGGTTTAAATTACTGTAAATGTAAAGGTTCTATTACTTTTCATAACTTTATTAATTTTAATTGCTGTGTACTTGTCCAGAGGCTTCTAATGATTTCTGTGTCCCGAGGTTTGTAAGCGCCTTCACAGTTCCTCATTTGCCTTCATTTAGCAAATACTCATCTGACTTCCATACACCCAAAATGGATATTGTCACCCTTCTCGATATTGAATTCCATTTGCCACGGTTCACCTGTCTTAAACTATCTGGTATTTAGTCAATGAATTGCACACATCTGTCACTCCTTTTTTTATTAGTTGCACATATGTTTTTTTTTAAATGGCTACTAACAACAATTGCTGAATAAAGTTCATATTTAGGCTTGCTAGATTCACCGGGAAGATATTCACACTGTCACTTATAGGGGAGCCCAGCATGTTAACACAAATAAGGCTGAAACATTTGCAACCATCTTTGGATAGAGACATTGAATGGATGATCTAATTTGGCCACCTCTAACACAGATGGCAGTCTTCAGACAGTTTTATTCATATAACTCTGAATCTGGCGCTCTCAGCTAGTTACTGAAGATATAAAGCCTGACAACATCTCACCTGTAAGGCTGAAGACTTGTGTTCCAGAAATACCTGATTTCCTAATCAATCCATTCTGGTATAGCTACAACACTAGCATCTATTCAACAATGTGAGAAGTTGCCCAGGTGCGCATGACCACAAAAATGCCAATTGTGCCCTAGGAGTATACCCGCTCATCAGGATAGTGATGGAAAGTGTCATTGAGTTTTCTATTGTGAAACACTAATCTGTTCATTGATAATCATTGGATGTTGCTAGGTCCACTTGGTTCCTGACATCAGTATAGCCTTGTTCTAAATGTTCTCAATACACATTACCACTGGAGTGGCAGTGTACATAGCCTGGCAAAGTTCAATTCAGTTGGAATTGGGAACAGCTCTCCACTTGAAGTCATACATATTAACTTGTAATTTGACTTCTAATGCCTGCCCAATAGTTGTAAGACATTATTCAGGTTTGTGGTGGAGTAATTTTCACTTAATAGACTTGTTCCAACAAACCCAACACCTGCTAGATTGGCACAGTTTCCATCACCTTAAACATATTCCTCCCTTCATCACTGGCACACAGTGTCAACAGTGTGTACTATCTACATGATTTTCTGTAGCACTCCTAAACGTGCCTTCAGCAGTACCTTACAAACATACAATCTTTGCCACCAAAAGAACAGCAGATGTTTGGGAACACCAACTACAAGGGTTGCCCTCAAGCCCCACACCAACTTGATTTGGAATGATAATGCTGTTCCTGTACTGTTGGATCAATATGCCTCCCTGACAGCACTCTGGGTGTCCCTATGTTGCATGGGCTACAGTAATTCAAGAAGACTGCTAATCATCATCCTAAGGGTAATTGGGGTGGAAAACAAATTCTGCCGTGCTAGTATTGTTCACTACTCGTGAAAATCCTTTTCAAAAGTAGCTAAGGTAATTGGCTAATTTTGTAAATCTATCGAAGGAAATAATTTAATCCCATCTTGGATTTAAATAGTGCCATTTCATAACCTCAGGACATCCCAAAACATTTTACAGCCAGTGAATACTTTGTGTACTCTTTTTTTTTAAAAAATGTATTTTCAATTTGAGTCAGTGAAGCTCTTTATACTTAATGCCAGTGCAGCCTACTTCTGTCTTCTGACATTAGCTATATATTTTGACAAGCTGGCAGATCTATAATCAGTATAAAATTAATTACAATGTTTCTCATCAGGACTGAATTAAAATTGAGGGGAAAAACTACTTGATAGTCACTGATAATTACAAACTGGCAGCCAAGCATTTGTTGGGATTCTGAATTTCCTTACATTTTTAAGCACCGATTTGAGTTGGTGTGTTCCAGATACTGAATGTGCTTCCAGTTAGTCAACTAGCTCTTGTATGATTTTTGAAACTTGACCAAGGCTGTTTAGGTTTTTAATCCCACCTTTGCTGGTCTGTTGAGTTTGCTGTAGATATCAGTAATCCAAAGCAGCTCAAAGAAAGGAATATGCACAGTGTTCTTAAAGCCAAGTACAGTACAAAAACATAATACATGACCAGGTCATTGTCTAATGCTTACAATCTCCTATGAACCAGCTTGCTTGTTTTTCCTGGAGAGCTTTATCTCATGATTTCAGTCAACTTTGACCTCTGCCTTTAACTTTTCCACATTTTTGCCACCTCTGTCATCTGATCAACTGTGTGATACTTGGGATAACTTTTATGTTTGAGTGATAAACAGACTGAATCAGATGTGTAATTTAATCAGTGAAGCAGTGTCTGATGTTAAACATAACTCCAACCTTTCAGTTACTATGACAGTTAGACCATTACAACACACAAACCAAGCACACATTTTTTCTAACACACAAATACATGAAAATCAGTGACCTCTCTAATCATGAGGTCATCATCTAATCATTAACTTTTCAATAGAGGAGACTTCATATATACTTTTTTTCTTTTCAACTGACCCAGCAAATTTTAGGTTAATATTACAGCTATGTTCTGTAAGCAATGAACCATTCACATGCCAGTTGACAAATTAAAAAAAAGAGATCATTTGGGATTAAGAATGGAAATGTTCAATACAAGACCTTATTGAATAAGCTGCAATAGGGACTGAGTCCAGCTATGATTATTTAATTGGTACCAGAACATTGTAGTTGCTGAACGTGGTGTAGCTGAGTCTATCAAAATGTGACTGGACCTATTGAGTTTGAACTGTTTCTTAAAAGTCAACTGGTGTCAGGATTCAGCCTAAATTTTATACAATTCTGACTTTATTCCTGGAGCCATTTCTGTCAGTGTGAAGACTATTTGTCATTAAACCACAAAATTGAGTTTTTCATTAAATTGTGAAGCATGTTGCAAGACCCACAGTTGTATGAGTCATTTTAAGCTGAAAATTCAAATTTTGGGTTTGCAACATAGAATCACTTGATTTATTTTTACAGCTGCTATTTAACCAAAATGCTAAGCTACTCACCTGGTTTTGACTTTGCTGGAAACTAAGTTTATTGCATGCTAATAGAAGTCATTAAAAGTTTAGTCTGCAAATATAGGAAGTAATTAATAAAGTCAGATTACACTACTCAATCTTTGTAGAAAGTCATTTAGCCCACTTAATTCAACTGCCCCGAGTTCCTAATCTTCTTTTACTCCTCTCCCTCTTTCTTTGCCTCCCTTCCTCCAACACACTCTCTCTGGCGCGCGCTCGCACAAGCACACAGACACAGAGCAAGCATCCAGTTCAGTAAAAGACTTCAGTTCTTTCGTGTATCTGTGTTTTTGGGGGTGGAGATATGTGAGAAGGTGATGGTTATTCAATATGTTGATTACAATGTTCATATATCCAATGTAAAAGTACTTTTTGACATTTTATTTTGCACAGACCAGAAAAACTGTAATTAGTACAGTTTTTAATTTGAGATTGTGCTGCCATTTTTGAAAGGCTTTTCAATTACAGTTTTGAGCACTTGAGTAAAAGTTGCAATAATTGGTCCTAATAGGAAAATTGGAAATGCAGAGCAGATGTAATCTAACACCTGAAGTGTTTAAAATCTAGTTTGGGTGCATGGAGCAGGAACAGGTTCATGACTGTGAACAAGCTGGTTGTATTTGTTAGTTCCTAGTGTTGATTCATTCACCATAACCACTGCACATTGCTGACATTCCAGTGGTTGTTTGGAATGTACTTTCTGCTCATTCACTGGGATACTTACTGTGAATTGTTGAAATGTGGCTTTCTGTTAGTAAATGACAGCTAGAGGAAAAGTAAATGCTTGTTGAAGCAACTTCAAGCAAATTTCAAATGGTAATTTTCATTTTAATGGGATTGCACACTGTTAATGCAACCTGTCAAGAGACAAGTTCCTAACAAGGTGATAGGTTTCTTGTAAGTCACTAGCTCAGTCATACTTTGAGGTGCTTTGAGACATCCATGAGTTGTGAAGAATACTGTATAAATGCAACCCTGCCTTGAATTAAGTTGAACTTTTATCCCACAGCCCTCTTATGACTGTGCCCTTCACTTTCAATTCCAGTTTTTCCACTAATGTTCGCTTCAGTGAATGTATTGTGAAACATCTTTCTGCAGATGTACACTGCAAAATATCCGCACCTGTGTTAATGCTGGGATTTTTTTTAACTATAGTAAGAACAATAAGAATATTAGCATGCCTGACCCCATCCAGTTTTGCATGTCATCTCTGCCTGTAGCTTTCCAGGGACAAATGCCCATTTGACTGTGAGGTGTCTGTCCTGCTTTATTTTGTTCGAAATATATTTCTGACATTGTAACAATATTGTCATCAACTGTGTGATATGGGGCTACATATTGATCTTGAATTGAATGTTTCAAAATAATGAATACTATGCAATAACTGTCAAGACAGGAATCTACATGGTACTTCAGACTGCAGTCATGCTGCAGAGCCCGGCTGTCTCAGCTTCCTTCCAACTATACAGACCATCTCATCTCATCTCATCATAGGGTCTCCCTAATCAGAATATTGTTTGTGTGAGCTATATATTTTTAAAAGCTGTACATTTTCTTTCTAATGTTGTTTTCCTTAATGGTGCCTGCCGGTTTGTAAATAAACCATTGCTGAGACTCGATTGACTTTAGAGAGAGAATCTTGTTCCCACCATTGTTTTCCCCCTTCCAAAAGTAGTACAACCGCACCATTTCAGCCTGCTAGTGCAGGAAGATATTTTGAGTTCATTTATTGAGCCTGATTGGCCTGTCTGGGTTTCAGCAGAATTTCCAGAGATTGAAGTGCAAGTGAAGGAATCCTGTCAAGTACCTAGGAGCTTAAAGGTAACACTGACTGTTTATAGCATGAAGCATGTGTTATGGAAAAGCTTAAATCAGAATTCTCAACACAGATCGCAAGTGCAACATTCAGGACTGCTGCGATATTGATGCAGTTGGTGTCTCTGGCCCTAGAAATGGTTGTTGTTGTCCTATTTATAAGATTTTAAATCTATGCTTTCCAGCATGGGGCTGCAGATAATACCAATATGATGCATTATTGGCAGGCATTGAAATACTACTATGAGTTATTTTGCAAGATTGTTTCATCTTAGGTTGCTTACCCCCTCTCTCCATCTGTCTGTGATGTACTGTTGGACACTACATTGTCAGAGTACGGTTGCCTAAACCTATTCTGAATTATAGTAGGTAAATAGCCTGTTTTTGTATGCAATCTATACTGTGCCTGTTTTGTATGTGGTTGAATGCAATTAAGTGGATTCATGTATTAAGTGTGCGTACTGCATTTTTAAAAAATTGGTATTAAAGTTCTTTGTGCAGTGTACACTTAATTTTTTTAAGCATGTGAATCTGAAACAATTTTTATTGAGGAATCTGAAATGACAGGCTGTCACTAGGAAGTGTTGCTACTGTTGAAGCAGAATTAAACAGAGGCAGCAGCTGTTGGCCAGTATTATGGTTGACTCCACTGTGATTCCTCAGCAAGTTGAAGTAACATTGCAGCATTTCTATACAATTAAGAGATGGCTGTGTGGGTTTGCACTGAGGTAGTGGCAGAATTGATTTTAGAGTTGATACTACACTAAGAACATTAAAGATTTAAAATGGAATAATGCTAATGGGATGTTTTTAATTGCATTTCTTACTCCATAACTGTTCTGCTGTTGTGACATTTTTCTCCCAAATCAGTCAAGTGCATCTCAGGGGCTGATCATTGGCCTTGTTGAAAGTACCCAAAGAGAGGGTTAAATGTCCAATGGAAAATTGTGCCATTTGAAAATGAGCCAGCCAATGCATTGGTGGTGTACTTTGGATGGGAAAATAGCAGGCATAGTGGTTTTAAATGAATAAAATTACTGGTTTCATATTCGGGATGAGTAAGGATTGAACTACAAAAGAGATTAATGAACAGATAATAGGATAATAATAGATTACAAGATATTGGTAGGGCCCTATCCTATTGTACCTGGGAGCCCACTCTTGCCAGCTGTTCCTTCTTAATGATGGATTTACGTTTGATTCTCTTGTTTTATTCATGGTTTTTGTGTGACGCTACATAGAATCTATAGTTGGAGCAAGTCCTGAATATTTTTGAGTGAAATGTTTCTATTTCAAGTACCTTTGAGATAACTATGCTAAATCAAAGGAATGATGTTTATTAGTTCCTGAGAAGAGTTGAAACTTGAAAAGATCTTTTTTCCATTCAGCTATTGAACTTGAGTAACTTATGAATTGTAATCACAATGGCATGAGCTGTACATCTACTCCTTAATGAATCTTATCAGAGGCAGTGATTATCATTCAAAATATGTGGGTTATGATTATGACTTTGATTTTAAACGCACTGCATTCCTGAAGTGGGATTTGTATTAAAATAGTAAGAAAGATCCTAAGAAATGAATTTTGTGTGTTTTATATTGTAAGCTTTCAGTCTGCTGAGGTGTTCTTCAGACACTTTCTGTCATCACCAAAACATACAATTTCACCTGAGAATTGAACTTTATTTTTTCATAAAAACATCAATAATTTCATCCACAAAGTTAGTAAAATTATCAATTTCAAGTAGATAACACAACTCCCAGCAGTGCCAGTCTCCAAAGCTTCCATTATCTGTTGGATGATGGAATGTACATTCATAAAACTGCAACAAATTCTATTTGAGTTGACAGTACAAACCTTTGAAGAATCCATGTAGTTTAAATGTTTCCTTGCCTAAATTGATGTGTGTGGTCTGTTTTCCCAAGAATCTTAAACACAGTGATTAAATTGTGGCAGTTCCTAAATTTTTGTGCAGTTGTGGACAGATTAACCAGTTAAGGAAATAATTGGCTTCATTTAACACCTTTTGCATCTTTGGGACATCCAATTTACTTTAAGTACTTCAGTCTGTTAGAGACCAGACCACAGCCCTTCAAAATATAATTAGGTAGTCTAGACCTCTACATTTTTCTTATTTTTAAAGTCAACTGTAAGGTGTTGTGTTCCAGATGCAATTCAGATGGTCAAACAATCAGGTTTCAAGGAAAACATACCTTATTTTAACTGTAGAGTAAGAATGCAAGCACTAGGAAGAAGAATTGGTCTAACTTTAATTCTACTGGAAAGTGTAACAGAATAACAGATTGTTTAACTACTGAACAGCAAATGTTCCAAAATAGTAGCATCCTGTAAACACACCCTTGGCAAAGGCAAATTCAGTAAAATAGATTTACTTCCATGATAGCAATCACAATTCTGTTATGTTTACTTTAGTGATAGAAAGGGATAGGTGTATACCACTGGGCAAGAGTTACAGCTGGGGGAAAAGCAATTACGATGTGATTAGGCAAGATTTAGGAAGCATAGGATGGGGAAGGAAATTGCAGGGGATAGGCACATTAGAAATGTGAGCTCATTCAAGAAAAAGCTACTGTGTGTTCTAGATAAGTATGTACCTGTCAGGTAGGGAGGAAGCTGTGGAGCGCGGGAGCCGTGGTTTATGGAGGAAGTGGAATCTCTGGTCAAGAGGAAGAAGAAGGCTTATGTTAGGTTGAGATGTGAAGGCTCAGTTAGGGCGCTTGAGGGTTATAAAGTAGCCAGGAAAGACCTAAAGAGAGAGCTCTGAAGAGCCAGGAGGAGACATGAGAAGTTGTTGGCAGATAGGATCAGGGTAAACCTGAGGCTTTCTATAGGAATTTAAGGAATAAAAGAATGACAAGAGTAAGATTAGGGCCAATCAAGGATAGTAGTGGGAAGTTGTGTGTGGAGTCAGAGGAGATAGGGGAAGCACTAAATGAATATTTTTCAACAGTATTCACTCTAGAAAATGACAATGTTGTCGAGGAGATTACTGAGATACAGGCTACTAGACTAGGTGTGATTGAGGTTCACAAGGAAGAGGTATTAGAAATCCTGCAGAGTGTGAAAATAGCTAAGTCCCCTGGGCCATCTGGGAAGCCAGGGAGGAGATTGCCGAGTCTTTGGCATTGATCTTTCGTCATTGTCTACAGGAATAGTGCCAGAATACTGGAGGGTAGCAAATGTAGTTCCCCTATTCAAGAAGGGGAGTAAAGACAATCCTGGTAATTATAGACCAGTGAGCCTTACTTCAGTTGTTGGTAAAGTGTTGGAAATGGTTATAAGAGATAGGATTTATAATCATCTAGAAAAGAATAATTTGATTAATGATAGTCAGCACGGTTTTGAAGGGTAGGTCGTGCCTCACAAACCTTTATTGAGTTCTTTGAGAAGGTGACCAGACAGGTAGATGAGAGTAAACCGGTGGTTGTGGTGTATATGGATTTCAGCAAGGTGTTTGATGAGGTTCCCCACAGTAGGCTATTGTACAAAATGCGGAGGAATGGGATTGTAGGAGATATAGCAGTTTGGATCAGTAATTGGCTTGCTGAAAGACGACAGAGGGTGGTGGTTGATGGGAAATGTTCATCCTGGAGTCCAGTTACCAATGGTGTACCGCAAGGGTCGGTATTGGATCCTCTGCTGTTCGTCGTTTTTATAAATGATCTGGATGAGGGCATAGAAGGGTGGGTTAGTAAATTTGCAGATGACACTAAGGTCAGTGGAGTTGTGGTTAGTGATGAAGGACATTGTAGGTTACAGAGAGAGACATAAATAAGCTGCAGAGCTGGACTGAGAGGTGGCAAATGGAGTTTAATGCGGACAAGTACGAGGTGATTCACTTTGGTCGGAGTAATCAGGATGCAAAGTACTGGGCTAATGGTAAGATTCTTGGTAGTGTAGATGAGCAGAGAGATCTCGGTGTCTAGATACACAGATCCTTGAAAGTTGCCACCCGGGTTGACAGGGTTGTTAAGAAGGCATACAGTGTTTTAGCTTTTATTAATAGAGGGATTGAGTTCCGGAACCATGAGGTTATGCTACAGCTGTACAAAACTCTGGTGCGGCCGCACTTGGAGTATTGTGTACAGTTCTGGTCACCACATTATAAGAAGGATGTGGAAGCTTTGGAAAGGGTGCAGAGGAGATTTACTAGGATGTTGCCTGGTATGGAGGGAAGGTCTTACGAGGAAAGACTGAGGGACTTGAGGCTGTTTTCATTAGAGAGAAGAAGGTTGAGAGATGACGTAATAGAGACCTATAAGATAATCAGAGGGTTAGATAGGGTGGACAGGGGAGAGCCTTTTTCCAAGAATGGTGACGGCGAGCATGAGGGGGCATAGCTTTAAATTGAGGGGTGATAGATATAGGACAGATGTCAGAGGTAGTTTCTTTACTCAGAATAGTAAGGGTATGGAATGCTTTGCCTGCAACGGTAGTAGATTTGCCAACTTTAAGTACATTTAAGTTGTCATTGGGAAGCATATGGACGTACGTGGAAAAGAGTAGGTTAGATGGGCTTCAGATTGGTATGACAGGTCGACGCAACATCGAGGGCTGAAGGGCCTGTACTGTGCTGAAATGTTCTATATTCTAATGTCTCATATGCAATTCTCCAGTCCAGGAGGAAAGAACATCAAGACAAGCTCAGACAAACAGCTCAGAATTTTACTGTAGCAGGGTGAGATGTATAGCAGCTTCCAAATCCCAACGGCTATTGAAAGTTAGACCAAGATCCTGGTTCTGTGGGAGCTTGAGTCCACCTGAACATGCCGCTTCTATTGTTCAAACTTTTTACAAAAAACACCAAGGCATCACAAGCTGTTTATTGGCTAAAAACAGACTGCACAGCACCTCTGTCTCAACCTCGCTTCATGAAAAAAGGAAGGCACAATACATCTCTTAAAGCCATTTTATTGTCACAAGTCAAGTTGGAATTCTAAAATATAATTTTGTATCCATCCAGATAATCTCTGATTTGATATTGAATGAGAATAAAACTTGAGTCAGTGATGGGATATTTTGAATTTGCTTGCGACTTCTACTGACCTCTGACCACCAATGTCTTGGTGGACGTTCCATCTTAAAGGTAAATTCGTAGTTTTTCCTGTTATTGAACCAGCTTTCTTCAAGGCAAATGGGAGCAATCCCAGTCTGGCCAGATGCTAACTTGTAAACTGAGACCCAGAATCTCACCAGTGTATCTAGTTTACAGATTAAACCAGGATTCACAACCTGATTGCATGGAATGAAGCAATTATTAATGAAGCTTCATACTTCTAACAATTGGAATTTGTTTTCCCCACACTCATTTGAAGGTTGTACACTTGAACATTTTTCTGAAGACTTATTGTTCAGGATGCTGCTTGTAAAGAATTTATATCTATTAGCAGCCAATAAGTGAACACAATTATGCCATTTGTTCCTGTGATGTCCCCCTGTCGCTGCTGCCTTCCAGTTACCACTATTCCAAGTAGGGTTCATTGAGTTGCTATTGGTTTGAGAAGGCAAAAGTCAACAAAATTGATCTTGCCAGGATGAGCCAGTATATTTTCTTCATTTCTTTTTGCAGCACACTTGTCAAAGATCAGGTTTCTGCTCAAGATGGCAAATATATAACTTCTACCAGATCGTGTTAACCTAAGTCAAGCAGCTGGAGTGCAGTTTTCTTTTGATGAAATATGCTAGCATGAAATTAATGTCTCCCTCTCGTGTATTAAGTGATAGAATTCTGTAGGGCAGTGCTGTCCCTTTCCAATTTAATCAACAACATCTTACAGCTTGGTTCTGTTTGGTTCAGAAGCTTTCTTCTGGACCAAAGGAAGAGAAGTATTATGTGAATCCAAGGACTAACTGAATTGCCATGCCAGACTCCCACACTGATCACTTGTGTGAATAATTTTATGGTGAAATTAAATTAGATTTATTTAAGAAATAACTCAAAGCACAAATTATCTTTTATTATCATTTAAGCAAGTTATATAACTTCTTCAAATTTAAGTTGATTAAATAGAATTTCCTCCTAAATAGACTTTTTTTTTAAAAAAAAGATGAAATCTGCGTTAAGGTGCATGTTGCCATTAATTCAACATAAGCGAACTGGTCACCCAATCTAACTGTGTGATCTTGATTGCTGAGGAGAATTGGGGAACTTTGATATAATTAGTCATGTATGAAAGTTGGAACTATTTGTGGTATTTTAAATTGATGCAGCACTTGCAATTTTGATTTGTTTTCAAACTATTTTGAGTTTTCTTTTAACCTTAATATTTGAAGCTGTTTAGACATTAATTATGCAAGCAACAGCCAAATCATGAATGCAGCTGTTGTAAATCAAATTGCTGCTGCCAGAGTTTAAGAGTACTTAATTTAACATACCTCTTTCAACAAAAAAGACTAAAGGTACAATCACCTTTGATTGAAATGATTACTTAGGAGTTGTTAGGGATACTTGAAAAGATATGGATGTCCAGAAAAGGTATATCTAACTTTGTTAATTTTGAATAAATGTTGTCATGATGGATAAAATGTTGAAAAATAAAAGTTTGTATATTTTGATCACACCTGGGATCATAAATTGCTGTATTATTGATGTTTGTAACCTTGACATCCATTTGGTCTGTTAATGGACATTGGCTCTCGTTGTATCAAGCTATAAGCCTCAATGGATGCATAACCAACCTTTCTGATGGACCGAATGGCCCAATTCTCTGCCTGTAACTTATAGCTGTTTTACCTTGTAGGCTCCCACAAGTTCAGTTCAAAGATAAATTGTATCTTTACAAGAGCCTTTGTGTAGCAAACCTATTGAATATATATTTTCTTTTTTGGACTTCTGCACAGAGATGTGTTTTTCTTTGACTGACTATTGGAGAAAGGAAAGATGTAAATTTAAATTTCCTAACCATGCAAACCTAGAAGGCCAACCTTTAACCTGCAGAATAATAGAATAATTTGCGTATTCTATTTGAATTTATTCAATGTTTTTAATTTGATAGGGTGAGATGTAGAGAAGCTATCCCACTTGTGTGAGAGTTCAAAACTGCTGGTTGTAAATATAATTGGGTGACTAATAGATCTAACCAGGAATTAAGGAGAACTCCAGGGAAAGCGCTGTAGTGTAAACACAAGCATTGACCACTGAACCCAAGGATCTGTGTTGTGTTTTAAATTCTAGATTAGAGTGATGCTGGAAAAGCACAACAGTTCAGGCAGCATCCCAGGAGCAGGGACCTCGGATGCTGTCTGAACTGCTGTGCTTTTCCAGCACCACTCTAATCTAGAATCTGGTTTCCAACATCTGTAGTCCTTGTTTTTACTGAGTTGTTTTAAATGTCTATGCAATACTTGTATAATACATACATTCTTGAGTTGATATTGCCTTTGTTCCAGCCATTATTTGTCGACTAGATGTCTCAAGAATAAATAGTAAAAGAGCATTTCACCATCTTTGACAAATTCCTTTTAACATTAAAAGCAAGCTACAGTTGATTCTGGAAATCTGAAAGAAACCATAATTTTGGAGAAACTCAGCTGGTCTGATAGCTTCTGTGGGGAGGACAGTAGAGTTAATGGTTTCGATCTGGTAGTCCACTTAGAGTTTTGATTCAAAATATTAAATCTGGTGTTTTTTCCCCAGATGCTGCCAGACCGCTGGCTCTCTCTAGCATTGTGGTTGTTTATATTAATGTTGCCTATCGAATAGAGAGTTCTCGTGAAACAGTGGTATACCTTAGGCCAGGAAGCATTCGTTCAAGTCAGCCCTGCCCCAGTCATGTCACAATATGCCTCAACAGGTTGATTTTAAAAAAATCTACTTGCCAAGAGGGGCTTCTCTTCCTTCATTAGTTAAGCAAGTATTTCACATGCGTACCACGTTAATTAGTTCACAGGAGCTGGTTTTTGTTCGGGGCTTGTCTGGTTGGTTCCCCTTCATCCACCCTGCACATTACATTACAAGTAACTGGAATGAATTTGTCAAAAACTTTCTCTTTCATAAATCTGTTATTTTTGTTGTTTGCAAATGTATAGTTAACAAAGAATGAAACAGCATAGGAACAGACCCCCCTGACCCCCGCTATCACCACCACCACGACTCTGCTGATACATGAGTCGAGACTGTGGTGCTGATACACAATACTTTCTAAAACTAAAAAATCTTTTGCCTCTACATGATCGCTATTGCTGTATTCCCTGCCTGGTCACATCTGAAATGAGGCCTCTGAAATATTGCTGTTCATTATCTCCACCACTCCGGCAGCGCATTTCAGTCACTTACCACCCTCTGGGGGAAAAAAAATCCTCTCTCATCTGTAAGCTTACCCCTTTTTTACCTTTTCAATTGTCCACAGTAACTGACTTTCCATGCCTTTTGCAATTTTGTAAACTCCTATCAGGTTGTCCCTCCTCCAACATTCGAGTGAAAACATACCATTTTTTCATCTCTTCCCATAGATAATGCCCTACAAACCAGGCAAACTCCTGGTAAACTGTTTCTATATCCTCTCCAAAGCCTCTAAATCCTCTGATGACCATAGCTATACATAGCATGCTAAATGTGGCCTAAATAAAGTTCTGTACAGCTTCAATATGACTTGCCGATTTTTATACTCTCGGCAGAAGCCTCACCTTCATTCCCCTACGTTCTCGGATTAACGAGTTCAACACGCGGTGAGATATCGAACTTTTCTTCCGCCGCCTTCGCCTCCGTGCCTACTACTTCAGCCAGGATTCTCGCCCACCCTCTGACGACCCCTTCTCCTGCCTCCAACACACCCCATCCACCTGGACACCCCGTGCTGGCCTCTTACCTGCCCTTGATCTCTTCATAGCCAACTGCCGCCGCGACATTAACTGCCTCAACCTATCCACCCCTCTCATCCATTCCAACCTCTCTCCCTCGGAACGTGCAGCCCTCCACTTCCTCCGTTCCAACCCAAACCTCACCATCAAACAGGCAGACAAGGGGGGGGCGCGGTAGTAGTTTGGCGCACCGATCTTTAAACTGCTGAGGCTAAATGCCAGCTCGCGGACACCTCATCCTACTGCCCCCTTGACCATGACACCACCAAACCATCATCTCCCAGATCATCCATAACCTCATCACCTCAGGGAATCTCCCATCCACCACCCCCAACCTCATAGTCCCATAACCCCACACCGCCCGTTTCTACCTCCTGCCCAAAATCCACAAACCTGACTGCCCCGGCCGACCCATTGTCTCAGCCTGCTCCTTCCCCACCGAACTCACGTCAGCGTACCTCGACACGGTCCTGTCCCCCTTAGTCCAAGAACTCCCCACCTATGTTCTGGACACCACCCACGCCCTCCACCTCCTCCATGATTTTCGTTTCCCCGGTCCCCAACACCTTATCTTCACCATGGACATCCAGTCCCTGTACACCTCCATCCCCTATCACGAAGGACTCAAAGCCCTCCGCTTCTTCCTTTCCTGCCGTACCAACCAGTACCCTTCCACAGACACCCTCCTCTGACTGACTGAACTGATCCTCACTCTGAACAACTTCTCTTTCCAATCCTCCCACTTCCTCCAAACTAAAGGAGTGGCCATGGGCACCCGCATGGGCCCCAGCTGTGCCTGCCTCTTTGTAGGATATGTGGAACGCTCCATCTTCTGCAGCTACACTGGTATCACCCCCCACCTTTTCCTCAGCTACATCGATGATTGTATCGGCGCTGTCTTGTGCTCCCATGAGGAGGTTGAACAGTTCATCCACTTTACTAACACCTTCCACCCCTACCTCAAATTTACCTGGACCATCTCAGACTCCTCCCTCCCCTTCCTAGACCTCTCCATTTCTATCTTGGTGACCAACTCAACACGGACATGTACTATAAACCGACCAACTCCCACAGCTACCTAGACTACACCACCTCTCACCCTGCTCCCTGTAATAATGCCATCCCATATTCCCAATTCCTTTGTCTCCGCCGCATCTGCTCCCAGGAGGACCAGTTCCAATACTGAACAACCCAGATGGCCTCTTCAAAGACCGCAATGTCCCCCCAGACGTGGCCGACGATGCTCTCCACTGCATCTCCTCCACCCTTGAGCCCGGCCCCTCCAATTGCCACCAGGACAGAATCCCACTGGTCCTCACCTACCACCCCACCAACCTCCATATACCATATCATCCGTTGTCACTTCCGCCACGTCCAAACGGACCCCACCACCAGGGATATATTTCCCTCCCCTCCCTAATCAGCATTCCGAAAAGACCACTCCCTCCGTGACTCCCTCGTCAGGTCCATACCCCCCACCAACCCAACCTCCACTCCTGGCACCTTCCCCTGCAACTGCAAGAAATGCAAAACTTGCGCCCACACCTCTCCCCTTACTTCCCTCCAAGGCCTCAAGGGATCCTTCCATATCCGCCACAAATTCACCTGCACCTCCACACACATCATTTACTGCATCTGCTGCACCCGATGTGGCCTCCTCTATATTGGGGAGACAGGCCCCTAAGTTCCATTTCAGAGAACACGTTTGGGACACGCGGACCAACCAACCCAACCACCCCGTGGCTCAACACTTAACTCCCCCTCCCACGCCACCAAGGACATGCAGGTCCTTGGACTCCTCCATCGCCAGACCATAGCAACATGACGGCTGGAGGAAGAGCGCTTCATCTTCCGCCTAGGAACCCTCCAACCGCAAGGGATGAACTCAGATTCCTCCAGTTTCCTCATTTCCCCTCCCCCCACCTTGTCTCAGTCCCAACTCTCGAACTCAGCACCACCTTCCTAACTGCAATCTTCTTCCTGACCTCTCCGTACCCACCCCCACCCTGGCCTATCACCCTCACCTTAACCTCCTTCCACCTATCGCATTTCCAACGCCTCTCCCCTAAGTCCCTCCTCCCTACCTTTTATCTTAGTCTGCTTGGCACACTTTCCTCATAAGGGCTCATGCCCGAGCAGGATTCTCCTGCTCCTTGGATGCTGCCTGATCTGCGCTTTTCCAGCAACAAATTTTCAGCAATTTTTATCCTCTGCCCTGACCAGTGAAGGTAAGCATGTCATATGCCATCATAACCACTTTCTCCATTTTCATTGCCACTTTCAGAGAATTGTAGACATGTATGATCCCTCTGTTTATGTTGTTCCTATGTAGGATTCTGCCATTACCATATACTTTGCTGCTGCATTAGACCTTCTAGAATGCATCCCCTGGCGTTTGTCTGGATTAACCTCTATCTGTTGTTTCTTCAGCCTGTCTATATATCCTGCTGTATCCCCTGGCAATCCTCCTCACTATCTGCAGCTCTCCAAATCTCTGGTAAGTTTTTGGATAACCAGACGACCTACATTTGTCTCCCAATCATTTATTTATCCAATCCTGTCTCTTCTATGCTCGAGCTAGTTCTGTATTCATATTACAAGCTCACTCTGGATACCATGTGACTTTATTTTTTTGTATCAGCCTGCCATGAAGAACCTTGTCAAAGGCCTTGCTAAAGTCTGTACAGACAACATCTACCACCCTGTCCTCATCAATAACCTTAGTCTCAAAGCTTATTCAGGTTTGTGGGAAACCACCTTCCCCACACAACCATGCTTCCTATCACTAATAAGTCCATAATTTAGAGTTTTTGAAAAGATTTGTAGCTCAACTTGTGGATGAGCTTTAGAGACTTGATTGCTGAGCTGAGGTGTTTTTCTGTAGACATTTTGTCATGAGAGAATTCCTTGAAGTCTAACACTCCAGCTGGAACTGGATCAATAAATGCATTGAACTGGACCCCATATACAAACAATTCAGATACAGAACCGGGAGTACCAGAAAACAAAGATAAATACCAAGTGGGACAGTGCTTCACCAGAGGTGCACTAACTATGTCACCTAGCAGAAACACATCAGCTTGGCGAACGAATCTATGACCTCAAGTTTATGATTTTCCAAGTGAAAGTAAATCCTATTCCTGAGAATTTTCCCCAATGATTTCTCTACAACTGACAAGGCTCATTGTGTAATTTCCTGGATTATCCCTGTTGTTCTTAAAGGAACAATGTTGACTATTCTCCATTCCTCCGTGACACGTGACTAAAGAGGATATAAAGATTTTGTTAAAAATCTCTCAACACTAGGTTATAGTCCAGCAGGTTTATTTGGAAGCACTAGCTTTTGAGGTGCTGCATCCTTCACCAGTTGAAAAGGCAGTGCCTCTAAAGCTAGTGCTTCCAAATAAACCTGTTGGACTATAATCTGGTGTTGTGATGTTTAACTTTGTCCATCCCAGTCCAACAGTTGCACCTCCAAATCACAAAGGTTTTGTGCAAGGTCTCAGCAGTTTTGTCGCCTGCCTGTTCAGTTTGGGATAGATCCCATTGGGTCCTGGGGACTTGTCTACCTTTTAATGCTTTGTTTTTTAAGATTGACATGCCCTAGAATATCAACATCTCCCTCCTGAGTCTTGCCATCCACTGTATCCTTCTTCCTTATGAATACTGATACAAAGTATCTAAGGACCTCATCCACATCCTCCAATTCCATGCATAAATTCTCTCTTTTGTCCTTGAGTGGACCTACCCTTTCCCTTGGTTACCCTTCTGGTCCTTACAAAATCCCTTGGGATTTTCCTTTAATTCTGTTTGCCAAAGACATTTCATGGCCTCTTTTTAGTCCTCATTCCTTGTTTTGAGTTCTCTCCTAATATTTGTGTATTCTTTCAAGGGTTCTGTCTGACGTCAGTTCCTGAAACCTTAAGTATACCGCCTCTCTCTTTTTGTCAATTTCTCTTGTCAACAAAGGTTCCTGAATCTTGCTATCATTATCCTTCATTTGCACAAGAACATGCTAATCCTGAACTCTAATCAACTGGCCTTTGAAAGATTCCCAAATGCCATTAGTGGATTTATCCTCTAACAGCTGCCTGCAGTTGACATTCTTCAATTCTTTCCTAAGACTTTAAGTGATTACTTTCTCCATTTGTGCAGTAGACCAATGTTTCCACATCAAACTTTGAAATGGAAGCTGTGAGGGGGTCAATGCAGAGCTCCTATAGGATATAGACAAGTTGCTGGAGTGGGCAGATACGTGATGGATCTTCAGTGCAGAGAAGTGTGCTGTGATGCGTTTTGGTGGGAAAGACAGCACTAAATAAGGGCTGCACTACTGCAAATCGTGTATATGTGTACAGATCACTCCAAAAGGACAGGACAGGTGAAACGAAGAGTTATTAAAGCTTGCAAGTGTCATTGAATTGATTAATGAGGGCAGATAGTAAAAAGGCAAGGTGGTAAAGCTGAACTACTCTAAAAAGAAGAGCAGGGCCTCAGCTGGAGAATTGTGTGTAGTTTTGTGTCACACTTAAGGAAGGATATGAATAAATTGGTGAGAGAGTAGAAGAGATTTGCAGAAATGGTTTCGTGGATGAGAAACTTGAGTTGAGGAGAGATTAGAGCTGTTCCCAAGAAGGCTGAGGAAAGCTGGAGGCCTGCAAAACTGTGAGTGGGCTGGATAGATGAAGTAGGGAGAAACTGATCCCATTTGGAAAAGAATCAAGAGTGAGTGGAAACCAGTTTAGTGTAATTTGCAAAAGAAGCAAATGTGATACAAGAGAGAACATTAGACCTGAAGACAAAGGAGCAGAAATGAGGCCATTTGGCCCATTGATTCTCCTCTGCTATTCGATCACGGCTGAGAAGTTTTTCAACCTCACTTTCCCACTTTCTCCCTGTAACCTTTAATCCCCTTGGCAATGAAGAATTTGCCTATCTCGGTCTTAAATGTATCCAATGACTGGCCTCCACAGCCTTCTGTGACAATGAATTCCATAGAGTCACCACTCTGTCTGAAGAAGTTTCTCCATACCTCTGTTCTAAAGGGTCTTCCCTTTACTCTAAGGCTGTGCCCTCCTGTTTCTCCTGCCAATGGAAACATCTTCCTAATATCCACTCTCTGTCCAGGCCATTCAGTCTTCTGTAAGTTTCAATCAGATCTTCCAGTATCCTTCTAAACTCTATCGAGTACAGTCCCAGAATCCTCGAGCGTTCCTCATATATATTAAGCCTGTTATTGCTGGGATCATTCTTGTGAACCTCCTCTGGATGTATTCCAGGGCCAATCCATCTTTCCTGAGATATGGGGCCCAAAATTGCTCTCGATACTGTAAATATGGTCTGACCAGAACCTTATGAAACTTTTGGAAGTACATCCTTGCTTTAATATTCTAGTCCTCTCTAGATGAATGCCAACATTGTATTTGTCTTCCTAACTACTGACTCAACCCACAAGTTCACCTTAAGAGAAACCTGGACTAGGACTCAAGTCTCCTTGCACTTCAGATTCTGAATTTTCTCCCGATTTAGAAAATAGTCCAGGCGTCTCTTCTTCCTATCAAAGTGCACAACCTCACACTTTGCCATGTTGTCTGCCATTTGCTGCTTTGCCCATCCTCTTAACTTGTATAACTTCTTCTGTAGCCTTTGTATCTATCTTTGTATTGTCTACAAACTTAACCAGAATGCTCTCAGTTCCTTCATTTAGATTGTTAATGTATAAAGTGGAAAGTTGTGGCCCCAACATTGACCCATGTGGAACACCACTACTCACTGCCTTCCATCCTGTGAAGGACCCTTTTATCCCACACTCTGCTTTCTACCAGATAGCCAAGTTTCTATCCATGCCATCACCTTGCCTCTAACACCATGGGTCCTTAGCTTACCCAGTAGCTTCATGTACCACACCTTGTCAAAGGCCTTCTGGAAGTCCAAGTAGATAGTATCCGTTGTCTCGCCTTTGTCTAACCTGCTCATTATTTCCTCAAAGAATTCTAACAGGTTTGTCAGGCATGACTTCCCTTGATGAAACCATGCTGACTTTGCCCTATTTTACCACGCACCTACAAGTATTCAGAAATCTCATCCTTCACAATGGGCTCAAATTTTACTAATGACTGAGATCAGGCAAATCAACCTGTAATTTCCTGCCTTTTGTCTTACTGTCTTCTTAAACAGGGGGGTTACATGAGTGATTTTCCAATCCTCCAGACTCCAGAGATAGTTGAAAGATCAATACTAAAGCCTCCAGTATCTCTCCTCCAGCTATCTCCTTCAGAACTTTTGCATGTTGTTCATCTGGTCCAGGTGATTTATCCACTTCCAGATCTTTTTGGTTTTTCTAGCACTTTTTTCATACTGAGTGGTTTGGGTATGAAACACACTGCTTGGCAAGTTCACTTGAGGCATACAAGGGAGCACTGGATTATTATTTTTAACGATGTGCAAAGTTATGGGGAAAATGGCAGGAGAATTACACTGAGTCCCAATGATCGACACATGCCGGAAGTTCCCAGGTTTCGAACGAGTTCCGTTTTTTCCGCTGTTCTTAAACTGAGTTTGTGGGTAAGTCGAAACCGATGCAGGTTAATTAGTCCGCCTATTCATCAGGGTGAAACACTGTAGGTAACTCAGATTTTTAAAAATAATTTTTAAAAATGAGAAGCCGGAGGTTGATTTGTAAATACGGGACATTCTTAAGTCGGGTATTAGTAACTTAGGGACTTTCTGTACTCTTCACAGATCCTGAAGAACTGAATTAAATCATGCCTTAACCATCTATACACCATGATCTATAATCCCGAATTTACTTAATTTCTGGTCATCGTCTAACCTTCCTTCCCTTCTCACTTTGACTATCAGGGTGGATAACCTTGCATTAATACACATTTATATTTCATCTGTCATGCATTTGCCCACTCACTCAAACTGCCAAATCTCTCAGCACATCTCTGCATCCTCCTCACAGCTCACCCTCCTACCCATTTTTGTCATCTGCCAGCAAGGAGATTTTACATTTAGTTACATAGAACATTAGAATGTTACAGTGCACTACACACCCTTTAGTTCTCGATGTTGTGCTGACTTGTGAAATTAAGCTGCCCGTATAACCTACACTGTTACATTATTATCCATATTTATGTCTAATGCCCATTTAAATATCCTTAACGTCAGCGAATCGACTACTGTTGCAGGCAGGCAGGCAGAAGTGGGTACTGCAGATGCTGGAGGTTAGAGTCTAGATTAGAGTGGTGCTAGAAAAGCATAGCAGGTCAGATAGCATCCGAGGAGCAGGAGAATCGATGTTTCCAGCACCTGATTCGAGACAGAGTAAACAAGTTTGGTAGGGGGTTGGGAATCAGAGCTACATATCTGAGAGGGGGGCAGTGACAGGATGTAGTGAATCTATTGGGAAGGTGTTTCACATGACGAAACAAAGGGGTCAGTTAAAGTGTGTCTGCTTTAATGCAAGGAGTGTCAGATGAACTTAGAGCATGGATCAGTACTTGGAACTATGATGTTGTGGCCACAATGGAGACGTGGGTTTCACAGGGGCAGGAATGGTTGCTTGATGTTCCAGGCTTTAGAACATTTAAAAAGAACTGGGAGAGTGGAAAAAAAGAGGAGGTGTAGCGTTGCTAATCGGAGAGTGCACCACAGGTACAGAAACTAAGGTTGTTGAGAAAGGTTTGTCTACTGAGTCAGTATGGATTGAAATTAGCAACATCAAGGCATCTCATTGGGGGTTTTCTAGAGACCTTCTAATAGCAGTAGAGAGATTGAAGAACTCTTAGGCCGGCAGATTTTGGAAAAATGCAAATGTAGCAGGGTGGTTGTTATGGGTGATTTCAACTTTCCCAATATCAACTGGAACCTCCTAAGTGCAGATGGTTTGGATGGAGCCGTTTTTGTCAGGTGTGTTCAAGAGGGTTTCCTTACTCAGTACGTGGACAGACCGACGTGGGGAGAGGCCATTTTGGATTTGGTGTTCGGCAATGAGCCAGGACAAATGTCAGATCTTGTGGTGGGAGAACACTTTGGTGATGGTGACCATAACTGCCTCACATTTACCATAGCCTTGGAGAGGGAAAGGAGCAGTTATCAAGGGAAGATATTTAATTGGGGAAAAGGAAATTATGACGCTATCAGACAGGAGTTGGGAAGTACAGATTGTGGGAGCAATTGTTCCACCGGGCATAGGAGACATGTGGAGACTATTTGAGGAGCAGTTGTTGCGAGTGATGCACGAACCTGTTCCTCTGAGACAGGTAAGAAGGGATAAGATTAAGGAGCCTTGGAGAATAGAGGGGCTTCTCATCAAAATGAAGAAGGCAGCTTACAAGGTGGAGGAAGCAAGGATCTGGCACAGCTTTAGAGGATCTCAAGCTTGCTAGAAAGGATCATAGAAATGGACTACGGAGAGCCAGGAGGGGGCACAAAAAAGGCTTGGCAGGAAGTGATGCATTTTGGAAGGTTGAACTCAAATGCTGAACATAAGATTAATGACAGGATTCTTGGTAGTGTGGTGAAATAGAGGGATTTGGGTGTGCAAGTACATCGACCCCTCGAAGTTGCTACCCAAGTGGATAGGGTTGTTAAGAAAGCGCATGGTGTTTTGGCTTTCATTAACAGGGGGATGGAGTGTAAGAGCCGCGAGGTTTTGCTGCAGCTCTACAAGTCCTTGGTGAGACCACACTTGGAGTATTATGTCCAGTTCTGGTCGCCCTACTATAGGAAAGATACAGGCTTTGGAGAGAGTACAAAGAAGGTTTACCTGGATGCTGCCTGGATTGGAGGGCTTGTCTTATGAAGAAAGGTTGAATAAGCTCGTACTTTTCTCTCCGGAGAGAAGGAGGAAGAGAGGTGACCTGATCGAGGTGAACAAAATAATGAGAGGAATGGATAGAGTCAATAGCCAGACGTTTTCCCCAGGGCAGGATTGACTGGTACGAGGGGTCATAGTTTTAAGATATTAGGAGAAAGGTATAGAGGGGATGTCAGAGGAAGGTTCTTTGTGCAGAGAGTTGTGAATGCATGGAATGCGTTGCCAGCGGTGGTGGTGGAAGCAGAGTCAGTAGAGACATTTAGCACCTGCTGGATAACATGGATAACAGTGAGTTGAGGGGTGCGTCGGTTAAGTTATTTTATTTTACATTAGGATTAACCCTCAGCACAACACATGGACCAAAGGGCCTGTTCTATGCTGCACTTTTCTATGTTCTATATCTGTCCTAAATCTATCACCCCTCAATTTAAAAGTTATGTCCCCTCATGTTAGCCTTCATTATCAGAGGAAAAAGGCTCTCACTGTCCACCCTATCTAACTCTCTGATTATCTTACGTGTCTCGATTAAGTCACCTCTCAATCATCTTCTCTCCAACACAAACAGCCTCAAGTTCCCTCAGCCTTTCCTCGTAAGACCTTCTTCCATACTAGGCAACATCCTAGTAAATCTCCTCTGAGCCCTTTCCAAAGCTTCCACATCCTTCCTATAATGCGGTGAGCAGAACTCTGTGCAATACTCCAGGTGCAGCCTTACCAGTGTCTTGTACAGCAAAAGCACGCCCTCACGGCTCCAAAACTCAATCCCCCTACCATTAAGTGCCAACACACCATATGCCTTCTTAACAATCCTTTCAACCTGGATGGCAACTTTCAG
The DNA here is from genome assembly GCF_020745735.1 of Hemiscyllium ocellatum. Classification (NCBI taxonomy): domain Eukaryota; kingdom Metazoa; phylum Chordata; class Chondrichthyes; order Orectolobiformes; family Hemiscylliidae; genus Hemiscyllium; species Hemiscyllium ocellatum. The sequence goes on along the minus strand of NC_083405.1, from coordinate 84,219,395 downwards.
GGATTTATGCATCTGGACACTAAGATCTTTCTGTTCATCGACACTGCCAAGAATTTTACCATTAACCCAGTTCTCTGCATTCCTATTACTACTTCCGAAGTGAATTACCTCACACTTTTCCACATTAACTCCATTTGCCACTTCTCAGCTCAGCTCTGCGTCTTATTCATGTCCCTCTGTAACCCACAACATCCTTCGGCACTATCCACACTCTGCCTACCTTTGTGTCATGCGCATACTTACTAACCCATCCTTCTATGCCCAGATCCAGTGGCCCCAAAGCAGATCCTTGCGGCGCACAACTGGTAACTGAGCTCCAGGATGAATATTTCCCACCAATCATCACTCTGTCATTTTTCAGCAGCCAATTTAGAATTTAAATCTTTAACACCAATCTTTTGTGGAACACTGCTGGTCACTACTTCGCAATTTGTTTATAATCCATTACACCAACTCTATGCCTTCTTCCTAACCAGATCTATGATTTTCCTCCAGTTACAGGAGCATAAAGTTTGATAACCGCTTCAGGTAAAGGCATATTGAATGCTTTCTGGAAGTACAGATAAACTACAAATGGAGACAGTCTGCTTTCAATTGCTTCCTCACTGTATTCACTTAGGTTAATTGGACAGGACCTATGCTTAGCAAGTTCTTGTTTCTTTTCTCGAATCAGCTTAAAATTCTTTATTTAGCTCGTCACTCTTTTTGTCTTTTGGTATTCTAGTTACTAACGGTCAATGGCACAGTGATACTGTCCCTATCTCTGCACCATGTAGTCTGGTTTTAAATCTCACCTGCCCAGGAGGTGTCATAACACAACTGAACAGGTTGATTAAACTAATTACCTTGCAGTACATTCCCGACAACAGATGTTAGGCTAATAGATCATAATTTACTGTCTTATTTTCTCTCCCCTTTGCTTGGAAAATTTAACTTGAAATCCTTTTGTTTCATCAAAGCAGACTATTTCTGAATTGAAAAAAAACTCCTCTTCCTCTTCCAAAGCTCAGACATTGGCAATACTTAAAATTGATAAGTTACTAGACTGAATAAAATGCTTCAGAAGACATTGAGCCAAAGAAATGGGAGGTTATGGAAGCAGTGGCCATAAATTTGCAAGATTAGTGTGGTGCTGGAAATGCATAGCAAGTCAGGCAGCATCTGAGGAGTGGGAAAGTCAACGTTTTGGGGTTGGAGCCCTTCATCAGGAAATATCATCAGGATACGTAAACTTGCAAGGCTACTTAGATACAAACATGCAAAATTACAGATGTTACTTTGTTGTTCAAATAAGGGCATATGGATAAGTCTAGTTAGTGAAACTTATGGGAAAACTTTTCACAATGACATTACAGGCAATCACTTGGATGAATTGGATAAATTTAGGAAAATCTGCACAGTAAATTGTGCTTGTTTTTTGATGCGATTGCTTGGTTGATTGATTGCAGCTCCAACTGGAAAAGCTGATGCCACCTATGACAAAGCAGTCCTCTTGTTTGGCATTCTACTTGCCTCCTTCAAATTTCACTCCCTGCACTCCTGATGTACCGTGGCAGCTGGGTAGACCATTGACAAGATGCACTGGACAGATGATTAAGGGTAATATGTTTAACATGGTGTTGATGAGCTTCCACAAGGCTTTGCAATGTAATGTGACAGGTTCTTTGGCCAATTTAGAGCTGATGGAATGAAAGGACAGTAGTAGCATGGCAATAATGTTGGCAAAGTGACAGGAAGTAGCGGTGATTGCATGTTTCTTTTTGGGCTGGAAGAAGGTTTGGCGTGGTGTTGCCCAGTACTATGTGTCAGAAACCATAGTTCTTTTAATGATCTAGACTTGCTAAAGCAGACAGTTTCTAAATTTGGGAATGATGTAAGCCTTGGAAGTATTGTGAACTGAGAGAAGGGTAGCAATAAGTTTGCTGTTGACGCAAAGTTCGGTTGGAAAGTTAGCTATGCAAAGGCTGCAAAGAGGTCATACAAAAAACCTTGAAATGAAATGTGCAAAATAAAGCACATGGCAGGGAAGTGTACAATTGTCTGTTTTGACAGGAGAATAGATGCAAACGTTTTTGAATGTTCAGAGGCTGAGAAATGTTTGCATTTGAAAGGAATCGAAGTTTAAAGCCAGGTTCAAGTTCAATTTGGTATGGTGATGGGGGTTAGGGGGGGAAGTAGGTGAAAAGATGGAATATTTGCTTTTGTTCCAGAGAGACCTGTATATAAAAAATGAAGCAATTTTTTTATTATACAGGTGTTGATGAGACCATGCTTGGAGTAGTGTGTGGTGTTTGTCTTTTCACAAGAAAGGTTGTGCTTTGCGAAGGTGGGAAAGTGTAGCGAAAATTCACAGGACTGGTTCCTCTGATCAGGCAGTTCTACTTTGAGGAGAACTGAGTAATGAAGGCTTATTTTTTCTGGAGCTTAGAATAAAATGTGACCTATTCTAACTGAAACATTCAAAATTCTGAAGACTTCGCTGAGGAGAGCATGAGAAATAGGAGCAGCGAGATGCCATGCAACCCTTCTAACACATACTGTTCCAAAGATTGTGGCTGATCTGCCCCAGGCCTTGACTCCTCTTTCATACCAGCTCCTGATAGCCCTCCACTCTTCTCTCTCTTGCACAAATCCATCTAGGTCCTCTTTAAACATTCCAGTGATTGAGCTGCTGCAATGGTCTGGGATAGAGTATTTCAGACATTCACTACCTTTTTGGTGAAAGATTTCTTTGCATATCAGTTTTAAATGCATGTTCCCTTATTTTGTAACTGGTTCCTGAAACTGAGACACCCCTATTAGTGGAAACATCATCTCAACATCTACCCTGTCAAGGCCCATAAGTATTTGTATGTTTTTAGTGTGATCACCCCTCATTCGCCTAAACTCTGCTGAATATAGGCCTGACCTGATTAACTGTCCTTGGGTCAAATTCTTCATCCCAGGAATTCAGCTGAGTGGCTGAAATGTTAACACTTGATTTCTTGAATGCAGGGCCCAAAATTGTATACTGGTCCACGTGCAGCCTCGCCAACACCCTGTGCAATTGTAACAAAAAATCTGCAATTGAATGAATTGAACTTGAGGATGCTGGTCTGAGACCTGACTTGCACTCACTCAAACAGAATTTGAAGTTCTACCATGTTGTGATCATTTGCTGTAGAGGGAGCCAGATCTTATTTATCCTAACTTATTACACATCACCAAGTCTAAAAAGCCTGTCCCTGGCTAGATTGTGCAATGTACTGCTCTAAGAAACAGTCCCCTATGTGCTCCACAAAGTTGTCTGCCCTCTTACCCGTGCCCATCTGATTTGACCAGTCAATTTGTAGATTAAAATGACAATTGAAATGCCCTTCTTCCACACAAGCATTATATCTGAGAAAATGTTCCCTATGGCTGGAGAATCTAGAACATAGGGTCAAAATATCTGAAGAAGGTGATGACCATTTTAGAACCAAGATTAGAAGTTCTAATTCTCATTCAAAAGGGTAGTCCTGGAAGGTGAAGTTGAATAGGTCACCCTCTGACTCTCTTCAAACATAGACTAGTACAAAGTGAAATGGTCTTTTCTTTAATGATTAGTCCAAGTCATATTAGTGTTGCTGGCTGGATGAACAATAATTGCCTAAATACTAACTGTCCTAGAGAAGGTGGTATTGAGATCTCACATTGAACCTGTAATGACTAGAGCTGTATAAGGTGGTTATGGTTACAAATGTATATCCCAAATCCTTAACTTCCCTCTTGGGAAGTTAACTGCTTTGCCTTCTTTGCCCACCTGCTCCCTCAATTGGTCACAACAAGATAAATTTAACAAGGATCTCTCATTTGTAGATGCCTTTCTACCAGACTAAATAAGTTTGTTTTAAAAGGAGCTTTGAGTTTATTACCTCATTTTGCCTGAACATAATGACACGTGCACAAAATGATGCACAAGCCAATCTCTCTGGGCCATTTGTGAACAGTAGATATTGGAATGTTGATAGTTGAATGGTTAATTTTGGGAATCTTGACTTTGCAGTTATTTGAAACCCTTTGGTCCTGTTTCCTTTTCTCAGTGATTTGCTGGCCTCTGACTAGAGACCTTCAATTGCCCCATTTCCTTTTTTCTAGCTTAGCTTGCTGACTCCTACCACTTGGGATGAGAAGTGTCTTCTAAACCTACATTGCAGGGGTCACTAGTGAATGGTTTCTTCAACTCCTGACCTCTACAGCACATTTGTGCTTGAGTCCAGGATAATAGACATGGATGCCTCTGTTCACTAGTATATACAGACCAGGGTTGCAGTTGTGTTTTTGTTTTGATAGAAGGGCAAAGCATAAAAATGGATTGCAAGAGATGAGGTTCTGTTGAGGGAGCAAAGGTAGTCAGTCCCCTCAGTAATTCTCCTTGTTACAACACATCTTGCTTGTACTTCCTCTCTCTCTCATTCTGTGTAAAGTTTCCGTGACATTTTCAGGTGCAGCATATCATGGGTCCAGACAGCTTTAAATGCATCTCCAATTGTCAACTATTCAACACTTTGGTAACAAATCTGCAGTCCTTTTCTTTAATGTCGTATAAATGTGAATTTTATGCTTGAATTTGTATTCTTATGAAATGCTCTGGTGAATGTGAGGTAAAAAAGCTTTGATAAAATGTCCTTGCTTCAATAATACTCCAGTTCCACACTATCAAATGATTACAATCTATTTTGCAAGTAAAGATGGTTGAGGGATAAATGAGCACTTCAAGTACCCAGATCATCATTATCAGATCTTTTGCAATCACCTGAGAATGCAGGTATGCTTTCAATGTAATGCTTCATGAAAGATTCCCCACCCCCCCTCAAACATAGTATGATGGTGTCACCTGAGAGTATGTTCTTAATTCTTTGTACTTCAGTGAAAAGTAGGCAAGAACAGTCAACAATCTAATAATAAGAGGCTTCATTTTCTCCTAATAATTGTATAAGGGTTACTTTATTAACCAAAGCTGCAGTTTTAAGATGCAAGTTCAATAGTTTTTACTATTTTTAATGATTAATGCCGAGTCAAGGTTAAGTAATTCCAGCATATGATAGTTGACACTCACTAGACAGAACTGGCACAGACAGTGATAGGAATAAATTGTCTGAAGGCTTAACTGTAGCCAAGCAGCAAAAATTCTAAAGCATTCTCAGGCAAAATGTAGAAAGCGAAAACAATTACAATTGGTAAATCAAGAGTAAGAGAAATAGGCCAACATTCAGGGATGGTGTTATTAAGAAGGAAAATTTAGATGCAAAGAAGCTGAAAATTGATACAATGAATTGCGGCAGGATGCCTTAAAATTCCTGAAATAGAGACAGACAAACAGTTGAAGTTGTGAAACAATGTCCAGCAACCTGTAAAAACTTGAGTTTGGAAGGAGTGTGTGAATATTTAGAGCTACAGAACGTAACCTAAGGTTATAAAGGTCAGTTGAGGCTGAAGTGAGCAATTGCCCAATTTGCCACAGGTACCACAAATTTGAGCAGAGTCTATAAAAGCTACCAGGCTAGAATGTGCAGTGGACTTGCTTTATTGTTTCTTATCAAATATTTTTACTTATTTGATAATTGTATTTTTCCAGCAATGACTTTGCTTGATAGTATTTCAGCTTTGGGATTTCACATTGAGGGCTTTCTCTCAGTTTAAAATGGAGACATGTTGGCATATTTGTGTACTAAGATGCTGGATGACTCATAATTCCTGGCTGTCTTTTGAGGCATGGGCTTCCATTGTGCTGCGCAATGTTATTGGTGAATGTTTCTGACTCTAGTGGTTTGCCTTTGCCTTCTGTACAATGGCTGTCCAGGAGATACTACCATGCTTTCAGCAGTCAGGCTGATAAACAACTTGCTTAGCCAATTTATTTTTAGAGCAGTTATGAATGAAGTTGAACATTGGCTGGCAATTCCAGCAACAGCAGCATGGCTTTACAGCAAAGGTGTCATTTGATTGAGGACACAATGCTATGTCCTTCATCGTGTAACCACCATGACCATCTTCCTTTGTGACAGTAGTCACAATTATATGTCTGTAACATCTGTGATCCCAGTTTTGCCCAGTGTTTCAAGTTTCATTGTCATTTGAGTGCTCCATTAGGTGTCAAGAAACAAATATTCCTCAATTTCTTCAGTCAGTCACCCTGTCCAAATCTCAGGTTTTGTAACAAGGTAAGCTAAGCACCTTTGTGTCTGTGGTGCTTAAGAATCGCTTGATGGTGCTCTAACTTCTACCCTGCTCTTACGAGGGCATCCTTGAGCACCTTCAGGTGTCCGTTGCATTCCTCCTTATCGGAACAATATCTCACTACCACATACCCACAGATAATCTCATGATGCTGTACTTCTCTAGCTTCCACCCTAAGCATATTAAAACAGCCATCCCCTACAGGCAAGCCCTTCACATACACCGGATCTGTTCAGATAAGGAGGGATGTGAGGGACACCTTCAAAGATGCCTTCACAAGAACAGGGAATGCTGCTCAACCCGTTGATCACCAGTTCCGATTTGCCACAGCGAGAAAAGGTAATGACCACTTCAGGCGACAAACAAGGGATGCAACTGATAGGGTACTCTTTGTCGTCCAGTGCGTCCTGGGAGCAGAGGAACTTTGCCATGTTCTTTGCAGCCTGCAACACATTATTGATGAGGATGAGCACCTCGCCAAGACCTTCCCTACGCCTCCACTTCTCGCCTTATAAATAACTGCCAAACCTTAAACAGACCATTGTTCGCAGCAAACTGCCCAGCCTTCAGGACAGCATCGACCACAACACTGTGCAACTCTGTCATAGCAACCACTGCAGGGCATGTCAGAGTTGACATGGATACAACCATGTACACAGCAGGTACTAATGTGACTCAGCCAATGTGGTGTCTCTCATATGCTGCAGGCAAGGATGCAGTTGCCAGACAGGGACGTTTCCTCCCAGTTGGGAACACTTCAGCGGTCAGGGACATTCAGCCTTGGATCTTTGGGTGTCCATCCTCCAAGGTGGAATACAGGATATGCAACAATGCAGAGTGGCTGAGCAGAGGCTGATAGCCAAGTTCGGAACTCAAGAGGAGAGGTTCATATCACATGACAGGTGACCCCACTACACAATACATGCGCTGTTATACACACTAACATGCACCCCCCAGATTCACACCCATACCCTCTCACAGGTCTATACTCCATCACAGTTACTCTCTCACTTTACCAAGTATGCACATTCTCTCACATACTCACTGTCATGCCTGCACACACAGGTCAATGGGGTGAATTTACATTTGCGGAATTATATTCACAGGTAAATCATATTTTGCTAAAAAAAATGCACAATCTGCAGGCAGTCAATCCATATAATGTTTTATAAATTCCTACTTTGAGTCAGACTGGTTGTATTTCCAATGTTGAGGTACAGACTGTAACCTCTCACCTTGAATGCATTGACTGAGCTGAGATGGCACCTCTCTTTCTAAAACCTTAAGCTGCCTTGAGAAGGTGACTTAAAAGAAGTCCTGGGATTTGCATATTAATTTGCAACCGATTCTAAAAGAGGAAAGACTTAACAGCAATCTAGGTTTATTAACTATATCATTTCAGCTGTATGACACTATAACCTTTTGCTATAAATGCTGTGCCTTATGATCCTGCTCTATAGCTACCTGATGAAGGAGCAGCGCTCCGAAAGCTAGTGCTTCCAAATAAAACTGTTGGACTATAACCTCGTGTTATGTGTTTTTTTAACTGTCTACTCCACTTCAGTTAACGTACCTTGTAAACTACAGACTTTATTTGTTCATTAGCAATTTGCTTGCCCACTTGTCAAACAAGTAACAGCAGAATGTTAGTTACAGCATTTGTGTTGGACCTATAGAAGGAAATAAATTTGATGTAAAGTTTGAGTGTTCTCTGCAGTGAGTTTTAAAAGGATAACTGTTATTATTGATGTATGATAGTGAATGACAACAACACTTTCACTGTTGCCAAAGTCGATCGCTCTCTAAATTGTAGAGATCTTGAACACCACTGTTAAATCTAAAGGATAGATCAAACAAGTTGCAAGTGTTTCTTGTCATTAAATATGTGTATGTTTATGACAATATTTCAGGACATAGTCATTTTACAGTTTGTAGTATCTTGATTTGATTAAATTCCTACAAAAAAAATTGGATTGAAAGTGATAAGCTGACTGAACAAACAAAATCGTGCAAAACTCTATATTTGAAAATTCTGTTGAATAACAGCATTGTTGGTAACTGAATATGGACTAATTTTTCCCCTTCCATAAATACCACATCAACTCCAGTCTCCCAGCCTGTCTTACAATTTGCCTACTGATGTAACAACAGGTCCACAGTGGATGCCATATACCTAACCCTGCATTCATTCCTGGAGCATCTGGACATCAAAGATACCGATGTCAGTCTCCTACTCATCAATCACAGCTCCACCTTTGACACCATTATCCCCTCCAGACTGATCTCAAAACTTGGTGACCTTGGTGTTGACTCCGCCCTCTGCAACTGGAACCTCCGCTTTCTGATCCACAGACTGCAATCAGTAAAGATCGGTAACTACACCTCCCTCACAATAATACTCAATGTTGGAGCCCCCCCACGGACACATCCTCAGACCCCTAATGTACTCTCTGTACACCAGTGACTGTGTTGCTAAATTCTGAATGAATGCCATTTACAATTTCATTGACTACAACACCATAGTAGGATGGATATCTAACAATGATCAGTCAAAATATAGAAAGGAGAGAGGAGGTTTGGTGACGTGGTGCAATGAAAACAACCTCTCTGTCGGTAAAATTAAAGAACTGATCATTGACTTCAGAAACAAAGGAGGAGAACACATCCCCATCTACATCAACGGAGCTGAGGTTGAGAGGATGGAGAGAGTCAAGCTTCTAGGAGTGACAATACCGATAGCCTGTCCTGGATTTATCACATATTTACGACGATCAAGAAGGCATAACAATACCCCTACTTCCTCAGACAACTCAGGACATTTGGCATGTCCGTAAGGACTGTCAATTTATATAGTTCCACCATTGAAAGCAAACCGTCCGGGTGCATAATGGCCTGGTGTGGCAACTGCTTTACCCAGGACTGTAAGAAACTACAGGAGGTTGTGTGCACAACCTAGACCATCACAGAAACCAACTTCCATCCATAGACTTCATTTACACGGCTGGCTGCCATGGAAAAGCTGCCAACATCATCAAAGACCCATTGCATCCTGATAACGATCTCCTACAACCTCTTCCATCAGACTGAAGATACAGAAGCTTGAACATACACCAGCAGGTTTAGGAACAGCTACTTCCCAGCCATTATTAGACAAATGAATGGACTCTCTAGCTTCAAATAATGCTGATCTTGCTAATGTTGATCTCACCTAGTTGACGGCCTGTGAAATGTAACTTGTATGCTTCTATCTAAATCTTTTTGATCTGTATGTCCCTGCTTATAATCTGCTTGTTACTGCTTGTAAAAGCATTTCATTTTTACTTTGGTACACGTGACAAATCAATCAAGGTGTTAATATGAATGTAGACTAGAATAACTTCAGTGACAGAGATCTAATTTTTGAGGTCTCCAGAAACATGGCATAAAGAAATCGGTTATAACATTTAATAGTGTAGTTCTGTCTCTGCTGTGTACTTTGTTCCCAATGGAAATGTGGAATTTGGATATGTCCCAGAAGTACATGTGGTTGAATTCTTCTGAAGATTGAGATGGTCTGTTAATGATGCATTAATGAAATTTGTGTTTTTGGAACTTAATTGTTTTAAAGATACATGTTTATGATTATACTTTGAGTTTCTAATTGTGGGAACAAGTATGGGTTGGAACACTTGTTATCGTGAAAGGAATTTCACTGTGAGCAATTTTTACTTAATGCAAGGAACGCAGCTTACTGTTGTATTAAACAGGAATAACTATGGGAATAGAGAAACAGGCAACCCAAAATGTGTGAATGAGGAGAGGCCTAGAGAACTCCTGGAGATTTGTGTGATGTGATAGATGTGTTTTCATTAATCCAACGTCTTGATCACAGTCGTTATTTTCAGGATCTATAGTGGGATTTGCAATTAAGTAAATTAATCACAGAAAAGGCTATTACTTTGAGTTGTAAGAGCAGCTTTTGTCAGTGGGATTATCTTTGTAAAAGTGAATGTGTTTACGTGCTGTGCTGAATGAATTAAGGCTGTGTCTGACTGTTCTGTGCCATTTGAACATGCATTGGATATTATATTAGAAGAGGTGTATAGAAACTGGACGGAGGTTCTCAGGATCAACTGTAGCTTCCTTCATGGTTGGGTTGAAGCATGAATGTCACAAGGCCTCCAGTGAATATAATTGCGTAAAAAGAGAATACAGATCACGTGCTGAGAAAGGCACAAAGCACTCAATCTGGATTCTCTCTGCTCTCCCACATACATTAACAAATGAAAGATACTAAATTGACTTCACCAGCAACTGTTTCAAGGCAGTAATCTAATTTATATATTCCTAAATTGCTTTTTATTTTTAATTTCTGCTTTTTGAGGGCTGCTGTGTTACTGCCATGTATCTATATATAAACTTAAATCATTTTATCTGTTTTGCGGATATACAAGAACTGGCAATTTAACTCTCTCTATTGTTAAGACAGTTATTTCTGGAAGAGGAAATTTAGCTGCGCTGGAACTTTGTATTTAAGGTTTAGATTAAGTTTGATCATTTTGAATGAGATGCTTGAATTGTCATTGTGAATTTTTTTTTCAGGTAGACCATTTTGTTGTTTAAACATCCGAGATGATAGAATAAGAAACACTAAACCTGGTTTCCAGTCACTGACCTCAAACTTAATCTGTATTGAAGAGAAGTTTCTTTTAAACTTGTAATTTTATACTGGTTAAATCTGAGTCCCATTTATTCAGGGAACTGTGTGGGTGCTGAAGCTGCAAATCTAGTTAATGCTAAAAAGCATCAGTAGGAGTCACTAGACAGGCTCCCTAAGCGTAATGCTGGTAACTGTGTTGTTGCACCACTATGGGCCATCTTGATGCATTGTGAGTCACTTATCTCTTTTTAGCCAAGATGAAGAATAGAGTGTAATTGTGGATCATTGCCCTGCTCATAGTGACATTTTAAATTTTCTTTACATCCAATGACTAATTGAATTGTTGTTTCTTCTTGCATTGCATCTTCACCACAGGCATTTTCACTGCCTGGTTTTCCTGTCTCTCCACTCTCCAACAACCACCCACACTTTGAACTGCATTAGCAATTTCGTTCTGTCTGGCTAATTGTAAGTGCTTGACTGTTTTAAGTCATTTGATCTGCCCTCCGTTTCTGCTGGCATTGTTCTCTCCTATCACGCAACATTCCATAAGGGCACGAAAATCTCAATTCATGATGTCTAACCCATTGGAAGTCAGATTTGAATTTCTTGGCACCACTTTCTCATTCCACTTGACATTTTGTTAGAGACCAAGCTGTAGCATATTGGTCACTGGCTTGTTGCAAGTCACCCTGAGTTATTGCTGTCAGTTGAGTAAGTAAAATTCAGTTTGTTTTGGCCCCAAGTGGATGGAGGTAATCCAGATAATGTCGATGGCCATGTTCCCAACTGTACCCTTAGGCAATTTACTCTGCTGTACTTTTGCCTCCTCCTTTGCTCTAATCCCCCTCCACTCCTGATCATGATCAAGCCCATATTTTTTGGTTTACATCCTCCTATTGGGAAATCTAATCTGCAGTTCTCGGCAGTAGGTTTCCCCACATACTACCCATCAACTCCCATTGGGAAGGCAGAAAGGAAATGAGAAAGAAACAGCAAGGCGCAGAGAAGCAAGCAGGAAATTAGAAGATATTTACAGAGAAAAAGCAGCAGCTAGGGATTTGAATAGTATCATGGGAGCATAGAATTATTTCATAATCATGTGAAATGGACTTGCTGTGCTGGGAAGGCTACTGCTAAACTTAAAATCAACTGCAATCAATAGTGTGCACAACAGAGCACAGAAAAAAAAGAAGGTACTGTCATGGAAAATTGAGAAGAGAACATCTGGCCCTTCAGGAATAAACATACAGGCCAGATGGATTCCTCCTTCCCAAACAGAACAGCTAGTGAGAGCTGAAAGACATGTAGTTAGACAGCTGGAATCCTGATGCACTGAAACCTGACTGCAGCTGCAGCAGGCAGGGGAGGGCCATCAATATCAGTTTCACAGTGTAGCGATGCGGGATCTCTGAACGTTTCCAGTGTAGTAATTGTTTCTGGAGAACAGACGACAGGACTGTTGCTCCTATGATACACAGCTGAGAATGCTCAAAACTATCTGCACTAATATTAAATATCAACATCAACTGAACTTAGGTCTGTTTTCTGGCTTTTGGGAAATGATTTATTTCAATATGAAGCATCAATGTGCTTGGAATTCTTCAGGGTGGTTCAGTGGTTACTACTGCTGCCTCATTGTGCCAGGAACCTGGCTTTGATTCCACCCTTGGGCGATGGTCTGTTTGCACATTCACCCTCTGTGTAGGTTTCTTCCAGGTGTGTTGGTTCCTTCCCACAGTCCAAAGAGGTGCAGGTCAGGTGAATTAAACACAGAAAATTCAGAGTTACAGAGATAGGGTCAAGGGCTGGTTCTGGGTGGGATATTCTGCAGAATGTCAATATAGACTTGATGGGCTGAATGGTCTGTTTCCACACTGTAGGGATTCTATGTATATTACACCAATCCAACAATCTGGAACCGTCAATTTTGACAAAAGTGTTAAAGTTTTGTTTCTGCTCAATGCAATGACTGATACTCATATAGCAATAAATTTTGATCAAGACTACAGTGAGTGACCTATAAATACTGGCATAGATGTTTCTGATCAGCTTCACTCAACGTTGTAAATCTAATTAACGCAATCAGAAAATTGGCAGATGTCCACAACCCTGAGCTGGCTCCCATTTTATGCACTGTTTCATTTTCACAAACAGAAAAAGGGAGCAATGAGTTTTCTTTATTGATTTTTCCATTACGTTTGTCCCTATTAATGTCCATCGTGTTTTTTTCCCCTTTCAGTCTCTTTTCTTATCCATTTACTCAACTTCAAAGGATTAATGATGTTAGATTAATGTTTGAAGGAGGCTAAATCTCAATGGACACTCTTCTAGTGACCCTGAGCATTACAGTTCAGGATTTCTTTTTGCTGTAGTGGCATTTGAGTTGAATGATTTAGTGTCATAGAGATGTAGAGCACAGAAGCATCCTTCAGTCCAACTCGTCCATGCTGACTAGATATGCCAATCTCATGCCATCCCATTTGGCAGCACTTGGCCCATATCCCTCCCAACTCTTCCTATCCAGGTGCCTTTTAAATATTGTGGTTGTACCAGCCTCTGCCACTTCATCTGGTAGCTCATTCCATACACGTACCATCCTCTGTGTGGGGAAAAAAATTCTCTTGATGTCCCTTTTTATATCTTTCCCCTCTCACCCTAAACCTATGCCCTCTAGGTCTGGACTCCCTACCCCAGGGAAAGACTTTATTTATCCTACCCATGCCCCTCATGATTTTTATAAACCTCCAGGGAAAACAGCCCTAGCCTGTTCAGCCTCTCCCCATATCTCAAATCCTCCAACCCTGGCAACAACCTTGTAAATATTTTCCAAACCCTTTCCAGTTTCACAACATCTTGCCGATTGCATGCAATATTCCAACAGTGGCCTAACCAATGTCCTGTACAGCCGCAACATGACCTCCCAACTCCTGTACTCAATACTCTAATCAATAAAGGAAAGCATACCAAACACCGCCTTCACTATCCTATCTACCTGCGATGCCACTTTCATGGAGCTATGAACCTGCACTCCATGGTCTCTTTGTTCAGCAACACTCCCTAGGACCTTACCATTTAAGTGTATAAGTCCTGCTAAGATTTGCTTTCCCAAAATGCAGCACCTCGCATTTATCTGAACTAAACTCCATCTGCCACTTCTCAGCCCATTGGCCCATCTGATCAAGATTCCATTGTAATCTGAGGTAACCTTGTTCGTTGTCCACAACACCTCCATTTTTGATTTCATCTGCAAACTTACTAACACCTCTTATACACCCATCCAAATCATTTATATAAATGACGAAAAGTAGTGGACCCAGCACCGATCCTTGTGGCACTCCACTGATCACAGGCCTCCAGTCTGAATAACAACCCTCCCACCACCACCCTCTGTCTTTTACTTCTGAGCCAGTTCTGTATCCAAATGGCTAGTTCTCCCTGCATTCCGTGAGATCTAACCTTGCTAACCAGTCTCCCATGGGGAACCTTGTCGAACGCCTTACTGAAGTCCATGTAAATCACGTCTAATGCACTGCCCTCATCAATCCTCTTTGTTACTTCTTCAAAAACCTCAATCACGTTTGTGAGGCACAATTTCCCACACAAAAAGCCATGTTGACTATCCCTAATCAGTCCTTGCCAAGTACAAAATGTATTGTGCTGAAAGGGAATTTTTTACACATATCCCACAAATGTTCATAACAAATGCAACTCTCTGTTTCAGCTTTGAGCATATTCCGTTACCACACATAAATTGAGATGGGAGAATTATGTACCGGTAAACTCTGGTTTATTAATGGGGAAGCCATGGTGTTATCCACTGTCACTTAATCAGCAATTCCAGCACCTCTAGAAAATGTTCTGAGGACATGGATTCAACATGACAGATGGTGAAATTTGAATTCAGTAAAAGCTTTGAATAAAAAGCTAGCCTAAACCAAAGCAACCATGTAACAGCTGGTTCACTTGCGTCTTTTAGGGAAGGGCATTTGCCATCCTTACGTGGTCTGGCCCAAATGGGACTCCAGGTCCACAGCAATGTGGTTACTCATAACTATCCTTGGCAATTAGTATGGGCAATAAATATGGCCATTGATGCTCAAATCCCATAAACAAATTACAAGGAAAGGCCCGAGAGTTAGACCAATCCTTCATTTAATATTTGGAGACTTGTGGCTTTGGGAATGATTTTTAGTACTCACTGAGGTAGTGCTCCTTGTTGCTCTTCCTTTCAGTTTCCTTTCCCTTGCTTTGTGTTCTTCAGCCTTTTTGTTTTGCTTATTTTTCTTTCCTCGCTACTTTCTTCTTTCTTTATCTTGCTTACTTTCTTGTGTGTTTGCTTGCTCTCTAGTCTCCTCCTCAGACTTGCTGTAATGACCATTTTCTGTTGTTTACCACCTCCTCCTCTCTCATTGTGTAGCCTTGAAAAGCCACTCGAAGTGGAACCTACAAAGCCATTTGAGGCCTTCCACAGTTGTCAGTCCAGTTAGCATGTTGAACATGGATTGAATGGTGATTTTTAATGAGATTCTGAACACAGTGATACCATAGCAGTCGCAGAATCTTGGGTGGTTGCATTAAGTAATTTAGCATGTTAATCCTACCCTATAAGATCAACACTATCTTGTGCTTTTTGATTGTCAAAGTGTGTATTGAATGGCAGTGTGTTATGCTACATGTTAAGTTGATCTACCTAACTTGTTAAATTATGCATGATTTTACATCATTCTTAAATATTAACAATTGAAACTTAAATCCTCAGTTGCTCATTCAGAGCAGGGCCTGCAGCTTGGTAATTTTCTAATTTGCTGGAATGCTAATGCTCTGATCGACGACGTCTTTGATCATTAACGTGTTGGATCAGCATTCTGGAAGAGTAATTGAAGCCAGTTACACCACAGCAGCCTGTTGTATAAATTATAAGTACTGCATACTGATGAGCCTTAGGAGGACTGTGAAGGTTTTCGAAGGCACATAGATTCAGGCTCACAAGAAGTTGAGTCAATTCTTCTACGTAATGGAATGGCCAGTAAGTGAACAAAGAATAACAAAGATGCTATATCACTACAGATTTTATTCATTAAATGGGCTCTTTCTTTTTTCTCCTCCCCCACAGATATGCGTCGCAAAGATGTCCACACACAATTCTCAGGCCGTCGATTCAGTCATCAAACCGCTGGACACCATTCCTGAGGATAGAAAAGTCAGGGTGCAAAGGACACAGAGCAGTTTTGATCCATTTGAGAAACCAACAAGCCAAGTGAAGAGGGTTCATTCTGAGAACAATGCTTGCATAAACACCAAGTGTTCATCTGGTGGTAAAGAATCTCCAAAATTGAGACGACACTCCAGTCCCAGTTCCGTAAGTCATTGTTACTCTAAATATGCAGCTTTTCTTAATAAAAGTCTAATTTGACTTCTTACAATTGAGTTGTCTTCTCACAAGTGGATAATAACTATACAAAATGCTTAAAATATACAGCAGACCTGTTAACAGGTGTGAAAAGAAACAATGTTGACCTTTCAGATCCATGACCCAACTTCAGAGAAAATGCCTTACCTTATAGTAACACGATAAACTTTCCCAGATCTTCAACAATAACTTGGGAAACTAAATTTAAAAATCACACAACACCAAATCATTGGGAAACCAAGGTGAAGATAATGTCAAGGGAGGTGGCAGGGGTTGGGCTCTGGGATATGCTCAGAGTCTCAGCTGAGAGTCATGGTTTTGTCTTATCACCAAAAAGGAGCCTCTGCCACCACCTCCAGGAGTGTTGTACTCCCTTCAGAAAGGCAAGTTGTCACCTGGAGGGCTGCTAAGAAAAGCTCAGTTGTTTCTGGGTTTAGCAGCTTGAGGGTCAAGTGCAGGATTTATAGGCATCTACAACCCATGGATGGACCACTGAAAAGATACAGGAATTAGTCTTTGGTTTGTTTGATGCAGAGTAGAATGTTCTGATCATTAAGCTGTAATTCCAATAGCATTTGAGCAGTTAATTAGGAGGTTCTGGGTACTGCAGATGAGCTGAAAGAAGTTGACCTATTTCCTGTTCAACTGAGGCTTATGACTGGAAGTTGTTTCCAGCAGTCAGATGGAGACTGTGTACTCTTTACCTTTTTAATTACAGGATTGTCTAGCAGAAGTCCTTCAGCTATACCCTTCACACACGCGCTAGCCCAGTAACAGTAGAACACCAGACTTGTGTATGTCAGAGGTGCAGTTGATTTTTAATCTCCTTCTTTGCATTCCTGGCAGGGGAAAACACAGATGCATCTTTTGCCTCAGATTATATCCAAGTATGCAGATGCAACACTCAGCAGATGGTGTTTGCATTGTATCTCCTTTCTGAAATCTTTGACGCCCTTCCAAGGTACAACATTCCAAAGTGTGTCTCACGGCAGATGCCGTATAATGTGGATAAATGAGGTTTTCCACATTGGTTGCAAAAACAGGCTTCATTACCTGAATGGTGATAGATTGGGCAAGGAAAAGTGTAGCAAGATCTCTGTGTCCTTGTATAGTAGTTGGTGAAGTTAAGCTTGCTGACACAGAGGTAATGAAGAACTGATATTTTGGTCGCCTTAGTAACAGGATTTGAGTAGAGGAGTTGGGATGTCTTATTGCAATTTTACAGGGCTTTGAGACCACATCTGGAGTATTGTGTGCAGTTACGGTCTTAGCTGAGGAAGAAATGTCTGGCTATGGAACAAATGTTTCACAAGTTTATCAAACTAATTCCTGGGCTGGCAGGGCTGACATAATGAATCGATTAGGATTATATTCACTGGATCTGAGAAGAATGAGGGGCATCTGACAGGACAAGACGGGGCAAATGCAAGGAGAATGCCCCGATGGCAGGGGAGTCTAAAGCAAGAGTTCACAATTTCAGGGTACAAAGGTAAACCATTTTAAGACTGAGACATGGGGAGATTTCTTTACATTGAGTGTGGTGTGCCTGTGGGGTTCAGTGCCACAGAATGCAGCTAGGGCCAAAACATTGTTTTCAAGAAGAAGATGGATATAGTTATTAGGGCTAAATGGTACAGGAAGAAAGCGAGAGCAGGGTACTGAATAGAATGTTTTGCCATGATCATAGTGAATGGCAGAGCAGGCTCAGGGTGGGGAGAGGGTGTGATGTGGGGCATGCAAATGGCCTACTCCTGTTCCTATTTTCTTGTTTCTGTTTCAAAATTGAGTGCAGTCCACTCAGGAATTTCCCAGATGGTCACTGCATTGCATTCTTAGCTATTTATAGCTTGGATGTCTCTTTCTTATGAACAGGCCAACTTATCTTAAAGTTCACTATGTCCACAGGTAACTTTTGGCTAAGATCTGTTGTCATGACCACAGATTTCAACCCAACTTTAGCAATGTGATCAATTTTGAGTGAGACTTTATAATCCAGTTTGTCCAAGTAACTCATGTTTTTGTCAATAATATTCAGTTGCTCAAAGAATTAAATGTGAAAGTATTTCACTTTAATATTGCCCACAATAAAGTTATTGCCGTGTAATATATCTCTGAGCTGTTTGCAGCCAACGATGTTGAGTTTGGATTAATATTAAACTTTCCATCTCATTTTAATGTTGCTTAGATGACCTCTATTATTAATGGAGGGGGCGGGGGAAGAAGACTGCAGCAAACAAATAAAGAAACAAGTATTTTGATGTTTATGAAGGAAAATTGGTGTTCAATAAATTCCCGAGCACCAAATGCAAGATTCCTTTTCATTTGATCCCCGTCTCAGGTGTACGTGCTTGATAAAATTTGTTTCTATTTTGGTGATATCTTGCACAAGATCTTGGTTAGAAATTATTAGAGTACTGGGTTCACTTTTGGTTCTTAACATAGTCTGAGATATTGAGGGTGTGGAAAGAATGTGAGGAAATAGAATTGTCTGTGTAAAGTACCTTATCCTCTCCGGCTGGGTCATAGAGCAGGTGTACTTGGAGAAAGAATGAATACAGGGGTAATTTGAGTTTATAAATATTATTTATTACATCATATTGTGTCCATAAAGATGCATTATTTAAACGGAGTAGATTGGTGAGAACCAGGAGTTGTATCTCAAACTATTTATGGACATAACCAGGTTAAATGTTAGATGGTAGATTTTTTTTCTCCCCCTGATTTTGATCTTTGACATTAATCACTGATGGCTTATTTGCTGCAGTCTTTGAGAAATGGACTTGTTTCTGGTTGTCAGCGATTATCACATGAGGGGTAACTAAATAAATCTTGGACTCGTGCTCTCCTGGATTAGTTTTGATTGCAAAAGAGGTTTGAGGGAAACTGTCTGGAGTCTTCCCACACCCCTTCAAGTGGCTGGAATTTGTCTTTCCTTCAAACATTGTAGAAGAAAATCAGTTGTATCCGTGACTAATCAGTACGGATTAGTCCGTCTTTCTCTATCCATCAAATCTCTACGTTGCTCTGTTGATATAGTGTGGGATATTATGTGACAAAGCTAATTCCATTCAGTTTTTTTCTATATGTTGAAATTATTGATAAACCATTGAAAATACAAGTACAAACCTGTTCAAGACTTGACATTTGTTCTATTATTTGAGGTGACTCTTGCCTTTGTCCCATAATGTACAAGAGAAAGCTTCTACTTGATTTTTAATTGTCTGAAAGTTTATGAATCTCCTGCTTGAACACACTTTCCAGTCCCCATTTATGTTGCTATGGTCACTGATTCTCAAAACACTTCACTGTCTCTCCTCCCATTATGCTTTTTCAGCTTCTAGCACCTGAATATGTAAAAATAATTTCACTGCTTTCTATCTTTCTTTGAATTTGTAAAAAAATACATTCTTCCTGTAAAGCAAGTGGAACCCTTGGAAATATAGCTGTCTCATTCACTTCAGAGCTCTCCTGTCTTATGTCCTAGGCATCTTCCATTATCATCTTTGGCTTTCCCTTTTAGATTTAACAAGTTGGGAAAAAGTTGCAGAAAACATTTGTCAAACTAAAGCTCTTAATGATGCATTGTTTAAGCTCAGTAATAGATTCAGTCTACAAATGTTTCTGTTCTAGCTAGGTGAGGAAATGAGGACTGATTTGCTTTTTCTCCTGCTACCCACCCATGGTAAAAACACCTTTCCCACAGTAACAAGACTAAAACTGCTCATTCTATGCTTGGTATGGTCTAACAAAATATCCTATATAAGTGACAACTTGGCTAATCTGTACTCATCCCCTTCTAATAAAAGCTAACATTCTTGAACCTTCCCAATAGCTTGCTGCACCCACATGTTGATTTCAGTGACTTGCCGGCATGGGGACACAGTCCCTCAGCGCCTCTACCCTTTCCAGCCTCTCTTCATTTAAGAAATGCTCTGGTACAAACTCTCACTTTTGCCAGTTGTAGCCTATCTGTCATGTTTTTACTCATTCAATAAGGCTGTACAAATCTTCATCTGTGCATTTGGAAATATTATGTTTGGTCCCATCCAAATCATTGATTATTTTCTCCTGGGTTCAGTGTTTCAGAAATTTGAAGTGCTTTCTTTTAGCAGAAAATCTCTTGTACGCTGTCATGATGTAGATATTCTTTCATAGCAAGGTAGGGTTCAGAGTTTGTTAAACAATGAGGAGAGACACTTGCTGTCTTAATTTGTATATTCTGCCCAGATACCAATTCCAGCAAGTTTACCTCGCACAAGCACTCTACAACAGTGTAGGGTGAGCTCTTCTCTCATGAGCTGTTTTTGTAAGGTGTGTTCAGGAAGGTTTCCTAACTCAGTACGTTGACAGGCCGATGAGGGGAGAGGCCATTCTAGACTTGGTGCTCGGAAACGAGTCAGGGCAGGTATCAGATCTTGTGGTGGGAGAGCATTTTGGTGATCGTGACCACAATTGCCTCACGTTCTACATAGCTATGGAGAAGGAGAGGAATAAGCAAAATGGGAGGATATTTAAATGGGGAAGAGAAAACTATGATGCGATTAGACATGAGTTAGGAAGCATGGACTGGGAGCAATTGTTCCATGGTAAAGGCACTATAGACATGTGGAGACTGTTTAAGGAACAGTTGTTGCGATTGTTGAATAAATATGGCCCTCTGAGGCAGGCAAGAAGGGGTAAGATAAAGGAACCTTGGATGACGAGAGCGGTGGAGCTTCTCGTCAAAAGGAAGAAGGTAGCTTACATAAGGTGGAGTAAGCTAGGGTCAAGCTCAGTTCTAGAGGATGATAGGCAGGCGAGGAAGGAGCTCAAAAATGGTCTGAGGAGAACCAGGAGGGGGCACGAGAAAGGCTTGGCAGAATAGATTAGGAAGAACACCAAGGCATTTTACATTTATGTGAGGAATAAGAGAATGGTCAAAGAAAGAGTAGGGCCGATCAGGGATAGTATAGGGAACTTGTGTGTGGAGTCTGGGGAGGTAGGGGAAGCCCTAAATGAGTTTTTGCTTCTGTCTTTATGAAAGAACAAACTTTGTAGTGAATGAAACCTTTGAAGAATAGGTGTGCCTGCTGGAATGGATAGAGGTAGAGGAAGCTGATGTGCTGAAAATTTTGTCGCACATTAACATAGAACATAGAAAAATACAGCGCAGTACAGGCCCTTCGGCCCTCGATGTTGCGCCGACCAAATCCTACCTAACCTACACTAGCCCAATAACTTCCATATGCCTATCCAATGCCTGCTTAAATGACCATAAAGAGGGAGAGTTCACCACTGCTACTGGCAGGGCATTCCATGAACTCACAACCCGCTGCGTAAAGAATCTACCCCTAACATCTGTCCTATACCTACCACCCCTTAATTTAAAGCTGTGTCCCCTAGTAACAGCTGACTCCATTAGCGGTAAAAGGTTCTCAGTGTCTACCCTATCTAAACCCCTAATCATCTTATACACCTCTATCAAATCTCCCCTAAACCTTCTTTTCTCCAATGAGAACAGGCCCAAGTGCCTCAGCCTTTCCTCATACGATCTTCCTACCATGCCAGACAACATCCTGGTAAACCTCCTCTGCACTCGTTCCAATGCCTCCACATCCTTCCTATAGTATGGCGACCAAAACTGCACACAATACTCCAGATGAGGCCGCACCAGAGTCTTCTACAACTGCAACATGACCTCAGGACTCTGGAACTCAATTCCTCTACCAATAAAGCCCAGTACACCATATGCCTTCCTCACAGCACTATTTACCTGGGTGGCAACTTTCAGAGATCTGTGTACATAGACACCAAGATCCCTCTGCTCATCCACACTACCAAGTAGCCTACCATTAGCCCAGTAATCCATCTTCTTGTTACTCCTACCAAAGTGAATGACTTCACACTTAGCTACATTGAATTCCATCTGCCACCTTTTTGCCCGGCTCTGCAACCTATCTATATCCCGCTGTAACCTGCCACATCCTTCTTCACTGTCCACAACTCCACCGACCTTTGTGTCATCCGCAAACTTGCTCACCCAGCTTTCAAGCCCCTCCTCTAGATCATTTATAAAGATGACAAACAGCAACGGTCCCAAAACAGATCCCTGTGGTACACCGCTAGTAACTGCACTCCAAGATGAACCTAGTCCATCAACTACTACCCTCTGTCTCCTTCCAGCCAGCCAATTCCTAATCCAAACCTCTAATGCACCCTCAATGCCATACCTCCGTAGTTTTTACATTAGCCTACCATGGGGTACCTTATCGAACGCCTTGCTAAAATCCATATACACCACATCTACTGCTTTACCCTCATCCACCTCCTTAGTCACCTTCTCAAAGAACTCTAAGGTTTGTGAGGCACGACCTGCCCTTCACAAAACCATGCTGACTATCCTTGATCACATTATTCCTATCCAGATGTTCATAAATCTTATCCCTTACAATTCTCTCTAAGACTTTGCCCACAACAGAAGTGAGACTCACTGGCCTATAGTTACTCGGGCTGTCCCTACTCCCCTTCTTGAACAAGGGGACCACATTCGCTATCCTCCAGTCTTCTGGTACTATTCCCGTTGACAATGACAACATAAAAATCAAGGCTAATGGCTCTGCTATCTCCTCCCTAGCTTCCCAGAGGATCCTAGGGTAAATGCCATCAGGCCCAGGAGACTTATCTATTTTCATCCTTTCCAGTATTCCCAAAACCACCTCCCTACATACTTCAAGGCCATCCATTCTAATCACTTGTGACTCAATATTCACACCAGCAACAGAGTCCCGTTCCTGAGTGAATACTGACGAAAAGTATTGATTTAGTGTCTCACCAATCTCCTCCGCCTCCACGCACAACTTCCCACTACTATCCTTGACTGGACAACTTCCCACTACTATCCTTGACTGATAGACAAGTCACCAGGCCTGGACCAGATTTGTCCTCGGCTGCTTTGGGAAACGAGAAATGCGATTGCTTTGCCACTTGCGAAGATCTTTGCATCCTCGCTCTCCACTGGAGTCGTACTTGAGGACTGGAGAGAGGCAAATGTAATTCCTCTCTTCAAGAAAGGAAATGGGGAAATCCCCGGCAATTACAGACCAGTAAGTCTCACGTCTGTCGTCTGCAAGGTGTTAGCAAGGATTCTGAGGGATAGGATTTATGACCATCTGGAAGAGCATGGCTTGATTAAATGCAGTCAATACGGCTTTGTGAGGGGCAGGTCATGCCTCACAAACCTTATCAAGTTGTTTGAGGATGTGACTAGAAAGGTTGATGAGGGTCGAGCTGTGGGTGTGGTGTATATGGACTTCAGCAAGGCATTTGATAAGGTTCCCCATGTAAGGCTCATTCAGAAGGTCAGGAGGAATGGGATACAGAGGAACTTAGCTGTCTGGATACAGAATAAGCTGGCCAACAGAAGACAGCAAATGGTAGTAGAAGGAAGCTATTCTGCCTGGAAGTCTGTGGTGAGTGGTGTTCCACAGGGCTCTGTCCTTGGACCTCTACTGTTTGTAATTTTTATTAATGACTTGGATGAGGGGATTGAAGGATGGGTCAGCAAGATTGCAGATGACACAAAGGTTGGAGGTGTCATTGACAGTATAGAGGGCTGTTGTAGGCTGCAGCGGGACATTGACAGGATGTAGAGATGGGCTGAGGGGTGGCAGATGGAGTTCAACCTGGATCAATGTGAGGTGATGCATTTTGGAAGGTTGAATTTGAAAGCGGAGTACAGGATTAAGGATAGGATTCTTGGCAATGTGGAGGAACAGAGGGATCTTTGGTATGCAGGTACATAGATCCCTTAAAATGGCCACCCAGGTGGACAGGGTTGTTAAGAAAGCATATGGTGTTTTGGCTTTCATTAACAGGGGGATTGAGTTTAAGAGTCATGAGATCTTGTTGCAGCTCTATCTAACTTTGTTTAGACCGCATTTGGAATACTGCGTCCAGTTCTGGCCACCCTGTTATAGGAAAGGTGTGGATGCTTTGGAGAGGGTTCAGAGGAGGTTTACCAGGATGCTGCTTAGACTGGAGGGCTTATCTTATGAGGAGAGGTTGACTGAGCTCAGACTTCTTTCATTGGAGAAAAGGAGGAGAAGAGGGGACCTAATTGAGTTATACAAGATAATGAGAGGCATAGGTAGAGTCGATAGCCAGAGACTATTTCCCAGGGCAGAAAAGGCTAACACGAGGGGTCATTGTTTCAAGCTGGTTGGAGGAGAGTATAGAGGGGATGTCAGAGTTACAGAGTTGAGAGCATGGAATGCATTGCCAGCAGCAGTTGTGGAAGCAAGGTCATTGGGGACATTTAAGAGACTGTTGGACATATGGTCACAGAAATTTGAGGGTGCATACATGAGGATCAACGGTGGGGACAACATCGTGGGCTGAAGGGCCTGTTCTGTGCTGTAGTGTTCTATGTTGTATGAATGATGATTTATCCACTATTACATAGCCAAGAAAATTCATTTTTAATGTTCTAACTGTTCACTCCTTACTGATCGACTGTCCAGTGATGATGTTTTGCCTTTGTAGACATTGAGTCATGGAAAATTGACAGCGCAGTAAGAGGCCACTAGTCAATGGCTAAAAAAAATGTAACCACCCCATTCCAATTCCCACTTACAAGCACATGTTCAGTGGTCCTGTAGGTCATATTCAAGTTCCTTTCAAATGAGATGAGGGTTGTCACCTCAATTGCCAACTGAGCAGTAAATTCCAGGCACCTACCACCCTTTGGGTGAAAAAGCTTTTCCTCTTATTCTCTCGAATCATTACAAATTGCCTAATTCTGTGCGCTCAGGTAACCAAATAATCAGTTAGGTTAGAGTAAGAGTCTCCCCTATCTCACTAACCAAACCTCTCTTTTATTTTGGACTTCTGGATTAAATCTTCCCTCCGCTTTCTCTCTTGTAAAGAAAATGACTCGTCCAGCTTATCTCATTTTTCATTTGAAGTATTGCATTTCCATGGATTGAATCATGACTTCACACAGTAGATACTTCACATCTGTCTGCTTATTCAGCAAAAGTGTCTATTTATTTGAAAAGTAGTAGTGTATATGTTATTTGATCAGTGTTTTGCAATTGCACAATTTTACTCCATGTAGCACATCTTTATAACACCATTTTTGAACAAGCAGTTGTTTGTGTTGGGGTAGAAAAAAAAGAATAAACTACTTTGGAAATCTTTAAATTTGGTGCGGGCTAGCCCCTTTAATTTTAGTTGTAGAGATGAAGTTAGCAAATTATGTCAAAGTTCGTAATGAAACCTTTCACTTCCAAAAATCTCTCCCTGCCATTGTACTATTTGCGTTTGTGCCTCTAATTTCCTTAAATTTATCTGATCCATGAAAACAGCTGTGACAGAAGAACCTTTTTTTTAAAGGAAATATATAATACAGTGTAACACAAGCTATCTATAAAAGAAAACGACCATTTACAATTGAATTCTAACATGCGTTTGGTCAAGAATGAGAATTATAGCACTGATGATCTTAATAAAATTTACTGCATGACAGTTAATTTACCATGATAACTAAATGTGATGAGACGCATGTAGGGAAAGCAAAATGTTAAGTACAGAAATGACTGTGAGCAAGAAACAAGTTCCTAAGCAATATGGTAATGACAATAAACAGTACTGGTGAAAATGACAGTTACTTGGTCAATATGTCATTGGCTGAAATTTATTTAAGTCAATGTTTTGGTTTGTGCTTAATATCTCATGATCTAGATATGACATTTTAGATGCTCTGATATTTTGTTTTGCAAAATCTATAGCTTCAAAATGAACAATTTTAAAAAAAATGCAGTTTTAATGATTACTTTCCTTCTGCTCAGCATTGTCAAGGTAGTGTTATTTAACTCATTGTTGAGAAGTGTGGTGCTGGAAAAACACAGCAAGCCAGGCAGCATCCGAGGAGCAGGAGAATCGACGTTTTGGGCATAAGCCCTTTTAAATTAAAATTAAAGGTGCTAGCCTGCACCAAACTTAAAGATTTCCAAAATAGTTTATTCTTTATTTTCCTACCCTATCACAAACAACTGCTTGTTTAAAAATGTGTTATATAGAAGAAGGGCTTATGCCTGGAACGTCAATTCCTGAAGAAGGGCTTATGCCCGAAATGTTGATTCTCCTGCTCCTTGGATGCTGCCTGGCCTGCTGTGTTTTTCCAGCACCACACTTCTCAACTCTGGTCTCCAGCATCTGCAGTCCTCACTTTCTCCTTATTTAGCTCATTCCCCGCATATAAAAATGTAGGAATTAACCTGACAGTCTAAGCTGGCAGCCCATGACACTGTGATTTTCCAAAGCAATCATCATGTATAGTACTTACTAAATACTATAAATCTCTGTACTCTAACTAGCCACCATCTGCTTGCTTACCATAACCAGCACCAAAATTTAGACCTTTAAGATAGTTTCATTCAAAATCTCATGAACCACATCACAGGAGATCGATTTTGTAATGGAACTTGCATATGCTCACATTTTCTGGATCTTGCTTTGAGGTGAGTCACATATTAGATATAAACAATTTTATTGCAATAGCCCCAATGATCGATTTTTAAAACTTAAATCATATTACAGTTAATGGTGCATGATGTGTCCACTGTAAATGAATAATTAATTTACAAAAACTTTTAAAAACCAAAGAGGGGCTGCATGGTTAGCCTAAGTGTTTGGCAGCCATTTTGGCCTCAGCAGTGTACTGTAGTTTCTTCTGCAATTTGCAGCGTGATGACATTAAATATTTGCAATGACTAGCTTATTGTCCACAAAATTGCCCAGCTGCTGTCAGGAATGTGCTGTTTTATTTTCTGCAGCCTAATTCCGATCAGGTCTGGAGTTTTGAAGTTTGTTCACCTATTCTGGCGTCTGACAGGTTAAAATACCAAGTTGGGTACCAAATTTTTTTCTTGAAAAGGAAGTCAAAAAAGATTGTAAACAGATGTACGTACAATTATTAACACTACTTAGTACATTTCCATTGCAAAGGATTGAACTGCAGAATTGATGTTAACGTTGAATATAAAAGTTAGTTAGAATGCTGTGCAATAATGCCATTTACTTCATCCACCTGAATTTGAAACTCTGAAAGTCTGTTAATAAATTGTGCATTTTTAATAAAAAAAATGTCATTAGCATTACTGTAAGCTTTCCCCTACTTTCCAATTGCATATGGTCACAGGAAAATTTCTGTTTTATTAATCAGGAATAAGGGAATATAAAGAGAAGCTGTGAATATAAATGTGTTGGCTCTCCAGCAAGAGGCAGGTTTCAGCTCACAGGCCACAGCTCAGCAATGGATGTGTTGCCATGTTATTTTCTTGGCAGGACTTTGAGGAACATAAAGTGCTTGTGAATAGACAGGGAACATAATGTGCAATAGTTAATGGCCACTGAGGTTTTAGCCAAGCTCTCCAACTTGATGGCAAAAAACTTGAAGAGACCGCAGATAGGAGCCTTTGGCCTGAAGAGAGAGACCCAAGAGATGATCAGGGTAATGGTAGGGTCAAACACTGTCTGAACCTCTGCCAAGAAAGGTGCAAGCACCTCAATTAGGCTTGCTGCCCACACTATTTATTACTAATGGGTACCCGAATAGTTAAAAGATTACAGTAAATGGAGATCTTAGCTTCCACTTCTGACTACATTCACTTAATAATGAAAGCTATATTTCTAAAACAATGTTTTCTAAAAACAAAAGGCAGCAATTGGCATCAAATGTCTTGTGTCAACTGCAGAGTAGTAGATCAGAGGCAATTTAATTCACAGCAACAGAGAAACAGCCACTCCTGTGTCTTAAGAAGAAGCTCTTGTCTGAAACAGCTGTAATTTGTTGTGTGATGTCAATTTGGCAGAAATTACGTAAACAAGCTGGACATTGCTCCAAAAGATTGGGAAACATGGATGACACATCTGTCTCCTTTGAGAGCTATTCTTCCAGTTTTAGACCCAGGTCTATACAACATCAGATTAGATAGTGTTCCATATGCTCAGTTAACATGGAAGCCTCTTCACCAATGTACCACTCAACTTCTGCACTGTAGCACTATATCATGGCGATCTAGATCTGCCACCATCGTGTAACTTAATGTCCATTGAAATTATGAATTCAACAACTCATACAGTTGTTTAGCTTGTGACACCATGTATGCTTATATAAGTGGTGTTGCTGTTGGCTTCATGGTAGACCCAGTGCACTCAAGTATATTTGAATTATATCGGAAATGTTGTCGATGGAATAACATCCAACCTGCAGATCTAGCTGATGCGTGTGCTATGTTTCGATCTACAGTAGCATGACTGTCTTTTTCTTGTGGACTAAAATGGGAAAATAGCTGTTTTCAAAAACTGAAGATGGTTGAACCTTCATTGCATTGTTGTTTAAAAGCAAGTAACCTGGGCCATGTCTGGTGTGGTTTACACAGCTGTTTGTTCAAGCACCTGTAGAAGCCTGGTTTGTAGTAAAGCTGGAGCCAAGAGGTATCTGCAAGTGAAATTTTGGCTGGCAACGTGAGACTGGTCTGTGGACTAGACACCATTTTTGATGACAAATGGTTTCTGCCTACCAACATTTATGCAATTAGCTCTTTGGTAGCTGAATAATTTGCAGGTGTGAGTGTTTGATAGAGCCAGTTGGACCTCTGGGGGAGGAGCTGTTTTTGTTCTGCAGTTCAAAAGCATCTCAAGACTGAAGATAGCTAATTTACCTCCCCACATAGAGTTGCTGTAAACTGTAATTGATAAGCCCAAGAACTTTAAGTGGAATTAGTCACTTTTATCTCTGTGCTGGAAAGAAAAGGATTTCGAGATACTGAAGATTTTAAAATTATACACAATTCCCCAAATTTACCTTTCTTTTAGACCCCAATTAATAAAGGACAGTCCAGAGCATCTGTGCTGAACCAGCATGACTATTTATCACAAATAAATATACTCGAGCCACAGGTAAACCATTATGAATTGTTGGCATATATTTTAAACCCTTCAGAACTCTGCCTCTGTACACACCTCAAAAACAGGTTAGAAACATAACATGGGTTTTACTGGGGGAGGGGAAGACTGTCCAGTGGTTTCTGTCCATATGGTTTGCTGAGATGACTCTTAGGCCAATCAAAGTGTTGCTTCTTGATAGACATCTTCCAGATAATTTTATCCCCTGTGGAGGGAGGAAAGGGACTCAGTCTTCCCTCGGCGCTAAGTGGGACTTTAGCCAATGGAGATTTCTTCTCCCAGATCTCCTTCATCTAGACTTCTCTTGGGGCTCCTTGATGTCATGGGCTGTCACACTTCACTTCTGGAATTCAGCTTTTTTTGTCCATGTTTGAACCAAGACTGTAATGGGGTCAGGAGCTGAGTGGCTCTGGTGGAATCCAAACTGGCATCACTGAGCAGTTTATTGCTGAGTGAATGCTGTATGATAGCACTGTCAATGATACCTTCCATCGCTTCACTGATTGCATTTGAGGTTATTATCATCTGAAGTGTTAGCAAAATTTGCACACGACAAACAACTCATTAGGATGATTTAGGCTTTCAGATCCTTGTTTGAGAAGGTTAATTTCTGTAAAATAGCTATGATTATTTTCAGGAATTATCCCTTCCAGAAGCTGTAAAATATAGATTATGTAGATAATCACCAGTAATCGGGCCCATAACATTTCTTGAGCACTTTTCTACTATATTTTGTTTTATTAATTTTGTTGTTTTGAAGGAATATTCTTGTCTTAGGAGTTCAAATGTCAAAAGTATTCCATTTACCTGCCACTGTTTTTTTTTGAAAAAGAATCAGACTACTTACAATACCCATTCTTTCCTCTGTCTGGAAACTACTGTCATGAAACTGCAATACATCCAGCTAGAGCTTTGTGGTCAAACTAAACACTGAAAGCTGCAGTGAAAGTAAAACTTGATTAGAGAATCTCAGAATTGTTAAAGTACAAAAGGCCTTTCTCCTGAGCAGCTCTCTTAATGCTTTCTATCATGGCCTCTCATCAGCCAGTCCCCATCCATATTCCTGCACAAACCTTTTCAAATAACTATCTAATTCCCTTTCAATTGAGTCAATTGAAACTGCTTCCACCACACATTGAGTTCACTTAGGGCCCTAACCGCTCACTGTAAGAAAACATTTGTACCACTTTGCTGTGTTCTGCTAATTATACGAATCTTTTCACACAAGTGAGGCATTTTCTCCCTATTTCTTCAATCCAAGCCCCTCACGGGGGAATTTTTAAAATGTCTGATCTAGACAAACTGCCCACCTTCGTTTTTAGAGAAGGTTGAAAGATGATTTCATAAAGGCCTTCCTACCCATTAAGAGTATAGCAGAATATGTGGGAAAAATTGTCTACGTTAGAGGTTTGAAAGCCCATGGATACATTTGAATTGATTGTTAAAAGAATCAAAAGCAACTTAAGGGAAATCTTTCCTGCACATGGGTGCGATGACAATCTTGAATGCGCTGCCTGAAATAGATTCTGTTATGGCATTCTAAGCACCAGACTACGTCCCACTCTCTGCAATTGGCTCCTCAGTTTCCTGACCCACTGGCCACAATCAGTGAAGATTGGGGACAATATTTCATCATTACTAGCACTCAATATTGGAGCACCCCCAGGGGTGTGTACTCAGCCCCCTATTGTACTCACTTTATACCCATGACTGCGTTGCTAAATACCAGAGTAATGTCATTTACAAGCTTGCTGATGACACCACCATAGCCGGTCGAATCTCAGATGGTGACAAAACAGACTACACACGGGAGGTGGAAGACCTGGAAAAATG
This sequence comes from Hemiscyllium ocellatum, assembly GCF_020745735.1. NCBI lineage: Eukaryota > Metazoa > Chordata > Chondrichthyes > Orectolobiformes > Hemiscylliidae > Hemiscyllium > Hemiscyllium ocellatum. The sequence goes on along the minus strand of NC_083405.1, from coordinate 84,188,364 downwards.
GTGCACTGAGAACAACCTGGCTCTCTCTGCCAGCAAAACCAAAGAGCTCATTATGGACTTTCGGCAGGATGTTACTCATGCTCCCTTGCACATTAACAGCACGGAGTTGGAATCGGTGGAGAGTATCAAACTCCTGGAAGTGGTCATCCACAACAAGCTTTATTGGACTCTTCACGTGGGCGCACTGGTTACAAAGGCCCGACAACATCTCCTCTTCCTCAGGTAGCTGAGGAAATTTGGCCTGACGGCAAATACCCTGGCCAAATTTTATAGGTGTGTCAACGAGAGCATTCTGTCTGGATGTATCACTACCTGGTACGGCAACTGTATCATTCAAGATCGGAGACTGTTAGAGAGTGGTGAACTCAGCCCGGACAATCACAAAGGCCAACTTCCCATCTACAGAATCCATCTACCAGGCCTGCTGTCGAGGAAAGTCCGCCAGCATTCTCAAAGGTCCATTCCACCCTGGCAATGTTTTTCTACAACCTCTACCATTGGCGAGAAGGTACAGAAGCCTGAACACACGCACCAGCTGGTTTTGAAATAGTTTCTACCCTGCTGTTGTTAGAATGCTGAATGGACTCTTAAACTCTTAACATTCACCTGTGCCTGTGTTTTTGTTTTTGCTGCTGTTTACCTATTATTTACTTATCTATGCTACTTAACTCTGTGATCTGCCTGTATTGCTTGCTTTTCTCTGTGCCTTGGTACACATGACAATAAATTCAATTTCTTCATTCATCCACCTTTTTAAAAGTAAAAGAATGAATGGATATGGGCAAAAAGTTGATTATTCCAATCTAAATTTTGCCTTCAAAGAACTGGTGCAGCAGAGATGGGCTGAATTGCCTCCTCCAGTACTCTAACCATTCTATGAAATTACACCTCTAAGGTGATTCATATTTTAGGCTAACTTGCCATGGTACAACATCACAACTCTGAATTGACCAGTGCTATAACATTTGCACTAGCAATGCGCCAGCATTGTATTTGCCTCTTGTCTCAGTTTCTCTGAACATACACTTTTCCCCTTTCTGTATTACCAGTGGCAAAGCTTCAAGTTGCCTGTGCTCTTTTTATTGGTATTCATGTAGTCAACCTCTTCATTCCACTGCTTTTCTGACCTTTATCCTTGTTTTGGCTTCACTTTCAACCCGTCCTCCTAATTCCCCTATTATTGCTTGACATCTGCTCTCTCATGTGAAGCTTGTTGAAATATTTTATTACTTCAATAAAACTGCAAGAGATTTTTGGCTGGATGCTGAATTGTGTAGCTCAATGGGATCAACCGTAAACAGAATAACATAATTACAGTGGTGCTGCTCGCACAAGCACTGATGAGTAGTTTTGTGGAGCCTGGAGATGAGAATTTGAAGCCACTTTATGTCCTTACCCTCAGCTGTGTTTTGAGCTGCCAGTATGTTGCTTGGGGGGAAAAAAAAATCTGTGACATGCCAACAATGTCGCTCACTCTACAGTTTGTCTTCTCTTGTGATCTTAATGTTTTTACTGCAGTGCACTGACTTCTGGGTTCACCTCTTGTTACTGTATTTTAACCTTTCTGTGGTATAGCTGCAGTTGGTTTCAGGAGGGTGGATGCACGTTTGTCCACTCTACTGCTTTGTGACACATTCAGTTAAATTCTTAAGTGAAATATTAAGATTGAAAAGCGATTTGTTTGTTTGGACTTTCCGGAGTGAAAATAGGCACACTCCCTCTTTCTACCAAGCAAGGGACTCCAAAAGTTATACAAACACTTTTTTAACACTTCAAAATTGTTTTATTTCAAATGAACTGTCTTGAGAGGCAACAATGATATAGAGTAAATGGAAGCAATCTAAAATTGCCTTCAAGTATGTCTGCGTTAATATTCGAGTATTTTAGATTGCTTTGCTGTAGGTTAGTCTAATTCTACATGAGCAATATCGATATTAAATGCATGCACATGCATGGATGTGTGATTTTTATTTCCTTAAGCAGCAGGTAGAAGCAGCCCTTTCTATGTTGGATTGCACTGGCAAACACTAGAAGATAGTTGGGCCTACATCACTGCAACTCTAGAGGTGTGTAGGAACATTACCGAAGAGGTTGTTTCAAAAATCATCTACCCTGAGGAGCTCCTGCAGAAATGTGCTAGAGTTGAAGTGACTGACTTCCAGCAACCACACCACTGTGGTGATGACTCCAACCCGCTCAGGTCTTTTCCTGATTGCCATTAACTCTACTCGGTTGTCACTTGTATCTTCCCCTTGGAGTTCAGCTCTTTTGTCAATGTTTGAACAAGGCTATAATGAGGTCATTTGATAGAATCCAACCTGAGCATTAGTGAGCAACTTATTGCCAAATACATGCTGCTTCGTAGTGGCTTGACATCTTCCACCACCTTACTGATTGAGATGACACTGAGGGGCTAATCGGATTTGTGCTGCTCATTGTGTGCAGGTCAAATTGTTGTGTTGATGTCAGTGTTTTGGTTGTACTAGAAGATATTTGCTTGTGACACAACATGTTATGGAAGGTAACATTGCCGGTAGGGTGACAGAGTCCATAACCTTTCGCAGTGGTCAGTTCCTCCAGCTTTTTCTGGATATCTTGAGGAATGAATCAAGCAGCCTAAAGACCAGCATTTATGAAGCTAAGGATCACCAGAGGATGTCGAGATGGATCATGAACTCAGCACTTCAGGCCAAAGATTGTTGCAAATTCTTCAGCTGATTTGTTTGTAACTGCAGCCCTTTGGCTGCCTGCTGTAAGATGACTCTCAGTTTGACATGGAAAATACTTCAGATGGGAATATTGTGTGGACTGAATGGAATTCTTATTGAGCTTTGCACAGAGCTTCTTTCCAGCCATCCAGTTAGTGGGCAGGTAGCAGACCCCAGATTGGCATAGCCATGAGGAGGAACATAGATGAGATGAAGAGGATGCATTGCATCACTTGTTGACTGGTGTATTTTTGATGAGGACATTTTTAGTACATGATTCCCCTTTTTTTTCTGCTATGTTATCTTATGATTCAGTGACTTTATCCTATGTATTAGAAGTGACTGGTTCATTGAATACTTTTCAGGACACAAATTAAGGTAAATTTGAATTTCACAGTGGTAAGTGGGTCACCAGTCTGGTGAGTAAAAACGGGTTTTGGACCCTTGACTTGAAGTGATCTGTTCAGTCAAGTTACCAACAAGCCCATTAATTGACAAAAGAATGAGTGAAGCAGAGTTGATATATCCATACACTGAAACACTCGCCACATTACATCATGGCAGAAGTGCGTACTGCAGATGCTAGAGATTAGAGTCAAGATTGGAGTGGTGCTGGAAACACACAGCAGGTCAGGCAGCATCCGAGGACCAGGAAAATCGACATTTTGGGCAAAAGCCTTCATCAGAGGCTTTTGCCCGAAACGTCAATTTTCCTGCTCCTCTCCTGCTGTGCTTTTCCAGCACTAGTCTAATCTTGACTCGATATTGCATCATGGGACTTCTGTGCCTGCATACTAGCATACATCCAAAGCTGCATTTTTCCAGTGAAAAGCAAAAGTGTTGTTCAATGATACATTGGCAACATCTTGTACTTTCCCTGCCCCCACCACCTCCACTATTTGCTTGCAACAGATGGCTTGCATGTGTCAGAAGGAATAGGCTCCATGTGATGGCGCTTTCAGTAGCAATTAGAATTCTGGTGTTTGAGGTGCAAAGTAACTGGAAAATCTACAAAAGTTTGATAAGAGCATTTGGAATTTACAAACTCATATCACAACTTGCAAAGCAAATTAGTAAACACGAGACTTTGATTACAAATAAAATTAAAGAAATGGAACAAATTTATATATTGTGATAATACCAGCCTGAATTAATCTCTAGCTGTGTATGTATGTACTTTTTTTTAGCAGAAATAACTTTCTTTAAATGGATTTGCTTCGCTGCTAAAATCAAGAAGGTTAAGAAGCATGTTGACTGTTCTGACATTTAAAGTCACCAGTGACTGGATTTAAAATGAAGTTCCTTGTGCTGTTTTGTTTTGCGTTTCACTTTCTGTCCAAAATTCCCATTTCTCCATCGTTACCATCAGAGGCTGATCAGGTACAGTATACCCAAAACCAAATAGAGATGGTCTTTATATATACACTTGTTATGTTGATCTTGCTTTAAAAGCACCTTCACTGATGAAGGGTGGAATTTTCATTTCTCAGGCTATACTTTTGTGGACTCTGAGGTAGCTGAATAATTGGCAAATCTTTGATATTTGGAGGAGTGGATGTTAAGTCCATCAGAATATGTAACTGAGACAATGGAAAGCTATTTTATTTGAGATCTGTAACAGCTGGGAGAGAGGATATTCCATCTCCTTGAAGGAGCCGAGTTGAAATCCAGGTCCCAGATGCGGAACGAATGAGTTTTAACTTTTATTCTTTCAGAACTCCGTTCAGCCCTTCACACCCAGATAATGACAATATGCAGAAGGTTGTGTTGTATTAAGAGCAGAATCTAAATTAGGAGACTTTTTTTTTAAATGTTGCACCATTAGGTTCTCTTTCCATCAGCCACTTTCTCTGCTTGAACAGACATTCTTAACAACACTGAAATGACAGAACCCTTTCTTGTGGTTTTCAATTAAGTAAACTGCCTGCGGAAATACATAGTTGACATCCAAGTAAAAATTACAAACTGGGCCTGTTGCATTTTTATTTAGGATCTATTTCAAGACTGACTCCATTTCCTCTTGTATTTGTATGCACTTCTCATTTTCTCTATCCTTTTTATCGAAATACATTGCTTATTTGTTGGGGAATGATACAAAGGGAGATCATAACCCAGAGGTAGCATTGTGACCATTATTTCTAACTCAGTAAGCAAACTTTATTAGTTACTCTACAGTGAGAAAACTGAGATGTAGCTATTTAAGTTGAACCTAATAACATTTTACAGCTGACTTCTTGCATGTGCGCACTTAGAACATATTTTTTATTGGATATCATTTGTCAATTAAATACTGTGAATTTTAAACTCGTGCCTAGACCTGACGACTGTAAATCAATTGCCGTGCACCAATGTTTCTCTGGTTGAGGTCCACTAACTCAGTGTAGATCAGGCATGTAATCCAGATTCTTCATTGTCTAGATAACTTATTGCAAAGGCAGATAGTACTACTACAGATTCCGTTTTGACCCTGGACAGTTCATTTCTGTTTTATTTCTGCATAATAAATTTCTTTTACATAATTTGGAAATTTGGCCAATTGAGCATGTTCAAGAACATTGACACATTCATCTAGAAATTTCTGATTTGGATTATTCAGTGTGCAGCTGACAGTCTGCTCTGTCCAAGCACCCTATGATCTGTATGTCCTAGCTTGGTACAATTTGCCTGAACTGCTCGCGCACACAGCTTTTCACTGTACTTCGGTACATGTGATAATCAATCAATCAATCCATCAGAGCAAGCTGCTAGAAGAAGTCTCTCAACCAGTGCAGGGAGGGGGGGTAACCCGTGCTGGGGGAGGGGAAATGGGGAGGTAACTCGTGCTGGGGGGTGGTAACCAGTGCTGGGATTATGCACAAATCTTTGATTTGTTGACTCTTGTGTATTAAATGAAAGAGATGACAGCTAATTAGTGTCTTCCCTCATGGTTGAATAGTTTGTTAACATTCAGTTTCCACTTGGCTGCCTGCCAGCTTTGTCCTCTCATCAGAACAGAGCTGTCCAGTGATGGGGCCCCATGCTTTCAACTAACTACCAAGTAATAGGAGGAGAAATTGGGAAGAAAAAAATGAGTTGTTAGATTCTGTTGAATAAATTCACGGTTTATCCATAACCTGTTCAGGAAGTGTACATTGTTCATGTATGCAAGGCGAGAACCGGACATTTTGTGATGCTATCAAGGACAATATTGTGGTCAACAAATGAAGTATGCATGACATTTTCAGCTATAAATTGCAGGCAAATGTTTAATGATGTCATACTGACTTGCTCAATAATAACATGAGTCGACTTTCAGTGAAGAAGCTTAATATAATGAATGGAAAATTTACACAGGTGCACAAATTTGCTTTACAAGGAAGTACAAAAATAATGATGATCAAAACATATTTATTATATAGTAACTGTTGAACTTCTCTTTTTTTCTGTAGAACGACTTTAGAAGATTTGCATGTGGTTCTAAATATTGAAGATTGGCCAACAGGCCCTTAATTCAATCAAAAACTAATGTAGACAAAGTGGTGAAAACTGGAGATAGAGCAGCTAGTTGAGAATTTTTTGAGGAACCAGCAAGGATAACTAAAAGGCTAATGGAGAGGTAAAGATGAAAATAAAATTGTAAGAAATATAAAAACAAGTAGGAATTGCGTATATAAAAAGGAAGTAATGAATGTAAGTGTTGGGGAATGCAGATAGCAATGAATAACTGTGAGTAGGAAATGGATAATAACTAAAGTCAATATTTTGCATCAGTCTTTGTGATGGAGAACAGCAAAAACATGCCAAAGATAGCAGATAATCAAGATGCTTGGAATTGGTAACAGAGGAGGATAGTGTGGAGCTCTGAAAAAATAGTCATTAACAAGTCAGAGGGCGGTTAGGTGACAGATAAGGTTCAATGCAGAAGAGAGTGTTGATGCAATTTGAGAAGAAAGACATTGTGAAATAGGTGATACAATCTTTCAATGTAAAGTGCAAAAAGAAAGGGATGTGGATGTGTGCGTGCCCAATCATTGAAGGTGGCAGAATGAGTAGACCGAGTAAGTGTCCTTGGCTTACTTAATGAGGGCATAGAGTATAGAAGCAAGAAGATGTTGGTGAACTTGTACAACTCGCTTGCTAGATCTCAGCTTGAGTGTTATGTTGTGCACAGGAAAGTTGAGATGTATTGGAAAGACTTCAGAAATGGTTTGCAAGAATGAAAAACTTCAGTTATGAAGATTATTTAATGACCTTGACTTTTTTTTCCAGTGAGGGGATGGATGAGAAGAAATTTCATACTGGTTTTCAAAATCCTGAGTAGGCTGGCCAGAATAGAAGGGAGGTACCTGTTCTGCTTGTAAAAGAAACAAGATTGAGAGGGTGTAGATTTAAGTGAATTGCAAATGCGGTCAGGCTGATGAGAAAAATAGTTTTCTCACAGCGAGTCATTTGGTTAGTGAATGCTCTGGCTGGAAATGTGGTGGAGGTAGATTCAAAAGAGGCATTCAAGATATCATCAGATGGTTATTTGGATAGAAATGCTTTGCAGGGATAGGAGGGAAAGGCAAGAAATTGGCACTAAGTAATGGAAATGGGGCAGGCACCATAGGCAGAATGACATCTTAGATGGTAACAATTGTGATTCTAATGGAAGGAAAACATCTTGTAACAGCTTCTATCGGAAGGAACAAAATATTGACAAACTAATGGGACAAAAGGCAGGCAAATTGCCAGGACTTGATGGACTGCATCAATGGCTTTAAATGAAACGGCTGCAGTGATCAAGCTGGCATCCATTCAATGGATTCTGGGAGAGTTCCAGTAGAATGAAACATTGTTAACCTGACATCTCTGCTGAAGGAAGGAGAGAGACAGAAAATAGGAAACTGTAAGCCAGTTAGCTTAGCAGTTTTCATTAGGAAAATGCTAGTGTCCCTGTTTAAGCAAGAAATAGCAAGACCTTTTAGAAAAGCTTAATGCAATCTAATGACATAACTGTAATGACTGGAGAATAGAGCAGAGTGTAATGTATTCAAATTTGCAGCTTGTACAAAATTAGCTGGGAGGGCATGATGTATATTTCCAAGTCAGAATGGTCAGTGGCTAGGAGGGGAGTTTAGTGAGTTTTGGTGACATTCCAGATTATCTGCTGCCCCTGTCTTTGTAATGGTCATGGGTTTGGAAGTTGCTGTCCAAGGAACCTTAGTGACTTTCTGCAGGACATACTGCTGCTTTTGAGCATCGGTGGTGGAAGGAGTGGATATTTGTGCATGTGGCACCAATCAAGGGGGCTGGATGGTGTCCAGCTGCTTGAGTGTTATTGAAGCCTAATTAAAACATGCAAGATTCTGAGGGGAGTTGTAGGTTAGATGTTGAGAAGATATTTATGCTAGTGAGGAAATCTTGATTAATGGATGTAGTTACAGAACAAAGAGGTGCTCATTTAAAACTTGACATGTGAAGAGATTCTGAGGGTAGTAAATGTCTAGAATTTGCTACCTGGAGAGTTGTGGAGCCTAGATCATTACAAGTAATTAGAGGATATTAGTAGATAAGCAATATCAAGCAGTTGATGGCTATGATGAGGCATGAAAGAGAAGTTGAAGCCTAGAGTAGATCAGCCATGAAGCTGTTGAATGATAGAACAGGCTTGATGGGCCAAATGTCCTACTTCTGTTACTATTTCTTACATTCCTGTGTAGAAGTAGCTCATAATGTGCCACTGGAATAATGATTCATGGTAATGAATAATGCATGAGAACCTGAACCATACTGTTCTCAAAAGAGTGATCAGGTCATCGTGAAGCAAAACTTTCCATGAAGATTCACTTTCACGAAATCAAACTGTGATTCAGACAAATCGTAATGAATGAATTGCTGTTGATGTATAGAAACCACGTGTTCTGCAAGTTATATCAAGAGAATAACTACTTGCTGTCACAAGAGAAGATATTACAGGAATATCTTTTTTAGAAGTCCATGTTGACGTTAACAGTTCCATGTGCTGACAACATGAGCACAGCACTAAGAGTGGAAAACATTACTCAACCAACTTGGTAGCATTGCAAAAGTATAATAGTCTGTCATTTGTAAAATCAAAACCTACAGTTTGACCAAAACTTAGGCATTTTACTTCAATGTAAATGTTAGAAGAATATAAATGTTGAATTTACTTTGCACGTGACTCTGATCTAGCTGTTATAATGCTAGTCAGATTTGTTTAGTCTGATACCTGGTTTATCCCTTCATCCCTTCATCTTTGTGCCAGAGGCCTAGAGTGTTACAAGTTTGGTATTGGATGGCTGGTTTGCAATGCAAGGTGTATTTAATTCCTGCAATAGCTGAGGTTACCATGAAGGATTTTGTTAGTCAACCTTTCCCTCCAACCTTTCTGCTTGGAGCCTCTACTGTTTTCTTTCTCTATATTTATCAATTTCTAGATCTGCTTTTCTCGGTCATCCAGGTCTGCTTTTGTAAAATATGAAATGTTGACCTCAGTGCTGAGTAGTGTTTCGTCTTAGTACTGCAGCGGCTCTAGTTTTACTTTCCAGCAAATTTTCCTTTCAATAAAATCTTTGCTTCCATAAGATTTTCTTTTAAGTTTCCTTTTTATTGGTTATGTTTTATTTACCTGTTTCTCTTTATATTTTCTTTACCTTGAGTTTTTGGCCTCATTTTTAATTTTGCTTTTCAACTACATTTGCATTATTTACATTTTGCTATTCTGCTATATCTATACCAATGTACTGAATTGCTGGAGTCTCATTTGAATTTCTCCAAGCCCAATGTGGAATTCCAGTTTTTGTTGTGTTGTATTTTTAAAACCTTGCTACAATTTTCCTATTTTACCCTGGTCATGACTTTCTTCACCACATCCTTCACATTTTATGTTGAACGTAATGAATATTTTAATAACTCTTTCACGAAGGGACTTATTTATCTCCATTCCAATCCTTAACATGTAAAAAGGACACTGTGACCTATGGTTTCTGATCTCCCTATTTTCAGATGCCTGGCAATTTGCAATATATCAGAGCCTCAATGAGCAACACCTTTGCCAAGTTAGACAGTACATTGCCAGTGAACTTAAAGTAGCATAAGGCAGTGAGACCATTGAGAACAAAATAGTAGAAAATAGTTCGACCATATCTGACTGGTATGGATGTTCCTGCATATTTAAAATGGAAAACTCGAATGCAAGGAAAGTCACTCAAATTATCATAGATTCCAGTTGCATTTTTAATAATCTGAATGTATTCAACTCTATTCAGAATAATATGTTCTAAGAATTTCTCTTTTTCAAAGGAGGTCTTCTCCATTTTACATTTCACTTTCTGGTCTTAGTTCCTGAAATTAGTGTTTTGAATTTACCTTCTAGCTGTAATTTTCATATTTTATTCCTACACAAAGGTTTCCCCACATGGTTTTATTCCCTTCTTTCCATATTCTGGGATTTGAATGTATGTAATATTCCTCTAGCTCATACCTCTGCATTGGGCTAATAGCTGCCATACACCATGGATCCGTTTTGTTGCTATTTTCTGCCTTTATAGACGCATTCATGTAGGTTGACAGCGCAGTGTTTGGAATTAAATACAGAACTCCAAATGCGACTCCACAGGTGCACTGTACAGCTCAGCATTTCTTATCTGGAACAGCAGAGACCAGATATGGACTTCTGGATTCTAATTGTGCAGCATGACTGAAAGAAGTAATGTGCAGAAACGAAAGTGATCTTAACTGTTATTGCTGAAAACTTAGCAAAGTCTCTTGTTGATCTTGGTCTTTTTTGCTGCAGAATTATGATGTTAAAATTTGATAACTAAGTACAGTGTTTAAATTTTGGTTTAGCATTTCCTTTTTGACTGAAGCATCATTCAGGAAATCATAGATTTTTGAATCCCTACAGTGTGGACGCAGGCCATTTGACCCATCAAGTTTGCACCGACCTTTCAAAGAGCATCCCATCCATGCCATTATTTTGTCAAAAGATGGATTTTTTTGTTTGTTTCCATTCTATGACAGGATATAAATCAAAATCACTGGCAAGGGTAATGTTTGTTATTCACTAATTTCTCCACTTCAGAAGATATTGCAGAGCTGTTCCTGTAGGCCATGTGGTATAGGTGCACCCAGTGTTCTGTTAGGAATGGATTTCTAGAATTTTAACCCAGTGACAAAATTACGTTATCATTTCAAGGCAGGTGTGTGACTTGGAGAGGAACTTGGTGGTAGTGCTCTTCCTTTGAGTCAGCTGCCCTTGTCTTTCTAGATGGTAAAGGTTGCATTTTGGGAAGATGCTGCTGCATGATTCATTGTGAGTAGCTGTGGTACATCTTGTAGATGGTGCAGGCTACTACTGTGCCCCAGTGATAGAGGGAATGAATGTTCAGACCTTCTTAAAGGTGAATGTTGTAGTAATCGTGAAGGTAACTTTGTCCTGGCTAGTGTTGAGCTAATTGAGTGTTCTTGGAGCTGCACTCTTCCATGCAAGTGGAGAGTATAGGAGTAAGAGAAGGCTTTTCAGCGTATCGAATCATTTAATATGGTCATGGGTGACTGAACACTTCATTGCTTTTTGCTCATGATTGTCTTGACACCATTGAGAATCCAAAATCCAACAATTGTCTGAAGCAGGTACAAAGACTGAGCTTACACAGTTAGAAAGGCAAAACATTACTGCAAATCTGAAGGAAATGCACAGAACACTTGAGAAACTCTAGTCTGGCAGCTTATGTTTGGCAATAGAGTTAACTTTAGGAGTCTGGTATGACTTCACAGCTTTTTACTGCCCTCAGTATGTTGACTCTGCTTTTGGCTTGTCAGATGCTGCCAGACCTGTTGGATTTCTCCAGCATTCTGTTTGAGCTTCCATAGTTTTCTGATATAAATAATTCCAAAGATTCTCAATCCTCTGAGCAAGAGGAGTTTTCCTCTGCTCAGTCATAGAGATGTACAGCACGGAAACAGACCCTTCGGTCCAACCCGTCCATGCCGACTAGATATCCCAACCCAATCTAGTCCCACCTGCCAGCACCCGGCCCATATCCCTCCAAAAACTTCCTACCTCCTGGTTATAGGCTCCCCAACTAACGGAAGCATCTAAACTGCACCTGTGATATCAATCCCTCAAGTGTTTTCTGGGTTTCAATGACAGGACCTCTCATTCCTCAAAATTTGAGAGAAAACAAGCTTAGTTTGCCCAATTTGTATTTATAGGATAGATCCATCATCCTGGGAAGAAGTCTGGTGAACCTTCATTGCACTACCTCAACATCAATAATATCCTTCCTGAGGTAATGAGACCAAAACTGCGCGCACTACTCCAGGTGCAGTCTAGTCAAGCTTCTATATAATTGATATGACTTCACTTCTCCAGTAGTCTGATCCTCTTGCAATAAAGGTAACGTTCAATTCATCGCCTTAATATTCTTTTGCATTTGCGTGTTCGCCTTCAGTGACCTATTAATAAGGGCATCTAGGTATATTAACATGTAAACTGGTGTGGTCGAAAACTCTGCAAATGTGTCCCCCTTATCAAATGAGATAACTTTACACTTTTGCTCCCTAAATTCCATATGTCATGTTTTTGCTCACTCACTAAGCCTGTCTAATTCCCCATAAAGCTGCTTTTATAACTTCCTCACAACTCGCTTTGATTCATCTGCAAAATTGGAAATATTATAATTGGCCCCTCATATCAAGATTATTGATATTGTGGACAGCTTAAGACCTGATCCTTGCAGAATTCACTAGTCACAGCCTGTCAGTGTGAGCAATGACCTGTTTATTCCCATTGTGTTTTCTATCTGTTAGCGCATCTTTAATCTCTGCTAGTAGTCTACAAAAGGTAGTGTAAGTCATACAGCACAAAAACAGACCCTTCGGTCCAACTCCTCTGTGCCAACCAGATATCCCAAGCTGATCTCCTCCCTTTTGCCAGCATTTGGCCCATATTTCTCTCAGCCCTTCCTATTCATGTAGCCATCCAGATATCTTTTCAATGTTGTATTTTTACCAGCCTCTCTATCTCTGGATTTGTAACACAGTAAAATTATTCAGTGATCCTCAAAATCACTCAACTCTTCCTAACCAGACTGTACAATGAGCACCACATATTAGAAACCAAATTTGTAACTTATATTTATTATTAAGACTAACTTTAGTAGAGCTAAGTTAACCAATATGGTAGTCTAATGTCTGTGCTTTAAACCCTGTTGTCTTCGATCATAATTGCCACACTGTCTACACATGCACCCTCTCACAAGCTTAGACTCCTTTTTCGCTCACACACACGCACACACACGCGCACACGCACACGCACACTCTCTCTCACAGACACACATACACACTCTCCCAGACGCACACTCTCACAGACACTCACAACTCCCCCACCCCATGTGCGTGCGCGCACACACATACATGCACACTAACCCACTTACACACACACATTTGTGGGGTGAAGTTGTACTTGCAGGGTTACATTGTACTTTGCTCAAAAACTGTATGAATCCATGTAAGATTCTGTTAATTCATTTTTTTAGGTTAGAATCGGTCTAAACATTATGGCACAGACAACAGCACACGGGGGCCAATTATGCAACACATAATCTGGGTTTACACCAATTGTTAAAGTTCACCTGAGACTGTAACTTCTTAAAAAAGAAGTTTTGTGATTTGTATATGAAAAAAGTGAAACCAACATGATCATACTAACAGACGAAAGACTTAACAAGCAATCAAGGTATTTTTCAATGTATAATTTCAATTACAACACACTGTAAACTTTTGCTATAAATTCTATGTCTTACAATTGTGTACTCCACAACCACCTGATGGAGGAGCAGCGCTCTGATAACTAGTGCTTCCAGTTAAACTTTTGAACTATAATCTGGTGTTGTGATTTTTAACTTTGTACACCCCAGTCCAACACCAGCATCTCCAAATCATTTCTCCTAGTTAGACATTGTTAAGGAATAATTTTTTTTAAAAATTGTAAATTTGTCAATTCAGTGGTTCCATGACAGGAACCTGGTCCTTCAGAAATTCTCAGTTTATGGTGACTTCAGAATTTAAACAATACTTGTGGTTTATTTGCTTGTGAATAAATCCAATTCATGCAAATAGTTTCCAGCATGCTAAGAGGAATAATCACAAAATCCTTCTAAACTGGGATCCTTTTCTTGAAACTTTCAATAATTTGATAACTCATGGATAACTCTAGAGCAACTAGAGCTCTGCTCAGCAGCTTTCATTGCCACGTTGCCTTATGCCTAACAAAAAAAAATCAAAGTATAGTCATTCTTTTGGTTTCAACATTCTTTGACTGGTCAGTATCGGCCTCCCTACAATGGTCCTTCTAATGTCAAAGCATCTGCTCATCCTTGAGCATAACGTATCTTGGATGCAGAAATGTCTAGAGTATTCTGAGAACAATAATCAGCCTGCAGTTAACCTTCCAGGCTGATTCTGGGAAACCATTATCAGTTTGTTTGTCCTTCATGCCTTTGTTTAAAGCAAGCTGCTGTTCAAAGACCAAAACTCTTGTCTTAACTCTTTGTTCCAAACCAAAATCAAAAAAAAAACAATGGTGTCAACACTAATCTGCTATTAAAGAGGTCTTACTGGTTCACTTAAATCCCAATGAAACAGGACATTGTGAAAGGGATATCATATATGACCAACATGCTGGAGTTCTTTTTGGGAGTAAGAAGCAATGTGTAAAAAAGGATTTTGTCAATGTCATGTACTTAAATTTCTAGAAGATGCTTAACACTGTCATACATCAAAGGTTGCTGCAAAATATTAAAACTCATTATGTGGAGGTAACATATTAAGATGGATAAAGGATTTCTTGCCTGTCTGGAAATGGACAGACAGGCATTGGTCATTTTCAGCTGGAGAAGCTGTGACAAGTGGCCTGTCACAAGATTTAGCGCTGGGGCCAAAACTATTTATAATTTGTATGAATGACTTGACTGAAAGGTTTAAATGTATGGTTGCTACGTTTCTTGATAATTCAAGGATAGATAGAACTCTAAGCTGTCAAGAAAGCATAATTGTGTTATATTCCTATAGATGTTTCAAATGAACAGGCAAAAATATGGCCAATCGAATATAATGTGGGAAACTGAACTAGTCCTCATTGTCAATAAGAATCAAAAAACAGCATGTGGTTTAAATGAGAAACATTGCAGAATTGTGGTACAGAGGGATTCAGGTATGCTGGTACTTGAATCTCAATATTAGTATGCCAGGTGAAATAACAGGTTAGGAAGTCAAATATGACTATCATTAGGAGACTGGACTATTGAAATAAGGATGCTTAGCTACAGTTATAGAGTATTGGTGTGATGATATCAGAAGTACTATGTACAGTTTTGATCTCCATATTTCAGAAGGGAAATACCTTCATTGGAAGGGATTTTGAGAGGTTCACCTGAGTGATTGCCGGAATGGCGAGATGCATTTGAGGGATCGTTAGGTAGCTTGATCCTGAATTCATTCATATTCAAAAGAATATGAGGCACAATCCTATTGAAACATATCAGAATCTGAGGGGAATTGACAGAGTGGATGTTGAAAGGATATTTCACCTTGTGGGTGAGAGAACTATGGAATACAATTTAAAAATAAGAGTGGTGAGTGGAAACCATAAATTGGCATCAGTTTGCATCATATTGACGCAGCTAGTAAAGGGTGACTGGGGTGGATGAGGTCATAGGGTATGAGGCTATTGGGTGTGGCTCAGGGTATTGATTGGAATGTATGAGCATGCATTAGCTGGAGAGCTGAGACTTTGAGAGGGGTGAGGGCAATATGACACTATTTGAGAAATCAAATGGAGCCAAATCCCAAAGACTGAAGGAGGGTGTTTATTTGCCCTCTGCCCATACTGTGGATCTGACAACAGCTGCCACCCTGCACCTTTCCAGTATTTTCTGCTTCCACTTCATAAACACCTGTTGTCCATTTTATAAAAGTTGGAATTATCATAGTTATGCGATGCAACAATGTTATTCTTGCCATTTTATACAGTTGAGATTCATTCCTTTATCTCAGTTAATGATGTCACCTCGAAGTATACATTATGTTGGTACATTTTGAAATAATTCTGACGTATAAAAGTGTTAACTTCTGAAAGTTGAACTGTTGCTTCAAATCTATTCCCTTTCTTTCCCCTTTTAGCCAACGAGCCCTAAATTTGGAAAAGCTGACTCGTATGAAAAATTAGAAAAACTAGGCGAAGGGTCCTATGCCACAGTGTATAAAGGAAAAAGCAAGTAAGTGTTTTGATTTTGTATGATCGTTTGGTTGAATTGTATTCTAGGTGTCAACTGTCAGTTGACAACACTTTGACTTTGACTCAAGCTGTTACATGTACACATCTCCATCTGGGGCCAGGCTGACATTTTGTGCAATACTGAGAGTGCGTTACACTGTTGAAAACTATTGTCTTTTCAGCAAGGGGTTAAACCAAGGTCTCAAGAAGCCCTTGGGCTGGATGTAAAAAGCCAGGGCGCACTCTTTTGAAAATCAGAAAATCAATCACTAGTGGTCTGGCTAATAGTTATCCCTGAAATAACATAAGTAAGCTTGCTTGGTTTGGGTTTACTGTTGGCTGTCAAATGTTCTTGTGATCAAAATGACTACTGTCTTTCCTAGATGATGGCAATGACTGTACCTCAAAAGTTGCATATTTGACAGCATTTGGGATATCTGATCTCTAAGCATTATTTTAATTTGACTTGCTCTGCCAATTGTGTGCACTCCTCATGTTTCTTGCAACCATGATACCATATTATCCTCCTCTTTATCTGAAAAATTGTTTAAATTTAACTCTTCTTGTCATGTTAGTAAAGACTAGAATTTATAGATTTAATGTAATGTGATATAAAATTAATGTTTGTTATTTTGATGTTCATTGTAATGTATGATAATGTCTTAGTGGTTAGCACTGCTCCCTCTCAGCACTGGATTTGATTCTGGCCTTTGATGATTGTCCAGAGTGGAGTTTGCATATTCTCCCCATGACTGTTGGTTTCCTACAGTCCCACAGATGTGCAGGTTAGGTGGATTAACCATGGGAAATGCAGGGGAAGGGTAAGGGGATGTTCTGGGCGGAATGCTCTTCAGAGTGTCAGAGTAGACTTGATGGGCTGAATTGCTTGCTTCCACTTTGTAGTCATGATTTGGAGATGTTGGACTGGGGTGTACAAAGTTAAAAATCACACAACACCAGGTTATAGTCCAACAGGTTTAATTGGAAGCACACTAGCTTTCGGAGCGACACTCCTTCATCAGATGATATCACCTGATGAAAGCTAGTGTGCTTCCAATTAAACCTGTTGGACTATAAGCTGGTGTTGTGTGATTTTTAACTTTGTCCACTCTGTGTAGATATTCTAACTAAAATTTCAAATCCTGGAATAAACCTGCATCTAAAGGAATATTGTTTATGAAATTGTGCATTAAAAACATTAACTATATAAATTGGTTAGGTTGCAAAATAAATTAAGACACTGAAGGAATTCAGCATATGCAAACATTGCCCAGCATACAAACAGGGCCATTTGCATTTGTAAAGAAAGTGCTTTTTGATCAAAGTTATGTGTAGTGGTAAATCCTGGTTCAGCAATAGCAACTTGCCAGAGGATCTGAATGTTCAACCCAACTCTAGAAATGTGTTCAGAATTTGCTTAAATGCTCAGATTGATGGAGTTCTTTGCAGTTTGAAGTGTTGCTTTTTGGATGAAATGCTAAAATGAGAACTACTTTGTTTGCTGGATGTAACAAAAAAACATTCCTTTTAATATTTTTAAGGGGAGTTGGAGAATTATCTCCTCCGTTCTGCCACCATTTATCCCTGAAACAGATTATTTGGCTATCATCTATGTTTGTGGACCTTTATGTGAAAATTGACTGATATTTTGTGTACAAGAACAGTTACATTTAAAGGGTACTTTGGCTGTATACTGCTTTGCTTTGAGATATCCTGAGGTTGTGGAAGGCAGTGCTACAAAGATAAGTTTCATTTCCTCTTCACAGATGTTGTTGAGTTGGTTGTCTGTTGCCAGCATTTTCTATTCTGATCTTAAAATTCAACTTACGCCCCTGAGTCAAGAAAGATGTTTGAACTTTTTGTTTGGTATTATTTTAGTTTAGCAGTTTTTACAGTTGCACCAAATATTTAGATTTCAGTTGCAATATATTTTATTTGTTTTACATTAATTATATATCAACATCTAAGATGAGTGGGGAAAAGGAAGTCAACTTTATCCACATTAATTGAACAAGCTTATTGTAGCATGTCATTTCAATTGTGCATTATATCTGGTTGGTATCTAATAACCCCAGTATTTGGATAGAAAGAAAATTACCACCTGGGATATCATACAAGTGGTGCTGAGGTTGCAAAACTGTTTAATTCTCAAGTACATTCGCAAGTCGATTTGAACGCAAGTTGGAATACAAGCCAATGTAAAATAGCCATTCATAAATACATTTAACTGTTTGTATGTCATCAGATCTTTAACATTACAGCCCTATTTGCGATTGTGTTCATAAATGCAAGCATTCGTAAATTGGACATTTGTAACTCTAGAAGGCCTTGATTTTAACTCTTTTCCAGTGAAATGAGAAAGACATTTAAGTTGGAATGAAAATGAATGGCTAGCTAATTAGGAGATTTTAATTCCCCTTTTCTAGAACTTCACAATACAGAACAAGGATTTGTCCTGTACTGTCTTGGTTGATACTTTTTTCAAACAAAGTGAAGAAATTCCAGGTTTACAAGTTACCATTAGAGAACATCCAGCTAAATTTTGATCACAACTTAATTCAGTTTGCCGAGAGCTGGAAGAAACTGGAAGATGTTAAGTTTGAAAATTGTTCAAGACCTAATTTTAGTGATGTTGAAATAAAGTCACTGCAAATGGCTAGAAACAAAACTCCAGGATGAAGCAGTAACGGAGAGCATTCAGAGAAAGAAGGTCAGGCTACAAATGTGGTTATTCCTTTTTTGAGGACGAGAGGAGAGAAATGAAAACTCCTCTTCCCTGGATAATAAATATAGCTCAAAATAAAGCAGGAAGAAGAGGCCTATGTTCGAGGCAAAGAGCAAGATTCTGTTAATAACTTGTAAGAATGTGCAAACTACAGCAGAGTTTGAAAAAGTTGATGTGGAAACTGGGGAAGTTCCGGGAAAAATTAACAGGCAATATTACACTGAATTTTTTAATAATCATATGAAATTCATGTAGTTAGTTGGGGGAAAGGCTGCATCTGTTAAGGGTACATAGGGAAATAATCACATAGTCAAAATATTAAATAAGTACTTTACATCTGCCTTTAGAAAGGAGACAGATCATTTGAGCGTTAGAATAAGAGAATTTATGGACACAAAAATATCAGCTGGAGCTATCATTGCAGGTCTAGAAGGAGCACATCCTAGTTTGCTGATTGAAGAAATGGTACAAATCGCAGAGGAGTTTTTTTTTACTGTTTGGGCACAGGAGTAGTGCCGGAGAACTGAAAGATTGGTATTGCTAGAGTATTTAAGAAGCATGGGTGGGATGAACGAAGTTATTACAGACAAATCAGTCGAATGTGTGTGATAGGAAAGCTATTGGTGTCATTATTGAAGATAAACTGAGCTTTTGTTTGACAAGGCATATGTTAATCTAAAGTAGATAGCATGCAATTGTTAAAGGCATGTGACATCTAGTTGCCTCGTTTTGAATGCTGAGATAATAGAAGGATAATCAAGGAAAGGAGTCAATGTTGTAGTTGGACTTTTAAAAGCTTTATGTGCTACCACTTACTTAATAAGTACACACCAGACAACTTTCTCTATAAAGTTAAGGGAAACGTAACAGAATGAATGCAATATTGGTTCAGTAACAGGAAGCAAATATGATATTTTTCAGATTGGGATATAGTTTGCTCCCAAAGGTGATCCAAGTCCATATCCCCCTCCAATCTTTATGTATGACTTGGACAGGAATGCAGCAGGTTTGTAAAGTTAATGGATTTTATGGAAAGTGGCTGTACCATAGGTCACAATGACAAGTATTTTGGTTTTGTGATTAATATGGACAGGATAGTGAAGTGGGAGGAAAAGTAGCAGATGAATCCAATGGTAAGTGTAAGGTGCTGAACTTTGGAAGGACGAACATGGAAAGATAGATTTTAAGTATCTGCCCAAAAAATGACACAAAATGAGATTAGGCTGGAACCAGCACTGATCTAGCAGGCTGTGTGACTGTGTCTGTATGTGATCCATTTTGTGCAATCCAGTGATTCAAATATAAATCAGTGGTAGTTAAGCTTCACCTGGAATACTGGACAGAGTTCAGAGTACCATACTTCAGAAAAGATGGGAGCACCATCGGTTACTGTGGACAATTCAGGATGGGCAGTAAGTGCTAGCCCTTTTGATCACTTCTGGGGAAGGAATTTTAAAACAAAATGCACCTGAATTTTATAGAAATGAATACCTTCAGGTTTGTGGAAATACTGGGAATTTTCTCCTTGGAGCAAACAAGAGATGGCACAGTAGAGCTTCCGGGAGTAGGGAGAAAATTCCTTTGGAAGTTAGGTCAGTCAGTAAAGATCATGAATTCAAAATGGTGGGTGTAAGACTATGAGGCAGATGAACTAATTCTTTTCCTTGAATGTTCTGGATCTGGAACACTAATCTGGAAAGTTACTGTCGATCTATCCTATAAGTTGTTTTAAAAGAACAAGTATGGAAGGTGAGGAATTGTAGAATTATGAATGGGAAAGAAAAAACAAGGATTTTTGACTAACTGGCATATCAGAACCAACAAGACAAGTAGCTAACTTCTGTGCTGGAAATTTGAGATTACTGAAGCAATCTAGTGTTTCTGATCCATTCTGAGATAATTGATAGTTCTTGCCATAATCTTAAACTAGTATCATGTGTAAATTTTTTCTATGCTACATCATTGTCATGGTTTATAAGCCCTGTATGTAAAACTATTGCTAAGACCTTGAAAGTGAAGTAATCTTGAATAATAGCAACAACACTAAGCCACTGTAGCAGCATGAATAAAAGTATAAATCCTTCGATTTTTTTTTTCTGGCATTAAATGACAAAATCCCTCAAGTAGAGGCTGTAATTAAGGGGCCAACCAAGTGTCACAATTGTTACAGTTAATGATAGGGACACATTGAAAATTTATGAGCTGGGAGAAACATGAAGTTACATTGGTGATTTATGCCCTACTGATATTTTCTTATAAATGTATGTGTAGCAAATTGTGAAGATGTTATTTTTTTTCTCCCCTCTCTGGTGTTAATATACATTAGAATTCTATTTATGACAGTAAAGATAAACAAAAGAACGTCACCCACCGATATACAGCAGATAATGTTTTAATTCGCTCATGGGACCTAGGTATTGCTGGCTGGAGCAGCATTTATTGCCCGTGCCTCTTGCCCTTAAGTTGGTGATGATGAACTGCCTTCTCAAACAGCTGTTATCCATGTGCTGTAACTAGTCTCGGTGCTGTTAGGAAGGGAATTCCTGGATTTTGACTAAAGTGAAGGAACAGTGATATGTTCCAAGTCAGGATGTGAGTGGCTGGGAGGGGAAACATGTGGGGAGTGATTTTCCTATGTAACTGCTACCCTTGTCCTTCAAGACAGAAGTGGTCATGGGTTTAGAAGGTGCTGTCAAAAGGATCTTTGGTCAATTTCTGCAGTGCATCTTCTGGATAGTAGAAGATGCACTGCTGCTACTGAGCATTAGTGTTGAAGGGAGTAGATATTTGTGGATGTGATGCCAGTCAAGTGAGATGTTTTCTTCTGGATGGTGTCAAACTTCCTTTGTTGTTAGAGCTGTACTCAACCAGGTCACTGGAGGGTATTCCATTGCACTCCTGACTTGTGCCTTGTAGATGGTGGATTGGCTTTTAGGAGTTGCGGGTTGAGTTACTCACTGCAGTATTCCTTGCTTCTGCTCTCTTGTAGCCACTTTGTTTAGGTGACTAGTCCAGTTGAGTTTCTGGTTAATGGCAACCCCCAGGATATTGATAGTGGGGGATTCAGTGATGGTAACACCACTGAATGTCAAGGGGCGATGGTTAGATTGTCTCTTGTTGGAGATGGTCATTGCCTGGCATTTGAGTGGCATAAATGTTGTTTGTCACTTGTCAGCCCAACCCTGGGTATTCTCCAGATCTTGTTGCATTTGAACATGGACTGTTTCAATTTCTGAGGAGTCATGAACATCATGCTGAACACTGCATGAACATCCTCACTTCTGTCTTTTATGATGGAGAGGACATCATTGATGGTGAAGCTGAAGATGGTGGGTATAAGAAACTGAGAAACTCTTGCTGAAGATGACTGATCAGCAACAACTACAACTATCTTCCCATGTGTCAGGTATGACTCTAACTAGTGGAGACTTTGTACACTGATACCCATTGATAGAGCTCCTTGATTCCACACTGAGTCCAATGCATCCTTGACGTCAAGGACTGTCAGTCTCACCTCTGGAATTGAACACCTTTGTCCATATTTGAACCAAGGCTGTAATGAGATCAGGAGCTGAGCGGCCCTGCTGGAACCCAAACTGGGCATTACTAAGCAGGTGCTGCTTGAAAGCATTGTTGATGATACCTTCCATCACTTTACTGACGATCAAGAGTAGACTGATGGGGTCGTAATTGGTCTGGTTGAATTTGTCCTTTTTATATACAGGACATACCTGGGCAATATTCCACATTTATTGGGTGGATGACAGTTTCATAACTGTACTGGAATAGCTTGGCTAGGCGAGTGGCAAGTTCTGCAGCACGAGTCTCCAGTACTATTGCCGGGATGTTCTCAGGGCTTTGTGCAATATCCAATGTTCCAACTGTTTCTTGATATCACATTGAATGAGTCCTAAATCGTGTCTTTACCAATAAAACATTTATTTGTATCAAATTCTGTTTCCAATCTTTATGCCCAGCACAGCTGCTGTGGTTAAAGCTGACCATCCAAGAGCGAGCGAGAGAGAGACAGAGTGTGGGCATGTTGATAGAGTGCATGCGCGAGTGTGATGGAGTATATTTTCATATTAATGAATTAAAGCCTGCAACCCCATTCTAAGTGATTAAAGACTTAACAGCAATCTAGGTTTGTTTAATACATTGCAGCAGTTGTATGACACAGTGATCTTTTACTATAAATTCTGTGTCCTATGATCCTGCCCCACTAGCCACCTGATAAAGGAGCAGTGCTCTGAAAGCTTTTATTTCCAAATAAACTATTGGACCATATCCTGGTGTTGTGATTTTTAACTTTTTTCACCCCAGTTCAACACTGGCACCTCCACATCACGGTTCCCACACTAACACCTCCATCACTTACCCTACCTTATTTCCAAAGAGTAAGTCAAGTTCTGCTCCTTCTCTCATTTCTTACATATTTTCTGTTTTGGTTTTACATTTTGAACGTTGACTTGCAGTATTTTGTTTTGGTTCTGATTTGCTGTCACTAATTTTCGTGTTCTTTATGGCTAAGTTTGATACCTCAGTCAACTCATGATTGAAATTGGGAGCCTTATGGTTTAGTTTCATACTTGGCTTTTCTAAGATGTTATAGAATTGTGGGGTTATATTTTCATTTACATTGTGGCTTCAGTAATGGCTGATACGGTGCCATTGTTTGGAATCCATAATAACTTTTTCAGTATAAATAACTGATCCAACTGCAGCACATGTTTTTCTGAAAACATCTGGACTTTGAGCTTCTTATAGCTCAATCTTTTTTCCTCCTCATCTTAAAACAAAATCTGCTGTGCCAGCAATTAATGGTAGACACGCGAGCAGTACAGTGAAGTTAGAGGTATAAAAAATAAATTGCTACCTACCCTCCCATTTTTGTTGCTGTGTCTGTGATCTTCATTTTTTTTTAACAGTCTGGAAAATTGTAGGTTGGTATATGCTTAAACAAAGAATTATGGCACTGAATGTCAGTGATGTGTTTCTGTTTTTTCTGTGCTATTCTCAAAGCCGTTTGCTCGTCTATAATTTAGAATCTGAACTTCTCAGTGGGAGATGCTGAAATCCGTGATAACTGGAGAATTCTAAAATTCTTCCTGCTGATAAACATTGTAATGGATTCAGATATCTGACTCTGTGAGCTGCAGTCACTATTTTACATCTGCATAAACAGTATCAACTCCTCTCCAGGATATAGCCTTCTGTCAGTTGATTCATGCTTCCAACAGAAGTAGCTTTAAAAATGAGGTGTTGGTTCGGGTGTATATGATGAGCTGGGTGCCAGCTTCCTTTAACCAATAATGATGACAGTGAATGAAGTAGAAGATGGACTTTGTTCTTTCACTGTCGATCATTTTTACCTTGTGTTCATAATGTGATTGCATTGGTAAGCAGTTCAATTTAAAATCATGAGTGTGGTCTCGTTTACTGCTCTGCAGTCTATAAAACATTCCATACAAAAGAGCCTAATCCTGGTGTAAGCCCAGTCCAAAAGGACAATTAATGTACTTTTCAGGCAACTTTTGCTTTAATTGTTTCCTTTTTCCTTTGATACTCCACTGAATAACTTTGCTCATGTTCAGAAGCAAGCTCACTCTTTGGTGTAGTTCATTCTTGAGAGCTTGCTCCAATTTTCTTTCACGCAGTGTATGTGCTGTTGTCTTGGCCATCATTTAGTCAGCCTTGAAGGTGGTGATGAGCTGCTGCCTTGAGCTACGACAACCCATTTGATGTCGACCCACAATGGCCTTAGGGAGGAAATTCCAGGATTCTGACCCAGTGACGGTGAAGGAAGGGCAATATATTTCCAAGTCAGGGTGATGGGTAGCTTTCAGGGGTTCTTAAACATGGTGTTCCCATGTGTCTGCTGTACAACTCCTCGATGGAAGTGGTCATGGGTTTGGAAGGGGCTATCTAAAGATCTTTGAATTTCTGCAGTGCATCTTGTAAATAATGCACACTATTGCTACTGAGAGTCTGTGATAGAGAGAGTAAATGTTTATGGATTTGGTTTCAGGACAATGATAACCCCCAGGATGTTGTCAGTGAGGGATTTGTTAATAATTACTCAATTTGAATGTGAAGCAGTGATTGTTGGATATGATCATTGGTATGAATGTTACTTGTCACTTTTTCAGGCCAAAACTGGATATAATCCAGGTCTGCTTAAGTATCTGAGCACTTGTGAATGGTACTGAACATTATACAACCATGAGATATTGCCGTTTCTGACATTTTTTTTGATGCGATCCCACTACAAACTGAGCTGGGGTTGAGGCTTTGGGAAGATATCTTGAGCAAGTATTTCTTCAGTAAAAGGTTCCAGCGCAAGAGTTTTTAAAAAAAAAAATCAGGAGTCTAACAAAAGCTCGCCATCCCGTCACTGTTGTTCCAAAGTGTTTTGAGAAGTGCTCGGGTTAATGGAAGATATTTTGATACTGAAGTTGAGCAACAACTTCTAAGAACTTGTCTAAGTATAATGCATGTACTTTGAGAAGACCACAATAGTGTGTGGAGTGGCTGTGCACAATCCAATACTACTTCACGTTAACTTTCAAGTGCAAATGGTCTGCCCTGACAAAAAGTGTGGTCAGTTGATAATTTCACTAACTGGACTATTTTCATGGTGGAAATTGTGAATGTCATGCCCTCTGAAGTTGAACTGGAGATTGCTTAGTCCTGTTGTTCGAACATAAGGAATAAGCCTTGTGTTGTGTGTTAGGGAATCTCCACTACAGATAGAACAGTTACTTATTTGTTGATGTCAGATTGAAATCCTCTATTATGATTGAAACTGGTTTCCACCAAATTTGACCTTTGTATAAACAGCAGTATGTATATTTATATTTTAACATTTTAATTAAACTATTGTTTGAGAAGAAAATAAAAATAACAGTACTTCAAGAAAGCAGAGCTATTTGAAAATTTTGAAAAAAACTGTTTAGCAAGAAGTATTCTCTTACTAAAGGAATTTGTGTTTTGGTTGACTAACTGATACTAATATTTTCTTATCTCAGAGTGCATGGGAAGTTGGTAGCTTTAAAGGTCATCAGGCTACAAGAAGAGGAAGGAACCCCATTCACAGCAATACGAGAAGGTAACATTTTACTGTAATATAGAATACACTTATTTTTCTGGTTATAAAAGACCATAAAATGCCACACTTGATGTTATGTGCTAATGTGCAGTTTTTGTCTACGTTCCTTTGTAACCTTGCCTTTTTCTATCAGTGTACCTGCCTACAGCTTTAAGCCTCAGAGGTCTTGACTAACTCTAATTCTGGCCTCTTAGACTTCCTTGATTTTAATCACACCATCACTGACAGTCATGCTGTTAGCTGGCTTAGCCCTAAAAATTGGAATTACATTCCCAAACCATATTGTCTTTTATCTCACTCTTTTGAAGATACCCTTTAAAATTTACCTCTTTTATAACATCTTTATGCATTTTTCCAAGTGTCTCCTCTTGATACCAAGTTACAAAAGATGCAAAAAGGTTTTTATTAATTTGTGCTTGATCTGCCTTGAAGCATCTCTGTTAAATGTCCTATGTATGTAAGTTGTTCAAAGGTAATCATAACACTGAAATTTTGCATTGTACAGTTCGGTCCATAATTATTTCATTTAATGACTGACTCAACCCATGGTTTGGGTAGATAGGGGTGCAATGTTTTAAAATGATGAATGAAGTTTTGTTGCAAGTAATGCCGTAGGAATGGAAAGGAGGAGTAGGGAGGGTGGTGTCATGGCACAACATCTTTTGAAACGCAATTCAATGTATTGAGCATGGATAAATGATTCCCAAATTGCATCATTTCAACAGTGTTCTATCTTAATACATTTCTCCTATTATTAATTATTCATAATGATTCATTACTTGTGCTTATTACAAATTGCAATGGTAACTAAAGAGAAATAAAATTCAGCACAAGTTGCAGTTTAATTCCATTTAGAATTTACATTTTGTTAAATAAATATTTTGCTTTGTGACCTTCCTGTTAATAAAGGCACTCAGAATGTAAGTTCTATCAACTGATTTTCATACCTGAGACCTTTCATGGACTAAAATCTTTTTTTAAAAACGATAAATTTTTGAGGTAAAATGGATGCTAGGGTTGCTTGCCTATGATTGAGGCAAGCCCAGGAAGTCATCTAGAGTACAATAAACCATCTGAAGTGAAATGTCCCCTTTTTCTAAAGTTTTGAAACCAGGCAACTAAGTCAGCATCAAAAAATTGCATCTGCTATTTTAATTTGGTTTTCACATTTCGTGAATTGGTTATGCAAGTCTGAGTGTGAAAATCTTGCTTGGAGGGGGCAACAGTGCAAGACTTGAGAATCCACAAATGAACTCTTTCAACAGCTACTCTTATATGTTAGAGAAGTGAAATGAAATTATTTTGCAACAAAAGGAGCAGGATCTTACTCTTCTCTATTCCTCTGCACGTCTTGGAAGACTGCACCTGTTGTGAAAGGAAATTAAGGACACCAACCAGTCACTGTGCGGTATGAGCAGGCAACTTGAAGATCTCACACCATTGTTCATGTTTTTGTTGGGTGAATTGTCATTTTAAATCTGCACTGTTGCCTACCAGGTGGTATGGTCATGCTAGCTCACGCTGCAGTGAGCTGTTGCTTATGGTGATATTTGCTGGTGAAGTGTTGGAAACTACATGGCTCACTTGGACAAATAGGGTGGAGTGAAACAACTTCTGGTCTAGCTAGAAAAGTCTTTCGTAGGCAACAAGTTATAGTTTAATTCATGTTGGCAATTAGTTACAGGTGTTATAACCAGGTGAAGAGTGGTCATATTTAAATTTTTTTTCATTTTCTTCATATTTTAACCCACCTGATTGTAATACTGGTTCCGGTGGATAAAATGGACATGAATAAAAAGAAATCAAAGATCAGCAAGGAGGCCTTTGTGTGGAGCTGCAGAAAATGAGGGAGATACTAAATGAGTATTTTGCGTCAGTATTTACTGTGGAAAAGAATATGGAAGATATAGACTGTAGGGAAATAGATGGTGACATCTTGCAAAATGTCCATATTACAGAGGAGGAAGTACTGGATGTCTTGAAACGGCTAAAGGTGGATAAATCCCCAGGACCTGATCAGAAGTACCCAAGAACTCTGTGGGAAACTAGAGAAGTGATTGCTTGGCCTCTTGCTGAGATATTTGTATCATCGATAGTCACAGATGAGGTGCCGGAAGACTGGAGGTTGGCAAACGTGGTGCCACTGTTTAAGAAGGGTGGTAAAGACAAGCCAGGGAATTATAGACCGGTGAGCCT
Source organism: Hemiscyllium ocellatum (assembly GCF_020745735.1). Classification (NCBI taxonomy): domain Eukaryota; kingdom Metazoa; phylum Chordata; class Chondrichthyes; order Orectolobiformes; family Hemiscylliidae; genus Hemiscyllium; species Hemiscyllium ocellatum. Next base: position 84,160,366 of record NC_083405.1, on the reverse strand, counting down.
GACCTCAGTGGTGGGCAAGTTGTTGGAGGCAATCCTGAGGGCCAAGATGTACATGTATTTGGAAAGGCAAGGACTGATTCGGGATAGTCAACATGGCTTGTGAGACATGTCTCACAAACTTGATTGAGTTTTCTGAAGAAGTAACAAAGAAGATTGATGAGGGCAGAATGGTAGATGTGATCTATATGGACTTCAGTAAGGCATTCGACAAGGTTCCCCATGGGAGACTGGTTAGCAAGGTTAGATCTCACAGAATAAAGGGAGAACTAGCCATTTGGATACAGAACTGGCTCAAAGCTAGAAGACAGAGGGTGGTGGTTGGTTGTTTTTCAGACTGGAGGCCTGTGACCAGTGGAGTGCCACAAGGATCGGTGCTGGGTCCTCTACTTTTTATCATTTACATCAATGATTTGGATGTGAGCATAAGAGGTACAGTTAATAAGTTTGCAGATGGCACCAAAATTGGAGATGTAGTGGACAGCAAAGAGGGTTACCTCAGATTACAACAGGATCGTGACCAGATGGGCCAATGGGCTGAGAAGTGGCAGATGGAGTTTAATTCAGATAAATATGAAGTGCTGCATTTTGGGAAAGCAAATCTTAGCAGGAATTATACACTTAATGGTAAGGTCCTAGGAAGTGTTGCTGAACAAAGAGACCTTGGAGTGCAGGTTCATAGCTCCTTGAAAGTGGAGTCACAGGTAGATAGGATATTGAAGAAGGTGTTTGGTGTGCTTTCTTTTATTGGTCAGAGTGTTGAGTACAGGAGTTGGGAGGTCATGTTGCGGCTGTACAGGATATTGGTTAGGCCACTGTTGGAATATTGTGTGCAGTTCTGGTCTCCTTCCTATCGGAAAGATGTTATGAAACTTGTAAGGGTTCAGAAAAGATTTCCAAGGATGTTGCCAGGGTTGGAGGATTTGAACTATATGGGGAGGCTGAACAGGCTGGGACTGTTTTCCCTGGAGGGTTGGAGGCTGAGGGGTGACCTTATAGAGGTTTACAAAATTATGAGGGGCATGGATAGGATAAATAGGCGAAGTCTTTTCCCTGGGGTCGGAGAGTCCAGAAGTAGAGAGCATAGGTTTAGGGTGAGAGGAGAAAGATATAAAAGAGGCTGAAGAGGCATCATTTTCACACAGAGGGGCAGTACATGTATGGAATGAATTGCCAGAGGAAGTGGCGGAGGCTGGTACAATTGCAACATTTAAGAGGCATTTGGATGGGTATATAAATAGGAAGGATTTGGAGGGATATGGGCCGGGCGCTGGTAGTTGGGACTAGATTGGGTTGGGATATCTGGTCGGCATGGACAGGTTGGACCGAAAGGTCTGTTTCCATGCTGTACATCTCTGACTCTATGACAATGAACTGCAGATGCCATAAGTTAGAAACGAAAACAGACATTGCAGGAAAAGCTGAACAGGTCTGGCAGCATCTGTGGAGAGAAATGAGAGTTAACGTTTCAGGTCGAGTGACCCTTCCTCAAAGTTGACTACAAAGAATTTGAGGAAGATCAGAGATCAGGTCTTGCTCCATTCAAGATCCTAAACTATTTGGCCCACAAATCAATTATATCATTTTTATGGGCAGTGCTTTATTGCACTGTTTGGATTTTACCCATCTACAGCAAAATGTGTTTTGTCCTCCACTTCTTTAGAAACCATTTTACAACCTTTGTTTCAGAGCAGAGCTTTAGCCACGGTACTCCTAATCACTGCTATTAAGCTTGGTTTATCCATTTCACTTTATTTTTGTTTCTCAAGGCTTTTAGGATTTTACTTTATTGAAGTTACTAAATGAATGCACGTAATTGCTATGACTACTCAAGTTACAGCTTGGATGGTTGTATCCAGATATGTCTTTCCATCAAAATGATGTGTGTATCTTAGCATGTTTGTGTATCTTAGCATGTTATTTTAGCTGCAGGTCTTCAGGGATTTGTAGAGGTATTTTGGTTAAAGGCAAAAATGTGGACAAAGATTCTGTTTTATGGTTAATTGAGGCTTGCAGCACTGTCTTGTGGCTGTTCCCATAATGTACATATCTGTCAACACAGTACATTTATTTCTTTCTTGTCTGACCAACTTTGGCTTATTTTAGTTCCTTATTAACTCTGTACTTTTTTCAAAGTGTTCAAATCTAGTGTTAACTTCTGCTATTCACTGGATCATTTTATTTCCAAAGGCGACAAGGATTTAGAGGCATTTAACTATTTGTGGGTTTCACTTTACATACAATTACGTACAATTGGACTAAATTCTGCAAAGGTACAAAATAATTATTCACCAATTTTTTAAAACTGAAAAAGAAAATTATCTCACTGAAGGAAGTGGTAGCAGCAATTATTTTGAAGATTGCCTTCTTTTGATTTTGTACTTTGGCTCTAATCTGTTCTGTCATATCGTGGAGCTATTTCAGGTTTAGTTATTGCATGGTGTGGAAGTTTTGTTCCAACTTATCTTGTTGACATTTCTGATTAAGTACATGCGAAGTAGTTTTGTTTTTGGTTGAATATCTTTGTTTGTTTTCAATAAGCTGGTATAACTAGAGAAGGGCTATCAGAATATCCATTACATCTTGTTGATTTAAGCACACGTAGAATATTTACATTTTATTAATTCTTTGGAATCGTAGATGTGTTTCTGGAAAGCATCTGGATTGTTTCATTGTTGGAAATATCATTGTTCTGAAAGCTTAAGGATTTTAAAGTTTTTCCTCAATAAAGTTTCTAATCTGATGCATCTTTTAGAAAGTGAACAAGCAGATATGTTTAATGCACCTTGCTGTCATTTTTTTTACTCTGGTCATTTTATGTAGTGTTGCATGTACTGAAAAATGTGTTGCTGGAAGAAGGACTTATGCCCGAAATGTTGATTTCCCCTGCTCTTTGGATGCTGCCTGACCTGCTGCGCTTTTCCAGCAACACATTTTTCAGCTTTGATCTCCAGCATCTGCAGTCCTCACCTTTCTCCTAGTGTTGCATGTAGTCTTGTAATGACATATATCTGCAGTAGCTTCCTGAGTAGGAAATGTATTTAATCCTTGGATCTAATTTGTGACTATAGCAGAAAACAAGGTCATGATTTGGAGATGCCGTTGTTGGACTGGGGTGTACAAAGTTAAAAATCTCACAACACCAGGTTGTAGTCCAACGGGTTTAATCGAAAGTACACTAGCTTTCGGAGCGATGCTCCTTCATCAGATGATAATGGAGGACACAATTGTAAGGCACAGAATTTATAGCAAGAATTTACAGTGTGATGTAACTGAAATTATACATTGAAAAATACCTTGATTGTCTGTTGAGTTCTTTCATCTGTTTGAATACCATGATAGTTTCTCATCTTTCATGTGTAAATCACAAAACCTTTTTTAAAAGTTGCATTCTCAGGTTAGCTGTAACAATTGATGTTAGCTAGACAATATGTTGAAGCTGTTAGCCCCCTGTGTTCTCTGTCTATGCCACGATGTTTAAATTGATTCTAATCTAAAAAGTGAGATAAGAGTTTTACATGAATTCATACAGTTTTTGAGCAAAGTACAATGCAACTCTGCAAGTAGAAATTCAGCCCACAAAATGTGTGTGTATGTGGGTCTTTGTGTCTGTCTGGGTTGGGGGTTGTGAGTGTGAGAGAGAGGGTATATGTGTATGTGTAGTGAGTGTAGAGTGTCTTAAGTATGTGAGGGGGTGGAGTGTGCACGTGTGTCTGCGCTGGGGGATTGTGAGTGTCTGTCAGAGAGAGTGTATACGTATTAGATTAGATTACTTACAGTGTGGAAACAGGCCCTTCGGCCCAACAAGTCCACACCGACCCGCTGAAGCGCAACCCACCCATACCCCTACATATACCCCTTACCTAACACTACGGGCAATTTAGCATGGCCAATTCACCTGACCCGCACATCTTTGGACTGTGGGAGGAAACCAGAGCACCCGGAGGAAACCCACGCAGACACAGGGAGAACGTGCAAACTCCACACAGTCAGTCGCCTGAGGCGGGAATCGAACCCAGGTCCCTGGCGCTGTGAGGCAGCAGTGCTAACCACTGTGCATGAGTGTAGAGTGGCCTAAGCCTCTGAGGGGATGCCTGTGTCCGTGTGTGTGTCCGTGTGTGTGTCCGTGTGTGTGTCCGTGTGTGTAGGAGTAGCTATGTGTGTTTATAGTGCAATGGTGGTCACCTGCAGTGTGACATGAACCCAAGGTCCTGGTTGAGATCCTCCCTATGGGTACCTGAACTTGGCTATCAGCCTCTGCTCAGCCACTTTTCACTGCTGCCTGTCCTGAAGTCCACCTTGGAGGATGGTCACCCGAATGTCTGAGGTCGAATGTCCTGGACTGCTGAAGTGTTCCCCAACTGGGAGGGAACACTCCTGTCGATTGTTGTGTGGTGCCCATTCATCCGTTGTCATTGTCTTTGCCTTTGCTCGGTTTCCCCAATGTAACATGCCTCCGGGCATCCTTGCCTGCAACGTATAAGATAGACAACATTGGCTGAGTCACAGGAGTATCTGCCACGTACAAGGTGGGAGGTGTCCCCACGTGTAATGCTGGTATCCATGTCCACACTCTGACACATCTTGCATTGCCTGCAAGAAAACAAGGTGAAAGCCTTCCGTTCCTCTTTGGTATCATCCTGAATAAAATAGATTTGAGCAATTTCAATCTGACTGGTAATGAGTCTGATTTAACAAAACTAGTTCAGCAGTAAATTAGCAACATGCCTGAAGCCTCGCAGGTATGAGCAGAGGAAATGGGGAGTAAAAACATGGTATGGTAGTTGTGGGTCTGCAGAGATTAGGACAAAGGTGCAATTTAAAGAAAAATATTTTCTTCTAGCTTCAGTATTTTTGGAGCAAGATTCCAGATTTCCATTAGTTTTGAAAATAAAGCATGCCACCCTATGGATGTCTTATATTTGAGAGACCCTCTTTAATAAATGTCTGTACCTCCATCAATGGATACTCTTAAATTTTTTGAAGCATTGTTTTTCTTGTCTTTTGGGGAGTGGGAGTGTGGGGCTGGAGCATATGTAATGCCTCTCGAAATTACTTGTTTTCCTGCCTTATTTCTGAAGCAGTTCTAAATGTTAAAATCATCAACTCTTCTAGTAGTTGTAACTATTTGGGTTGACATTGCTGACCCCTGCAGCCATTTTAAAATAGTAATTGTACCAATAAAAGGTATTTCACATCTGTAGCAATCCATAATAATGCAAAGCAATCCGTAGACATGGCTATTTTTTGCAGGATAATTGGTGCCTATTTTGGCCGTTTTGTTTAAATTTGACCCTTTATCGTTTTCCAATTGCCCTTTGTGTTGTTGAATTCTCTTCCATGGTGGTTGTATTTCACACTGAAATTGGGCAGGTTGCCATTCCCTTGCATGGTCTAGAGTGATTGACAACACTTTGCTGTGAAGGTCACTTTGCGCGTTATTTGCATGCCTAGGTTTGTACACATCAATAATGGTGTGGAAGGTGCGAGTATTAGACCTGAGGACGAAGTTGTAGGAACTCAGAGATTTGATGTTTGTGGAGCTGCGAGAAGTTAGACACCAGGAAAGAATGAAGTGATGAGCAAAGTTTAAAAAATTAACTCAGTAGTTTTAAGTTGTGTGTTTTGTAGATTCCAATGTATGGGAGTGAGGGCAGAGGGAGAGCAGGATTTTATTAGCAGATGTCGATATTATGGAGATCTTAAGCTGAAGTTTACAAATGAGGGGATTAATGGATTCTTGAATGAGGGAAGGCATGCTAAGAATTTCTCCAACTGTTGGGGTTAGGTCCAGAAAATGCAATACATGCTACTTTCTCAGGGTGACCATTTCCTGTATTTTTAGTTACTGGAGAGTTTAATGCTTTGCACATTATCTGCCAATACCCTTCAAAACAGTGAACGGCCCTGTAAGATGACGGTGGAGTAGGCCCTTTGAGTCCAAGGTCTGTCCGCTTTTCTCGTTTTGTTTCCTCCCTCTTCTTTTGTTCCTTTTTATTTCTCCACTATTTTATATTACTTGCCCCTTGGTGAAGAGTTTGGTGGTGGCGTCAAATTGGCCCAGCAGAACGGCTCAAGAAAGCGACGTTAGAGGTAAGTTTGGGTTCCTGGTGGCTTCTGCATTGTCAAGGTGGTCCTCGCGTTGACTCGTGGCTGCTGCTGTGGTGGTGAGCTTGGATTCCTGGCGGCATCTGGGTCTTGTGCAGATTGATGGATATGTTTTTGGGCCTAGTACCATGCCTGGCTGCATTAGTGAGATGGGCCTGAAGTAGACTCGTAGTAGTGGTGTCAAATTTCAGCTGGAGCAGTACCTGGCAGCATCTGCATTGGTGAGGCCCAGTGAGGACTGAGTGGCGAGGGATTTGGTGGAGGTGAGCTGGTCCGGCACATTAGCAACCTTTGTTTCAGTGGGGGCACGGAGAAGGAGATGTATGCCTGGTCACCAGGCCTATACTCCATGATGGAGCACTTAACAAGAAGGACAGTAAATGTGGATGACTTGAAATCTTTATATCCTTTTTCTGCCTTTCCATTCTGTTTCTGTTTATTTTTAAGATGGCGCTTGAGAGTGTGGCAATATACAACACTTTTTTTTCCCACTCGCTGTGTTTTGTAACAAGTTACACATGACAATAAATAAATCAAGTAAATGGCTGCATACCTTGAACAAATTTCTGCTGTTGCCATCTCCTGGCATCAGAAGTACAGCAATGTTTCTTTTAAATGAAAAAGCTGCCCAGACACACACGATGTTATACAATGCCAATCATTGGGCATTGTCGCTGACCTGGAAAAGGACCCCTAGCAACATGTTCTGTCCATGGAATTTACACTATTGTGGAATTTGTTTTAGTTTAGAGCCATATTAGTTGTCTGAGTAGATAGCCATTGGGATATACGGTATGGAAACAAACCCTTTGGTCCAACTTGTCCATGCCAACCAGATATCCTAAATTAATCTAGTTCCATTTTGTCAGCATTTGGCCTATATCCCTCTTAAGCCCTTCCAATTCATATATCCATCTAGGTGCCTTTTAAATGTTGTAATTGTACCAGCCTCCATCATTTCCTCTGGCATCTCATTTCCATATACACACCACCACTGTGTGAAAAAGTTGCCCTTCAGGTCCCTTTTTATATCCCTCCCCTCTCACCTTAAACCGATGCCCTGTAGTTTTGGAGTCCGCTACCCTACCCTCTAGTGAAGACCTTGTCCATTCACCCTATCCATCCCTTCCATGATTTTATAAACCTAATTTGAATTGTAGTATTGGAGATGAATTCTAACAAAAGAACTAACTTCTTCCAATATTAGTAGAGAGCAAGAAATGAAATTTTAAATTGCCAAAACACTTCTGTTAAACATTTGCATAGGAAGCCTAGATTGAAGCACTTGTTGTAATTCTAATGTCTGTACAAGGTGTTGAATGGTAGCACTTGTGCCTGATCACAAAGCAGTTAGTTTAAATTTTACACTCTGGTTTGAGGACATTTTTTTCACTTGTAGCTGGGGAATCCCTTATTGTTTTGATATCTAAGTTAACAATCCATCCAACAGCTTCAGATAATGGAGTGTGAATGGTTGAGATGTAGGAATGGATCTTTCAGCACTAAGGTTCATTTAGACAGTTTGTGAGCAATGGTCTGACTTGGATGGCTACAATTACTTTTTGAGTTTTTTCCAGTTCCCTCTTCTCTAGCCCATTGACAACTGGTTGAGAGTTGTCTAGATTTTCTGGATGGTTGAATCTTGGAACCTTGCCACTCACCAGTTACCATATTACAGTTGATGTTTGCAGTGCATCAGCTCGTGCTCTATCAAGAGACGGGGTGTTGTTAATTTGTACAGTGTGGAATGTGTCTCCGTAGGAATATGAGATGAGTGAGTAGTTTGTTTTGAGGTCCTGTATCAATGGTACTGCTGCGTTAGCTGTCACCAGCTTTGTTTTGAGGTGGACAATTTCACTAGATATCAGCAGATTTGATATGTGCCAGCACAGGAAGCCACGTGAACTGTGTTGAGCTTAAAATCCCAGAAATAATCTTCATCCACTGTCTGGAAGTGGATACCTACCTTGGTGTGAGGCAACTCCTCCATCAGTCTTTGAAAAAGTGCTCAGATGTTTGGTAGACCAAGTGAAGCAGTGCGTGATCTGTTATTTCCAGAGAATGTATTCTCAGTGTCGTGTAGTTCTTTAGCTTGGATAGAAAATTGTCAGCATGTGTGAAGAGCTGTGAATCTGGGAAGGATGTTGTTGGTGATATGTTTGAGAGAGCTGGTGTGAGGACAGATCCCTCTGGGAGCCCATTATTGATTATTGCAGGCAGCTGATTTGATCTCTCGGATGCGCATAGCTGTTGGTTGGTTGCTGATAACGGAGGTGATTAATTGTAGGATTTTCACTCGGATGATTTTGTCGAGTTTTAGTAGCACACCTATACACAGGCAAAGAATAAGTCAACAAAGGTTGCAAATACTTGTTTGGTAGAATTGAACTTGACATTGCTGAAAAAAAAATGTATTTTGTCAAAGTTTTTTATTTCTAACTCATTAGGACAATTCTTAGGTCTCCAAATTCAAAAGGAAATCTGAAGTGTATACCACACAAAATTCAAATGTTGATGCCTTGATGTACAACCCTATTGCAGATTGACTTGATGTAGCATCGCCATTGAAAATGCCCCCATTAATCTAATTTACGGTTAATTGCAAAGCTGTGTGTAAATTTTAAATCAGGCAGGTTGACAGCATTGCTTGAGAAATGAACCGGTGCGTGGTTGTCACCTTTTTTTTTGTTTAGAAACCGGTACAGTTTACATATGCATGGTCTTCATCACATTCTACAGAGAGTTCATTGAGAGGACCCTGAGCAGCTGCATGACTGCCTGGTTCGGGAATTGTCTGTGATCGTAAGAGTAAAAAATGAGGTCTGCAGATGCTGGAGATCACAGCTGCAAATGTGTTGCTGGTCAAAGCACAGCAGGTTAGGCAGCATCTCAGGAATAGAGAATTCGACATTTCGAGCATAAGCCCTTCATCAGGAATAAGAGAGAGAGCCAAGCAGGGCAGAAGATATCAGAGCATTCAGTCTCTAATGGCCAGACTGTGCAATAGCTTTTTCCAGCCACCCCCCACCCCCCCCCCCCCACCCCCCACCCCCAAAAAGCCATCAGGCTCCTTGACACTATGATCACACCTTGCTCCATTTGCAATTTTCAGATGACTTATTGAATTGCTGCTAAAATAATGTGTTTTTTATGATCATTCATTTTTATGTTGTAATTTGTCCACCACTGTACCTATTGTTTTGTCTCATCAGGAATTACTGTGCTGTCTTGCACGTTTTGCACTTTCCTATGCACTTATGCTGCCCTATGTATGACACTACTGTTGTGTAGTCTGTGCGTTCATATAGCACCTTGGTCCTGGAGGCACTCTGTCTCATTTTTGATTGTACCAGCTGTGTACGGCAGAAATGACAAATAAAGCTACTCAACTCTGACGTTCCATGCATTCTCTTCACAAGCCATTTAAATGTTAAATCATTGAACTGGTATTCCTGCAAATTGTCCTGATGAGTAGAAGATGAAAAGCTTCAGCAAAAATCAATTTATTTGTTTCAGCAATACTGAATAAAGAGGGTTTCTATATGATGTCAGATCTTACCAGAACCCACTCAGATCTTTTTAGGACCTTTTCGAGGTAGTTGCTGCCTGTACATAAACCTGTAGTCAAGGGGAATTGCTACTTTCGGTGTGGAAATTTAATCTGTTCACCAGGAGATGGTTAATATGTGATAGAGTGCAGAGTTATGGATCATCGGGTAGCTTCTCTCAGTTGTCACTCACTACTGTCTTGGAATGGTGCCTGTGCTGTGGATGTTGGCACGCAGATTTGCTAATCTTTGCATTCTCTGATTTCTGATGTTCTTGAAGAATTCAGAATAAATCCCATTGACTATTGCTATTTTGACTTGGTTTGAGTACATGACTTAGGCTGCCACTACAGTGTAGCACCATCAGGACTATCCTTTTCAGGTGGAAACAACTCCTTGCTGCCACGAGATGAAGGGATAGCCAGAAAGCTTTAGTGGCCTGTCAAACATCTACCCCACAAAGTGAATCATCTCTGTTTCATACTTGTTTACAGGATATTTCTGTTTATATTGGTATCAAAGGTTCCTTTGGTCAGAACATCAACTGTACTTCAAAAATTGCCTTTGGAGTGCTTTGTGATATACTAAGTTCAGAAAAGATGCAAATTTAGCATAGTTTTTATTCTTTCCATTTTAATTATTCCCTTTGCACAATAGTGTAGGAATCATTGAAATACTTTGTGAAAGCATAAAAACGTAGGTAAATGTTAAATGCACCAAATTTTTGAATGCAAAAAATTGTTACTGCAAACCTGTTGCTATTGTGAGAATTTGTTGAAGTATTTACAAAATACCTTGCAAGAACTGTAACAAACACTACATTGGACAAACAGGCAGAAAACTAGCCACCAGGATACATGAACATCTACTGGCCACAAAAACATGAGCCACTTTCACTAGTATCCTTGCATATGGATGAGGAAGGACACCATTTTGACTGGGACAACACATCCATCCTAGGACAAGCCAGACGCACAAGAATTCCTCTAAGCATGGCATTCCAATCGGAACTCTATCAACAAACACATCGACTTGGATCACTTTTACCACCCCCCTGAGGAAATGATGTCACCACAGGAAATGACGTCACCAACCAAGGAAACCCAAACACACAGACTATACTACCACTGGTTCATCTGGAGGCTCACTGAAGATGTTACCTAGTATGGTGACGAAACGTCTGAAAACTAACCTTCCAACTCAGCAAGCAAACCTATATCCAATTTGCTGAAGCATCAGAGATATATATATATAATAGCACAAGATTTCCAAACTAAACTAGTCCCATTTGCCTGCATTTGGTCCTTTTCCTCTAAACCTTCATCCCTCATGTACATTTTCTAAATAATGTAACTGTACCTGCATCTACCACACCCTCTGGCAGATCTTTCCACACATGAACAACCGTATCTGGGAAAAAGTTGTCTCTCCGGTCAAGTTTTGAACAAATCTTGCTTCTCTCACTTTAAAAACATGTCTTCTACCTATGAACTGCTGAAGAACATTTGCTATTCACCTTCTCTATTGTCCTTGTGATTTTGTAAACCTCTACAAGGTCACCCTTCAGTCTCCTAAACGTCAGTGGTAATAAGTCCCAGCTTATCCAGCCTGTCCTTACAACTCAAACCCTCCAGTCCTGTCACATCTGTAAATCTTTTCTGCACTCGTTCCAATTTAATAATATCCTTCCTATAGCAGGATGACCAGATGCATATGTAGTGCTCCAACATGGACTGAAGGGTTTGTTTCCATGCTATATGACTCCATCAGAGATATTATTGAAGATGTTATAATCTAACAGACTCGTGTATTAATCTTAGTTTCTGTTAGGTTTACTCTTAGTACTGAATAATTAAGGAGAGCTGTTCAAATTAACGAGGGATGTTGAGGAATGCAGGGGGGAATAAACCACCTCTATTATTGTGAGTTAGTAACCAGAAGGCACCAGAAGGATTTACAGTGATTGACAAAAAGCGTCTGCATTGAGTTAAGATTTAGAACTAATTATGTCGCAAGGGATTGGAAGCCAGATTAATATCAACTGTCATAAATGAACCAAGTATATACTGGAAAAGGAGTAATTTGCTGGGTCATGGTGAAGAAGCAAGGGAATGGGAATGCCAATTGAAGAGCTCTTTTTGAGCACCCTGCACAGGTGAATGGCCTCTTTCTTCATTATATAATTCTATGAATTTCAAAATACTCCAAAAGCAATCAACACCTAATAAAGCTGGTATTTTCATCTTTAGGGCTTGGAGCAAAGGCAAAATTATAGCCTGAGTTGGCAGGATTAAGGAATTCTGTCTCTTGCTCCTGGATGCTGTCCAAAGCTATGCAGATGTGCAGTACAGGACTACAGCAGATGTATGTTTATGAAAAATATTAGTTGGAACAGAGTACAGTGTGGACAATTGGAGATCCTCCTATTTGGAGATGAGATCTGAGGCAAATTCAAGTATTATACAATGAACAGCACCAACCCTTGTACTTTTATCAACTATCGGAAGCAATACTGAGGGACAGAATTAATCTGCAATTGGAAAGCTAGAGATTAGTCAAGAAAAGTCAGTATGGGCTTTGTGAAGGGGAGATCATATCTGACCCGAGCTGATTGAATTTTTCAAAGAACTTGCGGTCTGTAGGTGACAACAATGTACTTGACATAGTTATGTGAACTTCTGATATAGTCCTACAAGAGCCCATGGGATCCAAGGAAATTTTGGCAAATTGGATCCACAGTAAGCTGAATGACAGGAAGTAAAAACTAATAGTCGGGAGGTGCTGTGACTGGAAACCTGGAGTTCCACAGGGGTTAGATTAGATTCCCAACAGTGTGTAAACAGGCCATTTGACCCAACATGTCCACATTGACCATCTGAAGAGTAACTCACCCAGACCCATTTCCCTACGCTTACCTCTGACTAATGCACCTAATACTATGGGCAATTTAACCTGGCCAATTCACCTGACCGGCACATCTTTGGACTGTGGGAGGAAACTGGAGCTCCCAGATTGGTGTTGTGACTCTTGCTATTTGTGAATTATTTAGACTTTGAATGTAGAAGAGTTGACCAGTAAACTTGTGGATGATACAAAATTTGGTGGGAAGGTAAATAGTGAGGAGGGTGACCTTGGGTAACAGGAGGGTGTGGTTTGGCTTATCAATAGGAAATGGAATTCTGTCCTGATGTGAGAGGCGATACACTCCAGTAAAACAAATAGAACAAGAGAACATACTAATGGTAGCATTCTGGGAATCACTGAGGATGAGAGGGACCTTAGTGTGCATATCCATCAGTCCCTTAAAGTAGAAGGAAAGATGGCTACATTGGTTAAAAAGGCATTTGAGATATTTGACTTTAGTAGCTGAGGCATAAAGCTTGAGAGCAGGGAGGTAATGCTGGCACTGTTTAAAAAGTTAGTGAGGCCACTGCTCAAGTATTGTGTGCAATTCTGGAATCCATGTTATTGGAGGGTGGGTTGACAAGATTGATCAGAATGTTGCCTGGGCTGGAGAGTTTTGGTTATGAGGAGAAATTACATAGGCTGGGGTTGTTTTTATTGGAATAGCGGAGGTTGAGAAGGGTGTGATTGAGATTATAAAGTTTGAATGGGCATAGGAAGGGTAGTAGGAAGAAAAGTTTCCCCTTCGTAGAGAGATCAGTGATCCAAGATATAGATGTAAGGTAAGAGGAGGTGATATCCTCACTGTGTTATAGCAAGACTGTTAATCCAGCGACCCAGATAATGTTCTGTGACCAGGGTTCAAGACTCATCACGGTAGATGGTGGAAATTGAATTAAGAGTTAACGGTGACCATGAGCTGTTGTTGATTGTCGGGGAAAAATCCCATCTGCTCTACTATTACCCTTTAGGGAAGGAAACAATCATCCTTACCTGGTCTGGCCTACATGCAAGTCTCAGCAATGTGGTTGATTCTTAACAGTCAGGGATATACAATAAATGCTGGCCTTGCTGACATCAGAGTTGGGGAGTTCAGAAATATGGAAGACAGTTTTAAATGGGAGACATTCTTTCATTTAAAGTGTGTGATGGGGCTTTTTTTTAAACCTCTGAAAATTGTGGGTATGTGGAATTCTATTCCACAGAGAGCGATGGAGGCTAGAATGTTGAATAAATTCACAGCAACATTTTGATCAGCAAAGGAGTCCAGGGTTTGGGGTGGGAGAGAGTATTTTATGTGTCTGTGTGATACAGATGCAAGAATTGAGCTATGGCCCACAAGCAGATCAACTGTGATAATGAATGGCAGAGTGGACGTGATCGAATGAACGACTGTTCATAAGTCTTGTGGAGATATATCTCTGCAGTTAGGGAACTTTATAAATAAATTCCACTGCCACAGAGTTTCTGATTGCATAAAGAGTAAGGGCTTTACTAGCATTCCATAGTTTCAGATTTTTTGAAAAAAAGCTGTACAAGTTTATAATTTAGTTTTCATTTTTCTCGAACTGTTAAATGTGGTTTTTGTTAATAAAATATATTCTTATAGTAAGGGGCTGTGTTATTCTTGAACTTTAGAAATGTTTAACAATGTAAATCCTTGTCATAGTGCCACCACCTGGTTTAGCAAATATTATAGGTAACTATGTACAATACATGTGCTATAGCGACATAGTGATTATGTAACTGGGCTATCAATCTAGAGACCTGGACTAAGGTTCCTGAGGCATCTGTTCATATTGCACAATAGCAATTGAACAAGTCAAAGCTAATTAGCCCTTTTGAAAACTGGAATTGCAAAACCAATATCAAGAAAAAAAAATTGCATTTATAGTGCACTTTTCTGACCACCGGATGACTCAAAGGTCCTCATAATTTATTGAAGTGTAGTGCTTATAATGTAGAATCAGTAGCAGCTTTGCTGTTTGTAGGAAATGGCTGTGCACAATGTGGCAGTAACCTGTTTTTGTGGTGGTGATCTGATGTTCAGCAATAGCAATGTTGAATAATGTGATAGGGGCGTCCTCAATGTGAGAATAATACCTCAGTCACATAGCTTCTGTGGAGACAATGCCATCATGGACAGTGGTATAGTGACAGGTCAGTTGGTGAGGATGACCATAAGATGTAGGAGCAAAAGTACGCTACGCAGCCCATCAAGTTGCCATTTGAGGTCGTGGCTGATCTTATCCTGGATTCTACTTGCCAGCCTTTTTCACTCCATGCCCTTGTTTCCCTTACTTACTTAAAATCTGAATATCTGAACTTGGATCTACTTAACCTAATCCTGACATCACTCTGCAGTGAAGAATTCTACAGATCCCCAACCTCAGGAAATTCTTCCTCCTCTCTAGTATAAAAGAGCAACCTCTTAATCTGAAATTATGCCTTTTGGTTCTAGACTCTTCCACAAGAGGGAACTTCCTATTTACATCTACATTGTCAGGTCCTCTATGAATTATGCATGTTTTAATAATATTCTGTATTACAATAAGCACAGGCCCAATCTGCTCACCCTCTCCTCAAGACAATCCTTCCATATCTGGTATCAGCCTAGTAAATCTTCACTGAACTGCCTCCAATGCCAGTATATATTTCCTTTTAGATAAGGGGCTAAAACTGCTCACGATACTCCAGCTGTGATTTGAGTAGTACCTTGGATAGTTTGAGCAAAACCTCCTAACTTCTTTTATTCTATTCCTTTTGAAATAAAGGCGAACATTTCATTTGCCTTCCCCATTACCCACTGAACTTGGATTCTAGGTTTTTATGGTTCAGGGATGAGAACTTCCAAGTCCCTCCATTCAGTAGCTTTCTGCAGTCTTTCTTCATCTAAATAATATTCAGCTCCTCTATTCTTCCTACCAAAACAGATGACTTCCCATTTTCCCACATTACATTCCATATGTCCACGCAACCTGTCTGTCCCTCTGCAGACTCATCTCATTACTCACTTTCCCACTGACCTTTGTCTCGACCACAAACTTAGAGATTCAATCAATATTTTCCAAAGAATGTGTTCATTTACCACCTGCAGAACCCATGTCTGGCAGTTGTCGTCTTTAGGACTTAGTTAAAAATGGTTCCAAAAAACCACTGTTGGTGATGGATATTGCAACTTCCCCATCTCGGATGTATTGTTGGCTGGTGCTTATTCTGACTGGTACTCCACTCTGGTTTACTGTACTTGATCTGAGGGAGGGTGGTAATTGTCTCCCAGAGGAAGTGGTGGAGGCTGGTACAATTGCAACATTTAAAAGGCATTTGGCTGGGTATATGAATAGGAAGGGTTTGGAGGGATATGGTCTGGGTGCTGGCAGGTGAGACTAGATTGGGTTGGGATATCAGGTCGGCGTGGATGGGTTGGACCAAAGGGTCTGTATCCATGCTATACATCTCTATGGCTCTGAGTTTTACTTGAATAGTGTTTGCGGTCATAACTAGGGTTGTAAACATAATACATCTTAATTAAGTTAATAAAGAATTTGGAGAAGCATTTTTACCCTATGGTTTAAATGCTAATGGCATTTATTGCACATGATGTATTTTGGCAAATAGCATGGCTGCATTTAGGCACTAAGCAGCTATATTCATAAACTTTGATGAAACAAGATTTGTGGATTGAATGAATTTCAAAAGAAAAGACCTGAATTCACATTACACATTTCATTTCTGCTGCGCATCCAAAGTGGTTTTTTTTGAAGTGCAGTGACTATTGTAATATAAGGCAAGTTGTAACCAATATGTGCTCAGAAAACTGTACAACATTTGATATGATAATGTACAGAGAATCTATTTCTCATTTAAGGGATAAATATTGATTTAAGCATCAAGGATAACTCTGCAGTTACTTGAACCAATGCCATGAAGTCTCTTATCACCTTGAGAGGGCATCTCTGATGTAGCAATGCAACCTTAGTATGACACTGGAGTATTCCTCTTTATTTTTGTGCTCAAATCCTGTATCAATTCTTGAACATAACTTTGGGACCATTCTTTCCCCACAGATAGATCTAATCAACCCAGGGTTGACAGTTTTGGAAACACTACTTCCTTCGATGCTGTAAATTCCATTCAATAGTGGTTATAGCTTAATATTAAATTCACTTAAATGTAAAAGTACTAAAATCATTGCATTTTAATGTAATAGTTGCATAAAAATTGAAAATGACAAACAATAATTTGCATTTATATAGCTTCTTTAATGTAAGAATCATACCAGGGTGTTGCAGAGAAGTATTATGAGACAACATTTGGCAGTGAGTCACATCAGGAATGAGCAAGAATGCGGTCAAATAGTACATTTTGAGAAGGAGGGGAGTTTAGGATATTGGCAGCCTGCAGAACTTTTAAAATTGGAAATGATCAAAAGGTTAGACTTGGAAGGAAGTAGATATCTTAAATGGCTTTGAGGTTGGAAGAGATTATAGGGATGGACCTTAGTAATACCAGAGTCCAATCTGAAAACAAAGCCGACACTTTTATAACTAAGGTGTTGTTTAACCAGAAGGCAGTGCATGTCTGTGAACACAGGATTGATAAGTGCAGAGGGCTTTGAACAAGTTATGACATGGGCAGCAGAATGTTAAATGTCTTCAAGTATTACATGGAAAATGAGAGAAAAGAATACATTCGAATGCTTGTGTCTGGAGCTACGTGATAAGAGCTTCAGTGGTAGATGAACTAAGGGAGAAAAAGGGCTGTGAGATGTTATGGAGGTGGATTAGAGCTGGTTTTAGTGTATGAAATTTCATCTTGGGATCAAGTTTGCCAACAGTCTAGTTCAACCTCAAACAGTTAGCAAGAAACTTATGAAGTTATTAGTTTGGGAACACTTTTGTGATGCTTTCATGAGAATAAACTTTTTAAACTATCAGCTGGATTCCAGAGTGTTCTTTGATTCTTGACGTTTTTGATAAGTTAAAGCTGCTTATTGTTTCTTTGACTTTGATATCATCTTGTTTATGATAGGTTTTGTGTAGTAACAGGCTCATGATCAGTTAGGTCTATTCTTGGAGTTGAATTGGTAACCTGGACTGCCTTAAGGTTTTGAAAATGCATATTTTAATATATAAAATGATTATATCAAACTTACAGTTGATTAGAGTATTTTCAAACGCCTCTGTTTCAAGACCGTTTGCTTTCACTGTTGAAAATAAGCATCCATATAATTTTATAAGTTGCAATAACAACTGGTATGTTGTCAAGGAAAAGTAACTTGAATGACAATCCTTTGTTGGCAGATTTCGGAACTAACATGTTGCTTGATTTCAGTTTTGGAAAACTCCATTCATTTTCTCCATATTATTTCATGACAGTTTTGCTGTACTCGGTTTTAGGACCTGTCGCATGTACAGTGAAATACTTTCATTTAATTATTTACAAAAATTGAATGTGAGGGCAAGCTATACATTGTGAAGAGTAAATCTATTTTATAAATTTGTCGAGTGCAGGTACTTTCCAGGTATTGTGCAGGAATATCATATAGAACAAATTTGCATTGCAGAGGTTGTGTACTGAGAATTTTGGAAATTTGGATGTTTTAAACTCACTGCATTTTGGAGGATTTTCATTGATTTTTAATGAGATTATCAAATCAAGAAATGTGGAACCAATGAGCTGTGCACTCAGATTCATGTGGCTTGAAGCTCTGTTTAAAGAATACAGTGTTTTGAAATTAATTGAATGTTTTGTTATTATAATCAAGAGAAATATGATTGTAGTTTTAGTTTTCCTTTCTATCTATTCACTTTCCCCTCTCCGAAAAAGATCGGCTATTTCTTCAGTTTCTTGTATTTAGATTTTCCTGATCTTTTGATCATTCATCCAGCACTCTGAATAGCTAGTCCGATAGTATTACCATTGTGTTGGCAGGTCTTGTCTCACCTACGATCAGGTTAAAAAGGTGATGGCATCCAGATATGTGGTTTGGATTTTCTTTGGAACCTAAATTTGGAAAGATAAATTTTTATTTCACTGTCCCATTGATTCATCCATTGTTAAGGTTGATTTTATAAATATATTGCAAATTCTCCAGTCCAGAGCACACACTCTTGGAAACACTAGTTGCCCAGAAAATCTTTGGCCTGAGCCAAACGTCCTTCGATGTCTTTGGCACCATTTTACTGCAGGACTTTGAAGTAGAAAAATGGAGGATGCAATGTATTTTTATTACTGGTTTTAAAATGTTTTCACTGTTTAAGCTTCAGGGCAATATTTATATTTTTTCCCAACTCTTTCTGATGTGGTTAGGCATTCTAATGTTATGCTATAATGCAGAAAATTGCAAAATCTAGAAAAAAAATTGATACTGAGCATTTTGAGCAAGTGATCTTACAATGTATATTTTATTGAGTTAACAAATTAATTCACTCTTCTAGGTTTTCTTTTAAAATTCAGTGGCGCATAGCTCATTTTTTCCAGTAATGCAGTCCCTTGAAATTTCCTTGTGTGGCTAGTCGCACACATCAGTTCCACAGAACAATACCTGCATAATATTCTGATGTTGCGCGCCAGCACAGTTTCGTATTGGTAATGTTAATTTTAAATGAATCGTTGGTACCTGAGGCTTTTGGCCTATGATCAATCGTCTCTGTCAATATTAACTATATCATTTCTTAAAAGTTTCCTTTTCATTTCTTTTATAGCTTCCTTGTTGAAAGGGCTGAAACATACTAACATAGTTCTGCTCCATGATATCATTCATACCAAGGAGACCCTGACCCTTGTATTTGAATATGTGGTAAGTGCTTTTCATCTCTGGTTAAGACCAGCTGGTCACTGGTAGAATGACTAAGATTAAGATTACAACATAATTGCATTTGTAATTGTTTTATCCACAAACTAATCAGTCTTTGTCGTGATCTGCATATTTTTCTTACATGACTCCCATCCCAGGTGTAGACTGCATCATGTGATTGGCAGGGTCCTCAATAGGGTCTGTAAGCTCTAATACTTTTAAATATTGTTAACTGCTGGTAAGCTGATGTGTCATTCAGTGCAAACCACTCTTTACTGAATTAGTGCTTTTTAAATAATTTGCTTTTCAGCTAAATATGTAATTTGAAGTTACTCCTGCATTTAAAACAAAAACAGTTTACAGCTGCAGTTTTTGTAATTGTAATTTTAACTTGCATATGATGTAGAGTTGATTCAAACATTTATCTGCAAAACCACGTACGATAAGTTAAACACATTGTATCTGATTTTGTAACAAGTTGAGCTCCATGATTAAGCTAGGCAGTCATCTTTTTTCAATTCCGTGCTGCTGGGATGGCCATCATTTACAGATCATTGTTAATTGCCCTTGTGAAGGTTGGTGACCATCATTGACTCATCCTTTATTCAAGAATGACATCTACTCACGCTTCTGCTGTAAACCTTCATATGACTGATCAGGCCAATTCCCAACCCGCAGCACTTTGGGCACGTGAGGCAAGTCCAATAAATTAATGGATCTGGAATACTAGATTCTCCCTCGTTGCCTCTGCTGTGCCTCATCATTCACGTATTTGGACATTGTGTTATTTTGAATGATTGATAGCAAACTGCCAATTTCACAGAGTTTCAAAGTACCATTGTAGCTTTTGCTTGTTTTTCTTTCCCCTGGAAAGCTGGTCATTTGGGAACTGAGAAAATTACACCTAAAGGGGCAGACATCTTTCAACCATGCTTACAGTCTTCGATCCACCTTTCTTGCATTAATTTTGTCTGAGTGGATGTAGAGCTAACTTGAAAAAATTCTGTTGCTTCTCCCTTCACCCCCACAATAGTTCTGCCATCTCTGGAGAATGTGATGGATGTATTGCCAGTCAAATCTCTAGCGGTTTTGTCATTTCTAAACAGTCAAGGTCATAAAGTTAACCTTAATTAATTGTTTAGTGTTTTGTGCACTTAGCTTTGCATTTAAATCATTTGAAGCCAAAAGAATCCCTACTGCCTTTTTAGGCTTTAAAATGTGGGTATTGTCATGTCAAGCAGCCTTGTCCATCACATGGTCAGTGAACTGTAGATGTATGTAGCTAGTGTAATTTTCCTTTTTAATTACTTCTTACGATTCAAGTTGAAGTAGACTGACAATCAAGCTTTGTTTAAACAATTGTTACAAGTGATTACCGAAGGTTCTTTAGAGATAGAGGTGAAGTTATTGACAAGAAATTACAGGTACAGAGATTAAAACAATTATAGACAAAACTCTCAGGATACATGTGAAAAGCAGGTAGCAATAAGTCTCTATGGTATACTATTGGAGCTCATTGCTTGAGTTCTGTGTTACTGAGGTGAATAAGTTCATATCTGGGAGATTTTGACATGGGAATGGTGCTATGTGAATACAGGGATTAAAGGGTTTTGAAGCCACAAAAACCAGTGTGGGAGATTGAAGGAGTTTGGGGCTAGCTGCTGCTGAGAGAGAGAACTGCGTACTGAGCAGGTGAACTATGACATTGCATGAATGTTCAGTGTTTCTTGGCTAGGGCAGATCTGCAATATGGCAAAAAAGGTCTTGGTTTTGGCAGCTTTGTCTGAATAGAGTCACCAACAGAGTTACATTGGAAGAGAGCACTTTCAAGTACGGTTTATAAAATAACAAAGGGCAAATGAAGAATTTAAACAGGGGAGAGAGTGTGGATTAACTCAGGTTAAGGAATTTTTCTGTATTATTTCCAGTCAATAGTGAACAGTGCAGAGTAAGGTTAAAGTCAGATAAAAAAAATTTAAAATGAGCTTAAGGTATGGTCGAGCAACTCTGGCAAATGGAATGCCCGTCCTGTGGAGAGTTGTGAATACTTCATGTGACCCCAATAGTTGTGTAAGCAGGAGGTGTTACCAACTGCACAAGCTTACGCTTACATTTTGGAGCTTGAGTGATGGCTGGAGTCATGGAGGTACATCTGTGAGGCAGAGAAATAAGTGCAATGTGCGTTCAGACTGCAGATAGGGGCAAGCAAGTGAATAGAAAATGGGTGACCACTGAATATCCAAGAAAAACAGGCAGTGCCAATATTCCCAACAATCCCACTCATCTATCAGTTTTCCGTTTTGAATACTGGACAGGTGATGATTACTTAAAATATTTGCAGCAAAAGCCAAGCCCATGGTACCACCAGTGGCACAAGTGTACAAGAGGGAAGAAAATAGTGTGAAAGGGCAATACTGATGGGGGATTTTTTAGTTAGGGCAACAGACAGGGATTTCCGTAGCCATCAAACAGGATTGTATGATGCCTCCCTGGTTCAAGAATCAAGGATGCCACAAAGTGCCAGCACGATATTGTTCTCAGAGGGTAGGAATATCCACACAATTTTCTGGGCGGCACGGTGGCTCAGTGGTTAGCACTGCTGCCTCACAGTGCTAGAGACCTGTGTCCGAGTCCAGCCTTGGGCAACTGTCTTTGTGGAGTTTACACATTCTCCCTGTCTCTCTGTGGGTTTCCTCCCACAGTCCAAAGATGTGCAGGTTAGTGGATTGGGCATGCTAAATTGCCCACAGTGTCCAAAGATGTGTAGGCTAGGTGCGTTAGTCAGGCGATACTCTTCGGAGGGTCGCTGTGGACTTGTTAGGCTAAATGGCCTGTTTCCACACTGTAGGGATTCTATGATATACAGTAGTGGTCCACATTGGTAGAAAGGGGGCTGTAATCCAGAATTTAGGCAGCCAGGTAAAAAATTTAGCATATAGGACCTGAAACGTAGTCATCTCCAGATCATCCCAGTGCCCTCTACAAGTGAGAATACAGAACTAATGCCATGGGGAATGGCTTTAGATTCCTGTGACTTTGGGACTGTCTTTGGAGGGGTTGAGGGCTGGCATCCGCGCAAGGCAAATTGAACAAAGAGAATATTAGTACTACTACACTGCGCAAGATGCTGGCAGAGGCAGATAACATGGGAATAGAAAATGGTGGAAGAAAGTAATGATGTCAAACTCAAGATTAAACTGCATTGTATGAATGCAGGAGTATAGTTAATAAAATAGGGCACATTGCCATGTGGAATCATGATGTACTTGCAATAACTGAGACTTAGCTTGAGGAAGGGCAGGACAGGGTATTAAATGCCCCTGCTTACAAGGTGGGGAGAAAAGATAGGAAAGTTGTTAGAGGGAAAACAAAGGATGAGTGGTGGCGGTAAGGGTTAAGGGTCTTGCAGACTGAAGAAAGTGGGCATTTCGGAACGTTGAAGGACAGAAACAAATTCCCTAATGCCAAGGATCAAAAGGGTGCAAAATATATTGCTGAATATAATCCGTACTGGGAAGATATGGAGGAACAAATCTACAAAGTAGTTAGTGAGGTTCTTACATCATAGGATAGTCCTAATGAGGCACTTTTAATTATCCAGATATAAATGAGGATAGTGATCGTGTTAAGGATGAAGAGGAGCAAGCATTCTTAGTTTGCATTCAGGCGAACGTCTGAAAGCTGTCTGTGTCCAGTACAATAAGAAAGGGGACACTGCCAAACCCTTTCCAGTTTTCTAGATATAAAGACCAGCATTACATTAGCTTTCTTGCTTATTTTCTGCACTTTGTTACATTTTCAAGATCTATGTATCTGAACCCCAAGTCTCTGAACATCCACTGAATTTAATTCATTCCACCTCACCCTTCTTGGTCCAAAATGAATAATCTCACACTTGCTTAGATTGAACTCTCTGCCACAGTTTTGCCTATTCATTCAATCTATCAATACCTCTTTGTAATTTTATGCTGTCATCTGCGCACTCTCTATAATGCTGCCTGATTTTGTCTTCAGCAAATTTGGATGCATGACTTTCTATGCCACTGTCTTAAGCTAATAAATAATGTGAATAATTGAGGCCCTAAAACAGATCCTTGTGAGACCCAACTAGTTAAATTCTGCCTATTTGAGTACCTAAACATTACCCTAATTATTGTTGCCTGCCATTCAACCAATTTCCTATTTCATTAATTTTCCCTCCATTCTGTGGGCTTCTCCTTAATTGGTACTGTATATGGACCTCCAGAATGCATTTGATAAGCAACATTAATAGACATTCCCCCGTCCTCTGCATTGTCACCTTTTCAAAAAATTCAGTGAGATTTGTCAGGCATGATCAACCTGCCATAAATCCATGCTGGCTCTCCCTGATTAACTGCACATTTTCTGGGTGGTTGGTTACCTAATCCTTGATTATAGACTCCAGTTTCCCCACCACAGATACTAGGTGATCAGGCTATCTGGTCCATAATTCCCTGGCTTTTCCTCTTTTGCTGGTCTTAAAAAGTCACATGCAATTTTCCAATCCAAAGGTGCACCGTAACAAACGAATTATATAACTTAGAAGATAGTAAAAACCCACATGATTATCACGGTAAAAATTGAATTGTTTTTATGCTAAACTCCTGATATGCATTCCCAGCCTACAAAGCTCTGTATGCAAAACATGACCGTCATAACTGTTTTCACAAGATATACTTTTCTAATCATGAGCTTACAACTATTAACCAAAGTAAGCACAGCAGTAGTTGGTGTCCTGTCTGCCGTAAAGGGATGCTTCCTTGAGTATTTAATAGTATCGGACATAGCAAAGCCTTTCAGGCTTTACATGGACAAGGACAGAAACAACCTTTCAGACAAGGAAATGATTGAAAATAGCAAACAATTCCCAAAGCTACAATGCTTCCTTTGTGTATTAGATGTAGCAAGAGGCAACTATCCCCATAAACAATCCCTCTTAAATATAGTCCTGATTGTTTTGGAGGCACAGCAAGTCTTGAAGATGGTGTAATTTGGCTACATTGGAGAGATGTAGATTTAGAATTTGCACGACCTTGCCTCAATCGATAATTGGATTTGGATCGGAGCTCCTGCTTAAAGTAGAATAGCGAGCCCTCCCGTTATTTAAGCAAAGCGTAGTGTTCTACCAACTTAATATATTAATGGCATAAAGTATTCTCTGCTTTTTAAACTTCCATCAACATCTGTGTGTCATTGTTTTAGCTTCAGGTAATGGCACTATCTAGCAGTACATTTTAAAATCCAGTAAGATGATGAACAAAGCATTCCTACTGATGTTTCATGTCAACTCTGTGGATGAATGTAGCCACAGTGTAATTATTTTCCGAATAAAATGTGACTTTTCCTTCAGGCAATACTCTGTCACATTGCAAATAACAACTGATCTGTAATTAACATGAAAAAGTGGCTGACTTGTTTCATTTGATGCTTTCATGATATGAAAAATGATTTATTACCTTATTCCTTTTTTGTTCATTTTCTGTAATGCTGTTCCACTATTGTTACAGTTGATTTGGAGCCTAGAGTGATATCTGATATGGCTTTTTTTTTTAAACCTTCTGATTAACAATAGATGTTCATCTCGATGTTTTCTTGTCAAATAAGAACTTGCATTAGTTTAGTGCCTATAACATGGTAAGCCATCCCAAATCTCTACAAGGGAGAGCTTTATCAATCAAAATTTGATACAGAGCCAACAGGAGATGGGGTGGGACAAAATGCAAAGACTTTCTCAAAGGAGAAAGTGAATAGTGAGGCAGAGAGGTGCCTAGGGAAGCAATTAGGTTGGTCCAGACAGCTGTAGGCATGACTGTCAATGTTGGAGTGATGAAATCAAGTAGAAATGAACTTTTGTTTTGAACAGGTATAAACAAGGACTGCCGAAACCAGAGTCTAGATTAGAGTGGTGCTGGAAAAGCACAGCAGGTCAGGCAGCATCCGAGGAGTAGGAAAATCGACATTTTGGGCAAAAAGCCTTGAATAGTCCTTTTCCTTCTCAAGAACTACTATTTGATTGTCAGGGGCTACCTTTTGGTTCTTAGCTTGGTTTTCATTTTCACGAATTGCTTTGTTTGGTTATGCAGTCATTTGGTAATGTTATTTTCACTATTTGTGCCCAGGTATGGGATGCTTGGACTCAGTTAGAAGCAGAATTCAAAGAATCAAACAATATCCTGAATCAGTACAATGGAGTGACATTGAAAACCACAAGGAAAATATTAATTTCATACATGTAATATCTAAGTCAGCAGAAGACAACAGGTTTTTCGCTAGCAAAACATGTTTCTGGCTAATTAAATATTTGCCTCTAACATTGTCACTGTACCTCCAGTAATTGGTGTTAGATGAAATGCTTAGAGATGTGTAACCACAAATACAAATTTTAATGAAACAAAATTGTTCAACCTTATATTATCCAATTGTGATAGTACTCATTAGAAAATTTTCTACCGCACTTCTTTTTACTGAATTTCAGAAACCTGAAATATGGCAATGGCACACCAGTTTACAAGCATTCATTGCCTCAGTGATATCAACATTTCCTGATGGCTAGCCTCGTATTCCATTTATTGAAAGGTTTAAAAATGAACTCTTCCATGTCTAACTGCCCCCCACCCCACCCTCCACCACCCACACACACGCACACACACACACACACACACACACACACACTTATGTGGCAGCTCAGAAGGAAGTGAGGACTGTAGATGCTGAAGAGAGTTAGTTGAAAAATGTGGCACTGGAAAAAGCACAGCAGGTCAGTCAGCATCTGAGAAGAAAGAGTGTCAATGTTTCATGCATAACCCCTTCATCAGGAATATGTCACATGTTTTGACCCTGTGTGGAACCTTTCCCTACTTAGTGGCTTCCATTTCCCTTCCCCTTTGCAGATCATGAACTCTGCTCCCAGTCAGTTGTGTCCCCATGTACCTGCTGTCCCTGTCCTTCGAGTTGGTAATGCTCATGAGTTTAGAAGATGATGTCAAGGACCCTTGATGAATTTCTACAGTGCATCTTCTAGATGGTACACATCTTCTACTGAACATTGATGGTGGAAGGATAAAGTGTTTGTGGATATGGTGCCAATAAAGTGGCTGCTTTGTCCTAGATGTTGTCAAGCTGGTATTGTTGGAACTATTCTCCTCACACTCCTGACTTGTGTCTTATGGACGGTGGACAGGTTCTGAGGGGCCAGGTGGTGAGTTATTTGCTGCTGGATTCTAATTGTCTAACCTGCTTCTGTAATTTATATGGCTAGACCAGTTTGTGTTTCTGGTTAATGGTAGCTACCAAGATGGTTGAAAGTGGAGGATTCAGATTCTTATGCCTGTAAACATCAAGGGGCAATGGTTAGATTGTCTATTACTGGAGATGGTCATTGCCTGACACTTGGCATTTTCCACTTGTCAGCTCAAGCCTGGGTATTGTTGGGGTTTTGCTGCATTTGGATGTGTATTATAGTATCTGAGGAGTTGCAAATGGTGCTGAACATTGTGCAATCATTGTTGTCTCCACTTCTGACCTTATGATGAAGGGCAGGTTGTTGATGAAACAGCTGAAGGTGGTTGCACCTAGGACATGACCCTGAGGGTGCCCTGGGGGTGAGATGACTCCAACAAGCTCAGCCATTTTCCTTTTTACCAGATGTGACTTGAGCCGGCTGTCAGTTTTCCCATTGCCATTGGTTTCAGTTTTGATGGGGCTGCTTGATGTTGAGACCTATCACTCTCACCTCCCTGATGTTTGAACTAAGACTGGATAAGGTCAAGAGCTAAGTGGCCCTGCCAGAACCCAAACTGACTATCGGTGACCAGACTGTTACTATGCAGGTACTGCACAAATAGCACTGTTGATATCATGTCCCATCACTTTACTGTTTGGTGAGTGTAGATGGAGGCATTAATTGGATTTGTTTGTTTTTTTTGTCTCTCAGACATACCAGTGCAATTTTCCACATTGTTGTGCAGATGCCTGTGCTATAACTAGTTTCTACTGTGGTCCTCCAGTGTCAGCTCCCACTTTATGATAAATGCAGAACCCTCTAACCTCATTCACACGTGTCATTCACATCCATGTAAATGAGTGGGAAGGTCGTCTGGCACTGAGCAGACTCAACGTTCTGCCGTAATGTATTACCAACCCTAACTTCACCCCGACAAAACCCATTCGCAATACTTCCTTTTTCCACACCTGCTGTTCTTTTTCCTCTGGTTATAAAGAAATACATCAACTCTGAGTACAAATCCTTTCACTTTGTCATTCCTCTCAGCAGTAAGTGTTGTGGAAGTTGCTCTATTAAAATAAAGCAGAGATATGTGCAGAGATTGCAAATTCAGACCCAGTTAGCCCCAAATGCTGAGCAGTCTTAATCTGCTGACTGACATCCACAAGCAGGAATAATGCAGCTGTCAAAGTTGTTTTCACTAGGGCCTCTTACAATGTCACTGTGCCTCCATTTGTAGGAATGGAGTTTAATTCAACCTTTGCCTTGATGGAGTAATATTGCTCCTTTCATTTTACTGGGAATGCATTCTTATTTGTATATAAATTGGATCTTTAGAGTTTGATTATTGCATGCTTGTCTCTGGGTAGAATACTGTCATTCTACAAGTAGGGAACTGTGATGTACAAATGGGTATTCATTTCAAAGGACTGAAGTTGAAATCTGAACAAAAATGCAGCACTAAATATTTTTGTTTAAGCTGTGTTTTTAAAGTTCATGGCTTATTCTTAAATGTTTCTTTGCAACCAAGACCATTTTTAGCTAAGAGAGCCTTTAGGAGGCTCATTAATAGGCACTTAGTTGCATTATTTAATCAGTGATGACTGAAAATTGCATTACACTATGCTATGATAACTCCTTCTCCCTTCCCTTGTATTTTTCTTCATATTTCTTTTCCTGCAGCTGCCATTGGAAAATCGTGGGTGTGAAACAATATGCTACCACTCTGTGTCTTGTCCTTTATTAGAAGCTAGATTTAGCTGCTATTTTCCATGTCAGTGCGTGGTATGTGGACAGACTGCATAAAACAAATTGTGCCCTGCAGAGTTTTATGCTCCATTGAATGCTTCCATTCTAGTTTTTTTTGTGTTCTGAATTTCAGCCAGATCAGTTTTGTTTTGTCTATCCATGACAATGTAAGAATGCAAGAAAAGTAGAGCTTTGAAGGACATTTTCAAAACCCATTCTCAACTTGAAATGTGTGGTCTGTTTTTGAGAAGTTTTTGAGTCATTTTCTATCATTCTGCAAGTGTGGGGTCATTTGTTTTGAGTTATAAGCACCTTTTGAAATTCAGTCACTTCTGTTTTTTTTATTTGACTTGCAATTATTTAAGATTATATACAATTTGTGAAAAATAACTGTATTTCTTCTAAGAGATGTCCCATAATTTGAAGAATGCTGTCTCAGTGATGGATGAGTATGGTGCAGCAAATGCCTTTGACATTTCACCCAAGCATCTGTATTTGTCCTCTTTTGGAGAAACCCTGACAGAAAAAGTACAAAGAAGCTAATGTGAACTTTAATTATTATTTTAATAAGCTTTTGTTGAAGCTCTCAATCCTGTGGGCATCTGTTTAAATTATATGAAAGATTTTGGATACAATCATTTATAAGCCGATAATGAACCCAAAACGTTTTTTGTTACAGTTGCATTTTATAGTAGCAAGTTGTGTTCAATCACAGCTGTTGAGGTAGACTTTTTCTTTTGAACAGTCTGTTAGTAAGGGAGAAAGGAAAAGTATAACAGTGACTGGAACTGATGGGGCATGAAAGATCTGTGCACTTTAACGGATGAAAAGCCAACACAGCGGAAAAGCTACAACAGTCTCTGTTTTCATTGAGACGTTACAGGCTGGCGGCTGCATGATGTCATTGCCAGAAGCCAAATAGCACTTTTTGGTTTTATTGGAAGTACTTCCACATTATTGGTTTCTGTGATGGGAATGAAGTTAGAAGGTTCTGTAGCCCATTCATAAGCTTCAGGCTGTTCATCCATTTGAGACTTATAAATGGCAGCTGCAGCCACTTAAACAGAATGATGGGCCAACTAGATTTGAAGATTTACAGGAAGTTGGGTGACTATGAATTTAGATCTGACATATAATTCCTTAATGGAATGGGTGCTCTGATGCTACAATGCCACAGGTACATGCACAAATTGTTCTTTTTATGAAAAGTAATTCCTGTAAAGAAAAAAACAAATTGGGACAGTAAATAACCTGAAGGCCTTGGCCATGAGAGAAAAGAACAGCTGGAACATATAATTGTGTGTCCTAATGTGATAATGGATGGCCAGTGTATTGAGGTTATTCTCAAACTTTCTGTGAAAGTTTGCTCATGATGTAAGCAGTGTGTGTTCTTTGTCATTGTAAAACAATTTGCCAACTGTTTTGGCTATTTTACTTATTGCCTGGCATGTTTTTAATGTTGACGTTTAAACTATGCACATTTTCAATGTCCTTAAGTGAGCATAATTGATATTAAAATATTTTGACCAAAACTCTTAACGTATAGCCATGTAATTAAAAGTCATTCATCCCCTCTTCAAGGGAAGATCAACTTTGTATTGATTTTGCTTCAGCAGTGCTCAGTGAAATGTGTTACCAGGGACTAGGGTATTATACTGACCTCTGCTGTCACTGTAAGTTCAGGCATCTATTTCAAAGGTCACTTACTGTCTGGGAATACAAATGCTTCCTGACATTCCGGCTATTCATGTTCCACCCCACCCTCATTAACATCACCTTTTTATTGTTTCTTCCTTGCTTTTCTTAAATCCTGGAGTTCTGTCACTTGATAGCTATGTGGGAGTGCTGTCACTATGTAGGCAGCTTTTCAGAAAAGATGCCTCATCATGATTGTATCGAGGGAAAGTCTGCACGATGATCAATGCTGACCTTGCCTGTAATGCCATTTTTTAAAAAAAACTGTCAAAGTGTGAATCCACTTCTTAAGGTTTCTGGTCAGAATGAAAGTATAATGATGGAGCAGAATGAGGGTCTGTTCCTGCATTCTGGACATCAGGGGAGTTCACCTCTTCAGATTTACATCTGACCCAGTGTTGGCAGCTTTCCCCCACAATCGCTTCAAATTAAACACTAATGTGAATGGTATTGACCTTTTGGCTGGATTGTCATTCAAGGTCAGGAACGATTTCCTCTTGGACCTCATTCCTGGCCTATCCTCCGCCTTGGCTGAGAACCTGACTGCTGGGGCACATTGCCTGGGGGGGGGGGCTGCTGGTACCATTTAATGTGATCTAGTTCAAGATATAGAATCCATCCAATATCTGTTGGAACCAGTTTTGTTGACATAATTTGCAAAGTAAATAGTTCTGATATAAATTGCTCAAAGACAAGACTGTACAATGTGGAAGCTGACGTAGGCCTCTGTCCATCCAGTTGGTGCATCATTTATGGCCTTTTGGGTTTTGGAAACATTGTTAAATTTAATTTTAAGTTGTTGAATCATTGCTATCTTACTTCAGGAGTGAAGTGCTTCAGGGATAACCAGATTCAGATTTTTCACTTAAATGGTCCACAGGGCTGATAAAGCAGGTCCTCCCACAAAGCTTTCCAGGAATCTAGAGTAGTTCTGTTGATTCTTTTTCTCCTACACATATTGCACTCATACAGAAGTGAGGAATAGTTTAGAAGGCAATATTGGAAAGTTAGCTTACAGAAGGGGTGAGATTTAAAAGGGACCTAGAGGGCAACTTTTTTTACACAAAGGGTGGTGCGTATATGGAATGTGCTACCAGAGGAAGTGGTGGAGGCTGGCACAATTACAACATTTAAAAGACATCTGGATGCATGTATAAATAGGGAGGCTTTAGAGAGATATGGGCCAAGTGCTGGCAAATGGGACCAGATTGGTTCTGGATATCTAGTTGGCATGAATGAGTTGGACCGAAGAGTCTGTTTCTGTGCTGCAAGTCTCTGACTGCAATAGACAATATTTTAATCAGTAAGGAATTGAGGTATAGTGTAAAGGCAGGAAAGTGCTATTGAGGATTATCATGCCAGCAATGATCATCTTGAATGACAAAGCAAGCATGATGGACTGAATGGGATGCTTCTGTTTCTATGCCTTGTATAAAGGAGGTGGTGGTGCCATCATCATGTCACTGGATTAGTAATCCAAAACCCCAGGTAAATGTTCTGAATACATAAGTTCAGTTCACATCATAGCAGATGGTGATATTTGAATTCAGTAAAAAATAAAGCAAAACTTGAAGGATCAGCTTTGGTACTTGTTGTTCACACTGATCACTCTCTTCTCAGTTTATCAAGCAGGGCCCAGAAATCCAAAAGTAACTTGGTTTTGCAAGCTTATCTTCCTTAAAGCTTACAGTTCAACTCTTTCCCCAACACTGTTCCCCCCCAATCACACCCAACTTGACCCCATGGTACCAGACTTCTGCACTGTGCCATCTGAAGCATGTGTTACATAGAAACATTTCGTTATTTTATTGAAGAAACCAGGCATCTCTTCAGCATGTCAGAGTCTTTGTGTGACCATGACAGTGGGATTGCATGCAATTGATTGGCTTGGTACATTGACAGTTTGGCCACTTAGCTGATATCCTGGAGGAGGTGCTGGTCTCCATGTGTAACATGAGAATGGGAGTCAATAACAAAGGAAAGATGAATACAAAACTTTGACTTATTTTAAGTTGAATTGCTTTTCATTCAAAGTAACAAATAATAAGTGTATTTCTCTTTGAAAGAAGATAATTTTCTCTAGATTGTCTGAAAGGGTGGTTTTGCTCTTATAATTTTCAACCACTTTTGAAACAGAAAACTGGCTGCTTTCAGAAATGTTTTCAGTTTTTTGTTTAGTTGGACTGTCATGCAGGGTTGGAATGAATCTGGAATCTCTAAGGCAGCATGAAGCATAGGTCAGAATAAGACCAGGAGGTAGCAGCAAAGGTGAGAAATATGATTTTAAACAAAATACAGCCTGATGTAAGATTGAGTGACTGTATAAAATTTTTATTTCAATGCATAAATATCTGTGCCAAATTACAGGTTTTAATTCGTGCTACTGTGATATTTAGAATTTTAAAAAGCCACAGAATTGGAGAGCAGCCAGCAGAACATGTGGTTGAACATCTGAAGCATTGCTGTTAACTTCAGTCGGATAAGGGATCGTACAATTAATGGGGTGAATAGGGAGAGGGGCTTGATGGATTTGGACATCTGGTATGCCCCAAATTAAGCATTTATTTATACTCTTCATCAACATATCCTTACACATTGTGCACTGGTTCTTAATAGTTCATGCAATAATATAATAACTCAAAATGTACAGTGTGTTCATGATACCTCATTTGCGGTGTTCACACTGTGAGGGAAAGCCCTCCAGTGTCCTGCAGCATCCTTCTAGGGAGGTTAATCAGTGGAACAGCAATCATCAACTAACATATTTGAAACAGACATCATTTCACTTGCAAACATCATGTGACAAGTGTATAGTTATTTGAATGAGGAACATATGGTGAAGCAGAGAACATTGACGGTCAGGACTAGGAAGTTTCAGGGAAGCAGGTGTGACAAAAAGAAATTACATTCTGCCTGTCCCTTATGAATTGTTTCTGGTTACAGAGTATAGTGGGCCTTTAATAAATGGCTGTTAGGGCGCATGGAATGTGTTTGTGCTATCATTGTGACGGTGCCATCTAGAACCTAGAACATAGAACAATATAGCACAGAACAGGCCCTTCGGTCCACGATGTTGTGCCGAACATTTGTCCTAGCTTAAGCACCTATCCATGTACCTATCCAATTGCCGCTTAAAGGTCACCAATGATTCTGACTCTGCCACACCCCAGGCAGCGCATTCCAAGCCCCCACCACTCTCTGGCTAAAGAACCCACCCCTGACATCCCCCCCTATACCTTCCACCCTTCACCTTAAATTTATGTCCCCTCGTAACACACTGTTGTACCCAGGGAAAAAGTCTCTGACTGTCTACTCTATCTATTCCCCTGATCATCTTATAAACCTCTATCAAGTCACCCCCCATCCTTCGCTGTTCCAATGAGAAAAGGCCTATCACTCTCAACCTATCCTTGTACAATCTATTCTCCATTCCAGGCAACATCCTGGTAAATCTCTTCTGTACCCTCTTCAAAGCTTCCACATCTTTCCTAAAGTGAGGCGACCAGAACTGCACACAGTACTCCAAGTGTGGCCTTACCAAGGTCCTGTACAGCTGCAACATCACTTCATGACTCTTGAATTCAATCCCTCTGCTAATGAACACTAATACACCATTGGCCTTCTTACAAGCTCTATCCACCTGAGTGGCAACTTTCAAAGAGCTATGAACTGAGACCCCAAGATCCCTCTGCTCCTCCACCTTACTAAGAACCCTACTGTTAACCCTGTATTCCCCATTCTTATTTGTCCTTCCAAAATGGACAACCTCACACTTGACAGGGTTTAACTCCATCTGCCACTCCTCAGCCCAGCTCTGAATCATATCTAAGTGCCTTTACAGCCGACAACAGCCCTTGTCACTATCCACAACTCCACCAATCTTCGTGTCATCTGCAAATTTACTGACCCACCCTTCGACTCCCTCTTCCAAGTCATTTATAAAAATTACAAACAGCAGAGGAGCCCGAACTGATCCCTGCGGAACTCCACTTGTAACTGAGCTCCAGGCTGAATATTTACCATCTACCACCACTCTCTGACTTTGACCGGTTAGCCAGTTCTCTATCCAACTGGCCAAATTTCCCACTATCCCATGCCTCCTGACTTTCCGCATAAGCCTACCATGGGGAACTTTATCAAATGCTTACTAAAATCCAGGTACACTACATCCACTGCTCTACCCTCATCCACATCCTTGGTCACCTCCTCAAAGAATTCAATAAGACTTGGAAGGCAAGACCTACCCCTCACAAATCCGTGCTGGCTGTCCCTAATCAAGAAGTGTCTTTCCAGATGCTCATAAATCCTATCACTCAGTACTCTTTCCATTACTTTGCCTACCACCGCAGTAAGACTAACTGGCCTGTTATTCCCTTTTTTGAACAGCGGCATAACGTTTGCCACTCTCCAGTCCCTTGGCACCACCCCCATTGACAGTGAAGACGAAAAGATCATTGCCAACGGTTCTGCAATTTCCTCTCGCTTCCCACATAATCCTAGGATATATCCCATCAGGCCCAGGAGACTTGTCTATCCTCAAGTTTTTCCAAATGCCCAACACATCTTCCTTCCTAACAAGTATCCCGTCTAGCTTACCAGTCTGTTTCATACTCTCCTCTTCAACAATACGGTCCCTCTCATTTGTAAATACTGAAGAAAAGTACTCATTCAAGACCTCTCCTATCTCTTCCGACTCAATACACAGTCTCCCACTACTGTCCTTGATCGGACCTACCCTCATTCTCGTCATTCTCATGTTTCTCACATGCGCATAAAAGGCCTTGTGGTTATCCTTGATCCTACCCACCAAAGTTTTTTCATGCCCTCTCTTAGCTCTCCTAATCCATTTCATCAGCTCCCTCCTCCTGGTTATCCTTTATCCTTTATCCAATGCTCTGTCTGAACCTTGTTTCCTCAACCTTATGTAAGCCTCCTTCTTCCTCCTTACAAGACATTCAACCTCCTTCGTCAACCAAGGTTCCCTCACACGACCATCTCTTTCCTGCCTGACAGGTGCATACATATCAAGGACACGTCGTATCTGTTCCTTGAAAAAGTTCCACATTTCAACGACATCCTTCCCTGACAGCTTGTGCTCCCAACTTATGCTCCTCAGAGCCTGTCTTGCAGCATCGTATTTACCCTTCCCCCAATTGTAAAACCTACACTGTTGCACGCACTTATCTCTCTCCATAACCAAGGTGAAAATCACAGAATTGTGGTCACCATCACCAAAATGCTCACCCACTAACAAGCCCATCACTTGTTCTGGTTCGTTACCAAGCATTAAATCCAATATGGCCTCCCTTCTGGTCGAACAATCTACATACTGAGTTAGAAAATCTTCCTGGACACACTGCACAAACACCGCCCCGTCCAATCTATTTGATTTAAAGAGCTTCCAATCAATATTTGGGAAGTTGAAATCGCTCATGACTACTACAACTACTACTACATCTGTTGCTGATGGGTTGGCCCTCCCAATTAGGGTGAATCTGGCTTCAATAGGATGACCTGTAAAAACAACATTGTGAGAGAGATTTGGGGAAATCATTACTGATCAACATTTGGTGACCAATAAACGTGGTATAGGATTGACTATCAGTGCTAACTGATGTAGGAGAACATTGCAGTGATGCTGTTGTGTACGTTAGGAGGAGTCAGCAAAATGACTCTACACACCATCGTAGTTGTTTCAGCTATGAGTTACTTGAAAAACGTGCAGATTGAAAAGGATTAAATGTGTTGGGGGTAGGGGGTGTGGAGAGAAACAATAGTGAGTGTGAATAGAAAATGTACTTTTTTAACCTTTTTATTATGTTGCTCATTTTGCAGTTTTCCAGAGTTCTGGAGGGTGTACATTATATTATATAAATTTATCCACACCCAAATCATCACAATTGCTCACGCAAGATTTATTTGCTTTTAAATTATTCTGGGATAGTCCCTGTACCGTAAAAGTTTATTTCAAGTAATCACTAAGAGAGCATTCTTTGATATCAATCCTGAAATTGACTATTGTAGTTTAAGCCGATTGCTGTTTTGTCTATTCTACTCAATTTTAAAGTAATTTTCTAAATTTAGCTTTTATAGACAATTTACCCTACATACATCACTTTAGATCAGCTCTTAGAACTACCATTGTCTCCAGATTTTCCTCATGGCTCCAGCTTCAAATACCAAGGTTGAAGTTTTGTAGCTATCTACATTGCTTGAAAATCTCCTCTGTGTTCCCTTAATTCTACTGGTGAAAATTAATTAAGTATGCCTGTCCTGCATTTTGTGAAAGGTAATGATCCTAGATAATTTAAGACAAATTATCAATATTTTATTGAATGGCATAGCAACAAAATTCATTGATAATCTCCATAATATTTAAAAGGCACGGGTTATCTCATATAATTAAGAATAAATAATGAGATTAAGGATATGCATAAAATATTGCTTTTTTCAGTGACCAAAACATTGATTTATTTTTGTTTTTTAAAAAGTGTAACGGCAATGGTTGCCAGCTCATTAATGTAGCTGTTAAGGGAATAAATCATACATAATGGAGTCTCTCACATGGGCTTTTGACATGTAATTATGGAAATAATAGTCCTTACTAATTGGAGGATTTATAATTTTTAAGAAATAGAATTATCATCCGTTACTTCACAATGTCACACATATGAAATCATTACTGATATGGTAAGATGCCAATTACTCTATGAAGATGGATTTTCATTGTCCTGTGGGGGAAAAAAGGTCACCTATCATTTCACATTTACTGTTACATTAAGCACTTAAAGATCAATGAAGAAAATAAGTACCTTTTATTTTGATCCCATTCCTCTTATTTTACTGAGCCAGCATTATTTTTGAACTCCTTGTAGAAATAAGGAAACCTGCTATAAATAAAAAAAATTCCAAACACCAGAGAGGAAATTTACTATCTCCACTGGCATCTCTTATAGTAATTAAGATTAATTCTGTTCATTATATGGCAAGTACATAGAGGAAACTGAGTGGAGCATTTGGAAAATATGAAATGAGGAAAAAGTGGGTTTCTGTTCAGATGACTTTGGTTCCAAGAAGTACATCAGAGATACTTAAACCTCATTTTTTTCTACTGAAATAATTGAATGAGTTTCAATGTAAAATGTAATTTTACAACAATATAATTTTATAACAAATATAATTTTGCTGGACACTTAGTTATATCCTGCTGTTCTGACTTCTGTGGAATCTTTTGATTTATATGTCAAATCAGTCCAAGTATTTTTGTATGTGCAGAAAAATTATTCCAAAATTATTTGAAATGACAAAATGCCCCTTCACTAATGTTAAAAACTTTTACTTTTCTTTGAAATACTAGCTGCTTTCTTAACTTCAATTCATTTAAGTTAGATTTCAATAAGATTCATTTATGGTTGGGCGAGATAAAATATCACTGTCACCTTCTAAAATTCCATTTTGAGAGTTTATCGTTAAATGTATTCTTATGTTTTTGCATTACAGTTGCCTAATTATGTCTTATATAATTTGGAAGTTTTGCACATTTTACATCTTTAATCAGATATATTCACCAGAGCCAAGGCCTATTTATAATTTGTTCATTCTTATATTTCCTGTATGAAACCAAGAAAACAAAAGCAGGTATTGCCAAATGTTGACTGCATGATTACATTATTTTGTTGCAATAGATTTCTTTCCGATCACAGTCTTATGGGATTTTTCTAGACATTGCCAGAATGTTGAACCAGAGTCTCCTGAACAACATTACTCTGTTCTTAAGGCATTTCAGTGCTGGTTTCCGTCATCATCCACAGTAGAAAACAGATGCTCAATGGCCTTACTCATAAAGGTTTTATGGATGAATAATCATTGCTTTTCTATTCTTATTTTTATAGCAGTGACTCCAGCATATTTTTAAGGTTTTGTCACATTCTTCCCTACACAAAATTTAAGAATACAACTTAAAACCATGTATTTTGATTTCTGAGTCTAAGATAGTAAACCTTGCTGTTAACTCAAATCACAAATTAATTTAATAAAATAGAGATGTGATTACTTGATGGCCTTCATGACCTTTCAAAGGGTTCACACAAATTGAAGATCCTGTAAGAGCTGATAAATGTATATACATAGTATTATTGAACAAACATAAAGAACAGGATAAATATTTGAGAAGTCTGGCTTCAACTAAATGTAAAATGTACTGTGACAGTTAAATGATTGCAAAGCTAATGAATCTAAAACAATCATCTTTTCCTTTTTGTCATTGTTCTAGCATACAGACCTATGTCAATACATGGACAAACACCCAGGGGGATTACTTCCAGATAATGTGAAGGTAAGAATTGTAACTTCCGGACTATAGAAGTGGTAATATCATCTCATATTTTCAGGGTTTTTTTCCAATTTTCATTTGCTGTTCAGATTTGATTCCATAGGAATTTGCCATTTATTGTATGTAGATTCTGGCCCTGAATATTCTCACTTAATTTGATATGGAGTGTATTAGAGTAAAGCCTTCTATCAACATGGGTTTTCATTTTCAGTAGGAGTTGGTGGATACTGTTTGACGGTGAGAATGCAAGCTGTTTTTATCCCCAGTAACTCTGTGCTATGGCCTTAGTGACCCCATTATAATCTGAGTAAGATCGGTTATTGTAGCACAGGGGATCTGCACACCTTTTCAAGTGGAGAGTTACATCTGGATTTGAAAATTATATTGGTTGGGAGTGGGAAGGGGGAAGAGGGAATGTTCTATGAAACTTCAAGATAGTAATGTTATGGTAAACATTTGCAAGTTGCATAATCTCATTATAACTATGTAACAAATCCTAATGTATCCTTTTGGCTTAAAATGAAGGAAGCCAT
The DNA here is from genome assembly GCF_020745735.1 of Hemiscyllium ocellatum. NCBI lineage: Eukaryota > Metazoa > Chordata > Chondrichthyes > Orectolobiformes > Hemiscylliidae > Hemiscyllium > Hemiscyllium ocellatum. The sequence goes on along the minus strand of NC_083405.1, from coordinate 84,121,458 downwards.
GGCTCATCCCTTTACATCTTCTCAGTAGCATCAAATTTAGTGTTGGCCTTTCTCTCTCTCCATCAATGCTGGCTGACCAGCTGAATACTTCCAGCATTTTCTATTTGTATTTCAAATCTCCAGCATCTGCAGTATTTTGTTTTTGTCCTTTCAATGTAAATGCTGCTTTGCTGTGATCTACAAGTTTGCTGAAGAACCACCGAGGGAAAAACAGTCAAGCAAAAAGAAAGGAAATGTGTAGATGCCAAATGGCACCCAAAAGAGTCCCTCCATCTTGTAGGGAGTACAATGATGTCTGCTTCAATCTCATTCTTTGAGCTGAGAATTTAAAAACCTTGCAGTGAATATAAGAACACCCGTAATCTGTTAGCTGGTGTGCTCGTAATTTCTAGCTTTCTCAAAATGCAAAATGTGAACCTAAAGCCACACCCCCTTCTCTATAATAGATGTCAACCTTTTTCTTAAAAAATCTAAACATTATCTGCATCTCTGACAGGAGGAGAGTTTTGCTTCCAGCTCCTACTTTGTGATGTACAAATAACCAGTCACTGAGGTGTCCATCTCAAAATGTTGAATAGAGATTGCTTGTGGAGACTATTTTTTTGAGTTGAGTTTGTTTGATTATGGTTACATATACGGGGATACAGTGAAAAGCGTTTTGCATGCTGCAAGTAGGCTGTACCATTCATCAGGATAGCAGAACAGAGTGCAGAATATAGTGTTCCAGCCACAGAGGAGGTGCACAGAGAGATCAGAATTAACATTTGGGAGGTCTGTTCAAAAGTCTGGTAATGGGCAACAAGCTGTTCTTGAATCTGTTCGTACACTTATTCAAACGTTTATATCTTCTGACCGACGGAATAGAGTATAACCCGGGTGGGAGGAGTCTTTGGTTATGTTGCCCACTTTTCAAGACAGTGGGAAGTATAGATGGAATCGATGGATGGAAGGCTAGTTTGTGTGATAGACTGGGCTGTATGCGTGACTCTCTGTAGTTTCTTGTCCAGGGAAGAGCAGTTGCCATACAATGTTGTGATGCATCCAGATAGGAAGCTTTTTATGAATTGGTCTTTGTGGACATGCTGAAATTCCTTAGCCTCCTGTGGAATTAGAGAATTATGCTTTCTTGACTGCTGTGTTGATGTGGGTGGACCAGGACAGGTTGTTGGTGATTGTCACTCCCAGGAACTTGATGCTGGCTACTATCTCCACCTCAGCACCATTGATGCAGACAGGACCCTGCCCCCCACTCTGCTTCCTGAAGTCAATGACCGACTCCTTTTGTTTTGCTGATATTGATGGAGAGATTGTTGTCTTTAAACTATGCTCCTAAGCACTCAGCCACTTTCCTGTACTGTCTCATTTATGAGATCTGACCAACAACAGTTGTGTCATCAGCAAACTTGTAAATGGAATTGGGATAGGATTTGGCCTCACTCAGTGTATAATGTGTACAGTAGGGGGGGTTAGTATGGAATCTTGTGGGGCATGGTGTTTAGGATTATGGTGAAGGTGGTGTTGTGATCCAAGGGTCAGGAAGTTAAGGATCCAGTTACAGAGGAGGGAGCAGAGACCTAGGTTTGGAGTTTAGAGATAAGTTTATTCTGGAATTATGGTATTAAAGGTGAAACTGTAACCAATGAGTAGGAGTTTTTGGATCTAGTTGGATCTGTTTTGATATTTTAATCCCTTGCTCACTAGATTTATAGATTTGCCACCCTCTTGTTATTTCTGAATTATCTTCTGCTCTGTGTCTTCATGTAACCAGCATCTCCTGCCACAAGAGTTTCCTCATATTTAAACAAAGCAATATCCTCAAAAAATTTGAATGTTTTGAACAAAGCCACTTGCCTGTTTATCTGTGCAAATGAGAATACCAACTTGACTTATTAGGCAGACGTTTCCTGGTACTATAGTAAATGTGGCTGTAGAAAATTTTAACAGTAAAAGCTGACAGGACTAGCACACAATTGCAAACCATTTTTATAGAGTGATTATACCACTATAGTGAATAAAGGCTCTCAAAAGTGTCTAACTATTTCTCTTGTTTGCACTTTGAGATGCAGCTGGTCATGTTAGTCATCTGCAATATTGTGTAGGGCTCTGCTGGGTAAGATGCAGACCACTGAGACTGACCACTCAATGCCTGGAAGGTTCTGCTGCAAATAGAACAGAATACTACAGGCAATTGTTTTGGATGAGTTGCTTGCCCAGAATTTCCTCTGCCTGCTTTTCTTACTGTTTCTGTTCTGCTTGCATTTTCAAAAGAAGCTGCATAATTTTTATTTGGTTGTGCCAGAGGCAGCAATCCTAGGCAAGCTTGTCCCAGCATCTAGCATTGATGTCAAAACTGTGTGTGCAACTTTGTGTTGTTGCATTGCAGTGCTATGCCAATGCAGACCTGAAGATTCCCGGTTCAAATTCTGGACTGCCAACATGTATATTTCACCAAAACTCAGCAAGCAGTGATGGAATGAAAAAAAAGGGAAACAAAATTGTTTAAGAGTTAACTTTTTGAAAAAAGTCTTAAAATCTGAGGTGGAACATAAATTGAAGTTTCATTACTGCCATTTAATTTTTTGCAAAACCAAAAGGAACATCAAACCTCAGGCAAACTCTAGACAGTCTTGCATGTGCTCTTACCTTTTGACTGTTTTCAATGCTTCTCCATGTATGTGAGCCCTTTAACATGGTTGTCGGATTTAGAGAGAAGACGGTACCACTTAGGTTTGCAGAGTGTGAAAAATAACCTTTTTGTGACATTGGTTTTCTGCTCTGTGTGGGACCTGTGCTACTCTCTCGGTTCAGACAGTTTGGATCTGATGGTGTGGGCCCTGGCGGTGGTCTGCAGTGTTTGGTACAGCAATTCCCTTGTACTGAATCCACCAGCACCTCCAAATTTCTGCATACGAAGCAAGGGCAAGCTTGTTTTTTCTTTTGGACCATGACTTCACAGTTCAGTCTCAAATACCATAGTGACAAAGGTTGTTGCAACATTTGATCTGCTGTACAGCTGCATTTTAAAATTGGTGGAGGGGTACAGAGGTCAAAAGGTCCCAGCAGTGGTGAGCATTTCCATTTGCTGATCTGGAGGTTCCCCAAGAAATGCACCCACCATCTCAGTTATGGAATTGTTGAGTTGGAATATCACATAAGAAAATGAACTCTGAGCAATGGTGACATGGACACCATGAAATTTGCCACCACACTTCAGCTGCAAATAGGTCAAGTCTAGCCCTTTATCCTCTATATTAAATATTGATTATGCAGATAACCCACAAGTCTTTTGTCATTGTTTTGGCATCCAAGGGAGATTCTGAGGCCAGTAATGAATCAACTTGTGCTATATTTGTCTGTTGAGAACTCTACATGCCCCTGAGGGAAGCAGAGAGTAAGTATTGTTAAAAGGAGAACTGCCAATGATTCATATAACACTGAATAGTCTGCTTGTCTGTCACTGTCATCTGGTGAAATGCTGCCTCACTATTGCTGCAGCTGGGGAGAAGGAAACTCTTGTCTAATCTGGTGATATTTACTGACTCCCTTCTATTTCATTCTATAACATTCAAATGGGACTTCAGAATATTTGAATTATATTTGCAACGTTGTTATCATTCTGCTGGGGGTGATGTGCAGCAAATTGAAATTTGTTGCAAAATTTACTAGAAAAATGGATGAGTTCAGACTTCTAGCAATGGCTTTTTCTGATTGTAAAAAATGAGGTCTGCAGATGCTGGAGATCACAGCTGCAAATGTGTTGCTGGTCAAAGCACAGCAGGTTAGGCAGCATCTCAGGAATAGAGAATTCGACGTTTCGAGCATAAGCCCTTCATCAGGAATAAGAGAGAGAGAGCCAAGCCGGCTGAGATAAAAGGTAGGGAGGAGGGACTAGGGGGAGGGGCGATGGAGGTGGGATAGGTGGAAGGAGGTCAAGGTGAGGGTGATAGGCCGGAGTGGGGTGGGGGCGGAGAGGTCAGGAAGAGGATTGCAGGTTAGGAGGGCGGTGCTGAGTTGAGGGAACCGACTGAGACAAGGTGGGGGGAGGGGAAATGAGGAAGCTGGAGAAATCTGAATTCATACCTTGTGGTTGGAGGGTTCCCAGGCGGAAGATGAGGCGCTCCTCCTCCAGCCGTCGTGTAGTTGTGTTCTGCCGGTGGAGGAGTCCAAGGACCTGCATGTCCTCGGTGGAGTGGGAGGGGGAGTTAAAGTGTTGAGCCACGGGGTGATTGGGTTGGTTGGTTCGGGCGGCCCAGAGGTGTTCTCTGAAGCGTTCCGCAAGTAAGCGGCCTGTCTCACCAATATAGAGGAGGCCACATCGGGTGCAGCGGATGCAATAGATGATGTGTGTGGAGGTACAGGTGAACTTGTGGCGGATATGGAAGGATCCCTTGGGGCCTTGGAGGGAAGTGAGTGTGGAGGTGTGGGCGCAAGTTTTACATTTCCTGCGGTTGCAGGGGAAGGTGCCGGGGGTGGAGGTTGGGTTGGTGGGGGGTGTGGATCTGACAAGGGAGTCACGAAGGGAGTGGTCCTTGCGGAACGCTCACGAAGGGAGTCTGATTGAACTAATTGCTAATATGATCTAAGAGCAAAAGCATGCAGTGTTTCTGCACAGATGGTGATTATTAAGTAGGAAGATGGCTTACAGAAATAGTACAAAGAAGTTGAGAATAGCAACTTAAAGAATATTCATAATTGGTAGTTTTATTTGGCAAGACCTCATTGAAGGGAATATTACACTTTCTGACTTGTGGAAGTATGTATGTGTGTAGTGGGTGGAAATGGGTAGCTATTGAAGGGATACTTGCCAAGGATGAAACTTAAAACTTTCCAAAGTTTAAGGCTAGTTCTCTGGCATGAGTGTTGAAGAGTAAGATTGAGTGAGATCAGGGAGCAGTTAAGGGTGAAATGAGTGCTTTGCATTTATCTTTACCAAGAGAAAAGATGCTGCTAAAATCATGGAGGAAGAGGAAATAGCTGAGACACTGGAATTTCTCAGAGATGATTGAACAAACATTAGAAAAGCCAGCTAAATCTTAAAGCTGTCAACTTATCTGGACTTGGTGAAATGCATTGAAGGATGCTGAGGGAATTAAGAGTGGCAATTATGGCAGCCCTGGCTATAATCTACCGAATGTTTGTAGATAGAGGCCCGTAGATAGAAGGTGGAGAACACCCTTGGTCAGAAAGGGATGCAATAGTACAGATATAAATTGTAGCACAGTCAGTTTAACCCCTGAGCTGTGAAAGCTTTTAGACAGCATTGACACTTGTTTCAACAGTTGAGTTCAGCAAAATCAGGATGGCTTTTTTTATCAAAGCAAATTGTGTTTAATTATCTTGATTTGAAATTTACAATGAGATAATGGGATTCATGTTGGTAATGTGATTGGTGTGGTGCCCACAACATAAATGTCAAAAGGCATGTTGGGCATGCTAGTAAAGACCATAAATGGCAGTATTAGGCCATTTGGCCCATTGATACTGCTCTGCTGTGTGAACATAGCTGATATGTTTCTCAACCCCATTCTCCTGACTTCTCAATAAAACCTTTGATTCCCTTACAAATCAAGAACCTGTGTATCTCTGTCTTATGTACACTCAAGGACTGGGCCTTGAGCTCCACAAGTTCACCACCCTGGGCTGACCAAATTCCTTCTCCTCATCTCTGTTCTAAAGGGTTGTCCCTTCATCCTAAGGCTGGGCCCATTGCCACAAGGATCAGTGCTGGGTCCGCTACTTTTCATATTTATGTAACTGATTTGGATGTGAGCATGAGAGGTACAGTTAGTATGTTTGCAGATGATGCCAAAATTGGAGGTGTAGTGGACAGCAAAGAAGGTTACCTCAGATTAAAGCAGGTGCTTGATCAGATGGGGCAATGGGCTGAAAAGTGGCAGATGGAGTTTAATTTAGATAAATGCGAGGTGCTGCATTTGGGAAAGCAAATCTTAGCAGGACATATACACTTAATGGCAAGGTCCTAGGGAGTGCTGCTGTACAAAGAGACCTTGGAGTGCAGGTTCATAGAAAGTGGAGTCACACGTAGATAGGATAGTGAAGAAGGCATTTGGTATGCTTTCCTTTATTGGTCAGAGTATTGAGTACAGGAGTTGGGAGGAAATGTTGCAGCTGTACAGGACATTGGTTAGGCCACTGTTGGAATATTGCATGCAGTTCTGGTCTCCTTCCTATCTGAAAGATGTTGTGAAACTTGAAAGGGTTCAGAAAAGATGTAGAAGGATGTTGCCAGGGTTGGAAGATTTGAGCTATAAGGAGATATTTAACAGGCTCGGGCTGTTTTCCTTGGAGCGTCAGAGACTAAGGGATGACCTTAGAGGTTTACAAAATCATGAGGGGCATGGATAGGATAAATAGAAAAAGTCTTTTCCCTGCGGTGTGGGAGTCCAGAAGTAGAGGGCATAGTTTTAGGATGAGAGGGGAAAGATATAAAAGAGACTTAAGGGACAACCTTTTCACGCCGAAAGTGGTACGTGTATGAAATGAGCTGACAGGAAGTAGTGGAGGCTGGTACAATTGCAACATGGCATCTGGATAGTTATATGAATAGAAAGGATTTGAAAGGATATGGGACTAGATCGGCATGGACGGGCTGGACCGAAGGGTCTGTTTCTGAACTGCCCACTTCTATGACTCTATAATCTCTCCTAGTGGAAAAATCTTCTCAACATCCCCTCAGTATTCTAAATTTCAAACCCTTAAACAAAAAAGGGACAGTAGCAGCATGGATAAACAGTGAGTAAGGTGAAGAGTTGTTTTTTTTTCTTGTGTTACTGACAAGTGAGGTGGTGTCAGCTGGCTCCCTTCTCTAACGATTCCTTGTTTGGCTGTAGCAATTTGTTTTCAAATTGTGCTTGCTATTTTGAGTTTAAATTGGTTTATGAAGATGTTAAAGATAAGAGGCAGAATCTTTTAGAGCTCTGAGCACAATGGGCTGCAGATGATCATGGCAGAATTGGACAAAATCCAATGACGAAAGTGCGGATAAATGGCTTTCAACAACCCCCTCCAAACACACACACACACACACACACACACACACACACACACACACACACACACACACACACACACACACACACACACACAGCGACCCCCCCATGGCCACACAGGCACACACACACCCAAAGCTCCCAACCTCAGTCCTGATGAAGGGCTTTTCCCCAAAACGTTGATATTTCCCTGCTCCTCGAATGCTGCCTGACCTGCGCACACAACTCTAAAGTCCAATGAAGCCTATCCTGTATCGGATACAATGTTGCTGAGGGCTGAGGCAAGTTTCTGATGAGGCAACAGTGAGTTGCCAATTAAGGCACAAATTGTCTCCTTAATACTCGACTTCTAATTTTAGCAAACGCACCAAACAAGCAAAGCATCATGAAATCTTGACATGGAAGTCAGAGCAGGCAACTGGTGACTTCAACTCGCTGCTGGCTGTGAATGGCCCCATCTTGGGGCACAGTCCATGGGACCAGTTGATGCATCCATTGTCCATGTGCATCAACACCTGATTAGATTAGATTACTTACAGTGTGGAAACAGGCCCTTCAGCCCAACAAGTCCACACTAACCCACCGAAGCGCAACCCACCCAAACCCCTACATTTACCCCTTACCTAACACTACGGGCAATTTTTAGCCTGGCCCGCACATCTTTGTGACTGTGGGAGGAAACCGGAGCACCCGGAGGAAACCCACGCAGACACGGGGAGAACGTGCAAACTCCACACAGACAGTCGCCCAAGGTGGGAATTGAACCCGGGTCTCTGGTGCTGTGAGGCAGCAGTGCTAACCACTGTGCCACCGTGCCGCCCCATGTTTGCTGGCACTCCTCAGATCCACTTAGAGGATGCTTGGGAAGCACCGACCTGCATTGTAAGAGGGACCAGCAACTAGCAGTGAAAGGCTGTTGCATAATCAGGGACAGGGTCCCAGCTCAGTAATGGGCCAGGCTGCATCCTTGATCTGCTTTCTCTCTCTCACCACTCACTGACTTAACATTTAACTGCATGCTCTCAGCATCCCTGCCTTGCCATGCACATTAGTGCAGTCATTCAATCAGACAGCTTCCTCTGGTGGTCAGCAATCCTCCTTTGGTTTGGGGGGTGGGGGGGGGGGGGGGGGGTGGAGGTTGGCAGCATGTGGACATCTTGCTGTATAGCAGTGTGCTCCATCAATCTCTCGCCTACACCATGTGCCAGCAGCTTATGTGGCAAATGCTCTGCCAGTCGAGCAAACTTGCAGCCACGTCCGAGAGTCTTGAGTCATAGAGGTCCTGTCAGATGGGGTGCCCCAGTCATCAAGGACAGCTATTGATAACAGATGAGAGGTGACTGGATGGGGATGATTCTGATGAAGTGGTCGGTGTGCCTCTTGTCTGTGGAGTGGTTACAGTCAGTCACGCTGCTTCATAATGGCTGGTCCTTGGGATTGGCTAAAGGAACCTGATCAGTAGAGCGTGTTGACCCTGCAGGTGTGGTTGGGTGACCTCAGGGGCATGTTTTCCAAGTGGCCCAGACACGCTGAGGGTGGTCTTGTGTGAGGCAAGTGAACCCCCCTCAGCTGAATCTTCAAACAGTCATGAGGGGCAGGCATGGTGGAAGTGGAGTGTCTTGTTTCCTCTGCAGTCTCCTGATCGGAGACCTCTGAGGGGCCTGTGCATGGTTCCTCCTCCAGCTGGGTGCTTCCTGGCAATGCTCTGTCATCTGTTGGGAAAGGGGCATGTTCCCCTGCCCCGGCGTAATGACTTTGGTTCTGTGGATCAGTGGCTGGAGCGATGGGGGTGAGCTGATGTGTGTGTGTGTGTGTGTGTGTGTGTGTGTGTAGCAGATCCTGAGGCTGTTGGGCCTGGCTCTCCATTTTAGATGCCAACCTGTCCATGGAGACGGATAGTCATGTGACATTCCGCACTGCTACAGTGTCTGGGCAGTGAGAGCCATGGTGTCTCTTATCCCTGTCTGCTGCTCCTGTTCCTCCCTGTGCATATGGATGAACTCTGACACTTCAGGGCCCTCTCCTGTCTGGGCCTGAGCAGGTGCCAAATTTCCAGGAGTCCCGTGTGTCAGCGGCCTGGGGCCTTTCTTCTTCACCCAGCTGTGGAGCTGTTGCAGATGATTGCTCACCAATGTGGGCGGCACGGTGGCACAGTGGTTAGCACTGCTGCCTCACAGCGCCTGAGACCCGGGTTCAATTCCCGACTCAGGCGACTAACTGTTTGGAGTTTGCACGTTCTCCCTGTGTCTGCGTGGGTTTCCTCCGGGTGCTCCGGTTTCCTCCCACAGTCCAAAGATGTGCAGGTCAGGTGAATTGGCTATGCTAAATTGCCCGTAGTGTTAAGTAAGGGGTAAATGTAGGGGTATGGGTGGGTTGCGCTTTGGCGGGTCGGTGTGGACTTGTTGGGCTGAAGGGCCTGTTTCCACACTGTAAGTAATCTAATCTAAAAAAAAAATGTGCTCCCATATTTATTGAGTTCGGATCAGGCTTGGTCTGGGGCATACAGGAGTTTGCCTTGCCACTGGTTCCTTGATACTCATCGACAGAGGTTGAGAAGGTGGCTTCAGGGGGTGCCAAGTGTTTCTTTGTGGTGGTAATGGATGTGCCAGCAATCCACCAGAGGGATGGTGTCACAGCCAGTGGGTGGAAGTGGTGTCCAGTGAATGATGTGAACAGTGGAGATACTGAGAATTGCAGTGGAATGAAGAGTGGTCAGTAAGGATTTACTGGCATTGTAGAGGATGCTGAAAGTGTTTGAGGATGGTTCCAAAGATGAGGAACTTCAGTTACATTGGAGAAGCTGGAGCTCTTGAAAGAAGAAATGTTTGAGGAGATTTGATTGCACTCAATCATGGGATGAGATTCAAGGGAGGAGCTTTCTCCATTGGAAGAAGGCTCAAGAACCAGAGGACCATTTAAACTGATGTAACAAAGAACCAGTGAAACATGAAGGAAGACATTTGTACACAATACAAAGGCAGGTTCCACAGCACCCTGTCAGTGGGGGTAATGAAGATGTATTCACTGAGCACTGTCACTTGACCATTGATGGAGGTTTCATACTAATATGTCAATTTTCTGAATTTTCCCGGAAGTCTTCAAGGTTGATTTTCCTTGCCTCTAGATGAATAAATTCTAATATGAATTGGCCCATATGAATATATACACCATTTCCCAAGTGGAGCAGTGAATTTGGCATGGATAGCCAGATAGCCTCCTTGTGCACTTACAGAATCTGGGAAAGTAGGTTCCACTTGTTGCTGTTTGTGGGAGCTTGCCATGAGTAATTTAGGTGTAATATTTACTGACATAACAGCAGTGGCTATCCTCAAATGTACTGTCATTTGTGAAGTGCTTTTGTGGTGTCCTGGAGTTGGGAAAGGTGTTGCGTCTTTGGAAGTGACTTCTATCTTTAATTTCTGTGAACAGTTGGTCGAGAATATAGGTGTCAAACTGAATGAAACTTTGAGGATTTTGTTGTTTGTGTCAATGGTTTCCCCCATATCAGAGATTCATATTGCCATTTGTCATGGGAGGAACTGCAGCTAATGTGACACATACCTCTGTATGAGCTGACCCAAAGCCTATTGATAGTCAGAAAATTATATGTATAAAGGCTATAATGCAGTGGAAATGAGGATAGCTATATGGCCCATTTAGTTAGTCCTGTCATTCAAGGCTTTTTTCTTCAGGAATTACACCTGTAATTTTCATCTTCCTGTTGTCCTGCTGTCCAGCCCATATCATGTGAAACTGAAATCTGCCTATTTGGTTTTGAACTGTTGGCTTAAGGCTGTTTTTCAATGTTTTGTTGTGGTTTCTTTTCACAAGGATGTTGCCAGGGTTGGAGGATTTGAGCTATTGGGAGAGGTTAAACAGGCTGGGGCTGTTTTCTCTTGAGCATCGGAGGCTGAGGGGTGACCCTTATAGAGGTTTGTAAAATCATGAGGGGCATGGATAGGGTAAATCGACAAAGTCTTTTACCCTGGGGTGGGGGTCCAGAACTAGAGGGCATAGGTTTAGGGTTAGGGGGCAAAATATGAAAGAGACTTAAGGGGCAACTTTTTCATGCAGAGGATAGTGTGAGTGTGGAATGAGTTGCCAGAGGAAATGGTAGAGACTAATACAACATTTGCAACATTTGAAAGGCATCTGGATGGATATACGAATAGGAAGGGTTTAGAGGGTTTTGGGCTGGGTGCTGGCAGGTGGGACTAGATTGGCTTGGGATATCTGGTCGGCATGGATGAGTTGGACCGAAGGGTCTGTTTCTGTGCTGTACATCTGTACAATTCTGAGTCTGTTAATGGGAAGTTGTAGTGGCTACTTGGTGCTCCATTTATCTAATTTTTGATCTGTTCTTTTAACATATTTCTTATTGTTCCATTTTTTTTGTTGAAAATGTAAAGAGTAAAACAAAAAATCATGACTTTAAACATTATGATTATCCCTCTGTTTTTGGCTATTTCAAAAAGATCAGTTTTATGAACCACTCTTTATATTTCTCTTTATATCCAGCACTGTGGTTGTTACCTTTAGTAGGTAGATTGATAAATGGGTTTGTTGAAATTCCTGACCATTGTATGGCTGAATGATGACCCATTGTTTTCCTTGGAGAAATAGTGTCAATTGCATTGTTTAGCAGTTGCTATGCATAGATGTTGTGCTGCTACGCTTCCGGATGAAGGGCTTATGCCCGAAACGTCGAATTTCCTGTTCCTTGGATGCTGCCTGACCTGCTGCGCTTTAACCAGCAACACATTTTCAGCTCTGATCTCCAGCATCTGCAGACCTCACTTTTTCCTTGGAGAAATAGTGTCAATTGCATTGTTTAGCAGTTGCTACGCATAGATGCTGTGCTGCTACGCTTTCTAGATTGTTTTCGTTGGAGAGTGGGAAAGACATAGTGGTTTTTTAAAAAAATTTGCAACTGAGACATATTCTTTATGTCATTCCAGAGAAATAGAAAGACTGATTGAATCACGTGTGGCAGCATTGTGTTTGCTTACAGTAATGTGATGAATGATCATCTTGTTCATATGTTTGTACAAAATTAATGAAAATACTTGTCAGGACATCATGGCTTCCACACATTTTACCTTCTGTATCGGAGATAATTTGAGAGGAAAAAGCCATTGATGACCTGAGCATTAAAAACAAAAGCATCGAGAACAAACAGGTAATATTTCAAAGGAGTGATAGGAAAATAAGAAAATCTACTTGCACCATTGTACCTAATTCTACGTGTTACAGGTGCAAACAGAAAATATGGAACAAAATGTAGAACTCAAAATTCTTGATTTAGGAGAGGATATTTGTTAAGATTTGTCATTTTTGTGGATGCCAGGAATTTCTTGATCATTCAACTTTTGGTAATGTTCCACAAAAGTCATAGCTACGTAAGATCTGGAATGTTCAACTTAACATTAATTGTCATTGACTTGAGTTGGGAGATTTAGTATGAAAGGGTTTCTCAGTTTTGACTAGTTACAACATGATGCAATTAGGATTTTCTTTTCATAATTGACCTGTTCAGACATATTACAGCACATCTCCGGACCAGGTTGGACTAGAACCTGAGCTTCCTGGCTCAGAGGTAGGGGCACTTGTGCCACTGTGCAATTCGCTTCAGAATTAACCATAAAGTGTAGCAGTGGGTCTCCTTCCTCCTGTTGTAAAACTAGAAACCCATGGTGAGATGACTGTGGGACCTCCCTTTTGAGCAGAATGCAGCTACACACAATGGTCCACATGGTGTTGCCCTAGGTTCTTTCTTTGACTACCATTCAGTAGAATACAATATTAATTGCATATAACTAAGCTGGTACTCATTGTTTGAAAAATTAAACTGAATCCTACAGCATGCCAATGATGGAGTTAGGATTGAATTCTAAGTTCTGGGCCTTCCATTCTCCTTCACAAACTTGGCAACATTAATAATGTTCAGTCTGTCAGCAGCTTGTCAAGCACAAGTACTTTACTAAATAGAGCTGTTTTAAATTAGTTATGGAGACCTTTAGCCATATCTTGAGATCTTTTTGCAGGTTTTAACAAAAAAGTCATTCTCGTACTTAAATCTTCATGTTTTAAATTCTTGGGAATACTTTATTTCATGAGAATTCATGAGTATACTTGACTAAGGTGCAGGGGTACGCAACGGATGACCCACTTGACATGATCTATTGGCAGGTTGTTAGGAGCAGCAGGAGAAGCTGAGGGAAGTCTAATTTAATCCAAGAGCAACAGGGCAATTGGACCATCCCAGCACCATTATCCTGCAGGATGAACTGTTCCTGGTGTACATTAATATTCTCTAATGTGCTGTGCTTGAATTTGGAAAATTCGAAGATAGTTGATTCTTGCTACAGTCAGACTCTCATTGAATGTGCACTATATGAGTAGCTTTGCAGAAAGTGACTCCTTTAGTCTATTTATTTGATGCTTATCTCTATCCTATCTAGCAGTTGTTCCCTTGTATCTTTTCACTGAGTTCCAAGTGTGTTAATTGATTCTTTCCTTTTAAGTGTTTTCCTTTTGATAGCACTTCCTTCGTAACAACAGTTCAAGCCATTTAACTCCTCTATTTCACTCCATTTCAGTACTTTTATATTTGTGAAAAGATGTGATCCAGTGTCCTGATTTGGTTTTTCACACTCGGTGTGTAGCAGACTTCCAATGGCAGCTGTGCACGGCTGCGAGTTTCTTACCTCTGAATCAGCAAATGGTGGTTTCAAACTTTGAATTTTAAAGAACTTTAAAACTCTCCAACAAAAATGCTGGAAAACTTCAGCAGGCCTGTCAGCATCTATGGAGAGAAATCAGAGTTAACATTTTGGATTGTGTGACCCTTCCTGAAAATCTTCATGCTTTAAACTTGAGGCTGCAAAGTTGACTCATTTGTTCAGTATTAATGGAGTGTAGCACTGTTGGAGGTACTAACTCCATTCTTTTTTTCTGGTTGTCAATTTACGGTAATAAGGCCTTTAGGGTTCATTTTGTTGGTGACTTGTGCTGTTATTATCAACCAGGTCATAATTTCTTGGGATTTTCGTGTGGTTTGCTGTATTAATCATTGTCCCCATCCTGCAGTTAAATATCAACAATCATGAAATTCTCAATTAATACTATTTTTTTTCACAGCTGCTTCTTCAGCTATAAAATATTAAGTGTGGAACCTTGAAGACTTTGTACTGGCATGAATTATTGCTCAAATATCTGTTTCATTAAAACATGTTTTGCACTTGGCTTGAGCTCATTTGCTCCTGGACAGCGAGACCCCTGGCTGAGTGCCTTTTTTCAGATGTTAAACTGTATTGCAACTTCACTGTTTGTTACAAAATCAGATGCCTCAGAATATTAAAATTAATCCATAAAAGAATTTAAAACACATTAATGCCCTCATTTTTAAATAGGTGCATTAATACTCTTCAATACTGTAGATTGAAATTATTAGAGCAAAGTTAAATGCTAATTAAATTAGACCTTGAAGTAAAATTGTGTTTGCATGTTAAACTCATTTTCCACGTGAGCAATATGCAGGCTCTTATCTGGGACTGAGTACTGTGAGCAGCACATTTCACTACTTATTCCAAGAAATGGATTTTCACGTTAGCATTATGATTCAACCATAAAGTTGTCCATTGCCTTTACCAAACTACAAAGGAACTTAGAAATTAAGAACATGAGAAGGCCAATCATGACTGCTTTAATGACTATACATTCCTGCTTTACAGATGAGACTGCTTTGTGAGGAGAAGTTGAATAAATTGGGCTTGTAGTCGGTGGAGTTTGAGATTGAGAGGAGGTCTCATTGAAATATACAAGATTTTTAGGGAATTTTGCAGAGTATATTCAGAGAGGCTGTTTTTATTTGTTGGAAAGTCTAGTATCAGGATATAATTTCATTAAAGACTCATATGTAAGACGGTAGTCAAGAGGGTTTTTTTCTGAGGGTAGTGAATTTTTGGATTTCTTTGCAGCAAAGCACTGTCAAAGCTGGTT
The DNA here is from genome assembly GCF_020745735.1 of Hemiscyllium ocellatum. NCBI lineage: Eukaryota > Metazoa > Chordata > Chondrichthyes > Orectolobiformes > Hemiscylliidae > Hemiscyllium > Hemiscyllium ocellatum. Next base: position 84,106,447 of record NC_083405.1, on the reverse strand, counting down.
CATGAAATATATTCAAGTATGAGACAAATTTCTAATCATTTCAGAGAAACCAGAGTTATGGCGATAAGGCAGGAAGGTGAAATGGAGGATTACCAGTTCAGCCATGTTCCAATTGAATGGCATAACAAACCTGATGGGCCGAACGGCCCACTTCTCCTATTGCTTACAATCTTGTGTGATAGAAATAGGGTAAGTGGAACTTTGAAAAGGAAATTAATAAAGCAAGGAGAATGCATGAGGAAGTATTGGTGGGAACAATAAAAACCCAAAGGGGTTTTAAAAAAATATATAGGGCAAGAAAATAAAGGAAAAAAATAGGGCCCAGTAGGGGTCATAGATAATCTGTGTATGGACATGAAAATGTGGACACTGTCTTCAATCAGTAGTGTGCATCTGCCTTCTCAATAGGAAAAGACAACGCAGGTACAGAAATCAGGGTGGAAATGCTAGAAGAGAGAGAGAGAGAGAGAGAGAGAGAGAAGTTGCTAGTAGTTTAGCAGCCTTAACCTGCAAGCCAGACTGAGATGTATCCCAGAATCTAGATCAGAGTGGTACTGGAAAAGCACAGCAGGTCAGGCAGCATCTAAGGAGCAGGAAAATCGACATTTCGGGCAAAATCTCTTCATCAGGAATAGAGGCAGGGTGCTTGCAGAATGGAGAGATAAATGGAGGGGGGGTGCGGGGGGAGGGGTAGCTGAGGAGCAGGTAGCAAAGAATATAATTGGTGAATGGGGGTGAGGATAGAGGTGATAGGTCAGAGGGGAGGGTGGAGCAGATAGGTGGGAAGGCAGATTGGCAGGTAGGACAGGTCATGGGGACAGTGCTGAGCTGGAAGGTTGGTACTGAGGTAAGGTGGAGGGAGGGGAAATGAAGAAATTGTTGAAGTCCACATTGATACCCTGGGGTTGAAGTGTTCTGAGGCGAAAGATGAGGCGTTCTTCCTCCAGGCATCGGCTGGTGAGGGAGTGGCTGTGGAGTAGGCCCAGGACCTACAGGTCCTTGGCAGAGTGGGAGGGGAATTGAAATGTGGGGAGGTGGGGTTGATTGGGACTGATGTCGCGGAGATGTTCCCTGAAACACTCTTCGAGGAGGCATCCAGTCTCCCCAATGTGGAGGAGACTGCATTGGAAGCAACGGATACAATAAATGATATTGGTGGATGTGCAGGTGAAACTTTGAAGGGTGTGGAAGGCTCCTTTGGGGCCTTGGATGGTGGTGAGGGAGGAGGTGTGGGTGCAGGTTTTGCAATTTCTGTAGTGGAAGGGGAGGGTTCCAGGATGGGAGGGTGGGTTGTTAGGGGGCGTGGACCTGACCAGGTAGTCATGGAGGGAATGGTCTTTGCGGAAAGGGGTGGGGAGGGAAGTACATCCCTGGTGATGGGGTCCATTTGGAGGTGGCGGAAATGTCGGCGGATGATATGGTTTGTGCGAAGGTTGGTAGTGTGGAAAGTAAGGACTGGGGGGGGGGGGGGGTGGGGGAGGGTTCTGTCCTTGTTACGGTTGGAGGGGTGGGGTTCGATGGCAGAGGTGTGGGATGTGGATGAGATGTGTTGGAGGGCATCTTCAACCATGTGGGAAGGGAAATTGCGATCTTCAAAGAAGGAGGCCATCTGGTGTGTTCTGTGGTGGAATTGATCCTCCTGGGAGCTGATACGGTGGAGGCTAGGGAATTGGGAATGCGGGATGGCATTTTTACAGCAGATAGGATGGGAAGGAGGTGTAATCCAGGTAGCTGTGGGAGTCTGTGGGTTTGTAAAAATTGTCAGTGTCAAGTCTGCTGTCATTAATGGAAATGGAGAGGTCCAGGAAGGGGAGGGAGGTGTCAGAGATGGTCCAGGTTAATTTAAGGTTGGGGTGAAATGTGTTGAAGTTGATTAACTGCTCAACCTCCTCACAGGACCACGAGGTGGCGCCGATGCAGTCATCAATGTAGTGGAGGAAGAGGTGGGGAGTGGTGCCAGTGTAACTATGGAAAATGGACTGTTGTAAGTAGCCGACAAAGAGACAGGCATAGCTGGGGCCCACATGGGTGCTCATGGCTACCCCTTTGGTCTGGAGGAAGTGGGGGGATTTGAAGGAGAAATTAAGTGTGAGTAAAAAGTGAGGTCTGCAGATGCTGGAGATCAGAGCTGGAAATGTGTTACTGGTTAAAGCACAGCAGGTTAGGCAGCATCCAAGGAACAGGGAATTCGACGTTTCGGGCCAGAGCCATTCATCAGAAATTAAGTGTGAGGACCAGTTCAGCCAAACGAATGAGTGTGTCAGTGGAAAGCTATGTGGGGACATCAGGAGAGGAAGAAATGGAGGACTTGGTCATGGTGGATGGAGGTGTGGAGGGATTGGATACCCGTGGTGATGGGGGCCGGGGAAACGGAGGTCTTAGAGGAGGTGGACGGTGTGGGTGGTGTCTCAAAAATATGTGGGGAGTTCCTGGCCTAGGGGGGAATAGGACAGTATCGAGGTAGGTGGAGATGAGTTTGGTGGGGCTGGAGCAGGCTGAGACAATGGGTCAGCCGGTGGAGTCAGGCTTGTGGATCCTGAGAAGGAGGTAGAATCTGGTGGTGTGGGGTTTCCAGGCTACAAGGTTGGAAGCTGTGGGTGGGAGATCTCCTGAGGTGATGAGATTCTGTATGGTCTGGGAGAAGATGGTTTAGTGATGGGGTGGGGTCATGGTGGGATGGGAGGGAGGCGGGGGCGGTAGGAGGCGGTGTCTTCCAGTTGGCATCTGGCTTCAGCAGTGTAGAGGCTAGTGCACCATTTGCACCCTACCACGTTTGCCTGAGATGTGTCCCAGGGAGGCAAGAATGAAGGTATCAGAGATAGAAATTTTCAAGTACTTTCTGAGATTCCTCAGAACTGGAAGATTGCTACGGTTACCCCACTTTAAAAGAAAAAGGGGTAGGGGAATGAGGAAATGAAAGTCAGTCAATCTAATTTGGTGGGGGGAAATAATTAGAATCTTAAGAAACAGATCATTTCCACACTTGGAGATCATGTGTAATCAAAATGTGAGGTGTAAACAATTGGGATCAAGTGAATCCTTAGAGGAGTTTAAGGGCAGTAGGAGTATACTAAAGAGGGAATTCAGGAGGGCAAAAAAGGGACACAGATCTATGGCAAATAGAATTAAGGAGAATCCAAAGAGATTCTCTAAATACATTAAGGGCAAAAGAGTAACTAGGGAGAAAATAGTGCCCCTTAAAGATCAAGGTTGTCAGTGTGGAGCCACAGGAGATGGGTGAGCATTTTGCATCTGTATTTATTGTGGAGAAGGACATGGAAGCTCGGACCTTGGGGAAATACTGATGTCTTGAAAAGAATCTGTATTACAGAAGGGTGGTGCTAGATGGCTTAAAACACCAAGGTGGATAAATCCCCAGGACATGATCAGAAATAGTATTTTGGCTTTTCCTTTAAACTGGTGAACTGACGTCAATGGTAGTAGGTAAATTGTTGAAGGTGATTCTGAGGGACTGGATCAACATGTATTTGGAAAGACTGATTAGGGAGTGTCAAATGTGACTTTGTAAATGGGAAGTCGTGTCTCACTGACTTGACTGAGTTTTTTTGAAGAAGTGGCAAACATGGGGTGGTAGATGTTATCTATGTGGACTTCAAGGTGTACAGGTTCTGCATGGTAAACTGGTTTGCTGCGTTGGATGCAGCGGAATCCAGGGGGTGCTAGCCAGTTGGATACAATATTAGCTTGAAGGTGGAAACATGTTAGAGAGTTGTATTTCAGACTGGAGGCCTGTGACCAGCACTGTGCTGCAAGGATCGGTGCTGGGTCCACTGTTGTATGCCATTTCTATAAAGGATTTGAATGTGAACATAGATCATATGGTTATTAAGTTTGCAGATGACACCAATGTTGGTAGTGCAGTGGCAGCCAAGAAGGTTATCTGAGTACAACAGAACCTTGATCAGATGGGCCATTGGGTCAAGGAGTGCACGATAGAGTTTAATTTAGATAAATGTGAGGTGCTGCATTGTGGAAGGGCAAATTAAAGCAGGACTTAGACACTTAATGGTAAGGTCCTAGGGAGTGTTGCTGAATAAAGGGACATAGGGGTGCAGGGGCATAATTCCTTCAAAGTGGCATCGCAGCTAGATAGGATAGTGAAGAAGGCATTAGGCATGCTTGCGCTTATTGGTCAGTGCATTTAGAATAGTGTTGGGAGGTCATGCTGCAGCTGTACAGGATATTGGTTAGGCCACTTTTGGAACATTGCGTGCAATTCTGGTCTCCTTCCGATTGGAAGGATGTTGTGAAACTTGAAAGAGTTCAGAAAAGATTTACAAGGATGTTGCCAGGGTTGGAGGATTTGAACTCGAGAGAGAGGCTGAATAGGCTGGGCCTGTTTTCCTTGGAGTATTGGAGGCTGGAGGGTAAAATTGTAGAGGTTTATAAAATTGAGAGGCATGGATATGGTGCATAGTCAAGATCTCTTCCCCATGGTAGAAGAGTCCAAGACTTGAGAGCATAGGTTTAAGATGAGAAGGGAAAGATTCAAAGGGACCTGAGGAGCAACTTTTTCATGCAGAGGATGGTGTGTGTGTGAGTGTGTGTGTTTGTTTGTTTATGTGTGGAATGGGCTGCCAGAGGAAATAGTGGAGGCTGGTGCAATTGCAACATTTAAAAGGCATCTAGATGAATATGTGAATAGGAAGGGATATGGTCCAAATGTTGGAAAACTGGGCTAGACCAATTTAGAATACATGGTCAGCTTGGACAAGTTGGATCAAAGGGTCTGTTTCCGTGCTGTGTAACTCTGACTAAGTGCAGCCTGGATTTGTTAAACAGAGGTAATGTTCAACAAATTTGATCAGGTTTTTTTTGAGGCGATAACCTATAATACTGATGATGGTAGTGCATTTGATGTGGTATGTAGCAAGGTTTTTGATCAGCTCCCTCATAGCAGCCTGGTGAAGAAAAGAAAAGCCCATGAAGCAGAGACAAATAGGTTGGAAGCAGCAGGGGATGGTGAAGGGATATTTCATGATCGTAAGTCTGTTTCCGGTGAGGTTCTTCAGGGCTATGTGCGAGATGGTGTACATGAATGATTTTGATCTAAATGTTGGAGGTATCACCAAGTAGTTTGCAGATGATAGGAAAATCGTTGAGGTTGTAAATGGTGAGGATGATAGCTATGAACTGCAGGAGGAAATCAGCAGAGTGGCCAATTGCCAACCCAGCATAGTGTGCAGCAAAGCTAAAAAGGCAAGGGCTTGCAATGTAGGAGGACCTTGGAAAGTACAATACTGCCAATCAGAAGGACCTTGGTGTATGTATCCACAGATCCTTGAAGGTAACAAAGTAGTTAAGGTGGTTAAGAATGTATGTGAGATGCTTTCCTTTTGTTGATGTATAGGTGCCAAGGTCAGGGCACCACATCAAAGGAAGGATGTGGTTTCACTAGAGATGGTGCAGAGGAGATGTAGCAGGATGTTGCTTAGGCTGAGGGTCTGAGCTATGAGGAAAGATTAATGTTGTTTTGCTTGAACAGATAAGGTTGTGAGGGGACTTGATTGAGGTACATAAGATTGTGAGGAAGAAGGATAAAGTAGATAGGAAGTTACTTTTGTGTCTGGTGAAGGGGTCAATAACAGAGGAGCATAGTTGTAAGGATTGTGGCAAAAGGCTAGAAGACAAGTTGACAATTTGTTTCCCATCCAGAAATTGGGATTCTGGAATTCATGGCCGGATTTGGTGGAGTTAGAACTACTAATAACGTTTAAACAGTATTTAGATATTCACTTACGTTGTCATATCATCCAGAGCTATGGGCTAAGGATTGGAAAATGTAATTAGTGTAGTCAGACTAGCGTGGACATAATGGGCTGAATGGTGCTGTAAATGTTGGAATCTAAGTCATGATACTGAAAAGACTCTTTTATAAGGTAGTTTATTGTGAGTTTGCTTTCACAAATCATATTGACTGTGCTTGATAATGTTGAGTGTTAAGAGCCTTGCTAAACCTAGCAGCTTCTACGATCTTTCCTGTGACAGATCTTAAACTAGCCATTTTGTAGTTTCCTACTTTCTGTTCCCCTCCTTTTATTTTTTATTAAGAAGTTATATTGACTATTTTCAAATGTAATGGAATCATTCCATCCCCAAATCTAGGGAACTTTTGAAAAATAAAACCAATGCATCTTGTTAGCCACTATTTTCAAGTCCCTAATGATCATCAAGGCCTCGTGACTCGTCAGCTGGCATGCCACCAATTTATTTTAATCTCATTTTCTTAAGTATTGTAATTTTCTTGAGTTTCTCCATCCCTTCCATTTTCGGATTTGCAGCTGTATCTGGTTTAAAGACCCTCTCGGTTTACCTTCTCTACTTTTTTTTATATTGTGCAGTGAAATGGTGGGGATAAAAAAACTTTGAAAACTGGACTGTGGAAGGAAATCTTGCATGTTTTCAAAATCAAGTTCCTGAAGTTACTTGTGTGGTGCTTACACTGCTGGTTTGTTCAGGCAGTGGGTAAAGCTGTTTATAGATATCTTTTCACTAGGCAATATATGCAGAGCAAGATTTGGCTGCCAGCCAATAGCTGGCCAATGTTTGTGCGCTGACTCATGAATCCCAAAGGTCAGCCTGATGGGAATTCTCCAGTCATTAGGTAGTTGAACGGCTTCTGGTTGTGACTGACACAGAAAAGGCGAAAGTGAAGACTGCAGATGCTGGAGATTAGGGTCGAGAGTGTGATGCTGGAAAAGCACAGCAGGTCAGGCAGCATCTGAGGCACAGGAAAATTGATGCTTCGGTTAAAAGTCCTACAGGAAAGCCTATGGATCTCTGGATAGGCAGGTGTTGTAACGTTGGGATGTCACTTGTGTCTGTAGTAAAGTCTGATATGTAATAGCTGTTCAATTAATCTGTAATATCCATAGTTTGTATTATTAATTTCTATTGGACCGACATTCAGTGTGCAAATAAGGTAGATTGGCCATGCTAAATGGCCTGTAGTGTTTAGGGATATGTAAGGTTGGTATGTTAGCCATGGCTAATGCAGCATTACAGAGATGGGGTAGGGGGATGGGTCTGAGTGAGATGCTCTCCTGAGGGTTGGTGTGGATTTGTTGGGTCGAATGACTTGTTTTCACACTTGTCTTTAATTTAAAAAAACACTCATTTTAACTGCTCGTAAAAGTTCCCATGGATATTTACAATCAAGTTTAGCATGTTTAGGTAGCATTTGCAGTATTAAAAATAATTATATTCTCTTCAATCTTTTAACTTGCCACCTGTCTTTGCACAGATTTGATACCTTATTTAACATTTTTAGTTAATCATGGATGATGGCTCCTCCCTTTGGAAAAAGCTCTTTCTCATAGAAATATTTGTTCTGTGCATTCTGAAATACCTCCTTAAATGTCTGATACTGCACCCTTATTGACCTATCCCTTAAATTAATTTGCAGTTCCCCTTGCCAGATTTTTCTCTCTCTATCAACATTGCATTGATTTAAGTTTAAAATATCAGTCTTCAATTCACTCTTCTTTCCCTCCAAATAAATGTAATATTCAATCACGTTATAATTGCTACTACCATAGGGCACTGCCACTTTAAAGTCATTAAGCATTTCTATTATGTTGCACATTACCATGTCTACACTTGCATGTCCTGTAGGTGGCTGCAGACCATGCTGTTCTAAAAACAATATATTCCAAAAATGTTCTATGGTATCCTTTATCTTGGCTATCTTGTATGATTTTTCCAGTCTATATGTAGATTAAAATCCTCCATGATTATCACTGCTTTGCTGGCAAGATTCCATTTTTTTTCTCCTTTTCTATATGCCATCCTACTGAATGGTTACTCATTTTCTACCCAACATCCTAGTTTCCTGAATTTAGGATGTCCTCCTCTGTTGGTCCTTTCGAGTTGCCATGTAAATTTCAATATTCAGATTCTGCGTTGTTATCCTGCAGCTGTCTATAATAGGTATCAGAATGTACCTATTTATTTCTCAGTCCATTGCCAGTTTACCTGTTTGAATGCTACGTATATTGAGATACAGTCTTCAGTTTAGTTCTTTATTTTTGTGACCTCTAGCCTTATGTATTGACTTATTCTTAGATTTATACTCTCTTTCTCTTCCTGTCACCGTCTGTTTAACATTTCCCATATTAATGTCTTTTTTGCGCCATGGTTCCAGTAGGTGTTATGACTGGAGGAGTCAGATCCCAGACTGAAATCCAGATTAATAGATCGTGATTTTTATTTAATTTTAATTAGGTAGTCTTTCTCTGAAGCACAGGTATGCAATGTTGAAGGTAGGACTTGAATAATAAACTAGAAGATGCTTATGTACAAAAAATGAAAATCAAAATAGGACAAAACTAAGCTATTTACATCGACCATAAACCTTAAGATTTAAAAGCACATGATAGAATATAATCCCATTAAACCCAATGGCATTCCTTTTGCAGTGGCAGACCAGAGGCAATTCATCTTCCTTATCATCTCTACAATGTGCAGGGGGTTTACTGAAGGCAATTAGGAAAGTGAAGGGGGGGGGCATGAAAAAACTAGTGGATAAAAGAAAGGAAAATCCAAAAGCATTTTATCAGTATGTTAGGGGTAAGAGATTAATCAGGGAAAGAGGAGAACCCATTTGGAACCAAAGTTGCGAACTGTAGGGTGGTGGGGGTGGGTGGTGGGGTAGCTGGCAGACCTGGGTGGTGTTCTAAGTGAGTACTTTGCATCTGTATTCACTATTGAGAAAGATGGTCTAGATACGGAAATCGGGAGAGAGTTTGTGATATACTTGAGCAAATTACAATTGAGCCTGAGGAGGAATTACTGGTTTTAACTGGTTCGAAATCAGATAGCCCAGATGGGACGAAGGGTCTGTTTTCATGATGTAAAACTCCGATTCTGTGAACGCCCATGATAGAAATGCATGACCCAGTGGAGACATCATCTTTTGAATTGAGGAGTACCCGATGGTGGCAAGGGCAGGATGTAGAATTTAAGGAGTTAGCAAGAGATTGAAGGCATTCTTGATGTTACTGAATTGAATCTTGTCACCTGTATTTCACAGTAAATAATAGTGAAAGGTTTTTAACTGTTGCCACAATCTGGCACCATTTTGAATAGCTTAAGAACAGTAGAACCAAAAGATAGAACTGAAAGAGTCCACCTTTGCTCTGCTGTTTCTTCTCGAGTCCTGAGCCAGCTCACCAATGACACCTACACCTCCATTCTTCAACCTCTGCCTTGCCACTGCCTGTGCCAAACCCACCAATATAGTGGTCACCACTCTTTAGGCCAACTGGTGGTCTTTTGAAATAAATAGGTCCTTGCCTACTGTTAGTAGGAACTTCAGTGGCCTGAGGTGTCAGTGTTTTTAAAAAAAAAGAGCTGATGCTTGGGAAGTGGTTCACATTCTTCTCCCTACACCCCAGTGCCACTCTCACTTCAAACCCTCCCAACCTTTGAATAGAGTGAGCATCAAACAACTAAACTTTTATTTCACATGCATTTCCTTATCCGTGTTTTGTTGTACTTGTTTTTCTGTCCACCCTTAGCTGCTTAAGCCTTCCTTAACTGATGAACACATTGGTTATGGCTTCATCCTATTAATTGATCAGTAAGTAGACTACTTTGCTTTGGGTAAGACTGAGAACAGAGAGAACTAAACATTTGTTGGTGGACTCTGGAGCAATCTACCATTTTGAAGTTTAAATACACAGTTGCAACAACAATTCAATGACAGACAAACTGGTTTTTCATCTAGAATTTTCTAAATTGTTCACTGTTTATTGTAATGTCCACTTCAATTGTAATGTCCACTGCTTTGCTCTTTTTGAGGTTTTAAAAGTGTGCAATGTAAGGTTAGCGTATCTTGCACCTTTTATAAATGTACATTTAGCAGCTTAGACAATTGTTATTAATGCTTCGTTTAGTGCCCAGAGCCGCAAGACTTCCACTCTGCTGTTAGTTAAAGCCAAGTGTATGTGCCCATAACACAACTGGAACATTTGGCAGATGGGGCATATAATGAAGTGGCAGAGTGGGTGCTGGGATGGAACAACCTTTTCCCTGATGCAATGGATATGCTAATTATGCAACTATGAATTTCACTGCAGTTAAACAAATTTCTATTTTTCATTTACAGGCCAGAGCGTAAGCAGGTGGATCACTGATAAATAAATGTTATGCCAAATTAAGCTCCCCTTTACAGATGGTGAAGAGAGTAGATTGGAAAATGAGAAGCTCATTGGGTGGTGCATATGCTGTTAGAATGAAATGACATTTCATTTCCACATCCCCTTAAAATGTGAGATTGCCTGTCTGCATCTTTCACTATATCTGTATACATTCAAGCATTTAATTGCGAATTTTGAATATTTTGCTTTGGGTGGTTGTATTCAGTTATTTTCTTTATACTTTTTCCAGTTATTTTTGGCTTGTACATGGGATTTTCAATAACATTTTCACTCTTGAATAAGCAAACATAATTTTGTTCTCTTACATTGAGCGATTTTTAATTGTGATACCAAAAGTAGATAACTAGCTGTGATGGGACACAAAAGAGCACTTCAAATTGAACTTCTTTTCAAATGTGTATTGCGTAGCTTCCTATCTGAGTAGTCGCCAATATTTAGTTTTCATCTTAATCAACATCATTGGTTTCAGAATGTGACACTAGAAATAGCTCCTAATTGTCAATTATCAAAAGCACTCTGGTTTTGTGTTCATGAATTCTGGTTCGTTCTTGCCTTAGAATTGCACCTAAAAGTGTGTCTGCAGGTCTGTTTTTTTAAGTGGAATTTAGTATTGTTGTTGAAGTGCCTCAGATTTTAGACTGAATTATTTTAATATTACCTGGTTGTCCCCACAGCCTACAGGATAGCATTGTTTCTTTTTGAATTTTTAATTCTCTGTGTAAGACAAATAATCCAACTTGACAAATCCACTGGGAATCTGTGCGACCTTTTTAGCAGGAGTCATCTAATTCTCCATTTCTGTCTTGCATTAGTGTCATTACATCACCATTTATTTTCTCCTATTATTGTCATTAATTGCAATTTCAAAATTCTGAACATCTTCCATGAATAGACAATGAGCATTTCTCTGTAATTTTGTGCCTGGCCATTAATATTAAAAGGTGATTTAATCATTTGTTTCATTGCCTTATGTGGGATCTTGCTGGTTTGTAAATAAGCTTTCACATTTTCTACTTTGTAATAGTGAGAGGATTTTTTTCTCACTTTCATAGTTATGTAAACGTTTATTTATTTTTAAATCAAATTTCGTGGTGTTCTTTTTTTAAGTTGACTATTTTCCCTGAATCATTTGCTGTCTCCCTCAAGCATTTGCATTGTGCAGATTATACTCATGATGTCGGGGATAGAATAATTGACGTGGCAGTTCCCTTTGGAATTGAACACAATTGTGCACTTAGCCATTTCTAGCTCATTCCATCTACATCGTTAGACATAAACAGAAGAATAACAAAGATTAGAAAGACGAAGGAAATTGGATACAGTCCATGTCCCAAAATTGATAACTTTAGCAGCCAAGTGAGCATTGGTGTTAAAGATGCTATTGAAGCTGCATTTACTAAAACTTCCAAATTTATTCAAGGTGAAGTTCCTTAGTTGGTCTCCTGTTAGGAAAGTGATGGGCTGAGACTAAGTTGTTACATAAAGACAGAACACTTGAATATCTCTGTACGTTGGATGTATTTGATTGACCTAATTGAAGGTTATGTTGCCAAAACAATGATAATTGGCTTGCTCACAGCAGAGCTCAAATTTCAGTTACTGCTGTGAGAAGGAAATTTAATGTATGTGTATCCTGATAGAAGAGGACTTGTACACTTATCAGTACTGAGCTCATAAAACAGTTTCATCAGTGACTGTAAAGGTAATTTCAGCTATTATTGAGGAAATCCATTTTGTCAGGACAATTATCTGTAAGGAAATGTTAGACTTTAAATACCAATTATTAAGAGACCAAGAAAGTTCCCAGAAAATAATGGGAGGCTTATGTTGCAGATAAAGCTTAATTTTTTTCTTTCTTTGGTTTTAGTTTCTCCAGATTTTCTCCGTTTTATTACTTTATTGAATGAAGGACTTAAATATTGTTTTTATTTTATTCATTCTGGATACATCTGTTACTGGCCAGTCCAGCATTTATTATCCATTACTACTGGCCCTTGAGAAAGTGGTAATGAACTGTGACCTTGAACCGTTGCAGTACATGTAGATTGGAGGGATTTCAGAAAAGTTCACTGGACTAATACTGAAATTGCAGGGGAATTCTTTTATGAAGAAAGGCAGGGTGTTTTAATTTTCTATCTGCTGGAATTTGAAAGCATCTGAGATGATTTGATTGAAATAAGATTCAAGAGAATCTTGACAGAATAGTTCTAGAGAGTATGTTTCCTGTTATGGGAGAATCTAAAACTAGGGGTTTCTGTTCAAAACTCAGGCTGCCTATTTAAAAGAGATGATGCAGTTTTCTCTCGCGTGATGTCTTCTGACAAAGTGAAGAAGGCCGTGTCCTTGAATACTTTTAATGCAGAAGAGGGCTGATGCCTTGTGAAGCAGGGAGGTGAACATTTATCAATATAGGTAGGAATGTGGATTTGATGTCACAATCAGATCAACCATGATCTCATAGAATCATAGAGATATACAGCACAGAAACATACCCTTCAGTCCAACTTGTCCATGCTGACAAGATATTCTAAATAAATTTAGTCCCATTTGCCAGCATTTGGCCCATATCCTTCTATAACCTTCCTATTCATATACCTATCCAAATGCCTTTCAAATGTTGTAATTGTACCAGCCACCCCCATTTTCTCTGGCAGCTCATTACATACACGCACCACTGTGAAAATATTGCCCCTTAGGTCCCTTCTATATCTTTTCACCCTCGCCTTTAAATCTATGCTCTCTAGTTCCGAACTCGCCTACTTCAGAGAAAAGATCTTACCTATTTATCTTATCCATGATTTTATAAACCTCTATATAAGGTCACCTCTCCGTTCCATCTCATTGAACAATGAAGTGAATTCAAGGAACTGAAAGGCCTTCTTCTGTTACTAGTTGATGTGTTCATTTCACTGATTTGAGAATCAAGAAAGATTGGGTAGGATTTGATCCTTGACCTCTAGCAATGCCTCTCTTTAAGTAAACCTTTAGATCCATGAAATCAGACACAGGTGAGCCTGCCTGACTTACTACTCTATTCCCAGACTAAGCTTTCTGTACAAATTAAAATTTGTTGATCAGATGTATGAGCAGTGTTGGGGTAGATGAGATTTTTTTGAAGAACTGTTCTGTTGAGGCTTTTGGTGCATTGCTTTTAGCAGGAGGGAACATATTCCTGTACAATGCACAAGGCATACATGAACTACTTTGTTTCATCAGCCATTTTTGTTACGTTCATGTAGGTATCAGGGCTGACACTCTTAATCCCTTGCTGGAGGAATATCTCCATTTTCTGGGAGCAAATGCTAGGAGGTAGAGGTAGAGACCTAGTAATCCTTGTCTCCTACATTTAGTGCTTGATCAGGGTTGTTGAATCTTGGTTGAAAAGAGGCAGTGTATGCCTAAAATTTGCATTAAGTAATTGCACAGTGCAGCGATTTATCAGGTGGATCAAGTTGTTTCTTATTTTACTTGTAATACATATCCTATTTTATTTACAGAAGACTTGTTGGACTCTAACAAAAAAAATTTTGAATCGCTATGAAAAAGTCTGAAGAATTAAGAATTAATTTTGGATGGCACTGTGGCACAGTGGTTAGCACTGCTGCCTCATAGCATCAGGGGTTTAAGTTCACCCTTGGAGTGGAGTATGCACATTCTCTCCCATGTCTACAGGATTTCCTCCAGGTGTTCCAGATCCCCCCCACAGTCCAGCATTTGTGGGTCACGTGGATTGGCCCTGTTAAATTGCGCATAGTGTCCAGGGATATTAAGGCTAGGTGGGTTGGCCATGGGAATATGGGTTTATGGGGGTGATGGTTGTTCTGGATGTGATACTGTTTGGTGATGAGGTGGTCAGTTCAGACTTGATGAGCTGAATGGTCTCTATCTGCAGTGTAGAGGTTCTATGATTCTAAGAGCAAGGTGATTTTGAATCAGATGAAAATAATTGACTCTGGGTTTTTGAATCTTTTATAAACAGGAATGTGGTCTATGCATTAGAGTGTGAGCAACATTCAGCAAGAAATTTTCACAAATGTAAGAATATTGATAAAGGGTACTTTCTGTTAAACAATTAGGTATGGGAAGAAGGAATTGAGAAAGCTAATATAGTGGTCGGCAATTGTGCTTGGAAACTGAAGATCTACCTCAGGTGTAAGTGATTTCAAGAATAGAATTTGATCCTAAGACCTCATGTTTGAGTTCTGAATGGTTTCCATCAGCAGTGAAGGTTTTGAATAATACCCTGGAACACTATTTTGTATACTGTGGCATTACATATCCCAATAACCATCATCGTGGAGCTGTTTGTTGCTGAGAAAGGGAGATAATGGTGATAAAACAAATTTCATTGTGCGATTTTCAGCTATTCTCCCAATGTAGCTCTGTCTGCCTTACTGTACATGAAGACTACCCAGTCTCTCTCAGCTAAGCAAGCAAGTGTTAAAAGAAAAAGTGCTGGATATGTTAGCCAAGCCAGAGACTTGAGGAGTTAATAAGTAAATTGAACAGTTGTAACCATAACAAACTACTGTATAATGACTGGGCAAGATCTAGTAAGTTGTCTCTAAAACACAAGGCATAGTGGAACATGCAGAAAGGAGTTCTGTTCCATTCCAGATATATTCTTACCTACTGGAGCACAAGAACATAGCAGTTAGAATAAAAATGAGTGTTCAGTGTAGAATTCAAGTCCCCAGAACAGATGCTTAAAAATGAAGACTGTGTCCTTCATGATGTATTCAGAAGTTGGGAGGTTTGCAGCAACTGACCAGTGTATAGGAGGGGAATGATTTAAAGATGGAAGTTAAATGCTTAGAGAAAGATGAAGTCAAATAACTGCCCTTTGTTCTGTATGGACTGATTACCTATACCTTTGAATAAAATCTGTTCTGTACATTTAACTGCCTTGTGCTTGATGGAAAAATGTTGCCAGTACCATAGAAGGAAGGAGGTTGACTAACAATAATTGATCCTTGACCTTAGCCAATGTTTTATCAAAGATTCTTAAGCAGGACCTTCCAACCCCATGCCCAATTCTGTTTAGAAAATTCCATCTAGTTATATGCTAACACAGCCAATTGCATGGTCCCTTCCAAGCCACTCAGCATTTTGACTCGGAAATATATCACAGTTCCGTAACTGCTGCTGCTGAATCCTGGAATTCCCTCCTTTAATGGCATTATGGGTCAACCCACTGCACATGAACTGCAGTGTTTCAACAAAGTAGCTCACCACCACCACCACCTAAGGGGTAGCTCGGGACAGGTAATAATCACTGGTCTAGCTAGGGATGGCCACGTTTCCACAAGCAAATTTACAAAAAGGTACAGAACCTTGGCTTTCTGAAAATGGGTAAGAGTGAACCAGTTTAATTTACCATTTAAATTTATACTTTTCAGTCAACTGGATTGAGTTCACGTCAGCAATGTACAAGTTAATTCTGAGAAGATTAATTTTCTAAATACTTGTTTTCTTGAGACTTTTATCATGCTATTTTCACCGGGAAAAGGGCTTGTTAGGCATACTTGAACTCCTCTCTCCTGCTTTGTTGCTTTCTTCCTAAATTTGGGTTAAATGGAAATTCATTTCCTGGAAGCAAATGTTAAGGTGGGGGAAAAAGTGTAGGTGAAGGAGAGCGACACCAAGACATATCATAAGTGAGGAAAAATGTGTTTCTTATCGCTTGCCAGATCTTGCTTATAAAGGATAGCCTGGATTTTCTGGCATGTGGGCCCCAGAAAAGTTGATGTTATCATCTGGCCTCCTGCATGAGGCATTGGGAAGACTTGAAAAATTGATGGCCAGTCTCCTTTAAAATTTATTGCCCTTGGGGAAAATCTGAAATAATGTTGGAAATACTCAGCAGGGCTGGCAACATTTGCAGAAAGTGGCAACTAGATGTGAAATTACAACTCAAAGCTCTGACAAATGGCTAGAGTAATGTTTGGTTGAGCAGTGAGCTATTGGCTGGAACTTTTGGGCAAAAGGTTTAACAAGATCAGTAAACTTGAAGATAAAAAGGAATAAACTCAAGATTTCCTAAAGAAGGATGTGGTTGGATCATTGGAATTGGAATTGAATTGGATTGAGTTGAGATTGGGGATGGGATGAGATGGAATGGGATGTCACTGGATGTCACGTGTACCGAGGCACAGTGAAAAGCTTTGTCCTGTGAGCAGTACAGGCCAATCACAGAGTCAAGTAGCATAGATAAGTAAATAATAGGTAAATAGCCGCAAAAACAAAAACACAGGTACAGGCAAAGGCTAAGAGTTTGAGAGTCCATTCAGTGTTCCAGCAACAGCAGGGTAGAAACTGTTTCAAAACCGGCTGGTGCATGTGTTCAGGCTTCTGTACCTTCTCCTCGATGGTAGAGGTTGTAGAAAAACATTGCCAGGGTGGGATGGAACTTTGAGAATGCTGCGGCCTTTCCTTGACAAAGGGCCTGGTAGATGGATTCTATAGATGGGAGGTTGACCTTTGTGATTGTCCAAGCCGGGTTCACCACTCTCTCTAACCATCTCTGATCTTGAATGGCGCAGTTGTCATACCAGGTAGTGATACATCCATACAGAATGCTCTCTGTGGAGCACCTATAAAAGTTGGCAAGGGTATTCACTGTCGTGCCAAATTTCCTCAGCTGCCTGAGGAAGAAGGGACATTGTTGGGCTTTTGTAAACAGTGTGTCCACATGAAGAGTCCAAGAAAGCTTGTTGTGGATGACCACTCCAAGGAGCTTGACACACTCCACTTTTTTCATTCCGTTTTTTTCCCAAGTAGATGTTACAGATTCCATTGTTCTACAGAATATATAGTGGCATTTGAAAATTGAAGTGAGAGCATTGGGAAAAGAAAATGGTGCAGGTGCGTTTATTATGAGGAATGTATTAGTCTAGCTCCATCCCTATCCCTACTGTACAGTGATTGAATGTCCTGCTGTATAAATTTATAGCTCTTCGTGTGTTTAACTGCCTTTAAAATGGCACAGCAAGTAACTTTTTTCCCAATAATCCAGAAGGACAAATAGACAATTTTCCCATCAAGTCTGTTCAACCATACAATGTGACCAAGACTGATCTGTATTTTCTTGCCTTATTCACATAGACCTTTCTTTCCTTACTGATATTGAAAGTGTGTTCATCTCAGCATTGAAGAGGGGGGAGAATAACAAACTTTATCTTTCACTTAAATGGGTGACTGGTTTCTCTGAGATTCTATTTGCTCTGTTCCTAAACTCTTTCCCCCAACCCCCCCAACTTTTCAAGTTTCCTCAGAATCCTTTGTTTGGATAAGTTCTCCCCTCATTCTAAACTCCAGTTAAAATTCCAACCTAATCAATATTTCACCATAAGAATTTTCTTCCATTTCTAGGATTAACCGTGTGCACTTACTGTAGACATCCTTCAAAGCCATGTCTATCTTTCCTCAGGTAAAAGGAACAAACCTGTTGACAGTATTTCAGCTGTGGTTTGATTGGTGCCTTGTATACCTCTATATACTTATATTCCATTCCCACTGAAATGAAGGCAAAGATTCCATTTGCCTTACCTATGACTTGCTGACCTTGAATGTTAACTTTTTGTGCATCATGCATGAGGACTCAGATTTTCTGTAGTTTTCTGTAGTCTATCCTTAATTACACAACCTTCAGCTGTTCCACTTGTATTGCTAAAGTGCATAATGCCACATTTTCTCATTTATATTCCAACTGCTAATTTTTTGCCAACTTGCTTAAATTGTCTACATCCCTCTGTAGACTCCTTGTTTTACCCTCACTGCGTCCCCCATATTTTTGTAACATCCATAAAAATGATAGTATGTTCACTTCCCTCAGCCAAGTCATTAATATTGAATATAAATAACTATGGCCCCTGCACTGATCTCTTGGTAGAGAGATTGCCATTCTGAAAATATGGTACTCCTTTTTATCTTGACTCAGTTTTCTATTAGTTAGCCAAGGTAACGTATTACTCTCAACGCTGTCGGCTCAAATCACTCAAAAATGTCCATCACCATCCCAAATCAACTGTCTGAGTATTAAGTGCCAACATTTCTAGCAGCAGTCATGTCCTGATAATGAGGGTGTATACTATTTGATAATAAAGATTGCATTCAATTATCTTGAGACTATTCTCTCTTAGGATATGAATGTTGTTGGCATTTAGTTCCTTGGAAGGTGGAGGTGAACTGCCTTATGAAGCACTGCAGACCATGTGCTACAGGTAGATACACCATGCTGTTAGGGAATTCCATATTTTGATTAAATGATGGCAAAGGAATTGCTATTAAACTTTTCCACGTTATTATTTGCTCATGTTAAGCTTTCAGCCCTATCCTTCATAGATTGTTACCAAATTTGCATACTTGAGCAGGACATTTAATTGTCCAATCTGTAGATGCCAATAAAAACTGTCATCTTCCAAGAGTTTTGCATTTTGTATTATCATGACATGACCTACTTCATGGTCCTTAGCATCTAAAAGAGATTTACAGTTGGGTACAGTCCAGTTTCCATGTTCATTTCCACTTCAACCTTTAGCACGTCAAGGGCAACGGTACAGGGAGGGTGATGCAGGGCAGCCATTGCTGACTAGAGAATGCAGAGATGGGATAAAAGCAAAAGAGAAAGTGTGTAAAGTAGTGAAGGGCATTTGGAAACCAGAGGATTGGGGAGCTTACAAAGACCAACAGAGGGCAAAAAAAAAGAAATGAGAAAGAAGATTACATGAAAGTAAGCTAGCCAGTAATATAAAGGAAGACCGTAAGAGTTTCTTTTGATATATGAAGGACAAAAGAGAATTAAAAAGTGGAGTTTGAGCCATTGGAAATTGACGCTGGAGAGATAATAATGCTGAGGAAATGAATAATTACTTGTGTCAATTTTCACAGTAGAAGACGTAAGTAATTTCCCAAAACTTCAATAGTGTGAGGGGACAGAGCTGAGTATGGTGGCCATCACCAAGGAAAAGGTGCCTTAAAACTGGCCAAAAGGTGGATAAATCACCTGGACCAGATGAACTACACCCCAGAGTTCTAAGGGAGATAGCTGAAGAGATAGTGGAGGCAATAGTGGTGATCTTTCAGCAATCACTAGAATCAGGGAGGGTCCCATTGGATTGGAAGATCACTAATGTGACTGTCTGTTTAAAAAGGGAGGAAGAGAAAAGATGGCAAATTACAGACCAATTGCTCTAATCTCAGTTGTGGGAAAGATCCTGGAGTTCTTTGTGAAAGATGAGATTTCTGAATACTTGGAAGTGTATTGTAAAATAGGGTGAAGTCAGCATAGTTTCATCAAGGGAAGGTCATCCCTGACAAATTTGTTAGAATTCTTTGAGGAAGTAATGAGCAGGTTAGACCAGGGAGAGTCAATGGATGTTATCTACCTGAACTTCAAGAAGGCCTTTGACAAGATACTGCACAGGAGGCGACTGAGTGAGATAAGGGCCTGTGGTATTAGAGGCAAGGTGTTAGCATGGATAGAAGCTTGGCTATCTGGAAGAGAGTGGGAGTAAAAGGGACCTTATCAGGATGGCAGTTGGTGACACAGTATTCCACAA
Source organism: Hemiscyllium ocellatum (assembly GCF_020745735.1). NCBI lineage: Eukaryota > Metazoa > Chordata > Chondrichthyes > Orectolobiformes > Hemiscylliidae > Hemiscyllium > Hemiscyllium ocellatum. The sequence continues at coordinate 84,086,706 of NC_083405.1, read as the reverse complement.
GGTGCAGTGTTGGGACCACAACTTCTAACTTTATACGTTAATGATCTAGATGAAGGAACAGAGAGCATTCTGGCTACGTTTGCAGATGATACAAAAATAGGTGAAGGGATAGGTAACATTGAGGAGGTGGAGATACGGCAGATGGATTTGGGCAGGTTAGGAGAGTGAGCAAAGAATGGCAGATGGAGTACAATGTGGGAAAGTGCGAGATCGGTAGGGAGAACAGAGGTATGGTCAACTTTCTAAAATGGGGAGAAAATTTGTACTTCAAACTTCTGAAGAGACTTGGGAGTTCTAGTCCAGGATTTTCTCAAGGTGAAGATGCAGGTTGAGTCAGTTGTTAGGGCAAATACAATGGTGGCATTTATTGTGACAGGACTTGAATATAAAAGCAGGGATGTACTTCTGAGGTCAGACCACATTTGAAGTATTGTGCACAGTTTTGGCCCCATATCTCTGGAAGGATGTACTGGCTCTGGAGCGTGTTCAGAGCAGGTTCATGAGAATGGTCCCAGGATTGAAAAGCTTAACATACAAGGAATGTTTGAGGAGTCTGGGTTTATACTTGCTAGAGTTTAGAAGGATGAATGGGGATCTAATTGAAACTTACAAAATACTGAATGGTCTGCACAGAGCGGATATTTGGAAGATGTTTTCTTTGGTGAGAAAGACTGGGACCTGAAGGCACAGCCTTAGAATAAAAGGAAGACTTTTTAGAATGGAGATAACGAGAAACTACTTCAGAGAGTGGTGAATCCATGGAATTCACTGCCACAAAATGCTGTGGAGGCCAAGTCATCGAGTGTATTTGAAACTGAGATAGATGGATTCTTGATTGTCAAGGGGATCTGGGGTTACGGGGAGTTTGTGGGAGAATGGTGTTGAGAAACTTATCAGCCATGATTGATTGATGGAGCAGACTCTCTCGGCTGAATGGCCTAATTTCTGCTTCTATGTTTATGGTCACATCATTGCTTGTCTGATGAAAAGACATCGAAGTACAAGGACCGGATTCAATCTTTGGAAACTGATGTTTTTGTGCAATTAAATTTACACAAACTTGCAAACAGAAAATAGTAACTTTTCTGCTATCCAACTGTAACGAGGTATAACCACATTTATCTTTCCTATCTGTAAAAATATCATATTTGTGGAACAGATTCAAAGTGTGAGGAGGTATTGCTGCATAAATGCATGAATACATATCACCAGCAAACCTCTTTTACAATGCTGTGCAACATCAGTCAATGGCACCCAGTTACTGTACATGATTGTATCACTAATGTCTTTGGCAGCTGCATCCTCTATCTGAATGCCCATTTGCTTGTCCGCCTCTGCCATTCATCTGTCATGGCTTTCTAACAGGATGAAGCAGGCAATAAAATGACTGCAAATCTTCCTAAGACTGGTTGGTAATCAGAATAATACCTCTTAATAAGATTGATTCAGTTACCAGTCACAAACAACTGTCTTGGTTGTAAAATAAATCTTGTTAGGTTATTCTGTGTGCAGCTTTGGCAGCTGTATCTTTGGCTCATTTGGCAGGTGGCAGAGAAAATGTCCTTAAATATACAGCTCTAACATTGATATGTTTGTATTACTGAAGAGTTCTTTTCCAGTTTCCCAACATGCCTGGCTACTTGGACACTGGCATGGATAGATGGTAGTGCATGTTGTCAGGGTAACTGGCACAAATGTTGAGAATCTTCTTAGCATCTCGACCTCTGCACATCCTTCTTCACTGTTGACTTGTGCATCCACTTGTGTAAGTAATGGATGGATTAACTAAAATAGAGAGATTTTGGTTCATTGGGGGAATGACCAGTGCAGAGAAAGCAAGGAGAAAGGGAGATTGGCATTTGTGTTGCACCTTCCACAACCGCAGGGTATCCTAAACATTTCACACTGAATCAAGGACTTATAACTGCGATTGCAATTTGAGAAGAATGGAACAAGAACAAACAATCATCATACTGACATGTCACATACAAATGTACAAAGGTGACTGTATAATTTTTATTTTAAATGAAAATAGACATTGGCAAGCAAAATCTTTCACTTGTGCTCTTGACAGCTCACCCCCCATCCCCAACCACCACCACCACCATCAACCGAGTAAACCAGCAATACTGAGGGAAGTGACAGAACACTGCTGGCTGGCTGATGCTATGGTATGAACATTGTACCACAAAGTGACTGCATAGTTCTCTTCACTGGTATGTGCTGCAACTTGAGCTTGATTGTACATTTTGACATCTCTTGACTGTCAAACTAAATAGAATCAATCAATAGATGAGAATACTGTAAAATGTGTAGTTCTAAATTTTTCTGGAATTCTAATAGACTTGTATCATCTGACTTCAATTTTCAAGGAGGCAATTTAAATAAAAGAACATACTCACCTGTCATTTTCTTGGAGCATTGTTGATTCTTATTGTGGAAGAAAGGCCAAAACTGGATATTGCGAGCTGAGAATCTACCGTTCCAATCAATGGTTGCAGCATTATGTTTAATTCATGGGACAACTGTACATATCAACTGTCAGCATTTTATACTGGCATTGTTTTGATTGTCTGGTCTGATTGTTAGTGTTTGACAGAAACCAGCAGGAATATTGGTTTCTCTTACCTCCCTGGTGTGTACCTGTTGCGTGTGATAATTGTGAAATGAATGTTTCCATCTGTAATACTCTGCAGTCTCTTAAATATGAAGCATTAATGAAGCAGAATGCATCAGTTTTAATTTTTCAATTGAAGCATGCCTTCAACATTAGGAGTTTTTTTTCCCTCTTGTACATCCACATCCACATTCCCCCCACCTCTGTATAACAAAAGAATGTTGCGCATATCCATAATTCCCGTTCCTTGTCACACGTCAGAGCCATTCTGGACTGTTGTCCAGATTTTGCGAATTTTGAGTCTAGATGTTATGATTTGATCATAAAAACATAATTCAAAATGGCACACTGTCCACAATGTGTCCTGCTGACTTAGTATAAAATGCAGCTGCAAGTCTAACCTTCCATTTTTAAAACAGAATTACAAGAATGGCCTTTTCACTTGTGGTCAACTGAAATATTGAAGCATGTTGCATTTCCATGACTTTGATCAGAGCTTAAAGCTATGTGTATATAAATTATTTCCTTTCATGCGGTTTGGGAAGCATTTTCAAAGTTTAGTCAAATGGGTTTAAATCATATTGGATCAACAATGTATCTGCATGGAATCCTTGTGATTAATGAAAGATTGCAATCACAAATAGTCAAATGTAGGAATGACGTTGATAGGAGTTAGTCAGATGGGTATCTTTGACATCAGCTTACATGGGAAAAGGCCTGAATGTCTGATCTGACTTTTCAAAGGAGAGAATTATTCAAGATGGCAACGTTTAGTTGGAGCCTATCCATTCTGTCTGTTTTTTTTCCCCCTTTTTCTCTCCTCTTGGCAATGTCCTCAACTCCTGGCCCCAGCATGGACCAGCAAGGTCCTTTCAGTGGCCTGTGGTGGTCTTATTGCTTAGTGTGGCCTCAGCCTGGAGATGATTTCAGAGTGATTTTGCAGTCTGAAGTCGAGCCTGGACTGGGTTGGACGGACTGTTATTCTGAACTTTTTGTTTCTCTATTTTCTAATTTATTTCTACGTTCTGTAATACTGGACATTTTATTTCTTTATTTTTCTAATTTTCTTTCCTAAGAACTTTGTGCTGAAGGTTTTGTACTCAGGTGCCTTATACCTAAGATGGCACGAAAGTGGTGACTTGTAAACTTTTCACTGTTCAGGTAGTCTTTCTATTGCATGATGGCTGCTTTGTTGTGCAACACCACATTATGGAAAAATCATGCTTTAGAAACATAATTTAAAGTACTAGTGATGTAATTGCATTATAGCCAACACATGTTTTAACAGTTTGACCCTTAAAAATAGTATCCCCAACTTGTCAGTCACATTATGGTGAATTAGCTTTAACAAAATGCACATTAAAGCAGAATGACCTATACTCATCTGAGTACCTGTGACAGTATGATAGGTGGTAATGTTTATTTTTTTTAACTTCTCTTTCCTGACCAACACTCCCTCTCCCTTGCTCTGGTCCTGCTCGTACATACGCCCCCCACCCCTGCATACACATGCAAGCATCCACTTTCTCTGCAGCATCCCAACCCCCTGACACACACACACACACACACACACACACACACACACACACACACACACACACACACACACACACACACACACACACACAAAAACTCCCCACACAGCCTGTTTCTGGCACTGCTATACTGGTTGTGTCAAGTGAGTGGCTGAGTATGACAGAGGGTGTAATCTTTCTCTTGTCTATTATTCACAGCATAAGATGGGGGCTAGTCCATTTGACTCTGGACTGTCACTTCTAGCACTCCCCTTAATGTTCACTGTTCTTGTTCCAATTCTCTAGACTTGTCAGTTTTCAGTACCACCAGCTCTTGGGCAGCAGTATATATCACTGGCTGACTGTTTTTGCAATAACGATGATGCTTTTACAAGTCTGTGATTATGCAGAATTTGGCAGACAAATTCATGGGGCTGGAAGTCTATTTGGGCAGCACAGTCATCTTGTACAAAGAGTACAGCAGTATCATAGCTCCAAGTGACATTGGTTTCAGCCACATCATCCCTATTCTTATCTTTGCCACATGCTGAACGGTATACAAAGTTGTCTGCTATTTCACCTTGTACAGATAAAAATGGAACAATAAACATGTATGAACCTTGAATGGGTTTCATTTGGAGATGGTTTTGTTTCCAAGCCCCCACAGGCCTGTACTTATTGGAGTATAGAAACATATGTGGTCTTATTGAAACATATAAGATTTTTAGCAGGGTTGACAGGTAGATACAGAGAGGTTGTTTGCCCCTGTGGGAGAGTATAGTACCAGAAGGCATAAGCTCAAAGTGAGGGGTCACCAGTTTCAGACAGATAAACTTAATTTCTCCCAAGGGAGTGAATCTGTGGAATTCTTGACTGTAGTGGGCAGTTGAGGCTAGGTCGCTTTAAGTACATTTAAAGCAGAGATTTTTTTTTAGAATGGAAAGTGAATCCAGGCTTACCGAGAAAGGCAGTAATGCGAAGATGAGGATTATTCATTCAGCCACGAGCTCGTTAAATGGCCTACTTCTGTTTCGGCATCTTATGGTCCCATGAAAGATATATTCTTACGCCCGACTGGTACCATGTTCTGGGAAAATTTAATTGGTTTTCAACACCAGTGCCATTAACAATACTCTTGAAACATAGTTGGGTGCAGTGGGCTTTTGGGGTCAGTGAGTCCCCCAATTCACAGATTCACTCTTCCCAGTGAATTACAGTCAATGGCAGCCCAAGCAGTTTGGCAGAAATAATTTTGCATCTGATTCTGGCTCAATCTCCCTGTATTTCATTTGTTCCCCAGAATTTAGTGGTTCTAAAAGCCATTCACTCTTTTCAAACGGTTGGAGTTCAGAAATTTTACGCAACTTTATTTTATGGTGAAAATAATATATTTAAGCATAATTATTACACATCTCAAATTTAAAAATTTGAATTCCTTGAACTGTTTTAATGTTTCAGACTGCCAACTTATTGCTGTGCTTTTGTTTTTTTGCCTTTTTTTTTAGCTCTTCTTGTTTCAGTTGCTGCGGGGCCTATCCTACATTCATCAACGATATATCCTGCACAGAGACCTGAAGCCTCAGAACTTGCTCATCAGTGATAATGGAGAATTGAAATTGGCAGATTTTGGTAAGAAAAGGCAGTCAGTATAAGTAAAGGCAAATGTTAGAGGGAAATGTAATTTTCTGATTTAATTTGTGAATTGTACAGCAATCTAATTGCCAGCATTCATCATCTTTTGAAAAAATGAGAAGGCAACAAAGGCTTGTCCGTACGTCATAAATTAAAGCTACAGAAGTCATTCAAATGTCAGTCCTGTTTTCTTTGGAAAGAATCTGATTTTGAAATGGTCTATTTAAGGCTTCATTCTTGAGTTGATTTAAATTGTTCATCGCATGCCCTCAATTTGAGGGAGCACAGATTTTAAAGATTAGGGTATTAAAACAAAACACATCTGAAAATTTTGAATGTGTAATAAAAGTTTTATCGATGATTGTTCTAGGTAGCAGAAAACTTAAATACCAAAACGCAGTTAGATTGATTTTTGAAAAAGGTTGAGGCTTAATTTGGTGCTATAGCTTTATCTGTCTGCTGAATGGTTTATATTTTTAACTTGGAGAATTAGGTTAACATTGCCTTCTTAATATGGGGAACACACTGTATTACATTATGTACAAATGAGATCATCTTCCTCAATTTCTATTCCACTTTGAAAAATAAATTGGGTTTATGTTTAGTTTCTTTCTCCCTGTTGACTGTTTATCCGCAATTTGGTTTTAAGTGTGTGCTTTTACTCTGAGGTAACAGAAATGGCCTTAGTTCCTGATTCTGATATGAGTATTATTAACCGTATAGAGCATTTTCCCCAAAACATTTTCATGCAGTAATGTGGAAATACTTTGTGCCTTTTGTTTTACTTTTAGCTGTTATTTGTGCCCTTGGTAGCCATATCAAAACAAGATTATCTTAAGAAGTAGAATCTTATCAGAATCCTCTAAAACTGTTCATTTGAGACTTGGACAGTGTAGCAATACCATCAAGTAGCAACTTTTATCTCTCCTGAGTTTGATTTGTTTTGCTTCTGCACCCCAGTTACCAACTTCAACCTCACTTACGATAGCTATCTCAAGCTGAGCCAAACAGTTGCCAACCTTCATATCACTTTTTGGTCTTGAGATGAACTTCCAATCACACTTCCATGGCATCACTAAGACTGTCTATCTATAGTATTGTCTGGTTCTACCTCTCACATTCTACCCTCCATTAACGTGAGGCCATAAAAAATTATCACTCATCTCCTAAATTCCTCGAGTTCCTGTTTGTAAGTAGTGTATTTACCACTTGGTCAATTGTATGCAACTGGTGAGCGTGAACTGGGAATTTACGAGTCTATATTGTTATGTTCTTGGAGCATACTGCTGAATTTGTTACAAGATGGCTCGGGACCCATAGTTTTATTTTTAGAATGAAGAGATGTGTGAAATCAAGGGGCCTTATGAAGATGGGGAAAGAAATCACAAGATACCACTTTTTCAAACAAACAACAAATTCTGCTACAAAATGTAAGGAAGAAGAACTTTCATAAAATTGTACATCGACAACTTATTTCAAACGCAAAAATGACATGGGGTAAACATGGTTAATAATCAATTATTGAATGCCCACAGCACACATTATATAACAGATATAATCAAGACAGATCTCAGACATTTCTTAGCAACTCTCCACAGAGAGTTATTGACAATGGTGAATCATTAAATTTCTCAAAAGAGAAGATTTGTGATGCCTTGGCAATCTGGCCTTGGAACACCAGCTCAAGACCTGCTCTATCCTGAGCTGCAGCAAAAACTGCTCCTGTTCTGGTCAACCCCAACGTTTCTCTTGGGGCTAAGCTCCCCCGGACTCACATTGTGGTGCAGTACTCTAAAATCTAACTGCAGCTCTTCAAATCGCAAACTTCAATGAGGCAGTCCCCCACTGATCTCCTGAATTGCTTATATTCATCAAGTAAAAAGTGCTTGTCAACATCTGAACCACCATTTTCTCAAACTTCCCTGAGGTGTTAATGTTTGTAGGTTTCTGTGGGACTCCTCACAGCTTTCAGCAACCTTTCCACTTTGACAGCTCCCTAGGACTGCTTTTGATTGCTGACTCCAGCACCTAGCTGTCTGATAATCACCAGAAATGCTTCCTTTTTTTTAAACAGCATAGAGCTGCCCAGCTGCTTCTGACTCCTCACTGAGTTCCCAATTCAAAATCTGTGCAGTTAAGCAGTCAGCAGTATAGCTGACTAAAACACACCTTTTATGGAGTCTGCTTCTATCCCTTTCTCACTTACTCACTCACAGCTTTTTTTTTCCTTTCTCTTCAGTGATGTCTAATCTGGCTGAGTGACCTATTGAAAACCTTGAAATAACTCCCACCCCCATTGCTGGACAAAATCAAATGTTGCCATTTAACAAACTTTCAGAAGGGAGTGTGTTCTAAATATTATGATTCATGGGTTGCTGGTTTTCCTGGTGCAATTAGATACAGCTGGAAGTGTATTTCATCACAATATAAATAAATACTCATGAAAAGAATGAATGTTGTACTCAAATATATGCTTCTAATTATGTTGATTGATATATGTCCGGATTGGCTCCAGTTCTATCCTTCACCAGTTAATCATCATGAACATAATATCAAACAAATTGGAAGCTGTTGGTGTATGTTGGAAGCAAAAAAAAACTGAAGTAGTCATTTTCAATAATGGCAGAAAATAAATGTAAATAGTTTTGATTGGTTCTTGAAATATGAACCATATGACCACTGAAGGAGTAAAGAGGGACGTGTGGTTACCAATTATGTACCTACCACAAAGGAGAAAGTTAAAAATCATACAATACCAGGTTATAGTTCAACAGGTTTATTTTGAAGCACTAGCTTCCAAAGTGCTGCTGCTTTATCAGGTAGACAACTGCTATAACCTGGTGTCGAGATTTTTAACTTTATCCACCCCAATCCAACACTGGCATCTCCAAGTCATACTAAAAAGGAAGTCAGTTATGGCCTTGACATTAACGGAAATTGCTGCGGAAACTCAGCTGGTCTGGCAGTATCTGTGAAGTGAAAGCAGAGTTAATGTTTTGAGTCCAGTGACCCTTCCTTCTTCAAAGCTGATAGCTAGAAAAAAGTAGTATACATTGCTGAAGAGTAGGTTGGAGGAAGGATAATAGAGTGAGTGGATAGATGGGGATGAAGCCGAGAGAGAGAGAATGATAGGTAGACAAAGGGATTGATGATGGTAAGTTATAGAGAAAGAAAAGCTACTAATTGGGACCATAAGTGGGGACCCACTGTGTCGAAAGCAGCACGTGTGATGACAGGGCCTGGGGTGTGGGGTTGGGTAAAAGATATAGAGGAATGTTCTAAAATTATTGAGAGTAGTCACCGTCATAGGAATGATAGCCTGATGTTCGATGGTGAGATCATGGTACAGGAGGAGATGGGAGGTAGTTTTGGAGAGGTGGTGCTCAGCATCTGTAGTGTGGCTTTGACGTTGCTGCTTCCTGGAAGCAGTAAAATTAGAAGTAATTTGTTCACGGATTGCCTGTCAGTTGGAGAATGGGGAAGGTTTGAACTTTCCGTTGGAGTTCTTAGATGGAATCCTTAGATGATACAATCCTATGAATTCCTATGAAATTATGGTCCGATTTGGATAGATTTTGAGAAACAGGCCATTTTTCTATGGAGGAATATGTCATGAATGTAAACAGATTGTATACAATATGAGCAATATTCCATTTGGGAATCCTGAGTTGATTGGTAGTATTTAATTGGCTTATTGAGCTTGTGTGCCTTATATAGGATATTTCTGGTTCTAATTGGTACTCTGTCCTCAAAGACATCCTATTGGACAAGATGTTTGTCGTTTTGAACATGTGTTCGGACACAGAGGCATATTTTAGCCTTTGAGGAACAGTTAGCACATACCCTGTTAATAAAAAGAGGATTTGATGATAACCTGTTATTAAAATGGTCGAAATAGTGAGTACAGGTATCAGTGCATTGGTATGGTTAAAGGCAGGCAAAATGAGCATGAAAAATCTTTGATAAGAACTGGCTATTACAGCAGAAGATAGTTGAGTGTCGGCCTGGAAACTAAGATTCTAAACAGAGGGATGATGTGAAATGGTAACGTTTCTGTCTGCAGCCAGCTGGGGCCAAGCAAGTTGTCGGTCTCCTTGGCTTTTACTTTCAGAAGCAGAACTTCAAGATCTCCCTATGTAAGAAATGGGCAGTAACTTCACTTTATCAAAAATGCAGCAACATGACAATTAGAATTAGCAGGATATTAAGGATGGCCAAATGTCTGTAGACAGATTGTGACCAACTCGGTCCAGAGAGCTCCATAAAGCTACACATCCACTTCATTTACATTTTCCTCAAACATGCCATTGACATATGGGGGATACATGTCACTAGGTAAAGTCTAGACATCTTGTTGGGTCATATTTATGTCAAGGGGAAAGATTGGTGCTGATAATCAAGTAGGGAGTCAATGTGAAAATCAAAGACTACCCTCTGCCAATCTATCTTTCGGCTTGTGTCTGTCTGCATCTATCCCTCTCTCTTTTACTGCTTAAAATTCTAATTGCTGATCTAACTTCCTTGTTTTGTTCTTAGTAGCTAGTGTCAGAATAAAGATGTGCCAATTTAAGATTGAAATGGAAGAATTTCTTGTCTGGGTTAAAAGTCTTTAAAACACCTTGTCACAGAGAGCTGTGGAGGCAGAGTCCTTGTATCTAATTAAGGCTGAGATAGTTAGATTCTTGATCAAAAGGAAATTCATGAATTACAGGGAAATGGCAGGAAAGTGGATATAAGAAATGCCGAATTCACCAATTGAAAGGTGGAGCAGTTATGAGGGGCTGAATGGTCTACTCCTGTTACTATTTCTTATGGTTTTATTTCTGAGAGTTTTATTGCACAGCCAATGTATGGACAATAAAATCTGAATTAATTGTGAATATGTAATTGGAGGAGCAATAATACATGAGTCAATTCTTAGAACAGTTGAAGATTTCTTCAAGTGTGTCTCAAAATATCTTTGTGATAAACTGCTCCAAAGGAAAAGATTCTGCAAAATGATGCATGATGCAAAAAATTCTAAGGAAGAGGATGAACAATTTAAACAAATTTGTGGACATTATGAAGACGTGAAAGGAAGTATGTTGAGAAGTTATAAAGTCTGCAAAGAGAGATGGACAGATTTAGTGAGTAGAAAAAATTAGCACTTGATATATAATGTGGATAATCCTGAGGTTGTTTACTTTGACAAGAAGAATAGAAAAGTAGAATATTATTTGATGGGAGAATACTGAATACTGCAATACAAGAGGACATGAATCTCAAAAAGTCAGTGTACAAATCAATTAATTATGAATGCAAACGGAGTGTTGACCTTCGTTATGAGACAATGAATAGAAAAGTAGTCTTCCTACAACCCGACTCGACATTAGTGAGACCGCATGTAGAGCACTGTGTGCAGTTTTGGAGAAACTTAATGCATTGGAGGCAGGTTCAGATAATGTTCATTGCGCTGATTCCTAGAATAAAAGGATTGTCTTATGAGGAAAAGTTCAGTAGGTTGGACCTATGCTGCTTAGGGTTTACAGGACTGAGAAATATCTTATTGAAACATCAGATTCTGAGTGGGGTAGACAGGGCAGATAATGGAGGGGTGGGACGCATTTTCAAAATAAATTACCTTTTATTTAATAGAGGTGTAGAGGGATTTCTTCTCTCTGGATTGTTTATATTGTGTGGTGACCAGAGGTGCACACAGTATTCCAGCTGTGGTCAAACCAATGCCCGACAAATAGCTTAGCCAGATTTGTATCTTTTGTTTAAATGTGTTAAAAATTGCAGCATAGGTGAGGCTACTGGAGTTAAACAAGAATTACAAATATAGAAGATTAACAACTGTAAAATTTGTAAACATTGCAATCTTCCTATTTGTACATGACTAATGAGGAAGTTACCATCTATGTACAGGATGGGAAAAAGCCAGAAATATTTCCATTCTACCTTTAGTCCTTGCAACAATATGTAAGAAGGGCAAAAGTGTTCTTCCTGAGAGAATCCATTTGCGAGTAATGAGTTCAGTTGTGTGAAAATATAAACATCAAGGTCACGAAAATCTATCAGTGAAGTTTGTGAAAGGAATCATGTGGTGATAGATAAAACGCTGAATAAAATATTAGCTGATCAAACAGAGTGCAAGTTGAGAGTTTCACTCTCCATGAGCAGTGAATTGCAAAGAATTCACTTTATATTTTTGGTGATTGTCCAATTCAATTAATCTGAGAAAAATTTCAAATTGCCTTTTATGTTGTGCAATAGCTCCTTCTAGAGCTATTTTTCTTTCCACACTTGCAGACTTTATAAGTAGAGATTAGCTTGCTTCAAGGCAGAGGTTTTGGAGAAAATTCAGAGTTCTTCAGGCACACTCTCTAAAATCATCTGAGGTAGAATTTAATCAAAGAAATTTGATATATGCATATAAAAATTAGGAGCAGAAATAGTCCATTTGACTCCTTAGGCCTGCTCCATAATTAAATCAGTTCATGGCTCATTTGTTTCTCTTTGCACATTCCCATCCTGTGAGCTTTGATTCCCACATTTCCAAGAATCTACGGTTGCTTTCAAAGAAGAAAATTGTTTGGGTACAGATGAGTGTGTTGCTGGAAAGCACAGCAGGTCAGGCAGCATCCAAGGAGCAGGAGAATCGTGCATAAGCCCTTCATCAGGAATCATGATTCTTTATGCAGGGCTTATGCCTGAAACAACTATCTCCCCTGCTCCCCGGATGCTGCCTGACCTGCTGTGCTTTCCCAGCAACACGGTCTTCACTCTGCTCTCCAGCATCTGCAGTCCTCGCTGGGCACAGGTGAGATCTATACCTTTGAAAAGAAACAAGGGCAACCAAATATTGAGCTCTCTGGATGAAAAAGCAGGGGTAGATTAAGGTAAAGCAGAAAATGTGTACTTATGCCATGCTGAGGCAAAAAAAGGTACTATTGACCATCAAGCTAAGTTCAGATGAGAGATGGAAGAGCAAATAAAAGAGGGATCACAAGAAAAGACCAACAGCTATCAAAGTTAAATCTGCAGCTGGTCTTGTCCCATTGAAGCAGATCCCTCCTTCCCCAGTGCTGGTGCCAGTGTCTAATGAATTCAAACCTGTTTCTCCCACACCAATCTTTGAGTCACATTTACCTCTTTAATCTTGCTGACCCCTTGCTAATTAGCTAGTGACTGAGGTACTAGTCCAGAGATTATTAGCTTTTGTCGTCTGTTTGTTAATTTAGCCTCTAGTTGCTCATTTTCCCTCAGCTGAAGCTCTTTCCTCTTTCTACCTTTATCATTGGAACCTGCATGGACCATAAGAACTGGATCTTTCCCCTCCCACTCCAAGTTCCTTTGCTGCCCAACTGAAATATCCTGAATCCAGGCACTAGGCAGGTAACTCATCCTCTGGGCCATAGAAAACTCTGTCTATTTCCCTGACTACAACTACATTTCTCTTTTTCTCTCTCCCTCTTCTCTTTTCTCTCTTCCCCATCACCATACCACTTTGCTATTGTTAGTTTGTTCATCCTCCCTACCATCCCCACTCATCCACTCAGCAAGACTGTCAGACCAATTGGACAAGCTCGATAGCTGATGATCCTTCAGCATTAGCTCCTGGATCTTTCTAACTGCCTCACTTGTAGTCACACCCTCCTGTCTCTCACCACTGACCAAATATAGGGTTGTTAACCTAAGAGGTGTAACTGTCTCCTGAAACACAGTATCCAGGTAACTTTCCCCCTTCCTGATGCATCAATGTTGAAAGCTCAGGCTCAGGTCATCAACTCGTGCACCAGAGTTCCTGAAGCAACCAACACTTGCTGCAAACATGGTTACTATGAACCCACAATGGGGTCCACCAGCTCCCATATCAGACTTGTATCATATTGTATGGTCCAACATCTCTATTTTAATTACTTCTTAATTTGATTTTTAGAAATTTTATGCTGCTGTCTTTGGTTTGTAGCCAGTAAATATTTCCCCTATTTGCCTTCAATCTGGAAGTAGCCTATAATAGTCAAATTAATAGCTGTCACCATCCAATGAATTTGTAGTTTACCTGTGATTGTTCCTGTTTTGTGTAAGGTCTCTGATCTTCTGCTCTGACTTGTTCTGTTGAAATGCATCCAAGGATATTGAAGGAAGCGAGTGGAAAGTGCAGAGGCCTGGACTTCCCTAGATTTGACAATGGTGCTGGAGGCCTGGAGAACTGCAAATGTTCCAAAAAAGGCTGTAAGCAAACCAGCAATTACAGACCAATCATTTTAAATGCAGTGGTGAAGAAATTTCTTGAAACAATTATTTGGCGTACAATTCTTAGTCGCATGGAAAACATACACGGACAGAAGAAGGCCATTCAGCTCATCAATGAGATATGAGAATCCCCAGTTCTAATTTCCTGCCTCCCCATAAGCCATGTTTTCCTCACTTATCTTAGCCTTGAATGTACCCAATAACACAACTGTTATCCTGATCCACGTAAAGGATCAGTAAGAACAAGCAGAGAGTAATTAAGGGTAGATTGTGTTGAACCAACTTGTTACAGATTTTCGAAATAGCAACCAAAGTGTTAATTATGAGAAGGTGGTTGGAGTGCTGTACAAGGATTTCCAGAGGCATTTGATAAAGTGCACACAGACTTGTTAAAGCTAACAGCATAAAAGGGTCAATAGCAATACGGATACACAATTGGCTGAGGGGTAGGAAACAGCCCACATTGGTAAATGGATTTTTTTAAGTTGGAAGAAAGTTTGTAAGAAAAAATTTTGCGGAAGTATAACACTTGGAAGCATTGAAAAATTGAGAGGAGGCCAGTGTGAAACTGCAAAAGGAATTTAAGTAGTTGGTAGATTGGGAAGATTGAATTCCTCTATCATCTATGTGAAAATGGGTTGAGGCATATTCATAAAGCATGAAGACACAATGGAGTGAAAGTTGCTACCCTTCAGGGAGTGCAGAGCAGAGACACCTGGGCACAAATGTGTACAAGTCCATAAAATTAGCAGGAAAGTAGTTTATAAATCACAATATTGAAGCCTTCATAGGTGTATAGAGTACAGGAGCATGGAAGTTACAATTAACATTCAGAGGAGTGTTTCCAAAGCTGCCTCAAGGTAGCAGATGTTTAAGGAAAATGTAGAAACTATCAAATGCATCTTTGGCAAGAATGTTGTTTTGTGGTGAAATTTGTTTTTTAAAAAAATAGATTGTGTTCAACTAATATCCAATAATATTGCATTAATATCAGAGTTTTTGAACACTTTTATGAAACATAGAAAATGGAGACTGAGTGGGCTGTTTAGCACCTCAAGCCTACCCTGCCATGCAAAAAGATTATAGCTCATCTACCTGAGGCCTCAATTGCTGTTTCATAACCAGCCATTAACTCTGAGATTTCAAAAATTATCTACCTCCTCTTCAGATATGTTGTGATTTAGCATCCATAATGCTCTGGATTAATCTTTTGGTGAAAAGGATTATTTTGCATAGCAGTTTTAAATGAGATTCATGATTTACCCACTAGTGTAAACACCATCTTCAACATTTATCCTTTTACGCACCCTCAGAATGTTGCATCGTTTTAATTAAATCACCCTTCATTCTTCTTAACTGTAATGAATAAAGGCTTGATCTGTTTAGCCATTCTCGATAAATCAGCCTCTTCACCCTGGTGAATCTCTTTTGCACAGCCTCCAATGCCAGTATATTCTTAAATACAGTGGTCAAAACTATACACAGCACTCTCTAGGTGTAGCTTCACCAGCAGCCTGTTCAGTTGTAATGACATCCCTGTTTTAACACTCCAACTCCTAATAATAAGCTGGAATTCCACTCGCTGTCTTATCTTTCTTGTTGAACCTACAGGCTCAGGTTCTGTGTTTCGTATGCAAGAACAGGCAGATCCTTTTGTGTTGCAGCTTTTTTGGAGTCTTTCTTCAATTAAATAATAGTCTGTCTTTTGGTTCTTCCCACCAAAGGAATACCTTATGGATTGTTTGTGGAATCTGAAAATTCCATTAATACTGGAGTAAAATGTATCCCTCCAACCATACAAGATCAATGTCTATTTCACCAGTTTCCTCATCTCCCATCTCCGCACCTTTATCCCAGATTCAACCCTCCAAATCGGCACCACCGTCTTGATCTGTCCCACCTGTCCACTCCACCTCCACTCCAACCCATCACCTTCACCCCCACCTGCATCTACCTATCGAATTGTCAGATACTTCCCCCTTGCCCCAACCACACTCCCCTCCTGTTTGTCTCCCATCCCCCACGTTCCTGATGAAGGGCTTATGCTCGAAACGTTGACTCTCCTGCTCCTTGGATGCTGCTCAACCAGCAGTACTTTTTCAGCATTAGTAGTCCTCACTTCCTCCTAGTCTTAGGAGGGAAGACAAGTATTGAGGGTAGTGCACAATCTGAAGTTTGTATTGGGTGAAATCATGACAGATGAATGTAATGTGGGTAAATGTGAGATTATGCACTCTGGCAGGAAAAATTGAAGAGCAGAATATTATGTTTAACCGTAACCCTATCAGAGAAAGCTGCAGTACAGGGGAATTTAGGAGTCCTCGAGTATGTATCACAAAAAGCTTGCATCTGTGAATGGTTTTGATCCCCTGATCTAATAATCTATATGGCATTTTAGGCTGTCCACAGAAGCTTTAATAGGTTGTTTCTAAGCATGGAGGGATCCTTGAGGAGAAGTTATGTAAGTTGGGCATCTGCTCCATTGGGGTTTAAGACAATGAGGGGACCCCAATTAAATATAAGGTTGTCAAGGGGACTTGACAGGGTAGGTGTGTAGTGGTTGTTTCCTCCTTACCGAACACACTAGTACCTGGGGCATAATCTTGAAATAAGGGCCCATCTATTTATTTGTGGAATTCGTTGCTGCAGTCTGATGTTGAGGCTGTGTTGAGTATATTGAAGTCTGTGGTAATCCATAAGGAATCAGTAGTTATGGTGATAAGGCAGTTAAGTGGATTTGAGCATTGAGATCAACCGTGATCTCACTGACAGAATGAACTCGATGGGCCAAATAGCCTGCTTCTGCTCCTATGTCTTATGGTTTATTCTTCACAACAGTGCTCTTTTTCTCAAGATATCGGGCTATTGGCTCTTAATGTGACTTGGTGTCATTTGTCTTGTTTGTTTTTATAACACTCCTACAAAGTGTCTTGGGAAATTTTATCATGTTAAAAAAGTAAGTTGCTGTTGTTTTGTGCATAAGGTACCAAGTATCACCAATTTGAAGCATTTAATGAGGAAATCTTGCAAGGTATGAGGCAATTTCAGTATTAATGCATTGTTTAGTTTTCCTTTTCCTTTTGATTAAAGCCACCGTGATTAACAGCTGTGTTTACTCAGTGTGAAGGAATCGAATAAGGCTTTGGAGAGCTACAATCTGTGTGACACTAATTGTTAAATTACAGAAGAGCGTCACAGGCATTTGATGACTATGCAGTCCTTTCACTACAGTTGACTGAGCAATGATTGAAATGATTTTTATCTGCAGAGACCATCATTTATTCTTTACCTTTTAAAGGTGCTGTAGTATTTTGGCAAATTCACAAATAACAAAATATCTACTAGCAATTCATGTGACTAAAAATACAACTCTGACCTGCAAAATGGTCTGGAAATTTTTTCTGTTTTGGATGATTAATTGGGATCGTGTAAAGTGTATTAACAGAAGGGTACGTTTTTTCTGGAGTTGTTTAGTGAATTGTCTCTGACTCTATTTTATTTCACTTATGCACTTCCATCCTCTCCTGCTTTCTCTCTCGTGGTCATTTGCACTTGCGAACATGTCATTCCACTACCTTTTACCATTCAAAAATATTATCCCTGCTCACTTTTCAATAAACTTCCTGTCCCTAATTCCTGTTCCAGCCCACAGCTACATTACTGTCTTATTTCTCAACGGCTTGTACTCTTGATGGCCTATTGTCCTCTGATACAGTAATAGCCTCAATCTCATGGATCACTCAGTAATGCTCCTGAATCCACACAAGTCGCCAATAAATGCATATTTGTTTTCAGCTCGTGAATGATTTGCTGCTTGTTCCTCATCAGATCGGACAGGGCTGGATTTGTAAGCACTTTTTGTGTGAAATTAAACCTTGGGCCAGAATGACATGGATCAACTTCCTGTGATATACTTTTTCATATATTTGGGAGCTCAGGAGTGAGAATAAATTACCCACTATCATCATCTTGGGGGTTATCTTAGACCAGAAACTGAACTGGACTAGCCATATAAATGTTGGTACAAGAGCAGGTTAGAGGCTGGGAATTTTATGACTAGTAACTCACCACCTGTTTCCCCAGTGCCTGTGCACCATCTGCAAGGCAAAATTGAGGAATGTGATGCCTGAATAAGTGCAGTTCCAACAACTCTGTAGAAGCCTGGCATTCTCCAGGAAAAAAACATGCTGTTTAATCTTCAACATTTGTTCTTTTCAACAGTGGGGTCACAGTGTGTACCACTTACAGGATGCACAGCAGTAGCTCACCCAGGTTCTGGTAACCGCACACCCTAAACCATTGACCTCGACCCCCTAGAAGGATGAGGTGGTGGGTATCTGGAACACTCTTCCGAGAATGGAAGTAGGGGTGGGAACTATCACAACATTTAAGTAGTATGTAGATGATCATTTTAAGCCCCAGCATTCAAGGCTATAGGCTAAATGTTGAGAAATGGGTATAGAGTGGAGAGGTACTTGAGGACGGGCTTGGACATGAGCCAAAGGATTGGTCTCCATGTTGGAAGACCTGATGATACTGTGAAAAGAGCAGCAGATAATTGGGAAAATCAGATACTTGAGTTAGAGTGGGGGAATTCAGAAGGTTTTCCCATATTTGCCCAAATAATTGCCTGGGAGATGCTCGAGGAACAAAGATTTGCTGTAACTTCTGCCTAACTATAAAATGGACACTCTTCCCACTCCCTTGTTCTGGATCAACTGAACCAATCAGGCACGGCTTTCTGCCTCCACCCCCCCCCCCCCAACCCACTCACCAAACTCCAACGCCCCCCCCCCCCCCCCCCACACTACCAGCCCAGCTGTCTCACCACTGACTCTCTTGATTGAACTCCTGCCCTCTCATGCCCCAAGGCTTCACCTACTCTACAGGTGCCTGCATTCCTCGTTCTATACAAACGCACACAAACACACACACACATCCCGATGTAGCTATTGGTGCCTTAAGCACCTTTAAATGACAATGCGACACTCACCGTTAAAAAGCAATGGAACGGCAGCGATGGGTGATTTCAGGGCCAACTCATTCCATAGCTGGCTGCAAAGATCCTTGGGGCCATCGATACTGCTTCAGCTGGGAAAGCTCTTGGCCTGCTTAACTTTCTTTAAAAAAACACTCAATATAAGTAATAAACTTGTGTATGACCTGTGCTGGAAATAGAAGTTCTGACCAAGATCAAAATATTCAAAATATTCAATACACCGCAAAACTTTCTCCATGAGTGGACCCCAGTATGCGGAATGACCCCGAAAGGCAGTATAGTCATCCAGCAGCCAAGTCTCTGTGATCTCAATTGTATTATACCCCTTTAAAACTATCTGTCGAGAGGCATAGTCTATTGCATATTTTCTTTTTCTTTGCAATTCTTCTCCACAAAGTGTAAGACCGTCAGTCACCAGAAATCATCTTTTACCACAGAAGAATTTATGGAGAGAATTTATTGGAATCTACCAGAAGATATTCCTGAAAATATATCCAGGGAAGTTATTTGGGTGGAACTGAGAAATAAGAAAGGAATGATCATCTTATTGGGATTATATTATAGACCCCCTAATTGTCAGCAGGAAATTGAGAAGCAAATTTGTAAGGAGATTTCTATTATCTGTAAGAATAATAGGGTGACTATGGTAGGGGATTTTAACTTTCCAAACATCGACTGGGACTGCCATAGTGTTAAAGGTTTAGATGGAGAGGAGTTTAAGTGTACAAGACAATTTTCTGATTCAGTATGTGGATGTACCTACTAGAGTAGGTGCAAAACTTGACCTACTCTTGGGAAATAAGGCAGGGCAGGTGACTGAGGTGTCAGTGGGAGATCACTTTGGGGCCAGTGACCATAATTCTATTAGATTTAAAATAATGATGGAAAAGGATAGATTGAATCTAACAGTTGAAGTTCTAAATTGGAGGAAGGCTAATTTTGATGGTAATAGACAAGAACTTTCAAAACCTGACTGGGGGCAGATGTTCGCAGGTAAAGGGACGGCTGGAAAATGGGAAGCCTTCAGAAATGAGATAACGAGAGTCCAGAGAAAATATTTTCCTGCCAGGGTGAAAGGAAAGGCTGGTAGGTATAGGGAACGCTGGATGACTAAAGAAATTGAGGGTTTGATTAAGAAAAAGAAGGAAGCATATGTCAGGCATGGACAGGAGAGATCGAGTGAATCCTTACAGTATAAAGGCAGTAGGAGTATAAGAAGGAAATCAGGCGGGTACAAAGGGGACTTGAGATAGCTTTGGCAAATAGAGTTAAGGAGAATACAAAGAGTCTTTACAAAAACATTAAGGACAGCAGGGTAACTGGGGAGAGAATAGGGTCTCTTAAAGATCAGCAAGGCAGCCTTGCAGGTGATGGGGGAAATAATAAATGAGTATTTTACATCAGTGTTTACTTTGGAGAAGGATAAGGAAGATATAGAATGTAGGGAAATAGATGGTGACATCTTGTAAAATGTCCATATTACAGACAAGAGTGTGCTGGATGTCTTGAAATGCATAAAGGTGTATAAATCCGCAGGACCTGATCAGCTGTACCCTAGAATTCTGCGGAACTAGGGAAGTGATTGCTAGGCCCCTTGCTGAGATGTTTGTATCATCGATAGTCACAGGTGAGGTGCCAGAAGACTGGAGGTTGGCTAACATGGTACTATTATTTAAGAAAGGTGGTAAGGACGAGCTAGAGAACAATAGACGGTTGAGCAAGAAGTTCGTGTTGGGCAAGTTGTTGGAAGGAATCCTGAGGGACAGAATTTACACATATTTGGAAAGGCTAGGACTGGTTTAGGCTTAGTCAGCAGGCTTTGTGCACAGGAAATCATGTCTCACAAACTTGATTGAGTTTTTAAATAAAATAACAAAGAGGATTGATGAGGGCAGAATGGTGGATGTGATCTGTATGGACTTCAGTAAAATGTTCGACAAGATTCCCCATTGGGAGACTGATTAGCAAGGTTAGATCTCATGGAATACAGGGAGAGCTAGCATTTGGATACAGAACTGGTTCAAAGGTCGAAGACAGAAGGTGGTGCTGGAGGGTTATTTTTCAGACTGGAGGCCTGTGACCAGTGGAGTGCCACAAGGATCAGTGTTGGGTCCACTAGTTTTTGTCATTTACATAAATGATTTGGGTTTGTGGTACAGTTAGTAAGTTTGCAAGTGATACTGAAATTGGAGGTGTAGTGGAGAGGGAAGAAGGTTACCTGAGATTACAATGGGATCTTGATCAGATGAGCCAATGGGCTGAAGAGTGGCAGATGGAGTTTAATTTAGATAAATGCGAGGTGCTGCATTTTGGGATAGCAAATCTTAGCAGGACTTATACACTGGTCAGGTCCGAGGGAGTATTGCTGAACAAAGAGACCTTGGAGTGCAGGTTCATAGCTCCTTGAAAGTGGAATCGCAGATTGATAGAATAGTGAAGAAGGCATTTGGTATGCTTTCCTTTATTGGTCAAAGTGTTGAGTATAGGATTTGGGAAGTCATGTTGCGGCTGTACCGGACATTGTTTTGGCTACTTTTGGAATCTTGCATGCAGTTCTGGTCTCCTTCCTATTGAAAGGATGTTGTGAAACTTGAAATGGTTCAGAAAAGATTTACAAGGATGTTGCCAGTGTTGGAGGATTTGAGTTATAGGGAGCGGTTGATTAGGTTGGGGCTGTTTTCGCTGGAGTGTTGGAGGCTGAGGGGTGACCATATAGAGGTTTATAAAATTATGAGGGGCATGGATAGGATAAATAGACAAAGTCTTTTCCCTGGGTGGGGGAGTCCAGAACTAGAGAGCATTGGTTTAGGATGAGAGGGAAAGATATAAAAGGGACGTAAGGGGCAACATTTCATGCAGACGATGGTGCTTGTGTGGCATGAGCTACCAGAGGGGATGGTAGAGGCTTGTACAATTGCAATATTTAAAAGGCATCTGGATGGGTATATGAACAGAAAGGGTTTGGAGGGATATGGGTTTAAAAATGTGTTGCTAGAAAAGCGCAGCAGTTCAGGCAGCATCAAAGGAGAAGGAGAATCGATGTTTTGGGCATAAGCCCTTCTTCAGGAATGAGGAGGGTGTGCCAAGCAGGCTAAGATAAAAGGTAAGGAGAAGGGACTTGGGGGAGGGGCGTTGGGAATACGATAGGTGGAAGGAGGTTAAGGTGAGGGTGATCGGCGGGAGAGGGGGTGGGGGTGGAGAGGTCGGGAAGAAGATTGCAGGTCAAGAAGGCGGTGCTGAGTCTGAGGGTTGGACTGAGAAAAGGTGGGGGGAGGGGAAATGAGGAAGCTGGAGAAATCTGCATTCATCCCTTGTAGTTGTAGGGTTACTAGGCGGAAGATGAGTCGCTCTTCCTCCAGGCGTTGTGTTGCCATGGTCTGGCGATGGAGGAAGCCAAGGACCTGCATGTCCTTGGCGGAATGGGAGGGGGAGTTAGTGTTCAGCCACAGGGTGTTTGGGTTGGTTGGTGCAGGTGTCCCAGAGGTGTTCTCTGAAACGTTCTACTAGTAGGCGGCCTGTCTCCCCAATGTATAGGAGGCCACATCGGGTGCAGCAGATACAGTAAATGATGTGTGTGGAGGTGCAGACGAATTTCTGATGGATATTGAAGGATCCCTTGGGGCCTTGGAGGGAAGTGAGGAGGGAGGTGTGGGCGCAAGTTTTGCAGTTTTTGCGGTTGCAGGGGGAAGGTGCCAGGAGTGGAGGTTAGGTTTGTGGGGGGTGTGGATCTGACAAGGGAGTCGCGGAGGGAGTGATCTTTCCAGAACGCTGATAGGGGTGGGGAGGGAAATATATCCTTGCTGGTGGGGTCCGTTTGGAGGTGGCGGAAATGACGAAGGATGATCCGATGTATCTGGAGGTTGGTGGGATGGTAGGTGAGGACCAGTGGGGTTCTGTCCTGGTGGCGATTGGAGGGGTGGGGTTCAAGGGCAGAGGAGCGGGAAGTGGAGGAGATGCGGTGGAAAGCATCGTCAACCACGTCTGAGGGGAAATTGCGGTCTTTGAAGAAGGAGCCATCTCATATTCCCAATTCCTTCGCCTTCGCCACATCTGCTCCCAGGAGGACCAATTCCAATACCGTACAACCCAGATGGCCTCCCTCCACAAGGGATGAATGCAGATTTCTCCAGTTTCCTAATTTCCCATCCCCCCCACCTTTTCTCAGTCCCAACCTGAGACTCAGTACCACCTTCTTCCCGACCTCTCCGCCCTCACCCACTCTCCGGCCTATCACCCTCACCTTAACGTCCTTCCACCTAATACATTCCCAACGCCTCTCCTCCCTACCTTTTTTTTAGCCTGCTTGGCACATCCTCCTCATTCCTGAAGAAGGGCTTATGCCCGAAACGTCGATTGTCTGTCTCCTTTGATGCTGCCTAAACTGCTGAGCTTTTCCAGCAACACATTTTTAAGCTCTGATTCCCAGCATCTGCAGTCCTCACTTTCTCCTTTGGAGGGATATGGGCCAAGTACTGGCAAATGTGACTAGATTAGGTTGGGATATCTGGGTCGGCATGGACCAGTTGGACCGAAGACACTGCAGAAACACACCCTATCTCTATGACTCTAAGATCTTCAGCAAAGGCAATTTAACTAGCTAGAACTACTCCAGGAGGACACTCCACTGTAGCAGCTTTTGTGCAGAATAACTCTGGAATTAGACCAGTCGTTTGGGCAGCCTGTGATTTGTCCCTTATTCATAAATATATTGATTATTTGTCCCAAGTACTTTCAAGATGTGCAATTATTCACAATTTACATTGATGATTTGGAATTGGGGACCACGTGTAGTATGTCAAATTTTATGGATGACACTAAGATGAGTGGTGGAGCAAAGTGTACTGAGGACGGTGAAACTTTGCGAAGGGACATAGATAGTTTAAGTGAGTGGGCAAAGGTCTGGCAGATGGAATACAATGTTAATAAATGTGAAGTCATCCATTTTGGTAGAAATAACAGTAAGAATGACTATTACTTAAATGGCAAAAAGTTGTAGCATGCTGCTGTGCTGAGGGGCCTGGGTGTCCTTGTGCATGAATCACAGAAGGTTGGAATGCAGCTACAACAGGTAATGAACAAGGCAAATGGAATTTTGGCCTACTTTGCAAGAGAAATTGAGTTTAAAGGCCAGGAGATTATCTTGAAGCTGTACAGGGTGCTGGTGAGGCCACCTGGAGTACTGTGTACAGTTTTGGTGTCTCTACTTGAGAAAGGATGTACTGGCACTGGAGGAGGTGCAGAGGAGATCCACTGAGGAGAGACTGAGTAGATTAGGATTATATTCATTGGAATTTAAAAGAATGGGGGGGGGGGGTGCGGAGTCTGATAAAAACTTAAATTATGAAGGGAGTAGATAAGAAGGGAGTAGAGAGGATGTTTCCCTTGGCACGTGAAGCTAGGCCCAACATCAAAATTAGGGGGGAGTCTTTGTTTCTGAATTGGGTAGGAACTTTGGAGCTATTGAAGATTGCGGATCATGGAATTCCCTGTGCCATAGAATGCCCAATGAAGTAGCTGAGGCTTCTTCTATCAATGCTTTCAAGGTTAAGATTGTTTTTTTTTAACAGGAAAGAAATTAAGGGTTATAGTGAGAAGGCAGGTAAGTGGAGCTGAGACCATGAAAAGACTAGCCAGGATATTATTGAATGGCGGAGCAGGCTTGAAGGGCCAGGTGGCTTACTCCTCCTCCTGGTTCTTATGTTCTAGGGTAAAACTTGTCTGAAATTTCTTTCATGATTCTCCTCAGACTTGGTGTTAGTTTTATTAAAAGGACAAATATGGTTGGTTCAGAATGCTTATTAATAATATTAGCCTCTTGTTTGAATAAGTGTGTTTTTGGTAATAAGCCATTTATGATTAGCTGACTGGTTCTTCAAAATGAACATGATACAATTTGATACCTATACGCTTGGACATTAAAAACTTGGTTAAATTTATCATTTGTGTTGACCAGTGTGCAGGAGTCCAACTAAGAGAGGAAATGGTGTACTCCTAGACTAAAGAAATTGCTATGATCAAGTCTCAAGGAGTACACCATTTCCTCTCAGTTTTCCAGGTTTAATATGGAATGTTGCTCATTTGATCTCCCAGATTTTTCAGTCAGA
Source organism: Hemiscyllium ocellatum (assembly GCF_020745735.1). Lineage (NCBI taxonomy): Eukaryota > Metazoa > Chordata > Chondrichthyes > Orectolobiformes > Hemiscylliidae > Hemiscyllium > Hemiscyllium ocellatum. Next base: position 84,061,602 of record NC_083405.1, on the reverse strand, counting down.
TGAATTGAATGAAAAGTCCAACCTCAATCGACTATTGGTGTTGTCAGATTAAATATTTTCTTTTATTGAGATCTATATTGTATATTCAGTACAATTTTGAAAAGTTCTGAGTAGGTGTAATCTATATATTTGGAGGAAATTGAACTTTGTGATTTAGATTACTGTTTACAGTGAGTTGTTATCTATGAATTAAAAGCCACTATGAGCAAAATCACATTGAGACAGACTGAATTGCAAAGTTTTTACTTTTGAAGCATCAGGAAGTAAATTGGTATTTGAATGCAATCATTTATTTTGTTAATTGACAAACTGCACCAGCTGCAGATTTAGAATAGCTAATGCATTGTTTGTGAAAATTTTATTTTCTAATTGATCTGTTCGGATGTTATATTATACACTTCTGGAGAAGGTGGGATGGGAACACAGGCCTCCTGGTCCAGAGGCTGGGACAGTATCACTATGCCACAAGAGCCCCTTACTGCCTACTGCATTTTTATCACTACGCGTCTCTTTAGTCGATGAGACTTGAACCCAGGTCTCTTGGTCAAGAGGCAGGGACACTACCATTGTGCCACAACAGCCACCTTTCTGCCCACTGAATTGAATTCATTATCATGTGTACCAAGGCACAGTGAAAAGCTTTGTTTGCTGGCTACTACTGAAGATAAATTTTGTCTGCATTGGTTTAAATTTGGTCGTCATTCCAATCAGAAGAAAAGAAATTGAAATTGTTTCAAAGTCAGTCTTTGGACGTGGCAAGGTAGGATATTTTAAGAGGGTGCTGTAAATTCCGATATTAGACTATGCCCTGTGTAGGGATGTCTTGTGGTGCAGTGGCATTGACCCTGGCTGTGAACCAGAAGCTCTGAGTTTAAATCCACTCCAGGACTTGGTATCAGGGATAGAGTGTTTGTAACGTGGCCAAACAGATTGAGTATCAGTTGTAAATCCCTTCAACATATGCCAATGGCAGGCGGTAAGAGCAGAAAAGAATTCTGGTTAACCTTATGATTGAGGTTTTTTTAAAAAAAATGGACTTATATTGTCATTGACTGCTGACTGTTTTTGCACCACTGGTGTTTGACATGCTCAATATTTCCAATTTCATTTTTGGACTTTCAGTATATGCAGCATTTTGGTTAATTGTCATTTTGTTCACTAAATCTCCAAAGGTGAACAATGCAACCAACTGTATCATATAACATTTAAGTGGGTTTTTAACAAGGTCTGAAGTAAAAGAGCAACTTAATTAAGAATCAGCTGAAATCAGATTGAGTGCATCAATTAGGCCTTGAATTTTAGGAGTTAATAAATTACTGCTGGCAAACTCAGTTTGATTTAAGACTGCTATTTTTGTGTAAGCAAGTCTATTTTATGTTGTACAAAACTTCTTTAAAACTCTTAATCTGGTTAAGGGAGTCATGGGAAAGAAGAGGTGGCACAGGTGCCTCAGAATGCCAGGATCTGTATTTGATTCCACCCTTGGGTGATTATCTGTGTGGAGTTTGCACATTCTGCCTGTGTCTGCATGGGTTTCTGCCAGCTCCTCTGGTTTCTGCTCTTACTCCAAAGATGTGCAGGCTAGGTTGATTACAGATGGTAAATGTATAGTTATGGGGATAGGGTAGGGGGCTGGGTAGGATGTTCTTTGGAAGGTCTGTACAGGCTTGATGGGCTGAATGGTCCCTTTGCACATTGTAGGGATAATAAAGGAAAGTTGCTTCTGTTATTCCCTGCAGTTTCAGTCTTCAATTTTTTTCCCCCTTTAGAGTAAGTTATTCAGTGAGTCTCATTTAAGTGACCACGACACTCTTGTTGGATTCCAGGGTCCTATATGAATGATGTAGCAATCTAACTCTATCTAGTCAGACTCAAGATCTGACTATGTGTAAGAGCATTCCAGAGTGTATTTGGACAAAGTAACCCAATTTTATATTAACAAACTGAGTATGACCCAAATTTACAGGCAGGGGCAGGGGGACTCAATCATTTCACACAAGAATACTGATATTCAGGTGGCCATCTTGTTTCATCTTCCTGTACATCCAATGATTGAAAAGTATGCCTTATTAACCCTTTCTGAACCACAAGCCACAGCAAAATAAATTGTCATTATATTTTGATTGGCGTAAGGAGAGGAGAAGCTCATTTCTAATTTGTTTAAGGGATGTATGATCCATTTCTAATCTCTTGTAAGAGTGATGGACTTTGACAGATGTCACCTTCCGCCCCTATCTCCTGATTTCTTAAGGTGATATTTTTTCATGGATGCATTCTCTTCATTATTCTGTTCTTGTTACTACTTTGACTCTTTGCTGAGATAAGAGAAGACATTGTAAATGAAAGAGTACAGTCAAGACCAAAGAGACAGATATTAATAAAGGAAATCATAAACAGATGATGACAGAGCATGAATCTAAGAGTCAACTGATTTGATAAAACTTGAATTTGCAAAGAGAATACAAGAATAAAGCTATCAACTCTGTATCTAATACCTGTAGAATTAAACAAAATAGATGAATTGAAAGTATGAATTAATATGATCAGGTAGTCTTTTCAAAGAAATGGCTGGAAGATTACATGACTTGAAAGTTGATTCTTGAAGCATATTCAAAGTGAAAAAAACTTGGACAGATGCTCTTTTAGTTAGCGCAATTGAGAGGGACGTTCAGAAATTCAAACTACTTCCACATTTTGGGAACAAATTAGAAATGGTAAAAGGCAAGAACTCACTTGTGGGAGTGGTGGCACCATCGAAGAAGAGATGATGGTAGCTTATCCGAAAGGCAAAGCAATAATTGTGGGAGATTTTAATCCACATAACAATTGAAAAAGTCAAAAGGGTAAAAATAGCCTAGATGAAGAATTTATAGAATGTCTTCAACAAAGTTTCTTAGAATATCATGTCTGCAGTCAACCAGAGAGCAGGTTGTGCTATACCTGGTACTGTGTATGGTACATATGATCTCATAGGTGCCTTTAGGTAGCACCAGCCATAATTGATTGAAATTTGCACGCAGTTTGAGAGAGGAGTAGGTCCAAAAACTTACTTTTGAAAAACTTAATTAAGGAAAATTATGAAGGCAGGAAAATAGCTGGCTAAAGTGAATTGGCAACTTACATTAGAGGATTTGGAGATGCCGGTGTTGGACTGGGGTGTACAAAGTTAGAAATCACACAACACCAGGTTATAGTTCGACAGGTTTAATTGGAAGCACACTAGCTTTCGGGATCACCTGATGAAGGAGCATTGCTCTGAAAGCTGGTGGGCTTCCAATTAAACCTGTCGGACTATAACCTGGTGTTGTGATTTTTAACTTTGTACATTAGAGGATAGCTCAGTAGAAATGCAGTGGCAGATATTCAACCAAATGTTTTCAAATACACTGAATACAATTCCATTGAGTAAGATAGTCTCATCATTTGTGGTTGATTAGATAATTTAAAGCCAGTATTGCACTGAAAGAAATAGCATATGATCGTGCAGATCGGAAGATTGGATGGAATTTTTTTTTAAAACAGCAAAGAATGATGAGTAATAGAAGAGGGGAAACTAGAGGATGGAATAAAGCTAGCCTGAAATATAAGAATAGACAGTAAGAATTTCTGTAAAATTTAAGGAAAAGAATTAACAAAGTGAAGTTTAGTCCTATGAAACATTTACACTGGAGAATTAATAATAGGAAATAAGGAAATAGGATTAATTGAAGATGTTTTTCTGCATTGTTCTTCACTATATAAAGGACACGAGTAGCATCCCAATGATAATTTAAGAAGTGGAAGGGAGAGAGAAAAACCGCAATCACCAGAAGTGTTACTGGGTCAGGTGTTGGGGTTGCAGACTGACTAATGTCCAGATCTCGAACTTCACCTTTGGGTCTTAAAGAAGTGGCTAGTGAGATAGTTGGTGCTTTGGTTTTAATTTATCAGAATGCCCTTGATATGGGGACAGCCTCATGAGATTAAAAAATACAATACAAAAAATATAATTCTTTACCTCCAAAAGGGAGGGGAGAGAAAGCAAGAAACTAAAGGACAGTTAGCTTAAATCAGTAGATGTGGAGTTGGGGAAGCACAGAAGGTCAGATAACATCTGAGGAGCAGAAATAAGGAAAATGTTAGTTATTATTAAACAAGTTATTACAGGGTACTTTAGATAAGTTCAAAGTAATTTGGCAGTGTCAACATGATTCTGCAGGGAAAAATAATCATATTTGACCTATGTATTGCAGTTAGTTGAGATAACATGTGCTGTGGATAGAGGGAAACCACATGTGTTGCACATGGATTTCCAGAAGGCATTTGCTAAGGTGTCAAATTAAAGATTACTGCAGAAAATAAGTTATGATATAGTGGATAGCATATTGGCATAGAACATTGTCTCATTAATAGGAAGCAGAGAGTAGACGTACAGAGGAACCTCGATTATCCGAACGAAATGGGCAGGCACTATTTTGTTTGGATAATTGATTATTTGGTTAATTGACTTTCTCTGGGGCTGTGAAGTCTGCTCCCCGTTCAGGAGACTAGGCAACAGAACATTGTGTGTGAAACCTGTCTGCTCCCACCCTGCCCACTTCCCAACCCCATCCATTCCCACCCCGACTCCCTGTCCATCTCCCCCCGTCCCTGGGGCAGCCGGACTGTACACCAACAGTAAGACTGCTGCTGCCTTTGTGGGGTAAGTCTCCAAATAGCAGCGTGCACATACACATACGCATGCGCATGCACACAACTTTTTACTGCAACATTTTGACAGGTTCCACCCTTGTCCTGTACAAGACAATGTTGGAGAGTTTATCTGGGGCAGGGGGAGGGGAGGTGGGTAAAGGTATACCTCTGTTTAGAACTCCAGGAAAAGTGCAGGGGGGGAGAGATGGAGGGCGGGCGGTCATTAATTTGGCGACAGTACCTGGATCGTCCAGGACTGTTCTCAGCAGCATTTCAGGGAGCCAAATTTGTTTTTATTCATTGTACCTGTAAGTAAAAGATGCGACTAGGGTTGAAACAGCTCTTTGATGTAACATTTCTATCAGGACTTGGGATCTCCTTCAGATAATCAGATATTTGAATAATTGATATTCAGATAATCGAAGTTCCTCTGTTGATGGGCTGCCTTTAGATTAAGTGCTGTGCAGTAGACATCAATGTTAGGACCGTCAGTCATGGATGAATGAGATGTAAGGTAAAATTGCCAAATTTGCTGCTGTCACAAAGATAGGAAAGTTCATTATGAAGAGACCTAATAAGGCTACTAAAGCATAGTTGGTCTGTGAGTGGGCAACACTCAGTAAATGGTCTTTTCATGAAGGCAATCAAAGGTTATGAGGCAAAGGCAGCAAAGTGAAGTTGAGGATTATCAGATCAGCTATGACCTCATTGACTGAGCAGATCCGAATTACCAAATGGCCTAGTTCTGCTCCTACACCTTATGGTTTTAGGCTGTTCCTTGAGACAGAGGAAGAACTTCCTTCCATTCTGGAATTGAGTTCTGGATCCACTAAACAATCCCATGCTTTATTTATACACGTAAGTGAGAGAGGTGCTGATGGAAGGAGGTAGGTGTGTAGGATGCTTGGATCTTTGTTTGCTTTTATTTCACTGTTCACACTTAACCTCCAACTGAGCCTGCCAGAGCTGTTTGAGATGGTTGGTGGTCTTGGTCAAGAGATTTCTACGAGTCATTGGGGTAGTGCAGTTTTGCTATGGAACCTTTTTGAGGGCATCCTTGAACTACTTTTTAGAGCCTTCATGATAACTACTTACTGTGATGAAGTGAGGACCTGGCTTTGAAAGTCCTTGTCAGGCATAGATAGTGCAGCTTGCCCACTGCAGCTGATTGCAGCATATGCCTTGATCTGAGGGATGTTGACTTAAGAGATGCTGGTACATCTATCCTGCCAGGGACTTATAGGATTTTAAGAAAGCGTCACTTGTGATATTTTTCCAAGAATTTGAGATGTCTACTGTACATTGTCTATCCCTCTGCCACATTTAAAAAGATTGATAACACAGCCAAATCTAGAGGGCATAGCCTTAGGGTGAAAGGGGAAAGATAGAAAAGGGACCTAAGGGGCAACTTTTTCACACAGAGGGTGGTGTGTGTGTGTGGAATGAGCTGTCAGAGGAAGTGGTGGAGGCTGGTACAATTGCAGTATTTAAAAGGCATCTGGATGGGTACATGAATAGGTAGGGTTCAGAGGGATATCGGCTAAGTGCTGGCAAATGGGAGCAGGTTTTTTTTTTAAAGATATTTTTATTAGAAATTTAATATTTTGACAGATTTACAAAAATAAACAAAACTTTCAAGCACAAACATTAATATAAAAATAGATCTTAAATATATAATCATCAAAATTCAAAGGAATGATACTAAAGAAGAAAGAAAAACAATGAAACTCAGTTAACTACTAATCTAATCCACAATTATCCAGAGTGTATAGTTGAGTCACTTACATCCTTTAAACAAGAGAAAATGTTCTCTAATACACTCATAACAGTATAATAAAAAGGAAACTATTTCCAAACAATAAGAACAAAAAAAAACATGTTTGAATGGAGATCCTCCCCCTTGTTCTCAGGGGGCCTTACTTCCTTTCTAAAGGTCCACCATATCCTCTCCCAAACAGTGTCCCACCCTTGACCCGGGCGCTCCTTAATAGGATTTAGATATAATACCGAGCTAGAGTTAACAGTGAGCGCCCCACCCCACCCATACCTGAGTATATCTGATAGCATCAATGCCACGTACAAACACACATAACTATAAAATTACAACTCCAACAAATTACAGTTAAGTATAATAACATAAAATAGCAAAGGAAGACAACCCTGCTCCCAGAAGCAAAAGTAAAGTAGAGTAAAGTATCCACTTCTCCCCACGGAGTGTGGAAGAGGCAAGCCAACATTAATTGTCTCTTACGATTTATTTAAACGAGTCTAAAAGTTCCTTAGCCTCTTCTGGTGATCTAAAATTATACTCGGATCCTTCGTGGGTAAAGCATAACGTCGCTGGGTAACGTAAGGTGTATTGAATATTTAAGTTCCTTAGACATTTCTTCACCTCATCAAACGCCTTCCTCCTTCGTGCCAAAGCCGGGGAGAAGTCCTGAAATAACATAATCTTGGATCCTTCATAAATCATAGCTTTAGGATCCTTTCCAAGATTTCTGGAGGCATCCAGGAGTATCTGCCTCTCCCTATAACTCTGCAGCCGGAACAGGACCGGGCGTGGGCGCTGGTTTGGGCCAGATCCGCGTGCTGCGACCCGGTAGGCCCACTCCACCCTTACCCGGTCAGTTTCAGCCCCCAGGTTTAAAAGCTGGGGCAACCATCGCTCCAGAAATACTGCTAACTGTCCCTTCTCTTCTTGTTCAGGGAGGCCCAGAAGACGGATATTCTTTCTCCGATTTCTATTATCCAGGTCATCCATGTAGATTTCAAAGGCCCGGACTCTCTGCTCCAGAGCTCGCACCTGTTCTGCAGCTGTTTGTGCTGCAGCCTCGGAGGTCGTGGCCTTTAGCTCCGCCCCCTCCACTCGGCCCTGTAATTCCTCGAGAGCCTGGCTGTGTTTCTGCAGCTTTTCTTCGAATGCGTTCCATCTCTGTCTGGATTCTACAATGAAATTGACGAGTGTCGTTTCCAGCCTGGCAATCATCTCTTCAAGGCCTGTTTTTACATCAGCTGCAGCCGGAGGAGGAGAGGAGGGTGGGGGAGGGGTCTTTGTTTTCTGAGAGCTGCGGGATCCCTTTGGTTTACTCATTATCCACTTAATATTAAACTGCTTAAATATAATAGTAAGCAGCTAATTAAGGTTAGAAAATGTTTTTGGGTGGTTTGGTAAGTGTGGTGGGGGTGAGTAACTCACTTTACCCAGGTTTTGGGAAGAGCACTGTAAACTCAGACTTGCTGAGTCGCCGCCATCTTGGATCTCCGGGAGCAGGTTAATGTAGGATATCTGGTCGGCATGGACGAGTCTGACTGAAGGGTCTCTTTCTGTGCTGTACATCTCTGACTCGACAACTATTGCCCTGTAGATCATGTGTTCAGACTCAAGGTTGATGCTAACCGTGAAGCTGACTCCACCCTCAGTCTAGATTTCCTTCATTTCTCCCCTCACCACCACCTACTCCAACCTGACCAAACTCATTACACCCAATGTGCAAGGCACCAACTGTGCCTCCCACAGGCTTGACCTAACCTGATGACATCTGACTGTTCCACCCTGCTGATCTGTGCCAAGCCAAGTCCTACCCACTTATATACCTGCCACACACTCCTTCCTTTGACCTGTAGCCCCAACCACCTGGCACACTACCTGTTACCCACCCAGTGCTTACCATCTGTCTTCGAGTAAAAAGTGAGGTCTGCAGATGCTGGAGATCAGAGCTGAAAATGTGTTGCTGGTTAAAGCACAGCAGGTTAGGCAGCATCCAAGGAACAGGAAATTCTATGTTTTGGGCCAGAGCCCTTCATCAGGAATGAGGAGAGGGTGCCAGGCAGGCTAAGATAAAAGGTAGGGAGGAGGGACTTGGGGGAGGGGTGAATGGAGATGTGATAGGTAGAAGGAGGTCAAGGTGAGGGTGATAGACCGGAGTGGGGTGGGGGCGGAGAGGTCAGGAAGAGGATTGCAGGTTAGGAGGGCGGTGCTGAGTTCAAGGGAATCGACTAAGAGGTGAAATGAGAAAACTGGAGAAATCAGAGTTCATCCCTTGTGGCTGGAGGGTTCCCAGGCGGAAGATGAGGTGCTCTTCCTCCAACCGTCGTGTTGTTATGTTCTGCCGGTGGAGGAGTCCAAGGACCTGCATGTCTTCGGTGGAGTGGGAGGGAGAGTTAAAGTGTTGAGCCACGGGGTGGTTGGGTTGGTTGGTTCGGGCGTCCCAGAGGTGTTCCCTGAAGCGTTCTGCAAGTAGGCGGCCTGTATCCCCAATATAGAGGAGGCCACATCGGGTGCAGCGGATGCAATAGATGATGTGAGTGGAGGTGCAGGTGAATTTGTGGCAGATATGGAAGGATCCCTTGGGGCCTTGGAGAGAAGTAAGGGAGGAGGTGTGGGCGCAAGTTTTGCATTTCCTGCGGTTGCAGGGGAAGGTGCCAGGAGTGGAAGTTGGGTTGGTGGGAGGTGTGGACCTGACGAGGGAGTCACGAAGGGAGTGGTCTTTGCGGAACGCTGATAGGGGAGGGGAGGGAAATATATCCCTGGTGGTGGGGTCCGTTTGGAGTTGGCGGAAATGACGGCGGATGATGCGCTGTATACGGAGGTTGGTGGGGTGGTAGGTGAGAACCAGTGGGGTTCTGTCTTGGTGGCGGTTGGAGGGGCGGGGCTCAAGGGCGGAGGAGTGGGAAGTGGAGGAGATGCGGTGGAGGGCATCGTCGATCACGGCTGGGGGGAATCTGCGGTCCTTGAAGAAGGAGGCCATCTGGGCTGTACGGTATTGGAACTGGTCCTCCTGGGAGCAGATGCGGCGGAGACGAAGGAATTGGGAATATGGGATGGAGTTTTTACAGGGGGCAGGGTGGGAGGAGGTGTAGTCCAGGTAGCTGTGGGAGTCAGTCGGTTTATAGTAGATGTCTGTGTTGAGTCAGTCGCCCGAGATAGAAATGGAAAGGTCTAGAAAGGGGAGGGAGGAGTCTGAGACAGTCCAGGTGACTTTGAGGTCGGGATGGAACGTGTTGGTAAAGTTGATGAACCGTTCAACCTTCTCGTAGGAGCACGAGGCAGTGCCGATACAGTCATCGATGTAGCGGAGGAAAAGGTGGGGGGTGGTGCCAGTGTAGTTACGGAAGATGGACTGTTCCACATATCCTACAAAGAGACAGGCATAGCTGGGGCCCATGCGGGTGCGCATGGCAACTCCTTTAGTTTGGAGGAAGTGGGAGGATTGGAAAGAGAAGTTATTCAGGGTGAGGACCAGTTCAGTCAGTCGAAGGAGGGTGTCAGTGGAAGGGTATTGGTTGGTGCGGCGGGAAAGGAAGAAGCTTTGAGTCCTTCGTGATGGGGGATGGAGGTGTACAGGGACTGGATGTCCATCGTGAAGATAAAGCGTTGGGGACTGGGGAAGCGAAAATCATGGAGGAGATGGAGGGCGTGGGTGGTGTCCCGAACGTAGGTGGGGAGTTCTTGGACTAAAGGGGACTGGACCGTGTCGAGGTACGCAGAGATGAGTTCGGTGTGACAGGAGCAGGCTGAGACAATGGGTCGGCCGGGGCAGTCAGGTTTGTGAATTTTGGGCAGGAGGTAGAAACGGGCGGTGCGGGGTTGTGGGACTATGAGGTTGGAGGCAGTGGATGGGAGATCCCCTGAGGTGATGAGGTTATGGATGGTCTTGGAGATGATGGTTTGGTGGTGGGAGGTGGGGTCATGGTCAAGGGGGCAATAGGAGGAGGCATCCGCGAGCTGGCGTTTGGCCTCAGCGGTATAAAGGTCGGTGCGCCAAACTACTACCGCGCCTCCCTTGTCTGCCGGTTCGATGGTGAGGTTGGGGTTGGAGCGGAGGGAGTGGAGGGCTGCACGTTCTGAGGGTGACCATCTGTCTTCCCTGATACATTTACCTTCTGTCAGCTGATGAAATGAGTTTGGATCTTTAAACATGAAAACTGACAATTACTGCTGACAAAGATAGTTGGGATTTTAGTGCCAATCTTTCTGCTGCTCTGTTGGATTGCTGTTTCTGATCAGAAGGCCTCTGGCCCAGTGGTTCAGCTGGAGAGCTCCAAGGTAGGAAGGCACCCTTTGATCTTTAAAAGCAAGGACTCCAAATCGGAAGATTCAGATCCCCAGGTTTTCAGACATCAGTTGTGTTTTAGCAGTTAATGTTGGCTTGGAAAGTGTTGGGGAATGGAATTCAGTAAAAGCATGAAACCTGTACAGAACTATAGATCATCACTGTCTTCAACTAATGGTGGAAAGACTTCCAAGTTGGAGAAATTAATACAATTGCATTGACTTGATGAATATTAAATGATGTGTTAACCAAGAGTTAGAAGTGGGATCCAAGGTTTGGTAATAGCATTTGTTGTGATTTATATTGAGGATGAAGTAATGATGCTTAATGAGGTATGCAGCCCACCCTCTTGAGCATTGAATGAATTCTATCAAAGGGAATAGTGCTTAGTAGTACAGAATTTGTCTTGCTCAGAAAAGGGGCACGACTGTCCTGATGAGTACAATACAAAACACTTCAACAACTTGTCTTTCTTTTCAACAATTAAGTATTCTCTTTTTAAAGTTAGGTTTGCTGAAAGACCTTGTTTACTTTTGATTTTTGTATCTTTATCTATCTTTAAAGGCTACAAGGGAATTAACCTGGTTAAGGGAAAAGAGAAGCTTTTGGGATTGAGAAGTGGTATGTGTGCGAAAGGATTCTGAGTAAGTCTCAGAAGCAGACCACGAGATGTAATTGCATAAAACATAGAAAATAGGGGTTTTTCAGCCCTTCAAGCCAGCTCTGTTCAGTATAACCATGGCTGATTATCCAAAAGAGTACCCTGTATCTGCTTGCATCTCATATCCTCTGATCCCTTCAGCCCTAAGAATGATATCCTACACCTTCTTTAAAACATTCAGTTTTTTGGTTCAGCCGTTATCCGTGGCAGTGAATTCGACAGGCTTGTCACACTCTTGGAGAAGCAAATTCTTCTCATCACGACAACTAATCTTAAGTAATTAAGTTATTAAAGAATGAAGATTACTGCAGTCACTTCACTTGACTATATACAGCATTTTCTATGCAGCTGTTGCTATTTTTATTATTGCTATTTGTCAAGTGTTTCTTGCACAAACTGAGAGATCCTTTGATGTGTTTAATACAATAAGGTATAATTTCCTGTCAGATCTGATATAAGGAACAGCTGCCCTCACATCTGCTTGTTCATTAGGTTGATGAACATTGCAAAATATACTCTGTGCCCTACCCCGATGATTTTGTTTTGACCTGCAGCGTAGGCAGGTGCTTTTATTGCAATATCTTTAGTAATTCAACCAATCTAGCCTAACAGATTTCAGATATCCAGGGCATTGACATAATTCACTATCCAATTCAAAAATATATCATGTGATGTGGAGCTGTGAATAGTTTGCATTTGGAAGAGTTGGATCTAACTATGGCAACTTTGGGAAAAGCAGAATGAGAAACCTGTATGTACTCAAGAAAACAATCACAATAACATGACAAAGTAAATTATTTCATCAAAGAAACTTAGAATTCTATCTCAAACAATTGACATAATGCATTTGCATGATGTGTTTAGTTTGGAGAAGCATGGTTTTCTCAGTTTACAACTGCCCAAAAGGAGTGTATTTGTAACGAACAGTGCACGGTGTCCGATTTTATAGAACATAGAACATAGAACAATACAGCACAGAACAGGCCCTTCGGCCCACGATGTTGTGCCGAACATCTATCCTAGATTAAGCACCCATCCATGTACCTATCCAATTGCCGCTTAAAGGTCGCCAATGATTCTGACTCTACCACTCCCACGGGCAGCGCATTCCATGCCCCCACCACTCTCTGGGTAAAGAACCCACCCCTGACATCTCCCCTATACCTTCCACCCTTCACCTTAAATTTATGTCCCCTTGTAACACTCTGTTGTACCCAGGGAAAAAGTTTCTGACTGTCTATTCTATCTATTCCTCTGATCATCTTATAAACCTCTATCAAGTCACCCCTCATCCTTCGCCGTTCCAATGAGAAAAGGCCGAGAACTCTCAACCTATCCTTGTACGACCTATTCTCCATTCCAGGCAACATCCTGGTAAATCTTCTCTGCACCCTCTCCAAAGCTTCCACATCTTTCCTAAAGTGAGGCGACCAGAACTGCACACAGTACTCCAAATGTGACCTAACCAAAGTCCTGTACAGCTGCAACATCACTTCACGACTCTTGAATTCAATCCCTCTGCTAATGAACGCTAATACACCATAGGCCATCTTACAAGCTCTATCCACCTGAGTGGCAACTTTCAAAGATCTATGTACATAGACCCCAAGATCCCTCTGTTCCTCCACCTGACTAAGAACCCTACCGTTAACCCTGTATTCCGCATTCTTATTTGTTCTTCCAAAATGGACAACCTCACACTTGGCAGGGTTGAACTCCATCTGCCACTCCTCAGCCCAGCTCTGCATCATATCTAAGTCCCTTTGCAGCTGACAACAGCCCTCCTCACTGTCCACAACTCCACCAATCTTCGTATCATCTGCAAATTTACTGACCCACCCTTCGACTCCCTCATCCAAGTCATTAATAAAAATTACAAACAGCAGAGGACCCAGAACTGATCCCTGCAGAACTCCACTTGTAACTACACATTTTAAATGTGTAGAGCAGATTTGTGTAGGGTCATAGAGATGTATGGCATGGAAACAGACCCTTCGGTCCAACCTGTCCATGCCGACCAGATATCCCAACCCAATCTAGTCCCACCTGCCAGCACCTGGCCCAAACCCTTCCTATTCATATTCCCGTCCAGATGCCTTTTAAATGTTGCAATTGTACTAGCCACCACCAATTCCTCTGGCAGCTCATTCCATACATGTACCACCTTCTGAGTGAAAAGTTGCCTCTTAGGTCTCTTTTATATCTTCCCCTCTCACCCTAAACCTATACCCTCTAGTTCTGGATTCCCTGACCCCAGGGAAAAGACTTTGTCTATTTACCCTATCCAAGCTCCTCATGATTTTATCAACCTCTGTAAGGTCACCTTTCAGCCTCCAACGCTCCAGGGAAAACAGCCCCAGCCCGTTCGGCCTCTCCCTGTAGCTCACATCCTCCAACCCTGACAACATCCTTGTAAATCTTTTCTGAATCCTTTCAAGTTTCACAACATCTTTCCAATGGGAAGGAGACCAGAACTGCATGCAATATTCCTACAGCAGCCTAACCAATGTTCTGTACAGCCGCAACATGACCTCCCAACTCCTGTACTCAATACTCTGACCAATAAAAGAAAGCATACCAAACACCTTCTTCACTATCCTATCTACCTGCGACTCGACTTTCAAGGAGCTATGAACCTGCACTCCAAGGACTCTTTGTTCAGCAACACTCCCTCGGACCTTACCATTAAATGTATAAGTCTTGCAAAGATTTGCTTTGCCAAAATGCAGCACCTCGCATTTATCTAAATTTAAACACTCTGCCACTTTTCAGCCCATTGGCTCATCTGATCAAGATCCCATTGTAGTCTGAGGTAACATTCTTCACTTCCCACTACACTTCCAATTTTGGTGTCATCAGCAAACTTACTAACTATATCTCAAGTTCATATCCAAATCATTTATGTAAATGACGAAAAGTAGTGGACCCAACACCGATCCTTGTGGCACTCCACTGGTCACAGGCTTCCAGTCTGAAAAACAACCCTCCACCACCACCCTCTCTCTTCTACCTTTGAGCCAGTTCTCTATGCAAATGATGAGTTCTCCCTGTATTCCATGAGATCCAACCATGCCTACCAGTCTCCCATGGGGAGCCTTGTCAAACGCCTTACTGAAATCCATAACATGTTATGGATGATCACATCTGCTGCTCTGCCCTCATCAATCTTCTTTGTTACTTCATCAAAAAACTCAATCAATTTTGTGAGACATGATTTGCCACGCATAAAGCCATGGTGACTATCCCTAATCAATCCTTGCCAAACCGAATACATGTACATCCTGACCCTCAGGATTCCCACCAACAGCTTGCCCACTACTGACATCAGGCTCACTGGTTTTTAGTTCCCTGGCTTGTCCCTACCGCCCTTCTTAAACAGTGGCACCACATTAGCCAACCTCCAGTCTTCTGGCACCTCAGTTTTGACTATCGGTGATACAAATATCTCAGTAAGAGGCCCAGCAATCACTTCCCTATCTTTCCCAGAGTTCTAGGGCACACCTGATCCAGGCCCTGGGGATTTATCAAGAGAAATAATCAATTTGATTTTAAAATTCTTAGAATCTAGAATTTCTGGAGTTTTATTGTTATGGAAAAAAAGTGACTTCAAATGCTGACGAGTAGCAAAGTGAGTGTCACCTCACTGTGGTAGCACACTGGAAATCAAATGCTGCAGATCAGTGGTTCAGGCAACATCCACAGAAAGATCAATGTTTTGAGTCTAGATGACTCAGAGCTGAGGTGAAGTGGGGGGGCAGCATTTATGCTTTGGTTGGGGGAGATATGCGGGGCATGGATGTTGAAGTGCAGCTGGAGAAAATATGTTGATAGTTCAGGTGTGATATAATTAGTAAGTTTGCAGGTGACAGCAAAATTGGAGGTGTAGTGGACAGTGAAGAAGGTTACCTCAGAGTACAATGGAATCTTGATCATATGAGCCAATGGGGTGGGGAGTAGCAAATGGAGTTTATTTAGATAAATGCAAGGTGCTACACTTTGGAAAGGCAAATCAGAGCAGGACTTTACACTTAATGGCAAGGTCCTGGAGAGTGTTGTTGAACAAAAGAGACCTTCGAGTGTAGGTTCATAGTTTGTTGAAAGTGGAGTCACAGTAGATAGGATAGTGAAGAAGGCATTTGGTATGCTTTCTGTTATTGGTCAGAGCATTGAGCAGTGGAATTTGACAGGTCATGTTGCAGCTGTACAGGACATTGGTTAGGCCACTTTTAGAAAATTGTGTGCAATTCTGGTCTCTTTCCTATCGAAGGATCTTATGGAACTTGAAAGGGTTCAAAAAAGATTTATAAGATGTTGCCAGGGTTGGAGGATTTGAGCGTGAGGGAGTGGTTGAATAGGCTTTTAAACTTTATACCTAGTTAAAACTTGGAGAGGTTTATAAAATTATGAGGGGTATGGATAGGGTAAATAGACAAGGTGTTTTCCCTGGGGTGGAGGAGTCCAGAACTAGAGGGCATAGGTTTAAGGTGAGAGGGGAAGATGTAAAAGAGACCGAAGAGGCAACTTTTTCACTCAGAGGGTGGTACATGTATGGAATGAGCTAGCAGAGGAAGTGGTAGAGGCTGGTACAATTACAACATTTAACAGGCATTTGGATGGGCATATGAATAGGAAGTGGTTAGAGTGGTATGGGCCAAGTGCTGGCAAATGGAAAAAGATGGACTGAAGGGTCTGTTTCTGTGCTGTACATCTCTATGACTATGACTCTAAGTGATCAGAATGTGCGATGGCAGAACAATGGCGTGTCTAACTGCCAGATTGGAAAGAGAAGACAGTCTCACTGGAGTGGGGGAAGGGGAGAGAGAATATAGTGACAGAGAATGTAACAAGTAAAGCTAAAAGCTGCAGTGATCATTATCTGCCATTTTGGACAACTTCAGCAGAACACCACCACTAAACACACCTTCACCTCACTCCCCAGTCTGCATATCACAGAGATTGTTCTCTCTGGGACATTTTATTCCATTCCACAACCACCAACACCATCCCCCTTCCAATGTAACCACAGGAGGTGCAATACCTGTCCCTTCACCACCTCCCTGCTCACCATCCAAGGGCCTAAACAGTCTTTCCAGGTGAAGGAGCATTTCACCTGTCCCACCTTGTGTATTGTATTCACTACACCCATGGATGCTGTCTGACCACCTGTGATTTCTAGCATTTGTTAGTTTCAGTACAGATTCCAGTACCTGCACTAATTTGCCCCCACCCTGGAAATTGAGCTGTGCTATTCCTAGAGTCAAAACCTTTATGAAGATATACGCAGTTTATCTGTCCGATAGACCCAGACAAACGTCAAAAGTGGATTCGGCTCCTATGCTTAATGAGAACTGTTATTTCTTAGAAATAATGAGATTGTAACCACAGAAACTGAGCTATTGTCATAACTGTTAGTTAAAACTCTAAGTTCCTTCTAAACCCTGTTACACACACATGCAGACAGGCACAGACAGCCAAGCTCATTAATGTGATAGGTGGATGGGTGGAAAAAATGTGGGGAAGCAGTTCAATGGCCTCAGTCCACAGGGTTCACTGAGACATTTAACATAGATCTTTGGAAATCATGCTTTCATTCAACAAAATTTTTGTACTGATAGATATTTCTTTAGAGATATTGATATAAGTCCTTATTAATCATTCTTAGGAAATGCCAGTGTAGCTCTTTTATGTTTTGAGTCCAATGATTACCCAGTTAAATGTTCCAATAACAATGAGTAATAATAAAATCATTGCTTTCTGAATAACAAAAGATTTTTTTTAAAA
Source organism: Hemiscyllium ocellatum (assembly GCF_020745735.1). NCBI lineage: Eukaryota > Metazoa > Chordata > Chondrichthyes > Orectolobiformes > Hemiscylliidae > Hemiscyllium > Hemiscyllium ocellatum. Next base: position 84,044,436 of record NC_083405.1, on the reverse strand, counting down.
AAGTATTTTATTAACAGCACTTCAGCTTTGAAGTGATTGGACCATTTTAAATCTACTGATAAGTACTTATTAGGAAAAAATTGATTCTATAATATTAAAATGCATGGTGTTTGCTGAGAGCCAAAAAGTATCTATTTCTATTGTTTCAAGAATGAAAGATGTTTCTTATTTCATTTTCACATGTTCCTGCATGTCTGCCTTCTGGCTTAAGACGCCAGTTGTTAATAACTGATGAGTTTTGCTCTAGGAAGTTTTGTTTTCCCTGATGGTTGTAGGGAGACTGGTTACAGAGTCATGGAACAATAGAGATGCACAGTCCGGAATCAGATTCTTCGGTCCGACTTGTCTACATCGACCAGATATTCTAAATTAATTTAGTCCCATTTGCCAGCAGTTGGCCCATATTCCTCCAAACCCTTCCTATTCATGTGCCCATCAAGATGCCTTTTAAATGTTGTTCTTGGACCAGCTCCACCACTTCCTCTGGCAGCTCATTCCATCCACATGCCACCCTTTGCATGAAAACGTTGCCCCTTAGGTCCCTTTTAAATCTTTCCCCTTGTTCCCTAAACTTATGCTCTCTGTTTTTGGATTCCCCACCCTGGGAAAAAGACCTTTTCTATTTACCCTATTCATGCCCCTCAGGTTTTATAAACCTCGAAGTTCTCCCGCCAGCCTCCGATGCTCCAGGGAAAACCGCTCCGGCCTGGTCTGTCTCTCCGTATAGCTCAAATCCTCCAACCTTGGCAACATCCTTGTAAATCTTATCTGAACCCTTGCAAGTTTCACACATCATTCCTGCAGGAGGGAGACCAGAATTGCACACAATATTCCAATAGTGGCCTAACCATTGTCCTGTACAGCTGTAACATGACCTCCCAACTACTATACTCAATGCTCTGACCAAAAAGGAAAGCATACCAAACACCACCTTCACTATCCTATTTACCTGCGACTCCATTTTCAATGAACTATGAATCTGCATTCCAAGGTGTCTTTGTTTAGCAACACTGCCCAGGACCTTACCATTAAGTGTATAAGTCCTGCTAAGACTTGTCTTTCCAAAATGCAAAACCTGACATTTATCTAAATTAAACTCCATCTGCCACTCCTTGACCCACTAACCCATCTGATCAAGATCCCATTGTACTCTGAGGTAACCTCCTTTGCTGTCTGCTACACTTCCAATTTTGGTGTCATCTGCAAACTTGCTTACTATATATACCTCCAATGTTCACATCCAAGTCATTCATATAAATGATGAAAAGCTAATCTGAGGGAAAGGCATTATTAGTTTGAACAGGATCAATCATTCTTTGTATAAGAAATTTGAACTAGTGTGAGAAACTATCTTTTAGATCTGATTGTGTTGGAGAATGAGATGGTTTTAACATTGACGTTTATCCAGCTAATCAAATGGTTCACTGCTTGGAGGAATCTTGCAATATCTGGATGCAACTCAAGCAAAATGAGTTTTGTATTCATTTACCATTTATAACAACCATCAAATATCTCAAATTGCACAACAGACAATGAACTACTTTATCAAATGTAGTTGCTGTTTTACTGTAGGAAGTAAAAACAATAACTACAGATGCTGGAAACCAGATTCTGGAAGAGCACAGCAGTTCAGGCAGCATCCAAAGAGCAGCGAAATCGACGTTTCGGGCAAAAGCCCTTCATCAGGAATAAAGGCAGTGAGCCTGAAGCATGGAGAGATAAGCTAGAGGAGGGTGTGGGGTGGGGAGAAAGTAGCATAGAGTAAACAGTCAAATGTAAGAAATATCAATGTGATAACAACTATGTAATGTGCTTTTGTGATTTTGGTCAGGGGATAAATACTGGGTTAGACACTGGATGTATAACCTCTATATTTCTTTGAAACAGTGCCATAGGATCGTTTACAATCATCCAAGCAGGCAGATGGTACTGGAGTGTAAGCTTTCATTTTTTTTGTTGAATTCCAGCAGTGGAAGCTAATGCCAAGTACATTTTCCCATGACCTCTCAAGTTACATTGAAATTGACCTTTCGTTTATATCTAGAGATTATTAAGAGTCTCTAACTTGAAATAGATAATACTCCTATTGCTCTTTTTTTATATAAAACATTTCCATTACTTTGTGTTTGTCATGATTATGGGGCCACGCCCAAAACTGGAAAAGCAGAGTGTTTCTGGTCGATAATTCAAGTTGCCTTAATTGGGAATATTAATCTTAATGTGGTTTCATAACAAGAGTAGGTTCCTTCAATAATATTTGGGATCCTGCTGAGTAGGAGTCTTTCCTAACCTTGGAAACTTGATTGGTGTAAGTTGCTTAATTGAACCAGGTGGCAATAGCTGATGGGTTTATCTAGATTACACGGCAAGGCAAATTCTTTATTGGGTTGTACTGTTTGTGGTGTTGTCATTTTTATGCCTCAGCCTTTAGGTGATTTTCTTCTACCCAGTTTTCCAAAAAATGGTTAAACTTACTTTCTGTGGTACTTATCTATCATTAGTACTGTTGTCAAAATATGGTTTTGTTAGGAGTGTCAGTAGTATTTCATCATTGGCAATTAATGAAAATCTGTTGCTAAGAATTGATCACTGCTGTCAAGTGAGAATAACAGGCAACCTACAGTGGGGAGAAAAATAGTTTCTATTCTACAATAAACCAATTAATCAATAGATTTTAAAAAATATATACTTTTACATGCATTGACAAATAACACTGTAATGGTGCGGAATAGAAAATTGACATTGGCAAGTAAAATTTTAACTATGCATTAATGACAGAATAAAACTGCAGATTATGTATCTCTGCAAAGAATAGGGTTTTTTAAAAACTCTGAAGAAAGAAGACATTTGCAGCAAAAGTACTTTGGCTCTGTGGTTGCTATTGTAGGGAAATCATTTTAAAATCTGTGCATCAAAAGAATACAAACAGTAGAAACTCAACACCTGGATATTTGGGAATAAATATCTATTGCATTAATAGGTACATTCGGAAGTTTTGTTTTGCATCATTCAAAAAGATAAAAAGTCCAGTAAGATGAAACAAAGCAACTTGAATGAATTTTAACTCATCTCCATTGAGTCATGTCCTTTTGATCACCTTTTGACTTTTTTGTGATGTTTTCCTTTTAATGTTGAGACAAGACCTTAGCTGGATAAATAATTACTTTGTGAATTGTACGACTTGTTAACTACTTAAACACTGCTTCCATCTATTGGTGATCTTTGATATGAAAGAGCGAGCAGGAGTAGGCCGCTCCGCCCCTTGAGTTTGCTCCACCATCTGATAAGACGGTGGCTACTCTGATTTACTCCATATACCCTGCTACCCCCGACAAATGAACTACCTTTGTCAGAAAAGTATTTAGAGACTCCACTTCTGTCTTTTGAGAGAGAGCATTCCAAGGTTCACAACACACTTTGCGGAAAAGAATTCTTCTGAGCAGATCTAAATGAGTGACCATTTCGTGTGTTCTATTTGACTCTGACATTGTTAGTACGTAGGTACAGCACACAATCAAGAAAGCTCATGAGATGCTTTATTTTATGATGAGGAATTGGATATTGGATATACAAAGCAATTCAAATTTTTGCAATGTACTGATCTGATCACAGAAAGTAATATCCAGCAGGGATATCTGTGGTGCAACCTATTTTGGCACTAGCAAAAGTTAAATGAACAAATGTATCATCTGTATACATGTGTTCCTCCCCCCCAATATCTGCAGGTGATACATTCCAAGGCCTACCACGGATGCCTGAAACCATGGATAGAAGTGAACCCTATCATTCAAATGGGAAAGTTACCTGCCTGGCAGCCCCGTAAAACTATTTCTCGAATGTCTCACGTAATATTTTCACAGATAACTGAAACCACGGAAACCTAATCCACAGATATGGGGCTTCTGCTGTATTGGGAAGATGCAAAAATGGGAGATTAGATATGTTACCTTGTAGACAGATTTTTCATGCAAGGCAGCAACAAACATTTTCTCCAGCTAGGCCCAGCTTGGAAACCAATTTAGATTGTCCAATCTCATGTCAACATGACTTATTTGAATATGCGTACTGGTGTTAAAGCAGAAATAAATTTTACAATTTACCAAGTTCATAAATTACAATGAATATTAATTCATGGTGTCAGCTATCATTGTCATGATTTAGTGCTGCAGAGTGAATGTTGATGGCTTCCTTGAGTGACATATTTTTGAATGGGTTAACTACATTGAAGGAACATATGGACTTGTGTTATTGAAATTTGATCAATGACTGAAGTTAGCTGTTTCATGTTGCTGATATGCAGTAGCAATACAAGTGATATTTGCCATTTGAACAAGATGCTGCTATCCATCTAAAAAGGTGCATTTCCGAACAAGCAAATGAGTAATTGGATCTGTGAATATCAGTACCCCTATGATGCTCAGTATGTTGTCTGGCAGTCCAAAAGACTACCTGATCAAAGCAAACAGCAAGTTTGTTCAGATCTTGACAAGAGACAAGATACTGATTATAGCCAACTAGCTACTGCATGTAAAAATTCTAAACACAGAGTCTGACATTGAATGTGGTTGGACAGCATTAGTTAAGTATTCCTGATTGCGATGAGAATTATTATGGCAACCAATTTAGAATGGTCAGTCAGGCTCACTGCATGGCACACTGTACAGAGTGGAAGGTACATTTATTAAGATAAAGAGCAATGTTCTTTGCAGACAGAATGTGTATCACACTGCCTATTTCAAGTGAATAAAATTGGCGACAGCCATTCTCTGGTTCATTCCTCAGGCCAATGCTTTGATGAGTCAGTGAACCCCATTTAAATTTGCGCAAAGTCTGGCAACAAATAATCATTCTTCATGTGGGTAAATTATCACAAGTTACCTTTAATAAGGTTATTTATTAAGAAATCTCTGTCAACTCGTGAAACAATGATTTAAAGTTTATTGCATTTAGCAGCCAGAAAAGGACCCCTCACATGAGCACATTAACCCTCAAAACTCAATTTGGCACAAAAATCAACAGACAGGAGTCTTCCCTTCCAATCGGAGAATATTTCAGTGGCCCAGGACGTTCCACCTCTGCTCTCTGGGTGATCATCCTTCAAGGCAGATTTCGGCACAGGCAATAATGCAAAACGGCCGAGCAGAGGCTGATAGCCAAGTTTGGCACCCATGAGGGATGGCTTCAACTAAGACCTTGAGTTCATGTCACACTACAGGTGACCCCACTGCACTACACACACAGACACTCCAACAGACCCATACACTCATGCAGACTCTCTCTCATACACTCTCACACATCCACTCCCGCCCTCTCACAGACATTCATTCCACCACCACCTCTCCTCCCCCCCCCCCCCCCCCCCCCCCCCCCCCAACCATGCGTGCACACAAATTTGTGGGGTGAATTTATACTTGCAAAATTACATTTCATTTTGTTCAAAAACTTCTTCAATCCATGTAAGATTGTGTAAGTCCCTTTTTTTTAAAGAATAGAATCAGTCTGAACATTGGGGCATAGACAGCCTCACACAGAGGACCTCACACCTTCAATGCAGTATCTGAACATGGCACCTGTGTTAAAGTTGACTTGAGAATGTAGCTTTAAGAAAGTTCTGGAATTTGTATACGAGAGAACTGAACCCACATGCCCATTCTAAAAGATGAGAGACTTAACAAATAAACGAGGTCTTTTTCAATGTATAATTTCAGTTACATCATATTGTAAACTTTTGCTATAAATTCTGTGTCCTATGATCTTATACTCCACAATGAACTGATGAAGGAACAGCGCTCTGAAAGCTAATGCTTCCAAATAAACCTGTTGGATTATAAACTGGTGTTGTGATTTTTAGCTTAGACAAAATTGGAATTACTTGAAAATTGTGATGTTGATTTCTTTATCTAAAATGACCCCAAATGCAAGACACATGTAAGTGACGAATCCATTTCATGTAAATTTAAGAAAAATGGTTTACATAAGTAGCATGACGCTTTAGATAGAATGCAAATAATGCCTGGCAGTGAATTAATCTTTGTCATTGGTACTTGGAGTGAACAAACGAGAGCATAGCATTGTTCCCCTGAAAGGTATAAAGTTAAATATAGACTAACAGAGAAGGGAGGGGGAGAAATTTTCAGTCTCACCACTCACGTCCAGAGACATTGCAAATTTCACCAATAAACCACCTTCCAACTGAGCATTCTCTGGGGAATTTTTATCCAATAGCTGAACCAGCTGGGAAAGACACCAGGAGATTCACTTTTCACTCAAACTTGTCATGTTTCCTGAAAGGATGAAAACAAATCCATACCCAATTCATGTTTTGATCTATTTCTAGAGAGCGGTTCCCTGGAATTTTAACTGAGGGGTGCCAAATGTTTGCTCTGCAGTGCTCAACACACTCAAATAACCTTTAAACTAATTACAATCGCTTCATAATTTAAAATCCTTTACTCTTTTCAAGGCTTTGCTTTAAATAACCAGTGGAATGAAATCTCCTCCTGATCATTTTCCATGTATACCTGTGGGCAGCAGTGTTAATAAAGATTTGACGCACATATATTCCAGCTGGATTCCAGCAGGGCCATGTCAAAGGAAATGAATAGCAAGTAAATATTGTTCTGAAAAGATCAGCAAACAAGGAGAAAGCTTTAATATCTAAGTCTCCAACAGGACCGGGAACAATTTGAAAGTTTGTTGGGGAATTTAACTTTAATTGAGCTGCATACAAGCAGCCAAGAGTATTCAACCTGCTGCTAATGTGCAAGTAAATGCTGACTTGTCTTTTGCTGTCTGAAAATATGTCCAAAATCAGAGTGTGTAGTGACATCTGTCAGAGCCAAAATAAAGAAGATGTATTTTTCTGCAGAGTGCTAAGTCTGTGATGATCAATTGCTAGACTTACCAGTGTGATAGATTAATGGGCCAGAGGAAATATTTCTTGTGACACATACTGATCGCGCAGCCAGGAGTCTTCAGATATTATTCTTGTACATTTCAATTCACTTGAGCCTTTAAAATAACCAGTTCTAATGTCAGCTGAAGAGCTCTATCCTTTTAAAAGATAAAAAATGCCTCCCTACAGTGTAGTCATAGTAGCAGTTTAGGAGACAGGAATAAAGCCACGACACATGCTGTGAGGATTGATCTCAGTTTATTGCGACCTGTAGCCAGGTGCTTGGTTTTGTAAAATATCCTGTGCTGTGCTGTTGAGTGTTTTTCACAAAAAGGTGAACAATATAGGTGATAAATGTAGAGACTCTGTCTTCGTGCATAGTGTAATTGAGATCTCAGATTTTGCACTGATATGATTTAAGAGTTCAAAGGAGCACCTTTCAAGGTCAGAAAACCTCAAAGGAGTGAATGCTATTTCTGAATCATTCCGTGACCTTCAGACATTTTTTGATGTTGTACGTCAGACCCCAAAGCAGGATTCATATTCTGCAATTATTGATTAGTTCACTGCTGCAATATTCAACTGTGGCTGTTGTGACAAAGAGAGGTGAGCAGAGCAAAGGATACCAAAAGTAGGGTTCAATGAAGGAAGAGATGAGCAGAGTCTGGGAGGTGGGAGGATGATGGGATGTGAACTTGGTGAGAACTAAAAATTTGAAACATTCGAAAGCGTTCAAAAGCACCAGTGAACACTAAAAAGCCTTTATAAGAACTTCTGTAAATACTTGTAAAAACTGTCATGCATTTAAAAGTAGTTGTAAACATCCGTAAACAGTAGAAAGTAATTAAAAGCAAATGTAAACACTTAAAAGAAAACCCTAAATGTCATTGAACTGAAGGATGATCTTCAAAGGCTGTATCTTCAGCTCATGTCATTAATGACAGTATGGCAATGCTGGATTTCCATCTCTCAAACTCTGGCCTCATTACAACAACAGCAGAGCCAAGGGAGCAGCTTCCTGATGCAGCCAGAGAGGGGTCCGAATGTATTTTAACTGGAGTACTGGCATAAGCCACAACTTGGACACTGACAGTTAGATCTAAGCTGTGATTTCAGACATCCAGGTAATTCAATCAATGATCCATGGGCAGAATGTATTCATATTATAATATTTTGGAAATATGATAAAATTGGTATTGAGTTATAATAGCCTTGCTACTAGAATAATGAGCATTGCCATTAACTCATTGCTGTCAGCATGAGAGCAAACAGAAACTTGGAAGTAAAAAAAAGAAAAGCCAGGATCTGTATTGCAAGAAGCCATCTGACTGAACGTGTTGGGCATTTAAGATATCAATGCCCTTTTAAGTAAGACAATTTCATGTTCTTTTCTGGTCTGAACAAAGTACATTAATTCCAAAGCGTGATTCGTTCTATATTGCACTTGAAGGTAGCCAAATAAGATACTTAGTCTGATCAAGGGTGTGTTTGCCGACTGTATAGGTAAATGGCTTAACGGCAGTGTGATGGTGGAGGGTTGCTTTTCGGACTGGAGGTGTTCCACAGGGATCAGTCCTGCGTCCTGTTCTGTTTGTCATTCGTATAAATGATTTTGATGAGAATAGAAAAGGCATGGTTAGTAAGTTTGAGGATGACACCAAAATTGGTGGCCTTGTAAGCAGAGAAATTTTTGTAAGATTACAAAAGGATCTTGATCAAATAGGTCAATGGGCTGTAAAATGGCAGGTAAAGGTCTATCTGGATAAATTTTGGTGCAACAAACAGTGGTAGGACTTCTACAATTAATAATATGGCTTTGGGTAATGTTGTAGAACAGAGGCATCGAGGGGTGCAGGTACATAATTCTTTGAAGTATGTGTCACATACAGACAGGGTGGTTTAAAAGATGTTTGGCACATTTGCTCAGTCCTTTTGAGCACTAGAGTTGGGAAGCCATGTTGAGGTTGTACTCGACATTGGTGAGGCCTCTTCTGGAATACTGTGTCCAGATCTGGTCGTCCAGTTATTGGAAGGATATTATTGAGCTGGAGAGAGTTCAGAAGAGATTTACCAGGATGTTCCCAAATATGGAAGGTTTGAGTTATAGAGATAGGCTGGATAGGTTGGATCTTTTTCTCACTGAGTGTAGGAGGTTGAGACCTGACAAAATTTTATGAAATAATGAGAGGTATAGATAGTGTTGGTGGTAGTTGTCTTTTCCCCAAGATGGGGAATTTTAAAACTAGGGGCCACGTTTTTCAGGTGAGAGGAGAGAGATTTTAAAAAGACCGAGGCAAACCTTTTACTCAAAGGGTGGTTCACGTGTGCAGTGAATTTGCTGAGGAAGTGGTGGCTACGGGTACAATTACAATGTTTAAAGGGCATTTGGATACATGAATAGAAAAAGTTTGGAGGGATATGGACCAGGAGCAGGCAGGTGGGACTCGGTCAGTTTCAGGTTATGGTTGGTATGGACTGCTTAGACTGAAGGGTCTGTTTCCATGCTGTATCACTCTATGACTCTGACTCTATAACGGTCATGGATCTGAAAAGCTAGCTCTATCTTTATCTACAGGTACAGTCTGACCCAAATTGTTGTTCAGTTATCAGCAATTATTCAGGAACATTAGTGATCGAAAATATATGCTGATCTTTCCAGCTATGTCCATTAATTGAGAATAAATTATTTTTCTTCAATAAATAGATTGGGGAATGGTATCAGATGGGCTGCTCTGACCATGTTCACTTTGGAAGAGAAAACAAAAGAGTAGTGTGTTGCTTAAATGGAGAAAAACTGCAAAAAACTGCAATGTAAAGGAACTTGGGATATATGGATATAGCAGATAATCAGGAATGTTAGCGGTTATTTCAATAAGGCTAGAGGATAAGAGTAGGGACGCTTTGCAACTGTACCAGTTGCTGGTGAGACCACATCTGGAGTACTGAGCAGTTTTGGTTCCTTTTTCTTTGAGGAAAGATTCCATTCCATTGGAGGCAGTTTAGAGACGGTTCACTGGAATGATCCATGGTATTGAGGGGTTGTTTAGAGAGGTTAACAGGTGGAGACTCACTGAAGCTCAGAAGAATAAGAGGTGATCTCATTGAAACATATAGGATTCTCAAGGGACTTGACAGGGTCAATGCTGTCAGGATGTTTTCTCCTGATGGACTAGAGGGCGTAGTATCAAAATGGAAGTGCAGCTAATTTAAGACTGAGATGAGGGAGAGTTTCTTCTGAGGATTTGCAACTACTTGCTAGAGAGATCTGTGGGAACAGAGTCCTATATATTTAAGGTTAATGTTAAAAAAAATCTTTCAGTAGGGAAATCGAGGGTTCTGGGGCAAAGACAGGAAAGTGGACATGGGGAATGTCAGATCAGCCATGATCCTGTTGAATGGAGGAGCAGGCTCAGGGGACTGAACGGCCTACTCCAGTTCCTATTTGTTATCTTGCTACCTAATTCCCAATGACAAAGCGGTCTCCTTTTTCAAATGTTGCAAGTAAGATCTTTTCGCTAAAGTGCGAACTTTGATACCTTTGGAACGCGCATGCGACAATGGAAGAATAGGCTGTTGATAGATTAACAAACAGCATTCCCTGGGAGCGGCATTGATAACTTGCTGATTCTTAAACACGTATTCCACAATGGCACTGGTGAAGTAAGCCAATGTATATTGTAATGGTGGATTTACGTAACTAACATTGTTCTGAGTGCCAGCCAACGGCGTAGTCTTAATGTCAATGGACTAGTAATCCAGAATGCAAGGCGACTGCTCTGGGACATAAGTACTAATTCCCATTATAGCAGATGAAAAAAATTTCATTCAAAAAGAAAAATGGCAACCATGTAAACACTGTTGATAATTGTAAAAACCTATCTTGTTCAGTAATCCCCATTTTAGGGCATGGAATCTGCTATCTTTACCTGGTCTGGGCTACGTTCCAATCTCGTTGACTCCTCGCTACCCTCGAGGCAATCAGGAGTAAGCAATAAATGCTGGTGTAGTTAGGGATGTTTAAGTTAAAATCATTGAACGTTTCAGCTTTTATTCTTCCAGGTGTGGTTGAGTATTGTCACATAGAATTAATATTTAATCTATATAGCTATCATTTCTTGTGTGAGCTCCTTTTTTCTAAAACTGGCAAAATGAAAGGGATGATGAGCAATGATCTGCAGATTCTGGACGTTGGAAACAAAAACAGAAATAGCTGGAGAAACTCAACAGGTCTGGCAACTTCTGTGGAGAGAGAGCAGAATTAATGTTTCAAATCCCATGACTCTTCACAACTAATAGTTGCTAGGAACTTTTTTCAAAATTAAAGGGAAAATTAAGTAAATATTTCAGTGCATTAATTATTGTGATTTACATGATAGTTTATAAAGACCAAGCCCCAGGTGAGCTTTTCCATAAATGAATAATGGACCTTGCTTTGTGTTTGCAAGCAGTAGTCTGATCAGCTGTGAGTTTTTCATCTAGACCGCTTATCAGGAACTAACTGTGCTTTCAGCTGAATGTAACTACAGTAAAATAGTTAAACAATATGGACCAGTTATTTGCTGCTCTAGCTTATTTCTATTAACTTTTTGTCTATCACTGCTGTGAATGTTTCTCACAGTAATAATATTAGACACCATGGAAACATGGCAACATTTTACTGTTTAGACACAATTGATAATTATATGGTCTAGGTTTGCATATGCTCAGTCAGATAAAATGAATGAAGTTGATTGTCAAGTTTCTGGATATACCTTTTATAAATGGTACTTTTGGAAAGGAAAATATTTCCACTTGACAGTCTAAAGTAACAATTTGTTAAATTGTCTATGAATGAAGCTTGAGTACTTAACCAGTATGTTATTGTTGAAGAATATGACATTAGTATTTTCTCAATGTTGTACAACATTGATGGAACTGTGTCCCAATGTTGAGCAAATTGCGCCGGCAGTTTCATTTCAAATGCGAAGCTCTGCTATTAACATAGGTTTTGAGAAAGGTTGAAGTTCTTCATTTGAGGTTAAAGCTCACTTTCAACATCTGATCTTCATTTTGTTTTCAGGACTTGCCCGAGCTAAGTCCGTACCCAGCCACACGTATTCCAATGAGGTGGTTACCCTATGGTACAGACCTCCAGATGTCCTCCTGGGTTCCACAGAGTACTCCACCTGCCTCGACATGTGGTAGGTCTATTTGCCTGCACGTTTCTGATATGTTTAACTTTTTCCTTATGTTTTGCATTGGCAGTTTACAACTAAATTGGAATTAAAGTCCAGAGGTGAGGTTCCACATAAAATGAATAAAAGTGTTTGTTCTGTATTGGCAAGCAGTAGTCTAGTCAGAACAGAATCTTTGAAGTGCTTCTGAGATGGCTGTGTGCCATGGTAAAAGTCAGAAGTCAGACGACACCCGATAGTTCAACAGGTTTATTCGAAATCAAAGCTTTTGAAGTGTTGCCCCTTTGTCAGCTGAAGTGACACGTTAAAGGCAATGAAGGGGCAATGCTCCCAAAGCTAGTGATTTCAAATAAATCTGTTGGACTATAACCAGGTGTCATCTGACTTCTGACCTTATCCACCCCAGTCCAACACTGGCACCTCCCTATCATGATAAAGGACATTTGGACATGATTGCGTTTCAGCCTAAAGATCCTCTTTCATCCAAATTAGCATTTATTTAAAATTATCCACATTACCCGATATACATAAAACAGTTCTCAACTGCTTGTTATTTTCACTGGTTTTTGTATATGCTTTGCCTAAAAAATGAGGTCTGCAGATGCTGGAGATCACAGCTGAAAATGTGTTGCTGGTTAAAGCACAGCAGGTTAGGCAGCATCTCAGGAATAGGGAATTCGACGTTTTGAGCATAAGCCCTTCATCCTGATGAAGGGCTTATGCTCGAAACGTCGAATTCCCTATTCCTGAGATGCTGCCTAACCTGCTGTGCTTTAACCAGCAACACATTTTCAGCTATATGCTTTGCCTACCTAGTCTTTAAATCAATTAGGTCTAATGATGTGGGTGTATTGTTGTTGACTCTTTATCTGGGTGATATTCCTTCCCGAGGGAATATCATTGCTATGTTGCTATGATATCTGTTGTTCCATTTCCATTGGATTGCTGTGGACTTCTGGGTCTGATGGTTGGTTGACCTTGGTCTGTGTAGGTGATGTGCTCCTATCTTCCTAATCATCCAACTATAGTTGAGAAAGAGCTTCTCCAATTGTGCATGAGTGCCTGCAGTTGCAATGGTATATCAGTCTGTTTATTTCCACATGTAAGATTGAGATGACAACTGTTCTACACAGATCCCAAGCTGTCACTTGGCCTGACTCTTGAGAGCATTGAAGGTTTGTACCCTGATTGGTTGTCCAGTGCTGCATTCTGGTAGTCACGTCAAAATGAAAATGTGCTTTCTACCCATTACACCTTGATTTTGTTGCAGGTACTTGTTAATACTTTGGTAGTCTTTTTTTTGCTAGTGGAAGAGTAGTTTGGGTGCAGGTGACATCAGTCTCTGTATTGAACAACTTCAGCTTCAGGACATCTCTGCAGGAGTTCCTCAAGGATAGTGTCCTATAGGCCCAACTATTTTTAGTTGCTTCATTAGTGACCTTCCCTCCATCATAAGGTCAGAAGTGGGGATGTTCGCCGATGATTACATAATGTTCACCATTCACGATGACTCAGATACTGAAGCAGCCCATGTCTGAATGCAACAAGACCTGGACAATATCCAGGTTTGGGCTGACAAGCGACAAGTAACATTCACGCCATACAAATGCCAAGCTATGATCAACACCGACAAGAGACCATCTAACCACTGTCCCTTGACATTCAATGGTGTTCCATCATTGAATCCCCTACTATCAATGTCCTGGGAGTTACTCATAAACTCAACTGGACTTGCCACGTAAATGCAGTAGCTACAAGAGCACATCAGAGGCAGGGAATACTGGGGTGAGTAACTCATCTACCAACTCCCCAAAGCCTACCCACCACCTACTAGGCACAAGTCAGGAGTGTGTTGGAATACTCTCCACTTGCTTGGATGAGTGCAGCCCCAACAACACTCTAGCTTGACACCATCTAGTTCAAACCACACAACACCAGGTTATAGTCCAACAGGTTTAATTGGAAGCACACTAGCTTTCGGAGCGCCGCTCCTTCATCAGGTGATTGACAATCATCTGATGAAGGAGCGACGCTCCGAAAGCTAGTATGCTTCTAATTAAACCTGTTGGACTATAACCTGGTGTTCTGTGATTTTTAACTTTGTACATTCCAGTCCAACACCGGCATCTCCAAATCATAGTTCAAACCAGCCTGCTTCATTGGCACTGCATCCACAACCATCCATTCCCTCCACCACCTGCACTCAGTACTTGCAGTGGGTACTATCCACAAGATGCATTGCAGAAATTCACTGAAGATCATCATATAGCACCTTCCATACCCACAACCACTTCCATCGAGAAAGACAAGGGCAGCAGATACCTGGGAACACCACCATCTTCAAAATTCCCTCCAAGCCACTCACCATCCTGACTATTCCTTCACTGTCGCTGAGTCAAAATCCTGAAATTCCCTCCCTAATGGTCAACCCACAGCAGATGGACTGCAGTGGTTCAAAAAGGCAGTTCACCACCATCATCTTAAGCAAAGTCACAGTCAGCAACACCCACTTGGGGAGGTTGCAACTTGTTGGGTACTTTGCTTGATTTGAGCATGGCACTTGAAAATCATGTACAATATCTGTGCTGTATTGATAACTAACAGAGCATGATGAGCTACTGCTTCAGTTTGGATCTCAAAGATTTTGCATTCTTGTTTTAACATTATTGTTTTTAATTCCCAGGGGTGCTGCTCTTGACAGCATGCCTGCTCTGTGTATCTTCCCTTGCTTATCTGTCACATCTGACCTATCTCTATAAATGCTTTCAAGAAGGTAGTAACATCTTGAAAATATTTTTAAATGTATGTGATTTTAAATATTTTAAATGTTGCAAGAGGCTTCTTGTTCAAGTAGGTATTGATGAAAATGTTCACAAGCAAAGACAATCACAGGGGCCCTTTCACAATGTGAACTTATCACAATTCTGTTTGTCTGAATGCCATGGATGAAAATGCAGGCAGGAGGCTGGAAGAAGCAAGCCAGGCAGCATCAGGAGGTGGAGAAATTGATGTTTTAGGTGTGGCACCCAAAACATTGACTTCACCACCTGATGCTGCCTGGCTTTCTGTGTTCTTCCAGCCTCCTGTCTGTCTACTTTAGATTCCAGCATCTGCATTTTTCTTGTCTCTATGAATGAAAATGCAGCCAGTTATCCAGGCTGCATCAGGGATACTCTGATTTTTGTCTCACTGGCATCACAATGAAGAATGACTTTATAATTTATGAAATGGTCTTGGCGGTGCTGAAATACCATCACTAAGTTGCTTGGTTTTAGTGATTGGTGGTTGTTCAGTGCCCCATTGCCTCTCCATGTCCTTGGTCATGAATTGATGTAATGTTTCACCACCCAGTGACAAACTGAAGTGGAATTTGGCCAAATAGCTGACAAAACTGATGTATCATTGCAGTGCTTTAACATCTGTTGGCTGCTGCATCCCTCCCACACCTCTCAATTCCTCAGGATCTGGTTGAGGATCTTCTGCCAATGCATGACCTCTAACTTGATTCCGGGCATCTTTAATCCCAGTTTTTTTTTTCTTGTTCAGGTTTATCTGCGGATTTCTGCCTAGCAGAAACACTAGATTTTGATTTTATATCCACATTCATAAGCTAGTAGATCACCCACTATAGCTTCCACTCCTGGAAGATCACTAACCATCTGTGGAGGATGGATATTCCAAAAGCAGTTGCAACCATCTGCATCTCTGAATATCCAGAAAGTAGTTACTAACCTGCTGCTTTTATCCAGCTTCCAAATTTCTTCTTTTGACGTGTTGAGGGTTGCTGATCAAGCATTAGATTCACCGATTGCAATCAGCAAGGATATGTGACAATGCCTCCTCTACAATAATCCTCAACACCAGTGCGTCGCAATGCTGCATACTTAGCCCCTTACTAGACTCCTTACACACACTCAACTGTGTGGCTAAATTCAACTCTAACTCCATTTACAAGTTTGCTGATGACACCACTGCAGTGGGTAAGATATCAAATAATGATGAGAAAGAGTGCAGGAAGGAAATTGACAGTTTAGATTAGATTACTTAGTGTGGAAACAGGCCCTTCGGCCCAACAAGTCCACATCGACCCGCTGAAGCGCAACCCACCCATACCCCTACATTTACCCCTTACCTAACATTATGGGCAATTTAGCATGGCCAATTCAACTGGCCCGCACATCTTTGGACTGTGGGAGGAAACCCACACAGGGCACGGGGAGAATGTGCAAACTCCACCCAGTCAGTCGCCTGAGGCGGGAATTGAACCTGGGTCTCTGGCACTGTGAGGCAGCAGTGCTAACCACCGTACCGCCCACAGTGGTATGGTGTAAAGACACTCTCTCCCTCTAGTATCAGCAAAACAAAGGAGCTGGTCATCTCCTTCAATAAACAGAAATAGAGGACACACCATTGTCTATATCAATGGTGCTGAGATGGAGGTGGTCAAGAGCTACAGGGAGTGACACAACCATCACATCGATACTGAAAATGTGTTGCTGGTTAAAGCACAGCAGGTTAGGCAGCATCCAAGGAATAGGAAATTCGACGTTTCGGGCATAAGCCCTTCATCAGGAATGAAACGTTGAATTTCCTATTCCTTGGATGCTGCCTAACCTGCTGTGCTTTAACCAGCAACACATTTTCAGCTGTGATCTCCAGCATCTGCAGACCTCATTTTTTACCCATCACATCGATACTACAATCAAGCATGCACACCAATGCTTCTAGTTCCTCAGAAAGCCAAGGAAATTGGTCGTGTCCATAATGTCTTTCACCAATTTGTATAGATGCACCATAGAAAGCATCCTATCCAGAAACATCACAGTTTGGAATGGCAACTGATGTGCCCAAGACCATGAGAAATTATGGAGAGTTGTGAACGCAGCCCAGTCATGAAACCAGCCTTTCTTCCATTGATTCCATCTGTACTTCCCAGTGCTTCAGGAAAATAACCAACATAATCAAAGCCTCCTTCCCCACCCCCACCGGTTATACTCTCTTCCACCCTCTTCTATCGGGTAGAAGATACAAATGTTTGAAACATATTCCAGCAGTTTTAAGAACAGCTTCTTCCCTGCTGTTATCAGACAAGTGAATAGACCTCTCATATTAGAGTTGATCTTTCTCTGCACCTTTTCTGTAGCTGTAACACTATATTCTGCATCATGTTCTATTACTTTTTTTTTACTTGGGTAAGGTATAATTTGTCTGGCCAACTAGCAGATGGCTGGAAGTACAAGCTAGGCAGCATCAGAAAGTGGAAAAGTCAACATTTCAGGTGTAACCCCTCAGGGCTGAGGATGGATGTAGGGGAGTTGCAAATAAAAGAGGTGTATGCAGGATGGTGAGATGGGGATAGGTGAACACAGGTAGAGGGTGAGAGGGTTGGACGATGGGAGGAATGAATCCAGTTGGTGGCTAGAAGGAAGGGTTGATGAGAGGAATGGAAGAGGGTGGCTGGGAAGGGAGGTTATTTCAAATTGGAGAACTCAACATTGAGTCCACTGGGCTGTAGGCTGCCCAAGTGGAAGATGAAGTGGTGTTCCTCCACTTTGCAATTTGATTCATTGTGACAAAGGAGGAGGCCAAAGATGGTCATGTTGGAAAGGGAGTGAGGGAGTTGGAAGGGGAATTAAAATGGGCAGTGACTGGGAGGTCAGGTCGGCCCTGAGGCCTGGCTGAGATGGTCGGCAAAACATTCCCTTAGTTTGTATATGGTTACCACACAAAACAATACTTCTCATAATCTCCATATGTGTCAATAATGAATCAAATCAAATTAGGTGCCATCTGTGATCTAGAAGACCAGATCTTCTTTGATGCCAAGAAATCTGTTCTCTCAGTGCAAGTATGGTGCCATCACACTTTTCAACCCTACCTCGACTTTATGCTGGGTCTTTTCTCTCTGGAGAGAAGGAGAAAAAGAGGAGACCTGATTGAGGTGTACAAAATAATGAAAGGAATAGATCGAGTCAATAGCCAGAGACTTTTCCCAAGGGCAGGATGGACTGGTACGAGAAATCATAGTTTGAAGATATTAGGAGGAAGGTATAAAGGAGACATCAGAGGTAGGTTTTATAGGCAGAGTAGTGAATGCATGGAATGCGTTGCCAATGGTGGTGGTGGAAGCAGAGTCATTGGTGACATTTAAGCGACTCTGGACATGCACATGGAGAGCAGAGAGTTGAGGGGCGCGTAAGTTAAGTTATTATATTTTACATTAGGATTAAATCTCGGCACAACATCGTGGGCCAAAGGGCCTGTTCTGTGCTGTACTTTTCTATGTTCT
Organism: Hemiscyllium ocellatum; assembly: GCF_020745735.1. Classification (NCBI taxonomy): domain Eukaryota; kingdom Metazoa; phylum Chordata; class Chondrichthyes; order Orectolobiformes; family Hemiscylliidae; genus Hemiscyllium; species Hemiscyllium ocellatum. The sequence continues at coordinate 84,026,078 of NC_083405.1, read as the reverse complement.
ATGTACCTTTTGAGGGCTGCATTTCTGAATCAATATTTTGAGCCATTTTTCACAGGCCCGTGAAAGTCATGATGTGTCCTGATGCACTGATGTCTACCTGATATTTTATATTGGTCTTTTCTCCATGGAGTCATCATTCACCCACTCAAACCATATTTCACTATGGACCTGCCTGAATTGCCACGTATGGTATGGAAGTGATTTATCAATGTTTTCAGATCATTGTTCCAGTCACCAAATGCACTTGTGTGCAAAAGGCTTGGTTTAGCAGCAAGAACATTGCTTTTTATATATCAACAAGCTGCCTTCTCATTTGCATGATGCCCTTCATAAAATTTTCATCCTGTCTTATGTCTGTTACTGTTCTGCCTTTTGGGCCTGCAGTATCTATCAGCTTAATGCAAGGTTTGATCTTTCTTCACTGTGCTGATGCTCTGCCTGCTATCAATGCATTGAGGTCATGCTCTGGAAATCAAGACCCACTAATCCCTGAGTCATCACAAACGTGAAAGATTCAGTCAAACTTTCCAAGAAAATTGTTTGTTACAAGTAAATAGTCTTTAACCAACAGCAATTAGGAAATATGAACTGATAACCTATAAGCACACTCTACCTTAATTCTATTCCCTTTAAATTCAATAAATAAAGAGGCACGAAAGGATAGGCAATATGTGGATATTAAGGGGTGGAGTTAAAAACAAGTCAAATGCATTTCAAGAGCATCAGTCTGAGCCACAGGAGTTGATGAGCTGTTTCTCTCAGTTTCTTCCAATTTGTTCCAATTCCTTTTAGTTATTTGCTTTTGACATCAGGTTGTTTGCATGCCAATGCTTTCTTTCCTTCACTGGTTGAGAACTTGTCCTTCCACACTCTTCAAAAGTGTTTTCCTCCCCCTTCAACAGCAGATTTGCCGAGAAAAGTGAGTGGAAGACAATGAGCTGTTTCTGGAGACTTTTCAGTATCACCACATGAGGGAGAGATTTTCTGAAGCTTTCTCTTTGCTGGCTAGACACAGGGCAAATGCACAAAAACCATGATCATCTGGTCAGGGGCCAGTCAGAACATTGTTGTCAGGCTGTGTTCCCTCAATCTAGCTCTCTCATCCCTGTTTTTTGCCTCTCACTGTTCCAGGGCAAAGCAACATCATATACAATGTGCTCTTGTAAGCATGATTTTTGGAATTGCAGCCATCTGTTTAGGCAGTCTCATTGGTTTAAAGCAGTATGTTGCTTTTAAAAAAAAATCCACGATCCAAAAATAAAGGAAATGAAAAGGTGTGATATTTAATCTGCTAATTTACTCATTTTGTTATTTCAACCAGAGCTGGGAGTGAAAATATAACAACCATTTTCTCTTGCTCAGTGTTTCAGCTGTGGCCTATCTTTTTGCTGTTTTTTAAAGTTTATTTCAGTTGTTCATGGCAGTTTTCACAACTCTGAACATTGCTGTCGGTTTGTGTCAGTGGTTATGCTCTTTTATAACTATTCCACGCACAATTGTAGCTTCACTTTTGACAGTAGTTGTAGATTCACAAGGCAGTCGTTGGGACAAAATGGAGTCTTTACTGATGTGCCTGTAAGATTGCAGCCTGCGGTCTGTGTGTGGCTTGTTGATGAGGTCACCTGATTGCAGACCAGGAAGGTAATTTGCATATGTTGGCACTTCAATCCAAGCAGAGCTAGTCATCTGTGTAGTCTTTGCATTTATCAGAAAAATAAACAGCATTATTCCATTCTGTTGGTCATCAGTTAAAAGGTTAATGATAACTTAAACCAAGGTTTTTCCAGTCAACTGCCAAGACTTGTTTGAAACAAGCTGCTGAAATACACTTCAAACTTTTAGCAACATGCGGTAATTCATGATTAAACTTGCAAATGCTTGTAGTATATTCCCGTTGTTCAAATATTTAGTTTTTAAGTGATTGTTATTCTACAATCACCTGCAGTTATGCCAAACACAAACGTTCATATAACAGTATTGTATATGAAGACTTGCTAAACACACCCTTCCGTACAGCACATGTTTAGGAGGAGACTGCAAGTGACATCCTGAATACATGATTGATGATGTGAGAGAAGATTCAAGGCTGGGGCAACAGTACATGGCACCAGCTGTTAAATCTGCAATTAGTGACTGCTGGGAAATGTAGGTACCCAATGGACTATAGCTGGAGGATATTTTTATACTTCATTGGTTCCTTCAGAGAGCTAAGAATGTAACTAATGACTAACACTCCCCAGCTAATAAGTATAGGCCAAACAATTGGAATGTTAGGTGTGTGGGGGTTGGGGTGATGGGGGTGGGGGTGGTGTGCAGGAGAAGCGATTGTGAAGGGAAAAATGGATCAGACTTAAAAGTGCAAATGCAAAATCCATTTTTCCTTGTTGTAGTCCCTGTTTTTCTTTGTTAAATAATCTAACAAATATTACTAAAACTGAGTGCTTTTAAGTGCTGCATTGCATCTGCTGCACTTTTCCCCAAGTGGGTAGAAGCACAGATACAGGTGAAATGCCAAGTTCAAATGCTCAGGTTTATATCTGAGCACAGTACTGAGCTTTTCCCAGCTGGTGTAGTGCTGGATAAGGTGAATATTTAAACATTAGACATATGGGCTGAAGGCTGCTTGCTTGCTATGTTCAGTGAGGATGCTGTTGTGGCATACCTTTTTTAGGTTTGTAAAATTTATTTTGTATAATTTTATCATTACCTGGTCAGAATCTGGAAATGCAACAGACCCAGATTCTCCCCTTTTATTTGTGTTGTTTTTATAATTGGCACAAGCACGAAATCCACCCAGCAGCTTGGATACAATGCTAATCTGGAATGTTTACAGATGTTTGATGGTTTGAAAATTCCCATGCTGACTCCTTTACCACACCACTATGGCTTATGATGTTATTAACTCACTTCCTCATGAGTCTGTGCACTAAGCTGCTTTGCCTGTTGTAGGACAGAAAATAAGAAACTAAAACTAGCAAAAGGCAACGAGAGGCAAGTAATAAGAAAGAGATTAATTAAAATAGATGTGGCTCTCATTAAGATAAAGGCAGGAGAAATTATACTGTAGAATTCTAATGACAGACGCATTGAATAGATGTTTTGTATCTGCCTTCTCAAGAAACATTTTGAAAATACTGGACAATTGAGAGACTATTGGAACTGACAGACATCAGGATATTATTAGTCATGCAAAGCCACAAATAAAGGTTTGTGAGTATGTTATCAAACCTTCAGGAAAGCCTCTCCCCAGAATTGGAGCTCTGCTATTAAGTACTGATGAGGTGCCAAGAGATCCCTCCCTACTCCCCAGCTCTTGAAATATTAATAGTGGGGTCAGTGGTGCCAGACACATGCCTGTGATACATTATTTGACCTGCAATTTGACTGGAGACTGCTAGGCAGTCCAGCCATGCAGCAACCAATTGACTCTGTGGAGGCTGCCAGCATAAGAACCAGACATTGTCCCTTCAGCTGAAAGAGAGAGAGAGAGAGATCGGGCAGCCAAGGGCCTGGAAAACCAAACAACCAGCAAATCAACTAAAATTGCATCCTGTTGGCAGGCCTCCAGAGTTATTCATGATTCTATGCGAGGGTGGGAAAGGAAGGATCCAGTGAATGCTGCAATATCTGGTTCAATCTTTACTCCTGAAACGATTGCCTTCTTGAAAAGTAAGGACACCCAATAAATGACGCCTGGTGAAAGTACTATAGGTTTCAATAGTTTTCAGGTTTCACTGTTCGCAAGTACAAATGCATCTGAGAATTAAGATATGTAAATTAAAACAAAACTGGAACTTAAAGCATGCATTGAAAAATAAACAAGAATTAACAATACAGAAAGAATCATAAAGTAACTGATGTTTTTGTTACACCATTTCAGTTCTTCCTTTGTGAATTTGACTCTGGCAGACTGGAAAGATCTCTGTTTAAAACATAGCCTCAAGAATGAAAAGGGGTATCGTGCGCAACCATAAAAACCACTGGTCTTCCAGCAGTTAGGGGCATGTTTTAAAATCAATAATAGGCTGCAGAAGCAGGACACAAGTAGCCCAGTGGTTAGTACTGCTGCCTCACGTGCCAGGAACCTGGGTTCGATTCCAGCCTCAGATGACTGTCAATGTAGACAGAGTTAAAAATCACACAACACCAGGTTATAGTCCAACAGGTTTAATTGGAAGCACACTAGCTTTCAGAGCAGGTTCTCCTTGTGCCTGCATGGATTTCTACTGGGTGCTCCCACTGTCCTAAGATGTACATGTTAGGTGGATTGACAATACCAAATTGCCCATAATGTCCAAGGCTGTGCAGACTATGTGGACTAGCTGTGAGAAATGTGGGGTTATGAGGGTGGGGGGCTGTGTCTGGGAGGAATGCTCTTCGAAGGGTCAGTGCAGATTCCATAGACTAAATGGCCTCTGCACTGTAGGAAATCTATGATTTGAGACTTTGTGAGCATTCAGTAAGATAAGGGTTAATTGTACATTCGCCAATGATTTGTAAAACAAAAGCTGCAGTTGTGAAAGGAAAGAAGAAAAATATACATTAATTGAAAAGGCACTAAAGGATGTAGATCAATTGAGATCTCACGGGTGAAATGTGCAATTCCCGAAAAGTACAAGTACAGAGGTATATAACAACTTCTTGTAGACAGAATAGCATTGTGGATTACAAGAACAAAGAGCTATTTATGTATTATTAGGCTGCTGTCCTAATGCTATGTGCAATTTTTGATCATTTCAAAGCCACAGAGTCTCTTTGGCATACATTTACCAATGAGAAATTTCAAAAATGAATTGAAATGCTAAGACTATTTCCAATTGCACAATGGAAGAGCTTGGAGATATATTTTCAATTAAGATGTAGAACTCACAGTGGCTCAGTGGTTAACACCTGCTGTGTCACAGCACTAGGGACCCAGGTTTGATTCCTGCCTCGGGCGACTGTCTGTGTGGAGTTTGCACATTCTCCCAGTGTCTGCGTGGGTTCCCTCTGGGTACTCCAGTTTCCTCCCTCAATCCTAAGATGTGTTGGTCAGGTGCATTAGCCATGCTAGATTGCTCATCGTGTTAGGTGCATTAGTCAAGGGCAAATATAGGGTCTGGGTGGGTTACTCTTCGGAGGGTTGGTGTGGACTTGTTGGGCTGAAGCGCCTGTTTCCACACTGTAGGGAATTTGATCTAATCTAATCTAAACTTCAAAGTGCAATCTGTCTAGTGAAGAATCTGATTTCTAACTTGATATAATCCAGATGAATCTTAGAATGTGGAAGCAAGCCATTTGGCCCATCTAGTCTACATTGACCCTCTGAAGAACATCCCATCTAGACCCACCCCGCTACCTATCCTCTGTAATCCTGCATTTCCCCTGGCCAATCCACAATATGGGCAATTTAACATGGCCAATCCACCTAAACTGTATATCTTTGGACTGTGGGAGGGAACCCATGCAGACTGTTGCCTGAGGTGAGGGGAGGGAGTCAAACCTTAGTTCCTGGGATTATGAGGCAGCAATGCTAATCACTGAGCCACCGTGCTGCCCCTTTTTATGAACCCCCTTTTTATTTTGTCTACAGTTGTTCTTATTCTGTTATAGGTTATGAGCAAAAACCTTAAGGCTAATCCCATTGCTTAAAGATGGCTGGTGATCTGAAATAATAGAATATGCTGAAAGATGCATGTCATTCTCAAAACATTAACTTTGTTTTTCTGCTCACAGATGCTGCCAGAACTGCAGAGTTTCTCCAGTGCTTTCTGCTTTTAAATTTGACCGGCACAGGCTTGGACGGCCAAAGGGGCCTATCCCTGGGCTGTACATTTTCTTTGTTCTTTTAATATCATTGTATGACTCAACTCTTCACACTTCTAAGTTGCTCACTAGAATTTGCGTGTGCACGCATGCACACACCCATTAGACTCCTTTCATTAGCCTTAGTTTAGAGTTTGAGGGAATTTTTTTAAACAAGCTGTCAGGATGTAGGTGACACCAGTTGTGCCTCATTCATTTTCCACTCCCCATTGCTCTCAGCAAACTGCTGTGCTCTCAATGTTGTTGAAGTTCATATTATTCTTTGCCAGTTGCATCCAGTCAACTGAGTGATAAATGCTTTAATGCGTTACTAATGTATGCCTTGTAGATCATGAAGAGGCTTTACGGCAGTGAGTCATTCTTTGCAGAATGCCTGTGTTATTGTGTTGGTGCTGTGGAAGTGATTTGTTTAGTTCAGTGGTGAGTGCAAAGTGCTGATCAAGTCGGAGTGACTGAGTTGGTAGTTATCTGTTAAAGTATGTAAAGGTTTACAACAGTTTGTGAAATGTGCCACAGGTGTTTGAAAATGGTAATAATCGTTCAGTAAAATTTGAAAAGGCCTCAGGTTGAAGACTAAATGCTCGGGGCCTGTTACCACGTAATATTAGATGTTAGTGTGATTTTGCCAGCAGCATACCTTGCAGGATGCCTTCACTGCTTCTCTTGATGATCCTGCTGCAGGGAGAAGGGCACGGTTTTTAAAAAGTAATCATGGAATCTGAAGGACAGTCAGCAGTTTTTCTGTGTTCATGCATGTGATGAGGGTGTTGCTGTCTAGGCCAGCCCATCCCAGAGAGCAGTGAACAGTCATTCACATTGTAGTAGGCCACATGTAGTCCAGACCAGGTAAGGATGGCAGTTTCCTTCCCTAAAGGACGTTAGTGAACCAGATGGGTTTTTTCTTGACAATTGACAAAGGATTCATGGTCAACATCATGATATTCAAATTCCACCAACTGCCATGGCAGTGATTCCAATCTGTGTACCCAGAACATTACCTGGATCTTTGGATTGACAGTGTCATAGTAATACCACTAGGCCATTGCCTCCTCGCTTTCTTCTCCCACACTTCATCCTGTACTTTGAACCTGGGGATCAGGTATTAGTTTGGTGCAGAACAGAGAAAATTACTGCAGCATCTTAGTATTGATATATATATTTACCTTTTTAATATTATTAACATTTTGACATAAATTGTCAGTTATTTTTAATCTTCTAGTTTGCAAACTATTTTCTCATACGCAATTTCCCAAATAAGCCTATGGCTAGCAATATTGCTGTGGGACTGTTTGGAAGTGAGAATGAATTTGGAAGAGACTTGTACTCTGACTTTTCTTCTCCCCCCTCCTCTGCAGGATCATCTGCACTCTCTGAGCCTGACTGGTTTCAAGAACTCACCGTGTGAACAATTGAGTTATAAATCTGTGCTCTATTGTCTTTTGAGATAAGAGCTGCCATAATTTAAAAATTGGATTATATGCATTGAAAGTACTTCTGGTTTCTTGCGTATTTGCCCAACCTTGCTCAGCTTGCAAACCTGTGGTGTAATGATATTTTGTCATGGCAAAGAAGACTGATGGAACTATTCCAATTTCAGCTACTTCTCCCTAATAAAGGGAGTGAGAATTATGGTTTTGAATACTGATTTAAGATTTGTGGTTTCTGCCTTTCCCTAATATTGCTCTAACAAAAGTAAGTGATGTGTAATAATTTAATCAATAGATTCCCTTTCGTTTAAGAATTGGACAGATTTTAACTCCAGTAATCCCTTTTGTGTTTTATAACTACTCAGGGGGGTTCTTAATGGTTTACACTACACAGGTTGCTAAGTACAAATTACAATAATTATTTTTCTTCTTGACATTCAATTTAAAAAAAAAGTGAGAATGTGATGTTAATTTTTTTTATAATTTATAATACTATTGGGCAACAAGGAGTACATTTATACTTCTGTGCATTTAGATAAAACTGCTATTTTAAAATGTCACATTTTGTCATTTTCTGTCAACTATTGTGCTCATGTTTCAGCAATTTAGAAATTTAACAAATTAATCGTGTATTATTTTGAATTCTGTCTTTCCAGGGGTGTGGGCTGTATTTTTGTTGAAATGATTCAAGGAGTTGCTGCTTTTCCAGGAATGAAGGATGTTCAGGATCAACTAGAACGAATATTTTTGGTTAGTAGTTCTATACTGAATGTTTCATATGCGATAATAAACAAGGCATGGATTCTTATTCTGCAATGTTCGTTTTCACTCTGTGCTTTTGAAATGCTGAAACTGTGAATTTGATTTTGAGCATTATTATTTGGCCTGTGACGTTCTGATCAATAGTCAAATGCTGCAGCCTTTAATATTTGGAATAAATATTATCCAGTATCAACAGCTGCAGCAAATATTATCTTTGACTTAAAGATAGATTTGATGGCAGTATTATATTCGTTGCCTGTCAGTCAGCGAGTTCAGGTATCATCTCAGGGGCTTGAGCACTTTGTCTCGGCTGAAAATGTGGTGCAGTATTCCACAATGCTATACTGTTGAGGGTAACATTTTTTTGGCTGAAATATTGAACATGGATCCTGTCTGCGCTCTCAGACAAATCCAGATGATCACATGGCACATTTCAAGGAGTAAAAGAAAGGTTTTCTGTTGTTCTGACCAGTATTATTCTTTCAACCAACACAAGCAAAATAAATCATCTGATTATTTATCTTATTTTTCTTTATGGAAACATTATTTGCTGTAGCCAAAATGGCTGCCTCACTTCCCAATATTGTGACTGCTATTGGGCTGTTTCTTTTTAATATCATGGCGGACCCCATCAAATTAATTAACTTCAATGCAAGACCAATAACAGTTTTTCTTATTTCAAGTCGGGAAAGATTGGAATCTGTTACTAGGAAAATTAAGTAACTTCATTGGCGAAGAATTTTAATATGCAAGGGTTAAAAACAAAAACTGAATAGTTTATAACTGTACAAATTATACTCTAATAGGCAGAATTAACATGAGGTAAATATGAGATAACAAACTCTCCACAGAGAACATGATTCAGCAGTTGCGATCCAAACAAATCCCACAGATTTCTAAGCAACCATCTTGACACCAGTGACACTTTGTAGTACCCAACTGCACTAAAACTTTGAACTTGTGAAGGAGACAATCTGGATAGCGTATTGGCACAGATAGAAGATTGGCTGTCTAACAGCATGTAGACAGTAGGACTAAATGGTTGTTTACAAGCTGACAGTTTCACAAATGGTATGCCAGTGGGATCAGTGCTGGGGTCTCTTTACAATTTATACAAATAATTTGGAAGATGGAACTGAAGGTATGGTAGTTAAATTTATTGATGACACAGGTAGGTGGAAAAGTAAGTTGTGTAAAGGATGTAAGGAACCATTAAAGGGATAGTGATAGGTTAAGTGAATGGGTATGGATCTGGTAAATGGAGTACAATGTGGGAAATTGTGATTTTTTTTAAGAAAGTGCATCTAAATAATGAGAGGTTAGAGACCTGTGAGATGCAAAGTGGATGAATCCAAGAAGTTTGGTATGCAAGTGAAGCACATAAATGGGAAAACTAAGATAATGTTAGGTTCTATTGTTTGAGGAGTTAAATGCAGAGGTTTTGCTTCCGCTATATAAGACGTTGGTAAGACCATATCTGGACAATTATGTGCAGTACTGATCACTGTATTTACAGAAGGATATTAACATGCTGAAAACTCTTCCAAAAAGGTTTATGAGACTGTGCTGTATCTGGAATGAGCAGTTGGCCTTTGGAGGATGGTTCGCCAAGTTAGCCTGTAGCCTTGAACTGAGAAGAGTTAGAGGTGACTTAATTGAAGCATACGAGAACCTGAGGGGATATGACCAGATGGATTTTGAAAGGAGTTCCTTCTTGTGGGAAAATCTAGAACAAGGAGTCATAGTTTTAAAAGGGGGGTCAGCTGGATGTCTTTGGAATTCCCTTTCTCAAGAAGCAGTGATTATGGAATATAGAAAAATACAGCACAGTACAGGCCCTTCGGCCCTCGATATTGCACCAACCAAAGCCTACCTAACCTACACTAGCCCAATAACCTCCATATGTTTATCCAATGCCCGCTTGAATGACCATAAAGAGGGAGAGTCCACCACTGATACTGGCAGGGCATTCCATGAACTCACAACCCGCTGAGTAAAGAATCTACCCCTAACACCTGTCCTATACCAACCCCCCCTTAATTTAAAGCTGTGTCCCCTAGTAACAGCTGACTCCATACGCGGAAAAAGGTTCTCACTGTCAACCCTATCTAAACCCCAAATCATCTTGTACACCTCTAACAAATCTCCCCTAAACCTTCTTTTCTCCAATGAGAACAGCCCCAAGTGCCTCAGCCTTTCCTCATACGATCTTCCTACCATGCCAGGCAACATCCTGGTAAACCTCCTCTGCACCCGTTCCAGTGCCTCCATATCCTTCCTATAGTATGGCGACCAAAACTGTACACAATACTCCAGATAAGGCCGCACCAGAGTCTTATACAACTGCAACATGACCTCAGGACTCCAGAACTCAATTCCTCTGCCAATAAAGCCCAGTACACCATATGCCTTCTTCACAGCACTATTTACCTGGGTGGCAACTTTCAGAGATCTGTGTACATGGACACCAAGATCCCTCTGCTCATCCACACTACCAAGTAGCCTACCATTAGCCCAGTAATCCATCATCTTGTTACTCCTACCAAAGTGAATGACTTCACACTTAGCCACCTTTCTGCCCAGCTCTGCAACTTATCTATATCCCGCTGTAGCCTGCCACATCCTTCTTCGCTGTCCACCACTCCACCGACTTTCGTATCATCCGCAAACTTGCTCACCCAGCCTTCAAGCCCCTCCTCCAGGTCATTTATAAAAATGACAAACAGCAATGGTCCCAAAACAGATCCTTGTGGAACACTGCTAGTAACTGCAAATATTTAAATATTTTCAAGGCAGAGGTAGCTATGTTGTTGATTCCCAAGAGGATGAAAGATTTTTTTAGATTCTCTACAGTGTAGAACCAGACCCTTCGGCCCAACCAGTCCACACTGACCCTCCGAAGAGCAACCCACCCAGACCCATTTCCCTATAATCACCCCTGACTAAAGCACATAACTACAATTCACCTGACTTGCACATCTTTGGACTGTGGGAGGAAGCCGGAGCAGCCAGAAGAAACCCACGCAGACACGGGGAGAATGTGCAAATTCCACATACAGTCGCCACGGCTGGAATTGAACCTAGGTCTCTGGACTGTGAGGCAGCAGTGCTAACCACTGAGCCACCGTGCCGTGCCGCCCCTTAGGATTGTTGAGGATAGGTAGGAATATAGTGTTGAGGTTAAAATCTGCTCAACGTGATCTTATTGAATGGTGGAGATGGCTCAAAGGGTTGAGTGGCCTACTTTTTTTTAAATCTTCATATCTTTGAATTCATCCTTTGTATTTACTCAAAAGTTGCTCTTAAAGTAGACAACCAAGAGAGGTATATTTATCAATGGTGAGGCTTTAGAGTTTAAACAGAAAACATTTTGCACCATGAGCCACCTGCATCAGTTGACTAAAAACCACAAGAACATTATGGATTAGGATGACCATTCGTCCATCTATACAGAGGGCTCCTAATCTCATCCAATTATAACATCGATTTTGTTTACAAATGGCTCGTACGACTGTACCAGTGAAAATTGTAGGCAAAAGTGAAGACTGCAGATACTGAAGTTCAGAGCCGAGAAAAGCACAGCAGGTCAGACAGCATTCAAGGAGCAGGAGAATCAATGTTTCTGGCAAAAGCCCTCCATCAGGCTTTTGACCGAAACATCGATTCTCCTGCTGCTCAGATGCTGCCTGACCTGCTGTGCTTTTCTAGCACCACACTCTCAACACTGAAAAATGTACTTGAAATTGGAGCAGACTGACCCTTCACTGAAATTTGAGTATCTGTAAGGTCATTGTTTAACATAAAAAGAATATTTTATTTGTGATATTTTTAAAAAGATACTTTCAAGTAGTTCTTCTGCAGCTTGAATTTTTTTTTTCTCTTTTAAGTATAATGGCTGTTTTGTTAGTACATTTGGCAGCCTCTTGTGACTATTCCGTGACTGACCATTACGGTAAACAATTGCACCTGTAAACATTATAATCTGAGAAGCTAATCTCCACTGTGGAATCTGACTTGCCCAGTATTTGCTTCAACTGAGATCATAATATCAGTATGCCATAAGCAGGACAAACCCAACCTATCCATTTACCACCGTATCAATCCATACTTGATTGTCACTACCTGTTGGAAGTATTGTTGACAGTATTGTTGAATAGTCTTAATATTAACGTGTTTGGTTTGGATTCCATTGGACATACTCAGCTCCTGGTCTGGTTCTAGCTTGATCCAAGCATGGAAGCAAGCAGAATTCCAGAGCTGAGGTGAGGGAGACTGCCCTTCACATCAACTTTGCATTTGACAGAGTATACCATCAAGAAGGTGCCAGCAAAACTTGAGTCTGGGAATTGGGGAGAGGGAAATCTTGCCACTGGTTTGATTCATAGCTGATACAAAGGAAGACAGTTGTAGTTGTTGGAGGATGGTCATCCCAGCTCTGCAAGAGTTCTTCGGGTATTTGTTCTTGGCTTAGCCATCCACAGCTGTTTCTGCAATGACCTTCCTTGTGTCACAAGATTGGAATGGGGGATATTCACCAAGGTTTGCATTGTGTTTAACACCATTTGCAATGCCTCAGATATTGAAGCCATCTGCATTTGGGACGATAAGAGCAGATCAGAGGCTGGGAATTCTGCAGCCAGTAATACTTTCTGACTCCTCCAAGCATATCCATTTAGTACAGGGCTTGCTGAGGATGATTGCAGTTCCAGCAACACACATTTCAGCACTAGGAAAAAACATTGTGTTTGATTGGCATTCAATCCAACACCTTCAAAGTTTACTTCCTTGACCATTGTCCCACAGTGGCAGCAGTGTTTATCATTTGCAAGATGCAATGCAACAAGTCATCAAGACTTTTCGACAGCATCTCTCAAATCTATTACCGCTTACACTTAGAAGGACAAGGTTGGATGATTGGGAATAATACCACCTGCAAGTTCTCCTCCAAGCTACAAATCATTGTGCTGTTAGGTGCTGTGTAGAATTAAATATTAGCTCTCAGAGGGTTGGAAACATTTCATATCACAAGCACCAAACTCTCATTACCAATTTCACCCCCATCCCTGGCCATTTCATCCATAACTTTATACTCTCAACAAGTCCTGCAGAGGACCAAGCTAAACTTTGTCCTTGTCATGAGAAAGTGTTCTGATTCCACTTCTGTCACATTGTCTGTCTGTCTGTCTGTCTGTCTGCCTTCCTCCCTGCCTCACCCACTTGCTGCTGAGACCATTGTCCCATCCTTTGGCACTTACTGAATTGATTGTTGCAATCATCTCCGCAACCATGAATAAACTACAATCTCATCAAAGCCTCTGTTGCAAACACCCTGTACCTTCATCAAATGTACTCTGCCATCACTTGCCGATCTGCAATAGCTTTTGATTCCTTGAGTTGATGTACTAAATCGCTCTTTCACTGTAAAATATTCTGTAAAACCCCACCCTCTTAAATTCCTTTCCACTTGAGCCCATTCATAAAATGTACCTGTTCAAAATAACTTTGTCATCTCACCTAACATCTCCTCATTGACTTTATTCCTAGCATTGTCAGATTGTGCCTTTGGCAAGTACCTTTGAACGTATCTGTTAAATATACTTTACAAGACCTGGATAGCTTTCTAGTTTGAACTGATAAGTAGTAAATAACATTCATGCCATACAAGTGCTAGGTTATGACTTTCTCCAGTGAAAAAATTTAAATAATCCCCTTGACATTCAATGCCATTGGTACCACTTAAACACTTTGCCCTTACTCCTTGCATGTATCAATATCCTCAGGTTATGATTAACCTGAAACAACCGACCTAAATGTGTTCAGAAAATGCAACAAGAGCAGATCAGAGGCTGGAAATTCCATGGCAGGTAACTTGCCTCCTAACTCCCCAAATTCTTTCCACCGTCTACAGACTCACGTCAACAGTGTGATGAAATACTTCCCAGTTACTTGGGCCAGTGCGGCATTAATAACAATCGAGAGTGCAACACCCAACATCATCTCGAATAAAGTAACTGACTTGCACAGTACCTACATATTCATGACCTTAATCTTCACCACCAATGCACTATGGTAGCTGCTTATTATCTATAAGACATATTGCAGCAACTCTGTAAACCTTGATTGATAGCACCTTCCAAAACTGCAAACTATACCATTGAGAAGAGCAAGGGATAGCAGATATGTGGGGACATCACCACTTGCAAGTTTTCCTTTAAGTCTTTCACCATCCTAACTTGGAATTCTATCCTTGTTCTGTCATTGTGTTAAAACAAAAACCCTAAATGTCCTCATCACAGCACCATATGCTTGCCTCCACCAAATAGATTACAGTCGTTCAAGTAAATGGCTCATTACCACCTTTAATATGGAAAAGTTAGAATGGGCAACAAGGGTTGGCTTTTTTGATGACATTGACATCCTATAAATCCCAAAAATAAAATGTAAAAATTGTTGATTGGAGTCTGGGTGCTCAATACATGGCCCCTTGTACATCTTCTAAATATGCATTTTGCACAAATATGCATCTTTTTAATGTAGAAATTAATTAATTCAGCTTTTTCCTCAAACTCTATTCCTTAATTACATATTTCCACAAATACTAGGCTTCATATTTTGATTAATAAGCAAGTTAACTGTTGGAAAAGGTGGAATAACACTGCACAAGTTTGCATTGATGTTGTCTTTTTTTTCCTACCCTAAATCCTCAACTTTTGCTGCAATATCATTCTACAGAAATCAGTCTTGCATCACATGATTCCAATTTTTAAAGCATTTGTGTTTTAAATAAATTCCTTCAATACTTTATTAACAATATTAAGTGCATTCATCTATTTCTTCCTACACTCCCACATTCAAACTTGCCTTTTAGAATGCTGTAATGGTAAAAGAAGTACTAACAAAAACTTATTTTTTTAATGTTGAACTGGGGACAGTAGTAATGAAGATGACATTAATTTTATCAAATCATTTCCAGGCAAACTGCAAAATAAATATAAGTTGTAATTGCTTTTATTGACTAGATAAAGTAAAAATGCAGGGAGAGAGACTCATGAGAAAGGTGAGCTTTTCTGCTAGCTTTTTCAAGATAATTAGATTTCCTTGTGGATCCTCCAGTTGGACTGTATCAGATTGTGCCATTAATTCCTGCACCAATAACAAGGTTCACAGCAAATTATGCTCCTGTTGGGAGTGCCCTAGCATATGTATGTGTTTTACAGTTGGAACATTGAGAATGGAAGTAGATGTCTGCACATTTCAACAGTGGCCTGATCAGAAAGAAGAAAGGAATGTGGATTTGGGCAGCTCCCACAAGAGGAAATAACTAGCCGTTGATGTGTGCTTACTGACTAGGCAATGGTTCTTTCAAAGCTAATTTATCAACATCATGTGATCCTGTTCACCATTATCCTTAAATAGCAGTAATTGACATTAATTGGCAGTTTTACTTTGTGAGTAATTGAGTCAAAATTCAGACCATGTTTGAAAACAAAGTTGATTGATTCCTGTCCCAATTAGTTTGTGGGAGGTTGTATATTTCAGTGTGAGCACCTTTTGAGTCACTGAAGGTGCAGGACGTGTCAGCATATATTTATTTCCTTTTTTAAAAATACATATTTCATCCTTGTTCCTGTGTTGTCATCCACAAGGTAATCTATTTTTAGTTTGTAGGAAAGGCCAGCCTGACTCTTCCATAATTGGAGCTAAGGCGAGATTGAGGTCTTCTCCTCTGAATGGAGCTGGTAAAGAGAGTGTCCTTTAGTCCCAGGGTTTCGTTTGTAGCTTTCTTCAAACAAGAATGAGAGAGAGGAGAGCGCTGGTCTTCTGTGATTGTGAATTGCTATGTAGTGCTCCATCTGCTGACTGAAATAAGAACTGCCTAAACTTGCTAAAATTGCAAATGTGTCAAAAGTGCTCAATAAGGCTGAAACACTTTTGAAAAGAAAGTAATTGAATCCTTCAGAGGAAGAGTCCGGTACTTCTATTATTTGAATTACATGGTTGTAAGCATCTTCAAAACATGTGGTCAGAAGTCACACGACTCCAGGTTATAGCCTAACAAACGAAAACAGAAGTTGCTGGAAAAGCTCAGCAGATCTGGCAGCATGTCTGAAGAGAAATCAGAGTTAACGTTTTGAATCTGGTGCCCCTCCTCAAAAAGGCTCTTCTGAGGAGAGGATCACCGGATCCAAAACGTTAACTCTGATTTCTCTTCAGACATGCTGCCAGATCTGCTGAGCTTTTCCAGTAACTTCGGTTTTTGTTTCTGATTGCAAGATTTGTGAATGCTGTCAGTTTTTATTATAGTCCAACAGGTTTATTTGAATTCCCAAACTTTCAGAGCTCTGTCCCTTGCTCAACTGGTGTTGTGTGATTTCTGACCTTGTCTGTGCCAGTCCAACACCAGCACCTCCACATCTTCAAAATAATGTATTAGTTTTGTAATTTTCTCCAGTTTTCTTTAACCCCAGTCATGAGCTATTGCTGTTTTCACCAATTCCTTTTGCAGTTTAGCGCATTTGGTCCACTAACTAATTGAGACATATAGATCAGAAAAGTTCTGTGTGCTCCCAACTCAGCATCAAATTTGTTGACTGACCTACAGTTGACTTTCAGTATTCTTGGCATGAGAAGGGGGAATGCAGCCAAGCCTCCCACTCCTATAATTGGCAAGTCATAATCAGACTTCCTAGAAACAAAATACATAAATCTTTCAGCATGATGCTTCACTATGCATAATGCCACTGTTTCGGAAATATTGCTGAAACACTGTAGATTTGTACTTCGTTTCTTCCTTAATCTTTCATAACTTACTCACTTTTCACAATGAATTAAAGAAAAGCTCGAGGACAATTTGCAAAAGTTTTATAAATTAACATTTGGAGTAATTTGAACTAGTTATGGAGGTAGGAGGAGAAACCTCCCATGGCTGGCATGGACCAGTGTAGGTCAAAGGGCTGTCTCTGTGCTGTAGGACTCTGACTCGATGACCAAGTCAAAAAATATAAGGTGAGAAAACAAGGTGTGAGTTAAAAGCAGTGATTCAACTTCGAGATTTGACTCAATTGGGCCCTTACTCCAACCCATTATAATCACTCATCCGCTGACCTGGTTCCTACCTGCCACCACCTCCAAACCACCCCTCCAGTACCCTAACTCACTCACCTGTCTTACACAGTTGATTTCCCTCAGTCACTGTCAAAGAATCATTGTACATCTGCCATATTTCGGGATTTAATGTTGCTAAAGGAGGGATTTATCTTTGCCTGTGATGCTAATTGGAGGAAGGCTAATTTTGACGTTATTAGGCAGGAACTTTCAAAAGCTGACTGGGGGGGGGCAGATGTTCACAGGTAAAAGAATGACTGGAAAATGGGAAGCCTTCAGAAATGAGATAACGAGAGTCCAGAGACAGTATATTCCTGCTAGGGTAAAAGGAAAGGCTTGTAGGTGTAGTGAATGTTGGATGACTAGAGAAATTGAGGGTTTGGTTAAGAAAAAGGAAGATATAGATAGGATAGATCGAGTGAATCCTGAGAATAAAGGCAGTAGGAATATACATAAGAGTGAAATCAGGAGGGCAAAAAGGGGACATGAGATAGCTTTGCAAATAGGGTTAAAGAGAATCCAAAGGGTTTTTACAAATACATTAAGGACAAAAGGGTTACTAGGGAGAAAATAGGGCACCTCAAAGATCAGCAAGGCAGCTTTTGTGTGGAGCTGCAGGAGATTGGGGAAATACTAAACAAGTATTTTGCATCAGTGTTTACTATGGAGAAAGACATGGAAGGTATAGAATGTGGAGAAATAAATGGTGACATCTTCAAAAATGTCTATATTATAGAGGAGGAAGTGCTGGATGTCTTGAAATGCATAAAGGTGTATAAATCCCCAGGACCTGATCAGATGTACCCGAGAACTCTGTGGGAAGCTAGAGAAGTGATTGGGCCTCTTGCTGAGATATTTGTATCATCGATAGTCACAGGTGAGGTGCTGGAAGACTGGAGGTTGGCAAACGTGGTGCCACTGTTTAAGAAGGGCAGTAAAGACAAGCCAGGGAACTATAGACCGGTGAGCCCGCCGTCGGTGGTGGGCAAGTTGTTGGAGGGAATCCTGAGGGACAGGATGTACATGTATTTGGAAAGGCAAGGACTGATTCGGATAGTCAACATGGCTTTGTGTGTGTGAAATCATGTCTCACAAACTTGATTGAGTTTTTTGAAGAAGTAACAAAGAAGATTGATGCAGGCAGAGCAGTAGATGTGATCTATATGGACTTCAGTAAGGCCTTCGACAAGGTTCCCCATGGGAGACTGGTTAGCAAGGTTAGATCTCTTGGAATACAGGGAGAACTAGCCATTTGGATACAGAACTGGCTCAAAGGTAGAAGACAGAGGGTGGTGGTGGAGGAGTGTTGTTTTCAGACTGGTGGCCTGTGACCAGTGGAGTGCCACAAGGATCGGTGCTGGGTCCACTACTTTTCGTATCCAAACCATTGATGTAAATGATGAACATAGAAGGTATAGTTAGTAAGTTTGCAGATGACACCAAAATTGGAGGTGTAGTGGACAGCGAAGAAGATTATCTCAGATTACAATGAGATCTTGATCAAATGGGCCAATGGGCTGATGGACTTCAATTTAGGTAACTGCAAGGTGCTGCATTTTGGGAAAACAAATCTTAGCAGGACTTATACACTTAATGGTAAGGTCCTGGGGAGTGTTGCTGAACAAAGAGACCTTGGAGTGCAGGTTCATAGCTCCTTGAAAGTGGAGTCACAGGTAGATAGGATAGTGAAGAAGGCATTTGGTATGCGTTCTTTGATTGGTCAGAGCATTGTGTCGGAGTTGGGAGGTCATGTTGCGGCTGTACAGGACATTGGTTAGGCCACTGTTGGAATATTGCGTGCATTTCTGGTCTCTTTCCTATCAGAGGGATGTTGTGAAGCTTGAAAGGGTTCAGAAAAGATTTACAAGGATGTTGCCAGGGTTGGAGGATTTGAGCTATAAGGAGAGGTTGAATAGGCTGGGGCTGTTTTCTCAGTGTCGAAGACTGAGGGGTGACTTTATAGAGGTTTATAAAATCATGAGGGGAATGGATAGGATAAATAGACAAAGTCTTTTCCCTGGGGTCAGGGAGTCCAGGACTGTAGGGCATAGATTTAGAGTGAGAGGAGAAAAATATAAGGTAGCGATAAAAAATATCGCTTCACCATGGAGGCTTCCTGCCTCTATTCCTGATGAAGGGCTTTTGCCTGAAACATCGATTTTCCTGCTCCTCGGATGCTGCCTGACCTGCTGTGCTTTTCCAGCACCACTCTGATCTAAACTCTGGTTTCCAGCATCTGCAGTCCTCACTTTTGCCTGTAATCTTAGAATAATCAGTTGCATGTTTAAATCATAGATGAGGAGGAATTTCTTTTCTTAGTGTTGACAGTCTGGAATTCTTCAATGCAGAGGGTTGTTGAGGCTGGGTCATTAGTTATGTTCAAGGCTGAAAAAGGCAGATCTATAATCAGTAGGGAAATCGAGGACTCTGTGTGAAAGGCAGGAAAGTAGAGTTCAGGACCATCAGATGAGCCATGATCTCATTGAATGGTGAAGCAGAGTTATTGGGATGAATGGCCTACTCCGTTTCTATGTCCTGTGGCTTTATGATCACTGCTGCCTAGTAGCACCTTTGCTATGAGGCCGTTAATCAATCCTATCTGATTGGGTTAGATCTAGTATTGCATGGCCAGCTTTCTTGTTGACTCCAGAACGTGCTGCCCTAAGAAACTGCCTTTTCACTCGTCTGATTTTTCCAGTCTGTATTGAGATTAATATCCTTATGATTACTTGTGTACCTTTCTGACCAGTTCCCATGTCTGTCTAATTCCTGCTTGAGTAGGAAGGAAATCAGCAGATAAGACTGGAGGTTACAAAAAGTACCGTAAATACTTGTGTAAAAGTCGATCTCATGTAAAAGTCAACCCCTACTTGTGGCCCAAAAAAATCATGAGTTTTTCATATACCTCGTGTAAAAGTCGACCCTAGTTTTTCAGGGTCTCTTCCTGACCATATATAGAACCTTAAAGGGCATGGTACTTGGATACTACCCAAAATGTACTGTATAGTTACCTCAAAATTTCATTACTGGTAGAAGAATGTGTTGGTATTTACTGATAAATTACAGAACTAAGGTGTATTGGGGCAGCTCAGTGGCACAGTGGTTAGCACTGCTGCCTCACAATGCCAGACACCCGGGTTCAATTCCTGCCTCGGGCAACTGTCTGTGTGGAGTTTGCACTTTCTCCCTGTGTCTGCATGGGTTTTCTCCGGGTGCTCCAGTTTCCTCCCACAAACCAAAGATGTGCAGGTTAGGTGAATTGGCCATGCTAAATTGCCCTTAGTGTTAGGTAAAGGGGTAAATGTAGGGGTATGGGTGGGTTGCACTTCGGCGAGTCGGTGTGGACTTGTTGGGCTGAAGGGCCTGTTTCCACACTGTAAGTAATCTACTCTAATCTATGGTAAGAGATTTAATATGATGAAGCAAGCTGCGGTAAATGTGTACTCTTCACGGTCGCCTTTTATGGTCATGCTTTTGAACACCGGTAGGCTACTGATAAATTACGGAACTAGGTTGTGAGGCGTCCTGACCACCTGTTGGTATGCCTATTAACTTTTGTACATATGTGTCAACCTGTATGCACTTTACAGTATTGGTGACTAGAATAAGGTATGACAGTACCATTCTACCTTAGCAGGCAGAGTGGAGATAGTTATTTGGAGGTAAATATTCAATAATGGCCATAATTCATTTGTTGTTTGTTATTTTACACAGGGACCTGACTCTTGTTTTTCCATTTTTTGACTCATGCCCCGGATGAATATAATTCGCTTGGAAACAATACTCTTGTTTTAGTCAGCCCCCTAATTTCAGCATAAAAGGTTTTTCAAAAAAAAGTCTTTTACACAAGTATGTACGGTATAAAAGGATAAAATGTATCTGAATGTACATAGCACTTGAAACAAAATAAATAAACTGAGAGTGTAATTAGTAGAGAAGAATGATGTGGTAGCCATTAGAGAAACATGGCTGCAGGGTTATAATATTGTCACTGTTTAGGGGTCTATCTACCACTCCCACAAGTGGTGACTTGCCAGTTTCCTGAACTTTGCTCACTCCCCTGTATTCTGCTAATACCATATAAATTAAATGAGTTACTTCACCTTTTGTTGGTTTGCTGACCTTCCAAATTGTCATGTACACTTTAATATTCAGGTTCCAATCTGTGTTGTCCTGTAGCCATGTTTCAGTAATGGCTACTATTTCATTTTTTTTTCTTTCTTAATTACACTCTGTTTATTTGTTTAGTTTCACATGCTATGTACAGACATTATATCTTTTTATGCTTTATGTAACCTCTAGACTTATCTGTTGATTTATTCCTAGATTGGTAATCTGTATGCCTTCCTGTTTGTATATCATTTTCCATATTACCACATATACTCATGTATAGGTCGAATTTCGAAGATTTTTAAATTAAAATTAGGGGGTCTACTAATACACGAGATATTGTTTAAGGGGATGAAATTCTTGCTTGGTATAAGTCAAAAATGGACAAACATGAGCCAGATCTCTCAGTAAAATAATAAACAACAAAATGAAAACAATAATGGCCATAATATTTATGTACAAAATAACTGTCTCTATTCTGCTGGGTAGAGTAGTATATTGGTCCCCTTGTATCTGCTGGGGTTACGTTCCAAGACCTACCGTGGAAGGCCAAAACTGCAGATAGGTGCAAACCCATTCATTTAAGTGGGAAATTTACCTTCCCCAGCAGCCCCCTGGTCCCTGTCCTGGTGATATGTTTGGGCCATGGTAAACTGAAGGTAACTGAAACTGCAGAAACCAACTCCGTGGCTACAGTGGTTGTCCTGTACTGTCATACCATTGCAATAATTCTGAAGACCTGGAATGGAGCTGGCAGACTGGCAAACCCGGAATGGAGTGGTACAGCCAGCAGACTGGAAAGCCGGAGTAGAGCACAACGGGCAGGCACACAATTGATCTGTAACTGTGAGGAACTAGGGTTGACTTATACACGAGATACATGGAAAATACAAGATTTTTAGCCAAAAATAAGGAGTCAACTTATACATGAGATTGACCTGTATGCAAGTATATGCGGTAATACCATTTTTATTACTTTTTCTATACATTTGATTTACCACATCTTTACATGTTTGATCCCTTGTCAATACTATTTAAGTTAAAACCCTGTTCTGCTTCCTTCATTTAAGTGTTTTGCTCTAACCTGGTCTTAGCATAATTTAAGTGTATTCTGTCCTAAGGGTACAGTCCCCACTTTCTCCAGTGTAGCTATCAGGGCTTCACACATGGAAGCTAATATTAGTGCACTTATCTTTGAGCTTTGTTTTTATTTGTCCAAGTTTATGTGCTCTATGCCAAGCCAATTTGCATGTGGCTCAGCTAATACCTCAGCGAATATCACTTTTTACAGACTTTGTTTAATTTGTTGCCTATTTCTCGTACCAGCTGTGTTAAACCTCTTTCCTTGTCCCACCCATGTTGATATTTAAATGGGTCATGATGGCTGGATCCTCCCCTACTCTGCAGCCCTAAGCAGATAGGGGCATAGGAACAGGAGTAGGCCCTTCCGTCCTATTCCACAATTTGATAAGATCATGGCTGATCTGTGGCCTAACTCTGTACACCTGTCTTTGTCCTGTATCTCTCAAGTTTTCCTTAACAAAGGTATTATTTATCTCCGATCTAAAATTTACAATGCCCTTAGACCTGGAGTCTGGTAGACATCAAAGATTCATGCTCTTTATTGCAGAAAGCCCCCGTTCTGCACATCATCGCCTAATGATTGACCCTCCCACAGGCTCTGCAAATTGATCCATGAGCAGGACATTTTCTTCTATCTATGAATTCCAGTGGTCATTGGGTGATTAGTTGGTTAGAAATGGTGTGCAGAGATATGGGGAAAAGGCAGGAGATTGGCAGTGGTAGTAGAATTGGTGCAGGTGTGATGGGCTGAATACACTCCTTCTGCACTGTTACAATTCTGTCATCCACAGTGTCTGCACATCTTTTTCTCAATGTATCTTCTTTTGTCTCTGTTTGACAGTAGCAACTGTCACATGATACCTTTCGCTTGACCATTCGGAAGGCAAACCATTTGGATATTTCATAGCCTTGCTGGTCTGTTTTTGTGAACTTTTCCTTTGCAATTATTAGCTCCCTGTCTTTCAGGATGTGTTGAACCCCAGATTAGTTAATTTATCAGTCTTCTGTTTGTGTCCTACGTTTACTAGCTGCACATTTCCATTCATGGCCACATTTATGGGGAGGCAATGGCTTAGTGGTATTATCACTAAACTATTAATCCAGCAATTCAGCTTTAATCAGAAATCTGTCATCCTTTGTCTGGTCTGGCCCACCATGTGACTCCAGACTCATGATAACATGGTTGACTCTTAGCTACCCTCTGGGCAATTAAGGATGAGCAATAAATACTGGTCTAGCTAGAGATACCCGCATCCCATGATTTTTTAAAAATGGTTACCTTCAGTTTCATCTATATCCCATTTAAGGTTTTGAACGTGATACTGGTAATTGTTTTATTTTGTTGAATATTTTAAAAGTTAGACTTGTATTTTTGCTGTTACCTTCTGTGTGACCCCAGCTGTTAAATCAATTTAATCCTGGACCTCCTGGCTATATAGCTGGCTCTCACTTTGTTAGGAGCAATTTTTAGGTATGGGCTGAAAATCAACCTGCGTTTTGTTTGTTTCGCAAATGCCTCTATGATATCATCAGCCCCCACATAATTGTGGGACACAACTGTGTATTCATTCCTGTGCAGGTGGATATTCCTGGTTATTCTTTAAGAAATGAGTCAGTGAAAATACAATTGTGTGTGAATTCCAGTTATTACAATTCAAATGACGCCTGTAAGATTATTCCTTCATTTGCCATTGTTGAACCCCCTCAATTAGATAGCATTCGTGCAGCTTGCTCTTACATATCCATTATTCTGTTCCAAATGCAAACAAAGATCTCTGAATAGTGTTGACTTGCTCATAGCAACCTAACCTTTACAAATGCGTATTTTCTTTAATGTGCGGAGGCTGTCATTCTGAAACCACAATCTTTAGTCTTCAGCAATCTGTATGTGGTTTCTAATTAAGTGACAGAATATTTTCAATCTCTTGCAAATTCCAAGGCTTGCTTTCCCCTCAAAGTTGCATGAGTTCTTGAGACAGATTTGGGAACACTTGTCCCATTTCCTGCTTAATTTGAAAAGGGAAAGCAGCTGTCTCAGATCTAGTTATCAAGTATTGATTTAATCCTTTAAGGACTGGGACAAACCACAAAATAGGATTTAATTTGCATAGATTTTTTTCCCAGAATGTTATGGATGCAGAGTCTTAATTGCTTACGTATCCATTTGCAAATGTGAGAAGGTTTTGTAGCTGATTTTTATAAAGCAACTTTCAGGTTCCTGCTGGGGAGGTGGGCGTGCTGGCTGAGAAATCAGGGGGACAATATTGTGCTTTCTTAAGTGCAAGTTCCCCTCTGGGGCATGCTTTGTATGTAAGAACAGAAGTCCCTCTTGAAAGCTTAGTGCCATTTGGTACTATAGGGGCGAACAAAAATGTTGATATCATTTTGAACTTGTCAAGTCTTTGACGTGAAAATGAATAAACAAAGGCAGAGTCAATGATTAAGTGAAGTATTGCCCTTATATATCAGGAGCAGCAAAAAAAATCTGTTTGATTTTCTGTGTAGAATTTCTCTTGATAACTAAAAACTTATTTATTGTGTTGTGGTTATTTTTGCAGTCTGCCTACAATTGGTTATAAAATTTATAATGGACTTAGTTTTTGATAGTTTGCAATGACAATGCAAATCCTTGGAGGTGCAGATAACTGTAATCAAGGCTTTCGGCTTAATAGCACTGTCTGAAAATAAAAACCCTGTACATGACTGACCCTGCATGCTGATAGACATCATCAATTGCTGTCTAGATGAGCAAAGCAGGAAACTGTGAGGTCTGCAGATGCTGAAGATCAGAGTTGAGAGTGTGTTGCTGGAAAAGCACAGCAGGTCGTAGATTTTCCTGCTCCTCGGCTGCCGTCTGACCTGTGATTTTCCAGCAACACACTCTCAAAAATAGATATATAATTGAGCGTAAATGACAAACAATATCTTCTCAGTCAAATTTAGGCTCAGGATAGCCAGGAATGGTTGGGTGTTGTTGAATGCATATGTGTTTACTTTGGCCAATCTTGTGTGACAGTCATGGGGGAGCTGAGACTAAGTACAACTTCCTGGTCAGTTGTGGTTAGCTGGCAGGGATAACTGGATCCAGGTGGGCATAGGCAAAGGGAGAGGGTGTTGATGGAGGAGGAATGGATGAACAAAAGTTTGTATGGAAGGGGGCAAAAGAATGGGAACCGTTGGAAGAGAGAAACATAGGAGGAAGAGGTTAGACGAGAGAAGGAGTTTGAAAGTAAGCAAAAGCAAACAATGGTTGCACAGGGCAAAAAGGAAAGAATACACAAAGAGAAAAGTGAATGAGGATGTTGTTTTGATTTGCGATGGTTGGGGAGGGGGCATGGTGTAAGTGAAGAAATTGCTTTCCAAGCATGTTTTAATGCAGAAATAAGTGTGAAAGTTGCTCCTGAAGAGTGTGGGAGATTGTATTGGAATGCCACTCACTTGGGGTGGCAGGGGTAGAAAGGGGAATTTGAGAAGTCGTGAAGCTATTACTCAATCAAAGGTTTAGAATACTTGGAATATTTTTATTATAGCTGTAGGTGAGAGCTGAATAGACGGACATGATTACATGATCAGAAATAAATCTCCAAGCAGGAAATTACTTGGAGGTTGCTTAGAAAGGTACAAATCTGAGCAATAGTTGATACCCTCTGATTATAAGTGCTATTGGGGTCATGTCTTGTCTCTTCCATCACTGACACATATCAGTGGCTGAACTGTCTTTCATTCTTCACTTACGTCAAATCTTTTTATCTATAGTTTGCACACAGGTCTATCTTTTAGTTTTGATCCACCTTATGCCAGATCAA
The DNA here is from genome assembly GCF_020745735.1 of Hemiscyllium ocellatum. Classification (NCBI taxonomy): domain Eukaryota; kingdom Metazoa; phylum Chordata; class Chondrichthyes; order Orectolobiformes; family Hemiscylliidae; genus Hemiscyllium; species Hemiscyllium ocellatum. The sequence continues at coordinate 83,999,980 of NC_083405.1, read as the reverse complement.
ACCAGAACTTTGCTTACTGTCAAACTGCAGGGGTCCAGTCAGTTTACCAAGTCTCAAGATAGTGACTTTTAAAGTAGAAGTTTAGGTTAAATGTAACGATTCTCCATTTCCCACTTTCCAATTCCAATAAGTACCAGATAGTGACCTCCAGAATGTGTGTCATAGTATCATCACGCCATGCATTGTCACTGTTTAAAATGGAGCTTTAATTCTAGAAACAGTATAAAGCTAAAAGACAACAAAGTTGTGAACTTCAGTCCCAGAACACATTTCCACAACAACAATAATAAGGCTATGATTTAAAAATGTAAATTTCACTTGATCTGGTAAAGTAACGGCCCTGATGTTATGGCCTATATGGCATCAACAACCCTATTGTTACAAAATACTGAAAGCCTGATGTAATTTCACAGCTTGTATCATGGAAGGTCCTGTCTTAAATGACCATTCTAGTCTATGTGCAGGTCTGATCAATCCTCAATACCATGAAATACTATATTGGTATTTGTGACTCAAACTACTTGATCAACCTCCTTGATCAAATGGGCTGAGGTGTTTGATTTAGATAAATGTAAGGTGCTACTATCTGGAAAGGTAAATCAGGGTAGGACTTGTACAAATCAGAATGGTGTGTTGCTTCCCAGGTGCCAGGATCAAGGATGTCTCTGAGAGGGTGCAGAATGTTCTCAAGGGGGAGAGGGGGTCATTGTACACATTGGAACTGACGACATAGAAAGGGGAAAGGTTGAGATTTTGAAGGGAGATTACAGAGAATTAGGCAGGAATTTAAAAAGGAGGTCCTCGAGAGTAGTAATATCTGGAGTACACCTGATGCTACGAGCTAGTGAGGGCAGGAATGTGAGGATAGGGCAGATGAATGCATGGCTGAGGAGCTGGTGTATGGGAGAAGGATTCACATTTTTGGATCATTGGAATCTCTTGGGGTAGAAGTGACCTGTACAAGAAGAACGGATTGCACCTAAATTGGAAGAGGACAAATATACTGGCAGAGAGATTTGCTAGAGCTGCTTGGGAGGATTTAAACTTGTAAGGTGGAGGGGTGGGACCCAGGTAGATAATGAGGAAAGAGATAAATCTGAGATTGGTACGGTTGAGAACAAAAGCATGTCGAACAGTCAGGGTAGGCAGGGACAAGGTAGGACTGTTAAATTAAACTGCATTTATTTCAATGCAAGGGCCTAACAGGGAAGACAGATGAACTCAGGGCATGGTTTGGAACATGGGACTGGGATATAAAAGCAATTACAGAAAAGTGGCTCCAGGATGGACAGGACTGGCAACTTAATGTTCCAGGATACAAATGCTACAGGTAGGATAGAAAGGGAGGCAAGAGAGGTGGTGAGTGGTGTTTTTGAAAAGGGATAGCATTACAGCTGTACTTAGGGAGGATATTCCTAGTAATACATCCAGGGAAGTTGTTTGGGTGGAACTGAGAAATAAGAAAAAAATGATCACCTTTACTGGGATTATATTATAGACCCCCGAACAGTCAGAGGGAAATTGAGAAACAAATTTATAAGGAGATCTCTGCTATCTGTAAGAATAATAGGAAGATTATAGTAGGAGATGTTAACTTTCCAAACATAGACTGGGACTGCCATAATGTTAAGGGTTTAGATGGAGAGGAATTTGTTAAGTGTATACAAGAAAATTTTCTGATTCAGTATGTGGATGTACCTACTAGAGAAGGTGCAAAGCTTGACCTACTCTTTGGAAATAAGGCAGGGCAGGTGACTGAGGTGTCAGTGGGGGAGCAGTTTGGGGGCCAGCAACCATAATTCTATTAGATTTAAAATAGTGATGGAAAGGCTAGACCTACTGCTCCTCGAATGCTGCCTGAACTGCTGTGCTTTTCCAGCACCACTCTAATCCAGATCTAAAACTTGAAGTTCTAATTTGGAGAAAGGCCAATTTTGACGTATTAGGCAAGAATTTTCAAAAGCTGATTGGGGACAGGTGTTCACAGGTAAATGGATGGCTGGAAAATGGGAAGCCTTCAGAAATGAGATAACGAGAATCCAGAGAAAGTATATTCCTGTCAGGGTAAAAGGAAAGGCTGGTAGGTATAGGGAATGCTGGATGACTAAAGAAATTGAGGGGTTTGGTTAAAAAGAAGGAAGCATATGTCAGGTATAGACAGGATAGATTGAGTGAATCCTTAGAGTATAAAGACAGTAGGAATATACTTAAGAGGGAAATCAGGAGGGCAAAAAGGGGACATGAGATAGCTTTGGCAAACAGAATTAAAAAGAATCCAAAGAGTTTTTGCAAATACATTAAGGACAAAAGGGTAACTAGGGAGAGAATAGGGCCCCTCAAAGATCAGCAAGACAGCCTTTGTGTGGAGCTGCAGGAGGTGGGGGAGATATTAAACGAGTATTTTGCATCAGTATCTACTGTGGAAAAGGATTGGAAGATATTGAATGTCAGGACATAGATGGTGGCATCTTGAAAAATGTCCATATTACAGAGGAGGATGTCTTGAAATGCATAAATCCCCAGGACCTGATCAGGTGTACCCTAGAATTCTGTGGGAAGCTCAGGAAGTGGTTGCTCGGCCTCTTGCTGAGATATTTGTATCATTGGTAGTCACAAGTGAGATGCTGGACGACTGGAGGTTGGCTATCATGTGCTAGGGAATTATAGACCAGTGAGCCTGATGTTGGTGGTGGGCAAGTTGTTGGAGGGAATCCTGAGGAATGGGATGTACATGTATTTGGAATGGCAAGGACTGATTTAGAGATAGTCAACATGGTTTTGTGCGTGGGAAATCCTGTCTCACAAACTGGATTGAGTTTTTTGAAGAAGTAGCAAAGAGGATTGATGAGGCTAGAGCAGTGGATGTGACCTCTATGCATTTCAGTATCGTTGTTTGACAAGGTTCCCTGTAGGAGACTGGTTAGCAAGGTTAGATCTCACGGAATACAAGGAGAACTAGCCATTTGGAAACAGAATTGTCTCAGTTCTGGCTCAAAGGTAGAAGAGAGAGGGTGGTGGTGGAGGGTTGTTTTTCAGACTGGAGGCTTGTGACCAGTGGAGTGCCACAAGTATCGGTGCTGGGTCCACTACTTTGGTCATTTATAGAAAGGATTTGGATGTGAGCATAAGAGGTAGAGTTAGTAAGTTTGCAGATGACACCAAAATTGGAGGTGTAGTGAACAGCGAAGAAGGTTACCTCAGATTACAACAGGATCCTGACCAGATGGGTCAATGGGCTTAGAAGGGGCAGATGGCGTTTAGTTCAGATAAATGTGAGGTGCTGCATTTTGGGAAAGTGAATCTTAGCAGGACTTATACACTTCATGGTAAAGTCCTAGGGAGTGTTGCTGAACAAAGACCTTGGGGTGCAGGTTCATAGCTCCTTGAAAGTGGAGTCACAGGTAGATAGGATAGTGAAAAAGGCGTTTGGTATGCTTTCCTTTATTGGTCAGAGTATTGAGTGTAGGAGTTGGGAGGTCATGTTGTGTCTGTACAGGACATTGATTAGGCCACTGTTGGAATATTGCATGCAATTCTGGTCTCCTTCCTATTGGAAAGATGTTGTGAAACTTGAAAGGGTTCAGAAAAGATTTACAAGGATGTTGCCAGGGTTGGAGGATTTGAGCTATAGGGAGAGGTTGAACAGGCCGGGGCTGTTTTTCCTGGAGAGTCAGAGGCTGAGGGGTGACCTTATAGAGGTTTATAAAGTCATGAGGAGTGTGGATAGGATAACAAGATAAAGTTTTTTCCCTGGGGTGTGGGAGTCCAGAACTAGAGGGCATAAAAAAGAGAGCTAAGGGACAACTTTTTCACGCAGAGGGTGGTACATGTATGGAATGAGCTGCCAGAGGAAGTGGTGGAGGCTGGTACAACTGCAGCATTTAAAAGGCATCTGGATGGGTATATGAATAGGAAGGGTTTGGAGGGATATGGGCCAAGTGCTGGCGAATGGGACTAGATTAATTTAGAATATCTGGTCAGCGTGGATGAATTGGACCAAAAGGTCTGTTTCCGTGCTGTACATCTCTATGACTCTATTTGTGAAAATGTGTTGTCTATTTAGGAGTCGTTGTTAGGACGTTGCATAAGTGAAATATTTTTATTGCCATCTACTTTCAGGACTGGAAAATACATCAAGTCTGACAATTTGACCTTTTTTTTTGATTTTAAAAAATCCACTTGTCTCTTTCTACCCCCTTAAGCCATCCTGTTTTATTCATTTATGCTTGCTTCAGTTGGCATATTCTGGGAACTTGTTTAACAATGACCTCATTTGCTAATTTAGCTGATTTCTCTTTTTGTCTTAATTTTTTTTATCTCTTGCTGTTAAAATGCACTTTGTCACGGTATTTAATGCATTTTTGTCAGGTTCTTTCAGTCTCAAACTTTAATTAAGACACATCTCAATCTATTTTCTGTATAAGATTTATATGAAAGTTGATTAGCAGTGCTTCAAAACAACAGTTTAACCCGGCAGTTCAGATGGCATCACAGCAGGAAATGTATCACTTAACGGGTTTATGAATGTGAATAGGACTCTAAGATTGAACAATTTCCCTGCTTGCAGTACTACTTATCTGATTTAGTAAACTAATTGATACCCTTGGTATTTGTGCTCTCAACCATTTAACTAATTTTACACTTATTTTCCTGTAACAGAAAATACTGGTTTCTTCTGTTTGTCTTCCCCTTTTTCTGATTCCATCTTGTTACTTTTTGCTTCTGTCACCTGTCATAATCTGCATCTTTGTCACTTCCATTTTTATTTAGTCTCTTTCCGTGAATACGTTTCTCCTCTTGTGCACACTTCCATTTCTGTCAGCCATTTCCTTTGCATTTGTCACAGAGATCTCAAGGCCCACACGTCTGCTAAGCCCAAAAATTGTTTGTTTCTCCTGCAAAAAAAATTCCCATTCTACAGTTCCATCAGTTTCTGTGTTTCTCTTTCGATCTTTTTTCTTATTTTCCTTTCTCCTCCCCTCTCCAACTTTTCTGTTATCGCCTGTACTTTTCCTAATTATGTCTTTGGCATTGTAGATTGTAAACTCTTGTTCCTTTACTCGTATTGTTTGTAGATTTATATGTCCAAGCAAGACAGTTGAAACATGGATGATGGACTTAGTAATGCACTGCAAAATCTATGAGGGATTGGGAAAATTGGCCAGCAGGAAGGGCTTTGAGAAAGTACAGAACAAAGAGGAGTTGGTCAGAGATTGAGAGGGACCGACCTTGAAAGATATATGTCCCTATGCTCTTAATTTGGATTCCTGGTTATTTATGGCCCCTGGGGACTGTTGTGCATAAATTTGAGATAGAGTCCTGCAAATTTTAGTTTTGTTCACCATGCATGAGTTTTCTTGAATTACTAGCTGTCAGGTGGAATGCACAGAAGTCTGGGAAAATCCTTGGGTTAGGAAAATTTCCAGCCTCCCCTGGTGTGTGTGTGTGTGTGTGTGTGTGTGTGTGAGAGAGAGAGAAGAGGGGAGGGGGAGGGGGTGGAGGAGCATATTGGGTGAGGACTGCAATCAGGTAAAATGACCCTAGAAAGAATTTGAAGGCCCCCACAGGGTCTGCTGAGCATCACAGCAGGCAAATTAAAAGGCCAGAGCCAGTTGGATACAATCTCATCCAAGTTACATTCCAACATTTAAAGCCCTCAGCCCTTTGACCCATGTACTAATGTCAATACACTTTCTGCCCATCCATGCCACTTCATTACTCTCCTTTGCATGGCATCTCATACCCGCTATGCCAGCTAATGCCCCTTCACCCTCCACTGTTTTCTTCAAAGAAAGCTCCTTTAACTACAGACCATTAACAGTGTCAGATATCCAGATTCTTTAAAGTTCCTTTGGCAGAAACTGCAAGTACTTGAAACCTCTTTATCTCTTCTCTAAATATCCAGCGTGCATTTGACAGATCAAATCAGGATGTTTTCGCTGGAGCTCAATGGTTTCCGTATACTTTGGAACAGTTCCGACAGATTGGAGGTTGGCTAACCCCACTATTTAAAAAAGGAAGTAGCAAGGAAGAAGGGAATTATAGATCCATGAGTCTGATTATCAGTTATATTATAGCAGAAAACAATGGGGGTAGAATCAGATATAATCAGCTTTTAATGAAAAGAAACTTAGATCTGTTTGAATAATTCAAGGATAAAACTATTGGAGTTGATTGGGGTAGGAGTGGATGTGGTTTATTTGGACTGTCAAAAGATTTTTGACAAAGTCAAACATTACAGATTAATGCATAAAGGAAGGAGCATGGGATTGGAGGTAGTGTATTGAGATCGGTAGAACATCAGTTAGTACACAGTAAACAACATGTAAGAATAAATGTTTTTTTTCTGAACAGCAGAGAGTGACGAGTAGGATACTGCAGCCCAGCTGTTCACAATCTGTTAATAATTTAGGTGAGGGAAATAAACATGATATTTCAAAATTTACAGATGAGACAAAGCTGGGCGAAAGAGATATTACACAGGTCGAGTGAATGGGCAAATACCGGACAGATGTACAATGTGGATAAATGTGAGGTTATCAATTTTGGTCTCAAAATTAGGAAGGCAGATTATCATTTGGCTGTAAATTGAGAGATGAGAATGTTGACAAAGACTTAGGTGTACTTGTGCACCAGTCACTAAAAGTAAGTGTGCAGATGCAACAGGCATGCCAGTAGATGCCAGTAAAAAAAAGACAACTAGTATGTTGGCCACCTTCAGTGAGAATTCAAGTACAGGAATGAAAATGCCTTGTTGAATTTGTACAGGCTGTTGGTGAGGGCACGCTCAGAATATTGTGTGCAGTTGTGGGTCTCCCTTTCTGAGAATGGATGTTCTTGTTATAGAGGGAGTGCAGTGAAGATTTACCACATTCCCTCCTCGATGATGGGACTGACATATGAGGAGAAATTGAGTCAATTGTGATTTTATTCATTTGAGTTTAGAACAATGAGGGGAGATTTTACAGACTGTGAAATTCTAACAGGACTGGAGAGGTTAGATGCAGAAAGTGATGGCTCTTATGGCTAAAGTGATCAAAGGATATGAAGGAAAGGTGAGATGAGAGTATCGAGGTTGATGACCAACCATTTCATTGCAAAGGAGGCTCGAGGCGGTGAAATGACTTATTCCTGCATCTTTCTTCCATGTTTGTTTCTTTGAGCATTCTAATAGATGGTGAACCTCAAAATATATAATGTGGCTTGGTCACTTTTAAGAAAATGGGAAGTTGTGAATGAATAATCAATTTTTGAATTTTTTTAAAGCATCTTGTCACTATAAGGTTCCTTCATTCTCTATAACAGGCACACAAGTGCCATAGCTTGGCATTGAGGGTAGAAAGGAAGATGGGAAGTATAAATAAGGAACTTCAGGTACAGGAAATCTGAAATAAAAGCAGAAATTGCTGGTGAAGTTAAAGTCTGGCAGCATCTCTGGACAGAGCAGAATTAACTCGATATATCTAGTGACTCTTCTCTGTTCTGTTTTTGTTTCTTGGGAAGTTTAGTTTGGTATTGGGAGGGCACTTCAGTCCCCTGGAAGATAGTAGACCAGCAGGGGGGTAGGCTTCTACTCAATGAGTTGCAGAATCATAGAGATATACAGCACAGAATCAAACCCTTCACTCCAGCTCATCCATGCCGACCAGATATCCTCAATTAATCTCGTCCCATTTGCCAGTATTTGGCCCATATCCCTCTAAACCCATCCTATTCATATGCTCATCCAGATGCCTTTTAAGTGTTTTAATTGTACCAGCCTCAACACTTCCTCTGGCAGCTCATTCCATACATGCATAACCCTTTGCTTGAAAAAGTTGTCTCTTAGGTCCCTGTTTTAATCTTACCCCTCTCGCCCTAAACTTATGTCCTCTAGTTTTGGATTCCCCCACCACAGGGAAAAGACCTTGTCGACTTAGCCTATCCATGCCCCTCATGATTTTATAAACCTGTATAAGGTCACCCCTCAGCCTCCGCTCCAGGGAACATGACCCCAGCCTATTCAGCCTCTCCCTTCATCCCTGGCAACACCCTTGTAATTTTTTTCTGAATCCTTTCAAGTTTCACAACATCCTTCCGACAGCAGGTCCACCAGAATTGCACACCGTATTCCAATAGTGGCCTAACCAATGCCCTGTGCAGCCACGACATGACCTCCCAACTTCTATACTCAGTGCACTGACCAATAAAGGCAAGCATTCCAAACATTGTCTTCACAATTTTATCTACTTGGAACTCTGAACCTGCTCTCCAAACTCTCTTTGTTCCCAGGACCTTACCATTAAGTGTAGAAGTCCTGTTGTAATTTACCTTTCCAACATGCAGCACCCCACATTTATTTACATTTAAAATCCATCTGCCACTCCTCACTGCATTGGCCCATAGGATCAAAATCCTGGTGTATTCAGTCGGTAAACCTCCTTTGCTGTCCATTACACCTCCAGTTTTGGTGTCATCTGCAAACTTACTCAACATACCTTCACATCCAAATCATTTATATAAAGCTTTTGCTTTCAGTAAACAAGTAGGCATCAAGCTGACTTTTAGCAGGGGGTTTGAGCAGAACTCCACCCTGCACCATATCTTTCAGACTGGGGTAATTTGAAGGGATGATTGAGATAGTGAGGTATCTGCAATAATTTCCTGAAGTCATTAGTTGCCTCTCTAATAGGAAATCAAGTGTGTACTTCTTCATTAGTGCATTAATGCTGTACTAGATGCTGAGGTAACTCACCACCTTTCACTCATTCACCACCTCCTCGAGAGAAACTAGAGATGGAAAGAAAATGCTGGCCCAGTCAGCAAAACCCACATCTCGTGAATGAAATTTTGTTTCTTGAAAATCTGGCTCCATGCTACATCATCTGAGCAATTTTTTTTAAGCAGGCTTGTGAAAATAAATGAACAGTTGCCAGCATCAAACTTTTCAACTGGAGCCCGACACACTTTCTCTTTTAGATTTCAGTAAATCCTCCCAGTTATATTTCCATCGTCAGCCCTGAAAAAATAGTTATTTTCTCTGTTGCTAGCTCACTGGAAATAATATGACAGCCTTGATACTTTGTGTTATGTATTTTGCTGCTGACTTTCAGCTATTATCAGCAAACTACCCTAACCTTTAATTCAAGGGACTCAGCAATTCATTGTATTTCCTTGCTGAGTGCAAAAGAAACAGACTCAGTACTTGTCAGAAATAGTTAAATAAAGGTTTGCCGGTTCTCCCTCTGTTGAAATGAGCACCACATTTTTTTCAGCTCTTAAGAGGTGTCCACTCCTGAATGACACAGTAAACTAAACCACTTTATCACTGATCTCAATCTCAAATCCGAAAATAATATTTTTTGCCATAATTAATTTAGAAATAAAATAGTAGAATATCGCTGCTTCTTTCTGCAAACTGAATAAATAAATCCCCTTCCATTTCTCCCCATCTGTTCTCGTCGAACAAGTAATCTTGGCGAGACATAAATGGGTTCAAAAATGGCATGGGTCGCGAGTCAAAATAATATTTTCTCCCCGCTCATCCCTGTGTAACATTGATAAATATTGGTGTCATTTATCTGATACTAGATGGTGAAATGTGTTTCATCCATCTTTATCTCGCTACTAAGACAGCCCTCTTTTATGTAATAAATAAATCCAATGGTACCATAGAGTCAAAGGAATATTTTGAAAATAAGGGCTCGCTCTTTACAATTCTGTATGAGGATGAATAAAAAGTGCACAGTCACTCAGCAACGTTGCTTCCAATTTGTGCTGTCTCCAAATTTATTTTTGAACCATCTGAAATTGAACTTACTGCTATGTGCAAGAATGGACTCAAGTTTTTTTTTATTGCAATATTGTTTATGCTGAAGGTTTGAAATATTTTGCATATTGTAAACTTTTCAAAATGTATAGTATGGATCTGAAGATCTCTCTTTTCCTCTTTCTCTATTTCTTTCACTCTTTCTGTCTCTCTCTTTCTTCCTTTTCATTTTCTTTATTTCTCTCTCTTTTCTTTCCCTCCCACCTTGCTCTTCCTGCTCTCTTTCCGTTCCTGCTCACTCTTCTGCTCGCTCTCTTTCTCTCTCTCTCTCTCTCACACACGCACACTCACGCACTTTCTCTCAGAAATTTAGAAATTGTGTATTATTTTTGAAATGGAATTATGAAAAGAATGATAGTTTAACATATGTTTACATAATTTACATAATTTATGTAAACATGGCCTTCACAAGAGTACTGGACTTTGAACCGGCCAAATTAAACTAAACGAAAATGGCTTTGTTAAATGCAGCAGGTGGGGATATAATATTAAAGTTTCATGAAGCAAAATAAGTTTAGTTTCAGGTGGTTAAAAGTCGCTTAATTTCAGATGGCTATAATAGCATTTACTGTGGTTTCAGTTCAGTGCTGCAGCATGAAATTACATTATTTATATGTGTAGAATTGGAGAAACTCGTCTAAAATGGCAGCAGGGGCTGAAAAAGAGCAATTTTGCAATTGTTTGGTTATAAATGAAGAATATATAGAATTGCTGATAACAACCCACCTTGATTATGTTGAGCATTTCCCTCGAGTGTCAATATTCAATGCAGTCTGCTGCTTTTGACACCCTTGTCCATTTCTATTTGCATAACTATCTCAGGAATCTACCATCTATATTTGATGGATAGCTGTTGGCTTTGGAGTTTTAACTGGCGTTTTACTTTCTTTTTTAGAGGGTATTCAAGTTAAATTCTGGCACTCTTTCTATTAATTGACTGAGATCAATTGACTTTGCACTGTAAAAGGTTTGAACTTTGGGAATACAGTGAATCATATATCGCAACTGTGCAGTTAGACCATCGTAGGAATTGTTGCGACACTTTATTGGAGCGTTTTGGATAGAAGCTATAGGGAAACGTAGGAGATTACAGGTCGTTCTGCTATAATGTGACAGTTGTGTTCCTCTATAACCTCTCACTGGGGAAGGTTGCACTGTAGTAGTTCACTCATGGAAGATCGCTTTCCTGTTCAGTAGAAAGTTTGCATTATCCAAACAACGTCCACAATTCATCGTTCGTGTTATTGCCAATTCATGCTGATGAAACCTTATAGCAGAACAACCTGTGGTATCATTACCTAGAGCCAATTTGACCTGTCAGGCATTGATGGGCTGAATATCTTCTTTCTGCATCATGAGACTCCTGGAGACAAAATAAAATATGTTGCCTGTTCCTATGGAGCAGCCTAGTTTAAAGTTCTGTCAAATCCAATTTGATGACTTTTCTGTCTCTTGTAGCACTGTCCTCTGACTTGAATGTTTTGGTGAAAACAAGCCTCTTTAATTGAAAAGTTCACTTCCTGTTCATGGCTTATGTTATGGACTAGGCCTGACCACTCAAAACATTCTTAAGCAGGTAGCCCAGACCATAACTTTGCAATTTGTTTCGTTAAGTGTACGGTGAAAATTACCTGGCATAAGATATCTCGGCTGACTACTAGATTTTAAAACAGACAAAAATTTATTCACAAGATTACACAATGAAACAAACAACAGAATAAAGAATCCCCACAGAACTCAACCTATCCAACTAGACTTAATTATGCTGTTCCGAATTCACACAACAGTCTCAATAAGTAAACTCTCTTGAAAAACCAGCATGAAGGGAACACGTGCGTACAGGTTGAAGTTGAAGGGCAGAAAAGAGAGAGAGAGTTTCTACACAGCTCCCTGTTGAACTTCGCAGTTCAAGACTGAACTAAAACTGCTCAGCTCAGCTAAAGAGCTGACCATTCCCCTCTCTGTATGCAGGTCATTTCTACAGCATGATCACTTTGGCCTGAAGTCTCAACAGTTTACATATAAGCAAAAGGCCTCTCAAAATCCTTTTCATCTCTGTACCAAACCAGACTGTACGGAGCCTGACCCGGTTTATTGCCCCTCTGAAAAAAATCAAGGACAGAGTCTCCTTGAGGAACAGCGTTTAGAAAACAAAAGGACTAGCTTTGTGGCACTAAAATTAATGTGATCAATATGATGTTAAATTTTATTTAAAAAGGCGGAGAAAGTTTTTGCATGGAATTTGGTATCATTGAAAAAAATCACTTACTGGAGTGGAACATTGTCTCAAAAGCATTATATGTTTATGACAATGTAACCAAAAGTGATCATTGTTTATCTTGACACAGTTGGTTTCCCTCGAGCTTGTTCATGATATTTGGGTAGTTTTATGTGGCAGTTTAATTTTATTTCCTTTTTTTGTTTTTGTTAGAAATATTTTCAGGAAACAATCCTTTGTATTATTCAATGCTACCCTGAAGCACCTACTAGGAGCATAACAAAAGAAAAGCACAGCAGATGCTGGCATTCTGAATAAAAAGCAGAAAGTACTGGTGAAACTTAGTAAGTCTGGTAGCTTTAATGGAGCAAGAAAAAGTTTGTCTCAAGTCCAATATGACCCCATATCAGAACATATTTAGGAGCGTGTGTTTAAACTTCAGTAAGCACCACTAATAACTTTGACTTTGAAAGCATGTGACCAGAATTTAGCAACTAAACAAAAGTGATATGCCTTTCATCAGGGGTTCCTTTTGCTATTTGAATTAAAGGTTTCCCTCTATCTGCAAACACTAAGTATCATCTGGCAACTTAAAAGAGAAAACGCATTCTAGCAATTTGAGAGAAACTCTGAAATAGGAAATAAACTATCAACAGACTTGGTGAACACGCTTCTTGACCTGATTATGGATATTTGGCGAGGACTGGTGTGGCAGGAAATCATGGGACCCTGGGTAAAATTCGTGAAATATTCAGTAAAAATCAGATTATATCAAGGACAATATTACTGGCATTCCACTTCTTTGTTGAGCTCCGGTTACTCCCTTTGCCTGGCGACCAGGATTAGGGGCTAGTCTGTCCCTTTCTCACTCTCAAGTAGATAGGCAAAGAAAATTGTTAATTGGTTGTGCTGCAAGGCACCTTTTGTTGGTCATTTTTGCTCTTTCTCAGCAAGTTGTTTTCTACATCCCATCTTTTTTTGTGTAAATCATAACTCTTGTTGTGGCAACCGCTGATGGATTTCTTACTGAGAGGTAAGAAGTCAGATTCGTTTTCGGAAGTTGGCTAAAGGGGTCATTTTGACCCCAGTAAACAAGGGAAGTGTTGGAAATGCTCAGCATGCCTGATGACCTCTCTGCAGAATGTTTTCTAAGTAAGGACATGAAGATCACAAGCAGGAAGATTCTGATGGGTTTGTATAAATCACCTGGTTCGGTCTCAGCTGAAATGTGGAGTACAATCTGGGCACCACACTATAAGGAGAGTTTGAAGGCATTGGAGAGCATGCAGAAGAGGTTTACAAGAATGGCTGGACACTCGTTCTGAGGAAAGGTTGGAGAACTTGGCCGCATTTTCTTTGGAGTGGTGATGTCTAAGGAGATTTGATAGAAGTCTTCAAAATCGTGGGTCTAGACAGTGTGGATAGTGAGGACTTGTTCCCATTTATTTGAGGGTCAAGAAGTAGAGGGCAGGTTTCAAAATGCTTTGCAAAAGAAGCACATGTGAGGTTAAAAAAAAAGCTTTTTCACATAGAGTAGTTAGGCTCCAGAAGGCACTGCCTGGAAATGTTGTGGAGGGCAGGTTCAATCAAGGCATTCAAGAGGGAATTGGTTGGTTATTTAAATAAAAATAATATGCAGGATTGCAGGGAAAAGAAAGGAGATTGGTAATAAATTCAAATTACATCGAGCCAGTGACACAATGGTCTGAATGGCTGCCTCCTACAAGTTCTGGTTCTGTGGTAAATAGATCAACATTGTACAAAATTTATTGCTTAACCTTAATAGAACAGTTTGATCCTACTCTGACTACTGTTCCCCTTCTGAGTACCTGATGAATGTGAGGGGGAGGGTAAAAGGGGGAATGGGGCATGGGGATGGAATGAGGGATTCAGAAAAAGAAGAGCCAGGGTACATGATTCTTGCCTCCTTTTCATTAAAAAAAATATCATCGACAGGAAGGAACTCTTTGTTTGGTTTCCTGCTCAGGCAAGGAGATTTTCAAGACTTCTGAAGCAGATTTCGAAAAGTGCTGTCTAGTTCACCTTGAATTATGTCAAACAAAATTTATGTCTTGTTAGTGCAGGATATTACACATTGTAAGAAAAAAGAAAAAAAATGTGAGGCCTACTTAATGAATAGTGTTGAACTGCCTAGGGGACATGCTCAAAAAGACTAGGAGTGATATTTCAGTCAGCATTAACAATGTTAATAACTGACAATCTCAGTCATCGAAGCAAACCAAATAGTGAACTACATTGTTAAATCAATAAAGTACGAGTCCTGAGGTTGTCATACTGAATTGATGTTGTACTCTTAATGGGATTGCTTCTTGATGCATTCAGTTCTGGTTACTGAAGTGCAATGGAAATGGTGTAGGCAACAGTCACAAGGTTAACTCTACTGTCAGACCAGTGAGCTGAGTGGAAAGGTTTTTTTTTAAAAAAGAAAAGCAAAATTGTTCACTTTAGTGCCGAAGTATCCAGTCTTTCAGCTGTAGTGAACTGTATACATGCAACCTTAACAATATTACTAAGTCCAGAACTTTCTTATTAGTTTCCATGGGCCCTTGTTTGTGATAAATCCTTCATCTATTCAAAATGAGGAAATCTGATGGGCAAGTGGCTTTCAATATCAAGAACTTTTGTTACAGTCCCAATAGGTATTGTTATTTCTGGACAAGTCCGATCCCAGACTGGAGCCTGGAACGATGGATGATTATTTTATTTGTTTTGACCTTACCACTGTGCTCTTTCTGACAATAAGCTCACATTGTTGCAGATTTTTGCTTTAACAACAAAACTGAAGTTCATAACAAAAGAAGCAAAGATAAAATCAAAAAGTCCAAGCTATCTACTTAATATAAATTCTAAGGGGTTGAACATGACGAATGTGTAATCCCATTCATCTCAAAGCACTTCTCTATAAATTAAAAAGAAACAAAACAGCTTTTATATATCATCCATGGTGCAGTTCCCAAAAACACCGTTCATATATGTAATTAATCCATTATGTATACCACTTTGGTAGGCTTCAGTTACTTGCAATTTCAGCTTTTAGACTGGAACTGCAGTCATTTCCTGGAGCTACCACAAAACCAAACTTCAAAATCCACTTCCAAGTTGTTATCCCAACATTTCTGGTTAGCTAACACTAACGTTTGACTCCAATGTAGCCCAATTTGCTAAATCTACTTTTTCCTTCTCAGGAGAACCGCTCTATATAGGGGGGAAGCGATGACCTGGTGATATTATCACTGGATTGTTAATATAAAGACCCATGTAGCATTCTGGGGACCCAGGTTTGAATCCCACCACGGAAGATGGTGTAATTTGAACTCCGTAAAATCTGGAAGTAAGAGTCTAATGATAACTGTGAAATCATTGTCAATTGTCGAGAAAAAAACATCTGGTTCACTAATGCCCTTTAGGGGAGGAAACTGCCATCCTCACGTGGTCTGGCCTACATGCAACTCCAGGCCCACAGCAATGTCGTTGACTCTCACCTGCTCTCTGGGCAATTAGGAATGGGTAATAAATGGTCTGTGATGCCCTCATCCCATGAATGAATTTTAAAAAAGCCATCCCTGTTCCAAAATCTTCAGAGGACTAAAACACTTCAGAAATTACAAGTCTCTCAGTTGTGGGCACTTCCATTAAGATCAAAACAAACAAATTCCAGAGCGCTCTAACAAAACCTTTGAAAGCCCTTTTATTTACCTTTCAACTAAAATAAATCAAGTCTATTAGTGAACCAATATCCATTCATTCTGCAGCCAGGCTTCTCAAACTGTTCGTAAAAGCCATCACCAAGATTGCAAGAGTAGTTACAGTTTAGTATTAACTTCAAACACACAGAAAAACTCATCAATTGCTATTGCAAAATCCAGAAGCAACCCCACTCCAAATACTGTTTAAAAAGTTGTACACAAAATCCATCAACTTACACCACACTTGCCTTGCCTCCAGCCTGCTGGATGACTAGCATGGGGTGGACTGGATGAATGACTTCCAGCCATTGGAGGAGGGTGAGAGTTTATTTGTTACAGTGGTGAGAGCTCTCAGAGAAATAGGACCAGGAGTAGGCCATTTACCCTTGGGTCTGCTCTGCCTGGTTGAATTCTGTCAGCTTTACAACCTTGATTTTTCATGGCTTGTGGTTTTCATTGTGGTGATGTCATTTCCTGTTCTTTTTCTCAGAGGGTGATGGGATTCAAATCAATGTGTTTGTTGATGGAGTTCTGGAGTTTGAGTAAAAAAACAACTAGCCACCAGGATACATGAACATCAACTAGCCATAAAAAGACATGACCCACTATCGCTATATCCTTACGTACAAATCAGGAAGGACAACACATTCATCCTAGGACAAGCCAAACAGAGACGCATGGCATTCCAACTGGAAATCTATCAATAAACACATCAATTTGGATCCCATTGATCACCCTCTGAGAAAAAGAATAGGAAACGGCATTCCCAACACAGGAAATTACACCACCACAGGAAATGACACCACCAAGCCAAGGAAACCTAAACACACAAATAGAAAGCAGGCCATAACTCCAGTGCTTCGCAGCAGGCTCACTAATAATGTTATCTAGTATGGTGACGAAATGTCTAAAAACGAACCTTCCAGCTCAGCAAACAAACTTAGATCATTTTGTGTGTTTGTATTTTAACTGCAGAGTGGGAATATAGTGTGTTTTGCTTAAAGCCAAGTGGTGTTATCAGTTGAATTACATCTGGGACACAGTACCTTTAGACTTACTTTTAAATAAGAAAAGGTTAGGGTCTTGGCTTATCTCCTTGATTTATTTGAAGGGGGTTTGGTTGGTCCATGACACACCATATAACAGCAGACACATCTACTCCTTTTGTGTTTGTCCAAGTGGAAAAGTGCAATAGTTTTGATTAAAAAGTGGTTTTCTTCATGATAAATGCGTCTGTCCATTTGGTGATTAAGGTCCATGGGATAGCAGGTTAGCATGAAAGAACTTTTTGATTTTCTTCTTGTGCAGTGTGGTTTTGATAATGTTCTATGTTCTAAAACAAAATATTTTTGATGCTGGACATTTGAACCAAAAAGAAAAGAAGTGCCGCAAGTACTCAGCATGTCGGGCCCTATCTGTGGAGGGAGAAATGGTTTACAAGGGAATATGTGGAGTAAGAAACATGGTATGTGCTGTAAGTTAATTTAGTAAGATGTGAAATTTTAATTGCCTGATGACAGATTTAGATGTAGAGAAAAGAGGCAGTGGAGTGTTTGTGGTATGAGGTGTGCTCTGTGACTGGTTCATACTGTATTTTTGTAAGCCATACATAGTCATGAAACCGGTTTTCAATAAGCTCTCCCATCAGGTATACTCTTTTGTATTTGTACATCTCCGTCATGTGTACTACAATGAACACTTTAGTTTCCTAAACTGTTAAACTATAGGAGACAAGATGGCTCAGTGGCGAGCACTGCTGCCTCACAGCGCCAGGGCCTGAGTTTGATTCCAGCCTCTGGCGACTGTGTCAGTGTACAGTTGGTGTGTTCTTCCTGTGTCTGTGTGGGTTTTCTCCGGGTGCTCCTGTTTCCTCCCACAATCCAAAGATGTGCAGGTTAGGTGAATTGGCCATGCTAAATTGCACATAGTGTTCAGGAATGTGTAGGTTAGGTGCATTAGTTAGGGGTAAATGTAGAGTAAGAGGGTAGGGGAATGGGTCTGGATGGGTTTCTCTTCGGAGGGTCGGTATAGACTTGTTAGGCCAAATGGCCTGTTTCCACACTGTAGGAACTCTACGATTGTATTTGGCTCAATTTAATCCTTAAAACTCTTACGTCACAATTTTTCAAACTGCTTTCAAATATCCATACACTTTGCATGCCCAGCATTTCCGTTATCACCACACAGTTACTTTGTCAGATTTGACAAACTTGTTTTGACTGAAGGTGCCAAGTGTCATTGCTTTAAGATTTGAGTGGTTTTTCAGAAATTGATATGCTAATGAGAACCAGAATGTATACCACATGACCAACTGACACATGCAGTCAGCAAGAAATATGCTACCAGGAGGTTGGAAATGGCAGTTATTTGCATCTGCAAATTCAAATATAGATTGTTGTTAAACCTATTTTGAGCTTTTTCTGTCAACTCAATATATGCAACTTAATCTATGATACTTTCTGATAACAGGCAATGCAGAAACATTCTCACTAGAGAGCACATAGTCATACAGCATGGAAACAAGCCAATCGGTCCAACCATTCCATGTTGACCATGTTCCCAAGACTAAACTAGTCCGACCTGCCTGTGCTCGACCCGTATCCCTTTAAATCTTTCCTTTTCATGAGTTTATCCAATTGTCTTTTAAACATTGTAAGTGTACCTTTCTCTGGCAGTTCATTCCACACAGGAGTCACTGTGTAAAATAGTTGCCCTCCTTTTTTAAAAATAAATCTCCTCTTGCCTTAAAAATATGCCCCATAGCTTTGAACACCGTTTCCCCCCACCCTCCTAACCTAAGGAAAAGATCCT
This sequence comes from Hemiscyllium ocellatum, assembly GCF_020745735.1. Taxonomy (NCBI): domain Eukaryota; kingdom Metazoa; phylum Chordata; class Chondrichthyes; order Orectolobiformes; family Hemiscylliidae; genus Hemiscyllium; species Hemiscyllium ocellatum. The sequence goes on along the minus strand of NC_083405.1, from coordinate 83,981,436 downwards.
TGTCATTCATCATATCTTTGCCCCTCATGATTTTATAAACTTCAAAAAAGTTACCCCTCAACCCCTTATGCTTCAGAGCTGAAAGTCTTTCCAGTCTATTTTTGTATCTTAAACTCACCATTCCCAGCACCAAGCTGGTAAATCTATTCTGAATCCTCTTCAGTTTAATAATACCCTTCCAATAATGGGGCAAAGAATGATGAGAGGATTATGATACACCCTTTTTAAAATGCAAAGAATAATGGCTCAAGCAGGTTACTTCATGTGGAATTTGAGTCCTCCCCTGAAGAACCTGAATGTAATGTTAACAAGACAAATGAACAAAATTGTTTCTCCCCTCTGAACTTTTAACATGAAGAACAGACCACTAGCTAAAGTATTTAATGTGACATGGAATATTGCCTTTGGAAGTGAGTAGTGTTTATTTAGAAATTGTTTTGAAGTTTGAGAATAATGGTAGACTAGGAGGCCCATCAGCAATAGTGGATAAACTTCCAGAATTCATAATGCTAAACAAATTTGATATGTGCTAAGAAACATACAGAGTTATTATGAAATAGCCAGCACAGCTTTGTCAAAACAAGCTGGTCAGTTCTAAGCGCTATTTGAAGAATGAATGTTGTGTAGTGATAAAATAAATGCTGTAGATGTAGAGTGTCTGGATTTTAAAAGCTGCTTTTAAAAAAAATTGCCACCTCGGAGGTCTGATAATTAAGGTAAGTAGTTGTGAAGGAAACGGAGGTGTTCATTATGGTATATGTGCAGAGCTGGACACATTCCAAGTGGATGATCTCTCTCAGCCTCCCGAGTGCACAATGTCTTCAACCAATTCTATTCACACCACCTGCTATCAAGAAATCGCTGAAGGTTGTGAGCCTTGACACCATTTTGGCAACCAGACTGAAGCTGGTGCTCCAGAAATAACCATGCCCTTAGCTGAGCTATTTCAATTATGGCGAAATCTTCCTGTTATATGCTTTTTTTGTACTGAGCAAATCAGCAATCTGACTGGTAACATTTAATGGAATAGGCAATTCCAAAATCTGCCCAGCAACAGGGAAGGAATTATCACAACATTTTCAATAAGTCACTCATGTCACTTGATTAGCCACTGAAGAGCAGGTAAAAACTTTACAGCTAGGTATTGAATGTCAATGAATATGTGAAGGGACAACATATACCATGTGGGGAGTGCTGAATGTTAGCTTTTTAGCGGGGAAGGCAATTGAACTTCATTGGTTTTGTATGGGGAACAGTTAAGTCCCAAGAGCAGTTGGATATTTCTGTGATAGAAAGTAGGATGAGTTCTCAGCGTTATTAGGAGCTGGGTATTGTAGTCCGGAAAAGACTTGGAGGTGGCAGTGGTTACAAGAAACTGGACGGCAATGATAGGGCAGTGTAGCTGAGAGTGTAGTCGAAAAGCTGCAAGCAGTATTTGTTTGATGCAACTGAGCAAGAATGGAGCTCAGTTCAGTGAAGTTAGCTATCAGCAAAAATCTGGCTGTGTAACTAGAAATACAATGAGTATAATTTTGAGGCCCAAGGAGTAAAGACCCAGGAGAAGATTGTGATTGACTGGAATAGCAGCAGTCATTGAGGCATCCTACAATGGAGGTGATGATTTAAAAGAAGTTTCAAGGACATTTCTGGAAGAAATGAAGAATTATAATCCCTTGAAGTTTCATGAGATTTGATGACCTACGTGATGTTATCATCTGAAGAGTGTTGCTGAGAAATCTGCAGGATCAGTCTTGAACACATTTGACATGCACTGTGATCACATTCTATGACCCATATTTATCACATATTGATTCTGGAGTGTTAGACATACGTTGTACATGTACTGAAGATTGCAAAATTGTTCTAATGTTGTGCAGTGAAGTTCATTGTTATTTCCTCAAAACTCTGGTATGTTATGGCTTCTCTTAGTATATCCTTGGGTCTCCTCTTTGCTTACTTTCAAAAATAAAGATTATTTTGACCTAACCAGATTGTAACATCAAGTGATCTTGTCATAGGAATGTAACATAAACTTGAGGGTCTGGACTGGTCTGTGATCATACAATAACAGCTACAATACTAGCATCTATCTGCAAACTTTCTCAGTCATGACCTGTCCACGAAAAGCAGGACAGGTCCAATCCATCCAGTTTTTGCCCTGTCATTCTTGTTTCAGTCATTAGAAAAGTGGTGGAAGGAGTTGTTGCATTGCTACCAAGGGGCACTTGCCCAGCAATGCTCTGTTCTCTGGTCAATTTGGGTTCTATCCAAGCCACTCAGTTCGTGATCTCATTATAATCTTGGTCAAAGTATGGACAAAAGTGATGAACTCAGAGGAAAAGTGAGGGTGACTGCCCTTGACATTTCCTTAAAATCCCAATTTTCAGAAACATGGGCCTCCTTCACCGCTGCTCCGTCACCACCAGACGCCTGGAGGAAGAACGCCTCATCTTCCGCCTCGGAACACTTCAACCCCAGGGCATCAATGTGGACTTCAACAGTTTCCTCATTTCCCCTTCCCCCACCTCACCCAAGTTCCAAACTTCCAGCTCAGCACTGTCCCCATAACTTGTCCTACCTGCCTATCTTCTTTTCCACCTATCCACTACCCCCCCCCACCTATCACTTTCATCCCCTCCCCCACTCACTTATTGTACTCTATGCTACTTTCTCCCCACCCCCACCCTCCTCTCACTTATCTCTCCACCCTTCAGGCTCTCTGCCTGTATTTCTGATGAAGGGCTTTTGCCCGAAACGTCGATTTTACTGCTCCTCGGATGCTGCCTGAACTGCTGTGCTCTTCCAGCACCACTAATCCAGAATCTGGTTTCCAGCATCTGCAGTTATTGTTTTTCCCTATACCCTGTAGGTTATAAGGGTGTCAGTGTAACAAAATAATATAGTGTAATGTGACTACTGGACCTGTGGTAGTGATAGCTGCAATGTTAAGTATCTGCCACAGGATGGCACCCCACTAACATATTTCCCAAGAAACAACACCCCTTCCTGATTGCACTTCAAGCCAGGTCTCTTGTACTCCCCCTCACTGCCCACAGAGGTCCCTGTTTTCATGTTGTAGCCTGTTTTCGTCAATTACTGGAAGTTTGGCTCTTGCTTCACTGAGCTGCTGCTGTGCTGCCTCCCTTTTCCCAATCATTGTTAAATAGCTGCCTGGGCTTCTGTGCCATTCTACCTGCTGTGTCTGTCCTTTTGGCTGACCTCACCCAATTGATTGCCTTTCTGGCCTCTCAGTATGTTCCTTCTTGCTGCTGCTGCCAGAAGGAAGAAGCAGCATGATGATGCTGATTGTGCTGGCTGGCTAGGCTGGGACTTTTTACACTGGAGCGTGGGAGGTTGAAGGGTGACCTTAGACGTTTATAAAATCATGAGAGGAATAGATAAAGTGAATAGCAAAGGGTCTTTTCACAAGGGTGGGAGAGTTTTAAACTACAGGACATATTTTTAAAGTGAGAGGGGAAAGGACATGAAGGGAAACTTTTTTTTAAAACAGAGTGGTTTGGGTGTGGAATGAACTGCCAGAGAACATAATGGATGCAGGTACAGTTACCACATTGTAAAAGACATTTGGATAAGTACATGAATAGAAAAGATTTGGAAGGATATGGGCTAGGAGCAGGCAAGTGGGACTTGTTTAGTTTGGGAACATGATTATCCTGGTCTAGTTGGACTGAAAGGTCTGCTTCCATGCTATATGACTTGGTTTAAATAATTTCCCCAGATATCCGGGGATATTGGTTTTATTTGATTTTGGTTTTAAATAATGGCCGTACTGTGTCAGGATTCTTTAAACCTGCATCTTTATTTTTGGTTTATTTTCTCAAATGGCTTAGTTCATTGACATGAATAATAGTCAACATTCTTTAAATCATTTACCTTGTATTACTCTAACCCTCCTCTTGTAAAATTGTTCTAAATCAACAAAACATTCCTGTTCATTTAATTTTTGTTTGGTTTAATTTTTATTCTTGACAATTCCATTATATTACTTTCCATTCCTTTTTCCTTTCACCACTCTCAATCTATTGGTTTTGCACTCTGCCTCCCCCTCTAATTATCAGCAACCTCAACCCTGCCCACACGGCTCTGTCTTCATAGTCCTACTTCAGCACAAGCCTTGACATAAAGACTGTCATTTCCCCTTCCCCCACCTCGCCCTAGTTCCAAACTTACTGCTCAGCACTGTCCCCATGACTTGTCCTACCTGCCTATCTCCTTTTCCACCTATCCACTCCACCCTCCTCCTTGACCTATCACCTTCATCCCCTCCCCCACTCACCTATTGTACTCTATGCTACTTTCTCCCCATCCCCCACCCTCCTCTAGCTTATCTCTCCACACTTCAGGCTCACTGCCTTTATTCCTGATGAAGGGCTTTTGCCTGAAACGTCGATTCTCCTGCTCCTCGGATGCTGCCTGAACTGCTGTGCTCTTCCAGCACCACTAATCCAGAATCTGGTTTCCAGCATCTGCAGCCATTGTTTTTACTTATGAAGACTGTATGAGTCTTGGCTCCCCCCAGTGGTGATTGTTCATTCTTCAGATTACAGGTTTCATAACTCCATATTTATTGTTGCTTAATTAAATTTCTCCTCCCTGATGCTTCATCTTGTGCACAGACCAAGTCAATATAAAATATACATTAAAAATAGAAACTATCCAGGAAGGGAATAAAAAGAAGAAAGTTGTCAGTGCGGCAATAAATTATGATGAAAACAAATAGAATATTTACAGTAGAATCTCACAGCATGGAAACAGATCCTTCGGCCCAACTCGTCCATGCTGACCAGACTCGCCATTGATAGAGGGCTCACCAGCCTATAGTTCCCTGACTTTTCCTTACGGCTTTTCTTCAATGACATCACATTAGCCAACCTCTATTCTTCTGGCACCTCACCTGTGGCTGTCAAGGATACAAATGTCTCAGCAAGTGACCTAGCAATCTCTTCCCTAACTTTCAATAAAGCTTTGGGAAACACCTGATCAAGTCCTGGGGATTTATCCATCTTTGTGTTTTCAGATCTTCAGCAATTCCTCTTCTGCAAAATGGACATTTTTCAAGATATCACTATTTATTTCTCCAGGTTCCTGAGCTTCCATGTCCTTCTCCACCGTAAATACTGACGTGAAATCTTCATTTAGTATCTCATCCATCTTCTGTGGTTCCACACACACACATCTTTAAAGGGGCCCTATTCTCTCCCAGTTACTTTTGTCCTTGATATGCTTGTAGAATCTCTTTGGATTCTCCTTAATTCTCTTTACCAAAGCTATATTATAATCCCCTTTTTTGCCCTCCTGATTTCCCTTTTAGTATACTCTACTGCCTTTTTACTTTTATGGATTCACTTGATCCTAGCTGTCTATAGCTGACATATGCTGCTTTCTTTTTCATGATCAGAACCTCAATATCTCCAGTCATCCAGTGTTCCCTACTCCTACCAGCCGTGTCCTTTGCACTGACGGGAATGTACTGGCCCTGAACGCTTGGGATCTCACTTTTGGAAGCTTCCCACTTGCCAGATGGTTCTTTACATGTGAACAGCCACCCCCAGTCAACATTTGAAACTTCCTGTCTAATACCATCAAAATTGGCCTTATCCCAAATTAAGCTTTTAAATAGTTGACCAGGCCTAAACTGTTCTAAAATCTAATGGAATTATGGTCACTGGTCCCAAAGTGCTCCTCCACTAACACCTTAGTAACCTTCCCTGCCTTATTTCCCAAGGGAAGGTCAGGATTTCTCCCTTCTCTAGTAGTACATCTACATATTGATTGAGAGAATTTTCTTGAACACATTAAATAAATTCCTCCCATCCAAGCCCTTAACCCTGTGGCAGTCCCAGTTTGTTTGGACAGTTTAAATTCCCTACGATTACAACTTTATTATTGTTATAGCTATCCGCCATGTCCCTATATTTGCTTCTCAATTTCTCACTGACTACCTGGAGACAATGCACCATGCTGAGGTCTCGATCATGGCCACAGAAATGCCTGTCTGTGTCCCTGATGAGCGAATTCCCTGTCGATTGCTTGCTTGGATTTTGCTATACCCTGCTTTAAAGTGGAGCCATAATACCAAAAGACCAGACTGCTGCTGCTATTTTCTCCTGAGGGACTATCCCTGCTACTCCCCAGTAGGATCCCAAATGGTATACTCATTTGAAAGGGGGATAGCCACAGGAGACTTTTGCACTATCTGCATACCTCTCCTGGTGGTCCCTGATGCACCTGACTGAGCCTGCAACTGTAACTATCTTCCTGCAGCTACTTTCTGCCTCTTATTGTGTTGCCTCATGGTGACAAGTAAAATGTTGCATGTTAAGTGTGTTTGTATTTTCAACATTTGGCTATTCTTTTAAGCTTGCCACTGGCTGATGTTGATATTCTAGTGTCTATTAACGTAGAAATTCCAAGTGTTTTCACGTGCAGCGGTGGTGTTTCTGCGGGCTGGGAGGGATGGTAAATTAGAGACTGTGTTTGGTATATGGTGCACTGGCTCCCTCTATGGATGAGTTTACTACTCTGCATGAGGATCGAAATTGGTTGTCATTTTCACAAAATCATCCTGCAACTAGAGATTAGATAAGTTCATTTAAAGATAAAACAAAAATGTAGTTGAATACTAATATTTAACTATTTAATCAAAAAAAATTGCATAATTGGTTGAAAATAGCTATTTTCAATTTTGTATTAGTTCAATATGAGCTGATACCAGTAATAACATCTCCGTGTGCTTATAGAATCGCAGACTTGTTACAGTGCAGAAGAAAACTATTCAGCCCATTTACCTGCACTGGCTGTATCATCTAGTGCTAATCTACTATCTTTCCCCATATTCCTGAAAACCATATCTAACAAAAAAACAAATCCATCTTGAATGGCTTAATCTAACCTGCCTTCACTGTATTTCTAGGCAATGTGTTTCATTCTTAAATTATTTATTACATGAAACGTTTTTAGTTTATCCCCACTCGCCACCCTTGCTTTGTTGGACATCACTTTAAATCCATGCTGTCTTGTTCTTGTTCCTTTTACAAGCATAAGCAGCTTCACCCTATCTATTTGTCCTGCCTCCATCATTTGGAAAACTCCATGGAAAACCTTTCCAACTTCAACCTGTCGTCCTCATTTAACCATTCAAGTGAATCGCTTCTGCGCTCTCTCTCTCCTACTCATTCTCATCATTCCTACAACTGTACACAATACTCTAGCTGTGGGCCAACAAGTGTCTTGTCACCTATGCCAAGAACATTGTATACTTTATTATTTACTGCTTTCTCAACCTAACCTATCACTTTCAATAAGCTGAGCCCATAAACACTCAGATCCTTCTGCTACTGAAACTCTTTTAGAATTGTGTTCTCTATTTTACATCGTGTTTCAGTGTTCTTCTGAACAATGTGCATCACCTCATATTTCTCTGCATTGCATTTCGTCTGCCACCCTACCCGCCCTCTCTACCAACTTGTCTGTGTACCTCAGTGGTTTTCACTTCTACTTGAGTAAAAGGTTTAGAATAATATAAGGCATAAATCTCTGTCTCTGCAGGTTTTGTTTTGTTTCTAATGAGTATAATTTGTCACCTTGATTTATTGCCTACCTCTCCTCACATTTTGTTCCACTTGCACTTGTTTGTGAAAAAAAACTCACCAGACACCTTGACGTACTTAACAGCCAATGAGTTGTAAGATTTTTCAAGTGTTGATACTGTTGTAATGTAGGAAGCACAGTAGCCAAATCTGCACACAGTGAGCTCTAGCAATGAAAACAGATGATTAGATCAGCTGTATTTATAGAAACCTATAAAATAGGAGCAGGAGTATTATTCACACTTGGTACCTGCTTCACCAAACTCAGTCCCCTGTTCCTGCTTTATCCCCATACCCTCTGATCCCTTTAACCCTAAGAGTTCCATGTAATTTCTTCTTGAAAACATTGTGTTTTGGCCTCAACTGTTTTCTGCAGAAGTGAGTTCCACAGGATCACCATGTCCTGGATGAAGAGATTTCTCATCGCCTCAGTCTTAAATGACCGAGCACACATCCTTAAAATGTGATCTCTGGTACAGGACTCCTGGTCATCAGGAACGTTTTTGCTGTGTTTACCCTGTGTAGTCCTGTTAAGAATTTTACAGGTTTCTAAACGATCCTCCCTCAATCTTGTAAAGCTCCATTGAATATAGTCCTAACTAATTCAGTCTCTCTTAATGTGTGTCATCCCAGTGGTCAGTCTGGTAAACCTTGGTTCTGCTCCCTCCATAGTCAGAACATCCATTTTCCGATAAGGAGACCAGAACTTCTCACAGTACGTGAAAACTACTCAATTCTGTATTGCATAAGAAAATAAAGATCGGTGAGGCCACAAAGACAAGTCTTCTGCTCTTATTTGAAATGTGCTGTGGGATCTTCAATGTCCACCCAAGAGGACAGATCATTTAATATTACCTTTTGAAGGCTGGTGTCTTTGGAAATGCTGCATTAGATCAGTACTATCCTAAAGTGTCCTGAACTTGACCTGGGAATCCGATTTGAATCCGCAATCTTGTGTCTCTAGCTCATTAGTGCTATCCGCTGAGAACCTGCTTTTTAAAAAAAAAACAATTGGTGCTACTTCCAAATCCGTCGGCATCTTTGACAGCGATGCGATAACTGTCTTTTTATCTCCCTTCCCACTCCCAAGACCCTAAACACACCTTCCATTTTAAGTCGTCATGTATTGTATTTTATATTTCGTATTTGCTTCTTGGCATCAGGTGCTGTTCCAGTGAAGCTCATTGGAAGTGGGGAGGGCAGTCCCTCATATTTTAGTCAGCACAACATTGAGTTCAAAATTTCAGACCATAACCTGTGCTCCTATCTTTTAGGACAGCACTGCTGGTAATGACTTTGCCTTTCACTTTGCTCTGCAACTATTTTTTTTCTTACCTTACCACGCACTTGTTAACCTGACCACCCTCTTTTATTGTGAATCAGTCCTGTCTAGCACTTACAGTCCACATGGTTTTTTTTCCCTTATCCACTATCTTTCCTGCACTAAGTCAAAAACTGTTAAATTGCTAACGTTTTTCAGTTCTGACTGAAGCTCATAGGCCTGAAACACAAAACCTGATTCTCCTGTCCCAGAGGCTGCATGACCTGTTGTGTATTTCCAGAATTTGTATGATTTAGTTTGGCCTGTCTCTCCAGGGTGACTAAATAAGGAACTAAATTGAGGTGCGGTTTGCCCAGTGTGGGGCACTCGATCAAGTTGCTGTCCAGGGAAGTTGGAAATCACCCAGAACCCTTGTGTCATCCCGCATTAGATTTACTTGATGCTCTATGCCTCTGTCCTCAGACACTCCTTCTTTTTCCATTACTCTGCTCCCACCAACAGTTTCTTTCCTCTCCCCGGGAATGTTCCTGCCAGGTAACCCTGTGACAGGCTGTGTCGCTATTGCCCAGGCCCTGGACGCAGGCCAACCCCAGCCATAGGCTGGGGCTCCTGGCCAGATCGGTTCTAAACACCCAATTTAGCCATCAAAAAGGCCACATCTCGATCACTGTGTGCCGTTTTACTCTCCTCATTTAAGAAGGAATGTAAATGCATTGAAGGCAGTGCAGTTTGAGTAGTTTCATACCTACGATGAGTGGGTTGTCTTATGAGGTAAGATTGAATAGGCTGAGCTTGTTTTCACTCGTGTAAAAGAGTGGACAGTGATTTAATTTGAAGTTTAAATTATCCTGAATGGTCTTGACAGGGTGGATATGGAAAAGATGTTTATTCTTGTGTGTTAGTCTAGAACTAGTGGATCCTTTTCAATTATGATGTATCATTTTGGACAGTGATGTGAGAAGTTGTGGTGGAGGGTTGTGCAATATTGGAACTCTGGCTCACACAATAAAGAGAAGGGTTAATTAATATTTTAAAGGTGGAGGTGGGTGGATTTGTATTAGACACGAGAATCTGAGGTTATCAGGTGTAGAGAATGTGGAATTCAGAACAGAAACCGATTAGCTGTGATCTTGTGGACTGGAGCAGGCCTGAATGGCCTGCTGCTGTTCTTCATTCATAAGCATTCTTCCTGCACCATCATCCTGTTCCCCCACTCCGCCACTTTACCAGATCCCTCCCCTCCAACATTCCCTTGCCTTTTCTCTTCTGTTACATTTTTAACAACCCTCTCCCTGCCCCTCCTACACCACCTCACACTCCTCTTCCTAACCTTCTCACTACTTCTCAAAAATCCATCCCTGGCAACGTTTTTCTACAACCTCTATTATCAGGGAGAAGGTACAGAAGCCTGAACACACACACACACACACACACACAGACACACACACACTTTGTGACAGTTTTTACCCTACTGTTGTTAGAATACTGAATGGACTCCCAAACTCTTAACATTTATCTGTACAGTGTACCCGTGTTTTTGTTCTGCTACTGTTTACCTATTATTTACTATCTATGCTACTTTACTGCGTGATCTGCCTTTATTGCTCTTCACACAAAGCTTTTCACTCTGCCTTGGTACACGTGACAATAAATTCAATTCAATTCCCGTTTCTCCAGCTCCACTCACTCACCCGCCCCATCCTCCATATTCTAGTCTCCCTTTCTTGCTCAGTTTGCCTCCCTGTACCAGTGTAAATTAATACACATGCTATTGTGAAAATTAGTCGCTGGAAAGATCATTTACAGCTGCACTGGAAATCAAATACATTTGCATGCAAGTTAAGTACATGCCATTACCAATGTTATCCAGTGTAAACAATGTAATTATAGGTGAATTACAACTTTGTCATTTAATTGCAGGTTTTGGGCACTCCAACGGAGGAAACCTGGCCTGGTGTTCACTCTTTACCACATTTGAAAACAGGTAATCTCTCTGGAATTTACATTGTAAGTGAAAATGTTCCTGAGACTGGTCATTTACTAAGCCTGTTAAATTGTTTAATAATATAGGTGTTGTCCAAGCTTAATTGCTAGATTAAAAAAGTGGAAGTTCATAGAGCACTGGCGTGTCTGTAAAGAGAGACCATTCTTTTTGTGTATTCTCCATCAGAACTGTATGCGTGAGAAGGCTGAAAATCAACAGTTACAGATAAGGGCTTATTAGGTTGCAAACTGAATAAAAACATTTTGATGTGCTTGAGTAAATTAATGAGGTGCTTACATTAATTTTCTAGTACCTTTGCTGAACAAGTGTCAAGGTGCTTGACGTTACGAGAGATCGCTAAAAGCTCAGTCAGAATGTGTTTTTTTTATGGAGGGACTTGCTACAAAGTCTGAAAGGGTGAAGTAGGGACTTGAAGAGCGTAAGACAACAATGGCTGATAGTCCAGCTGCTGCCTGATGCTGAGATGGAAGTAAATCTGCACAAGTGGCCAGAATTGGATGAACATGGAATTCTGAAAGGAGTTCGAAGAGATTACAAAGTGGGGAAGCTTTGTAGGGGTTTGCTAATTTGAGATATTGGAGATGGGGTGACAATTGGATCGGGCTGATGATTGAGCGATGCTTGATGCGTTTCTAACTCCATTTAACTGCATGTTCTCATTCCTCTACAAACCTTCCAATGATGTAGACTGTTCAGTTGCAGCTTCTTATGCCACTTCTCCAAATTTCCATTCTGATTCAGCATTTCCTTCAGTTTTGAAAGTAGTGGGAAAACACCTCAGCCAAACTATGACGGTCAGAGTATTCCAATTCTTTGGTATAATTTTTGCTCCAACATTACTAACCTTTTGGAGATTCTAACTTTTGTTCAGAATCTGTCATTATGGAGCTGTTCTACTGGCTTTTATTTAACCTTCTGTTTTATACTGCCCACATTTTTAACAACATTTAAGCACTTAAACCCTTCTACCCAGGAGGGAACATACTTGTTTATAAACTGCATTTAGTTTTCCATTATTTGACGCTCCCTGTGTTGGAGAGTTGTTACACCATGCCTTCAATATTCAGTGTGATATCTCCCGACTGTGTTGGTGAATTTCTGTCAGCTGTAAGCAGAGCTTAGTCAACCAAGGCTGAGAATACTGTGATACTTGAAAATTCTGAGATTTGCATTGGCATAAATATCTGCATGCCAAACTGTTTGATGTGATTTCCCTGAGAGAAACTCTGCAAGCATCTGAATGAAAATTGTTCAAACTCATTTATCTCTTTGTGTGGGCAGTCCTTTGGTCTTTTGCTTTTCTGTGATCGTATCCTACTTGGACACCTTTTCTGAAACCTACCTATTGTACACAACAACAGCGTTCACTTTGAAGTAAAAGCAAAGTACTCTGCGTGCTAGAAATCTGAAAAAAAAACCAAACTGCTGGTGAGACTCCACATCTGGCACTGCCTGTGGAAAGAGGAACCGAGTTAACATTTTAAGTCCGAAATGACACTTCTATGGAACCTGTGTTATTGCAGCTGTAAATGTAATTTCCCTATCCTTTGTGAGTCTAAGGGAATTGGTAAAGCAGCTGAAGTTGGTTGGTCCCAGGTTAGTCCCTTGTGGGCTATTGTAGTGTGGTGGTAGTATCTCTTCCTCGGAACCAGGAGGCTCAGGTTCAAATTCCACCTGCTGCAGTGTGTGTAATGAATTCTCTGAACACCAAAAAGATATCTACCCCAAACTGACCTAGTAGGGCTGAGGTGATTAGTTTCCAACAATTTCCTTATAAATCTGAGCAGAGCAGAGATGTTGCAGTTGCTCATTTGATGTATTGGATTCCAAGTAATGTAAACTACTGTCATATTTCATAAGTCCTTAAGCACACTGACTACGTAGTGAGTGTTTGATTAGCTTGATGTATTGGCAGTAGGTTGACGTGTGTATGGGCAAGCTGTTCAAGACACAATTATCATCCTACACACATTCTCAAATGCCAGCACACACACCTACACATGTACACAGCACTGTTATGTCATTCACACCCAACACAAGGCGAAATCATTCAGTACACCTAAAGATTAAAAGCAGCACAGGTGGACGATGTATAAGCAGGCTAGATGTACAAGAACAAACTTGAATTGGTTTATTAAGAAATGCAATCGGAATTAAAATATCTCCAACAGATTAAAACAAATTCAGGAAGTGAATGATCCTGCTCTCGAGTTGGCTAATTCAGTTCCTTTCTCCAAGTTAGTAAAGGTAAATCCACAGCATGCTGGATTTTCATTATAACATCATTGTTACAGCGCATAATTGTCTTGTTAGAATCCCTGCAGTGTTGAAGCAGGCCATTCGGTCCATTGTATCCACACTAATCCTCCGAAGAACATCACGCGCACGTGCACACACTATCACTTTAACCCTGTCTTTCCCATGACCAATCCATCCAACACACGTGTCTTTGGACTGTAGGAGGAAATTGGAGCCCCGAGAGGAAACCCATGCAGACGCAGAGAAAGTGCAAACTCCACACAATGTTTGCTATTATCAGATCTCTTGTAAATTACTTTGTGTTTCAATACACTGCATTGAATTTCAGTGTTAAATGTTACCACAATGATTAAAGTTTTGGTGAGGCATACCAGTTAATTGATGCAATAGCAGAAAATAGAAAAATTATTGATTAATGTTTTGAGGGTTCAGAACCAACATGATTGGCTGGATTTGTAAAATTTAACGTGTGCCTTCAAAATATTTTAAGCAAATGCATCTTTTTAATCATAGTTTCTTCTGTTGTTGGCCATGTGCAAAATGTATATTTAGATGTATATCCCTAAATTAAACAGCAGGTGGCAATAGATACCATCACATTTCAGGGCTTGAAATGCAACTTCAAGATTTGCCAATTTCATTGCTGAGTATGTTCAGAAATGTAGCTATAACATTATATGAGCTGAAGATGAAAGTTATTTTGAATGTTGGGTCTTTTTGTTCTACATATACCTTTTGAAAAATAATTTCTGCAGCTTAATCTCTTGCATTGGACCTCACTTGTCCTTTTCCTACCTTTCACATTCCTGGCAGTGTATTTTTTCTCGCAAATATGTTTCTTTTCCATGATTATTTGCATTCTTCTGCAGCTATTAGAACAAATTCTTGGTCTTGTTGAACTTTTGGAAAAAAAGATGACTTTTAAAAAAAAACTGTCAAACATAAAAAGACAAGTTTTGATTAACCATGTGAAGCTCTGAAGTGCTTTACAGTCATTACTTTGAACATTAGGTTCTATGATGTAACAGCCAAGTTACACACAGGAGTGGCATAAATGGCCAGATAATCTTCCTTCGTTATATTGATTGAAGATTGAGGAGATGGGGAAAACACTGCTGTTTCTCTTTAAACCATTTACGCTCACCTGAGAGAAAAGATTTAACATTTTTTTGAAGTACAGTATTTCTGTCAATGAAGAGCAACACCAGAAACGGGAGCAGGAGTCCTCCATAATGCTCACTGAGCTCCACACCTTCAGTATGGTCACTGCTGATCTTGGGCTTTAACTCCACCTTCCTGTCTGCTCTGCGATCCTCTTTTGTCTATCCAGCCTTGAGTGTAGTTGACGATGGAGCATCCACCGCCTTCCACACTGAGATATTGTATTTATGAAATGTGACTTTCATTGCTTAAACGACTCCAAGTCAATGCCAGGCAAATTTGGAAGGGATTCGCCAGTTTGACGTGCAATAGTCAGTTTAATTTTCAACAGATGAAATTGCTGACCTAAATCTCAAATGTTAGTTGAGGCTTAGTTGGTACATTCTCACCTCTGAGTTATCAGGTTCCAGTCTAGGGCGTGAGCTGGCAAATGGGATTAGATTAGGATAGGACATCTGGTTGGCATGGAGAAGTTGGACCGAAGGATCTGTTTCCATGCTGTACATCTCTATGACTCTATAAGCACAAAATTGTGACGACACAACAGTGCTGAAGGATTATATATATGCCCAGAGAACATCTGAAACTTGTTCTTTCAATCTTTCAGTAGTTAGTTCTGAATAGTACGTCCTTTGCATAAAAGTTTTTCCTCTCTGAAATGCAACTTTGTTGAGTCACTTATTCTCTACCAACCAACCTTTTAAATTGATTCACTCAATTACTTGAGCTCATTTCTGAAGAGGGGCTCATGCCCGAAACGTCAATTCCCTGCTCCTTGGATGCTGCCTGACCTGCTGCGCTTTTCCGGCAACGCATTTTCAGCTCTGATCTCCAGCATCTGCAGTCCTCACTTTCTCCTACTTTAACTAATACTTGCCTTCATACATTTGAAATTGCCTTGTGTTTAAGACACTTGTTATAGGTCTGGATTTCTCATTCTGAAACTACTATGAAATCTCATCATGTTATGATCAGTCTTGCCTAGAGGATGCTTTCCTCTCCGATCATTCATTAATTCTATCGAATCTCACTAGGTCTAAAGTAATGCATCCCTAGTTGAGCACACTGTTCTAAGAATCTAAATTAGAGTGGTGCTGGAAAAGCACAGCAGGTCAGGCAGCATCTGAGGAGCAGGAAAATTGACATTTCGGGCAAAAGCCCTTCATCAGGAATGAGGCTGGGAGCATCTGGGAGGGGGGGTGGGGCTGAGGAGAAAGTAGCCATGAGTACAATAGGTGGATGGAGGTGGGAATGAAAGTGATAGGTCAGAGAGGAGAGTGAAGAGAATAGGTAGGAAGGAAGATTGGCAGGTGGGACAGGCCATGAGGATGGTGCTGAGCTGGAAGGTTGGAACTGGGGTAAGATGAACAATCCTGAATAAATTCTGACCTATTTCTGCCATTCTGGTTCTTTCAATGTATAAGAAAATTAAAATCACCTACACACTTTTTTTTTGCAAGTTATGAGAAATGTGAAAAATGATTATAGAATATGTCCCACATTGTAGCTGCTATCAGGGATCTATAAACTACTTCTCAGCTCTTTCTTAAGCCCATCCACATTGATTTTACATGTTGAATTTCTGAGACAAAATCATTTTTCCGTTTTGTTCCAATCCCATCCTTCATTAGCTGAACTAACATATCTCTATTATTTGCATTTCTGACTTTATAAAATGTTAAACATTCATGAATATTCAAGGAATGTGTGTCGTAGCTTTCTGCACCCTATTTCATGGCTGTCACGTTTGAGTCCCACACAGATCCTTCACCAGTCTGTCTGTATATGGGACCTCTCCACACCCCTACTGTTGTTAACCTCACTGCTGCTCAAGTCTGCTGCCAGTCTGTTTGCTTTTGTCTCACCTGTCTGGCTGCTCCTTCATCTAATAGCCAATCTTGCCTTGTCAGGCTTTTAATATATTCGATGAGGTAGGAATCCAGTATCCATTGTTCATTTCAATTCCCTTGCCCCCTTCTATAAACCTTTTCTGTTCATCCAGTATCAGGGCTACTGACATTTATCTACGCATTTCTTCTCCTTCCCTTTGACTGTAAGGTGGTTTATAGCTGCACCTCTTAGTGATTTTTTACTAACTTTTACCTGTATCCGCAGGAGTTCTATTTTAATTTTGTTGATAGATATTCTATAATGGTTACTCTACCTACACATTTACCTTCTCTGCCTTTTCTGAGTATTTGGTATCTTGGAATGCTTTAATACACAATGCAGATTTTTCAGTACCATCTCTCAACAATCATCAGCTGATGCTTTCAGCTCCCCTTGTTTATTATAGATATTGTGTGTATTGATGTACAGACTTTTCAATTAATTTTTAATCAAATTATTCCTCATTTCATGTCTGAGAGTTTTTAGACTCCTGTTTTATAACTATTTGTTACTCTATAGCGACTTGGATTTCTTGTAGAGTAGATTAGATTTCCAGCAGTGTAGAAACAGACCCTTCGACCCAACAAGTCCACACCAACACTCCGAAGAGTAACCCGCCCAGACCCATTTCCCTCTGACTAATGTACCTAACGCTATGGGTAATATAACAAGGCCAATTCAGCTGACCTGCATATCACCCAGAGCACCCGGAGGAAATCCACGCAGACACTGGGAGAATGTACAAACTCCACACAGTCACTGGAATCGAACCTGGGACCCTGGCACTGAGAGGCAGCAGTGCTAACTGCTGAGCCATCTGTGTCACCCCTCAATTTCTCAATCCTTTAGAGGCTTTGCACCTTATTTGCTCTTTCTACTTGAAAGTGGGCCCTATGTTGGTTCAGGTGGACCATATCCTATTATTGCTCTATCCTAACCCAGAACTGGTGCCAATGGACAACAGAAAGAAACTCCTCTTTCTCACACTAGCTCTTCAGCCATGTGCTAATTCTCCCGATCCACCAACTTTTGTGTGGCTTGGGAAAACCTTTGGGGGTCCTGCTTTTTAATTTAGTACCTAACTCCCACACACTTTCAGCAGACTTACTTGCTTTTGTTCCACCATGGGCTGTGACAACTGGATTTAACCCTTCTCTTTGCAGGTTCCTTTCCAGCTGCATAGAAACAATCCTTATTCTGGCAATACAGCATTTGAGATTCTCATTCATGACAACCAAGGACTCCATTTATTCCTGTAACTGCTGAATTCCCTATTATTACATTTCTATTTCACTCCGCTTTCTCCAAGACAACTTACAGAACTGTTCTGCTTTGGTCTGCATTGTGACTATCATCAGCACCCCTGCCATCCTCACAGGTTAACATGTACACTGGGCTGAATCTTACTTTTTTGTCTGACAAAGTTCAAGTTGGTTTGTCTGTGTGGAGGGTGGTATCAGCAGATATGGAAGCAAATAGAATCCATATAGTATGGAAACAGGCCATTTGGCCCAACAAGTTCAGAGCGATCCTCTGAAGAGTATCCCACCCAGACCCATCCCTCTACCATTTCCCTGTACCTCTACACTTCCCATGGCTAATCCAATTAACTTGCACATCTTTGGATTGTGGGAGGAAACCGGAGCAGCCAGAGAACCCCACACAGACACCGGGAGAATGTGTAAACTCCACAAAGACAGTCGTCAGACGCTGGAATCGAACCGGGGTTCCTGACGCTGTGAGGCAGTAGAGTGAACCGCTGAGCCACTGCACCAACTCTCTGAAGAGCATTCAGTTCAGACCCAACACCCTAACCCCGTCCTTGGAACTGTAAGGCAGATGCGCTAACCACTGAGCCACCCTGCCGCCGATATCCCAGAGTTCACCAGCATCCCTTGAGCCTGTGTCATCTTTAAAAGCTTGTTCTTCACCCAAATGAGCATAATCAGTCTGCAGCTCCCTGCACTGTTCCTAAAAATTTGTCCGTTGGTGATGACAATCTGGTCTGTGTGTACCACGTGGATCAGGGTAGTCTTGGTTGTCTGGGGAAATGTGCAGTATTGAGCTAGATGCGTGTCCCTGAGTGCACAGTGCAGACAAAGATTTTTCACTGAAGTGCACAAATGTCCTGTAAGTGGACTGAGGATATGCCATGAGAGTTGTTTGAGGCTGGCACATTTTGAACACCAATGTCCATGGACATGTGGTACATGTGCCCGTGCAGTGTGCCTGGCGATAGTAGTGCTTGGTGTCCAGTATTGAGGTTCTTCAGAGCAAGTGGTGACCTGAATTCTTCAGAACTCCCGCTCTGATTTAGATGTCAACATCTAGCTTGTTCAGCCGGTTTGGTTAAATAGAAAGTTGAATAGTAATGATGCAAGTTGAGCTATCAACAAGGTTTTTAACAAGAAATAATCCCCCTTTACCACTGCTGCCTAGTGAGGGACTCAGCTCACTATTTCATGAAAAGCATAAAGATGGAGCGAGATATGCCTAACGTGAGAAAGGCCTAATTGGACATCTTGGCTGATTTTGTCATCCATCCCATCACATACCACATTGCTCAGATCCCTAAAAGAGTCTGCATGTTGTGCCTGACGGGCAGGATTAATGTTCTACAGGACCTCCATCTCAACATCACTGAAATCCCTGATAGTTAGCTCCCTAAAAGTCAGACCTTCCCTTACCCCAGCTTGTAATTTTCCCCTCTGGGATGTGACTGTATTCTGGATAAAACTTCGCCAATCTTATTGGCCTCTGCAACACTCACTCTAACAGAACAACTGAGCTGAGTAGGATAGTCCAGATATCCTCAAACTTGCATGTTCTACACTCCAGGTGCATCTTCAGTAGCCTGCCAGCTGCTGCTACTCCATTCAGAGTTTGACCAAGAAATATCCATTTTCTTTTCGCTACTCTTTCTTCTTCCTATGCAGTAAACTGCACTCGCGAAGAACACTTGAAATACACTTTTAAAGTAAGTTTTTCTCCCAAATATAAATTTTCAGGTTTTGTCAGGTTCAGTTGCAAACAAACATACCATGTGAATGCAAAGACTGAAATTTGCATCTGCAAAATTTGCCACGCTTTTTAATTGCAGCTAGACATGGAGATTTTCTAGGAAAGATATAGGAATAACATCAGAGAGTAAGTCAATTTGCTTCTCTCAGAATATGGTTACGGTGCTAACAAACATCTGCACACAGATGATTGACTAACTCCTTTATTCAGGGCATCTTCATACAGAATGAAGGACAGGGTTTCAATAGTTTTACTAGATTTCAAGTGGAGAACTTCAGTTTTTTTTTCCATTTCTAGCATTTTTATTAAGTAAAATTGTGAAAATTATGACTGCAACCTCATCAGCAGCTACAGTTCACTTCCTACCAAACTCTTTATCAGCTACTAGATTTCAATGCAACGTGAAAGACTCTGGGTGTATTGCACATGGTCATTGACTTTCCACTGTTTTTAAAAAAAATCTCCAGAAACAAACCTGTTTTATTGATGTAAATATCCTTTGATGAAGTTCGGATTTTGCTATGTACTGTTGTTAGGTTACCACAGTAAATAATCTTCAGGAAGGTCAACGGGTATCAAGCCACTAAGCCACTGATCCTCAGATGAAAGCACTTCATTACTACAAATATGTGAGAGTGACTTAAATTTTCCATAAGATTTTCATAGCATTCAATTTAATTTAATCAACAGAATAAAATCTTCCTTTTTTTGAAAAAAAACATTGCAATGACAATGCAACTTGCTCAGTGGAGAGATGTCTGAATGATTTAGGTGCTGATATTCATCCTCTTAATTATACCAACCAAAGTGCCAACGCAAGTACCAAACAGGATTTTCTTCCTCATCAAAGACTTGAGTTTAATGACACACATTCTGATTCTAATATACTATTTATTAGTTTCATCACTCTGTTAAAATCTTGCCACTTATTCTTTGAAAATTTGAACGTTCTACTTTGTCATTTTAACAAAGACAAAATACAATTATCCTGATCATCGTGAGGTGTCAGTAACTTAGCAAATAAGCACAAACACAAAGAAAATCAATTTATGATCAGTATGTCTGATAGCGACATATATGTATTTCAATGATAGTTTATGAATAAATCTCACTATAATGACCAGCTTAGCTTATTTTCGAAGTATGTATTAACACATGTAACTAATAAATAAACATTAAACACAGTGAACAATAAAACAAAATTGGATTCCAAATTACCATGCTATTAAATACAAGGCAAAGGATCTTCTGTTGTTGCTTAGTGCTTGCAGACTATCCACACCTACCTGCAACCTACCAATCTTTAATTACATTATGTTTAGTGTAAGAACAATATTGCTTCCCAAGTACCTTTCCTTTCTTTGAACCTTAAAACCTAACAAGTTTAGTGTATAGAACAATAGTAATTGCTGTTGTATTGGTTGGTGCTGTTAGTGGATCTCATTCCATAACATACTCAGAAAACCATAATTAAGCTGCCATGCCATCTTCATAATTAAATTAAGTTGTAAATTCAAAGAGAAGGAAAACTGTTGGAGTGTATAAAGGTAGCTATGTACACAATAGTTTGCCTACTCTGTGCCCCAAACCGGAATTTCTACAGACCTATCACTATATAATGTCCTGTAACAAAATAGAAGACTCTTTTTTTTTCTAGAATCATAGATTTTATACCAATGCAAACCCAATGAAACTAATACGCTGGGCAGGATGTAAGGACTGATTAGATACTACAAACAGCTCTGTACATCGAGTATCTCAAGTGTAAATGTAAACAAATTCTCTGTGTTGTAGTGACAGGCTCAGACTGGAGACCGTCAACACCAAGCTGCTAATAATAATCCATAAAGTTCATTTTGAAAAAAAAATTGTTTGTTTTATTAACCACATACACAACTATTTCCTCTACAGTTGCAATTTCTTGATCTCTCTCAACTTTGAGGCATCCAGCAATACTCTGTGGAAAACAACTTCACTGCTGAATGTGCTCTGAATTTTAATTTGCAATGATTAACATGCTGTAAGATAGATTAAAGATGGACTACTGTCAAAGTTCAAACGTAGTTTAACAATATACCACATTCATTTATGAGTCATGTAAATAAGTAAACTTTTTCACAGAAACCCACTCTAATGATCTACAATTTGTGAATTTGCTACTGACATCAGCTAAAAATATAAGATGATAGTTGTCTGTCTTAGCTTTTCGTGCACCAACCAAGAATATAAAGCTTTTCGTCTAATTCTGATGCTGACTGTACTACTGTTCCTACTATTAGAATGAATGCTTGAAGCTATTCCTTTGCTTTATGATTGCTTCATTGTTTGGAGTTACCCAAGAGCATTGAGATGACCGCTAAGTATCTACCTTCACATATCTCCCAGCTTGTTTTAGTCCTGCTATGCTACCTTGAGTCACTAACTGTCAATTTTATCCCTCTCCCTGATGATGGTTTAATCACAGCCATAGTGTCATATGTGATCTTGAGGTGACCGTCTAACCCAGTCAGTGCCATCACTAAGATTGGCTATTTCAACCTCGGTAACATTGCACAAATTCACTCCTCTCAGCCAGTCATTTGCAGAAACCCTCACTTGTGTTCTTTTTTATCACTGGACTCGATACAATTCCAGTTACTGTCCCACCTGCTATCTATTCTGGCTGCCTATGTCTTTAATTTGCAGCAAGCTGTGTCCTATCACCTCATTCTTAATGAACTACCATGGCTCCCAGTAATGCAACACCGTGATTTTAAAATTCTCATCCTTGTTTGCAAATCTTTTGGGCCCTTGACCCTCTTTGTCTCTAATTTTCCCCAGTTTGCAGCCCTCAGGTATCTGGACTCCTGAATGTGAGATTGAATTCCCCAGTATCGATTGTTTCACTACTTGAAAGACTGTCTTCAGTTTTCATGGGCCTAAGCTTTGGAACACTCTCCCTGCTTCTGCCTGCCTCACTTTCTCTCTAAAACAGTCCTCAAAACTCTTTGTCCAAGCTTGTCTTCATCTGACTTAATACCTCCCTGTCAATGGATGTGAAAGTAGAAGAGCACAGCAAGTCAGACAGCATCTGAGGAACAGGAAAGTCAATGTTTCAGGTTGAAACCCTTTCTCAAGACTGGGGAGGGAGCCCAGGAGGGGTTTGGGGCAGCGGAAAGGATAGGTGGATGCAGGAGGGGAATTATTGTGATTGGTCAGTGGGAAGGGTGGTGCAGATAGGTGAGTAGGAAGATGAACAGGTTAGAACAGATCAGTGGGGCGAGGGGGAGGGCTGTACGTGGGATAAGGCTGGGGGATGATGGCAAAGAGTTCCAAAGTCAACACTCCGAGAAGAAACAGTTCCTCCCACCATAGTCTTAAGTTAGCACCTCTTTATTCTGAGACTGTGTCTTTGGTCCTGGACTTGCCCATGAGGGGAACCATCCTCTCAAAATTTATCCTGTCAAGCCTCGTAAAAATCCTATATATTTCAATAAGATCACCTCTCATTCTTCAAAACTCTGGTGAGCAGAGTTCCATCCTGTTTAGCCTTTGCTCATAAGATATTCCCTCTGTACTAGGGATCATCCTCGTGAATCTTCTCTGAACTGCTTTCAAAGACATAAGATCCATATCTAATCTCTCTAATTTCTAATCAACATTGAGTCCTAATCTAATATCGCAACAATTCTAAAATTCTCATCCTTGTCTTCAAATCCCTCCTTTGTTTCATTTGTCCCTATTGCTCTGGCATCTTGTAGCCCTAGCAATCTCGCAGGCATGTTATCGTTCCTAGTTCCCTTCATTTCCACCATCAATGGCTGACAGTGTTTACAGTAGCATAGGTCCAATGCACTCAAATTCTCTTACTAGCTGCCCGGCTCAACTCATTTAAGATGGTCTTTAAAATCTACCTCTGTGCCTCTCAATATCTAGTGGTGGTGAAAAGATTGGGGCAATTTCAGAACCAAAGTGTAAGAGTGATCAAAGAAAAACTACAAGGGGAAATTAAATATTCAAGGAAACTAGTGAGAAATATAAAAACATTCATTAAGATCTTTTATATTTGAATAAAAGAAGCTAAAGTGAGCATTGAGCCTTGGTGAATTAATTAGGGGAAATAAGGACTTAGTAAAGACTTTGAACAATTATTTTTAATCCATTTTTGCAGGAGAGGCGCAGAAAACATTCCAAAAATCTCTCAAAAAAATTAAGAAGCAAAGGGTTGGAGCAACTTAATACTGTCACAATCACGAAAGAAAAAGAAATGAGAAAACTGTTTAGACTTAAGGTTGACCAGACCATTGGACCAATTGGCCTGTGTCCCAGGCATTTAAAAAATGGGGTTTGTGACAGTGAATACATTACTTGTCATCATCCAAAGCTGCATAACATCTGGAAAGGTCCCAGTAGTTTGGAAAATGCAAGATTTTTACACTATTATTCAAGAAAGAAGGGAGATCGAACTTGGAAAACTGTAGGCTAGTTGGTCTAACATCTGATGTTGGCAAAGGCTGGAAACTGTAATTAAGGAGGGAGCTGTGAAATATCTTTAGGGGTGAGATGACAGATTTTTAATTGACAAAAGAGTTGAGTGGTTTGGGAAAGGCAGCAACTGAAATTAAGGCCACAATCTGATTGTCTAGCATCTACACTACCTGACTAATCATGTCAGGAAAATGGGAAAGAGGCTTGTGAGGAAAGGTGGGAGGAGACTTGAGTGGCAAGGTCTTGGTTGGTCCTGTTATTGCGTATGTTATTTTACATGTAATGCTAATAGATTTGGCATATGAAGGGCAAACCAAGCTCTTTGATCTAAAGACACACTACAGAAGCAAAAATGCCCAAATTTAGAGGCACTTGCTGCTTTTCCACTTCGGACAGTTTCAGATGGAATGCTGTCATTTCCCAATGACTGAGATGAACTAGTCAGAGCAACTTCCATGTCCTCCATGATATGAAAGTCTGGAATGGGGCTTAAGGCTTCTTTAGTGACAACATTCTCCATCGTATAGAGTTCAAGGTGTTGCTCTATCCATCTTTCCATGTGTATCCAAGGTGCAGTGTTCATCTTTGTCTTCAAAGGAGCTAATACGGTTGCTGCTGGACCTGTTACTTTCTTTACTCTTTATTCTTTCATGGGATGTGGGCATCATTGGGTAGGTCACATTTATTGCCCACTCCTAAAGGTCCTGGAAGTGGTGGTGAGTGGCTTTCTTAAACTGCTGCAGAGTTTGGAGCATAGAGTTGTCCACAGTCGTATATGGAAGAGACCTGAAGGATTTTGACCTAGTGACAGTGAGGGAATGGTAATAAATTTCTAGTCAAGATGCTGGGTAGTTTGGAGGACAACTGGCAGGTAGTGGTTTTCTGTTCCATGTGTTGCCTTTGTTCTTTCAGGTGATACAGGTCACTGATTTTGAATGTGTTTTTGGAGGAGGCTCACTGAGTTAGTTGGAAGTGTCCCATCCAGTGTACATTCTGTATCCTTCCCATGCTCAATGCTTCCTTTAAGTGATGCTCAATATGGAGGAATGCTGACTCCCCAATTAATGGGGGAGGCAGTAGGTGTTAGAAGATTTCTTTGCCATTATTTCACTTGATGCCATGAGACTTCATTGGGTCTAGAGTGAATGTTGAAGACTCCCAGGCAGTTTCCACTTGACTGTGTACCACTGTGCTGTGGCTATATCAGGATCTGTCCAGCTGATGGGACAGAATGTAACCAGAGATGGTGATATCTGGGAAGTTGTCTGTAAGGAATAATTATGCAAGTATGATTATATCTAATTGTTACTTGGCTAGCCTGTGCGATAGTTTGATATTCCTGATGACGGGCTTATGCCCAAAACGTCGATTCTCCTACTCCTCTGCTGTCTGACCTGCTGTGCTTTTCCAGCGCCACACTTTCCACCTCTGATCTCCAGTATCTGCAGTCCTCACTTTCTCCTAGTCTGTGGGATAGCTTTACCAACATCTGGGGATAGTGCCAAAAATTGGAAATGTGGTGCACAGTCAACAGGGCTACAGTTGTTGTCATTTCTACTGCATAGGTCAATGCTGAATGGTCTGTCTGGTTTCATTCCTTTCTTTAGATTTTGTAGAAGTTTTGAAAGAACTGAATGGCTTGTTAGGCCTCTGTAGCCATGTAGCATCCCTTGATTCAGAGTGGTAAATCTAGGGATGATGGTGGCAGTGACATGATCTCGGCTTCCAAGCACCTGTAGTTTGGTCTGGAGCTGCAAGTTATTCAGTTAGGGCGTGTCAAGATGGGGAGAACCTACATAAAGCTTCCTATGTATCGATCAGAGAGACTTACAGACTCTGCTCTCTTCACATCATAGCTTATATTGTTAGCCAGCAGTTAGAGTTGAAAGCAAGAGGTGACAAGCAGACTGGCCATGACAATAACACACTTGATGCTCTGCATTACAAGGTGAACTTGGTTCAGGTCATCAAGGTTATTTAGAATTAAAATGTGTAAGACTAATGGCTTGTTTTAACTTCCTGGTGAGATATCATTGAAATAAATTAATTGATAAAGAAATTGAGGAGAAACTTCCTTTACACCGGGTCAGAATGTGAATTTCTTTTCCTGCAAACATGTTGAAGCTGAAGCCTGGAAAAAAAGAATTGGATCATTACTGGAAGAAAAGAATATTAAAAAATAAGAGGAGCAAGCACGAATGCAATTGTAACTAAATGTTTCATGTTGAGTGAAATGCCAACATACACTGAATTGAGTGAATTGAATATCCTGTTTCTATGGTTTAGCAATCTGATTCTGTGCAGTAAATCTGTTTTAAATAGAGACAGATTCCTCCCACACATCAAATATTTCCTAAATTATTAATGGCTAATCTAAAATATGCATAGACAAATAAGTTTTAATTTGTAAAACATTTATTAGTGATGTACTTTGTGCCAGTAACATCGCTTGAGGAAATAATCCAAGGCGTTTGGAGCCACCATACTAAGTCAGTGTGTGGCAAAACAAAATATTGCATTTTGTGATATAAAAATAAAGCACTGAAATCTGAAATAAAAGGAAAAATTGCTGTAAGTATCTGGCAACTGAGGCAGTTTCTGTGCAGAGGTAAGCTCAATCAGTGGACAGAGTTTTTGTGAATGAGCTCTGATTGCATTGTCAGGATGAGCCACGGGTTGTGACGTTGGAAGGACCTTGTGGGGGTGACAGAGGAAGCATCCAAATAAGTGACTGAGTTCTGGAGTCAATGTTCAGTTCATGACAATGTGCTGGCTCTCAGGTCAGGAGGACAGGTAAAAGGCATTTTAGCATTGCAAAATTGGCAGCCGTGCTGTCAGAAGTGGACCCTGCTAAAGTACATGGAGAGCCACAAGGGTGTCTCCATTGAGGTTTGCAGCACAATGTGGGAGAGATCAGAGAGGTTAAAAAAGGTTAAGGTCATTTAGGAGGAGGATTGATTGCCCCCACCCACCCACAATAATGGCCGCTGTCATATTGTGGCCATTTTTTGCAATGGTGTCTGCCCTGTTGATTGGTGACTCTGGCTTCAGTGGTTATCTAAACAGCTGCTGGGACTCCCTCGGTTAACTAGAAGTGTGGGGCCTTAAACTTTGACCAGTGTTTCAAGTCTTTTGACCTTTTGTCAGAAAAGTAAAACGTTGTTTGTAATTTGAAGAATTAGGGAAAGTGGGCACAAGAGGTAGAAAGCAAGAGAAATTACATGACAGAAGAGTCCATATGACAATAGGTGTAGAACTAGAAATAGGTCATTTGGCCCATTGAGCCAGCTGTTCAATAAGGTCATGGTTGATCTGATCATCCTCAACTCTTTTTCCACGTAACTCTTAATTCATCTACCTTAGCCTTGAATTTACTTGAGGATGAGCTTCAACATGCTTCTGCAGTAAAGATCCATAGATTCACTACCCTCTGAGAGAAAACATTCCTCTTCATCTCTGTCTGAAATCAGCAAGTCAAGAAAGTTCCTGAGTTTCTAATCAAAAGATGCAATGCCATTCTTCAAGCTTTACTGAAATCTCATTCTGACGATGTTTTGAGATCAAAGACAGACAGATACTGAATTGGCAGTGGGATGGAAGTTAACATGATAACCAGAAATTCTGACTGAACAGTCATGCCCTACAGAGTCAGTCTGCATTTAGTTGCCTCGGAGCAGTGAATGTGGTACTCTAAATTCAAAAACCGAGAAATAAAGGCAGATCATTGTTCAACTCTGGAGCGTGGTGCTTTCAGTCTTATAAGGGGAGAAGGTAAGAAAGTACAGGCATTATTGCTTCTGCAGTTGGTTGGAAGTTGCTTGAGAAGGTAATGATTGAGAAGTGAGGAAGTATATAGTGAAGAGAACAATATCACTGGAATGCTGAATGCATATTGGAAGGAAAGGGATGTGTGGTTGCGGGAGAAGATGAGGACAAGGAAACCTTATTTGTGGTATTGGGAAAATGATGAAACGGTCAAAGTAGGAGTGCAAAATGGTGCAGTTGGTTAAGGGATCTGCCAACCATGGTTGTGGGAAGTGGAATTGTTGGTTTGTGATGAAGGAATGTGTATTAGAAGCAGGTGACATCATCAGGACAGACATATTGGAGACAAAGAGCCTAAGAGAATGAATTAGTCTTTGAAGCGTAGCCTAAGTTACCTATGAGAGTCCTTGGACTTAGGGTTTATTTGAATATTTCCAGAAATGGAAACTGAGGAGTTGAAGATGAGGAAAGAATCTTAATGGACAATTGAAGCTAAGAGAAGGTTTGAAATTGGAAATGTATTTGACAGAACTTTTCTCATTTGAGCAACTTTGTTTCTCACCTCAAAGAAAACTGATTAATTTGGTTTTGGTGGAATTGTGATGGGTACTGGTTGTGCCCTGCTACCCAGGAAGAAGCAGAAATGAGGGTGACTCATGGGCAGTTAGTTACCATATTCATAGTATTCAGCTCCATTCACATCACCACTGTTACTGATACAGTCCATCCTGGTTGAAACCAGAAATTGAATAGCAACAAATAGCAAGTAATATTGCATGATATAAATGTCAGGTTATGGCCATTTCAGAAGTGAAAAACCTCAGCTACACACCCTCCCCACCCCTACTCAAAGTCCTCACAACCTCCACACCAACCCCCCCCAACCAAAACAAAATTGACCATTCATGGCTCTCCGTTGGCTATAACATATGAAGGTTGTGTTTGCAAGAGAAAGGCAGAGGTTGGATGTTCTGAGCTAAGTAACCTGTCTCCTATGTCCTTTAAAGCTTTCCACATGTCTCAGGGCAGGCAATTCAAATTACAATTTGTTGTTTCCCTGGATTGGGACTATTGCAGCAGTTTGCAGAAGCTGAGCACATTCAGCTAATGTGATGCAAGACTATGGCCTGCAACAATGTGCCAAGGTTATTTTGATAACATTTCTCAGCTCCATGGTATCTACTGGTCTGAAGAAGAGGAGCATTAGTGTCATGGTTTCTAAGTCACACAAGTCTAACTTGGAGATGTAATGCTACTCCTTCTTTGTGATTGAGTCAATTGCCAATAATTTTATACATAACTAATCAAGCAGTCCATCACTGCAAGGATTCAACACTTAAAGAAAAAGCTCAGCAACAGCATCTGGTAACTGTGGAAAGGATCTGGTCATGCTTAAATACCCTGAGACTAGATTTGAAACAAAAGGCTGGTAAACCAGTTCCTGTTGTTTGTGTCAAATGCCCACTATCTCATTTCACTCCTCAACGTGTTCTGCTCAGACGCCACCAAATTATGTCTTGAATTTGTTTTTTTTCATTTTCTGTGACTTTCCTTAGCTACTAAGGGCAGCTCAGTGGTTAGCACTTCTGCCTCACAGCACCAGGGACCCAGGTGTGATTCTAGCCTCGGGCAACTGTCTGTGTGGAGTTTGCACATTCTCTCCATGTCTTTGTGGGTTTCCTCTGGGTGCTCCAGTTTCCTCCCACTGTCCAAAGATGTGCAGGTTAGGTGAATTGACCATGCTAAGTGCATTAGTTAGGGGTAAATATAGGGTGAGGAATGGGTCTGGGTGGGTTACTCTTCGGAGGGTCGATATGGACTTGTTGGCCAAAGGGCATGTTTCCACACTGTAGAGATTCTAATTCTAAAAATCTAATTCTACTAATTTCAGTTTAGAGTGAAGGTTTGACAGCATCAAATTTGTAGATGTCATTCATATTTCTGTAAAATTCAATTCTATCGCTTTTCCGAATAACTATCCAACTTTCTCTGTATACATTCATAACTGTTCACACATCAGAGCCATCCTTGTTGAACATAGCTTTGCAAAGGAGTTGAAGTCCTTTTCATAATGAGGTGACTGAATTTGCACTCATTAATCTAAGCAGGCTCTGACCCAGGCCTCGCAAAGAGAAAATACAACTTCATATAATTCTCGTTTTGTCATCCACAAATGCAACTTGGTTGCTTGTTCGTAAGTGTAATGTAGATTGGATACAAATAATCATGGAATCCTTACAGTGCAGAAAGAGGCCACGCAGCCCATCAGGTCTACACTGGTCATCTGAGGAGCATTCCACCCAGACCCCTACCCTATTCCCATGACCTTGCATTTACCATTGTTATTCCACCTAACCTGTGCATCACTGCACAACTTAGCATTGCCAATCCACCTAACCTGCACATCTTTGGATTGTGGGAGAAAACCGGAGCACTCAAACACTGGATGAACATGTAAACTCCACACAGGCAATCACCGAAGGGCTGCAATTGAACCGTGGTCCCTGGCGTTGGAAGGCAGGAGTGCTAACTACTGAGTCAGTGTTGCACCAGCTAGTAATGCCAGAGGCCTGAGCTACCTCTTATTTCTTCATACTGTAGAGTTCTTCCGAGATAATTAGTATAGTTAGCTATCGCCTTGCATTACACTGAACATAAATTGCATTCTACAAAATGCTGGATTTGTGATAGTGTGAACATTTTGAAAACATTAGTGTGCAGTCCTGATTTAATGATTCAACTGCATCTGCTCAGGTAAATTTTGAGGAATAAATTAATCAGATTTACATAGACAATGAACAATGATGCTTAGAGCTTCCAATCATTAAAGGCGCAGAATGAAGCGCCTGCAGATACAGGAGAAAATTTAGCTGATGTTTCCTCTTTAGTGTATTCTCATCCCTTATACTATTTGTGTAAATGTTGTAATTATATAGCCTTTCAAATTTTTTTTGCAAATGCAAACCATTTCGAATATAAGCATCTCATGTTTATTTCCTAATCTAATCTAAAACTGTGTTAATATTCAAGGTAATGGCACAGTGGTTAAGTTAAATCGTTCATTGTGAGACACTTAACCTATCTCTTTTTCTTGCAGATCGTTTCACACAGTACAGTTCTAAAAAACTTCGACATGCGTGGAATAAGTAAGTGTATTTTTATATAGATTGTGGTTCCTTTCTACCTTGATAATTTTCAGGTTCCATCTTTGATGTACTTTTTACTTTGTTTTGTCATGGGAAATGAATATGATGTGTATATTTGGCAATATGTTAATTTCATAGAAACACTTTTTACATTAATCTTTACAATGGCAAGAATGAATATTAAATCTGTACAATTGTAAATTAGAACCAATTTCCTCAGTGAAACAGTTAATGCCTTCATTGTTGAAGGACACTTTCACATGCATAGATGGCAATGCAGCTGCCAACTATAACATCTGCAGAAGAGTAAGATATGCTCAGAATGGTGTGATATTAATATTGATATTTTCTATTTTCATCAACTTTGGTCATAGAAAAGATAGAAATAGCTCCTTTTAAAGTGAATAGTAAAGGGAAAAGAGAAATAATATATTATCCAGTGGTCATTTACATATATCTTTCTAATTTTGTTTAAAGGAAAGTCATTGCTTAAAGATTTATAATTGGTTTGGTTTGTTAATCAAGGATTATCACAAAACTTTATTAGAGGTGTGTTAATGGTTAAGTAGCTCGCAGTTTGTTTTACCAATGCAAGGACAAAGCAATAGTTTCACTAACCAGATGAGAGCATAACGATGGCCACATACCTTATTGGCCAAGCTCATGGAATACCGACTAGCATTCCAACAGAATCTGATACTAGGATTCAAGATGAATTAGTCTATTGAATGAATTAATATGACTGTAAAATGAAATATTACTGAAGATAACTGACAGAGCTTGAAAAATTACATGCGCTTGAAAAGATTGACCTATAGTTATTAATTATATAATTACATATTGATATTAGGGGCAATATATATATTAACACCAACTACACTTGAGGAAAGTGATGGCAAAGCCTTTCAATCTTTTGGGTTCTTGACATTTTTCCCATTCAAGCACTCTTTGAGGATAGTGTGCTGTGTTAGTCTTTTCTCTGTCTGGCATCTGAATTGGGCATTTATCAGGCATGTTTTAGCCAGAAATGATAATGATAGTTCAATTTTCTTCTGAAATCAAAGTGTTGACATTAATTCGATTGATGCGAACAGAACATAAATGGCGGAAGAAGTTTTGATCACCTTTGAATGTCAGGACATGAGGAGGAGCCGGAATGAGCTTTTGTGAGCCTGCACCACCATTCACTATCATGGCTGATCTTTGACCTTCATTCCACATGCCCACTCAATCCCCCTATCCCTTGATTCCATTACATTTCACGTCATCTTAGTCTTATAATATCAACCTGGTATGTCTAGAATATGTTCCTTTGCTCTAGTCTCAGTCAGGAAAAACATCAACTCTACATCTACTATCAGAATCCTTTGTTTCACTGAGATCACCTCTTTTTTTTTGAATGCCAGAAGTTATAGGTCCAGTTGTTCAGCCTCTCATTGCACAAAAGAACTCTATCATCCCAACAACCAATCTGGTCAACATATGCTCCACTGCCTTCAAAGTATTTGTGATTTTTTTTCTTTTTGGAAGTAAGGACCAAAACTGTGCGCAGTATTTCTAGTATTGCTTCCCTGAAGCCCTGTACAATTTGTAGCCAAGTTTCTTAACTCTTATACTCCAGCTATATGCAGCAAAATAACATGCTAGAGACACTTAAATAGAAATTGCTGAAAAAACTCAACAGGTCTGGCAGCATCTGTTCTGAGTTTTGAAGGGTCACCTGTCTGAAATGTTAACTTTGATTTTCTCTCCACAGATGCTGCCAGACCTGCTGACCTTGTCTGTGATTTAAGCATTTGCAGTTCATTTGGTTTTTAAATCAAAATACCATTTGTTTTCTGTACATGAATACTAACATTCCTTTTTTTACTACTTGTACAAGGATACTCATATCTCTAAACATTAGCATTTAATCATTTCACACTATTGTTTTTCCTTCTACCTTGTCTTTCCCCACAAAATACTTCATCAAACAATTTATTGTCCATTCGCTAACCCATCTAATTCATCTTTGTGTTCTCATTGCATTTTGTTGTTCCATCTATGTATCCCTATTCTCAGGAAGAGAGGAGGGAGAGTGGCATTTTTGATAAGGGATAGCATTACAGCTGTACTGAGGGAGGATATTCCTGGAAATACATCCAGGGAGGTTATTTGGATGGAACTGAGAAATAAGAAAGGAATCATCACCTTATTGGGATTGTATTATAGGCCCCCTAATAGTCAGAGGGAAATTGAGAAACAAATTTGTAAGATCTCAGTAATTGGTAAGAATAATGAGGTGGTTATGGTAGGGGATTTTAAATTTTCCAAACATCGACTGGGACTGCCATGGTGTTAAGGATTTAGGTGGAGAGGAATTTCTTAAGTGTGTACAACAAAATTTTCTGATTCAGTATCTGGATGTAGCTACTAGAGAAGTTGCGAAACTTGACCTACTCTTGGGAAATAAGGCAGGGCAGGTGACTGAGGTCAGTGGGAGAGCACTTTAGGGTGAGAAACCGTAATTCTATTAGTTTTAAAATAACGATGGTTAAAGATAGACCAGATCTAAAAGTTGAAGTTCTAAATTGGAGGAAGGCCAATTTTGGTGGTATTAGGCAAGAACTTTCAAAAGTTGATCGGGGGCAGATGTTTGCAGGTAAAGGGACGGCTGGAAAATGGGACGCCTTCAGAAATGAGATAACGGGAGTCCAGAGACAGTATATTCCTGTCAGGGTGAAAGGAATGGCTGGTAGATATAGGGAATGCTGGATGACTAGAGAAATTTGAGTGCTTGGTTAAGAAAAAGAAGGAAGCATATGTCAGGTATAGACAGCGTAGATCGAGTGAATCCTTAGAGAGCATAAAGGCAATAGGAGTATATTTAAGATGGAAATCAGGAGGGCAAAAAGAGGACATGAGATAGCTTTGCCAAATAGAGTTAAGGAGAATCCAAAGGGTTCTTACGAACACATTAAGGGCAAAAGGGTAACGAGGGAGAGAATAGGGCACATCAAAGATCAGCAAGACGCTCTTTGTGTGGAGCCGCAGGAGATTGGGGAAATACTAAACGAATATTTTGCATCAGTATTTACTGTGGAAATGGACATGAAAGATATAGAATGTAGGGAAATAGATGGTGATATCTTAAAACATGTCCATATTACAGAGGAGGAAGTGCTGGATGTCTTGAAACACACAAAAGTGGATAAATCCCCAGGACCTGATCAGGTGTACTCTAGAACTCTGTGGGAAGCTAAGGAAGTGATTGCTGGGCCTCTTACTGAGATATTTGTATCATCAATGGTCACAAGTGAGGTGCCGGAAGACTGGAGGTTAGCTAACGTGTTGCCACTGTTTAAGAAATGTGATAAGGACAAGCCAGGGAACTCTGGACCAGTGACCCTGACGTCGGTGGTGGGCAAGTTGTTGGAGGGAATCCTGAGGGACAGGAGTACATATATTTGGAAAGGCAAGGACTGATTAGAGATTGTCAACATGACTTTGTGTGTGGGAAATCATATTTTACAAGCTTGATTGAGTTTTTTTTTTGAAGAAGTAACAAAGAGGATTCTGAGGGCAGAGTGGTAGACGTGATCTATATGAACTCCAGTAAGGTGTTTGACAAGGTTCCCCATAGGAGACTGATTAGCAAGGTTAGATCTCATGGAATACAGGAAGAACTAGCCATTTGGATACAGAACCGACTGAAAAGGTAGAAGACAGTGGATGGTGGTGGAGGGTTGTTTTTCAGACAGGAGGCCTGTGTCCAGTGGAGTGCCACAAGGATCAGTGCTGGGTCCTCTATTTTTCCTCCTTTATATAAATAATTTGGATATGAGAATAAGTTTGCAGATGATACCAAAATTGGAGGTGCAGTGGACAGCAAAGGAGGTTACTTCCGATTACAAAGGGATCTTGATCAGATGGGCCAATGGGCTGAGAAGTGGCAGATGGAGTTTAATTCAGATAAATGCGAGGTGCTGCATTTTGGGAAAGCAAATCTTAGCAGGACTTGTACTTTAATGATAAGGTTGTAGGGAGTGTTGCTGAACAAAGAGACCATTGTGTACAGGTTCATAGCTCCTTGAAAGTAGAGTCGCAGGTAGACAGGATAGTGAAGGCAGTGTTTGGTATGAAGGGTACAAAAACAAACAGAGGATAACAAAGAGAGTAATAATAAAGGAGAGGATCAAATATGAAGGTAGGCTAGCCAGTAATATTAGAAATGATCGTAAAAGTTTCTTTCACTCCATAAGAAACAAAAGACAGGCAAAAGTAGACATTGGGCCACTTCAAACTGATGCTGGAAGCCTAGTGATGGGAGATAAGGAAATAGCAGGAGAACTTAACAAGTACTTTGCATCAGTTTTCACAGTGGAAGACATGAGTAATATCCCAACAATTAAAGGGAGTCAGGGGGCTGAGTTGAGTATGGTTGCCATTACAAAAGAGATAGTGCTAGAAAAGCTAAAAGGTCTTAAAATTGATAAATCTCCTGGCCCCGATGGGATATATCCTAGAGTTCTGAGAGAGGTGACTGAGGAAATAGCGGAGGCATTGGTTGAGATCTTTCAAGAGTCACTGGAATCAGGGAAAGTCCTGGATGATTGGAAGATTGCTGTTGTAACCCCCTTGTTCAAGAAAGGATCAAGACAAAAGATGGAAAATTATAGGCCAATTAGCCTAACCTCGGTTGTTGGTAAAATTCTAGAATCCATCATTAAGGATGAGGTTTCTAAATTCTTGGAAGAGCAGAGTCTGATTAGAACAAGTCAACATGGATTTAGTAAGGGGAGGTCATGCCTGACAAACCTGTTGGAATTCTTTGAAGAGGTGACAAGTAAGTTAGACCAGGGAAACCCAGTGGATGTGGTCTATCTAGACTTCCAAAAGGCCTTTGATAAGGTGCCACACGGGAGGCTGCTGAGCAAGGTGAGGGCCCATGGTGTTCGCGGTGAGCTGCTGGGATAGATTGAGGATTGGCTGTCTGACAGAAGGCAGAGAGTTGGGATGCGAGGTTCTTTTTCGGAATGGCAGCCTTTGACAAGCGGTGTCCCGCAGGGTTCAGTGTTGGGGCCACAGCTGTTCGCATTATATATTAATGATCTGGATGAGGGGACTGGGGGCATTCTAGCGAAGTTTGCAGATGATACGAAGTTAGGTGGACAGGCAGGTAGTACTGAGGAAGTGGGGTGGCTACAGAAGGATCTAGACAGTTTGGGAGAGTGGTCCAGGAAATGGCTGATGGAATTCAACGTGAGCAAATGTGAGGTTTTGCACTTTGGCAAAAAGAATAAAAGCATAGACTACTTTGTAAACAGTGAGTAAATTTGTAAAGCCAAAGTACAAAGGGATCTGGGAGTGCTAGTCGAGGATTCTCTAAAGGTAAACATGCAGGTTGAGTCCGTGATTAAGAAAGCGAATGCAATGTTGTCACTTATCTCAAGAGGGTTGGAATATAACAGCACCGTTGTGCTACTGAGACTTTATAAAGCTCTGGTTAGGCCCCATTTGGAGTACTGTGTCCAGTTTTGGTCCCCACACCTCAGGAAGGACATACTGGCACTGGAACGTGTCCAGCGGAGATTCACACGGATGATCCCTGGAATGGTTGGTCTAACATACAAGGAATGGCTGAGGATCCTGGGATTTTATTCATTGGAGTTTAGAAGATTAAGGGGAGACTTAATAGAAACTTACAAGATAATACATGGCTTGGAAAGGGTGGACGCTAGGAAATTGTTTCTGTTAGGCGAGGAGACTAGGACCCGTGGACACCGCCTTAAAATTAGAGGGGGTCAATTCAGAACAGAAATGCAGAGAGTGGTGGGCCTGTGGAATTCATTGCCTCAGAGTGCAGTGGAGGGCGGGACGCTAAATGTCTTCAAGGCAGAGATTGATAGATTCTTGATGTCACAAGGGGAGAATGCGGGTAAGTGGAGTTGAAATGTCCATCAACCATGATTGAATGGTGGAGTGGACTCGATGGGCCGAATGGCCTTACTTCCACTCCTATGTCTTATGGTCTTATGCTTTCCTTTATTGGTCAGAGTATTGAGTATAGCAGTTGGGAGGTCATCTTGCAGCTATACAGGATATTGGTTAAGCCACTGTTGGAATATTGCGTGCAATTCTGGTCTCCTTCCTATTGGAAAGATGTTGTGAAACTTGAAAAGGTTCCAAATAGATTTACAAGGATGTTTCCAGGATTGGAGGATTTGACCTATAGGCTGGGGCTGTTTTCCCTGGAGCGTTGAAGGCTGAGGGGTGACCCATGAGGGGCATGGATAGGATAAATAGACCAAGTCTTTGTCCTGGGGTGGGGGAGTCCAAAACTAAAGGGCATAGGTTTAGGGTGAGAGGGGAAAGATATAAAAGAGACCCAAGGGGCAAAGTTTTCATGCAGAAGTGATACATGTATGGAATGAGCTGCCAGAGGAAGTGGTGGAGGCTGGTACAATTGCAACATTTAAGAGGCATCTTGATGGGTATATGAATAGTAAGGGTTTGGAGGGATATGGGCCGGGTGCTGGCAGGTGGGAGGAGATTAAGTTGGGGTATCTGGTCAGCATGGATCAGTTAGACCAAAGGGTCTGTTTCTGTGCTGTACATCTCTATGACTCTGACTCTGTGCTAGCATCAGCCCTTTTTGATTGCGATAACTTTTATGAATTGCAACCTTGCCGCACCATTGTCATTGTTCGCCTGTGTTTACCCTGTGAGTTATATCTCAAAGGCTGTAATAAGTTTGTCAGACCCTATTTTCCTTTCATAAAAGCTTTTTGACTCTGGTAATATGAGTACCTGGGTATCTTGAAAACATTGAACAGATTTTAACATTCCCCAAAGACTGATGCCAGGCTAATTGGCCTGTAACTTGCTGTTTTCTCTCTTGCTCTTGAAAAGCAGCTTTATGTTTTACTGTTACATCTGTAGATGAGCATCCTAATGAAGTTTCAGAAATTGTTCTGTGATGTGTGGGCATTAGGGCAGGCAAGACTGACCTGGGAAACTTCATGTCAATGTTATTTAGCACATGGTACTTTCTTGCTAAGTAACTAATGTTTACTCCAAACAACTGTAATCTTCAATTCTGTGTTTGCTTTCTCTAAAAATTGGCAGCTACGAACAATTGAGGGCTGAACAAAAAATACAGGATCTCTGAAACCTACTCCATTTTTTAAAGACATAGTTCACAATTTACGTACATGTTCAAATTGCCTGCAGTAAGTGTGGTTCTCTTCACTTTTTTTGTTGTAAGAATGTAATTAACATAAGTCAATTTGCAACTGACTGTGTGGAGTTTGCACATTCTCCCCGTGTCTGCGTGGGTTTCCTCCGGGTGCTCCAGTTTCCTCCCACAGTCCAAAAATGTGCAGGTTATGTGAATTGGCCATGATAAATTGCCCGTAGTGTTAGGTGAAGGGGTAAATGTAGGGGAATGGGTATTTGAAGAGGATCATCTGTCACATGTTGAAGTCCTTTACAGATTGCTATTTATTTTTCAATACTAGCAATCATGAAATTAGATCATTTGAACACTTGACTGCGTGTTAGAGACTTGATGCAACTTTGCTTGTT
This sequence comes from Hemiscyllium ocellatum, assembly GCF_020745735.1. Taxonomy (NCBI): domain Eukaryota; kingdom Metazoa; phylum Chordata; class Chondrichthyes; order Orectolobiformes; family Hemiscylliidae; genus Hemiscyllium; species Hemiscyllium ocellatum. Next base: position 83,943,264 of record NC_083405.1, on the reverse strand, counting down.
CACAAAATCAAGGGCATAGTCTAGAATGATTTTTGTGTTGACATAGAGGAAGATGACATTAACATATGGCTTTCTTCTGCAGTAGTGCAAATGATCAACCTTGTTCACAGAATATGTAAACATATACTTGAAATGAGATTTGTGTTCAGATTTGTGGTTCATTGCTAACCATTTTTTAATCAAACACAAGAGTTTGTGAGAGAAACTGAAATTTGCACTTCACAAAATATACCGAAGGATTTTAGACTTCATTGATTTCTTTTGATTGGAAAAAAAGTCATTAAGTATATATTGAATATAAAAAGATTTAACAGCCTGATATAATGAATGTCTATTACATATGTTCAGAAAACCTGTTTGTAACATGGAATCTGTTGCTAGAAATAAGAGAAGTGGGCAATTTAACAATAGGTTTGAGATTCCAAAATTGTACTCTACATTGTCAAAGTGATTGAGTAATCCATCAATTTTTTTTGTTGTTAACAACAAAAGGTAAATGTTTTGAAATAATGACTTGATCTAATCATGTCATAATTATATAGTTGCATTCTTTAGACGAGATTCTGACTGCTTAAATTATTTATGGTTTTTGAACTCTACTAATTAAGAACCATCCATGTGTTTCCTAAAGGCCAGTCATACGTCAGTTGCTATACCTGTCTGTCTCGGTTAGAGTTTAACACCGCATTGTCAGTGTTTTTGTGTTCTGCTAAAAGGTGACTGAAAGATAGTGATTTGTGAAGTAACAAGATTTAACAATTAAGCTGTGATGGGCATTGCAATAGGCAAGTCTTTATTATCTCTTGCCATTTGTATGTATATCTGTGTGAACACCTTAAAACGTGATGGACTTTAATAGTGTAGGTAAATAATGAAATATTTAATTCCTTCCATATGACGGAGGAATGTGATATCGTTCACTTCAGTGCTTAGCCTTAGGCACTAATCAATCAAGGAAAGTCTGCATGGATTTCATAGAGTCATAAAGTATAGAAATAAGCCATTTGACCCACAAACCCTAAACTACATTAATTCCATTTACCTGCACTTGATCCATAGCCTCTATACACTTGCATTTTAAGTACTCATCCAGATGCTTGTTAAATATTGCAAGAATATCTGCATCCACAACCCTCTCAGGCAGTGCATTATTACATTCTACTCTGTCTACCCCTCATAATATTGTTTTCCCCAATTAGATAATTTACATTATTTTGTACTCTTCTGTCATCTCAGTACCAAGGCAAACCAACCCAGCTGATCCAGTCTCTCCTCATTACTGAGACTTTACATCCCAGGCAACATCCTGGGGAAATCTTCTCTGCCCCTTGTCTGTGGCAATCATATTTTTCTAATAGTGTAATGAGCAGAACTGCATACAAAATTCCATCTGTGGCCTAACCAATGTTTTAAAGTTTTAGCAAGACTTCCTGGCTCCTATGTTCTCTGCCTCAGCTGATTCAAACCTGAATATAGGTTAATGATTAAGAAATTTCCAAATTGTCAGAAAATTGGCTGAGATTGAAAAGGGAAGAAGAAATCCGAGACTACAGAATGAGATCAATGAACTGCTCAAGTGGACATAAAAATGGCAAATAGAATTCAGTAAGTGTGTGATAGTGCACTTGGAAAGGACAAACAATGCAAAGAAATGTACAAGAGAGTCTGAAAATTAGAGAGGACCAGAAGAACTTTCGAATATATGCTCACAGCTCTCTGGAGATAACGGGGTTGACGGATAAGGTGACCACCAAAGCATAAAGCATCTCTTTTTCTTGGGCAAGGGATAGAACATAAGCGCAGGTTGGTTTTACTAGAACTGTATAAAATAAACTTAGAATGCAACTGGAGTATAGTGCGCAGTTTCTCTCTCTCCCTCTCTCTTCCCCCCCCTCTCTTCCCCCCCTCCTTTCCCCCCCTCTTTCCCCTCCTCTCTCTCCCCCTCTCTCCCTCCCTCTCTGAAGTAGTCTTTGTGGGGACAGATGACGATGCAACCAAGTGTTTGAGGCCAAGTAAGTTTCACCAAGAGTGAGGAGCACTATCTAACCTTTAACCAGTTACAGCATGTTGTGGACAAGGGCCTAGCCTACTTCTTGACTCCTTGATCTTTCCACACTGCAGGAAGCTAATGAAGTGCTTGTAATACTCAAATCATATCAAGAAATGCTCCCTTGTGACACTGACACTTGCTACAATTTCAATTCATGCCCTTTTGATTATCAACAGTCTAAGTTTTCTTGTGGCGCAGCAATTGTGCCCCTAGTAGTTCAAGTCCCATCTACTTCAGAAGTGTGAAATCGTATGGGTTAATACAAGTTGGGTCAGCTGTCAGATCACTAACCAAAAAGTGCAGGTCTGAAGAGGTTATTGCTCATCCTTGAAGAGGGATGCCTTGTGTTATCATGAAATTTGAGAAAATGAAAATATTTGTGTTGTCATTTTATTGAAATTTTTTTGTTTTCAACATATGGATTATGTTGGAGATTGAAAGTTGAATGTAGCAATGTTTCAAAATTTTGTGTCATTTCTTACGGATAATTTAGAATTATTGTCACATGCACTCAAGTATACGGACACGTGAGTACAGTGCAAGGTGTACACAGTCACCTTTTCCGGTGCCACCTTGGTTACAAAGGTACCTTGGGACAAAATCTTTGGTATAAATTAGAAAAGTGAAGAAATAAAGGTAAAGGTTCAGTATTACAGCCCTACTAAAGCAGGGGCACCATGCTGAGCTTCACCTCAAGACGGGAATTCTCGATGTTTGCATCCTTAATTTAGGAGGCAGAAAAGGGGAATCATCATTTTATTAGTTTGTTAATGTGTATTAAGTTCTGAATCGATGATGGTAATAATGTAATCAGATTTTAGGTATTGATTGATTATACTTTGTACATGTGAAGAAGAGGCAGCCAACACGAAGGAAGTGATTGTTCAGAGTAGGCATGTACGTTCAGTGGCAACAAAGTCTCCAGTGGTGCAGTTTTGTTTCTGTTTATTCTTCACAAATAGACATGAAGGTCCTCTAACAGCAGGCTCCAGGCTGAGGGATTCTGTTGAGCTGTGCTGCTGAGCAGTTTTTTTTTTCACAGCCAATAGTTCTGTACAGTAAGAACTCGGGAAAAAGCTGTAGGAATCAAGATATAGCTCACTGTTGAAATGAGGGTTGAGGAAGACACCTGGGAGTTTTTGAAGAAGGCAATGACCAATGAATAGTTCACTACACAGAAACTGAAGCTTAAGTCTGCAAGCAGTAATTGCTTAGGGGCCCTGAGTTTTCATTGGGGAAAAAAAAATCCAGGTGAAGAACAGATAGCTGTCTATGAAAAACCAAGTGTAAGTGCTGGAGTGCAGCTTCCTGAATCTAGAAAAATATAGTCCTAGGAAAGAAGCTGAGCCACCAGAATATGGGTTGTCATTGAGTTAGTCTATGCCAGAGTAGGCCTTAAGGAAGGTTCAAGATTAGGTTGTCAAAAGTGAAGCATCTTCATCCCTCGTTAAGCACTAATAGGATTTGGTGACCCATAGTGTCACTAATTTGGAGGGAGACATTACCAAAAAATATATCGGATCTATCTCGATGGTATTTGCTATTTGATATGGCCTGTGGGGAGGTGGGTGAGTTCAAGCACAGTCTCTCCATTACCCATATTTGCCTGATGTTATATTTGAGATGTTAGAATCTAAGTCATAACTATTTTTCTAGAATCTGAACTTTTCACGTCAGTAATATTTGCCTGGTTGTGGAGGTTTTATTTGTAATAACCTTGTCATTTTTAACTAAACAAACCTGGCTGAATTATTTCTAACAATAAACCAGATACAGCCTTAGCCTTTTATAATTGGGCACATTGTCTTTCTGGTCAACTTTAATTTGGAATGAGTTGTGATGGAACAGGCATTTAAAAATAAATGTGCATTCCTGCAACCATGGTCATCACAATGTAATGTTCCCTATGTGCCTGACCTCATCCATGAGCACCTAAAGGCCCACATTTATCAGACAGCAGTCACTGCACATGATACTCTGGCACTGGAGTGCACAAATTATGTAAGTTATGTTTCATGGAAAGTTGTAAAATCCCTACAATGTGGAAGCAGGCTATTTGGCCCATCAAGTGCACACTGACCCTCTGAAGAGCATCCCACCCAGACGCACCCCTCACCCAGTCTCTGTAACCCTGTATTCCCCATGGCCAATCTACCTACATTTCCTTCTACACTACAGGGCAATTTAGCAAAGCCAGTCCACCTATCCTGCACATTTTTGAACTATGCGAGCAGACCCAAGCAGACGCCAGGAGGATGTACAAACTCCACACAAACAGTTGATTTGCATTGGAATTGAACCCGGGCCCCTGGCACTGTGAGGGAGCAGTGCTAACTGCTGTGCCAGTGAATGTGTGGGGCTACTGAGTTGTGAATATCTAACAAGCAGGTGGGTCATGTAAAGATTTTGTTAACTTGCTGTTCACGTGTACAGGCTGTTGTGGAATGAATTCTTGAGATATAACTTCCATTGGATCAGTGGTGCTGGAAGAGCACGGCAGTTCAGGCAGCATCCAACGAGCAGCTGCCTGAACTGCTGTGCTCTTCCAGCACCACTGATCCAGAATCTGGTTTCCAGCATCTGCACTCATTGTTTTTACCTTATAACTTCCATTGGTCTGGTGTGATAAAGGAAGCACATGGTGAGGACAGTGCAGGAGAGAGAGAGAGAGAGAGAACCTGCACAGTTACTGCCTTTGCTGTTTTTGAATGTGTGTGTCGCTGGACATCGGAGTGCATCTGGGAAAATTAACAAACAGTGAAATTCACAACTGATCTTGGAGGAGTCAGTTTGGATGAAGTTCACAACACAATCAGATATGTTAATTGTTGTTTTAAGTCTGTCCGAGAGAGGCTGTATTAGTGAGTACAGTGAGTTCTTTCTTGATTATCTGTTTTTGGAGATAAGTCTCTTGATTAAACTTAAAATATAAGCCATAACTATTAATTTAACCTGGTGCAGTGTTTTGTAGAGGAATAAGATGATATTTTCTGGGTCTATAGATTGTGAAGGAGCAAAAATGGCCTTTGCAGTGATATGTTGTTCTTGTCAGATGTGGGAGTTTAAAGAGAGTTTAGGAGTTACTGCGGATTATATCCGCCATAAATGCTGTTGGATGCGAACCTTTCCAACCGATCCACTCGATCTGATGAGACAGATAGAAGCGATGAGGAATTTGCAACAGCAACAGTATGTGATGGATGGCAGTTATAGGAATGGGGGAAAAGTCTCAGATACAGTCACATAGATGGGTTAATTCCAGGAAGGGTGAGAGAGGTCAGCACCTAGAGCAGGAGTCTTTTGTGGATATACCCATTTCAAACAGGTATGCTGTTTTGGAAAATGTAGGGGGTGATGGATTCTCAGGGGAGCGTAGCACGAACAGCCAAGTTTCTGGTATTGAGACTGGCTTTAATGCAACAAGGGGTACATAGGCTTCCAAGAGATCAATTGTGTTCGTGGATTCTGTAGTCTGAGGTACAGACCTCAGTGGCCAGCAGAGAAAAACCAGAATGGTGTGTTGTTTCCCTGGTGACAGGATCAAGGATGTCAGGGGAGAGGGGCCAACAAGAGGTCATTGTCCACATTGGAACCAACAACATAGGAAGGGAAAAGGTTGAGATTCTGAAGGGAGATTACAGAGAGTTAGACAGAAATTTAAAGCGGTCCTCAAGAGTAGTAATATCTGGATTACTCCCAGTGCTACGAGCTAGTAAGGGCAGGAATAGGAGAATAGAGCAGATGACTGCATGGCTGAGGAGTTGGTGTATCGGAGAAGGATTCATATTTTTGGATCATTGGAATCTCTTTTGGGAGAGAAGTGACCTGTACAAGAAGGGTGGATTGCACCTGGTTGGAAGGGGACTAAAATACTGGCAGGGAAATTTGCTAGAACTGTTCAGGAAGATTTAAACTAGTAAAGTGGGGAGGGTGGGGCCCAGGGAGATAGTGAGGAAAGAGATCAATCTGAGACTGGTACAGTTGAGCACAGAAGGGCAGGCAGGGACAAAGTGGTACTAATAAATTAAACTGCATTTATTTCAATGCAACGGCCTAACAGGGAAGGCAGATGAACTCAGGGCATGATTAGGAACATTGGACTGGGATATCATAGCAATTACAGAAACATGGCTCAGGGATGGGCAGGACTGGCAGCTTAATGTTCCATGTACAAATGCTACAGGAAGGATAGAAAGGGAGGCAAAAGAGGAGGGGGAGTGGCATTTTTGATAAGGAATAGCATTACACCTGTGCTGAGGAAGGATATTGCTGGAAATACATCCAGGGAAGTGATTTGGGTGGAACTGAGAAATAAGAAAGGGATGATCACCTTATTGGGATTGTATTATAGACCCTCTAATACTCAGAGGGAAATTGAGAAGCAAACTTGTAAGGAGATCTCAGTTATCTGTAAGAATAATAGGGGAGTTATGGTAGGGGATTTTAACTTTCCAAACATCGACTGGGACTGCCATAGTGTTCAAGGTTTAGATGGAGAGGAATTTCTTAAGTGTGTACAAGACAATTTTCTGATTCAGTATGTGGATGTACCTACTAGAGAAGGTGCAAAACTTGACCTACTCTTGGGAAATAAGGCAGGGCAGGTGACTGAGGTGTCAGTGGGGGAGCACTTTGGGGCCAGCGATCATAATTCTATTTGTTTTAAAATCGTGATGTAAAAGGATAGACCAAATCTAAAAGTTGAAGTTCTAAGTTGTAGAAAGACCAATTTTGATGGTATTAGGCTAGAGCTTTCAAAAGCTGATTGGAGGCAAATGTTCGCAGGTAAAGGGACGGCTGGAAAATGGGAAGCCTTCAGAAATGAGATAACCAGAATCCAGAGAAAGTATATTCCTGTCAGGGTGAAAGGAAAGGCTGGTAGGTATAGGGAATGCTGGATGACTAAAGAAATTGAGGGTTTGGTTAAGAAAAAGAAGGAAGCATATGTCAGGTATAGACAGGATAGATCGAGTGAATCCTTAGAAGAGTATAAAGGAAGTAGGAGTATACTTAAGAGGGAAATCAGGAGGGCAAAAAGGGGACATGAGATAGCGTTGGCAAATAGAATTAAGAAGACTCCAAAGGGTTTTTACAAATATATTTAGGACAAAAGGGTAATTAGGGAGAGAATAGGGCCCCTCAAAGATCAGCAAGGCGGCCTTTGTATGGAGCTACAAAAAATGGGGGAGACCCTAAATGAATATTTTGCATCAGTATTTACTGTGGAAAAGGTTATGGAAGATATAGACTGTAGGGAAATAGATGGTGACATCTTGCAAAATGTCCAGATTACAGAGGAGAAGTGCTGGATGTCTTGAAACGGTTAAAAGTAGATAAATCCCCAGGACCTGCTCAGGTGTACCCGAGAACTCTGTGGGAAGCTCGAGAAGTGAGTACTGGGCCTCTTGCTGAGATATTTAGATTAGATTACTTACAGTGTGGAAACAGGCCCTTCGGCCCAACAAGTCCACACCGACCCGCCGAAACGCAACCCACCCATACCCCTACATTTACCCCTTTACCTAACACTACGGGCAATTTAGCATAGCCAATTCACCTGACCCACACATCTTTGGACTGTGGGAGGAAACCGGAGCACCCGGAGGAAACCCAGGGAGAACGTGCAAACTCCACACAGTCAGTCGCCTGAGTCGGGAATTGAACCCAGGTCTCAGGCGCTGTGAGGCAGCAGTGCTAACCACTGTGCCACCGTGCCGCCCACCAATCATCGATAGTCACAGGTGAGGTGCCGGAAGACTGGAGTTTGGCAAACGTGGTGCCACTGTTTAAGAAGGGCGATAAAGACAAGCCAGGGAACTGTAGACCGGTGAGCCTGACCTCGGTGGTGGGCAAGTTGTTGGAGGGAATGCTGCGGGACAGGATGTACATGTATTTGGAAAGGCAAGAACTGATTAGGGATAATCGACATGGCTTGTGCATGGGAAATCATGTCTCACAAACTTGATTAAGTTTTTTGAAAAAGTAACAAAGAGGATTGCTGAGGGCAGAGTGGTGGATGTGATCTATGTGAACTTAAGTAATGCGTTCGACAAGGTTCCCCATGGGAAACTGATTAACATGGAATACAGGGAGAACTAGCCACTTGGACACAGATCTGGCTCAAATTGAGAAGACAGAGGATGGTGATGGAAGGTTGTTTTTCAGACTGGAGGCCTGTGACCAGTGGAGTGCCACAAGGATCGTTGCTGGGTGCTCTACTTTTGTCATTTACATAAATGATTTGGATGCGAGGTACAGTTAGTAAGTTTGCAGGTGATACCAAAATTGGAGAAGGTTACCTCATGTTACAACAGGATCTGGACCAAATGGTAAAAAGAATGACTGCAGATGCTGGAAACCAGATTCTGGATTAGTGGTGCTGGAAGAGAACAGTAGTTCAGGCAGCATCCAAGGAGCAGTAAAATCAACGTTTCGGGCAAAAGCCCTTCATCAGGAATAAAGGCTGGGAGCCTGAAGCGTGGAGAGATAAGCAAGAGGAGGATGGGGGTGGGGCGAAAGTAGCATATAGTACAGTAGGTGATTGGGGGAGGGGATGAAGGTTTTAGGTCAGGGAGGAGGGTGGAGTGGATAGGTGGAAAAGATGATAGGCAGATAGGACAAGTCATGGGGACAGTGCTGAACTGGAAGTTTGGAACTTGGGTGAGGTGGGGGAAGGGGAAATGAGGAAACTGTTGAAGTCCACATTGATGCCCTGGGGTTGAAGTGTTCCGAGGCGGAAGATGAGGCGTTCTTCCTCCAGGCATCTGGTGGTGAGGGAGCGGCGGTGAAGGAGGCCCAGGACTTCCATGTCCTCGGCAGAGTGGGAGGGGGAGTTGAAATGTTGGGCCACAGGGCGGTGTGGTTGATTGGTGCGGGTGTCCCGGAGATGTTCCCTAAAGCGCTCTTCTAGAATGCTTTCAGTCTCCCGAATGTAGAGGAGACTGCATCGGGAGCAACGGATACAATAAATGATATTGGTGGATGTGCAGGTAAAACTTTGATGGATGTGAAAGGCTCCTTTAGGGCCTTGGATGGAGGTGAGGGAGGTGGTGTGGGCACAGGTTTTGCAATTCCTGTGGTGACACGGGGAAGGTGCCAGGATGGGAGGGTGGGTTGTAGGGGGGCGTGGACCTGACCAGGTAGTCATGGAGGGAACGGTCTTTGCGGAAGGCGGAAAGGGGTGGGGAGGGAAATATATCCGTGGTGTTGTGATCTTTTTGGAGGTGGCGGAAATGTCGGCGGATGATTTGGTTTATGCGAAGGTTGGGAGGGTGGAAGGTGAGCACCAGGGGCATTCTGTCCTTGTTACGGTTGGAGGGGTGTGGTCTGAGGGCAGAGGTTCGGGATGTGGACGAGATGTGTTGGAGGGCATCTTTAACCACCTTCACCGCCGCTTCCTCACTACCAGATGCCTGGAGGAAGAAGGCCTCATCTTCCACCTCGGAACACTTCAACCCCAGGGCATCAATGTGGACTTCAACAGTTTCCTCATTTCCCCTTCCCCCACCTCACCCAAGTTCCAAACTTCCAGCTCAGCATTGTCCCCATGACTTGTCCTATCTGCCTATCGTCTTTTCCAGCTATCCATTCCACCCTCCTCCCTGACCTATCACCTTAATTGCCTCCCCCACTCACCTATTGTACTCTATGCTACTTTCGCCCCACCCCCACCCTCCTCTAGGTTATCGCTCCACTCTTCAGGCTCTCTGCCTTTATTCCTGATGAAGGGCTTTTGCCCGAAACATTGATTTTACTGCTCCTCGGATGTTGCCTGAACTGCTGTGCTCTTTCAGCACCACTAATCCAGAATCTTGACCAGATGGGCCAATTTGCCGAGAAGCAGATGGAGTTTAATTCGGATAAATGCGAGGTACTGCATTTTGGGAAAGCAAATCTTAGCAGGACTTATACACTTAATGGTAATGGTGATTGGAGTGTTGCTGAACAAAGAGACCTTGGAGTGCAGGTTCATAGCTTCTTGAAAGTGGAGTCGCAGGTAGATAGGATAGTGAAGGAGGTGTTTGGGATGCTTTCCTTTATTGGTCAGAATATTGAGTACAGGAGTTGGGCGATCATGTTGTGGCTGTACAGGACAGTGGTTAGGCCACTTTTGGAATATTGCGTGCAATTCTGGTCTCCTTCCTCTTGGAAAGATGTTGTGAAACTTGAAAGGGTTCAGAAAAGATTTACAAGCATGTTGCCTGGGTTGGAGAATTTGAGCTACAGGGACAGGCTGAACAGGCTGGGGCTGTTTTGCCTGGAGCATCAAAGGTTAAGGGGTGACCTTCTAGAGGTTTACAAAATCATGAGGGGCATGGATAGGATAAATAGACAAAGTCTTTTCCCTTGTGTTGGGGAGTTTAGAACTAGAGGGCATAGGTTTAGGGTGAGAGGGGAAAGATGTAAAAGAGACCTAAGGGGCAACCTTTTCACAGAGGGTGGCATGTGTATGGAATGAGCTGCCAGAGGAAGTAGTGGAGGCTGGTACAATTGCAATATTTAAGAGGCATTTGGATGGGTATATGAATAGGAAGGGTTTGGAGGGATATGGGCCGGGTGCTGGCAGGTAGGTCTAGATTGGGTTGGGATATCTGGTTGGCGTGGAAAGGTTGGACCGAAGGGTCTGTTTCCATGCTGTACATCTCTATGACTCTCTTACTTTATGTGTGGCAAGCTTCATGGATGTTGACAGGGAGCAGCCTCTTAAATAGGCTGCTGTGGTTTATTACAGTAATGTGTTGGAAAGTGCAGCAGTTTAACATGAAAATGTGTGGCCACTTTTGGGATGCCGGAGGAGGTGAGACAACGGAGGAAAGCCTGCAAAGGTTTCACAGTTTCGATGCTGGACCATCTTTCAGAGAAGCATTCAGGTGTTGCACTGTGAAGATCAAGCGCATACTCTGAGCTGCAGCTATCTGAACATTTGTCCAAATGGATATCAAACTTCCTCCTTACAAGAAAGATGGTGACCAAGGTGAGGTTTTCATCGAGCTCGTTGTCTCTGCCCTAAGTTCCAAGTTGGGTTTGTTGCAAACAGCATGACCAAGTCCACACCAGTCAGGTTCCTGGAACCAAAAAGTTACAATTTCCCAGCAGCCTGGAGAGACCGGCAGAATGTGAGTCACATTTGGTCCTGATTCTTGATGTCTTTCTCCCATAGGAAAATAGGGCTTCAGGCCAATTTGAGATAGTTGATCGGTATCTTTCTGTTTCTTTTGAACATTGTCATTTTATTTAAATTGGTCATTGAAAAGAGAGTGCTATCTTTGTTTGGAAAGTGTTCTGTGTTTGTAAACAAAATTAAAAGATGAATTCATCAAGGTAATTATAATATCACTTGTGTTGTAATAAAGTAAATACATTCAGCCTGATGCTCTGCTGGTGATGCAATGAACCTCGAGCTACTGCAATTGTTGGTATCATATGAATATCCTAACTGTGACAGATTGCTGTGCACAGCAAAGTTCAAGAGGAGGGTGAAATTGAGCTTGAAAGATCTGCTATCCTCTTGGCTAGGTGGCCAGCATTGAAAATTATAATGAAGTGAGAAAACCTAGTTTATATTTATTAAAATTTGTGCTGATTGAAAAGATTAGTGTAACAGCTGGCAAATAAATAAGCGCTCTGCTTATCATGTGTATTGAATAAAAAAGCAAACCAAAATTCAAAGGAAAGATTGGTGGAGTGGAGGGGCTCCACAGAAGAAAATGACCCTTGCAATTTGCACTAGCTATCTATATCATGTCTTATGAATATTCCTGATGAAGGACTTTTGCCCAAAACATCAATTTACCTGCTCCTCGGATGTTGCCTGAACTGCTGTGCTTTTCCAGCACCACTCTAATCCAGACTTTTAAGTGTAGCTCTCAACGTTGTTAATCCACATCTCAACATTTAAGATCAAAACACTTAGGCTCCAACCTAGACTCATATCTCAGCCTTAGTTTTGTCATTTTTATCTAAAAATGATCAGCTAACTACAGATGTTGCTATTTTGTATACAATCCACACATTATTCGAATGTACAAATAAATAATGCAACTGGTGGTTCTGATGTGCCTTTCTCCATGTTACATTAGAGGTTAGACAATTCAGGAGCCAAGTTTTTTTTAAAAATGCGACTTTTTTTCAGTTAGCATTATTTTACGTAGAGGTTTCAGATGCCTACAGGCTTAGGAGCAATGCTTAATTCCCTCTAATCGATGCACAAATTGCTTTAATTGCCACCTTCTAGTTATTGACCTCCCTCAAGAGTAGAGCCAATCCTGATTAAGCCATTCCTGATTAAGGGCTTTTGCCCGAAACATTGATTTTCCTGCTCCTCGGATGCTGCCTGACCTACTGTGCTTTTTCCAGCACCACATTAATCTAGGCTCTGATTTCCAGCATCTGCAGTCCTCACTTTCACCTCCCTCAAGGGTAACCAGGTCTTTCCTGTCCAATCTGTCTGCAACCATTGGAATTTTAAATACTCCATTAAATCTTCCCCTCAGCCAGCTCTATTCTAAGCCAAACAATTCCCTGGAGCGTCGGAGGCTAAGGGATGACCTTATAGAGGTTTACAAAATTATGAGGGACACGGGTAGGATAAATAAGCAAAGTCTTTTTCCTGGGATTGGGGAGTCCAGTACTGGAGGATATAAGTTTAGGGTGAGAGGGGAAAGATATAAAAGAGACCTAAGGGGCAACTTTTTCACACATAAGGTGATACGTGTATGGAATGAGCTGCCAGAGGATGTGGTGGAGGCTGGTACAATGGCAACATTTAAGAGGCATTTGGATGGGTTTATGAATAGGAAGGGTTTGAAGGGATATGGGCCGGGGGCTGACAGGTGGGACTAGATTGGGTTGGGATATCTGGTCGGCATGGACAGGTTGGACTGAAGGGTCTGTTTCCATGCTGTACATCTCTATGACTCTATATCCAGCTTTTCCTTATAACTGAAATGTAGCCAAAAGAGAAAATGCTGGAAAATCTCAGCAGGTCTGGCAGCTTTGACAAAGGGTCAGTTCGACTTGAAACATCAGCTCTTTTCTCCTTACAGATGCTGCTAGATCTGCTGAGATTTTCCAGCATTTTCTTTTTTGGTTTCAGATTCCAGCATTCGCAGTGATTTGCTTTTATCCAGTACATTCCTCTGTATCTTAGTTAGTCTAGTCACATCCTTCCTAGAATCAGAAATGGACAGAGTACTCCAGTTGTGGCCTAACTAGCGTTTTATACAATTGTAGCGTAAATTCCCTACTCTTGCATGCTGTATCTTACGAATAAAGTGTTCCCGATCCCACCTTCACCACCTGTTGTTCACTGTTTTGGGATCTATACACATGCAATGCCAGGTTCCCCCGATCATGTAGACCTCTCAGATTCCAACCACTTATTGAACAACAGCTTTGACTACTTGTCCCCAAATGAGCTCTGGTATGTAAAGGCAATAACCTTTTTTTTTTGTCTAGATTTGTAGCTATGGAAACTTGTTCTAAGAGAATTTTTTTTTAAAAAGTCCTTCATTCTGAGTGTGATTATAAAATTCTTTCCTGGTTTTAGACACAATTTGATCTCCTGCCTTTTGTCAGTTAACAACCAGTGCCAGCCTGACACCGTCACTAATTCATGTTAACCAGTGCCAGGCATCTGGTGTGATTAGAATTAAGACTGCACAAATTTGTTGTAGGACAGATCCCTTTTGAGTTATTGGAAGCTTCAACTGATCCTTTTGGACTGGGTGTGAATTACAAATTTTATTTAAAATGTCCATACTCTAACCCTTTGATGTTGTTCAAGCTTCTAATTATTATTTTATTCCTATGGGAATAACAATTCCATCCCTCCTTGGGTTCTGTTCTGTTTCTTTTGCTGGTATCTCAAACCAATAGAAGCTGAACTGTTACAAATGTTGAAAAAAATGCAATAGAAAGAGAAAGATTGTTAGGTGGTAACCTGTAGAGGTCTGTCATGAATGCTGTTGGCATTCCATCTTCAAGGTGATAGGATATAAATTGAACAATTATCTGTATCTAGTCCAAAAGTCAATCATAATAGTGCATGGGAGGCTGACACTCGTGTAAGAGTGACTCGTATCTGTTCGGTATTTCCAGTGGAATTATAAGTCTATGAAAAGCAACTTTTCCTTTAAAAGACACAAATAAACCTCCTATGATACTTTGAGATTTAGAGAAGAAAATGATTCTTCAATAACTACAATAGAGTATTGGATGCACCCTTAATTGATTATGGCAAAATTAAAATAGATTTCTTAATTGATTATTGCTGACCAAAACAGCAGCAGTGTATGTAGTCAATGGAAAGGTCCACAATATCACCATGTTTTTATTGACTTTTTTTTGTGGATCTTTCTGGTATTTTACATATAATTGGACTGAAAAAGACTGCGGAGTTCTTAGAAAGTAATTTTGGGGAAAGAGCCCCACAAGGTCACTTGACTAAGCAGAAACTGAAGTACTATGGGCTGTTCTCCTTTAAGCTTGCAATCCAAAATCATTAGAATGGCAGAAGCTGAATTTGAATGTCAGAGAATTCTCCAAGTGGTAAGGCGTGTTCCTGGCACCAAATCTGTGGCAGCAGAAGGACAGCAAAGAGGTTGCTCTTACATACAATACAGTACAGATGGTGTCAGTGTGAATAATTAACAATCAATTCTAGTCATGGGTACACTGATCAACTTCACCCTGCAAAGGACATTAAATAGAAAGATGCATATTTCCAGTTGTGGATTCAACTTGGTAATTTTTTTTAATTCAATTGATTCTTTCAACAGCTCCAGGGAATAGAAATATTCTCACTGACTTAATTTGAAAGACAGCTACATGGCTACTTATTCTAATTAGACACTGTAATTACTTTTATATTGGCATTCAGCTGAGCTATGCTACTGGTTCCAAGTAGTTAATGCTGTTCCTTTTGAATCTTCAAATCCTAGAGAAATGTCACTTTATAACTTCTGCTTTACAGTTACACTCGTAAAGACTAGTGAATTTATTTAGCTTTTAAAGCTGAAACCATAGAAAGAGATGGTCAGGTTGAGTTGGTAAGTAATCTGTCAGCCAGATTTTTCACCGGTTTCTTGACTAGTCTGCACCCGGTTTGATGGTGTTCGGTGGGACACTAATCATGGTAATACAATTAGCCTCATTTGTCTCCTGATTTGAGGAGCAGATCAACCAATTGAGTTCATCAGCTGTTTGTCAGACAATCAGGCAGCTTTGACTGAAGAATTGAGAGTTAATAGAAGTACCTGAGGGAAAGAGCTGCATTTAGAGCTGGATTTGAATTAAAGAGCAGTGAATATTTACAGAAAATTGATTTGAAAAGAAGGATGTAAAGAACTCTAGACGTGTTACATAACGATCATATGAAGTAAAATCAACTGGCCCCTCGAGCCCACTCTGCTACTCAATATGACCATAATCATGGCTGATCTGTTCATATTTTGAACTTCACATTCCCATCTACCCTCCCAGTAAACTTATTGTTACTGCTGAACAAGAATCTAACCATCTCTGCCTGAAAAATCTTCAATGACCCCTTTCCGCCACCTTCTGTGACAGTGTTCCAAAGCTGTGCAACTCTGAGATATATACATAAAGCAATCTACACATCTTCCCTGAAAAGGTGATCTATCATTTAAAGACTGACTGACAAGTGGAAACATTTGCTGCTCGTCTACAAAATGCAATACATTTGTGCAAGTTTATGAAGTATGACAAGAGTTCATGGCAGAAACAAAGTATAGATATTTTCTTGCAAATGTTAATACTATGAGAGAACGTACTGAATTGATACAAATTTTGAGGTTTATAAAATTATGAGAGGCATGGATAGGGTAAATAGATAAGACCTTTTCCCTGGGGTCGGGGAGTCCAGAACTAGAGGGCATAGGTTCAGCGTGAGAGGGGAAAGATATAAAAGAGACCTAAGGGGCAACTTTTCTACGCAGAAGGTGGTGCATGTATGGAATGAGCTGCCAGAGGAAGTGATGGAGGCCGGTACAATTACAACATTTAAGAGGCATCTGGATGGGTATGTGAATAGGAAGGGTAATGTGAGATATGGGCCAAATGCTGGTTTTAGAACTGGCTCAAAGGTAGAAGACAGAGGGTGGTGTTGGAGGGTTGCTTTTCAGACTGGAGGCCTGTGACTAGTGGAGTGCCATGAGGATTGGTGCTGGGTCCTCTACTTTTTGTCATTTGCATAAATGATTTGGATGCGAGCATAAGAGGTACAGTTAGTAAGTTTGCAGATGACACCAAACTTGGAGGTGGAGTGGACAGTGCAGGATCTTGACCAGATGGGCCAATGGGCTGAGAAGTGGCAGATTCAGATAAATGCAAGGTGCTGCATTTTGGGAAAGCAGGACTTATACACTTAATGCTAAGGTCCTAGGGAGTGTTGCTGAACAAAAAGATCTTGGAATGCAGGTTCATAGCTCCTTGAAAGTGGAGTCACAAGTAGATAGGATAGTGAAGGAGGTGTTGGGGATGCTTTCCTTTATTGGTCAGAGTACTGAGTACAGGAGTTGGGAGGTCATGTTGCGGCTGTACAGAACATTGGTTAGACCACTGTTGGAATATTGCGTGCAATTCTGGTCTCCTTCCTATCGGAAAGATGTTGTGAAACTTGAAAGAGTTCAGAAAAGATTTACAAGGATGTTGCCAGGGTTGGAGGACTTGAGCTATAGGGAGAGGTTGAACAGGCTGGGGCTGTTTCCCTGGAGCGTCGAGGCTGAGGGTTGACCTTATAGAGGTTTACAAAATCATGAGGGGCATGGATAGGGTAAATAGACAAAGTCTTTACCCTGGGGTGTGGGAGTTCAGAACTAGAGGGCATAGGTTTAGCAAGTGGTGGAGGCTGGTACAATTGCAACATTTAAGAGGCATTTGGATGTGTATATGAATAGGAAGGGTGTGGAAGGATACGGGCCAGGTGCTAGCAGGTGGGACTAGATTGGATTGGGATATCTGGTCGGCATGGATGGGTTGGACCAAAGGGTCTGTTTCCATGCTGTACATCTCTATGACTTCATGACTTTATGACTCTGACTCTATCACTCTAAGTGGGACTAGATTAATTTAAGAATCTGGTCGGCATGGATGAGTTGGACTGAAGGTCTGTTTCCGTGCTGTACATCTCTTTGACTCTGACATAGTTCTAGAAAATTATTGGAACAAATACATCAATTTAAGAGAAAAAAATCAATATTAAAGTTTGGGAAGCATGATTAATCTTATTGTTTTCTTTCTGTTATGGATAATTATGCTTCCTCTGAATGAAACCAAATTAATGCTTGCATTGCTTAAGATAGTGGAAATCACAATAGTAATGCCAGCCCTGTCGACCCTGCAAAATCCTCCTTAGCACCATCAGTTGGGGAGTGGAGGTGGCTGCCAAAATGGTGTGAGCTGTCTCAGATGCCTGACATAGTCATACTCACAAAATCATATCTTACAAATAATGACTCAGAAATCAATATCCCTTTTACACCAGCAGAACAGACTACCCACCAAAGGTGGTAGCACAACAGCATACAGTCAGGAGGGATTTGCCTTGGTAGTTCTGCACAATGACTGTAGGCCTGATGGTCTTCTCATGGCATCAGATTAAAGATGGAAAAGGAATTCTTACGCTGATTACCAACTTCTGCAGGTACCTTGGCTGATGACTCAGTGCTCTTCCATATTGAGCACAATTTAGCGGGAGCACGGAGGGTGACAAGGACAGAGAATATGCTCTGCGTAAGGCACTTCAGTGTCCTTTGTTAAGTCTGGCTCAACAGCACACTGACCTGGGTGAGTCTTAATAGGTGACTGGTAGACTATTCAATGTCAGGTGCTGAGGAAACCAACAAGAGGGAAAAGCTATGTAATCTCTTGTAATCTCCATGTCAATTATAGATTTGAGTGATTGCCATTCAGTCATTGTAGAGATGAATTCCATCTTTGCATTGAAGATGCCACCTCTCAAATTGTACAGCACTACAGCATATTAATTGTAACAGACTTTGACCTTAACTCAAAATAGGAAGTTCATGAGGCCATCAGCAGCAAAATTGTATTCAGCTCCCAATTATAACTTCATGACTCTATATATTTAAAACACAGAACTACTTGCATGCTAGACCATGAATGCAGCATGTAACAGACATGGCTAAATAATTCCACAACCAACTGATCTTCTCTAGGCTCTGCAGTCCTGCCACATCCAGTTGTGAATGATGGAATGAACCAGTGAAAGCTGAGTCCACCGCACGAGTGCAAAAGGTGAAGCTGAAGAATTTGCAACAACCTTCAGCAGGAAGGACAGAGTTGATGATTCACCTTGGCCCCCTGCAGAGGCCTGCAGGATCACAGATACCAGTCTCTTAAAAAAAATTCAGTCCCCAAACAGGGGATCTTAAAAACAGTTGAAGGCACTAGGTACAAGTCATTCTGATATTGCACACATTTTGTTAATGCAAGTTTGCTGTAACACAATTGATGAATTGGGGACAGTGTTTCTAAAGGGCAAACTTCTAAAATGTTAAAACTTTTAACATGATTACATGGCCAACACTTTAAGCACTGTTTCAAAAGCGTGATTTTTCGATAATGCAGGTTGCACAGGAATGCAACTACCACATTATAGAAGAACTTATTGTACTGCACATTCTACACACTCTGACATTTCTTCAGCAATAGTAGTGAAGACTTGTGCTCTCACCAAGCTGTTCCTGGACATCTACAACATTGGCATCTACCTGACAATTGTCCAGATATGACCTGTTCACACAAAGCAGGACAATCCAACCTGGTCCCATCAGTTTCATCTTGATCATCAGAAATGTATGGAAGGGACCATTGATAATGCTTGCCAGGATTAGTGCAGCTCCATCAGCATGCAATGCATTCAGCACCATCCATGAGAAAACAGCTTGCCTGATTGGCAGTCCATCCACCATCCTCAACATTTGCTTCTTTCACAGCAGTATACATCATTCATAGGCTACTCTGTGATAACTCTTCCATGCTCTTAGAACAGCAACTTCCATTCTTGTGACCTCTACTGCCCTAGAAGGACAACAGCAGTAGATACATGGTAACACCACCTGCAAGTTCCCCTCCACGGCATGCACCATCCTGACTTAGAAATATAAAACCATTGCTTCACTGTCATGGGGTCACAATCTTGGAACTCCCTTCCTAACAGATCTTATTTGGATCAGCGAAGGAGATTTTAGATGCCACATGAACTGAAACCATTCAAGATGCAGCTCATTGCCACCTTCTCATTGATAATAAATACTTGCCTAGCTGGTGACTCCCATATCCCGTGAATCAAATCCATAAACGTGCTGCACGTTGGTTAGCCAATCTGTTTGAATATTGCCACATGAATTGGGTTAAAGTTCAGGCCTGGTCTTTACTCGGCCTTTGGCTATGGTGCTGCATGCCAGTGACTTGCATTTTGGACCAGCCTGCAAATTAGCTGGAGCATTCTCACAGTCCACACTTTAGTAAATACTGTGATACAAAATTGTTCATTTCTTTCATCAGTACCATTTGGGGAAAATTAACATGAATGTTCCATATGAAAAAGCATAAATGGATCCTCAACGTAGGGCTTTTGCAAAGGTCGGATGAGAGAGGCACCTTCTCAAATATTACGCCTAATTATGGTTTCTGTCTTGCTTGTGCCTTTTGTATTTGTTTGGTGCAAAGATAGGTCAACGACAAGAAAGCGGAATCCTTTCAAGACAAGTAGTTACTGTTAGGCAGCTGACAGATGTGAGGCCCCTGCGGCACTGATTTTGAGGTTAACTGTGATAAATGATCTTTGACTTTCTTGGCTCCCAGAGGTCATCTGTGCAAACTATTCGGCACAGCATTTTGTAGAATTCCAGCAAATTCCTGATGAAGGCCTGAACAAACAGACCAGCAGCTCACGAGCTCTTATTTACATTTTAAAGAGAAAGTGAGAGAGAGCTTTTTTCAACCTCTTAACTGAAATGTCTCTGCCAGAGGAACAGGATTTATACAATGTTGTTGAAATTTTTATAGGTCCTGCAATGCTTTCAAAACCCAGTTGAGAAATTGCTGTGCAGACAGCTGCATTTTACAGCGATCTGGTGGGACAAATCATGTCTACCACAAGCAGCAGCTGTTCTCCATGACTATTTTCTCAAAAACAAGTTATCTTTTTGGAGTTCTGAGAATTCTTTGAGATCAGCCATTGCAACCACTAACAACAAGAAACTGGCTGCATTGCGTGCCAGCCACTTATTTTAGTTATTTCTGCCTTCCTTGTAAATTCTGGCTTGGGCCCAGTCCATGAGGAAATAAATATGTGAAGAAAGAATGCTGTGGAATGTTAACTACAGTGACAAGTTTTCTTTTTATCATGTGCCAGGTTGTACAAGAGGCTGTATAAAACATTAGGGTCCAGCTAATGTTTGTAACCAAAGGATAGCCTTATGTTCAAATAGTAGCTGTGCTGAGGGAAGCTTTTGTGAAATCAAGTTTGGGCTGGTAAGGAGAATGATTGAGAAGATCAGATAATATAACTGTGTAGGATGATGGCTGCATAACAATTTGAAGTATTTGGTGAGTGTTTGGCAGACGGACAAAGCAGAAAGCTGAGCACTGTCATTTTAAGCTCCCCCACTGATCTGATGTATTGTGTTTTAGTTTTGGCCTGGTAGATGTTGATCAGACTGTTTCTTAATTGTACATTCTTTTTAGAATATCTACAAAAGAAAATCACTTTTTGCATTAAGCATATCCTTAAACACTGTAGCTAACTGTGGTGGAATAATTAATTATTGTTTATGCTGCATATTTGCCTCAGGCATTGCACTGAGAATTTTGCTGCACAGTTGACAAAACACAGCTGCCGTGCATGCTGCTAGGCAATAAAGTCGGGAGGGTGACTACTAGGAATAGAAGTGATGTCTTCTCATTGTTACCTGAACTGTGTTTGTGTCACTTAATTAGAAAGGAGGAGCCATCAGAGATCACCTTATGCTTGAATTTGAGTGTCAACGTGAGCTGCTTTGGTATTGATTTCCTATAGCACAGGCAGATTGTCTATCCACAGTGCTTATTTGACAGTGCTGCAGAAATATTACCAGCCTTAACCCAAACTGACGTATTGCACAAATGTTTGCACAACTTTATGATCATTTAACAACATTAGGAACTCATACAGAATGGTACAGGCAGGCTGCAACAGAGATTCCCAAGCACTTCTGGAACAACTGCTTGTATTTAGAGTCCTCTAGACCAATCTCTGCACCACTGAAGCCAGGTTCCAACACATGGACTCCACCTCCTACTGCCCCCTCAACACGACATCCCCTCCCATCACCAAACCATCATCTCCCAGACCATCCGTAACCTCATCGCCTCTGAGGATCTCCCATCCACAGCCTCTAACCTCATAGTCCTAGAACCCTGCACCACCCGGGTCTACCTATTACCCAAAATTCCCAATCCTAACTGCCCCAGTTGACCCATAATCTCAGCCTGTTCCTGCCCCACCGAACTCAGTTGTCATATCCTGACACCATTCTGTTCCCCCCGTCCAGGAACCCCCCCCCCCCATATGCATTCAGGATACCACTCATGCCCTCCACCTTCTCTATGACTTTCATTTCCCCTGCCCCCAACACCTCATCTTCACCATGGTCATCCAGTCCCTGTACACATCCATTCACAATGACGAAGACCTCCTTCGTTTCTTCCTCTTCTACCAACCCAACCAGTACCCCTCCACTGACACATTCATTCGGTTTGCGGAACTGGTACTCATGCTCAACAAATTTCTTCAAATCCTCCCACTTCCTTCAGACCAGAGGGCACTCACATGGGCCCATCTATGCCTGCCTCACCGTCAGATACATGAAACAGTCTGTCTCAGTAACACTCGCAACATTCCCACCTTTTCCTCTGCTACATTGATGACTGTATCAGCGCCACCTCGTGCTCCCATGAGGAGGTTGTACTTCACTAACACCTTCCATCCTGAGCTCAAGTTCACCTGGATCATCTCAGACACCTCCCTCCCTTTCCTGGACCTCTCCATCCCCACCTCCAACTCAACACTGACATCTACTTCAAGCCCAACTCCTCCCAACCCCACCTCCTGCAAAAACATAATCCTTTACTCCCAATTTTTCCGGCTCTGCTGTATCTGCCCACAGGGAGAGCAATTCCACTCCAGAGCATCCCAGGTGGCCTTCTTTTTTTAAAGACCTCAATTTCTCCCCCCCCCCCCCCCCCCCCCCATGATCAACAATGTCCTCCAGCACATCTCCCCCACTTCCTGCAACTCTGCCCTTGAATTCCAACCACAACAAAGACAACCCCTCTGGCCCTCACCTTCTGGATGCTGCACATTATCCTCTGCCATTTCTGCCATCTGCAATCAGACCCACCACCAGGCATATATTTCCCTCTCCACCGCTATCAGCATTCCATAGAGGCCAATGATTCTGCGACTCCCTTGTTAAGTCCCCCCCTCCCCCCAGCCCAGGCTCTACTCCCGGCACCTTCCCTTGCTGCCAGAAGAGGTGTAAACCTGCACCCACACCTGCCCCCTCATCTCTGTCTAAAGCAGCACAGGATCCTTCCACATCTGGCAGAGATTTTCCTGCACATCCGAACACCTCATCTATTGTATCCATTGCTCTCAATGTGATCTCCTCTACATTTGAGAGACAGGACATCAACTTGTGGAACGTTTCAGGCAACATCTCTGGGACGTGCACACCAAACAACCCCACTGCCCTGTTGCCAAACACTTCAACTCTCCCTCCCACTTTGCCAAGGGCAGGCAAGTTCTGGGTCGCCTCCACTGCCAAATCCTAGCAACCCGTTGCCTGGAGGAAGAACGCCTTATCTTCTGCCTTGGGACCCCCCCAACCACCTGGCATCAATGTCTGTTTTGCTAGTTTCCTCATCTCTTCGCAACCCAGCTTCCTCTCCCCAGATTCAACGGGCCAACTCGGCACTGCCCTCTTGAATTGTCCTACCAGTCCATCTTCTTTCCCACCTGTCCGCTCCACCCTTGCCTCTGATCTATCCTCATCAACCTCTACCTGCATCTATCTATCTCCTTCCCAGCAACCTTTCCCCCCAGCCCCACTCTCACCCTCCTATTTATATCTCAGCCCCCTTCCCCAACCCCCATACATTCCTGATGAAGGGCTTATGCCTGAAACGCCTATTCTCCTGCTCCTCGTTTGCTGCCTGATCTGTGCTTTTCCAGTGCCACACTTTTCTCTGCTTTCCAGCATCTGCAGTCCTCACTTTCTCCTTTGAGTCATAGTCCTACAGCACAGAATTAAACCCTTTGGTCCACCTCATCTGTGCCAAGCAGACATCCCAATCTCACCTGGTCTCATTTGGCCCGTATCCCTCTAACCCCTTCCTATTCGTCAGCCCATCCAGATGCCTTTTAAATGTTATAATTATTCCTGCCTCCACCACTTCCTCTGGCAGCTCGTTCCATTCATATATCACCCTCTGCATGACAAAGGTACCCATCAGGTCCTTTTTAAATCTTTCTCTGCTCATGTTAAACCTATGCCCTCTAGTGTTGACTCCCACACCCTAGAAAAAAGACTTGGCTATTCACCCTGTCTGTGCCCCTCATTTATATCTGCTTTAAGTTATAGAAAAATTATCTTGAGGTGCTTCACAATGTATAATCAGACGAAATAACTTAAAGCTGGAACAAACAGTTAGTGTCAGTCAAGATGACCAGGACACTAATGGATTGTTGTAATAACTTATCTGGTTCACCAGTATCCATTTGAGAAAGAAATCTGTCATCTATCCACCAACTCATTCCAATGGAGGTTTTTCAATGGCATACTGAGATATTCCTATTCTGAAAAATCTTTCTGGCCTTGGGAAAGCTAATTTATATATCTACTGCATCTTATTTCTATTCTAATAATTTGAAACTTGTTAACATTTTTAATAATATGCTCCTGATATTTCAGCTTTGAAAGTCTGTCCCAAATCATACGCTTTGTTTTCTGTAAAACATAAATAAAGTGCAGGGCAGTCAGTGCATTTTACTTCCAGGTTTGTATGAGAATATTTCAGAGTGACTGGCTGCAGAACCTGCTGGGTGAACAGATTGTTGTGGGCTATCTGGAGGTCCTCATGTTTTAGTACCAGATTCAAACTATTACTGGGAAGAGTGATGCACATACCACAGAGATTGCTGGATCTTGCAGGCAAATTCCCTTCACCCAGGCAGCAAGGTCTGCTGCTTTACCATTCCCTACAAAATCTATCTTTTTATATGTTTATTTTTACTCTGTATTTCATCCATAAAAATTTTTTTTTAGTGTTGCCATGGTATGTTATGATGAATGGTTCAGTGATTTTTGTTTGGGAAAACTGTCAAAGTTCTCTCACCACTGTTCCATCTGGATGATCTTATTCAAAACATTTCATAATGAATGTGACGTGCAATTGAGAAATTTTATTTTGAATTTGAATTTGAATTATACATAACTATGTATTTACCACTTGTACAGAATGTCACCATGTTGCAGGATAAAGTCAACAGGAAGTCATTGTATAAAACTTTGCAAAATTGTCAGTTTAATTGAATTACCAATTTGACATGACGTAATTAGAAGTTAATTCAAACTTGAAATGTTTTAATACTTTCCTCTTTTTGAAAAAAGCCAAGTGTGAACAAAAAAAGGTAATTAATGGGTGTCACTGCTGTAAGGAGCTTGACTGCTAAGGTTTTATTGTTCTACAAGTCTGGGAATTAGTGAATACGCATTCAAGCAAAACAAGGAACCGCTCAATATAGTATGCTTAACTCTGTCTATTTTTTTAGAGCAGCAAACTTAGTCAGCAATAAATTCTCCTCATGAGTTCCTGTTTCTAGCTGACTCTTCCTTCTTGCTACTAGAGTGCAACCTATAACTGGTAGTTATTTCATCAATGATGTTAAGTTTGAACGATCTGATTAGGCTCTGTTCATTTGTTGAGACTGTCTGCAGATCAACTGCCCCAAACTGAAAACCAAGCTAATTTATACTGTCCTTGTCATTTGCACATTTCCATCAGTTTCCAATCTTCATCGTGTTGTGACTTAATTACTTGAGCACTCTGCTGGTGAGATCTGATCAATACAGATTTCAGACATGCAGGCACCAGTACATAATCTAGTTTTTATTTAACCTGTTGTTGTCCCTTAGGTTCCCCCTTTGATAATCTGATAATTGATGGAAGGTACCATCAACAGTCAATCAAACACCGATCGTTCTCATCTGTTTACATGATTAGACTGGAAAATCACATGATTAGACTTACAGTGTGGAAACAGGCCCTTCGGCCCAACAAGTCCACACCGACCCGCCGAAGCGTAACCCCCCCATACCCCTATATTACCCCTTACCTAACACTATGGGCAATTTAGCATGGCCAATTCACCTGACCCGCACATCTTTGTGACTGTGGGAGGAAACCGGAGCACCCGGAGGAAACCCACGCAGACACGGGGAGAATGTGCAAACTCCACACAGTCAGTCGCCTGAGTCGGGAATTGAACCCGGGTCTACAGGCGCTGTGAGGCAGCAGTGCTAACCACTGTGCCACCGTGCCGCCCTCGTAAACTTGGTCATCT
Organism: Hemiscyllium ocellatum; assembly: GCF_020745735.1. Taxonomy (NCBI): domain Eukaryota; kingdom Metazoa; phylum Chordata; class Chondrichthyes; order Orectolobiformes; family Hemiscylliidae; genus Hemiscyllium; species Hemiscyllium ocellatum. The sequence goes on along the minus strand of NC_083405.1, from coordinate 83,917,561 downwards.
TTTTGTATTGGATAGGGTATGCCACTTTGCTTTCTGAACAATCCTCAAAACTAATTATATAACATAAACAGTTATCCTATTAGATTAGATTAGATTCCCTACAGTGTGGAAACAGGCCCTTCAGCCCAACAAGTCCACACCGACCCTCCGAAGAGCAACCCACCCAGACCCATTCCCCTACAGTTTACCCCTGATTAATGCACCTAACACTTTGGGCAATTTAGCATGGCCAATTCACCTGGCCTGCACATCTTTGGACTCTGGGAGGAAACCAGAGTACCCAGAGGAAACCCACGCAGACACTGGGAGAATGTGCAAACTCCACACAGACGGTTGCCCGAGGTGAGAATTGAACCCGGGTCTCTGGCACTGTGAGGCAGCAGTACTAACCACTGAGCCTTAACTCCATTGTTCTCTATCTAGTAAGTATTAGGACAGTGGTTCAGTTATAGGGAAATACGAAACAAGTGAACACATAATTATCGTACTATTATAATTCTCTTATACAGGATATACTTGTATCTAACCTCTGAGGTGACATACAGTGATATTGTTTCGGTAAATGTTAACTCTTAGATCACTGATGAGTATTTATTAGAGGATTCTTGCCCTCTGTGGATCCGTTGTAAATTTTCTGTAGCTTGCCTGCTCAGCCAAGATCTGTATGCTGCACAAGTATCATCCTGTACTGCCTCTTAGAAATCATAGATCCCCACAGCGTAGAAGTAGGTCATTTAGCTATCGGGTCCACACCGAGCCTCAAAAGAGCATTCCACCCGGACCCACTATATCCCTGTAACCCTGCATTCCCCAAGGCTAATCCATCTAGCCTGCATATCCCTGGGCACTATGGGCAAGTTAGTATGGCCAATCCACAGAACCTGCACATTTTTTGGACTGTGGGAGGAAATATGAGCATCCAGTACAAACCCAGGCAGACACAGGGCAAATGTTCAAACTCCACACAGTCACCTGAGAGTGGAATCAAACTTGGGTCCCAGGTGCTGTGAGGCAGCAGTGCTAACCACCATTGCCTGTGCCACTTCATCAGAAGCACCTTTGTATAATTCCACTAATTTCCTTTGCTTTTTTCCATAATTACTGTAGGTGCTACCACATCCACCTGATTTTGTCTTAATTCCCACCATTGAATTTAGGGCCCCATCTCAAAGGTGTTCTTCATTAGTTTTATTCAGTGTAACTTTTTCATTTAGAGTAGCTGAATCGAGGCTGGTTGTTTTAACCAGGGAATCTCCTGTATTGAACACAGCAGCAGTAATTGTCACTAAATTTGTATTTTTGTCTTAAATCATTTTCACCAATCCTTCAGGACTTCCCAGAGATTCTTTCCAAAGCTTACCGAGTCATTGGACAAGCATATTAACGTAAATGGAATAGTGTAGGTTAGATAGGCTTCAGATTGGTACGACAGGTCGGCGCAACATCGAGGGCCATAGGGCTTGTACTGCGCTGTAATGTTCTATGTTCTATCTTTCTGTCAGGCTCCTCTTAGAACAGTAGCTTGGCAATCCCAAACTAATTAGGTTTGATATCACAGTAACACTTCATAGTGTATATCATGACATAATACTTTCCTTCTTGATATCAAGGACAATCCATTCTGAGGCCCTTTCTGTAACTTTGGGTTATCAATGTTCTCTGGTGCCAGCAGGAAGGGGTTTCTTGTATCCTTCACATGTGATTGTACTCTCCAACATGAGTTTCTATGTTTTCCCACTGCTGTTTCATTTGTCTCTACCATGTCACTTTTCCCTTTTGGTGTACAAATGCACCTTTTCCTTGCCATACCACTTGTAGCAGCAAAACAAATAGAATCATAGTCCTGATCTTGAGAGTCCCCTCTAGTCCTTTCCGTTCTAACTTGGAGATTCCTTTCCACATCCAGTGACACATCACTGACAGCTGACGGTACTTCCACACTGAACACTGCTGTTCTTTTATGTTAGACATTTGAGATGTTTAACTCACTGTAGACATTAAGCTTTTGCCCATTAATCCTGCAGCCGCCATAGTGGTTGAGCAAGGCAACATGCTTTTATTCAGTTTGTGCTCATTCTTCATGACCCATCTGGATAATAGCCAGCCATGTTGCAGAATAGTATTTTATTGATTCGAGGAATGTAGGTGGCTGGGCAAGCATTTATTGCTGATCCCTAGTTGCTTTTCAGAATGTTGTGGTCAGCAATATTCTTGAACCGATGTCATCCATTTAGTCTAGAGACACCCATAATGTCTAATATTTAAGAGTCGTAGTATTCAGTGAGAAAGTCGCATCAGCTGTTAGGGAGGGAGTTAAAGGTTTTTGACTCAGTGACACTGAAGTAATGGTGATGATTTCCAAGTCAGCCTGTTGATTGGAGAGTGCCTTTCAGGTGCTGGTGTTCCCATGTATGTGCTGCCCTTGTCTTGCTAAACAATAGTGATTGTGCACTTGGAAGATGCTGTGGAAAGAGTCTTGGTGAACTTCTGCAATGCATCTTGTGGGTGATATGTACTGTTGCTACTGTTGTCAGTGGTGGAGGGAGTGGATGCTTGTGGTTGTGGATGTAATCAAGTGGGCTGTTTTGTCCTGGATAATGTCAAGCTGCTTGTGGTGTTAGAGTTGTACCCAACAGGCAAATGGACAATATCACTCTCCCGACTTGTGGATCATGGACAGGCTTTGAGGAATCAGGAGGTGAGTTACTTTTTAACAGGATTCCCAAGCTCTGACTTGCTCTGATAGCCACTGTATTTGTAACACTAGTCCAGTTCAGTTTCTCAACAATGGTGACTCCAAGGATGTTAATTGATGTGTGTAGCTATTGGTCTAAGCACTCCTTGTTCCACTAGCACAGTTACCATCCCTCAATATCTTTTTACATTTCTTTGCTATTTCTGTATTGGTTCTGGAGTTTACTCATGGGTTTTCTCATCTATGTGGACTTCTAATCCCTCCATCGTTCCTCAGTTATTTTAACTCCAAACAAATGATCCCTTGTGGGTTTCCCATATATATCAGTATAGGGGGAGGCAATGGCCTGGTGATATTATCGTTGGCGTGTTAGTCCAGAGGCAAAGATACTATTCTGGGACTCTGGATCAAATCTCCCCATGGCAGATGGTGGAATTTGAATTCAGTCTAATGATCACCATGAATTCATTGTCGATTGTTGGAAAAACCCATCAGGATCAGTAATGTCCTTCAGAGAAGGAAGCTGCCATCCCCAGCTGGCCTGGCCTGCACGTGACTCCACACCCACAGCAATGTGATTGACTCTTAATTGCCCTCTGGCCTAGCCAGTGATGCTATCATCCCATGAATGAATTTTAAAGAAACATTCTCTACATTATAGCTTCCTCTGGTGGCTTGTACCTTACCTAGTGGCTATTGTTGTTTCGGCCACACTATTCTTCCCTGAGACTTAAAATGGTCTATTGTTCATGATTCTGCTCCTCCTCCATGTAAATGGTCTTTAAACTCTGACATTTTCCTCTGTCAATCACTGATCAATGTAACTCTTTAATCTGTGTTTATCTCTTCTGCTGCCTTACCTGCTTGGGCTGTACTGGTTGCTCACAATTTGCAAATGTTTTGACCTTTTCTGCCTTAAGCCGTCCTCCCTTCTTCATGACCTGATAAACATGTGCTGCTTGGTGACTGTTTCTTTTCCTAACTGCCTGTAATTGTTACTGTAGGCTAATCACTTTGTGAAGTGTCTTATTCTAATGGGTATATCTAAACAACCACGTTACCATTTCCTTATTGCCCAGCCTCTGAGAGAATTCTGTCCATTCCTTCATCGTTTTTTTTCTTGCAGGTCTTTCAATATCATTATATATTTTATGAACAAGGAACAAGACTAGTCCACTTGCCGTTCAAGCCTGTTCAACTATTCAATAAAGCCATAACTGACTTCGTTTTAACCTCCACTCTATGTTGCTGCTTATACTCAATGATCTTTCATCTCCTTTGTAATTAAAAATATTTAAAGATTCTGCATCCACTGCTTTTTGAGGTAGGCAATTCCAAAGATACTCAACCTTCTAAAAGGAAAATATGTTTCCTCATTCTGTTTAAATGGGCTGTCCCTTATGTTTTAGCATATGCCTTTTAACCATCACTTGGTTATGTTGGATTTCCTACAGTAACCTTATTACCAGTATCTGCTGAAAATTTCCCTTTCTTTTCCCCACTTTGCTTACTTCTGTCCTTGTGCTGTCCTCTCCTACTTGGGTCCTGTCATGGTCTCAAATTCCAGTGGGAGTTTTACTGTCAAATGAGCATATGGATTAGGAGCAGAAGTGGGCTGTTCAGTCCTTTGAGTGCCCTGCCACTCTATAAGATCGTGACTGATCTGTTTGCATTTCAAATTCCACATTCCCATCTGCCCTCCATAAATCTTGACCCCCCTGCCTAACAAGAATCCATTTGTCCACAACTTTTATTGTGTATGTTTGTAGTCATCAGTTTAATTTTGGCTTGGAGCTGACTGAAGTTAGAGTTTTCTATCTAGATGGCACTCAATACTTTCTCTAGAATGCAGTTTGAGGTGAACAGCCATTGTCATGTGAATTGTAAGTAAACTGAGGTCTATCATACACCTTTGCTCAATGCCAATCCCAATTATGAAGTCTTGCATTTCCCATGCAAGAAGACAATTGCAATGGTATCACCATAAGCCAGTTGCAATATTGTGATGAAGTTTGTTGAATATTCAAGTTGTTAGAGCATAGTCCACAGAGGTTTGTGGTTTAGACTTAACTACTTTGGTCAGGTTGATGAACACAATGGAGAGATCTTGATGTTGTGCTTGACAATTGTTGGCTTGAAGGCCTTCTGGAAGGTCTAGTATCATGTGTCTCTGGGAGGGTTTCCTCTGGGGGAGTAAGTAGATGAAACAGGAGAGTGCACGTAAGGATGTTCCACCTACCACCCCACCAACCTGCGCATACAACGTATTATCCGCCGCCATTTCCGCCACCTCCAAACGGACCCCACCACCAAGGATATATTTCCCTCCCCTCCCCTATCAGCGTTCCGCAAGGACCACTCCCTTCGTGACTCCCTTGTCAGATCCACACCCCCCACCAACCCAACCTCCACCCCCGGCACCTTCCCCTGCAACCGCAGGAAATGTAAAACTTGCGCCCACACCTCCACACTCACTTCCCTCCAAGGCCCCAAGGGATCCTTCCATATCCGCCACAAGTTCACCTGTACCTCCACACACATCATCTATTGCATCCGCTGCACCCGATGTGGCCTCCTCTATATTGGTGAGACAGGCCGCTTACTTGCGGAACGCTTCAGAGAACACCTCTGGGCCGCCCGAACCAACCAACCCAATCACCCCGTGGCTCAACACTTTAACTCCCCCTCCCACTCCACCGAGGACATGCAGGTCCTTGGACTCCTCCACCGGCAGAACACAACTACACGACGGCTGGAGGAGGAGCGCCTCATCTTCCGCCTGGGAACCCTCCAACCACAAGGTATGAATTCAGATTTCTCCAGCTTCCTCATTTCCCCTCCCCCCACCTTGTCTCAGTCGGTTCCCTCAACTCAGCACCGCCCTCCTAACCTGCAATCCTCTTCCTGACCTCTCCGCCCCCACCCCACTCCGGCCGATCACCCTCACCTTGACCTCCTTCCACCTATCCCACCTCCATCGCCCCTCCCCCTAGTCCCTCCTCCCTACCTTTTATCTCAGCCTGCTTGGCTCTCTCTCTCTTATTCCTGATGAAGGGCTCATGCTCGAAACGTCGAATTCTCTATTCCTGAGATGCTGCCTAACCTGCTGTGCTTTGACCAGCAACACATTTGCAGCTGTGATCTCCAGCATCTGCAGACCTCATTTTTTACTTACTAATGGATGAGAGGGGAATACCTCTATTTTCTGCAGCAGATTTATCTCCTTTTTTGATTGAAGGTAGTTATAACTGTCATATTCCTGAAGTCAGAGGCAGTCCCTTTCACAAATCGGAGTGCATGGAATCCCCACTGTCCATTAAATGTAATGGTTGCAAGTGGCTTTCTGAGAAAAGCATGGATTGCACAGAGAAAGCTTACCTCATTGGGTAGGAAAGAGTTGTTGATCTAAAAGTTGATGTAAGCTGTGCTTTTAAAAAAAGATTTATGAATCAATATGTTAAAAAAATCCTCACCATTTTTACAACTTCTACTTCCTGCTTAAACTTTTTGTTCAACCTCCTACTAACCGCTGTTTAGGTATGTACCTCTCCTGATGTGTATTTTCATTAAATATGGAACAAGGGTTTCAAAACTGACCCAGCCTTAAATGGTAATTATCCAGTCTGTCTGAACTTCTGTCATTATCCAACTGCACTAATATGGTAACATGAAGTCTTTTGGAGAACCAGTTACCCGGGAATAAAATCTCTGCAGAACAAACCTTTATAAATTTATTTTTACTTCAGGTGCACCCATGACATCAAACTTCTGTTCTGGCCTCAAGGAGCAGGTTGTTAAATTAGAAATATTTTTACTAGTTTGTAGTGTTTTATAAAGAAACAAATTAAAAATGTTGATGGCATTTGGAATGATCTGCCTGAAAACAGGTTCAACTGAGGGCATTCAAGAGGGCATTGACTGATTATTTGAACTTGTGAAGAAACAATGTGCTGCAGATTATGGGCAAGAGGTAGGAGATTGACACTCAACTAAAATGTGCAGAAAGTTGGTGCAAATTCGATACTGTACATATACTGCTTCAAATGTTTATACACTATGTTGTTAAGGGCACAATAATCTGCCTTGATTACTCATTTTGTAGGCATAAACATATTGCTGAAATCTTTCATTTCACTTATTTAGTGACATTTTGAAGTTAATGGAGACTCATCATTAACATCACACCTAAAGAAACAGCCATGTCAAATATTCACACCTATGATCCTATTTATATTAAAATATTTAATGTTAATGAATTCACTAAACCTTAAAATCCAACTACTTGCTGGAGATGTTTGAGACAAAAAAGATATTTGATACGTAGGTACCCTACCTGAGAAGGAGTAAACAATTATTGCTATCCCTGCTCATAATGTTCATCAAGTTTGGGAATGTACTTTTTGTACCCGATGCTACCACTAATCAGGAATGCAAAAAATAGGAGCAGGATCTAATCTCTCGACCTATTGTGGGCGGCACGGTGGCACAGTGGTTAGCACTGCTGCCTCACAGCGCCAGAGACCTGGGTTCAATTCCCACCTCAGGCGACCGACTGTGTGGAGTTTGCACATTCTCCCCGTGTCTGCGTGGGTTTCCCCCGTGTGCTCCAGTTTCCTCCCACAGGTTAGGTGAATTGGCCATGCTAAATTGCCCGTAGTGTTAGGGGCAGGGTAAATGTAGGGGAATAGGTCTGGGTGGGTTGTGCTTCGGTGGGTCGGTGCGGACTTGTTGGGCCGAAGGGCCTGCTTCCACACTGTAAGTAATCTAATCTATTTGATCCATCTTCATCATTCAGTATGAACCTGACTAATCTGAGCTTCAACTCCACTTCCTTGACTGCATCCCATCTCCCGTGAATTCCCTAGAGACCAAAAATCTAACTGTTGCAACCTTGAATATGTTCAGTGATAAAGATTGTGCAGCCTCTGGAGTATGGAACTTGAAAGGCTCACAATCTTTTTGATTGAAGTAATGTCTCCTCATGTCAGTCCTAAATGATGAGCCCTGATTCTGATAGTAATATCCTTATGTTTTAGATTCCTCAAACAGCAGGAACAATCTCTCTGACCAGCCTATCAAGACCCTTCTGAATTTGGGATGTTTCAATATCTCTCATTCTTGTACTGTAGTGGGTTACAACAGCATGTTTATGATGTGCGGTTACATAATTAGAGAGATCTTCTGGAGGAGACACACTAAGCTCATGTGTAACTCTATATTACAATGAACACAACTGCAATGAAAGACAGATACCTGTCACCCCACATGTCAGTGAAATAATGCCTCTGAACTCTAGATAAAGGCCCAAATTGCTCAGTCTGTCACCTTAGCATAACTCTCACTCCCCAGAAACCAATTCAGTAAACATACTGTCTCCAATGCAGGTATATATTTCCTTAAATAGGAGACCAAACTGCGCACTGTACTCCAGACATGGTCTCATCCAAACCCTGTACAACTGTAGCAAGATGACTTATTCCTATATTCCAGTCTCCTCGCAATAAAGACCAGTTTATCACTTACCTTGCCAATTGCTTGTGTACCTGTATGCTAACTTGTGCTCCTTGTACAAGCACATCCAAGTCTCACTGAAGATCAACATTTGCATGCTTCACACCTTTTACAACATATTCTATTTTATGTGACACAAAATGAAATGTGTTTTGGAAAGCCAAGTACTTTCAATCTAATTTTAATAACTACTAATGGCTAGATTCTCAATAAATGCTTTTCAGGGAGAGAAAGAGATGTTACATTTGCTTTTAGTTTCTAATCGGATCAAACCGTTCCTGAATCTAAGGAATTTAGGAAAATCATTTAGAACATAAGGGTATAGACAATTAAGTTCCAGAGAATTGTTAGATTTGACCCTTTAAAATTCTCCAATCCTCTTTCTTAGCTTAATGTCATAATTGTTTTCTTAAAGTCACTCACTTGCTCTGTTTTGGTCTGGTAAACATTCATACACGAGCCTTGTTGAAACTGGAATCATCTCTTTATAAACAACATGAGATGATCTGGTGAAATCTTCACCTGTTTTGTGGAGCTGACAGGGAAGGATTACTTTAACCAGGAGGTCGACTGACCAAACTCTGGACAGAGGAGGATTGGCAGTCAAGTTCCTGGCACCCCCTGTTTTCTGAGCTCAAAGGAAAGGTGAAGCAAACGTTGACGACCAGCATCCAGTAATGGCTGCCAAGTGAGGTATATATGTTTCATGTACAAAGAATGCACAGCTAGATATAGTCAACTGGTCAGCCTTCATGACAAGACCTTTCCCCAAAGAAAGCTAAGAAGCAACAAGATGTATTTATTCATAGAATCCCAACAGTGAGGAAACAGGCTCTTCAGCTCAACAAGTCCACACTGACCCTCCGAAGAACAACCCACCCAGACTCCTTCCCTTACCCCATTATCCTATATTTACTCCTGACTAATGCACCTAACCTACACATCCCTGAACCCTTTGGGTAATTTAGCATGGCCAATTCACCTAACCTGCACATCTTTGGATTCTGGGAGGAAACCAGACCACCCGGAAAAAATCCACACACCCACTGGGAGAACGTGCAAACTCCACACAGTCAGTCACCCGGGGCCTTGGTGCTGTGAGGCAGTAATGCTAACCATTGAGTCACTGTGCCGCCCATCATTATATTCGATTGCAACATATGTCCATTTTGGAAACTTACTTTTGTAGATTTTCCTTGAATATTTCTTAGTTTGTTAAGTAATCATGAAGTAAACAAACTGGTGAACTTGTGTAGAAGCATATTGTTAACCTGTAATCAGTACACCTCTACAGAATTGGAGGAACTTCTATTTAGGGGTCATGTGAGAGATCTTTAATCCAGTTCCTACAACTAGGGGCCCATTGTTGTAACAATTGATATCGTTGTACAAATAGATACTAGACAGTGCGGGTGAATGTAAGAGTCATTTTATAGGTACAAGTATCATTGAACATCAATGCCAAAAGCAAACTGAAAATTTATAACACCTGTCCATGATTCATTTGTGGTTTAAAATAACTGTTGACATTATATTTGGCAAAAGATATCCTTAACCATTACTTTTTCATGGATAATTGAGGAATATGGCTTTCAATATCTGCTCACTATCGATAGCATCAAGACAGATACAATCTTGTTTGTACTGCCCAGCTGTAATCCAGCAGAGAGCTCTATTTGTATATGAGCATGCAAAGCTCTGCTTCTAGGCATTAATTTTTTAAAACTTTTGAGAGCCCTAGCCGTGTGTCTACTGCCGTTATATTTTAAGTAAGCTCTTGGCAAATTTAACCAGACCACCTGAATTCTCACTCATCTCAGTTTGGTTCCACAAGTTGGACTCCATACAGTGATTAGTCCATGCTGTGAGAAACTATTTCTCTCGAACTCTTATTCCATGCTACTTGAGAGAAGATTCAGGATCTGCGTCTGGTCTTAGCGTTATTTGCTGTTGTAAAGGGGGTTGTGATATTATCAATATATTCGAAAATTGTTTTTATTGGCTAGTTTTTTTGTAGTAAATATTATAGGGTTTGAAGTACTGAATCATTTGTCATATGTTCAAAAGCTTGATGGTATTTACTACTTGATTTAAAATTATGCTCAACCTTTTTGCTATAACTTCTATGTGCAATCTCACGACTTTTGATCACTGGAAATGCACACTCTCTTCACTGGTTCAAACTCACTAAATCAGGATGTTATACTCTTTCTTAAGCACAAAAACCTGCTCCCTGTTGCAGCACATACCTTCTACTTCATGAGTTTTTGTAATGGCTTTCTGCAGCATTTTGAAAAACGAAGCTGCTGCTTACAAACAGTTTAAATTGAAAATTTCTCCAGAATAGAAAGGTGAGTGGTATAAATTCACTGCAAAGTGAGAATGTCAGTGATTTCTGAAGGGCATTTGAGGTTGAACCATAAATGTTCATCTTGCCAGTCATGTCCACAACTCATGAATGAATGAATAAAAGAAGCAAATAAAAATCTTCAAGCTCTTATTTTTTAAATTTGGTAATAAGCATTTTATGTTCTCCTTGCCTTTGTTGGACTTGGGAGACAATAGCTGAGAAACTGGAGTCGTTTTGGAATGCATGCTCATTGTGTAACAGGACTCTTGGCTGGGATCAGTTAGGGTAGTCATCTAAGGGTCTACCTTTGGCCCATCCTATTGCAGCAATCAACTTTCTCAGTCACACTGCAGTTAGATGAGTGGACCATTTTGCTTCACCTAAAATGGAATCTTAAAGAGCAAACCAGTTACTACTGCCTCTAAGGTAAAACTATAGAACAATACCAACCAATGGTCACCCCCCTCCCAGTTGCTCTTCCTAGAAACTCATTTGCTCTAGCCGTCAATCCTACGAGATCTTCATCCATTTTGTGACATTTGCACAACCGCCAGAGCCATGACATGTCTTGAGTTCTCTGGTAGGATCTTAATAATACTTTCACTTTTGAAGTCACACATACACATGATCTGATTTTTAGATCTACCTGTGTAGTCATATCATGCCAGTTGTTCATTGTAAATACTGATGTGACACTGATTTTGTTAAAGGGAAATTGTGGGCTTGGGTAAGCATTCAACTCTCTGAAATTGCATTGTTCACCCTTGCAACACCAATCTGTGAAAAGCAAGCTTCTGGATCAGTGGTGCTGGAAGAGCACAGCAGTTCAGTGAAATTCACCAGTGGCAGAAGTTTAGAGAAAGGATAGTTGACTGTTGCAAAAACATTTGAATTTGCTTAAGAGTGTACACACCAGAGTGTCAGAAAGAATGAATAGTTTTGGAAAAGTGCAGTTTCTGAACAGTAATAAACATGAAAGCCAAATGCTAGCAATGATATATTGCGCAACCTGCAAAAGTGCTTGTTAGGGTGTGAGGACAACAGCACTTCCCCCAGCCAGTCTGCTGCTGCAGTTAGTAGGAATTAAGTGCATAGTTGCTCTCTTGAACTCCTAAACACTATCACAAAACTTGGAAAATACTGATTATTGTTATTGTTATTCCTGGTAGCTCCCCTCTGATAGTCTTATGAAACCGAAAACATGGCAGAAATTCTATATATGAATAACATTTAAAATTAGGAAGCTCAGAGGAATCTTGGGAAAACTGTCCACAGATCCCTGAAGATGGCAGGACAAGTTAATAGTGTGGTTAAAAAGGTAACTGGTCGAACTATACATAATAAGAGCAAGGCAGCTATGTTAGAGCTGTATTGGCCCTTGGTTAGGCCATAGCTGGAGTACTGCATGCATCTTTGGTATCCACACTCTAGGAAGGATGTAATTGTACAGAAGAAGGTGCAGAGGAGATTCACCCAGGATGTTGCCTGGGATGAAACATCTTAGTTACAAAGAGGGGCTGGAAAAGATCAGGTTATTTTACTTGGAGCGGAGAAGGCTGAGAGGAGACCTGATTGAGGTGTGTCAGATTCTGAGTGACATTGACAGGGTGGTGAAAGCAACTGGTTCCCTCTCATGTGGGAGCACATTTTTAAGGTGAAAGGCAGGAGGGTTTGAGGGAGAACACTTTCTTCTAGAGGGTGGTGTACTGCCTGGGAGGATAGTTGAGGCAGGTAACCTCTTAACCTTTAAAAGTGCTTGGGTGAACACTTGAACTGTCATAGCTTTCAAGGTAATGGGCTCATTGTTGCTTGTGTATTTTTGAAGGGCAGATTTGATTGGCTGCAAGATCTCTTCTGTATAATTTGCTGTGAGACTGAGCTAAATTTAGGAATGTATAACATCTGAATGTATATAACAAGAGCCAATGAAGTATTGAAATTGTGTTAATGGATTGCATCACTTGCGGACACATTATGAGACAGCTTTATGATTCATGTGATTGTGACAAGATTGAGAATGACAGTTAATTAAAATTGCCTCGCTATCATTCAGTCATTTGTTGGTATTTTCAGTCCAACATTCCATTTGTGGGAGGGCATGTCTAAAAATTAACAGCTTCTTTATTACTCTGACTAAACATTTATTCTAAAGATGAAAGCTAGAATGGCATAAGTGACACAGTTGCTCAGATCTAGGGCACTGAATCCAGGACTGTTAGAGCTGGAGACATTAAACTATGAAGTTGCAAGTTGAAAATGTAATGGTTTTAAATGCAGCTGTTTTTTGAAACTACTGTCAGATATTTTAACAGTCGCCGATGTCAGTCAATCCAGACTGGGAACAGCATCTCCAATACCATCACGCTGAGCATGGGGGCAGCCAGGGATGTGTGGTCAGTCCACAGCTGTTCACTCTGCTGACACACAGCTATGCAGTGATGCGCAGGTCAAATCACATCATCAAGTTCGCTGATGATATGACTGTAGTGGGTCTCAGCAGCATAAACGATGAGTCAGCATACAGAGAGGAGGTCAGTGGTTAATGTACTGGTGCAGATCTAACAGCTTGTCTCTAAATGTGGACAAGATGAAAGAGGTGGTTGTTGCCGTCAGGCGGGCATGGAGTGACTACTCTCCACTGGACGTCGGCTTCCCCATGGCGATAATGAAGAGCACCAAATTTCTTGGCGTACACCTGGTGGAGAATCTCACCTGGACTCTCAACACCAGCTCCATAGCCAAGAAAGCCCAGCAGCGTTTCTACTTACTGCGCAGGCTGAGGAAAGCCCACCTCCCACCCCCTCCCCATCCTCACCACATTCTACAGATGATCCATTGAGAGTACTCTGAGCTGCTGCACCACTACCTGGTTCAGTAATTGTAGCATCTCTAATCGTAAGACCCTACAGATAGTGAGGACAGTTGAAAAGATCATCGGGGTCTCTCTTCCCTTCATTACAGATATTTACACCACATGTTACATCCAAAAGGCTCTCAGACCATTGTGGAAAACCCCACACACCCCTCACCCAAACCCTTCTCCCTCCTGCCATCTGGCAGAAGATACTGAAGCATTCGGTCTCTCACGGCCAGACTGTTCAAGTTTCTTCTCCCAAGACATCAGGCTTCTTAACATAGTATGATCGGTCTTTTTTCCATCTGAAATTCTTTGCACAACTTCAAATTTCTACGAGAAAAATGTCCATTATTTGTCATTCTTCTATTACACTGTAACTTGCGTGGTTTTCACTTCTCATGCACTTTATGTTGTGTATGAGTGAGTAGTTTGTGCTGTCTATGTAGCACCCTCGTTCCTGGAGAAATGTCTCGTTTTTACTGTATCTTCTGTATATGGTAGAAATGACAAAAAATTACTCTCCTCAAAGGCTTTTTACAAAAAGGAAGAAACACGTTCTCCCAACTTTGGGATAGGAATAGATTTGATTACATTATAGGGCAAGGAAACAATTGGAACCAGAGCAAGAAGCTCTTTACTAGTTAGTGAAATGTGGGAAATTTTGGAAATTCAGGATCCTGTAAGAGGATACATTCCTACTGAAACCAAACAGCCCCCATGACAGCACCCTCACACTTTTAACTGTGCTATATTCTTTCTCCAGGGTTTTCAAATAGGTCAGGTCTAGGTATAAGAATAAACAAGACTGTTTTATCATCACTCCTGCTGAAACTTTGGTTCAAACTGGCTGTGGAACCAGAGCATAAATTACAAAAACGCTTTAATGTTTTCCTGGTTGTAAGCATAGATATCTAAACATTCTTTGATATCTTCGAAGACCATTAACACACCGAACATTAAGAGTTGTCATTGATTCCATTTGTTGATTTTGTTATTTACCTTGAGACAGGCATCAATTTCCTTTTATCTATTTTTCAAGAGTTTGGGTGAATTTATATTGATTACAGTGTTTTTACTTGGTAATTTTTTTTTCTCTCATGAATGCAAAAAATGCATCGCATTTCATTAGAAGCAATGCTTTCATGTTGCAACTAATTATTGGTGTGCTTTGTAGCCTCAGCTGCTATTTTCATTTTTAGTGCAGCATTGATATTATTTTGGGTGATTACTTTCGAATAAATGTTTATATCCTTTTACAACCTTGTATTCCAGACTAGATTATGTGCCCCATGCTGAAGATCTTGCCTCAAAGCTTCTCCAGTGCTTTCCAAAAAACAGACTGTCGGCTCACGCTGCCCTGAACCATGAGTACTTCAGTGATCTTCCTCCACGGCTTTGGGAACTCTCAGACAGTGAGTATTATTTCTAGCTTTAATCCAGATTCTACTCAGTCTGTTTCTTTGAGATGCCTAAAGATGGGTATTATTCTTACTAAAACATTTTTTTTGCTACTTGTTTAACAAATAGTACTACTTCAGGTTCGACAGTTCTGGCACTAACATCAACTATCAAGTCAAAAGTAGCAGTATTCAAGTTACCATTTTTCTTATCGGTTTATGTCAAACATAGGACAGGCCCTTTGGCTCACCATGTCTCAACCAACCATGATGTCATTCTAAGCTAATCCCATCTGTCTTCACATGATCTCTCTATGTCCTGTACATTTATTTATCTATCTAAACGGCTCTCAAACATTGCTATTGTATCTGCTTCTACCACCTCTGGTACGCACAGTAGTGCATTCAGGTACCTCCCACCTTCTGTAAAAATACAAACTTGCCTCGCACATCTCTTTAAATGGCCACACACACTCAGACACAGACGGACAAAGACACGCGGACGGACAGACAGACACACAGACACTTCCATCCTAGGAAATAGATTCTGACTCTCCACCCTTGTTCATTCCTTTCATAATTGTATATATGTCCATCAGATTACCCCTCAACCTACACTCAGCAAAAACAATTCCCGTTTGTCTAAACTCTGATAACTAATACACTCTTTTTTTAGCCTCCTTCCTCATGTATTTAATGCCTAAACTAATAAGGGTAAGTAACTCCTGTACCACCTAAAATCTCTTATCTACCTGTCTAGCTACCTTTTTAAGAAACTATGGACATGCCATTCCAGGACATTCCAGATGGCCTCCCATTTCAAGGACCACAATTTCTCATCCCACATGATCAACAATGCTCTTTATCACATCTCCATTTCCCACGCTTCCGCCCTCGAACCTCACCTGTCTAACCCAACAAAAATAGAACCCCCATGCTCCTCACCTTCCATCCTACAAATCTCTGGATATAGCACATCATCCTCTGCCACCTTCAGTGAGACCCCACCCCACCCCTATCACTTTCCGCAGAGACCATTCGCATTGCAACTCTCTCATCAAGTCCATGCCACCCACTAACCCACCCTCTACAACTGGCACCTTCCTCAGCCATCACATGAGGTGTAAAACCTGCCCTCCCCAAGTCTAACCCAAGACCCAAAAAGTTCATTTCAAATCCAGCAGAGTTTTTCCTGCACATCCCCCCCACTTCATCTACTGCATCCGTTGCTCTCGATGTAGTCTCCTCTACATTGAGGAGACAAGACACCAACTCTCAGAGCAGTTCAGAGAACATCTGTGGTCCGCAACTAACCCCATCGCCCTGTGGCCAGCCTCTTCAACTCCCCTTCCTACTCCCCTAAGGACATGCTAATCCTGGGCCTCCTGTGCCACCAAACCAAAGCCACCTGCAAGCTGGAGGAAGAACGTCTTATCTTTTGCTTCAGGACTCTACAACCACACGGCATCAATGTCGACTACACCAGTTTCCAATCTCGACTCCCCCACCACATCCTAGATCCAATCGTCCAACCCAGCACCAACCAATTGTAGTCCTCTTGACCTGACCTACCTGCCCCATCTTCCTTCCCACCTATCCTCTCCACCCTCCTTACCGTCCTAGCAAAATTCCCTCCCACTTGCATCCACCTAATGCCTTCCCAGCTACCTTCTCCCCACCCCTACTCCCTTATTTATCTCTCAACCCCCTTCTCCCTCTACATTCCTGACGAAGGGCTTATGCCCAAAATGTCAATTCCTGCTCTTTGGATGCTGTCTGACCTGCTGTGCTTTTCCAGCACCACGCACTTTGTCTCCTTCTGATCTTCTATGCTTCCCAGGATCCTACAATTCATCATGTACTCCCCTTGCCCTGTTAGTCCAAACAAAATGCATCATCTAACACTTGTCTGGATTCAACTCCATCTGCCATTTCTCTGGCTAACTTTCCAACTAACCTGTAACCTGCTGTATCCCGTGATAACCTTCCTCACTATTCACTGTTCCAACAATTTTTGCACCTGTGAGCTTAGTCATCGGACCACCTACATTTTCACCCAAATTGTTTGTAGAAATTACAGGCAGCAGTGGTCCCAGCCCTGATCCTTACACAACAGCACAGGTCACAGACCTCCAGTCAGAAAAACAGTCCTCCACTGTGGGGAATTTGAATGTGGAATTTTCTGCTGTAGACTTGACTTGATATTAAATCCTTACTCAGAATACAAATGCCAAAAGTTGGGAAACAGACTCTAATCAGTTCAGCTGAAAAAAAAATGTTTGGCTGCTATAGAAACGTTAATGTTGTTCTTCTCTTCAGTCCACGTGGAGCCAGGTTTTGCTGTTGCCACAGGACTAAAGCCTGCCTGTTTAATGATTCTGAGCAAATGCATATTACATTAGTTACAGCAACAACTGTGCTGTCAGCCGAACATCAGGCGGATGAGGATGATGCAATCACAGAGGAGGAGAAGAGTCAGGACTGAAAACAGCTGTATTGGCCCAGGATCAATTACCTGTCTCCCTCCAGGGGAGGACACAACTCCTAGGTCTTGGCTCAAGTGGAATCTGATTTAGATGAGTCCTTAGTGACTCCAGCTGTTCTGGTTGTTATTGCCAAAATTCTAACCTTTTTTTAGTTATCTGGTCATTCAAAGCACTGCGGGGAGTGATTCCACCCCCGGAAAGTCAAAGCAGCTTGTCTAGCAGCATGCAGGTGATAATTGCAACACAGTTCCAGAGACCTGGTCAATTCAGTTCTCCAGGAACGTAAGGAAGAGTTGACCACACAGCAAAACCTGCATATCATCACTGATTCACCAGAGTACTGGATTGAATATATTATTGGTCATTTAGGTGAGTTGACAGGTGATTTCTGCTCACTGAGTATTTGAGTCGTCTGTAATATAACAGCAGGAATTCATATCTGGACTATCAGTTATTCAAATGCTGTCCCAATTAATAAGGGTGGGGGTGAATAATTTCCAAGTTGGCTCTAGAGATATATTTATAAACAATGGTTCATTATGCATAACTGCAACTTCCAATGCCAGACAATTAACTTTCTTCCCAAGATCAGCAAATGTTTTGTCTCTTTGGTTGTATTTCCCAGTTTAAGATAAAGAAGGTAAACATTGGGACTTTTGCTGGATTTTAGATCTTATCCAGTTTTCTTTTCACCTCAAAGCTGATTACAACGAGACAGAGATCAATTTCACACATCTTGCTCTGTCCCCTCCCCCTGAAACAGGCTCATCTTTTTGAAGAACTGTGTCAGAGTTATTATAGTGCACGTGGCCATTCAGCCCATCATGCCTGTGCTGGATCTAATATCTACTGTCAATCTCCTGCCTTTTCCCTACATATCATGACTATGACCTGCACATGATTACGATCCAAATAACCATCCAACAGCTCTTGAAAGGCTAAGTTGAACCTGTCACCACCACATTTTCCAGCTGGTTCATTCTATAACCTAGGTATTTGTGTGAAAAAGATTTTTTTCTTACGTCACCCTTGCTACATGCAGCAATGAATAGCAACAATTTAAGCATCACACGAGTTGCTTATGCCCAGGCGATAAATAATAAGGAAACCTGAAGTAACACAATAGGAAAACTTGGATCCCTTTCAATTCAAGAACCCAGAAACAAGCCTGATTAGAAGTTAAATCACTTAAAAAAAATCTTATCCACTTTACTCAAATTTATCGGCTGATCCCTTGGATTTTTACTTATCGGGTTTTACTGTGAGCAAAAACTTTTTACTAGCAGGCCATCCATGAAGGGCCACAGGCATGTTCCTAGTGAAATGAGACATCTAGTTATGTATAGATTGGCCCCACCCCTGACTCAATAGCAGGAGACAACCCATTGCCTTGACCCCAAAAGACCCTGTGTCCCAGTGAATACATCCCCTGTCTCAGTTCCTCAGTATGAGCACAAGATTTATATGCAAACTAAAATTGCAAAACTAAATATAATTTTGCAATCCGTGATATTAAGTTAGACACTAAAATCAGAGCTTATAACACTTTTTGACAGTAGAAGTACTGCATTAGTTATAGTAGAAGCTCAAATGTTTGCACAAGTAACATAAGTTGGGTGATAGCATCTCTAAGGAATTTGTGTCTGATATTTAATGCTTTCTTTAACCGTTAGTACTTAGTCTCAAACCTAGACCTTTTTTAATTATTAGGATGGGAATGAAAGTATATTACATAATACAAAATTAGCTATCAGCTTCTCTACAGTTTAGTATAAAGCAACAAAGATCATGTTTTCACAAGCTTCTCAATGAAACCAAAATGCTAAGGATGTTCCATGTTTTTCCGTGCAATGACTCCAAGAGGAGGTGCTGGGGGAGGCAATATCCTCGTGATATTATCAATGGATTGTTTCGTCCTGTTAACATTCCACGGACCCTGATTTGAATTCCACCACAGCAGATGGTGAGATTTGAATTCAGTTTAAAAAAAAACTGGAATTAAGATTCCAATTATAACCATGAATCCTTTCTTGATTGTCAGGAAAAACCCACCTGGTCCACTAATGTCCTTTAGGGAAGGAAACCGCCATCCTTACCCAATCTGGCCTAAGTGTGACTCTAGACCCACAGCCATGTGGTTGACTGTTGAACTGTTCTCTGGGCAATAAGGAATGGGCAATAAATGCTGTTCTAATCAGCCTTCATCTAACGAATGACTTTAATAAAATCCTTTTAATTGTCAGGCCGAAAGGTTGCCATTGAGTAATTATGTAAGGACCCATTTCCCACAGAAAATTACATCCTGTCGAATGGTGGCACAAGAAACCAAACTGGGTTGGCTGACTTTCTGTCATCTTTCTTGACAAAACGTATCTTGTGATTTTTCCTCTATGTGAAAAATTAATCAACTTTCTTCTTTTTCTTGCAAAAAGAAGCTTTAGCCATAGCCCAATGAAACTTGCTACTGTGGATTGACTCAGTGGCTACACCTGGATGAATGTTGCAGACTTCTTCACTGGTAGAATTAATTGGATCACCCAAGAAGCAGTTAGTAATTTAGGTGGCTTGTTGTCAATCATTGTATCAATCTATTGTCAAACTTGCAGTATTGGCTACTTTTTGGCAGATACAAGTCTGTTGGATCTATGAGGCAGAATGTATGTTTATGGGAATAATCAAGCAAATGCATCATGCCAAAACATCATGATTCTCTGAGAGGTCGCCATTCTATGCTTTTGTGAATTGAACTTCAATCTTTTGAAGTTTCTCACTTGTGAATGAAGGGCTTGTGTTTGGTTTCAGGGAGTTTCAGTAATGTGATTGGCTAAATTAATGTTTTAAAAATAACAAGTGGTGGATGTGCAGGCTTTCCAGGTGTAAATTGTCCAGAGTTAAGGCCTTTACAAGGACCAAGAATTCAGAAAATTCCCCTTTTTGTTTAACCTATGGTGTGTTAGTGAACAGAATGAAAGTTGTGACGTGTACAACGCAGACAATGCTTTGGTGATGCTGGATCTGATTCCATTCCCTTCTGGTGGTCATCTGTCTTGCGAGATGGTGGTTTACATCTTTGCGATCAACTGTGATAAACATCACCAGCATTGGCTCAGGCCCCCACCTTGCCTCTCTTGCTGTGCTTAATGATGCTGTAAAAATCATATCGCATTTGTTGGGCTATTTTCTCTGAGAACTCTCAGCCAACTGAGCTTACCATTTCTCTGTGTTTCTGATGCCCCTCTGTGCCATCAGCCTCCGGTGGTCTTGATCGTCTGCAACTGTCTCCAACTTGTACATGTTAGCATCCACCATTATCTTATTTATCTTCTAGTTCTCCTTGTTGTGGTAGTGTAGGTTAAGCAGCCATCTCACTGTTCAGGAGGTCTTTGGCTGTCTGGCAATCATTCATTTGATGGAAGTAGTCAAGCCATCAATTGGTGTTACGGCCACCACAGGGGAAGCTAGGCCTTCTCTCCCGAAGAAAGAAACACTGTCACTGCACTATACTTGCCCTCAGGAATGAGTGTATATTTTTCAATCAACTTGATCAGCGATGTTATTGCACACCTCTGGAGCAGGTGGAACCTGAACCCAAGTCTCATGGCTCAGAAATAGAGACAATATCACAGCACCACAAGTGCCCTTTGAAATGAAAGCTGAAAGGACTGTGGATACTGTATAAATCAGAAGCAAAACAGAAATTGATGGAATAGCTCAGTCGGTTCTGAACCAGTTCTTAGAAAGGATTACAGGACCTGAAACATGAAGTCTGATTTCTCTTCACAGATGCTGCCAGTTCGGCTGAGCTTTTCCAGCAACTTCTGGTTTTGCCCTTGGTAATTATTGTATCCTGTGTAATCAGTCTTGCTGAAGTCACTTAAGACCATGTATGGTCGTCTCCATTGTTCATGAGCTTTCTCTTGCAGTTAGGAGACCAAAGATCATATAACTTGTGGATTTTCCAGTTCTAAAACCACAGTGGAATTTCGGGTAGGTCCATTCAGCCATGATCAGTAGTCTTTTAAAGGCAATATGGACAGTACTCAGAAGGAATCTACCATGGTAGTTGTGGTCACTCTTGTTCTTGTACAAGATCACAATCTTTGCATCATGCACACAGCCTGATGCATTGCCTCCCCTCTGTTGGAAAGAGACTTCAGGGAAGATCTCCACGGAACAGCTAGAAATTGAACCCACAGTGAAGAAACTTTGTAAAGCTATTACTAGACTTGCTTCCCATTGGCAAAACTCTAGGTGACAATACTGCACTGCCTGAACTTACAATGGTGGCAAGCAATCACTCCTGTGGAAGCTCATTCTGTGCTTTTTAACACAATAGTCTATTGTGCTCTTGGATCTATGCGAGTCACATCAAAAATAACATTGCATCAAATTTAATGAGTGAACTGTTAACTAAAGTTGGATTGTTCCATCAAATCTGAGATACTAAGACCTTTCATTAGTAAGCTGCTATATTTTCATGAGCTCTTTTTTGTTTTTGTCTGTCCCTCAGTATTTTTCTCATATGGTAGAGGCCAGGTATAGGAATCAGCATTGTGCTCCTGATATTTCTGTTGTTGAAATACAGCACTGCATCAGTCATGTCCCCCTTGCCTGTCACTCTAATTGTTTGCCTGGAGCACTAGAAGACAGAGTAACTTATACAGTCCAACTGCTTCAATTCAAAGTTGATGGTCTATTAGCTGATACAGAGATCTCTTGTAGTTCGCATTTAGCTTTCAAAGGAGCATGGGGGTTACACATTGTAACAAATATGCTTTTTTTTTAATTAAAGCCTTATCTAAAGATATTTGAGTTTTCTGTGATGTATATTTCATTTCTTTTGAAGAGTGGTGCTGTTAAGCTTTATACTATACACATCATTAATCTGACAACAGCAGCGTATGTTTTATTTATACTGGATGTGGCTACTGGCATCTGAAACTTCGGAAAAATTGACACATTTCATTTAAAATTGGATGTAGGGAGCACAAATCTAAATCATCAATCACCATTGTAGTTATTTCGTGTGAATTTTCAGTTGTCAGTTCCTGAGGTTTCCTGTGAAAAGTGACTGACAGCTCCTGCAGACAAACCCCACTGGTAAAATCTATGTGGCGTTCTGGAGTTGGAGAAAGCAGATGATAAATTAAATGTTTGTAGTGTTTTGCTGGGAACAAGTAAGTATTTTTCAACTTTATTTTTGTTTTGCAGGAAGGTGAGGTGTGTTACCTTGCGTGCACTTCCAGTTTGGATTCCATAATCTGACAATCTGTTTTTTGATATGTTCAGAAGGGTACTTGCAAACATTGTTCTCAACCTTCCCCACCCCAGCCAAATTTTAATTTAAATTAATTTAATGCATGATTGAATGTATTGTTGTAAGGAAGAGAAAGCAATTGATCATTCTCAGCTCTTGAAGAGACATTTTAAGATAAACTTCAAAAACTACCTTCAACCCTGGCACACACCTTTTATGCTCGATCTGTGCAGGCAAAGAAACTGGTGTTGTGGTCAAACTACTCTGCCTGAACCTTGCTACCCTCTCCTCCATTCTCAAATGTACTATTTTGTGGCCAGGTGTGAGGGTTAGGCCAAAGGCAGTCTGCCACAAAGTGCACGAGACTTGACCAATACCTCGGCAGTGTCCTGTTGGCCAAAGCAACTACTGATAAAGAGATCCAGCATTGCTTCCAGTGTGCTACTCAGCCTTCGGCCGCCTGAGGAAAAGGGTGTTTGAGGACAACATCAGTTCTAATACCAAGAACATTGTTCACAGGGCTGTGGTGGTTCCTGCTCTCCTACAGGTTCTGAGATGTGGACTTTCGACAGCAGATACCTCAAGGTGCTGGAACAAGATTCTGCAAATCCACTGGGAAGAAAGACGTGCCAATATCAGTGTTTTCAACCCTGCCAATATCCCCATCATCGAGGCTCTGACCACCCTTGATTGGCTGCGATGGGCTGGGCACACCGTCCACATGACTGACCCAAGATTCCCCAAGCAGATGTTCTATTCCCAGCTTCAAAACAGCAGGCAAGCCCCCAGTAGACAGAGAAAGGGCTTCAGGGATATCCTTAAGGCCTCGCTGGCAAAATGTGGCATTCCCACAGACACCTGGGAATCACTGGCCCTAGACCCTCAAAATGGAGGAGGAACATCCAAAAAAGCATTGAGCACCTCGAGACTTACCATTGGGGGAGGCAAAGAGGAAGTCAGGCAAAAACAGCGAAAGGAGTATCTGGCTGTGCCAACGCCACATCGGTCTTTACAGCCATCTATGGACTTGCCCTGAGAGCGGAAAAGAGTCATCCTCATCTGCAAGCGATCACTGATGATGATGATGATGATGCATGACACTCGAGAGACAATCAAGGAGAAAGAGGAATGACAGACTATGGAGTGAGAGTGAGACAAATCATAAACTGATGGACTTGCTCGGTGGCATGGGCATCTCCTTTTGTCCCATTAATGACATTTTGGAGGGAAGATAAGACCCTAAATGGACACTAATTGCCCTGTTAAGACCCTTAATTGGCCTGATGGTGAGCATGTAACCAACACCATAGCTGTTGCTGTTAAAAATTGTGTTGGGGACAAGAGTGACAGTCCGGGCTTGCCTGCGCAGCTTTCAAACTCATTGCCTGGGGAGTGTAAAATCCAGTCCATGGAGCTCCTGAGTAATTTCAAATGGCCTAGTGCTGCCATCTTTTCCACCAGCAATGAGGCAGCAGTAAGTTTAGGAATCAAAGATGGACTACAGGGCCCAGACAGTGCAGGGCACTTTGTGCAATTTTGTGTGCTCTTTTTGACAAGAGTTGGACAGTATTGCTGCTGAGACTGAACCCCAGCTGCAGGGTATGGAATCACTGTACCAATATCGCTTTGGGAGTCAGAGGGCATGATATCTCAGCACGCATTGCTTCTAATGTACGCAGCAGGCAAATGTCACACTATGTCTCTGCAGAAGGCACAAAATCATGAGGCTAGCATCAAATCCACTAACCTGTAATTCTTAAAACAAGCTCTGATCTCTTAAAAAGGGAGTACTTTCGAACTGGACCATTTGCTGGAAGTCACAACACAATGATCTGGGAAAGGCTCAGCATAGCAGAGAATGGGCTCTGAGGCTTTCTGACACTGAACGTGGAGACCTTGTTTCAAAAGGTCAGGACTAATGCTAACCATCTACATGGGGCTTCAGAGGCCCAGCAGATAAACATTGCCAAGACCCATGTTGCTGTTGTGGTTGATCCAGCCTCAAGGATCCGAAAGCAGTGTTTTCAAACCGGTCGTCATCAGTAGAGTGTCTTCAAATGTCAGGCTTCCAATGATGTGCCTCTTACTCTGCTCAATACGCCAACCTGTCTCCAAGAACTCACATCAATTGCAATTTATATCTAATTTCTATTGCTTCACCTCACACTCTCTTTCACTGGTCCGCAGGAGGTTAAGGGGCAACCTAATAGCTTTTAAGATTGTGAAAAACATGGAAAGTATGAGGCTTTTCCCCCCAAGATGAAGGGGTCACAATTACTAGGGGACACAGGTTCAAGGTGTTGGGGGTGGAAGTTTGAAAGTGATGTGCAAGGCAAGTTTTTCACACAAAAAACAGCAGTGCTGCTGGAGGAGGTGGTGGAAATAGATACAATAGTAGCACTCAAGAAGCCCCCCCCGGATCAATATGAGTAAGGATGGGATAGAGAGATACAGATCCTTAAGTAAAGACAGTTTGAGTATGGAAGGGCAGAATGTGTTGGAGCAGGCTTGGAGGGCCAAAGGGCCTGATTCTGTGCTGTGAGCTTCACAGCTGCTTCTCACTACACATACACAGCCCAGCAACTCTTTGTGGAAATTCCATGATCCCAAACAGACTGACTGAGTGTGGTGCAGTATTTATCTCTTTATTGTGATGCTGGGGAAGGTTGTTGCCAACGTTGGAACTTGCCTCAAGAAGTGCTGCATCTATTAAAAATGAAAGCTGTTTCATTTAAAATCTTCCAACTCGCATCCCACTCCTGTCATTCCTCAGTCCTTGACATCTGTGGATGCTGTAAGTCTGCACAACTTTACTTCATGTTCCCCTTCTCTCAAAAGCAACCCTCCTATGTCTTTCCTTGAAGTCAGCCAATTGGTGGGAGCTGGCCAGTCAGAGGTGGCAGAACAAGAGACTGGTGAAGTGACGGCATCACTGGTGCTCATTCCCGTACCCACAAGTTTAGATCCTGGCACTGCACGTACCTTTTTATGAGGATACCTCAGACAGGATCTGCATGAGGTGAGACAATGGGTACAAGTTAATACTGCAGCCACAACAAAGGCATTACAAGTGCATGCTTACTAGATGGAGAGGTCAAATGTGTGCTGTTACAGAAGCCTCAGTTGGTCACTTCAGTAAATGGGCCACGGAGAAAGACTAATAGATAAGCACTATTAAATCCGTGGGCTTTTGACAGGCCAAAGCATGATTGCATTCTACTCCAAATTAACCACTGTAAGCAGTTTAATACCCCCCCCCCCCCGCCCCATCCCAAGCTGCATTCAGCATGATTAATGAGGTAGCTAGCATTTTCTTTGCCTGAGGGCAGTCCTCACTGATTTCAATTCTTGTGGGCTCTCTCAATCTGGTGAGAAATCGTGTATGTCAAAATAAAGCCACAAATGCCTGTCTGTTTCCCAAACTGAGCTCATTGGTTCTGTAGGTAAGCACACACCGGAAACAGTACAGTTTAACTAAAGCTCCTTCCTGAATTACTCTGCTTATGGCATTTGACAAAAATAAAAGCAAACAACATTTGATGCTGGGAATCAGAAACAAGATCAGAAATTGCTGGAGAAACTCAGCAGGTATGGCAGCATCTGTGAGTAGAGTTAACGTTTACCCTTTCTGTCCACACCTGAATTTTCCCAGCAATTTCTGTGTTTGTTTGTGACATGCATTGAGATGGTTCAAACTGCAAACAAATTATTTTCCTTTCATAAAGTCACAGCACAGAATCAGACCCTTCATTCTTAAGTGTCCATGACGATCACCTTTGCCAAACTAAGCTAGTCTAATTTCCCTGCATTTGGCCCAAATCTCCCCACACCTTTCCTATTCATTTATCTGTCGAAATATATTTTAAACGTTGCAACTATACCTGCATTTACCACTTCCACTGGCAGTTTATTCCACATATGAGCCACCTTCTGTGAGGGAAAAGTAATTCCCCTCGTCCCCTTTAAATTAATCTTCTCTCACCTTAAAAATATACCCGCTTGTTTTGGACTCGCCTACCCTAGGAAAACGGCCCTTGCTGTTCACCTTAACTATACCCCTCACGATTTTATTTCTAATAGATTTTACAAAACGTTTTCCTAGAATTTCGAAGTTTGAGCTTTTGTAGAGATAATGATAAACACCTTGGTTCTATGCAGAAGTCCCTAAACAAGGCATCCATTTTCTAAAATGCCTTTGTGCTATTAGCTCTGACCTTGTAAGATAAACGAACGTTATAATTTAAGTGTGATAAATCCAGGCTTTTTAAATTGTATTCACATCGGATTTCTTAAGTTTCTCAGTCTGTCCATTTGTCTTAGATTTAAGACTTTAACCTTGAAACTACAAGTTATGATCCTGAAACTAGAAGCCACATCCTAAAACAGATGAATAATGAACCAGGTTTTCACACTTTGTGTGGTCTGAGACTCTTTAGTAGACTTTGTTTTTTTTTGGCTGAAAAAATATGTATCCCTTGTCCTTTAAAACCATTCACAACTTCTCTCTAATCCTATAAAAATTAACACAGGCAGTGATGCAGACAATATTATCTGATATTTTCAGCATTCTATTGAGTGTTTGACTACCAACATGGTGAATGACATTCATGTTAATCGACACTGGCCTAATTTTGAAATAAAAATGAAATCAGCATTTGTATTAATCTTTTAGAATGTGTTATTCATCTATCATTTAATTTTAATTATAATTATGACCATGTACAGTGTTCTCCTTTTGATTTCATATAAGTGTCTTTTGTGTTAGTTGTTGTTTAAAATGATATGAGTAAGCCTGTGAATAGTAAGGTCCATTATATATTGTTGAGAATATTTGGTGATGCAGAAGTTACAAATTCTTCCAACCAGTATGATTAACGATTTAGAATTTCATTTGTCTAATGAAATAAGCTTTACATTTTGTTATTTTAACTGGCTTAACACAGCAGCTTCTGGGATTTCGTTGTACCACCCATTTAAACTGCTATATTGATGATTGGCATTTGAGTTGAAGTATTTTACTGTAAATAGCGAAGATAGTGAGAGGTATTAGACTGTCGCCTCTTGCTGGGTATAAGAAATTAACCAGCTCCATGCTGTGTGGTGACATCTCAATCCTCTTCTGTCGGGGGTGGGGGGGCGGCGCAGTTAAGAATTGCCAGAATTTCGAGAAACGTATGGTGCCCCACACATTTTGAATATTGTAGTGGGACTTCTTGGCTAATTTTGTCTTATTAAGCGGTTGCCAGTTCGTTATCATAATGCGGATAAACCCTGATCTGCCAGTATATAATTATAATATTTTTTAAAATGCTCCTGTATTATCACACTATAACAGGCTGCCAGCAGAGAAATGCTTGTTCCAATCATTAACAGACACAATCTCTACAGAACACCAGAGGGGAATTAAAATTGAGAAAAAAAATACCTCAAGGGTGGTAATTTTAATATAAGAATTTAATTTGTTATTTTCCATATTAAGATTTTTGCTGTATTAATCCTTTTATCAGCGCTCAGCAGGTTATTTGCACAAGCATAACCATAAGGTGATATTCATTTCCAGAATGGGTCTGCGTGGAGCTCCAAACAGTGACTGATGCAAATCCTTTTGAAGGCCAGACCAAAGATGAAAATCTACATATTTTAAATAAAAGCAGTGCTACAAGCCTCGAGAAATGTTTAGATGTAGTGAAGTAACATTCTGCTTTCTGTAGATAATTACAACAAGGAAATGAAATGAAATTTGATTACTCTTAACTATCTAGATGCCAAACTGATTTGGTTTTTAATTGTGATATTATTTAATTCACTGCCCTACTTAGAGAATGTGAAGTCAATCATCCTATTTAGTTAATGTTGTCCTAGAATTTTTTGTAGTGTTTTTATACATAATGCAACATGTTTGTTAAGAGTACACAGACTGTTAATTCAGGTATGGTTCTAAAATCGTATCTTCTAGAACTAGTTTCTGCCTTCAAAAAAGGAAATGCAATTTCTCTTAATCTGGTATCAAAACTCATTCTTTTTGCCATCCCACTTCTAAATCCCACTATTCGTCATTCCCTGGCTAAGACATCTGATAATCAGTGACTTGTGTGGATGATATGCTTGGATGCAAAGGAGAATGGAGGTCAATGCATATTCTCTGCTATTTCCACAACTCTTTGCCTCTGCATGAATCCTCCTCCAAGCAGCCTGACTGAAATCATCAGCTCCCACTATGAAGGTCCACAGGGATGAACCACCATGTCACTTTACAGTGAAGAGTGCTGATTGATGTGAATGAATTGTTTCTGAATGCGAAAATAAGTTGGAATATTTACCGAAGGAAAATTGAGTGTCAAGCCTGTATTTTAAATGATGAACAGAACTATTAGTGTAAATCTTGTAAATGTTCGGTGCTTCTAAAGTTTGTTGCAACACAAACAAATGTAGACTAATGTTCATCTAAAATGTAGCTTTCCACATTGCTATGCCTTTCAGTCTTTGTTTTTGAGTAGATAGTTCTGAATCTAGAAGAGTTAAGACTCATGGCATTATAAATGAGTGACCGGTGATAGAAGTTGCACTTTCCCTGAAAAATTTTGTTTCTCTGTATAGACCCTGAATATATTTGTAAAGGGTTCCTTACCATATTGAAGCTAGGGGTTTCAAAGACATCATTGGAAAAACTGAGCTGATTATCTACTGAACTTGATTCTGAAGTGGAATATACAGATCATTTCTTGAGCAGTGTTGTCATTTTTGACCCATGTTTTCTTCATTGCCAGTGTGCTCTGTTTTCTCGGTGCCCAGTGTGAAGCTGCAGCCTGAGATAGGTGACAGTTCAAAGGTTTATGGAAGAAGTGGCAATCATGGTAAAAGTTTTTTGAACCACAAGCACTGAGGAATTATTGTCCTTGCCTACAGTACAAAGGTAAGAAAATAATACTACCAATGATTTGTTTAAAAAACAGTGTTTATCTGATCAACAAATTACTTGAATAGGCTCTACTGTCATTCCTTCTGTTGTATCTTTTGATATTTGGAATTGTGACAGCTATGATGTATAAACAAATGATTAAATTCACTGACTACACAATTTTTTAAGATAGTTGTTGCAGCAAAATCTTCGTTTTCAGTTTCTCAAAGTCTTAGCCTGACTTTTGGCTGGGTGAATAGATTATTTGCATTATTTGACCTCTCCACCTGCAGGCAAAAATCAGAATTGGCACGTTCTGTCTTGGCTGCATCCTATGGCAGTGCATTCTGTATCCTCTCTGCAGCAGACATGTTGGAAACAATAACTTGAGAAAACAATAGTTATGTTATGTGGAACTTTTACAATTCATTTTCATGTTGGGCTGAGGATGAAATTACATTTTCAAGTGTAGAATTTGACTGTGAAAGATTTCAGTACCGAGCATATTTCTGTATTTGTAGATAATGGTCAACAGTACAGACCTGGAAGCTGCAATGCTGATTGTTACACAATGTAATTGGCTACACCTTCCTTGACTAGTTCAGTGAGATTGTTCAACAGCTTCCAGTGTAGTATTGGTATATTGAGTTACTGGGTGTGCCCCTTACTCTTGGGCCACTTTCTTCCATTGAAACTGAACTTTTTTTGGTGGCTTCATTCCTGCAGCCCCACATCATCTCCCACCACATGTCCCTGATTTGTAGAAATATCAAGAAAACTGTAACAGTAGAGAGTGTAAGCCAAGCTGTAACATTTGCAAATTTGCTTTTCTCAGCACTTGTCAGATGTGTTTCTTCTTACAATGCGAGCCTATTACTCTAAAATGTTGCAGAGTTGGAATTCTCCAGATTTCTCACCCCTATCTGAGGCTTGCCATTGTAGACTGACTATTAATCCAAAGATGTAAAATAGGCCGTGGCCATGGTTGTACTGACAGTTGTTCTGACCGAATGTGTTTCTAGCAAAATAATCTCTGCAGACAAAAATCTAAGCTTAGAAAAAAGGAAGAGGATTTTAAAAAAGGAACAAGTTCTGCTAGAACTAGAAATTTTAGTTTCCTTAAATTTTGCAAAAATAATAGAAACCGTGTGATTGAAATGATTTTTTTAAAAATGGGAAGAGCTGTTATTTGTGCACAAAATAGTGTGGATCCCAAGTTGGGGTAGAACAGAAGTCCTATTTGTTTGTCATTACATTTGATCAAAGAAAATATGTTGAACGCAATCCTTTGCCAGTTCACCTTTATAAAATCTATTGTTCATCACATTTAATTTGTGCTCTGAATCCAATGAATCCATGACTCATTCACTAGATATCACCTGACTCTACCACAAAAATTAGTTTTCAATTTCAGTAAGTCAATTCATGGGCTTTAATTAATTCTGTTTTAAAAAAAATTGGCACTCTATATGGCTTTATACCAGGGATGCCATTGCTAACATTAACATTTCTGTTTTTTAAAACGAGCACTATGAGTGATGTGATAAAATGCTCTTGCTGGAGAGGCCACTTTTAGGTTATCGGGCTGAACCTTTGCAGTTATTTGATGTTTGAAGTCTTATTTACGACAGGAATGAAAAATTCTGCTCATTTTGATCTACATACAGCAAATGGGAGAAATACTTGCACAATGAGGCTTATAGATTTGTGTTTCTCAACAAAATGTGTTTTATTTCGTACCATACATGTTACAAACTTGACTTGCATTATTCCTTCCCGTTTGCAAGTTTTTAATCAAATATGTAAGAGGTTTTGCATGCTAAGAGCGCAATCTGTTACATTGCTGAATGTTAATGGACTGGTTCTTCCTGTAAGGTAGTGGGATTTTTAATACGTGACTGTTCGTTTAATATTTGGGTGCTGTAAGTCATCATTTTGTATTAGGGATCTGCCTGTAGCAGCAAAACATGAAAAAAACATAGATCTTCAAATCAGTGTTATTACTTTTAAACTTATTTTCAGGTGGTAAAAAGTATATTAATGGTGTTATCATCTTTGTGTATTCTCTTCCTAAATTGACCTTTGTTCAATTGCAAATCAAGGTCCTTTAGAATCTGTCCATTTTAACAACAACTTCCATTTTGTTCATAAAAACAGAAAATGCTGGGAACACTTAGGTCAGGCAGTATCCAGCTAGAGACAGAGTTCACAGATTTCAGCTTGATGCTGTTTTATCAGCATTTTACAAAGATGGGTCATTGACCTGAGGCACATTAACTCTGCTTCTTTGTATGCAGTTTTCAAAGCTGCTGTGGGGTCTTTGCTGGAAGCCAGGAACTGTTTGCCTGGATGTTTGGTATCAACCTCCTGTCCCAAAATTGAATGCTGGGCTGCAGCAATGATTTTGTGCAGATTGTAGCTGAGCGATTGAAGACTGAAATCTCCTCAGTGCCTCACTCTGTAAGGCCAGGCATGTTGTTATCCACCTTAACCACCCATCCACGTTATGTCTCAACTGGTGATGGTCTTCTCCCACTGTAAAATGATCATTGAAAATAATTCCTAAAATTATGTAATTGCCATTTTTGTTCAGATATTGGGGCTGAGTTTCTTCTTTGGGCTCTTCTTTTAATCCAATAGGTTTGTTGGTGTCAAAATGACTGTAGTTGAAAGGTGGATTTTCTAGTCCCAAACAGCTTGGAATGGAGGCAAGGACAGCAAAGAAATGGCACTAGGAGCCTGCCTATTGGTCTGCTACCTCCATTCTCAACACTGACATTTCCGGGGATGGGGGAGGTTGGCTGTTTTAACTATTTGGATATACTGAGGTCATTAGGGAGCAAATTAAGAATTCACCATCTGACTTCTGGAGATTTTCTATCATGGTGGACAGCTGTTAGGAGCTCTCTGAAGCTGCTCAGTGAAAGCCTGGTGGGAGCCATGAACAGTAATACTGAAACAGTTTTATTTGATGAATAAAAATGAAGTCTTTAGAGAAAACAAACTATTGAAAAGCAATGAAATTGCAATAGCCAAAGGTCTGCATCCCTATCATGAGTCCTAGCTCTCCATTTGCTAGGGCCATTTTGAAGATGAATACCCTTTTTTATTGGTCTGGGTGTGATGCTGTTTGGAGATTCAGTGAGACTCGATGGGCCGAAGGCCTCTATTTGCACTGTAGGGATACAATGCTTCTAATAGTGAGAAGGCTTCTTTTGTTCTGCTATAAATGAAGGAAATCACTAATCTGTCCTTTTGAGAGATTTTCAAACTACCTATGGGCAGCACAGTGGTTAGCACTACAACCTCACAGCTCCAGCAGGTTGATGTTAAGCTGTTTGCAAGTTGAAGGCACATCACAGGATTTCCCTTTCCCTCCTCCCAGCCTCTCCAACATTGTGTCTGACCTCCTCTCACAAAAGGTTGCCATAGTGAATCAGGTGAAATTCTACCACATTGCTGTGGGTCTGGAGTAACATGTAAACCAGCCCAGGGAAGAACTGCAGATTTCCTTCCCTGAAGGACTTAAGTGACCCAGATGGGGATTTTACAAAAATCGATAGTGTTGGTGATTGGCTAGTTCGTAGTACTAGATAATTTTTAAAAAATATAATTGAAGTTTCACCATCTGCCATGATGGGAACCAAACTCTGGCCTGGGATTCTGGATTATGGGTTCAATGACATTACTGCTACACCATACCCCTCCACCTCCCCATATTACAAGACAGCCAAGCTGAAAATGGTCAAGAGTCTTTCAAAAAAAAAGTATAATAATATATGTGCAGTAACAGAAGGTCATTTCTTTTCACATTAGCATTACTGCGAATGTGTATGGTTGTGCAGGTCTATGGTAGTGAATAGTGGCCACAGTTAAATGCCCTAATGGCTATTTATGAAATTTTAATTGAATAAATCTAGTAAATTGTGAGCCCGCAGCAGATTGTTTTAAAACTCAAGCTCACTGAGACGTACAACACCTGTTTGCTGAAGAATAGACCAGCTTTTCGAATATAATTCTTTCTGAGCATAAAGATTAATAGAGTGGTGAGATTACCTTGCTGTAATCTCACATTCTGCAAATTGGGAAAGCAAAAGTCATTCTACTACCAGAATAGTATTTACCTTTGCTTCTCTTCAGCCAGATACATCATAACCTTAATGGCTCAGTGGTTGGCACTGCTGGCTGACAGCACCAGGGACCTGGGTTCAATTCCACCCTGGGGCAACTGTCTGTGTTGAGTTTGCATTTTCTCCATGTCTGTGTGTGATGCTCTTCAGAGAGTCGGTGTGAAGTCGATGGGCTGAATGGACTGCATTCCATAATAAAACCTTCGGTTTACCTGGTTCAAAAACTCACTGCAGTCTTGCATTTTATTCACCAGGAACTGCCACAAGCTGAGGGACTGCCAAGTGCTTTAGTGATATGTGTGCCAGTAGATTGCGTAACTGTAGTACTGAACAAGAAAAAATGTGAAAGACTGCAAGCCTGCAAGTAATATCACAAAGAAAAACTAATATATTGCAAGCAGTGCTTCCATCCACAATGATGCCTAGGTGCCCAAGTTGTATTACAGATGAGGTATTGATAAAAACATCTTTTAATTTAATGATAACGAGCGTGATGTTGAATGTTCTTTTTCGTTGTACTGGAATGTCCTTCATGAAACCATGTGCCATAACTGGCACACTCAAGACATTTTGCCAAATAGATTTTATAATTCCAGACTAGAATGCTAAGCTTACATTAAAATCTGGCTGAAGGCAAGTAACTTATTTTAAAAGTAGACAGTGTGTGAACTCTACCACATAAAGAAGCCCGAATCCAGCTTTTGACAAATGAGTAGCTTAGCTAAACTAGTTCTGCCACTGGAGTTTTCTTTATCTGTGCTCTCATCTGTCTCAGTTGCACCAAACAATTATGGCATTGTGAGCATTCAAGCCCTACTCTTCAGTGCCCAGCTTCTGAGCCTCCACAGCACCTTGGACTTTTACTAGCAACCTGGTTCCAACACTTTGCTGTCTCCTAACTCCTAAAACTACTAATTAAGGCCCATTTGACTCTGTACCACTTAAAATGACTGCTACCTGCAGTCATCCCACTTTCCCATACTCGGGCCATAGCCTTGAATGTTATGACACTTCAAATGTTGATCTAAATCCTAACAGTACAGCAGATATCCAGCTGCAACTACACTGAAAGAGCATCATTCCACTTCCTTTTCAGTACAAAGTTAAAAATCACACAACACCAGGTGATAGTCCAACAGGTTTATTTGGAAGCAATAGCTCTCAGAACTCTGTGCTTCCTGATCATAGCTAACAGCACAAATTAGAAGCAACAAGAAATAATGGATTCCATGTAAAAAATTCAGAAGGTTTCTAGAACCTAATTCTTGAGGAAATAGCATTATTATGGGATTTTACGGAGACTTCTAAGTGTGCACAGGTGCTAATTATTCTTTAATTTAATAATGTTTTCAGTCATTAATTACCAAAGTTGGATCAGACATCCAAAGCTTAATGCCAGGTCCAGATACAAAGGTGGATTGCCACACTGGGAATCCATAATTCTTAAATCAGAAAAGCAACCCCTGCTTCAAGTCACAATTCTATTGCAGTCTTTTTGAGAGTTGGTGTTTTGTATTGGCTAAAACATGACAAAAATAAATAGCAGGGTAAAGACGCCCCCCAATTTTGACATACTAACATTTAAGGTTCTGTTCAATCTAGTTTCGCTGAATTAAGGCAGGATTAGCTCACATCACTTGATCTCGGAATCATAGAATCCCTCCAGTGCAGAAAAAGGCCATTCAACCCATTGAGTCTCCACTGACTCTCCGAAGAGCATCCCACTCAGAGTCTGCTCTCCACCCTATCCCTGTAACTCCATTTTTAACATGGCTAATCCACTTAACCTGCTCTTCTTTGGACTGTGGGAGGAAATTGGAGCATCTGATAGAAACCCATACAGACAGAGGGAAAACATACAGACTTCACACGCAGTCGCTCAAAGCATTGAACCCAGGTCTCTGGCATTGTGTGAGAACAGTGGTAACAGCTGAGCCACTGTGCCCATCTCTATTAATAGTGGTCCCCTCCCACAACTGCTTTATCGGTACATCAATGACTATTTTGGCGCGGCTTCATGCTCTCTTCCTGACCTGGAAAAATTCATAAACTTTGCTTCCAGTTTTCATCCCTCAATCACCTTCACCTGGTCCACCTCCGACACTTACCTTCCTTTCCTTAACCTTTCTGTCTCCATTTCTGGCAATAGTCTATCCACTAATATCCATTACAAGCCCACTGACTCCCACAGCCATCTGGACTACAGCTGTTCTCACCCTACATCCTGTAACGACTCTATGCCTTTCTCGCAGCTCCTTCGATTCCGCCACATTTGTTCCGACCTGAATGAGTGATCGATTTGCTGAGCACCTTTGGCCTGTACGCAATCAGGTCCTGGACCTTCCCATATCTTGCCACTTCAACACTTCCTGCTCCCATGCCCACGTATCTGTCCTTAGCCTGCTGCAGTGTTTCAGTGAAGCTTAACGCATCTTCCAAATAGGCACATTATAGCTTGCTGGTCACAACATTGAATTCAACAACTTTAGATAATTTTATTTCAGTTTTAAAATTTATTTTCATAAATATATTTTTTTCACTGTTTTGTACCTCTTATTTCTTGATTGTGTCTCTCTCTCCCTCCCCACTCTCTCATCACCTTTTTCCTCTCCTCTTCCCCCTTTGCTACCCTTCTCCCCTGTTTTTCATTTTGCCTCTGCTTCACCCATCCCCCCCCCCCCCCCCCCCCCCCCCCATCCCCCACATAATTTGTCTCACAGCACTGGCTTCAGCCTTGGTCATTCACAGCTCCTAATCTCCGTCATTATCACCTCTTTATTGGTACCTTTGCTTCTGGAGCCATCACTCACCTTCTCTTAGCCTTGAATAAATACCTCCCTATTTCTCCCCTTTTTTACCTTTGACAAAGGGTCTGTTAGACTCAAAATGTCAGTTCTTTTCTCTCCTTACAGATGCTGCCAGACCTGCTGAGATTTCCCAGCATTTTCTCTTTTGGTTTCTATTAATAGTGGTGTGCTGCCAAAATCTTCATGCGTTCCCTGCAAAGAATTATTTCAGTCCGCAATCCAGTTATTAAATTTTCTAGGTCAGAACAAACATTGCACTAGCAAGATAATTGTAGTAGTTCACAAACCTCAGAACCAACTCTATAAGAGACAAATAACTCCAAATAAAGAAATGGAACATGGTAACAGCATAGAACATAGAACATAGAAAAATACAGCGCAGTACAGGCCCTTCGGCCCTCGATGTTGCGCCGACCAAATCCTACCTAACCTACACTAGCCCAATAACTTCCATATGCCTATCCAATGCCCGCTTAAATGACCATAAAGAGGGAGAGTTCACCACTGCTACTGGCAGGGCATTCCATGAACTCACAACCCGCTGAGTAAAGAATCTACCCCTAACATCTGTCCTATACCTACCACCCCTTAATTTAAAGCTGTGTCCCCTAGTAACAGCTGACTCCATTAGCGGTAAAAGGTTCTCAGTGTCTACCCTATCTAAACCCCTAATCATTTTATACACCTCTATCAAATCTCCCCTGAACCTTCTTTTCTCCAATGAGAACAGGCCCAAGTGCCTCAGCCTTTCCTCATACGATCTTCCTACCATGCCAGGCAACATCCTGGTAAACCTCCTCTGCACTCGTTCCAATGCCTCCACATCCTTCCTATAGTATGGCGACCAAAACTGCACACAATACTCCAGATGAGGCCGCACCAGAGTCTTATACAACTGCAACATGACCTCAGGACTCCGGAACTCAATTCCTCTACCAATAAAGCCCAGTACACCATATGCCTTCCTCACAGCACTATTTACCTGGGTGGCAACTTTCAGAGATCTGTGTACATGGACACCAAGATCCCTCTGCTCATCCACACTACCAAGTAGCCTACCATTAGCCCAGTAATCCATCTTCTTGTTACTCCTACCAAAGAGAATGACTTCACACTTAGCTACATTGAATTCCATCTGCCACCTTTCTGCCCAGCTCTGCAACCTATCTATATCCCGCTGTAACCTGCCACATCCTTCTTCACTGTCCACAACTCCACCGACCTTTGTGTCATCCGCAAACTTGCTCACCCAGCTTTCAAGCCCCTCCTCTAGATCATTTATAAAGATGACAAACAGCAACGGCCCCAAAACAGATCCCTGTGGTACACCGCTAGTAACTGCACTCCAAGATGAACCTAGTCCATCAACTACTACCCTCTGTCTCCTTCCAGCCAGCCAATTCCTAATCCAAACCTCTAATGCACCCTCAATGCCATACCTCCGTAGTTTTTGCATTAGCCTACCATGGGGTACCTTATCGAACGCCTTGCTAAAATCCATATACACCACATCTACTGCTTTACCCTCGTCCACTTCCTTGGTCACCTTCTCAAAGAACTCAATAAGGTTTGTGAGGCACGACCTGCCCTTCACAAAACCATGCTGACTATCCTTGATCACATTATTCCCATCCAGATGTTCATAAATCTTATCCCTTACAATTCTCTCTAAGACTTTGCCCACAACAGAAGTGAGACTCACTGGCCTATAGTTACTCGGGCTGTCCCTACTCCCCTTCT
The DNA here is from genome assembly GCF_020745735.1 of Hemiscyllium ocellatum. NCBI lineage: Eukaryota > Metazoa > Chordata > Chondrichthyes > Orectolobiformes > Hemiscylliidae > Hemiscyllium > Hemiscyllium ocellatum. Next base: position 83,879,433 of record NC_083405.1, on the reverse strand, counting down.
TGAACAAGGGGACCACATTCGCTATCCTCCAGCCTTCTGGTACTATTCCCGTTGACAATGACGACATAAAAATCAAGGCCAATGGCTCTGCTATCTCCTCCCTAGCTTCCCAGAGGATCCTAGGGTAAATGCCATCAGGCCCAGGAGACTTATCTATTTTCATCCTTTCCAGTATTCCCAAAACCACCTCCCTACATACTTCAAGGCCATCCATTCTAATCACTTGTGACTCAATATTCACACCAGCAACAGAGTCCCGTTCCTGAGTGAGTACTGACGAAAAGTATTGATTTAGTGTCTCACCAATCTCCTCCGCCTCCATGCACAACTTCCCACTACTATCCTTGACTGGACCGATACCTACCCTAGTCATCCTTTTATTCCTGACATATCTATAGAAAGCCTTAGGGTTTTCCCTAATCCTACCAACTAAGGACTTTTCATGTCCCCTTCTCGCTGTTCTTAGCTCTCTCTTCAGATCCTTCCTGGCTACCTTATAACTCTCAATCGCCCCAACTGAACCTTCGCGCCTCATCCTTACATAGGCCGCCCTCTTCCCTTTCACAAGGGATTCCAATTCCCTATTAAACCACGGCTCCCTCACAAGACCCTTTACTCCCTGCCTGACTGGTACATACTTATCAAGGACACTCAATAGGTGTTCCTTGAACAATCTCCACATATCATTAGTGTTCTTCTCCTGAAGCCTGTTTTTCCAATCCACACATCCTAAGTCATGCCTCACCGCATCATAATTTCCCTGTCCCCAGCTATAGCTCTTGCCCTGCAGTGCACACTTATCCCTCTCCATCACTAAAGTAAAAGTCACCGAGTTGTGGTCACTGTCCCCGAAGTGGTCACCTACCTCTAAGTCTAACACCTGGCCTGGTTCATTACCTAGAACCAAATCCAGTATAGCCTCACCTCTTGTTGGCCTGTCAACATATTGTGTCAGGAAACCCTCCTGCACACATTGGACAAACACCAACCCATCTAACGAACTCGAGCTATAGATTTCCCAGTCAATATCTGGGAAGTTAAAGTCCCCCATAACAACCACCCTGCTACTTTCACTCTTCTCCTGAATCATCCTCGCAATACTATCCTCTACTTCTCTCGGACTATTGGGAGGCCTGTAGAAAACACCTAGCAGGGTGACCTCACCTTTCCTATTTCTAACCTCAGCCCAAACTACCTCATATGGCAAGTCTTCCTCCATCGTCCTTTCCACCGCTGTAATGCTATCCTTGACAAGCAATGCCACACCTCCCCCTCTTTTACCCCCATGTCTGACACTACTAAAACATTTAAACCCTGGAACCTGCAACAGCCATTCCTGCCCCTGTTCTACCCACGTCTCTGTAATGGCCACAACATCGAAGTCCCAGGTACAAACCCACGCTGCAAGTTCACCTACCTTATTTCTTATACTTCTGGCATTGAAGTATACACACTTCAAGCCACCTTTCTGTTTACAGGCACCCTCCTGCGAAATCGATGCCTTGTTCCTAACCTCCCTACACTCAAGGTCCTGTACCCTGAAGCTACAGTCCAGGTTCCATGCCCCTGCAGAGTTAGTTTAAACCCTCCCAAAGAGCACTAGCAAACCTCCCCCCAAGGATGCTGGTGCCCCTCAGGTTCAGGTGTAGACCATCCTGTTTATAGAGGTCCCACCTTCCCCAGAAAGAACCCCAGTTGTCCAGAAACCGGAATCCCTCCCTCCTGCACCATCCCTGTAGCCACGCATTTAACTGCTTTCTCTCCCTGTTCCTCGACTCTCTATCACGTGGCACGGGTAACAAACCAGAGACAACAACTCTGTTTGTTCTAGCTCTGAGCTTCCAACCTAGCTCCCTGAAAGCCTGCCTGACATCCTCACCCCTCTTCCTACCTATGTCGTTGGTGCCAACATGGACCACGATCTGGGGCTGCTCCCCCTCCCCCTTAAGGACCCGGAAAACACGATCAGAGACATCACGTACCCTTGCACCTGGGAGGCAACATACCAATCGTGAGTCTCTGTCGCCCCCACAAAACCGCCTATCTGTACCCCTCACTATTGAGTCCCCAAGAACTATCGCTCTAACTTTCTCCACCCTTCCCTTCTGAGCAACGGGGATAGGCTCCGTGCCAGAGGCCTGAACCTCGTTGCTTACCCCTGATAAGCCATCCCCCCCCCACAAGTATCCAAAACGGTATACTTGTTCTTGAGGGGAATGACCGCAGGGGGTCCCTGCACTGGCTGGTTCCTCCCACTCCCCCTCACTGTCACCCATCTGTCTATAACTTTCGGTGTAACTACTTCCCTAAAGCTCTGATCTATGACCACCTCTGCCTCCCGAATGATCCGCAGTTCATCCAACTCCAGCTCCAGTTCCCTAACACGGTCTTGGAGGAGCTGGAGATGGATGCACTTCTTGCAAGTGTAATCAGCAGGGATGCTAATGGCTTCCCTCACCTCATACATGTTGCAAGAGGACAAACAGAGCATGGCTAACATCTTTGCGAGGTTGGAACAATTTGGTATGCTTTCCTTTATTGGTCAGAGTATTGAGTACAGGAGTTGGGAGGTCATGTTGCGGCTGTACAGGACATTGGTTAGGCCACTTTTGGAATATTGCATGCAATTCTGGTCTCGTTCCTATCTGAAAGATGTTGTGAAACTTGAAAAGGTTCAGAAAAGATTTACAAGGGTCTTGCCAGGGTTGGAGGATTTGAGCTACAGGGAGAGGCTGAACAGGCTGGTGCTGTTTTCCCATGAGCGTCGGAGGTTGAGGGGTGACCTTATAGAGGTTTACAAAATTATGAGGGGTATGGAGTGGATAAATAGACAAAGTCTTTTCCCTGGGATTGGGAAGTCCAGAACTAGAGGGCATAGGTTTAGGGTGAGAGGGGAAAGATATAAAGGATACCTAAGGGACAACTTTTTCATGCAGAGGGTGGTACGTGTATGGAATAAGCTGCCAGAGGATGTGGTGGAGGCTGGTACAATGGCAACATTTAAGAGGCATTTAGATGGGTACATGAATAGGAAGGGTTTGGAGGGATATGGGCCGGGTGCTGGCAGGTGGGACTAGATTGGGTTGGGATATCTGGTCGGCATGGACAGGTTGGATCGAAGGGTCTGTTTCCATGCTGTACATCTCTATGACTCTGTGACTCTAATTGCTAACCCATTTTAGCATATCAGAAGAGATCTGACAGGGATTCCCGTTCTGTTTTGGGATTCCCATCCTGTACTTGGCGACGCTGTGCTCTAAGTGGGAGACATCTGGAACCCGTACTGCAACCCACAATTCTTGCCGAGTCAGGCCCAGATTTGGAATGGCTGTTTTTTCACAGTCCCTCAAGAAATAAACCATCGTCTGAAATTTAAAAGATAATCTCAAAGTGTCTATGCTAGGATAGGTTTACCTCCCAACACCATGACCCTTTGTGGCTTTAATGCCAACTTGTGCCCCTCATACAACAAAGCCCTTTTATGAGTTTGAGTTCTCAATCAAACCAATATAATACAGCAACCTATTACTGTTGAACAAGTTCTTAGACTTAATATTCTCAGCAGAGGGTTCCACAGAGAACAATACAACACAGGAACAGACACTTAGGTGGCACAGTGGTTAGCACTGCTGCCTCACAGCGCCTGAGACCCGGGTTCAATTTCCGACTCAGGCGACTGACTGTGTGGAGTTTGCACGTTCTCCCCGTGTCTGCGTGGGTTTCCTCCGGGTGCTCCGGTTTCCTCCCACTGTCCAAAGATGTGCGGGTCAGGTGAATTGGCCATGCTAAATTGCCCATAGTGTTAGGTAAGGGGTAAATGTGAGGGTATGGGTAGGTTGCGCTTCAGCGGGTCGGTGTGGACTTGTTGGGCCGTAGGGCCTGTTTCCACACTGTAAGTATCTAATCTAATCATATCTACTGACCACGATGCCATTCTTAACTAAACCAATCTGCCTGTACACATATCCCTCTCTTCTTTGTCTGCTCACGTCTGTTTAAATGCCTCTTGAATGTTTCTAACATATTTGCGTCTCTCACCTCATCTCGCAGCATATTGCAGGCACCTAGCACCCTCTGTGTAAAACACTTGCCTCGCACATCTCCTGTAAACTTGCCCTCTCTCACCTTAAACCGATGGCCCCTAGTATTTGACATTTCCACCATAGGATAAAGACTGACTATCCACTGTATTCATGCCTCATATTTTATATACACCTATCAGGTCACCCCTCAACCTCTGATGCTTTAGCGAACAATCCAAGTTTGCCCAACATCATCTTATAGCTAATACACTCCAATTCCTGGTTAAAACCCCCTTTTCACCTTTGCCAAAGCCTCCACATCCTCCCCGCAGTCTGTTGGCTAGAACTACACACAATACTTCATATATGGCATCATGAAAGTCATGGCAACATGACTTGTGAACTTTTTATATTTACTGTCTGAACTGATGAAGGCAAGCATGCCATACACCACCTTTACCTGCTCACCTACTTTGGTTACTGCTATCAAAATATCGGGAGAGTAGGACCAATCTTAAACAAGGAATCAAGTGGGCTAAAAGGGTTCACGGAATAACTTTAGCAAGCAGAATTAAGGAGAATCCCAAATATAAGAGGTAACTAGAGAAAGGGTTGGTACACTAAAGGTTGAAGGAAGGCTTTTAGATTAGATTACCTATAGTAAGAGTAACCCATGCAGACCCCTGACTAATGCACCTAACATTTTGGGCAATTTAGCATGATCAGTTCATCTAACCTATATATTTTTGGATTGTGGGAGGAAACCGGAACACCTGGAGGAAATCCATGCACACCCAGGGAGAATGCGCAAACTCCATACAGACAGTCGCCTGAGGCAGGAATTGAATCTAGGTCCCTGACACTGTGAAGCAGCAGTGCTAACCACTGAGCCACCATGCCACCCAGGGTGAAAATGGGTCAGATTCTCAATGATTATTTTGCATCAGTGTTCATTGAGGAGAGGGTCATGGTGAATGTTGAGATTAGAGATAGAAGTTTGTTTACTCTGGATTACGTTGATGTAAGGAAGGAAGGTGTGTTGGATAGGCTGAAGGATATTAAAGTGGACAAATCCCCAGGACCGGATGGGATCTATCCCAGGTTGCTGAGGGAGGCGAGAGTGGAAATAACTGGGGCCCTGACAGATATCTTTGTAGCATCCTTAAACAGAGGTGTGATGCCAGAGGACTGGAGGTTTGGTCTAGTTGTCCCCCTTTTACAAGAAGGGTAGGAGGAATATTCTAGGTAACTACAAACCAGTGAACCTGACATCAGTGGTGGGAAAGTTGCTGGAAAAGGTACTAAGAGATGAAATCTATTTATATATGGAAAAGAATGGGCTTATCAGTGATAAGCAACATAGTTTTGAGTGGGAGAGATTGTGCCTTACCAACTGAATAGAGTTCTTTCAGGAAGTGACCAAGTTGCTAGATGAAGGAAAGGCTGTAGATGTCATATACCTGGACTTTAGTAAGGCATTTGATAAGTTTCCCTATGATAAAATAATGGAGCAAGTAAAGTCACATGGTGTGCAGGGTGCTCTAGCTAGGTGGATAAAGAATTGGTTGAGCAACAGGAGACGGGGTAGTCGTTGAAAGGAGTTTCTCAAAACAGAGAAAGGTGACCATAGGGATCAGTGCTGGGGCCACTGTTGTTTGTGATATACATAAATGAGATGGAAGAGAACATTGTTGGTCTACTCAGTAGGTTTGCAGATGACACAAAGATTGGTGGAGTAGCAGAAAGCATTGGGGACTGTCAAAGAATACAGGAGGATATAGATAGACTGGAGAGTTGGGTGAAGAAGTGACAGATGGTGTTAAATCCAGGCAAATATGAGGTGATGCATTTTGGAAAGTCTAATTCCAGAGTGAACCATACTGTAAACAGAAGAGCCTTGGGAAAAGTTGATGAGCAGAGAGATCTGGGAGTTCAGGTCCATTGTACCCTGAAGATGGCTGCACAGGTGGTTAGAGTGGTCAAGAAGGCATATAGTATGCATGCCTTCATCAGACCGGCTATTAAGTACAAAAGCTGGCAGGTCATGTTAAAATTGTACAAGACTTTGGTTAGGCCACATTTAGAATACTGTGTACAGTTCTGGTTGCCACATTACCAACAGAATATGGACACTTTGGAGAGGGTGCAGAGAGGGTTTACGAGGATGTTGCCTGGTATGGAAGGTGCTAGCTATGAAGATGACAGGTTGAGGAAGTTGGAATTGTTTTCATTAGAAAAAAGGAGATTGGGGGGGACCTGATTGAGGTCTATAAAATCATGAAGGCGAGACGTCATGCATTCAAGGTGAGAGATGTAAAGTTTAAGGGGGATATACGCGGCAAGTACAAAGGGTGGTAGGTGTTTGGAACGCGTTGCCAGCAGAAGTAGTAGAGGCAGGCACGGTAGATTCATTTAAGATGTGACTGGACAGATGCGTGAGTAGATTAGATTAGATTACTTACAGTGTGGAAACAGGCCCTTCAGCCCAATGAGTCCACATCAACCCGCCGAAGCACAATCCACCCAGACCCATTCCCCTATACCTAACGCTACGGGCACATTTTTGGACTGTGGGAGGAAACCGGAGCACCCGGAAGAAACCCATGTAGACACAGGAAGAATGTGCAAACTCCACACAGTCAGTCGCCTGAGGCAGGAATTGAACCTGGGTCTCTGGTGCTGTGAGGCAGCAGTGCTAACCACTGTGCCATCGTGCCGTCTATGGTGGGGAGCAGAGGGATACAGATCCTTAGGAATTGGGTGATGGGTTTAAACAGTGGATTTGGATAGGCACAGGCTTGGAGGGCCGAAGGGCCTGTTCCTGGGCTGTAAACTTTCTTTGTTCTTTATCAGGGATGTTTGAACTTTTGATTTACTTGATTAAGATCTTTTAGTCATTATATTGAATTGTTCTTCCTATGATTTTGTTTGTCAATTTATGCTTATTTGCAGAAGGTGAAGAGGGATGATGAATTTAAGACTTTGCTTATTGATACTTTAACATCTTTTATGAATTATATTTTTATAGAACCATGTTTTTCTTTCATCACTAAAAATAATTAGTGAGATTCAGCATCTGTGGAAAAGTTTCATGTGGGACTGGAAATGGAAACTCTGGTTCTCACTCCACCGATGATGCCAGGCATCCTGAGTTTCACCAGCATTTCCTGTTTTTATTGCAGTATTTTTAAAAATTTACACACAGGATGTAGGTATTGCTGGCTGGCCAACATTTGTTGCCCGTCCCCAGTTATCCTTGAGAAAGGTGTGATGGTGAGCTGCCAGCTTGAACTGCAGTCAAAGTGCTATAGGTCGACCCTCAATGTCTGTCGGGAAGGAATTCCAGGATTTTGACCAAGAGACAGTGAAGGAATGGTGATATTTCCAAGTCAGGATGGAGAACAGCTTGGACGTGGTGATGTTCTCATGTATCTGCTGCCCTTGTCCTTTTAGATGCAGGTGGTCATGAGTTTGGAAGGTGCAGTCTAAGGATCATGGGTGAACTTCTGCAGTGTGTCTTGTAGATAGTAGCAACAATGTGTACTGAGTGTCTGTCGTGGAGGAAGTGGATGTTTGTGAATGTGGTGCCAGTCAAGTTGGCTGCTGTGCTTGAGATAGTGCCATCTTCCTGAATAGTGTTGGAGCTGCACCCATCCAGGCGCGTGGGGAGTATTCCATCACACTCCTGATTTGTGCCTTGTCAATGATGGATGGACTTTTGGGAGTCAGAAGGTGAGTTACCTGCTGCAGTATTCCTCGCCTTTGCCCTCCTTTTACAGCCACTGTATTTCTACAGCTCGCCCAGTTCATTTTCTGACCAATGGTAACGCCAAGGATTTTGATAGTGGGGTAGCCAGTAATGGTAATGTCATTAAATGTCAAGGGGTGGTGGTTACATTGTCTCCTGTTGGAGATGGCCTTTGCCTGGAATTTGTGGGTTTGCAGTTGTTATTTGCCACTTTGCAGCTCAAGCTTGGATATTATCAGTGTCGTCTTGAATTTGAGCATAGACTGTTTCAGTATCTGAGGAGGCACGAACGGTACTGAACATTGTGCGCTCATCAGTGGACACCCCCACTTCTGACCTTAGCATGGAGAGAATGTCATTGAAGCAGCTGAAGATGATTGAGCCCAGAGCACTATCCTGAGGAACTCCTGCTTTTTTTAGCATATTAACAGTCAGTTTTATACCTGGCCAGCTTAGTTTTTGAACTCATTAATGCCCTGTACAGTTACTAATCAGCAATTTCATTATTTTTATTTCCATAAGGCTGAATTACATTCTAAGAATTAAGAGTGTAACTTTGCAGAGATAATGGCAGATTTGGATTGTTCAAAATCATCGACCTGGTCTGCAATGCACTCAATAAAGCAATAATCTGTATTCCGTCATTCTGGAAGACAGAGATTCTGATTGATAGCCAATAACCAGGATTGAAACAGGCTAGTCATCTCCTGCTCCCACCTCCCCAGGCACTAGGTTCAGATCTGTTTCAGACCTTGAGTATAAACTGCATGTTGAGACTGAATAAAGGAATCACAACAGGATACTGGGAAACCTGCCAGCAAACAATGTGGTGTTTTGCCATATCAAAATACCTGAGTGTTAAGAGAATAAAGACTTTTGATTATAGAAAGTAGTTTTATTCTTTGAAGTGAATGTCATTCTGCACGTAAGCAACCTGTCATGTAAAAAAATTATGGAATAGCTAGTCATGATATTGTGATTACCGCATTTCCTCGGGTTGCAGGAAAGTTGATGTATTCTGTTGAACTCATCAGGTGGTGGTAGAACCTGAGACTTCTAAAAGTTCAGTGTGAGTCAAAGATAACTATCAATTACATTGCCACTGGCAGAGTTAGATGAACTGCTCAGTGTGTTAGAAAACATCTTGTAGATCAGCAGCTGTGGTATGTTTAGTTTTAGACAAAAGGATCAATTCTATAAGGCTGTGTTCTGCTCCCAGTGTAGAACCTTGCAAATGAATTTCAGTCACTGAAAAATCAAAAACAAATGCTATAAGCCTTGTTCAAAATTTAGCTTTAGATCAGTACTCAAGATAGAAATTATTATTGACAAGCTTTGCAGATGAGCACTCCGTGCATTTTATTTACATCACTCTGCCTGTTGTTTTAACAAAAGTATTAATGAATAAGTTAAAGTAAATTAACACTTCCACATGATTTACTTTTAGCTTAGTGAATGCAATATTTACTATAATCAATAATAATTTCTAAACCTGTATCTCTCAATCGGATCTATGAATTTATTTACCATTTGTTTTATTTTCATTGTAACTATTTAATACACAATATAGGATAAAAAGACAAAATCTTTTCCCTGGGGTCAGGGAAGTGGTAGAGGCTGATATAATTACAACATTTAAAAGTCATTTGGATGGGTATATGAATAGGAAGGGTTTGGAGGGATATGGACCGGGTGCTGGCAGGTGGGACTAGATTGGGTTGGGATGTCTGGTCGGCATGGACGGGTTGGACCGAAGGGTTTCCATGCTGTACATCTCTCTGACTCTATTACCAACTTCCAATATCAAAGTGAGCCTTTGTGTAGCAGTTTTGTTTGCTTTCTTATGTTTCCTATTTGGCCAAAATTGTTTTACTTTTAACAAGTCATTTCAAATTACTGTTGTTAGAATATCTGTTGCAGTGTAATTAAGCACAGCACAGACTCAGTATTAATTAGCTTTATGCAACAGTTTTTACTTTGGGAATATTGAATGAAACTTTTATTTTGGAGAGTTATTTCTAACAAGCACCAGATTTATCCTTTACCAGGTGGCAGTCAATTCTTTCAATCTTTCTCATTCCCTTAAGCAAAAACAAACGTGTTGTGCAGAAAAGGTGTGCTAATCGTGAAATGCTCAAATAAAGCTAAGAAAGTTAAAACATATTAAGTTGAAATAAAATTGTAAATAACAAAATGATTTCTTAGTAGTGATGTGGATTTTGCCTCCAGCTGAGTTTATTTACTTGATACCTCTCATAAGAAACTTGCTATGGGGGACATGGTATTGAAAGTTCCAACAGATATTTATTACAACTCATTAATAATACAAATATTACCCCAAATATTACATTCACAGACGCCATGTTTGGACTAAACTTAAACTATAAAGTATTACCAATTAGCATGCTTTCGTTAATATTTCTTGCTTCAAGAGGTCACCAGTCAGATGGTACCCAATGCAATGATCTAATATGGTCTAAAGAAATTCCTGAGACCTAATGAAATTAGAGTGGCACAGTGGTTAGCACTGCTGCCTCACAGCGTCACAGACCCGGGTTCAATTCCCGCCTCAGGCAACTGACTGTGGAGTTTGCACATTCTCCCCATGTCTGCGTGGGTTTCCTCCGGGTGCTCCGTCCAAAAACGTGCAGGTTAGGTGAATTGGCTACACTAAATTGCCTGTAGTGTTAGGTGACAGGGTAAATGTAGGGGAATGGGTCTGGGTGGGTTGCTGTTCGGAGGGTCGGTGTGGACTTGTTGGGCCGCAGGGCCTGTTTCCGCACTGTAAGTAATCTAAGAAATGAGATCAAAAGATAATAGGTAATGAAGGGTTATTTGGTTGTGACTTGTGTAAATATGGAGAATTAGTAATCAGTGGGATAAATGTTTAATGCGGCATGGTTAACAAAAGTAAAGCTATCACTAAAAGTGCATTCTTGGACTCTGTTTAAATGCAATTATCTTCTAATATATAACATCAAGAACAGAGGATGGTTGAGTTAAAATGTGAAGCTGGGGTATGATTACATACTCATTTTCTGAAAATGGGCCTTATGATTAATGGAAGAATGAATTATGGCATGGACCTCTGTTATAGCTCTTCTAAAGAGGAAACAAGGTACAACCTATTTTTATGACCCATTGAGGTACAGCACAAAGTATGCACATTACCCAAATTTACCTGACTTTCAAACCAAGGTATTAGGTTTCTGCCCAAGAAATAATTCTAACCAAGAATTATTAATTATACTAGACTACAGCAAATTAGTCATCAGTGATATAAGCCATTAGCACTGCTAACTAGCTCTGACTTCCTTATGAACTTTCCCTTACACAGGCATGCTTACACAGACAGACAAATAGGGAAAGCAAATTATTAGTAGAGGTAGAAAAACTGGAAAGTCAGTTCAGTAATCTTTGTTTCCCAGTTTTGTTGTTGAGATGACCAATTTTTGACTAATTAGATCCCTTGTTTGGTTTTCCTTCTTTAGAAGTTTCCACTACTTTGTAAACAATATACAGTTGCTGATTCACTTGGAAAATGTCTCTGATTTAACAATTAAAAGCTATAGCTTATATCTACTGCTGCAGGAAAGGTAACTGACGTTCTTCAGGTTTAAAGTAGATTTTGACTGTAAAGAGAGACCTTCTGAGCTGAAAGAGGATCTACATGCTTCTTTACCTCTTGCCCACATCCCTCTTTCCTCATAACCTCCTTCTTCCCCTTTTCTCTTTCCTATCCCGCTTCTTCTACCCCCCCACTTTTCTCTCCCTCTCTCTCTCTTTTGTCCTGCCACCCAGTCTCCTCTGTCCTGACTTGTGCCTTGCAGATGTTGAACACACATCTGGGGGGGGGGGTCGGGTGGTGAGTTACTCACTGCAGTATCCCTCATCTCTAACTTGGCCATTAACCCTGTATGGCTGGTCCAGGTTCGATTCTGTTAAATGGCAACCACTAGGAAGGTGTTAGTGGGGGATTCAGTGATGGCAATGCTACTGAATGTCAAAGGGTAATAGTTAGATTGTCTCCAAATAAGACGATCATTGGCATGGGATGTGCATGTTACTTGTCAGTTCAAGTGCAACTCTTGTCCAGGTCTTTCTGCTGCAGATTTAGAGGAGTTACGAATGGTGCTGAACATAGTGCAATCATCAGCAAACATCCCCACTTCTGATCGTATGATGGAGAGAAAATCATTGATGAGGCAGCTGAAGATGGTTGGTCTTTGTATACTACCCTGAGGAACTCCTGCAGAGATGCCCTGGAGCTGAGGTGACTGATCTCCAACCACCACAACCATCATCCTATTATGGCTAAGTATAACTGGCATCTGTTATGCCAAAGACCTCTGGAGGAGGCCGAGATGGATCACCTATTCAGCACTTCTGGCCATAATTTGTTGCAAGTGATTCCACCTTTTGTTTTGTACTGGTGTGTTGAGCTTTCCCATCATTGAGAATGAGGAGATTTGTGGAGGGTTCTCCTCCCTCAATTTGTTTAATTGCTCACAACCATTTACTGGATTTGGCAGCATTGCAAAGCTTCGATCTCGCCGGTCCAATCCCTGCCCACGTACGTCTATGATTCCTCTGACGCTTTATGCCAATTTTGGAATTTCCAGTTTTCAGGCTCCAGCCACCACCTGTTTACCATGGACATGCAATCCCCACCAGCATGGCCTCTGGGCGCTCTGTTTCTTCCTGGAGCAAAAACCTGAACTGTCCCCACCCACCACCACCCTCTTGTGCCTGGCTGAGTTCATTCTCACCCTCACCAACTTCTCATTTAACTCTGCTCATTTCTTCAGATCAGAGGGGTCGACCATGGGTACTTGCATGGCCCTTAGTTATGCCTGTCTCTTCGTTGGGTGTGTGGAACATTCCTTGCTCCAGTCCTATTCCAGCTCCACCCACAGTTTTTTCTCTGCTATATCAATGATGTCATCAGTGCTGCTTCCCTCGCTCATCTGGAATTGGAAAACCTCATCAATTTTGCTTCTAATTTCCACCCAATCTTCACTTCCACCTGGTCTATCTCTGACTCCTCCCCTCCCTTCCTCAACATCTGTTTCCATTTCTGGGGATATGCTGGCCACTCCTATACACTAAAAGCTGGATACCTGGACTACACATCCTATCACCCTGTTTCCTGTAAATCCTGACAGAATTACTCACTTATGTGTGTGATTATGAATGTAATAGCTATGAATGCAGCAGAAAAAAACTCCTTTAGTAACGGGAATAGGAAAAGAACCCTGCAGTAACAGAAAAAATGGTTTGTAAAAATTTGGCAGATAAGCCAAACTGTAAATCAACTACATAATGTAAGTTGTGTGTGATAAGAATTTGTTGCAGATAGTGGGAGGATATGGTTAATATCTATTAGTTTTTGGTCAGAATCCTAAAATTCCATCAGTAGTAAGTGATTTGCTTCTCAACCCACCCCACCACAAGGTTATAATTACTTCTACTTTTTTTTTGTTTCATTTAAACGCATTGCATGCAGGCAGGAAGGCTTTTATTAAAGTTGAAGTGTCTCAAAGTACTCAGTAAGCCTTATGATACAGAGATAATGACCGGGTGATATAATCACTGGACTATTAATCCAGAATCTCAGTTAATCTTTTGGGGACCCAGGTTCAAATCCCACCACAGCAGATCATGGAATTTGAATTCAAACAGAAAATCTGGAATTAAGAATCTACTGATGACTGTAAAACCACTTGTCGACTGTTAGAAAAAGCCTATGTGGCTCACTAATGTTCTTCAGGGAAAAAAATTTGCCATTCTCAGCTGGTCTGGGCTCTGCCCTCTGAAATGGCCTGGCAAGCCACTCAGTTGTATCAATTGAAACAAATGGAAATGGCAACAGCAGGAACAGCCCTGTCAATCCTGTAAAGTCCTCCTTATTAACATTTGGGGGCTAGTGCCAAAATTGGGAGAGCTGTTTCACAGACCCATACCTACAGACAATGTCCAACCATCACCACCATCAGCATCTCATTACAGCCTTGGTTCAAAGACAGATACAAGAGTTAAACTCCAGAGTTGAGGTGAGAGTGACTGCCCTTGATATCACGGCTGCATTTGACCACATGTGGTATCAAGGAGCCCTAGCAAAACTGGAATTGATGGGTATCGGGGGGAATTTCTCCAGTGGTTGGAGGCCAGTCATCTCCAGGACATCTCTGCAGGAGTTCTTCCTATAGCGTCTGAGGCCCAACCATCCTCTGTTGCTTCATTAATAACCTTCCTTCCATCATTAGGTCGGAAGTGGGAATGTTAGCAATGATTGTGCAATGTTCAGCACCATTCATGACTTGGATACTGAAATAGTCCATGTTCAAATGCAGCAAGATCAAAGCAGTAAAAGAGAATCTAATTACCAGCTCTTCACATTCAATGATATTACGATCACTGAATTCCCCAATTATCTACATCCTCAGGGTTGCTATTGACCAGAAAAGCAAAATTTGTCACATTTTATTGGCATCATGAGAGGCAACTTTACGATGCATGTGGATGATTTTTAAAAATCTGCAAGGTGAAATTGAAAACATTACCGAAAATTGGAAATTCAGGGGTGGATAAGAACATTGGTTTGGGAATTAAGAAGAATGGCTCAAGTGTCACTTTGCATCAGCATTCTTTTGGCATGCCACAAGTGATGAGAACAGACATGTCTCTGGTATATTTGGATAACTGTTTCCACATGATCTCTTTCTTTTTCACCTGATTCACATCTCTCAGAATTTAAGCACTGAAATGTGCTATTTCACCATTGCCTATGTTCCACACCTCTCAACTTCAACATATCCTTCAATGACTTTCTTTCTCATATGTTGACGTTAGTTTTTCTTTCTGTGCAATCCATCTGTGCAGTTGGTCACAACTACACCATGTGGTTCTCATTTTTGTATTCTAAACATCTTGGGTAAAGGAACAGTTCTAGAGCTGTACAGTATGGAAACAGACCCTTTGGTCCAACTCATCAATGCTTGCTAGATATCCTAAACAAATGTTGTCATGTTTGTCAGCATTTGGCTGATATCCCTCTAAACCCTTCCTATTCATATACCCATCCAGATGCCGCTTAAATATTGTAATTCGCTCTCGCTCACTCTCGCTCACTCTCGCTCGCTCTCGCTCGCTCTCGCTCACTCTCGCTCGCTCTCTCTCTCTCGCTCTCTCTCTCGCTCTCTCTCTCTCATTCACACACACAGACTAGCTACAAGTAAAATCGGGAGCTAACTCGATCTTTAGTTTACAATTGCCCATCTCCAACATGGCAGGCCTGTGATCTCCTCAATGTCTTCAATGACTTAAAGTTGAAATGAAGGTCTTGCAAAGTGAAGGATTCACAGTCAGGTTGGTGTGGTTCCTTATAGTCAAGCTTCTAGGACATTAGTTTTCAGCTGAACCTGTTACTGGAACAGGATATATAAGATATCTGCCTGATGCATCTCAGCTTGTTTCCAAGTCTCGTTCACAGTCTAGGTAAACTGTTCTTAATGATCATTGTGGCTCTGCCACCAAATTGCTTTTAGCTGGTCCTTAAACAGGTAAAGGAGGTATGTCTGTCTTGCGGTAGGTGTTCACAAATTGAACATTTTCTTTTCCAAATGCATGGTTGTCATGTTGAGTCCGCATCCTTTATTGCAGTTAATTGCATCTGTGGTTTTGAAACAGGCAGTGCTTTAATTTAGAATGACCTATTCAAATCTGATAGTAGCCTTTTGGTTTCACGGAACAGTATTGACTCTCATGAATCTGGAGTGCTTTTTAGTTCCCCCTTTTAGTAAGGGGAATGATTTAGAAACATAGGAGCAGGAGGAGGCTATTTGATCCTTTGAGCCTTCTCCTCCATTTATCATGATCATGGTTTATCATCCAACTCAATAGCCTAGTCCTGCCTTTGCTCTATAACCTTTGGTCCCATTCTTCCCAACTGCTATATTTAGCCACCCCTTGAGTAAAGCCAATGTTCTGGCATCGACTCCTTCCTGTGGCAATTAATTCCACACGACGACCACTCTTTGGGTGAAGAAATGTCTTCTCATCTCCATCAGAAATGGCCCAACCGAATCTTCAGACAGTGACCCCCTGGTTCTGGACACATCCACCATCGGGAATATCATCCCTGCCCTAACTTTGTCTAGTTCTGTCTCAGTCCTGACTAGTGACTTGTGGATGGTGAACAAGCTTTGGGAATTAAGAAAGTTGATTACTTAAAATAGTATTCCTAGTCTCTGACCTACTCTTGTCACAATGTTGATAAGGCTACTACAGCTCAACGTTTGGTCAGTGACAATCCCAGAAGGTTGTAAGTGGGGGATTTGGCTAGGATAATGCATTTGAATTGAATTGCGGGGTTGGAGGGTGGCTGATAATTATCCAGATTGGATTTTACTGCTCATTATGGAAAGGCCATCGCTGGGTAATTTGATATATTCTAGAAGAAAGTGAGGACTGCAGATGCTGGAGATCAGAGCAAGGGCATCAGACATTCGCTGTGGATTTGCCACAATATTATCAGGGTCCATAACCTTTGCAGGATCCCCTGCTTTCAGTCATTTCTTGATACTGTATGCAGTGAATAAAATGGACTGAAGACTTGAATCTGTGAAGCTGGGATCACGACTGGAGACAGAGATCAATCATCCAGTTGGCACCTCTGTCTGAAACTGGATACAAATACTTCAACTCTGCCTTTTACACTGATGTACTGGACTTCCCAAATATTGAGATGTAAAGATATTTGTGGAGGTTCCACTTCCTATTAGTTGTTTAATTGACCGTTGCCATTCATCCCTGGATGTGAGAGGACTACAGAGCTTAAAACTCACCCGTTGGATGTGAGATCATTTAGCCCTGCCTATTACATGCTGCTTCTGCTATTGGCATACAAGTAGCTTTGTAGGTTGACATCTCATTTTAATGTATGCTTGGTGTTGCTCCTGGCATGCCCTCCTGCACTCGCCATTGCACCAGGGTTCATCCCGTGACTTGATGGTAACAATAGAGTGAGGTATATGCCAAGCCTTAATATTATAGATTGTGGTTTAATACAATGCTGCTGCTGACAGTCAGTTGGTTTCATGGATGCTCAGTTTCGAGTTGCCAGATTTGTTTAAAATCTGTCCCATTTAGGGCAATGATAGTGCCACATAGCATGATAGAGAGTACAGGTGATCTTGGGAGGCCATCTCTTCCAAGCTTTTGTGTCCAATTTTGAAAACGTTGAGTTGTTTTGAACTTCAAGTCTGACAATTCATTGGCCAGCTGTGAAAGCAATGTGAAGAGACTGGCAAGGGACATATATCAGCTAAGCGTTTGGCCAAGGAAGTGGTGGAAAATGTGTGCAAATGTGAAATTATTCACTTTGATAGGAACAATGGAAAAGTTGAACTTGCTCTTCAAAGTTAAGAGAGAGGTAACTGTCAGAATTTAGAGGAATTTAAGTGTTTGTGCACATTAAAGTTTATATGTAGGTGAATAGGAAAGAAAACTGTGTATTACCATTGCCATTATTTTAAAGGGGTTGAAGCATAAGAGTAAGGGCATCTTGCTAAATAATATAGGCTGTTTATGAGGCTGCGTCTGGAGTGCTGTTCGTAGTTTTGATTGCCTTCTGAAAGGAAACATATATTTTCCTAACAGAGAGATTGACAAAGGTTCATTAGGTTGATCCCTGGAATAAGAGGGCTGACCCATGAGGAGAGCTTGAGTGGAATGAGATTACATTCTCTAATGTGTTAAAGAATGAGATGTGATCCCAATGAAATCTAAAAATTCTGAGAGGAGTAGACATGCAAAATGCTGTAAGGTTTTATTTTTCTGGCTGGGAAAATCTACAACTAGAAACAGTCTCCAGGTAAGGGGATGACCATTTCAGACTGGGTAAAGAAGAAATTGCAGCAGTCAAAGGATGTGAATCTCTGGAATGAAATGTCCTGGTGGATGTCATTTGAAGGCTATGCTGAGGAGACTTTTGGACATTGATGGAATTGATGGATGTGGGAGTAGCGTGGGAATGTGGAGTTGATATCAGAGTTCTGCTATTAGATTAGATTAGATTATTACAGTGTGGAAACAGGCCCTTCGGCCCAACAAGTCCACACCGACCCGCCGAAGCGCAACCAACCCATAACCTTACATTTACCCCTTGCCTAACACTACGGACAATTTAGCATGGCCAATTCACCTGGCTGTGGGAGGAATTCGGAGCACCCGGAGGAAACCCACGCAGACACTGGGAGAACGTGCAAACTCCACACAGTCAGTCGCCTGAGTCGGGAATTGAACCCGGGTCTCAGGCGCTGTGAGACAACAGTGCTAACCACTGTGTCACCGTGCCGCCCATAGCGGTTATGGTCTTTTTGAGATCATCTTATTACTTCAGTTTTAATGTTTAAATATTTTAGATTAATATTTGATGAAAAAGGAACAGTCTAACATTCCTGTGACAGCAATATATATTTAACGTGCATGGAATAAATTTGAACTTGAGAGAAGATTAAAGATTCAAGTAGGAGTTGATTTCCTTCTCCACTGTGGAAAGCTTTATGCTTTGATTATAGATCTGGAACCCAGGTGGTCTTCCTACACAGGTCATCTGAAAGATCCTGCAATACTGTTTGGGTGGGAGCAATTTTCTTCAATTTCCTGGCCAACCTTCCTCCCTTAACTAATGCCAAGAAAAGCAGATTTACTGTTCATTTATCTGGATAGGGCAGAGCTACTGAGCTTAGATTTGATCTTTTGGTTGACGCATCCACAGCTTTGTCTATCGCTTGCTTTTCTACTGTTTGAATGCAAGTAGACAAGCAGGAGGCTGGAAGAGCACAGCAAGCCAGGCAGCATCAGAAGGTGTAGAAGTCCAAGTTCGGGTATACCCTTCTTCAAGAATGGAGGTGGGGGTAGGGCGAGTTGCAGATAAGGGGCGGGGGGAAGGTTATGGATGGCGAGAGAAGCAGAATGGTGAGGTGGTGATAGGTGAATATAAGTTGTTGGTAGGAATGAATCTGGTTGGTAGCTGGAAGGAAGGGTCGGTCGGAGGGATGGAAAGGAGGAGGTGGGGCTAGAGAGGGAGTCAGGAGATGGGAAGGACAATTATTTGAAATTGGAGAACTCCGTGTTGAGTCTTCTGGGCTATAGGCTGCCCAGGTGGAAGATGAGGTGTTGTTCCTCCAATCTACAGTGTGGCAATGGAGGACGTTGAGGATGGACATGTTGGAGAGGGAGTGTGAAAGGGAATTAAAACGAGCGGTGACTGGGAGGTCAGGCTGGCCCAAATGGCCCTGACTGAGATGCTCGGTGAAATGTTCCCTTAGTTTACGTTTGGGCTCACTGATGTGGAGAAGACCACATTGGGAGCACCAGATACCATAAACTAGATTGGAGGAGAGCCAGGTGAACCTCTATCTCACCTGGAAGGACTTTTTGAGGCCCTAGATGAAGGTGAGGGGGATAGTGTACCAGCAGGCTTTTCATCTTTAACGCTTGCAGGGAAGGTACCTGAACTCAGTTGGACAATTGCAAAAGCCAACCTCCCATCTATAGAATCCATCTACCAGGCCCGCTGTCAAGGAAAGGCCGCCAGCATTCTCAAAGGTCCATTCCACCCTGGCAATGTTTTTCTACAACCTCTACCATCAGGGAGAAGGTACAGAAGCCTGAACACACACACACACACACACACACACACCAGTTTTAACAGTTTTTACCCTACTGTTGTTAGAATGCTGGATGGACTCTCAAACCCTTAACATTCGCCTGTACCTGTGTTTTGTTATTGCCGCTGTTTACCTATTATTTACTATCTATGCTACTTAGCTATGTGATCTGCCTGTATTGCTCGCAAGACAAAGCTTTTCATTGTGCCTCGGTATGTGACAATAAATTCAATTCAATTCAATTCAATCTCTGCAGGAGCTTCTCAGGCTAATGTCTAGGCCCAACCATCTTCAGCTGCTTCATCAATGGCCTTCCCTCCATCATAAGGTCCAAAGTGGGGATGTTCACTGATTATTGTAGAATGTTCGGCACCATTTATGTCTCCTCAGACACTGAAACAGTCCACTTTCAAATGCAACAAGATCTGGACAATATCTAGGCTGGACTGACAAGTGGCAAGTAACATTCACGCAACACAAATTACACACTATGGCCATTACCCATGAGAGACAATCTAAACACCGCCCCATCACATTCAGTGGTAATACCATCACTAAATCTCTCTCTATCAACATCTTGGAAGTTACCATTGACCAGAAACCGAACTGGACTCACCACATAAACAGAGTGGCTACAGAGCAGGTCGAGGCTAGGAATACTACAGCAAGTAACTCGCCACCTCGTATCATCTGCAAGGCACAGGTCAGGAGTGTAATGGAATGTTTCTCACTTGCCTGGATGTTTGCAGCTCCACCAACACTGCTCCACTAGCTACCTGATGAAGCTCTGAATGCTTAAACTTGCAAATAAACCTGTTGGAATATAATCTGGTGTTGTTGATTTTTAACTTAGTCCACCCCAGTCCAACATTGGCATCTCCACCGCATCAACACTCAAGAATTGTGACGCTATCCGGGACAGAGCAGCCCGCTTGATTGGCACTACATTCACAAACATCCACTCCCTTCTCCACAGATACTCAATTGCAGCAGTGTGTACTATCTACAAGAAACCTTGCCAAAGTTTAGCAAAGCTCCTGAAACAGTACCTTCCAAATACACAGCCACTTCTATCTTGAAGGACAAGGCAGCAATTTTGTAGGAACATCACCCCTTGGAAATTTCCCTCCAAGGCACTCACCATCCTGACTTGGAAATGTATCGCTGGTTGTTGACTGTTGCTGGGTCAAAATCCTCAATTCCCTCCCTAACAGCTTTGTGGGTCAACCTACATCACATGGAATGTAGCAGTTCAAGAAGGCAGCTCACCACCACCTACATAAGGGCAACTGGGTACAGGCAATAAATGCGGGCCAACCAGTGATGCCAACATTGCCCACAATTTTTGCAAATGTTTGCTTCTTATCTTGTGTGTTCAAAAATGGCCTGCCAACATATTAACAACCTTTTTTCAAAAACAATTCATTTGAAACAGTATGGTTTAGGAAATCATAAAGATATGATAAAGCTTCACATAAGTACAGATTTTTTTAATATTATTCTGATGTGCATGTGCATACTTGGCTATGCAGTGGGAGTGGGAAAAGCAGATGTGTAATTCTGCCGGGATCCAGAGTGTTTTATTGTATTATTTATACGAAGACATCAGCCAAGAAAGGTTCACTGCAAAGTCCCTGTAGGCACTGAGCATCAGCCTTTTGTGTGCTGTTGTGTGAGAAGTGCCTCAGCATAAAAGGCTGCTTCAGCTGAAGTGGCTGACAGTCTGCGACAACACATGAATGCACTAAGGACTATATCATGATGATAATGACCGCAATGAGCTATTTCTACTGAGAGAGCCCATCAGTCCTCTTGTCTGAAGGCTGGTCACTTCATTTTGGGAGCATCTGTCATATGATCCCTGCTACCCTATTCTTAAAAGTGAAATCACTGAAGGGGAGAAACTGATCTAAGGCCATGAACAAAGCACATGCTGTTGTGCTGAAACAGGACCCGTACCCATGGAGACGGGCTGTCTGATGAGCTGCTGTCTTCTGTTCAGACTTAGAGCATCTTTCGCAGATAAAGGTAACATGAAAATTTGAGAACTAACTAGGGAAAGTAGTTAACTGGGTTGAACACCAGATCTTATTTTGAGGCCCCCATATGTCCGTGTATCTTATTGACAGTAATTAAGTGTTATATACTCACTTATCGTGGCATGGATTTGTGCCAATAATTACATGTCGTAATTCTGTTCAAATGTTTTCCCCTGCCAATTTCTTCATTTCTTCGTGCCTCAGAGGCCTCAAGGATCTCAGTTGACAGCTGCAAAGGCAGCTTGCTAACTTTCATTACCAGTGCTGTTTCACACAGGAAAGTGGTCACTTCACTTCAACCTCTTGATTTATTAATCAACCCCCAGTTTAAAGTGAGAGCTAAAGGATAGATAGATGAGGGTTTAATTTCAAGTATTTATAAATGATCAGATTTATAAATGTCACATATATAATTTATTATAAACTGAAATTCCTCCCTAACCTTGTATTCTTGCCAGTTCAGGTATAGTACTTGTGCTGACTGTTAGTATTGATATAAACCACGTAAAAGCGTTGTTTTGTTTGCTCAGGCCAACCATCATCATCTCTCTTCAAATCTTCCAGAAATTCATTGCACTCATCCTCCCCACTTCCATAATGTCATCTCCCTTGCCTGACCAGTAGTTGGAAAGAAGATAACAAATGACCTTTGGATTCACCAGTGCATTGAGTCCATAAACAGCAGGTGCATGTACATGGTACTTACTTCCTGCATGTGGAATTGCAGTTAACAGTGTGGCAATTCTATTCCAATCACTTGCAAAGATATAATTGCTGAGTTACGAATATGATGCATTTTAAAATGTATTAGGAGGATGTGGGCATCACTGAGTCCAGCATTTATTGCCCATTCCTAAATGCCATCAAGTAGGTGATGGTCAGCCATCTTCAGAAAATTGCAATCCCTGCAGAGTAGGGGTTGTTTGTCAGAGCGTTCCAGGATTTTGACCCAGTGATGATGAATGAAATAGTTATCCTTCTGAGCTAGGATGGTTTATCTCTTGGAGGGGAACTTGCAAGTG